>NC_067488.1:24319288-25678038 GCF_947179515.1 Apodemus sylvaticus | reverse complement strand
CTATACCAATGCCATAAAGTTTTTATTTCTATTGATCTGTAGTACAGCTAGAGGTAAGGGATACTTCCATGAGTTCTTGTTCAGCATTGTTTTAGCTATCCTGGATTTTTTTTTTGGTTTTCATGCTATTCTCCACAGACTCAAAGAAGAACAAGAATGAAATCCCAAGTGAGGATGCTTAGATCTCACTTAGAAGGGGGAATTTAGTCATAGGAGTCAGATGGAAGGAAGGAACTGGGTAGGAGAGGGGATGGTGAGAGGAATTGGGGGTTTCAAGATTAGGTGTGGAGAGAGACACAGGAGATGGCTATATGGCCATGAGAATGAATACAATATGCAGCTGGTGAGAGTTTGGGGGGAAATCCTGAGTATGAGTCATTGACTTTAGATATGGGAAGATCCCAAGAATCATCGGGGGTAGACTTAGCTGAGACTCACAGCAGTAGGGATATATAGAACCTGAAGAGACCACCTCCAGCAGTTACGCAGGAACCCCAGTGGAGAGATGGGAATACCAACCCACCCACAAAACATTTTAGACCCCAAATTTATCCCACCTCCAAGAAATGTAGGGACAGGGGATGGAACAGAGATTGGGGGAATTCCCAAGCAATAACTGGCCCAACCAGAAACTTGCCCCATGAGTAAGCATTAATCTCTGACACTATTATTGATGCTCTGTTGTGATTGTAGAAAGGAGCCTAGCCTGGCTGTCCCCTGAGAGGATCCACCTAGCAGCTGACTCAGACAGATGAAGAGTCCCACAGCCAAACATTGCATGGAGCTTCAGGACTCTTATGGAAGAACAGAAGGAAGAGTTGTGGGCCTGAAGGGGATAGGAACTACATAGAGAGAACAACAGAGTCAACTAACCTGGACCCTTGGGGGCTGTCAGAGACTCAAACACCAATCAAAGAGCATAAATGTGCTGGAAACTAGGCCCTGTGCAATACACACAGCAGATGAGCAGTTCAGTCATCATGTGGGTCCTGACCAATAGGAGCAAAGGCTATCCTAGAAGCTGTTGCCTGTCTATGGACTATGTTCATCTAACTCAGCTGTCTTGTCTAGCCTCAGTGAGAGAAGAAGCACTTAGCCCTGCATAGACTTGATGTGCCAGGGTGAGGAGATAGCAGAGGGGTTGGGGAAGGGTCTCCACTCTCTCAGAAGAGAAAGAGAGGGGCCTGTGGGGAGATACTGTGACTGAGACTGGGAGGCGGGACAGCAATCAGAATGTAAAGTCATTAAATATCAAAAACGTTAAAAAAGAAAGAAAAGAGGAAGACACAGATAGAAAAGAGAGGGTAACGAGTAAAGACAAACTGAAATCAAAATCCAATGTTTCAACTTAATACTCTCTGTTCAGCAATTAAATTTTTTTTGGAGGGGAAGGCTTTATTTGGTTTAAACTTCCACATTACTGTTCCTTATCAAATAAAGCCTGGACAGGAACTCAGACAGGGCAGGAAGCTGGAGGCTAGAGCTGGTGCAGAGGCCATGAAAGAGTCCTGCTTACTGGCTTGCTCTTCTGGGCTTGCTCTGTTTTCTTGTAGAGCCCAGGTCCACCAGTCTAGGGAGGGCACAATCCACAGTGGGTTAAATTCTTCCCCATTAATTAAGAAAATGCCTCCAAGATTGTCTATCCCCTGATCTTATGGAGGCCTTTTCTCAATTGAGGTTCCTTCCTCTCAGATAACTTTAGTTTGTGTCAAGTTGACAAACCACTGCCCAGTACACTAAGGAAGCAACACCCTGCCTAGCACACAGTATTTATTACACCATCTCTTTCTGCCCTCGTGGCTGTCTGTACAGACACAAATGGAGCGTTCTGAATACTTTCATCTCCATGATGAAGAGATACAGTTTTCCCTAAAAAACAAGGCTTGGAGACCCTCTTCACATGTCTAAATCCTACCTTGTCTACTAGTGGAGAATCATCCTGCTACTTGAATTCTGGGATGAGATCTCTTCTTATTTTTTTATTAGATATTTTATTTATTTACATTTCAAATGTTATCCCCTTTTTGGTTTCCCCTCTGAAAAGCCCCTATCCCATCCCCCTTCCCCCTGCTCACCAACCTACCCACTCCCTCTTCCCTGCCCTGGTTTCCCCTATACTTGGGCATGGAGCTTTCTCAGGACCAATGGCCTCTCCTCCCTTTGATGTCCAGCAAGGCCATTCTCTGCTGCATATGCAGCTGGAGCCATGGGTCCCTGCATGTGTACTCTTGGTTGGTAGTTTAGTCCCTGGGGGCTCTGGGGTTAATTGCTTAGCTAAATTTAGATTACCTTTTCTCTTTTCTTTCTCTTGGACATATGACAATGTCTAGTGACATATTTCTTTTTTATAGGAATCAATCTTTTGCCAGTTTCATCACTGGTAATTCTTTTTTTAATTGAAAAGGGAAGCAAAAACACTTTATGATAAAATTAAAGATTTACATGGAAATTATTTCAAATAAACACATTAAAACTGACAATTTTCATGGAAAATCAAAGAGTAAAGTGGTAGTCATGTAAAACATTGCAAAATTAATTGAAGTGTGGGATAGAAACATTTTATGATAGAATTGAAGATTTACGTGGAAAATATTTCTGATAAAATTGTAGAAAGTGTAGAAAAACATGTTAGAATTGAAATTTTTATAGAAAATTTTATATAGATGTAATAATGGTAGGCATAAAGTATTCCTAAGTTGATTAAAAGTGGAATTATAAACATTTCCTGATAAACTTGACCATTTATATGGCACACATTTCTGATAAAATTGAAGAAATATATAGAAAATCTTGCTAAAATTGAAGATTATTATGGAAATTATATAGATAAAATGATAGGCATAAAGACAATTCTAAGTTGATTGAAGGTGGAATTATAAACATTTTCAGATAACAATGAAGATTTACATGGAAAATATTTCTGGCAAAATTCAAAAAATATATAGACAAATATGTTAGAATTGACTATTTAATGGAAAATTTTACATATAATGGTAGATATAAAAACTCTTTCTAAATTAATTGAATGTGGAATTAGAAACATTTGTGATAAAATCGAAGATTTACATTGAAAACATTTCTGATAAAAATTGAGGAATAATAGAGAAAGACATGTTAAAATTGAAGATTATCATGAAAAATAATGTAGACAAAATGGTAGACACAAAAGAAAATCACTAAATTAATTAAAAGGGGAATCACAAACATTTTCTGATAAAATTGAAGATTTACATGAGAAATATTTCATTAGTCTATGTCTTTTTATTGGGGAGTTGAGTCCATTGTTGCTAAGTGATATTAGGGAATATTGATTGTTGCTTCCTGCTATTTTTGATGTTATTTTTACGTTTGTGTGGGTATCTTCTTTTGGGTTTGGAAGGTTACTTTCTTGGCTTTTTCTAGGGTGTAGTTTCCCTCCTTGTGTTGGCAATTTCCATCAATTATCCTTTGTAGGATTGGATTTGTGGACAGATATTGTGTAAATTTGGTTTTATTGTGGAATATCTTGGTTTCTCCATCTATGGAGATTGAGAGTTTTGATGGGTATAGTAGCCTGAGCTGACATTTGTGTTCTCTTAGGGTCTGTATGAGGTCTACCCAAGATCTTCTAGCTTTTATCATCATCTCTGGTGAGAAGTCTGGTGTGATTCTGATAAGTCTGCCTTTATATGTTACTTGCCCTTTCCCCCTTATTGCTTTTATTATTCTTTCTTTGTTTAGTGAATTTGGTGTTTTGATTATTATGTACTAGGAGGACTTTCTGTTCTGTTCCAGTTTGTTTGGAGTTCTGGAGTTCATGGGCATCTCTTTCTTTAGGTTAGGGAAGTTTTCTTCTACAATTTTATTGAAGATATTTACTGAGCCTTTAAGATATAAATGCTCGCTCTCATCTCTACCTATAATCCTTAGGTTTGGCTTCTCATTGTGTCCTGGAGTTTCTGGACATTTTGAGTTACCAACTTTATGCATTTCGCATTTTCTTTGACTGTTGAGTCAAAGTTTTCTATGGTATCTTCAGCACTTGAGGTTCTTTCTTCTATCTCTTGTACTCTGTTATTGATTCTTGCATCTATGACTCCTGATTCTTTCCAAGGTTTTCTATCTCCAGAGATGTCTCACTTGGTGATTTCTTTATTGTTTCTACTTCCACTTTCAGATCTTGAATGGTTTTGTTCAGTTCCTTCACTTGATTGTGTTTTCCTGAACTGCTTTAAGGAATTTTTGTGTTTCTACTTTAAGGGCTTCTGCCTGTTGACCCATGATCTCCTGTATTTCTTTAAGGGATTTTTGTGCTTCCTATTTAAGGGCTTTTACCTGTTGACTAATGTTCTCCTATATTTCTTTAAGGGAGTTATTTAAGTTTTTCTTGAAGCCCTCTATCAGCATCATGAGATATGATTTTAAATCCAACTCTTGCTTTTCTGATGTGTTGGGGTCTTGCTGTGGTGGGAGAACTGGGTTCTGATGTTGCCATGTGGCCTTGGTTTCTGTTGGTAGGATTCTTGTGCTTGCCTTTCACCATCTGGTGCTAGTTGGTATTGTTGTCTATGGCTGGAGTTTGTTCCTCCTGTGGGCCTGTAAGCCTGTGCCCTTACTCCTCTGAGCTCAAAAGTGAAAGCAATACTGGGAGATCTCTCTCTCTCTCTCTCTCTCTCTCTCTCTCTCTCTCTCTCTCCCCCCCCCCCCCCCCCCCCCCCCCCGGTGAACTATGCACAGAAGGCTGTGGAGTCTCCTGGCTCCCTGGTGCAAATGGCAGTTGGAAGACTTCCGTCCCAGCTGCTCCACTGATCTTAGGCTCTGTGTGCTCCTAGCTGGTCCCCTCCACAGAGAAGGTGGAGATCTCACCTCTGTACTCAGGAGTGAAAGTACTGCTGGGAGATCACTCTCTCCTCGAGGGCTATGCACAGAAGGCTGTGGAGTCACCCGGCTCCCTGGTGCCTAATGATATTTTTAAAAGTGAGCAATTGGAGGACATTAATATTTTGTTGCCAGTGATTATATAAGAATCCAATGTTAGCTACAAGTCTCTCTTAAACTATATATGTGACATCACTAATCAAATAAGAAGAGACTATTTTTTGAGAGTCAGGGCATGTTCAAAGGAGGATAGCTGAGAGTGGCTAGGGAAATGAAATGGTGGAGAAAAAGTGATCTAATTCTATTTCAATTAAAAACAATTTTTTTAAAAAAAAACAACTCAGTATCCCTGACCTAAAGCAATACTACAGAGCAATAGTGATAAAAACTGCATGATATTGGTACAGTGACAGGCAGGTGGATCAATGGAACAGAATTGAAGATCCAGAAATGAACCCACACACCTATGGCCACTTGATCCTCGACAAAAGGGCTGAAAACATCCAATGGAAAAAAGATAGACTTTTCAACAAATGGTGCTGGTTCAACTGGAGATCAGCATGCAGAAGAATGGGAATTGATCCATCCTTGTCTCCTTGTACTAAGCTCAAATCCAAATGGATCAAGGACCTCCACATAAAGCCAGACACTCTGAAGCTAATAGAAAAGAAACTGGGGAAGACACTTGAGGACATTGGTACAGGGGGAAAGTTCCTGAACAGAACACCAATAGCTTATGCTCTAAGATTAAGAATTGACAAATGGGACCTCATAAAATTACAAAGTTTCTGTAAGGCAAAGGACACCTTCAAAAGGGCAAATCGGCAACCAACAAATCGGGACAAGATCTTCACCAACCCTACATCAGATAGAGGGCTAATATCCAAGATATTTAAAGAACTCAAGAAGTTAGACTCCAAAAAACTCAATAACCCTATTAAAAAAATGGAGTACAGAGTTAAACAAAGAATTTTCACCTGAAGAACTTCGGATGGCGGAGAAGCATCTTAAAAAATGTTCAACTTCATTAGTCATTAGGGAAATGAAAATCAAAACAACCCTGAGATTTCACCTTACACCAGTCAGAATGACTAAGATTAAAAATTCAGGAGACAGCAAGTGTTGGCGAGGATGTGGAGAAAGAGGAACACTCCTCCACTGCTGGTGGGGTTGCAAATTGGTACAACCACTCTGGAAATCAGTCTGGCGGTTCCTCCAAAAACTGGGCACCTCACTTCCAGAAGATCCTGCTATACCACTCCTTGGCATATACCAAGAAGGTTCCTCAGCATGTAATAAGGATACATGTTCCACTATGTTCATAGAAGCCCTATTTATAATTGCCAGATGCTGGAAAGAACCCAGGTATCCCTCAACAGAAGAGTGGATGCAAAAAATGTGGTGTATATACACAATGGAGTACTCTTCAGCCATTAGAAACAATGAATTCATGAAATTCTTAGGCAAATGGATGGAGCTGGAGAACATCATACTAAGTGAGGTAACCCAGACTCAAAAGATGAATCATGGTGTGCACTCACTAATAAGTGGTTATTAACCTAGAAAACTGGAATACCCAAAACATAATCCACACACCAAATGAGGTACAAGAACGAAGGAGTGGCCCCTTGTTCTGGAAAGACTCAGTGAAGCAGTATAGGGCAAAACCAGAACAGGGAAGTGGGAAGGGTTGGGTGGGAAAACAGGGGGAGGGAAGGGGGCTGATGGGTCTTTCAGGGAGTGGGGATCTAGAAAAGGGGAAATCATTTGAAATGTAAATAAAAATATATCGAATAAAAAAAAAGAAAGGAAAAAATTTAAAAAATAAAAAAATAAAGATAATTCAAAAAAACAAAACAACAACAACAACAACAACAAAAAAACCTCAGGCCAAATATATCACTGATATGCTGGTTTGGAACTTCAGGTTTCTATTAACATCATTTAGAGTAGGATAGTATTTTGTAAATCAATTGGTTATCTTCATACACTGCAAAAAGAAATGAAGGAAAGTATCAGATTATGTGTTCTAAATTAAAGTATTGTTTGAAAAATCATAGTCATTTAAAGTTTACTTCTTCATTTAAGATGTTTTACATAAGTTCATGAAACAAATGATACATTGTATTATATTTTCTAACCAAATGAAACACATGGGTTTACCCGTGGGAAAGAGAGGGAAGGAGGGAGGAAACAAAGGGGAGAGAAAGAGAGAGAGAGAGAGAGAGAGAGAGAGAGAGAGAGAGAGAGAGAGAGAGAGAGAGAGAGAGAGAGAGAGAGAGAGAAGGAAAAGCATCCTAATGTGCTTTCTCTGTGAAACTGTACACTTCTGCGTATGTTCACCAACTGGGTACATGGTGGCTTCCTTCATTATAAATGAATTTCAAGATCATGAAGAAAAATATAGAAAGGAGGAATTTTGAATTTAATAACCATAATTGTTATTGTTCGTTATAGTTTTATTTTTGAAGACATAATACTTTGACATAATGGTTTGATGGAATTAATGGAAATAGTGTTTTCAATGAAGAAAGTAAGAAAAATTATAAATTAAGACAAAAACAGGCAAAATATGTAAAAAAGTTTCATGGCTCTGGACATGTTCTGAGACAGATGTAAAGTACACAGGGAGCCTGAAGGAAGCCATGACACCACTTTACATGGCCTCCCAGGCAGTGGATGCAGACAAGGATGTTGGCTAAATCATGCAATAAAAGTCCTGTTTGCAACCTGGTGTACAGCTGTGGTGAGGACGTATGACATGAAAATGTATGGCAGATATAGCTAGTGCCCCTAAAATTCAGTGAAGTTTCCTCCTTTGTTTAGTTTGATTTTTAATATTTTCTAAAATATGTATGAAGTTTGATTGACTCCCTACATTTTTCCTCTAACTTTCTAGTGAATTGCTTTGCTCAGATTCTATACTTACCCTAATGCACAGGGGATAAATTGAGAGATGGAAAGCTTTATTGAATACACACTTCCTTCCTTGCTTGCTTGCTTCCTTCCTTCCTTCCCTTCCTTTGTTCCTTCTTTCTTTTCTTTTCTTTTCTCTTCTCCTCTCCTCTCCTCTCCTCTCCTCTCCTCTCCTCTCCTCTCCTCTCTTCTCTTCTCTTCTCTTCTCTTCTCTTCTCTTCTCTTCTCTTCTCTTCTCTTCTCTTCTCTTCTCTTCTCTTCTTTCCTTTAGTTTCATTCCATAGTTTACTTACTACACAGATGCCAATGATTCACCAAGTTTCATTTGCTTCCAGCACACACCAGCATTTCAAACTTGATTGAAGACTTCCTTTAGAGTGTCCTTTTGGACAATGCCTTCAAAACTTGCACAGATGTGCAAATACTCCTTGATCATCCATGGTTCCTAGAAGGGACAGTTTAATTATAAACATGGAAAAGGAATACATCAGCATGTTAAGCATGTGAAGGTCATCTGACTAGATGATTCTGAGTGTCAATATACTCAAATTGTGTCATGAAAACAAAAGGCAAAGGATTTCCAGAGTAAGGGCAATTACGCTTGCAAGTGTTAGAAGGAAAAATATGAAGATCAATTTCATCAATGCCTTATGCCCATCATCTCCTTGCAAGCATCTGATATATCATGGATACTTCTTAAAGACCGGCTGAAAAAGTGGACAAGCAGAAACATAGACAATCTTATCTTACTTCAGGGATTGATGAGATTTCTTATTTTTCATTTCCAGAAGAGAAAAGGATAGCACATATTTTAGTTTCATTAATCAGATTTCTTTCCCTGGTGTTACACAAATACCAGAGAGAAACCATTGTGGAAAATACTTATCTTGGCTCGCTGCTTCCAGTCCCATCATTGGCTGGTTCCATTCACTTTTCAACTTTATATTTTTTTTAATAAACCCATTATAGCCAATCAGTGCTGCCCAATATGTATTGGGGGTAGGGGGATACCAACTGATGCACTGGGATTCAACGGTGGCCAGATCCTCATAAAGGAATGATTCTTCCTCACTGAGCAGTGCCAGTAGTACTGAGGAAGAGATGAGATTTTATGCAGGTCTTGTGTAGTTACTCATGGCTGCTACAAGCTTATTAGATGTACAGACCAGCTCTTAAAATCTTTTTCATTTCTCAGCCTGAGGCTTATGGGAAAGGCATTGAGATAGATATCCTGCTTAAGGCTGAACGCTCAGTCTCTTTTCAGCCCTTTGACACTATAGTTCCTGATTGCTGCCCACTCCCTAAAGAAGGCTCTCTGACCAATGTTGAGAGCAGGCAAGTCTCAAACACAAATATTTAGAAAGTACTTTAATTGCATGATCATTTAATTTTTTTAAAATTTTGAACTTATTTATCTTTTTTCTTTTTTATTATTTTCATACATTTCATATTTGATTCCCTACCCTGCCAACCCCTGTCCACCCTCTGACTATTCCACATTCCATACCTCCTTGCCTCCCCCCTGTCTCCACATTGATGTCCCTACCCCCCCCACCCTATCTGACCTCTAAACTCCCTGTGGCCTGCAGTCTCTTGAGGGTTATGTGTATCATCTCTGAATAAACTCCGACCTGGCAGTCCTCTATTGTATGTATGCTAGGGTCCACATATCAGCTGGTGTGTGCTACCCCTTTTATGGCCCAGTGTCTGGGAGATCCCTGGGGTCCAGATTAATTGAGACTGCTGGTCCTCCTACAGGGTTGCCCTCAGCTTCATTTAGCCTTCCCTAATTCAATAGCAGGGGTCAGCTGCTTCTGTCCATTGGCTGGGTGCAAATATCTGCATCTGACTCTTTCATCTGCTTGTTGGGTCCTCCAGAATGCTGTCATACTAGGCCCCTCTTCGTGAGTGCTCCATAGCCTCAGTGATGGGTCAGGCCTTGGGACCTCCCCTTGTGCTGCATCCCACTTTGAGCCTGTCACTGGACCTTCTTTTCGTCCTGTTCCTCTCAATTTCCATCCCTGTAAATCTTTCAGACAGGAACAATTATGGGTCAGAATTGTGACTGTGGGATAGCCCCCCTCTCCTTCATCTGAAGCCCTGTCTTCCTGCTGGAGGTGAGCTCTATAAGTTCCATCTCCCTACCATTTGACATTTCATTTAAGGTCCCTCCGATTTAGTCTTGTGAGTCTCTCACTTCCCAGGTCGCTGATGCATTCTGGAGGGTCCCCCCAACCTCCTATCTCTCATGGTTGGTTGTCTGTGTCCATTCTTTCTGTTGGCCCTCGGGGCTTCAGTCCTTTTCCATCCCCCAATGACAAATCAGGTTTCCCTCCTCCCCACCCTGTCTTTTTTCCCTCCCAGGTTCCTCCCTCTCTCCTCACTGGGATTTCTTTCTTCTCCCTCCCAAGTGGGACTGAGGTGTCATCACTGGGGCACTTCAGCTTGGTTGAACTTTTTGAGTTCTGTGGACTATATTTCGGGTATTCCGTGCTTTTTAAAAAATCTAATATACACTTATTAGTGAGTATATACCATGTATGTCCTTTTAGGTCTGAGTTATCTCACTCAGGATGATATTTTCTACTTCCATCCATTTGTCTGCAAAGCTAAGGATGTCCTCATTCTTAATAGCTGAGTAGTATTCCATTGTGTAAATGAGCCACATTTTCTCTATCCATTCTTCTGTTGTGGGTGTTTCCAGCTTCTGGCTATCACAAATAAAGCTGCTATGAACATAGTGGAACACGTATCCCTGTGGCATGGTTGTGGCATTTTTTGGTTATGTTTCCAAGAGTGTTATAGCTGCATCTTCAGGAGTGATCATTTATTAAAAATAATGGTCACAGGTTTTACTCCAAGGACTAGTGCTTTCTCAGCCATAGGCTTTTAAACAGGATTGCAGTACTGTATTGAGTTGACCTGATGTTGCATGAACTCTATTGCTAAATACTGGTTTTTTAAGGTATGGTTGCCCTGACTAGCAGATCATCATGTACGCCATATGAACCTTCTCTCCAAATTAACTGGCCTGTGATTGGGCAGTGGAGGGAGATAGGTGGGATTATGTACTTGAGAAAGAGTTGCTGGTAGAGAGAGAGGAAGAAAGAGATAGCCTTATATCTTCCTAATCTATGCATATGATTTATAAATACAGTATTTGCATTGTGTGTCTTTTATGTGGGCTTATTAGGACAATAGATTGCAACAACATTGGAGTACCTTTTCCTATCTCCCAAGTAGACTTCATATCCAATTAGAAAGCAATTACTTATTCCACAACAGCCATACCAATGTTATACGAGTGGTAGTATATTGCCTGGGATGAGTGTATTGTATCATGCTGGGTCCAGCACTGGGTAAGACTAGTGATAGATATCCTTTTTTCCCCTACAGCAATCTGCATAATATTTTCTGACAATATAAATCTTAAGCAGCAGGAAAGATTTTTCTAGCAGCTGTGTGATATCTTTAGCAACAGTGCCTTACTATGTAGTTTTGATGGGTAGCCAAGGGCAGTGTCAATAGTCTGTGTTGTTTTGGAGATCTCTGGCAACTCCCTGATCAAAACCTTGTAGGGAGATACTCCAGGCCTTGCACTGTTGTTTTCATATAATAATTCAAGTCTTCTTGGGGTGGAATTGTACATTTGTGGATGATAATTCTGATGAATATTTTTTAAATTATCTTGCTAACTTCTGGGTTTCTGCAAAGCTTTTTCATAGATTCTTAATTTTGGCAAATTGACCAACTACATTTGGGGGTTAAAAGATATTCTGTTACTTTTAATTGACCCATTTAATTCGTTTTTGAATTCTAGAAATTTCAAAATATATTCACAATAAGCTCCATTTATGGTTCATTTGATGTCTGTGTGTTTTCTCTTTGTTATTAGTTTTCTCAATGTACTAATA
Organism: Apodemus sylvaticus; assembly: GCF_947179515.1. Taxonomy (NCBI): domain Eukaryota; kingdom Metazoa; phylum Chordata; class Mammalia; order Rodentia; family Muridae; genus Apodemus; species Apodemus sylvaticus. The sequence goes on along the minus strand of NC_067488.1, from coordinate 25,666,351 downwards.
TTGTCTCTCGAGGAGAATAAACTTTCAAATTTAATTCAATTCCAATTTTCTCTAAAAAACTTTCATGGACACTGTTTAACCTGAAGTCATAATCACCTATCTACATATAGTTGCTTGTAGAGGTATTTTATAATTGATATTTCAAATTATTGTGTTAATTAATAAATATAAGTTATATTTTCAACGAGTGGGTCAAAACTGCTGTTCTGAACATGTGTCATATTATTTAAGTAACATATGAAACACAAATTGCATATTAGTTGTCTTTGCATACTTTAGAGTCAGTTGTTATGACACTTCCGGAGGACCCTGCTATACCTCTCCTGGGCATATACCCAAAGGATTCCCCGGCATGCAATAAAGACACATGCTCCATTATATTCATAGCAGCCTTATTTATAATAGCCAGAAGCTGGAAAGAACCTAGATGTCCCTCAAAGGAGGAATGGATACAGAAAATGTGGTATATTTACACAATGGAATACTACTCAGCAATTAGAAACAATGAATTCACAAAATTTTTAGGCAAATGGTTTGATCTGGAAAATATCATCCTAAGTGAGGTAATTCAATCACAAAAGAATACACATGGAATGCAATCTCTGATAAGTGGATATTAATTAGCCCAGAAGCCCTGAATACCCAAGGCACAAATCACATAACAAATGACTCCCATGAAGAAGTATGGAGAGGCTCCGGATACTGGAAAGGATTGACCTAGCATTGGAGGGGAAGATAAAGACAGAGAAAAAGGAGGGAGGTGATCGGAGAATGGATGGAGAGAAGGTTTATGGGACATATGGGGAGGGGGGATCCGGGAAAGGGGAAATCATCTGGAATGTAAACAAAGACTATAGAAAATAAAAAATATTTAGAGTCAGTTGTTTAAGTGTCATTCTATTTCTAGACTTGGCACCTTATCTCATTTCTTTATTGTTATTGGAATTAGGACGATACATTCCTCTTGACAGCTTTCATCTCCTTGGTTCTTTGGTCTGCAAATTCTAGTATTTTCAGTTTTCCATATCATCTCTTCAACCTATGATTTCCCTGGGCTCAGACTGAATTCTTATTTCTTGAGGCCTGTAGTGTGGAAATTGTTTTAAGACAGTAACCAGGCCAGCAATGAGCTCATCTTCGTAGTTTCCCACATCTCAGAGATCAGCATCGCTCTGTTTTCTTCAGATTTGTTGATTGTTGTATTTTGTTCTGGATGTCTTATTTGATTAAAGTAACAGAAGAAGCACATGGCCTACTTTTTTAAAAAATCTATCTGGAAGATAATTTTACCATCTTTTTTCCTATTTGATTGGAGACCATAGATGTGTTCTATAAATTATCCTCAACTGTGCATAATATTATAAATGCAAAGTGTTAGTTGCTGTGTATATACATATTTAACAGTTTCATGAAAGTTGATGGGTAATAAATATTACTAATGTATATATAAAATTTTTTATAACTCTCTGTTGACATTAATGCAATTGAGACTTTTAAAAATGATAATATTTAGCCCAATATAAAGGTCAATCTGTGAATTTTGACTGCTTTAACAATTTCATTATGTTGGTAATTTATTGCTCACTTTTTTTTATAGAGTGCATTTTGCAACTTTCTCCAAACCTTGGCATGGTGGTGGCCGGGTACATCTCAACTCTCACTTAGAGACCTGGAGGGGCAGCATGCTGTTGCTTTGGTTACAGGACTGTTGTTAAATTGTATTTCTCTCCAGTGGAATAGAAAATTGGAACTGGCCAAAAAGGGAGAGAATTGACTACTTAACTGGCCTTGTTGTCAAGCTACTCCAAGCAAAATGTCTAGATGAACACAGAGAATCAAATATTTATAGCTCCAACACTTTAGAACACCGCAGAAACATAGATCTCTAAAAGACGTAATGATAATTTGTTAATTCTAATAATTTTTACAACAAGGTCCAATCTTCCTGTTTTTGAGTAGAAATTTTGACATGAAGTGATTAAGAATTTTTCTGCTTAGTAATGTAGTTTTCCTCTCTTCATCTGGAGCGACAAAGGCTTCACTCTGTTCTTCCTTTTCTATGACTATCAGTGCTAATAAAATTGCTCAAATAAAATCAGTGATTAATTTTGCTCCACATAATATTTTAATCACTAAGAAGGCAGACACACATAAGTTAATATAGTCTTAGGGTTTTAAGAACTCACAGATTGTATCTATAATTTCTTATATTTCCTTAATTTCATCTGGATCATAGTTTCTCTTCCCTCCTTTCCTCCCAGTCCTATCCTCTCCCCTTCCCCCATTCTCTTCTTCCATTCTCCTTAAGACAAGGAGACCTCTCAGAGATATTAACCCTCCTTGGCATACCAAGGACTAGGCACACATTATAGTCAGCCCAGTTAAGGGAAAGGGATACCAAGGCAGTCAAGAGGAGCAGGACAGCTCCTGCTTCTGTTGTCAGGGGTCCCACATGAAGACCAATCTGCATATCTGTTATGTATGTGTAGAGGGCCTAGGTCCATGCCATGCATGCTCTCTGGCTAGTGGTTCAGTTTCTGTAAGTCCCTATGGTCCCAGGTTATTTGATTGTATAGGTTTCCTTGATCCCCTCTGATTTCTTCAATCCTTTCTGCTCATTTTCTACAGGATTCCTCAAGCACTACTAATGTTTGACTGTTGGTCTCTGCATCTGTTTATATTAGTTTTTGGGGAAAACCTCTCAGATAACAGTTATGCTAGGCTCCTATCTGCAAGTATAAGAGAATGTCATAATCGTGTCAAAGATGGGCTCTCTCTAATGACATGGGTCTTAAGTTGTGCCAGTCATTGGTTGGCTATTCCCTCAATTTCTGTTCCATTTTACACCTACACATTGTGTTGGCAGGACAAATAATTGTTCTAGGTTTCTAGGTAGTCTCAGAGATCTGATCTGATTAGAGTTCTTTCTCTCTCTCTCCCTCTCTTTCCTTCTCTCTCCTCTCTCTCTCTCTCTCTCTCTCCTCTCACTATCTCATCTCTCTTGTTCCCCTCCCTGGCCCAGCCCCACCCAGTTCCCTCCCTCTCTCCATGATGCTCTATTTCCCCTTCTCAGTGAGATTTAAGGAGTCCCTCTAGGGCCCTCCTTGATACTTAGCTTCTTTGAGTCTGTGGATTATAGCAGGCTTACCATGTACTTTATGTCTAATAACACCAATAAGTGAGTATATAATATGTTTGTTTGTCTTTCTAGATCTGGGTTACCTCACTTAGGATGATCTTTTCCAGTTGTATCCATTTGCCAGCAAATTTCATGATGTCATTGTTTTTTAAATAGCTGAGTAATATTCCATTGTGCAAATGCACCGCATTTTTATCCATTCTTTGGTTAAGGGACATCTAGGTTATTTCCAGTTTTTGCCTATTATGACTGAGCAGGTTTTGTTGTGATATGGTGAAGCATCTTTTGAGTATATGCACAGGTAAAACTATTTCCAATTTTCTGAGAAAACCGTTAAATTGTTTTCCAAACATATAGAAGTTTGCACTCCCACCATTAAGGGAGGAGTGTTTCTCTTGCTCCGTTTCCTTGCCAGCAAGATCTGTCTGCTTTCATTTTTGATCTTAGACACTCTAAAGGGTGTAAGGTGGAATCTCACAGTCATTTTAATTTGCATTTGATGACTAAGGGTGTTGATCATTTCTTTAAGTGTTTCTCAGCCATTAGATTCCTCTACTGAGAATCCTGTTTAGCTCTATAGCACATTCAATTAGTGTATTTATTTTAATTTAAATCATTTTATTTATTTACATTCCAGTCATTGCCCCTCTCAGTCCCCCCTCCCACAGTTCTTCATCTCATTCCTTCTTCCCCTTGCCTCCTGGAGGGTACTCTCCTCCCCCCAACAAGCCTCCCCCTTCCCTGGGCCATCAAGGTTGTGGAAGATTAAGCACATCTCCTTCAGAGGCTAGACTAGGTAGAACTAGGTAGACTAGGTCGAACTCTGCTACATAAGTGCTAGGTCTTAGTCCAACCAGTGCATGCTCCTGATTGGTGGCTCAGTCTTTGGGAGCTCCCTGGGGTCTGGGTTAGTTGAGACTGCTGGCTCTCCCATGGGATTGCTCTCCCTTTTGGCTTCTTCAGTCCTTCCCCTAATTTAACCACAGGGGTCTCCTATCTGCTTTTGCCCAGGCAGTTGATGTTAGGGCCTCTCTGAGGACAACCATGCCCTGCTCTCTTCTGTTAGTACATCATAGTATAGTATTGTCAGGTCTTGGTGCCCTCCACCATGAAATGAATTCCAAATTGGGTCAGTGATTGGGCAGCCTTTCCTTCAATCTCTTCTCCATTTTTGTCCCTGTAGTTCTTTTAGACAGGAACAATTCTGGGTCAGGAAGTTAGACTATAGGTTAGTAACAATGTCCTTCCACTTGAGGCACTATCTGTCTACTGGAGTTTACCACTCTTGGGCATATACCCAGAGGATTCCCCAGCATGTAATAAGGATACATGCTCCACCATGTTCATAGCAACCCTATTTATAATAGCCAGAAGCTGGAAAGAACCCAGGTATCCCTTAACAGAAGAGTGGATGCAAAAAATGTGGTATATATACACAATGGAGTACTATTCAGCCATTAGAAACAATGAATTTATGAAATTCTTAGGCAAATGGATGGAGCTGGAGAACATCATACTAAGTGAGGTAACCCAGTCTCAAAAGATCAATCATGGTATGCACTCACTATTAAGTGGATATTAACCTAGAAAACTGGAATTCCCAAAACATAATCCACACATCAAATGAGGTACAAGAAGAATGGAGGAGAGGCCCCTTGTTCTGGAAAGACTCAATGAAGCAGTATAGGGCAAAACCAGAACGGGGAAGTGGGAAGGGGTGGGTGGGAGAACAGGGAGAGGGAAGGAGGCTTATGGGACTTTCAGGGAGTTGGGGGCTAGAAAAGGGGAAATCATTTGAAATGTAAATAAAAATATATCAAATAAAAAAATAATAAAAGGAAAAACCATATTAAAAAAAAGAATGAGTTCCCTTTTGCAATGTTGGGCATTTTGGCCAAGGTCACCTGCAATGAGTCCTGAGAGTGTTTTACCTTCTGGGTCTCTGGTGCTCTCTAGTAAGTCTCTCTACCTACTGTTCCCCAAGACTGCTTATTTCCACTTATTCTCTTGGCCCTCTGGTATTCTCTCATGTCCCCCCTCACCCCCCCATATCTCATCCTTTTCTCCTTTTCCCCTTCCCCATCACCTCTTCCATTCAGGTCCCTCCCTCCCTCTGCCTCCAGTGATTATTTCCATCCCCCTTCTTAGTGGGGTTGAAGCCTCCTCATTTGGGTGTTTCTGCTTGTTATACTTATGGTCTGTAGGTTGTATCTTAGGTATTCTGTACTTTTGGCTAATATCTACTCATCAGTGAGTACATACCATGCATTTGCTTTTGTGTCTGAGTCACCTCACTCAGGATATTTTCTAGTTCTGTTTTGCCTGCAAAATTCATGATGTCCTTGTTTTTAAATAGCTGGATAGTATTCCATTTTCTAAACAAACCATATTTTCTGTATCCATTCATTCAATGGGAGCCATCTGGGTTGCTTCTAGCTTCTGGGTATTGCAAATATGGTTGCTATGAACATGGTGGAACATATGTCCTTGGGGCATGGTAGGACATCTTTTGGGTATATGCTGTTTCACCTTTTAAAATTTGGTTATTTGGTTTGTTGTTTAATTTCTTGAGTTCTTTATATATTTTGGGTATGTTGGATGTAGGGTTGGTGAAGACCTTTTCTAATTGCATAGGAGGCTGTTTTGTCCTTTGCTTTATTTAGCATTTATAGTCAGGTAGCATTTAATAATTGTTGATCTTAGTGATTGAGCTGTTGATGCTCTGTTCAGGAAGCTGTCTTCTGTGCCAGTTTGTTCAAGACTATTCTCTTGATTATTTCTTCAATCATATCTTGTATGCCTGAGATTCTCTCTCCAGTCTTTTGTATTCTGTTGGTGATGCTCATGTCTATAGTTCCTGTTTTCTTACCTATGTTTACCACCTCCAGCATTCCTTTAGTTTAGGTTTTCCTTTTTGTTTTTATTTCCATTTTCAAGTCTTGAACAGTTTTATTCATAGCATTCACCTGTTTGGTTATATTTTCCAATGTTTCTTTAAGGGATTCATTCATTTTCTCATTAAGTACCTATATCATCTTCATTAGATTGGATTTAAAGTTATTTTCTTGTGTTTCAGCAGTCTTAGGATAGGATAGCTGTTCTCTGGTGGAGCAATATTGCCCTGGCTCTTGTGTGTTTTACATAGGCCTCTTCCATCTGGGTGTGTGGGGATAGAGGAACCATGTTTCCAGGCAAAAACTTGGTAAGGTGAAGTGGAATGTAAAACCCTAATACTCTCATACCTAAACACAGCAGGTGTTTCATTTACTCCCAATCACGTTGCTGTCCTGGAACACATGACCATGTCACCCCATGGAGAGAAGTGTGACAATCAGTCATGTAGGAGCAGTGCCTGAAGCCCCTCCACATGCAGATGAGGCATCCCTAACACCTCAGACCAAGCCAGTCGAAAGCATCTGCTTTTACATTCCCTACCCACCCCAATCCAAAATGTTTATAAGACCCTGTCCACCAGGAATTAAACACAGATGAGATGTTTCATCAAAGGCCATTTGAGAGTATCTGTTTTATAGAGTTGTTAAACTTTGGGGAAGAGTATTCTCTCCTGAAGCTTTAATTGACCAAAGCTGCAGTGATGCACTGCAGTCACCTGACCTTGGCTCCGAGAGACAGGGATGCTCTCTCTATTTGATCGGACTTCTCCTGCCCTTCAGAGAGTGCAACTCTTTGGCAGGGACAGAACACTGCAGATCTTCACAAATAGCATCCAATACACAGACCAGTATGTTTTGTTTTGTTTTTGGTTATTATAGATTCTAGTGCTGATTTCTGAGTTTATTTTTGTTAGATGAGTGTTTCTGGAAGCTGTCCCCCTAGGTTTATGTTTCCTCTTTCATCTTCATTTACATTGCCAATGGTAAAACCTTTCCTGATTTCCCCCCTCCCCAAACATCCCAACCCCTCCTCCCACCCCCTGCCTCCATGTATATGTCCCTCCACCCAACACATTCCCACCTCCCACCCCTCAATTTCCCTTTGTTGGGGACTCTATTGAGCCTTCACCTGACCAAGGACCACTCCTCCCACTGATGCCCAACAAGGCATTCCCCTACCACATTCTTGGCTGGAAACATGTGTACCCCTTGGTTGATGGTTTAGTCCTTGGGAGTCCTGGGGCTTCTGGGTGGCCAAAATCATTGTTTTTCCCATGGGGCTGTAAACCTCTTCAGCTTTTCTGGACCACCCTCCAGCTCCTCTATTGGGGACCCCATGCCCAGACCAATGGTTGGCTGCTAGCATCTGCCTCTGTATTTGTAAGGTTCTGGCAGGGCCCCTCTGGAGACAACCATGGCATGCTCCTTTTGTTATGCACTTCTTGTCGTCCATAGTAGTGTCAGGGTTTGGTTACTGTTTATAGGCTGAATACCCAAGTAGGGCAGTCTCTGGGTGGCTTTTACTTCAGTCTCTGTTCCACTCTGTCTCTTTTATTGCTCCTGTGATTCTTTTGTTCCCTTTTTCAGAGGAACCAAAGCGCCCTCACTTAAGTCTTGCTTCTTCTTGAGCTTCCAGTGCTGGGTGAATGGTAATTTGTTTATTTTGAGCTTTTGGGCTAACATCCTCTTATTAGTGAGAGCATACCATGTGTGTTCTTTTGTGATTGGGTTGCCTCGTTCAGGATGACACTTTTTAGTTCCATCCATTTGCCTAAGAATTTCATGAATTCATTGTTTTTAATAGCTGAATAGTACTCCATTGTGTATATATACCACAGTTTCTGTATCCATTCCTCTATCGAAGGACATCTGGGTTCTTTCCAGCTTCTGGCTATGAACATAGTGGAGCACATGTCCTTATTACATGTAGTAGCATTTTCTGGGTATATGCCCAGGAGTGGTATAGCTTGGTCCTCAGGTAGTACTATTTCTAATTTTCTGAGGAATCACCAAACTGATATCTAGAGTGGTTTTACTAGCTTGCAATCCTACTGACAATGGAGAAGTGTTCTTCCCCCCTTCCCCCCACATCCTCTCCAGCATCTGCTGTTCCCTGAGTTTTCTTCATCTTAGCCATTCTGGCCAGTGGGAAGTAGAATCTCAGTGCTGTTTTGATTTGCATTTCCCTGATAAGTAAGGATGTTCAACATTTCTTTAGGTGTTTTTGAGCCATTCGAGTTTCCTTAGTTGAGAATTCCCTGTTTAGCTCTGTACCCCATTTTTTAATAGGGTTATTCATCTCTCTGGAGACTAACTTCTTGAGTTCTTTGTATACTCAAATTTGTATTTAGATATTAGCCCTCTATTGGATGTAGGGTTAGTAAAGATCTTTTCCCAATTTGTTGGTTGCTGTTTTGTCCTATTGACAGTGTCCTTGGCCTTACAGAAGCTTTGCAGTTTTATGAGGTGCCATTTGTCGATTCTTGTTCTTAGAGCATAAGCCATTGGTGTTCTGTTTAGAAACTTTTCCCCTGTGCCCATGTGTTCAAGGTTTGTCCTCACTTTCTCCTCTATAAGCTTCAGTGTGTCTGATTTTATGTGTAGATCTTTGATCCACTTGGACTTGAGCTTTGTACAAGGAGATAAGAATGGGTCAATTTGCATTTTTCTGCATGCAGACCTCCAGTTGATCCAGCACCATTTTTTAAAAATGCTATCTTTTTTCCACTGGATGCTTTTAGCTCCTTTGTCAAATATCAAGTGATTGTATGTGTGTGGGTTCTTTTCTGGGTCTTTAATTCTATTCCATTGATCTTCCTGCCTGACTGCATACCAATACCAAACAGTTTTTTCACTATTGCTCTGTAGTAGAGCTTGTCCTCTCAGTCTTCTTACCTGAATGATCTTGGGTTCTGGTGACTAGTACATCTTCAGGTCTAGTAGTATGTCTCCACCAGGGTTTTTTGGCTTGAGTATGTTCTTGGGTTTTGTGTCTTGACGTTTCCTCTGGGGTCACTATTACCAGCATGGCCTGGGGTTCTCTGGTGTTTTCATGACTTCTAGGAAAGCAGGTAGTGTTGTGGGGGCAGGAAATGGAGCACAGGGAATGGGGTACAATTTACTGCTGTTGAATGTGCTTTAAGAGGAGTTGGTGGGCAAACTTGTATGGGAAAGGAGGTCTTACTTGGCGTCTCTGGTGCTGTCAAGCCACCAAGAAGGTAGGCAGAGTCAAGGTGCAGAAAATTGGGTGCAGGGTATTTGGTACAGTTACAGCAGCTGGGTATGCTTTCAGGGAGTTGGTGGGCCAGGGATTGTTGGGGAGAAGGTCTTACCTGGTCTTATATTTCAATTTTACTCTACTACATTCCCCATTGTCAGCACAAAAGAAGGTAACATAAAATATATGATGAATTTTAGGATTTTAGTTATTTTTAAGTTGTTATAAAAGATTTTATAATATATTCAGAGAATGCAATTTGACTTGGGTACATGTAATTATCAGACCAGATATCCTGCATGAGAATAATATGATCTGAGAGACAAATATCCATATTAGTATCAGGAGACATTGGTTGGGTTTTTGAGAAGCCCTTACATTAGGTAGTAAATGTCCTAAAGTCTCAGTTACCACAACTACATAAAGGACAATATGCTACATTGTTAAAATGTAGCAAATAACAAGTAAAAAAATTATGCATGCAAAGTCCTTTGTATAGAAGCAGTATTTTGAAAAACTAAATATTATACAGTATAGTTATCTGGGGTCCACAAAAATCCCATGCTTTTGTTTCCTGTTTCTGGAGTATGGCTCAGAATTTTTGGGTTGTTTTGTTTTGTTTTATTTACTATATAGGTTTTCTCTAGGAAAAAACCTGGCTCTGACTGTCCTAGAACTCACTTTGTAGACCAAGCTGGTCTCAAAATCACAGAGATCCACTTACCTCTGCATACCAAGTCCTGGAATTAAAGGCATGGACTACCGTTTTTCAGCTAGGTTTTGTTTTTGGTTTTTTGGTTTTTGTTGTTTGTTTGTTTAAGGTTTGATTATTTGAGAATACATACATGCACATAAAGGGATTTTATAAAAACCAATTCATAATCTTTTCCTTTTCAATTCCTCCCATATGTCCACATCTACTTCCCTTTTTTTAATGTCATGTATGTTTATATGTTTTTTTCAATCCTGAATCTATGTAGCACAGACTATGTATGTATAGGTATGGAACTGTCTGCTGAAGCATAAATATCTCTGTAGGTAGCACAGCACTGAAGAAAACTGTGACCCACACCAGGGTCCATCGCTGGCAATAGCTCCTTAATTATGGGCTATTGCTGGAATTTCAATTCCTGATAAGCCCATATAAAAAAGAGACAATCCAGTTATTATAATTATAAACTATATTCCTAGATTGGCTATTTTCAGCTATAAGACTTCTTACTATTTGCAATTTCTCCTTGCCATGAGGTTCTAGTCCATCAAGGCTTCTCCTCCTCTTTCTATGTCCTTTCTCTTTCCTCTCTCATTCTCTTCCTCCTCTCTAGCTGGCCCTGAATCTTGAACCTCCAGTCCTACCTTTCCCATGACTGCCCAATTACAGGATGTAGCCTTTATTAACCAGTTGAAATATTGATAATCATCATAGGACATCACCTGAGTATGTGATGGACTGCTCTGCTGGAGGCAACCCCTCTAGAGGAAGCAGAATTAAAATAAGAATACAAATAGCAAGATCTTTCCGCTTCCAGACCCAGATCAGTCTGGGCAGCAATACCACATCTCCAGGTCCTGCAAGAGGCAAGAGGGGCTTCCAGGCAGCCAGTGGGGAGAAGTCAGTGTGCTCTGGTGAATCCAGCGGGCCCCTGCAGGAGCCTTCAGGTGTCTGCTTCCAGATCTGAACAGCCTGGGCCACAACACTTGGTCTCCAGGAAGTGCAAGAGACCTGGTGTGCACCCAGAGGCAGTCTGGGAGCACACAGCTTGCTCCCATGGCACAGAGCTTAGGTTCCAGTCCTGAGGCCTCTGGCAGGAGCCCTCAGATCTCTCTGCTTCTGGATCCAGATCAGTCTGGGCAGCAACACCCCATCTCCAGGTCCTGCAAGAGGCAAGAAAGGCTTCCGGGTGACCAGCGCGGGCGGGGGGGGGGGGAGGGGGGGAAAGTCAGTATGCTCTGGTGAATCCAGCAGGCCCCTGCAGGAGCCTCCAGGTGTCTGCTTTGGGATCTGAACAGCCTGGGCCACAGCACTCAGTCTCCAGTAAGTGCGGGAGACCTGGTGTGCACCCAGAGGCAGTCTGGGAGCACACAGCTTGCTCCAGTGGCAGAGAGCTTAGGTTCCAGTCCTGAGGCCTCTGGTGGGAGCCCTCAGATCTCTCCGCTTCCAGATCAGCCTGGGCAGCAACACCATATCTCCAGGTCCTGCAAGAGGCAAGAGGGGCTTCCAGGAGGCTGGCTGGGAGGAGTCAGTGTGCTCTGGTGAATCCAACAGGCCCCAGCAGGACCCTTCAGGTATCTGCTTCGGGGTCTGAATAGCCTGGGCAACAGCACCCTGTCTCCAGGCAGTGCAAGAGGTAAGCTGTGCACCAGAGGCCACCTGGGAAGGGGCAGCTTGCACTGGTGAGTCCAGCATTGACAACACCAACTAACACCAGTGAGAACTAGATGGCAAAAGGGAAACGCAGGAACGTCATTAACAGAAATCAAGACAATATGGCAACATCTGAACCCAATTCTCCTTTACCAGCATGTCCTGGATACCCCATCACACCAGTAAAACAAGATTTGGATTTAAAATCACTGGTCATGATGCTGGTAGAGGAACACATGAAGGACATACTTAAAGAAATTCAGGAGAAAATGGATCAAAAGTTAGAAGCCCTTGTAAGGGAAACACAAATATCATTGAAAGAAATCCAGGAGAATACAAAAGCCAATAATGAGGAAATGCAAAAATCACTTAAAGAAATACAGGAGAACTTTGGTCAACAGGCTGAGGTCATGAAAGAGGAAACACAAAAATCTCTTAAATAATTACAGGAAATCACAAACAAGCAAGTGAAGGAGCTAAGCAAAACGATCCAGGATCTAAAATCAGAAGTAGAAACAACTAAGAAAACTCAAAGGGAGACAACTTTGGAGATAGAAAGCCTTGGAAAGAAATCAGGGGACATAGATGCAAATATCAACAACAAAATACAAGAGATAGAAGAAAGAATCTCAGATGCTGAAGATACCATAGAAACCATGGACTCAACAGTTAAAGAAAATGCAAAATGCAAAAAGCTTGTAACCCAAAATATCCAGGAAATCCAGGACACAATGAGAAGACCAAACCTAAGGATTATAGGCATAGATGAGAGTGAAGATTTACAACTTAAAGGGCCAGCAAATATCTTCAATAAAATTATGGAAGAAAACTTCCCTAACCTAAAGAGGGAGATGCCCATGAATATACAAGAAGCCTACAGAACTCCAAATAGACTGTACCAGAACAGAAATACTTCCCATCACATAATAATCAAAACACCAAATGTACTAAACAAAGAAAGAATATTAAAGGCAGTAAGAGAAAAAGGCCAAGTAACATATAAAGGAAGACCTATCAGAATCACAGCAGACTTTTCACCTGAGACTATGAAGGCTAGAAGGTCCTGGGCAGATCTCATGTAGACTCTAAGAGAACACAAATGCCAGCCAAAACTACTATATCCAGCAAACTCTCAATCACCGTAGATGGAGAAACTAAGATATTCCATGACAAAACCAAGTTTACCCAATATCTATCCACAAACCCAGCCCTACAAAGGATAAAAGGAGGAAAATCAACAAGATAGATAAACCCTTAGCCAGACTAACCAAAGGGCACAGAGACAGTATCCAGATTAACAAACCTAGAAATGAAAAGGGAGATATAACAACAGAAACTGAGGAAATTCAAAAAATCATTAGATCCTACTACAAAAGCCTATACTCAACACAACTGGAGAATCTGGAGGAAATGGACAGTTTCCTAGACAGATATACGATACCAAAACTAAGCCAGGATCAAATAGATCAACTAAACAGTCCCATAACATGTGAAGAAATAAAAAGGGTCATAAAAAGTCTCCCAACCAAAAAAAGCACAGGACCAGATGGCTTCAGTGCAGAGTTCTATCAGACCTTCATAGAAGACCTAACACCAATACTCTTCAAACTACTCCACAAAATATAAACAGAAGGAACTCTACCCAACTCATTCTATGAAGCCACAATTACGCTGATACCAAAACCACACAAAGATCCAACAAAGAAAGAGAACTTCAGGCCAATTTCTCTTATGAATATTGATGCAAAAATACTTAATAAAATTCTTGCCAACCTGTCACGTCCACCTTCACCAGCAAAGATTACGCGACACAAGGAGTTTCTTCCTTAAAATGGTTTTATTCGGGAAACCTTGACTTGAACTTAATTCTTCTATTGGCAGCCCCAGGCTCTCTCCCAGTCTCCCGTTATAAGCCCTAGCTAGCCACATTTGCCCAGGGAGATAACCAGCCGTATTCTCATAGGTGAACTCAGTGAGTTCTTCATTAGCATGTAAGTGAGATAAGGAATGCAGCACACTGCCCATGTGTTCCAGTGATTTACTACCAGGGAGCAGCATGTGGCCAGCGCCATCTTGTAACAGAGAAGAACAAAGGGTGGCTCACTACACCAACCAAATCCAAGAACACATCAAAACGATCATCCACCATGATCAAGTAGGCTTCATCCCAGGGATGCAGGGATGGTTCAGTATAAGGAAATCCATCAATGCTATCCACTACATAAACAAACTCAAAGAAAAAAAACATATGATCATCTCATTAGATGCAGAAAAAGCATTTGAAAAAATTCAGCATCCTTTCATGCTAAAAGTATTGGAAAGAACAGGAATTCAAGGCCCATACCTAAACATCGTTAAAGCAATATACAGCGAACTAGAAGCCAACATCAAACTAAATGGAGAGAAACTTGAAGCAATCCCACTAAAATCAGGGACTAGACAAGGCTGTCCTCTCTCTCCATATTTTTTCAATATAGTACTTGAAGTTCTAGCTAGAGCAATTAGACAACATAAGGAGGTCAAGGGGATACAAATTGGAAAGGAAGAAGTCAAATTATCAGTATTTGCAGATGACATGATAGTCTACTTAAGTGACTGGAAAACCTCCACCAGAGAACTCCTACAGCTGATAAACAACTTCAGCAAAGTGGCAGGTTATAAAATCAACTCAAGCAAATCAGTTGCCTTCCTATACTCAAAGGATAAGCAGGCTGAGAAAGAAGATAGGGAAATGACACCCTTCAAAATAGCCACAAACAATATAAAGTATCTTGGTGTGACTCTAACCAAACAAGTGAAAGCTCTATATGACAAGAACTTCAGGTCTCTGAAGAAGGAAATCCAAGAAGACCTGAGAAAATGGAAAAATCTGCCATGCTCGTGGATTGGCAGGATTAATATAGTTAAAATGGCCATCTTGCTGAAAGCGATCTACAGATTCAATGCAATCCCCATCAAAATCCCAACTCAGTTCTTCAGAGTTAGAAAAAGCAATTCTCAAATTCATCTGGAATAACAAGAAACCCAGGATAGCTAAAACTATTCTCAACAACAAAAGAAATTCTGGGGGAATCAGTATCCCTGACTTCAAGCAATACTACAGAGCAATAGTGTTAAAAACTGCATGGTATTGGCACAGTGACAGACAAGTGGACCAATGGAATAGAATTGAAGATCCAGAAACGAATCCACACACCTATGGTCACTTGATCTTCAACAACGGAGACAAAAACATCCAGTAGAAAAAAGATAGCCTTTTCAACAAATGGTGCTGGATCAATTGGAGGTCAGCCTGCAGAAGAATGTGAATTGATCCATTCTTATCTCCATATATTAAACTTCACTCCAAGTGGATCAAAGACCTCCATTTAAAACCAGACACACTGAACCTAATAGAAAAGAAACTGCGGAAGACCCTTGAGGACATAGGCAAAGAGGAAAAGTTCCTGAACAGATCACCAATAGCTTATGCTTTAAGATCAAGAATTGACCAATGGGACCTCATAAAATTACAAAGTTTCTGTAAGGCAAAGGACACTGTTAAAAGGACAAAACGGCAACCTTTCTATTGGGAAAGGATATTCACCAACCCCACATCTGATAGAGGGCTAATATCCAATATATACAAAGAACTCAAGATGTTAGACCCCAGGGAACCAAATAACCCTATTTAAAAATGGGGTACATATCTTAAAGAATTTTCACTTGAAGAAATTCCTATGGCCGAGAGGCACCTTAAGAAGTGCTCAACATCATTAGTCATTAGGGAAATGCAGATCAAAACAACCCTGAGATTTCACCTTACACCTGTCAGAATGGCTATGATCAAAAACTCAGGAGACAGTAGGTGTTGGTGAGGATGTGGAGAAAGAGGAACACTCCTCCACTGCTAGTGGGGCTGTAAGATGGTACAACCACTGTGGCAATCAGTCTGGAGGTTCTTCAGAAAACTGGACATGAGACCTCCAGAGGACCCTGCTATACCTCTCCTGGGCATATACCCAAAGTATTCCCCAGCATGCAATAAAGACACATGCTCCATTATGTTCATAGCAGCCTTATTTATAATAGCCAGAAGCTGGAAAGAATCCAGATGTCCCTCAAAGGAGGAATGGATACAGAAAATGTGGTATATTTACACAATGGAATAATACTCAGCAATTAGAAACAATGTATTCACAAAATTTTTAGGCAAATGGTTTGATCTGGAAAATATCATCCTAAGTGAGGTAAGTCAATCACAAAAGAATACACATGGAATGCAATCTCTGATAAGTGGATATTAATTAGCCCAGAAGCCCTGAATACCCAAGGCACAAATTGCATAACAAATGACTCCCATTAAGAAGTATGGAGAGGGTCCTGATCCTGGAAAGGATTGATCTAGCATGGGAAGGGAATATAAGGACAGAGAAAAAGGAGGGAGGTGATTGGAGAAGGGATGGAGAGTAGAAGGTTTATGGGACATATGGGGAGGGGGGATCCAGGAAAGGGGAAATCATTTGGAATGTAAACAAATAATATAGAAAATAAAAAATATTAAAAAAAAGAATACAAATAGCATCAAGCTAACCACTACAATGGTAGTGTTACTGGAGACCTTCCACTGCCCACGCTGGGTATCTGGCTGGCTCTTGTGCAGGTCTTCTGTGTGCAGTTGCAATTGCTGTGAGTTCATGTGTGTTTTCACTCTCCTTGTTTGTAAAATAAGATTTTGCTGCTAATCAATAGCCATTATTTCTAATTCTTCTGCTGCCACTATATGGATGAGCCCTGATCCTAAGGAAGGTGCTATGGGCTATGGATGTCTCATCTAAGGTTGACCTTTTCACAGACGGATTTCATTCCTCTCTTTTGCATCCAGATATCTCTGCAGTCCTCACACCTAAAAAGGTGTCAAAATGATGACTCTTTGAGATCCAGCCAATTAAGACACAACTTGTCCGTCACTTGGTGTTCATTTTTCCTGGCTATGGTTTGGCTACTAAAACTTCTGGGACTAAGATCATAATCAGCCACTCTCTGGAAAAAGCTCTAGTCTCCAAATTATCATTTGAAGTATCTCTAACTAACTTAGCATGTTGAGAAAACAATAGAAAATGATGCTAGATTCCATTTGAAACAACCCAGAATAGTTACCAAGGTAGGCAAGACAAATGGTTATTGATTACCAAAGGAGAGTGAGTTCAGAAAAGAACCAAAATCAAATCAACACTTAAAAGTAGCATCAAAATGACAAAATTCACACTAACCTTTACCCAAATTAAAAGGTATTATCATGCTTACAAAGAAATCATGAAATCCATACTCCGTAATTAAGAGAAAAATCAACAAATCTAACTGGCAATAATAGACACGGATGCTATAATAAACAGAGAATGGCTTTAAAATGCTATTACCCTGTTCCTGTGCTCAAAATTAAATTAATGGAAAATATTAGCAAATATTAATTAGATTTTAGACAGTCAAATTGATAAGGATGAAAGTTGTACTGGGGTAATTATGGAGAAAGGACAATCAAGAGACTGCTTGGTACATATCATGAAAATCTGTTTGATACCCAACATGTCTAGCAGCCAGTGTGTTTAATTCTAGTCCAGAGGAGACAGAAATATACAGATTCCTGGCCAGCAAGCACAACCTAATCAGTGAACCATTGGTCCGACCTATAGATTCCATAGATCCTTGCTCAATAATCAAAGTGGATGGCACATAAAAAAAAACTCACCTAAGGTCTTAAGGTGTACCTTTGGTCTTCATAATCATGAATTTACCTATGCTACCATGTGCCCTTTCCCTATGATCATCTGAAATGCAGATTAGACCCATTAGAAAAAAACAGCTGTATTTGAAAAATAATAAAAAAACTATTCATAAAGAAAATGAGAAAAATTAGTTATGAAAATTAGTAATGCATCAGAAAGTTGAAGCTGAATTTCAACTAGGTTAATACAAGAAATACAGGGTTCGTGAAAGGAAAGCATATGTTTAGAAATTTTTTCAAATTTTATGGAAATTATAAAGCCACACATATTAGGAACTCAGTTAACCCAAGAGCAAACTATATATGGAAAGACAGGTATCCTGAGGAAAGGGATAATCATATCTATGAAAAAGTTGGTCTGAAATGTACAAGATTGTTACAATGTTTCCTCTTACATAAACGGGCATGTGTTCAAAGAACCACAATTAAATTCTAATCGCTTTTGTCTCCTATTTTGTGTGTTGTTTAAATTGGAAATGCTGTGGAAATATAATAGAGCTTAAGATGACCATAATTCATTTGAAAAGGAATAAAATTACCCATTATCAAATCTATTTTGGTGCTGCATTAGAAAATATAATGTGAAATTCGTATAAAAGAAAACTAAACATTAACAGACAGAATAGACAATTTAGAACTGATTACAAAAGACAAGTGAACAGAGAGAAGTCAAACCATAAACCAAAGAAAATTCTGGCAGTTCATGTAACTAAGAACAGACTTGTACCCAAAACACACCACACACACACACACACACACACACACACACACACACACACACACACACACAAATACATTAGTATTCAAGGAAAGCAAGACAACAAAGAAGAGAAAAATTTAAACTTCTCCAAAGTGCTTACATATCTGAAAAATAAGTACATGGAATGATTCTTGTTAATGCTAATGAAACAAAACCAACGAAATTTGGTTAGCCCGGTAAAATGTCTTAATTCATTCTCACCTTGTGCATCACACAGAGGTGAGGGCAAGCTGCACAGATGGCTTGTTGGTTGGAAAGTAAAATGGGTCTGCTCTTTGGAAATCATTTGACAGTTTTCTACAAACTTACAAGAAGATGTGAGTGGACCATTTCTTTTCATAAGTATCTGTTAAATGAATGCAAGTGATTTCCCCAAAGACTTACATATATTGTTGCCTGTGGTGACTATTTCATTAAAGATAACATTGCAATTACTTAAATATCCAGGACATGTCAAGGTGCAAAATTATGAGTATAAAATGGTTCAGCGAGAAAATGCAGCTCACTAGTAATACACTCTGAAATCTGGGATGATGTCACCAGAGCTGTGCAGTGTGAAAGTCCGATTTTAAAAAGAGATAAAGGAGGTAGAGTATATAATTCCACTAACATAAAATTCTAAGCCATGTAGAATAACTATAGGAATAATAGTAGTATAGGAATAGGAATAGTAGTATAGGAATATTAGTAGGAGCAAGAGGTTGTGAGAGAGAACACCACACAATATTTACAGGATGGAGGTGGCATTGGTCATTGCCATGACTGGTGATATAGAAGGAAGTATATGTCAAGACTTAGTAAACCATGCACTTAACATACATAGTTTGCTTTGCCAATTCAGTGCAATAGACTTTTGATGTCTGCTAGTTACAGGGTTGAATTTGGAACAAATTCTTGTTTGTTTAGTTTTTGACCTGCCTCAGTCATCCACACTCTAACCCCATGCACACATTTAATCTTCAAGTTTTCCAGAGTTCAGTTCTTATGTCCTAGAGAGAAGGATGGTAACAAACATGGCCCAGGTCCAAGAGTCTTTACTTGAGGTTTTTTGAAAACTATTCATTTTAATCTGTAAATATAACTGTTACTCTTCTTTGAGACATTTCTACTGTAAATAAGAACCAAAGAAATCTTACTTAACATAAAGTGACACACTGCACACTGCAAGGTGACAAGTGCAATTATATTTTAGGAGGACATGGGTTGGTTTGGGGTAAAAGTTTTTAAGAGTCAATTTTTTGAATCAAGAAATAACACATTCTTCTTATGGCGCTGCCCTCCCCCTCAGCTTCTTCCAGACTTTCTCTAATTCACCATAGGGGTACCTGACTTCAGTCCAATAGTTGGGTGAAAGTATCTGTATCTGCCAGCTCAACTAACTCAGATCCCTGAGATCTCTCAGACACTGAGCCACCAGCCAGGGAACACACATGAGGTAGTCTAAGGCCCCTGACATGACACGTATATAGTAGAGGACTACCTGGTCTGGCCTCCCTGGGAGAAGATGCACCTAACCCTTGAGAGACTTGAGACCCTGAGGAATGGGGAGGCCTGGGAGGACATCTTTAAGACAGGAAGTAGGAATGGGATGAGGAACTGTGGGAGGGCAGACTGGGAGGGGGGGCAATGAATGGATTGAAAAAAATATAAAAGTAATAAAAAAGAAAAAAGGAAATAACACTTTTTTTCTGAAGTTGTCCTTGATTCTTATTAAAAACCATGACTTATATTTGTATAGAATGGTAATGATTATGCACTAATTGCAATTTTATTGTCTCATTTGGATATGCAAAGGCCTTGTAAAGTGAGTTGGTCCCAATTTATGGATGACAAATTTTACTGTTTGGCCTGTTCAACAATTTGGTTTTTATTCAAAGTAAGAAGAGAAATGTATCTGTGTGACTTTGAGTCTCTTTTCATTGATCTTTGAAACAGTTATTGTGAGTTTCTTTGGTAGGTTCCCTGAGAAGAGTGTATTCTTGCCTCTTCTTAAGCCAAATCCTTTGCTTGGTATGTGGATAGAAGTTCTGTGTATTTTATGTGAATATTTAATTTTTGGTTATGAGAATGGAGATACAACCCTCTATTAAGTAGAATATCTCACTGAGAACATTATGACATGAAATATTTCAAAATCTCATTGACCAAAAGAGCAAATGAGGGTAACATGAAAGACTCCTGTGACTCAAGGGTGCTTTAGTGTCCTACAGCGTTGACCTCACTGAGCCTGTGGCTGTGTAGGAATTTGCTTATGCAATCAGTAATCCATCCTTCTGTGTATCCGCCACTAAAACAACTTTCATGCAGGTGCTTGTGACTCATTTTTGTAAGTAGAAAAAAAATTAAATAGTTCTTAACTCTTATAGGCTACTAACATAACTCAAGAGAAAATATTAGCAAATTTGTTTAAGGAAAAAGTATTCAAATGTTTGGTATATTTTATTTACTTAATGATAACTGATAGTTCTTAATGATAACTGAATAGTTATATATTGTATGTACAGAATTTTTATAGATTAAGAGTATTTGATATGCTAATTGTGTCTTGAGTATTCAGAATTCTGGGCTAACTAAGGCAAAATGTATGAATGAACCAAATTCTCAAGTCCCAACTTCATGATGTGTATAAAAAAAAGAGTATTTATTAATAATAAATGACCTTAAGGAATTCAGGTATAAATTAATTGAAATAGAATTTAAGACCTCATAGTACTCTAAAATTATTATATGTTCAGTGCTTTAAAGTGTAAAAGCAAACATTCATTTGATTATGTTATTAATTTTAAAATGCAAATATAATTCAATGTGGAGAGTACTCTTTTCACAATAGTATTAAAACAATTTAATTCAATATATTTTTTATTTACAATTCAAATGATTTCCCCTTTTTTGGTCCCCCACTCCCCGAAAGTCACATAAGCCCCCTTTCCTCCCCATGTTCTCCCATCCACCCCTCCCCACTTCCCTGCTCTGGTTTTGCCCTACACTGCTACACTGAGTCTTTCCAGAACCAGGAGCCATTCCTCCGTTCTTATTGTACCTCAATTGATGTGTGAATTATGTTTTGGGTATTCCAATTTTCTAGGTTAATATCCACTTATTAGTGAGTGCATACCATGATTGATCTTTTGAGACTAGGTTACCTCACTTAGGATGATGTTCTCCAGCTCCATCCAATTGCCTAAGAATTTCATGAATTCATTGTTTCTAATGGCTGAATAGTACTCCATTGTGTATATATACCACATTTTTTGCATCCATTCTTCCGTTGAGGGATACCTGGGTTCTTTCCAGGTTCTGGCTATTATAAATAGGGCTGCTATGAACATAGTGGAGCATGTATCCTTATTACATGCTGCGTAATTCTCTGGGTATATGCCCAGGAGTGGTATAGCAGTATCCTCTGTAAGTGATGTGCCCAGTTTTCTGAAGAACCACCAGACTGATTTCCAGAGTGGTTGTACCAATTTGCAACCCCTCCAGCAGTGGAGGAGTGTTCCTCTTTCTCCACATCCTCGCCAATACCTGCTGTCTCCTGCATTTTTAATCTGCATTCTGACTGGTGAAAGGTGAAATCTCAGGGTTGTTTTGATTTGCATTTCCCTAATGACTATTGAAGTTGAACATTTTTTAAGATGCTTCTCAGCCATCTGAAGTTCTTCAGGTAAAAACTCTTTGTTTAGCTCTGTACCCCATTTTTTAATAGGGTTATTTGTTTTTCTGGGGTCTAACTTCTTGAGTTCTTTGTATATATTGGATATTAGCCCTCTATCTAAACATAGTAAAAGCAATATACAGCAAACTGGTTGCCAGCATCATACTAAATGGAGAGAAACTTGAAGCAATCCCACTAAAATCAGGGACTAGACAGGGCTGCCCCCTTTCTCCTTATCTTTTCAATATTGTACTTGAGGTACTAGCTCAGGAAATTAGACAACATAAGGAGGTCAAAGGGATACAAATTGGAAAGGAAGAAGTCAAACCATCATTATTTGCAGATGATATGATAGTCTACCTAAGTGACCCAAAAAATTCCACTAGAGAACTCCTACAGCTGATAAACAACTTCAGCAAAGTGGCAGGTTATAAAATCAACTCAAGCAAATCAGTAGCCTTCCTATACTCAAAGGATAAGCAGACTGAGAAAGAAATTAGGGAAATGACCCCCTTCACAATAGCCACAAACAGTATAAAGTACCTTGGGGTGACTCTGACCAAACATGTGAAAGATCTATATGACAAGAACTTCAAGACTCTGAAGTAGTCTTGAAGAAGAAGACCACAAAAAATGGAAAAATCTCCCATGCTCATGGATCGGCAGGATTAATATAGTTAAAATTGCCATTTTGTCAAATGCAATATACAGATTCAACGCAATACCCATCAAAATCCCAATTCAGTTCTTCATAGAGTTAGAAAGAGCAATTCTCAAATTCATCTGGAATAACAAAAAACCCAGGATAGCTAAAACTATTCTCAACAACAAAAGAACTTCTGGGGGAATCAGTATCCCTGACCTCAAGCAATACTACAGAGCAATAGTGTTAAACACTGCATGGTATTGGTATTGTGATAGGCAGGTGAATCAATGGAATATGATTGAAGATCCAGAAATGAACCCACACACCTATGGCCACTTGATCCTCGACAAAGGGGCTGAAAACATCCAATGGAAAAAAGATAGCCTTTTCAATAAATGGTGCTGGTTCAACTGGAGGTCAGCATGTAAAAGAATGCGAATTGATCCATTCTTATCTCCTTGTACTATGCTCAACTCCAAATGGATCAAGGACCTTCACATAAAGCCAGACACTTTGAAGCTAATAGAAAAGAAACTGGGAAAGACCCTTGAGGACATTGGTACAGGGGGAAAGTTCCTGAACAGAATACCAATAGTGTATGCTCTAAGATCAAGAATTGACAAATGGGACCTCATAAAATTACAAAGTTTCTGTAAGGCAAAGGACACCATCAAAAGAACAAATCGGCAACTAACAAATTGGGAAAAGATCTTCACCAACCCTACATCAGACAGAAGGCTAATATCCAATATAAAATGGATTCTAAAAGGTTAAAATTAAAACTCTATTTTATAAGATATGTTGAAAAGATCGTGTGATTTTCAATTAATCATTTCTTAAACAGTACGTAGTGTGATTAACCAAAACATAAAAAAGCAATACATTTTACTTTGTCAGAACCTAACGATATCTTCACCACAAAAGACATTGATATTGGAATGAAAAGCCAAGCCTTGGTACAGGGTACAAAAAAACATGGCAAATATTTACATGATAGAGAGGTATATAAGAAATATGGTAGGAGTATGACATTGCATCAAAGACAGATGACATAGAAACATAAACACCAAAGCTCATTAACTAGAACCCCAATGGCCTGTTACTACACCATTAGTGAATAAATACATTAAAATAATTTACTGTACAAATTTAATGAAGTTAATTTAAAACTCATACTCCCATTTCCTTTAAGTAATGTAATATGGTACAGTTACTTTAGAAATTTTTCTGACTTTTTTTTATAATGTTTAATCTGTACCTTCTTTATCACCCAGAATGTTCATCCAGCATTATTACCTAAGATAAATGGGAACTGTTTTTGCCCACAGAAAGAAATCTATTTAATACCTAAGTTGATTGTTACTATTCTAATATGAAACAAAAATTATTGGCCAGCATAGTAAAAGAATAAGCTGTGATGTATCCAAAGAATGAAGTAACACATGGTCACTAAAATCACTGAATATTCATACATGGATGAAAGTTAATAAATATCATGACATGGGAGCGCATGCTTGTAATTCTAATAGCTGAGATAAAAGTGTTAATGTAAGTTTGAGGGTATCCCATGTTACATAGCGAATTCAAGGCCAGCCTGTGTCTCAGTGTAAAACGATTTAAATAACAAACAAAAACAAACAAGCAAACAAACAAACATAAGCCAGTGGATTTCTCAGGCATCATGCACAAGCCATGCTATATGATTCCATATAAATCATCTGACAAAGTAAAAACTATAAATAAGGAACTTTGGGGAGACATTAAATACTAAGGGGAAAGGAAAATTTGATCAACTACAAGTTCTTTTCCTGGTGATGGGAATGTCTTATGAACTAATGGTAGCATTGAATAGGAAGGGCAATGCAATTTTCCAGATGTCTAGAGACATGCATGATGAAACAAAGATTTTAGTATATATAAATCATGCAGCATCTTATTAAAACTTATGGAATGCACAGTGTGTTAGTATATGACCTCAGACAAGATCATTCAGAGACAGAGTTGTATGTAATGATGGGTGTGATAAGGAATGAAAAGAGAGCTAAGACATTCCAGAGGCAGGCGGTGATCATCATCCATTTCCTGATAGAAAAATCCTGTGGAATGTCACAAACTTCAAGATGAGAGGGAACAACTAGCAAGTTAAACTTAGGACAATGGAAAGCCTGTCACCAATGCAACTGCAAACACGTGATGTATATAAAACTTAAAGTCAGTCGCCAAAGAAAAGAATAAATTATCTCTTAGCACAAGCTCATTCTATTTGTACAATAAAAAATTATGCAGCATTTTATTAAAACTTATGTACAATAAAAATCATAAAATGTTAATGTAGGAGTCTGGAGCTAACAAGATAAAGAAGCAGTGGCCCAATGATAAGTAATATTTAATCTACTTAGTGTACAGTAAATTAATTATTTCATCATAAAAAAATTGATAGTATCTCCATTTTTTATCTCAGAAGAAACTGAGTTTAACCCTGTACTGCTGTGGGGGACAAATATATGGATCTGTTATCTAATTAAATTACTCATTGACACAGATTATATTTATTGGGTAGAAATTTTATATCATACCTTATAAATAATACAGATTCAATTCAAATTCAAGTCTCTAACACCCAAATTTAAAGTACTATTCTATGATATTCAAGATAAAAGTTGAATAATAATTTGTTATATATGTATATGTGTATATATGTATATATGTATATATATATGACTTTAAGAATGTATTCTGTATTTTGTGACTTTAATGGGACATGTCACATTAAGCCATAAAATGTATTAATGGATTAAATATCCCATGAGATTTATTCTTGTAATAGTATACTGTTTTTACTTATAATTTTTTAATAATTCTGAAAATTACTTTAGCTTTAACCATGATTGATTATATCTGAATGTACTATTAAGAGACTTTTAGACCAGGATAATTTTGTGTTTTATGGCATTTATGCAACAAAATAGGCTAGTATTAAAAGAGAAAAGATGTTTTTAAGAAATAAAATTTGTACCTAAGAAATGTCCTTAGCCAAAAGAAAAACTCTTTTGGATCACTTTACAGAAAGATTTTTGACTTTCTCTGAACAGTTATCTGATTTCTTCAGCTTCTGTTTCATTTCTTTGGTACCTCCACTTCTTCCTGTTTTCGCCTCTTGTGTCATCAAATTCACTTGTGTTTCCCTACTCTGTCTTTCCAATCAGCTTCCACATATCACTTTGTCCTCTGTTTCCCAAGAGCCAAATAAGGGATCAGCATTATTGAGTGTATCAGCAATTAGTTATATTTAGAACTATTTGAAAAATGATGCATTTTTATAACTAAAATAGCAATGAAAAGTTAGAACTGATCTAAATTTGTCATCTTTTTTTCTATAAATCTTTTAAAAAGTATTTTATAGAGTTGTAAACAGTGATATGATTTATACATCAATGTTGAGGGAAATTGGTCAAAACAGCTAAACATTTAATGTTCATAAAGATCGGAAGGACTAACAATTGTGTAGTGTGAATTTCTCACAAGTCCAACTTTAATAACTCACCCTTGTATCAATAGTGAATTACCAACAGTATTCAACAATATATCTTATGCAAGTTCAGCATCATTCCTTTAGAATAGTGAAACATGAGACAAGAGATAAAGACAAAAGATAATATAGTTAGTATGTTCAAGTAGTTCAGCTACAAGCAGATTAGTACACTTACAGTTTCTTAACTGAGTTGTAGGTCTTAGTAAATTTTGGACAATGAGCAAAATTTGGACAATTGAAGAAGGATAAAAGAAAGATCACAGACAGGAATGAATGCAGAGATTAGAAACCAAACCAATGTTTGCATAAGAACAGAGTAATTGATGTTCTTGTTTAGACATTCTTCCTGGGCAGGGACGAAAGGGGGCTTAGTTCTCTTTTAGATGAGCTTGTAGAGCTCAGGGCCAAGAGTAGACATGAAATTAAAAGGAGAATCAACAAACACTAGAATTAGACATCAAACTACCTGGAAAATCCTGGAGGCAGCTTCTAATGCATATCAGAACCAAAGGCTGATAGAACAAAGTGTTCGTGTGTTCTGGACTGAAGAATCAGAATAAATGCACAGGAAATTAGAGAGAAATCAGAAGACTAAAACAGCAATTGGATTTAAGAGGGTGAAGAGGCAGGAAGACCTAGAGAGCTCCCTATAAGCTGAAGGATGCCAGTGTTTCCATAGACCCTGATAGTGGAGCCCTGTTATAAAAAGGCATCTTCTGTGAACATTTAATTACTTCAGACATAAAGATACCTCAGAATGGGCAAGAATGAATGACACACAATTTGAGGTATAATTTATAAGGACTACTAATGACTGTTTACAAGAATATTAAAGTTATGAAAAGCCTACAGTTTTTAAAATTAATTGTATTCTTTGAGAGCTTCATGTATGTGTATGAAATGTATTTGGGTCATTTCCACCCCCAATCCTCACCTTCACCTCCTGCAAGAACCCACTAGTGCAAACTTATCTCAATTTCACATATGCTTTTCTTTCTTAAGATGAACTACCCAGCCCAATTAGTGCTGCCAGTTTTGAATTTATAATCTAATGCATACCTAGATATCATAGCAATTTATTAATAATCACAAGAATTTTATAAGAAGTTTCTTTCTAGTATATTATAATTATATACTTTCAGATATTCAGCAAAGCAAGAGATGTTAGTGAGGCAATCAGAGGCCTGGGGAATAAAGCACTTGGCTTGAGTCATGTTTGCTTGGCTCTGAAACTTATTCTACAGCTTCAAGGCTAATGTTAAGATGATTTTCTGGCAAATGCCAAAGGGTGGTTCTCAATAGCTTCCTGGAAGTGCTGCTGGCTGCTTCATTCTCCTGCTTTTCAGCACTATTTTTTACACACATTCTTCTATTATGTTATTTATTAAATTATAACATTGTCATCTATATTTTTGATACTATAATATATTCTGAGAAAAGACTGTGAGCTTGTACATTAGTATTTAAAGCTATAAATTAAAAGTGGGATATCATTTTTATAAAAAATAAGAATTCCAGTGCCTTTTCTGTGTTACCCACAAAAGAATTTGGTCATTGAATTTAACCTTAGTGGCATATGTCCATATGAAATTCTAAATTAAAAACTAATGTGGTCATGAGCTATGAATTACCAACAGGATGAAATGAAATGTAGCATCCTCAGTGTTTTCTAAGGAATAGAATAGCAATTTTCACGCAAATGTATCTAATACAAAGTGGTCATCTAGGAAATAATATGCAGAAGCCACATTAAACAAGCTCAGTGATTTGTATGTATATATGTGTATGTACATTTATCATAGATGTATATGTATTTATATTATGTGTGTGCGCTTATACATATGCAAGCATATATATATTACATATATATATATATTATACATACATATATATACATATATATATATAATATATATATCTATTCCCAGCAGAAAATGTTAATATATATATATTAACAAATTCTTTTCATCTATTCCCAGCAGAAAATGTTAATATATATATATTAACATTTTCTGCTGGGAATAGATGAAAAGAATTTGTTGTATTGCAAAATAACAAGAAGTCACTTCTGAGTTTTAAACACTTGCAATTTTACATTGTAAGTAATTTATGATTTTTTTCAATTCAATTAACAGCTTTTGGCATTTACTACATGAAATCTATAATAATCAGTCAGATACTGAAATGTAATTTGAATAAAAGACATTCAAAATGTTGGGCCCAGAGATAGAGAGCCCAGATTCTAAAAGCAGCCCTTGTACTTTCAGAAGACCTAGATTTGTTTCTAGCGCCAAAGTGTTGGCATGCAACCATCTGTAGCAATGCTTTAAGTGGATCTTGTACCCCCTATGGCCTCCACAGGCAATAGGCATACATATGTTGATATGCATACACATAGGCAGAACACTTATACAAAACAAATCAAATAAAATTACCTTAAAGAAAGAAATAAAATTTCATTAACATATAGGATATTTATGAAAGGGACAATATCCTCATAGCCATAGATAAGTTGAATTCTAAATTATTATAAAGATGCTTCTTTTTTGCATCAGGGCATTGTATACATAAGATTCATAACTTAAATGCAGCTAACAACTGACCACATGGTGTCAATTCCTAGCTGATATAGCTATAACACAACACCTATTCCTTAGGTTCAGTGAGTATCAAGAAAGTGAGAGAAAATTGTAAGGCCTTACTGTTGTAAAATAGTGTCTTCTATACATGGTAGGGAGCTGCCTCAATAAAACTTTAATACCACAAGCAACTAAAAAATAGCCTTATGATGATAATATCAGCTGACATCCTGGGGTGAATAGGAGAAATGTAACAGGGCCCCACCCCTAGAAGAATAGCTACAGGCAATTAATGGCTGCCAGGAGAGGGAGAACTAGTTTTCTCCAGGGCTGAACACCCTAACAGGTTGTCCAATCCGTAGTGGTTGGCCCTAAATACAACCTAGAAGCAACAGTAAATTTATTCATAAGGGTACACGTGTGCATAAGGAGCTCATAGGGGTAGACACAGAAGAAGTTGGAGGATAGAGTAGAAATGCCAACACAGAATACATGTGTGTATTTCTAAAGTATTAAAATAAAATAAAGTGAAAAATTGGATCCTTTTACAATACACACACACACACACACACACACACACATATGCATATAATGTCTAAGAGAATAATTCACAATGCACAGAAATAAACATACTAGTTTTTGATGCTTGTGTGTGTGTGTGTGTGTGTTGTGCACATGTGTCCATGCATGTACACGTGTGTTAGGCAAGACTTACTGCCTGGAAATTTCCCTGTTAGTTACAAAAACCAATGCTGTAAAGCCCAACCTTTTAATAGAAGTTTACAAGTAACCTTTGAATCCCTAATAAATTTGGAAGAAATCCTATGAAAGCAAGCAGAGAATCATGTTTTCTTTGTTAATCAGACCTAATCTCTGCAAAAATAACCTTGAAATCTTCTGTAAAAACTATATATACAGACCTGAAATTCAATTATTTATTTAGATAAAATCATCACATATATTATTATATAATAAAAATATGTTACTGTAACTATACAATGCAATATCAACAACTAATTGAAAAATATTAGTCTCAATGCAGTTTGACTATATATGACAACAAACAACAGGGAAAAACTAAAATAGGTTAAGAAAATCAATACAACTTTAAGAAGTGGTCAGGAAGAACATACTATTCAGAAGGAAATTCAGAACATTCAAGAACAACATTTACACAAAAAGAAAGTCAAGACCACAGCAAAAAGTAATTATTTGGGGGACACCAGTGTCATATCCACATTTGGTCAAATTCCAACTGCAAGCAGAGGTAGAGTAGAGATGCTGCAATCTGTGGTTAGTCAGTAAAAACAGTTTGTAGGACTGAAGAGGTGGTTTGGTGATTAAGAGTGCTTACTGCTTTTGCCAAGGAGCCAGTTTGGTTCTCAGAATTCACGCTGGATAGCTTACAATAATCTGTAGCTCCAGCTCTAAGGAGAATCTGAAATACTGCACATTTGCACACATGTGCACATACCCTCACACAGATACAAGTACAGGCACAACTGAATGTCTAGTTAAAAGTAAAAGAAACATTGAAAAATAGTAACATAGTTCACACCTGTTAATTGATAGGGCACATTTAACACAGCAAACCATGCTATACATAGACTAGCTGAATAGAAAGCTGAATTACCATGAAATTGCTCTGTGACTCACAACAGCAGAGCACAGCATCATCTGAAGTTGGAGAGTTCGGGAACATGCAGATGGGAGGTCCGGAGCCAGAGCAGCTTGTCAAAGCGAGGCTCCTGGAGAAGGCACAGCTTGTGTAGGAATTGCTTCCCAGAAAGAACCTGTTGCTCAGTCTTCCTAATTAAATGGTATTTACAAGTATTTAAGAGGCAAAAATGGAATTTGCAAATATTATCCTTCCAAGACAGTCAGACTTCGGAAGAGTGAAAAATGGACATCAAAGCAGATATCTCAAAGAATACCACAGAAACTATGGAAACACCTCAAAAGAGTTGGCAATAGCATGAGACCTTTAGCTTATATAAGGACTGTCATCTAATGAGAGTAGTCCAGAAGAGGCTGTTCATGGAGTAAGACAGAGGGTCATGATCCAACATCTAGAGAGATTTCAGTGAATACTGCTTTAAGGGAAGCACCAGGCTTGGTGAAAACAAGGTTAGGATGGCAGCTTAAGTGGGTATGAACAAGGGTGTTTAGAAAAAATACTCCGACTCAATATAGACTTCAACATTGATGTACAGAACTTAAAGCCTGAAAATGCCTTTCCAATCTCCCTACATTTAAAATGGGACAAAGGTAAGAAATGAGAAATTCTGCCCTAAAGGTTTGTTAAAACAAGAGAGAGCACATGAAGTAGCAGTAATACAAGGCTTTGGGCCACTCTAAAAGCTCTTAGTTCGTGAGTTTGAAGGAACAACACTGAACGTCAAGGGCTTTGACATTCTTCCCTCTTGCATGGTAACCCACTTCAGGAGCACCAAATGTATGTTCACAAATCTTTCCAGTTGCTATGTCTACCGAAGTCATGTCTTTTACTGTTGTCAGACTAACAGAGATGTTCTATATGAGTGTTTTCTGTTGACTGAATAGCATATTGAACACAAGAAATATTCCTGCCTACAATGCTTGATTCAGAGTGAAGAAGAATCCAGCGACTCGCTGGTAGCAAGCTTCAGAGAAAACCACAAAGAAAATGATGCCAAATTATTTATCTGGCCACTCTCCAGTCAGTTGAGACACAAAGGAAGACGAGTATTACATCACCAGTGGGCTCTGTGTGAGCACTCATACGCACACATGCACGCACACATACCAAGACTATGGTGAAAGAGGGCAAGCAGCCAATGAACCAAATATTTTCTTGGTGGTAAAGATTCTTAAATTGTAAAATACACTAGTTTAACCCTGTTCCTGTATTTTATCCTACCATTCTTAAATATCCAGTGACCTTTAAAACAACAAATTGAGTTTTTCAAGCTAAGTGTCTAGGAACTAATCTGTTAAAGCATCAATATATTTGAAAAGGATATGCAACAGATGTTTCCTGGAAGATATCCTAGAGTCTCATGATATCTATCTCTGGAAACAAAGGGACATTATAATACAAATAAAATCTTACTCATGACTCTCACAATAAAGTCTCAGTAAAATATATGCACACACACACACACACACACACACACACACACACACACACACATATGTGCGCAGGTCTCTGATATTTGATTAATCCTGACCCAAAATCTCTCCTCTGATCTCCTCTTTTCTTTCTTTTCTTTTCTCCTGTTTGGCAAACAATACAGCTTTTAGTCATTCTGCCTGAGAAAACCATTTTTGAATTTTAAAGTTCACCCAGTTAATTTTAATAAAATATAATCTTTAGGACTCTTTCAAAGTAACCATTGATTCCTTGCTTTCTACAGAAATGGGGAGAAATATTGATGTTTAATCCATGAGTTCTATAGCCCCTGATTGCATTTATATTACGCTCCTTTCTCTACTACTCTGCCAACCCATTGTATTTCATCTGGAAGAATGTTTGGGCTGCAGTTCCTAACACCTGGAATTTTATGTCATCCAGCTAATATACATGCTTTAAATAAGTCCAGCTGTGACCAGATACAAGCACCTCCAGCCAAAACAGCACATCTTCTACACAGAGATTTGGAGACTGAAAAAAATTTAAGTACATCCCATTTTGTAGATTCTCTAATTTATAAAGTATGAATGAATAGGCCACACTACCCACCTCCCAGCAGATCTCCAATTTTTCCAAATCTACAGTGAAAGTAGTTAGAGAAAGGTGGAGAGTTAAGAGCATTTCATGTGTTTTGGTATAAAACACGGACTGCAAATAAAAGATGTCCCAAGAAAGTATCTTTGTGCATCTTAGGATATAAAATCACCACTCAATTTTGTCTGAGTGGATGTGTGAGATATTCGTGTATATCATTTCTGGCTTGTTTTTTGTTAACTTGGTACAAGCTAGAGTCATTTGGAATAAGGGACTCAACTGAGAAAATCACTCCAATCAGATTGGCCTGTAGGCAGATCTTCGTTCTATTTTTTGACTGATGATTGATGTGAGAGGACTCTGCTTAGTGTGTACAGTGCCAACCATTGGCAGGTTGTCATGTGCCTTTTAAGAAGAGTCAGAGCAAGTCATGTCTGAAAACTAGTATGCAGCTTTCTTCTACGACCTCTACTCCAGTTCCTCCC
This sequence comes from Apodemus sylvaticus, assembly GCF_947179515.1. Taxonomy (NCBI): domain Eukaryota; kingdom Metazoa; phylum Chordata; class Mammalia; order Rodentia; family Muridae; genus Apodemus; species Apodemus sylvaticus. The sequence goes on along the minus strand of NC_067488.1, from coordinate 25,633,609 downwards.
TTCAGGTTTCTGCCCAGTTGGAGTTCCTGCTTCGACCTCTCTCAGTGATACAGGTTATGAGAAGCTCTATGCTAATAAAAACTCTTCCTTCCCCAAACTGCTTTTGGCCATGGTACTTTATTTAAGCAATAGAAACCATAATGAAGAGAACATAGTTTCTGATAACTTTTATTAAGTCAGCAATTTATATGTTGATTACTTTGTGTCTTTACCAAAAAAAAAATTATAAAGCAACCGTAATAACCTGTATGCTGAATAGAATTTGCAACATGCCTAATCAATTCTCATTATAGATATATTAGAAGTCAATATGAAAACTATGCACAGGAGAGTTTGTGTAATAACTGGTCAAAAATTGTAGAAAAGTAGAGCAATTCGAAAATAAATCTCCATCCAAAGTCATTGACCTATAAACATAACTCACGTGAGGCTATACAATATTTAAGGAGGTCTTTGAATTTAGCATCAAGACAAAAATTGCAAGACTTTTCATTTGTTGTGTATGTGACTTGCTGTGTGAACTCCTTTGCATGTCCTTTTTCAGTGCCACACTATGAAGTTATTGAGAATAACGTCATTGATATTTAGGAGCCCTGCCCTACATTTATGTAACCACTGATTTTAATAACGGTTAACATCATCTCAATGATAGATTTCACCATCCTAGACTGAGAGTGGTTTTTGAAGTGGGGAGTTTTTAACACTAATTTTTATTTTACTTTTTTTCATATACACATATATATACATGTGTGTGTGTGTGTGTGTGCATGTGTGTGTGTGTGTGTGTGTGTGCTACAATAGAGGTACAGTTTTCTTTATCTGGAATGCTCTCAATCTCAATTGGAACAAGTCATTTCTCTTTATCAATGGCACCTCAGTATTTATGGATGCTTTTGAGTTAAATCAGTCTTAAGATTGCCTAAAATTCAACTTTTTCAAATCAGTTTTCTTTATTTCATGATGTAGTTCTGTTTGAAGAGCTTAATTATTAAACACATATGCGACATTCATATTCATCTCGTTATTATATTTCAAAGATAGATTTATTGATTCAACAGTTTCTGTATATTACTGGATGGTCAGTTCCTGTTTTCCTAATTTGCTATTTCCATGGAGTGAAGGCAAGCCTTAAGGGCATACTGTGCCCACTCTTCATGGATGTTCCAGGGTAGGGTGATATCCAGCAGGCCCTCCCCCTTCTCAGAGAAGATGGGGAGGGGTGATGGGGAGGAGCTGTGGGAGGGGAGAAATGGGAGGAGAGTGGGCACTGACATTGGGATGTAAAGTGAATAAGAAAATGAAGAAAAAGAATTTCAGATAAACAGTTTTAACAGATAAAAAGAGTAGGCTTAGTTAAAGCAAATCACCCTCAGCATCAAGAACACACATGTGAAGGACTTATCTTTCACATTTTATTTGTTAAGTTAGCATATCAACTAATTGGTTGCATTAAGGCATTTCCATAACTATATATCCATTGCACTTTGTTTCTACTTATTCTTCTCACATGGAATCTATTACCTCCTTTCCCTTCTCTTTCACCTCCATTATAGTATTTCTCTGCTTTGGTAGTCACCTATCTACATTCAGAATTCAGAACACACACACACACACACACACACACACACACACACACGTATTCCAAGTCTGGCTTATTTCATTTAATGGAATCTCCAACTCCATCCATTTTCCTATAAATAAATGCTGTAACTTTTTTCTTTTTAGCTGAAGAAAATTTCATTGTAAATATGTTCTGCCATTTAGCATTTTATTTATCCACTTATCTACTGATGGGCATGTAGGTTTACTCTATAACTTGGCTACAGTGAATAGCACAGTAATAGACACACATGTACTAGTATCCCTGTGTTGTGTTGACTTAGAATCCTTAAGGTATGTGTACCTAGGAGTGAGGTGGCTTGGTCACAAAATAGTTATATTTTTAGGTTTCCTCAACAGAACCTTTGTTCTAATTGCCATCCATAGCTGTTCCAATTTATATTACCTCTACAATGTATATGAGTTTCTAATTTCACACATTTTGTTGGCATTCTTTTTATTTGTTTTATTTTCATTGTTTTTCTTGGTGAGAGTTATTCTGCCTGGGGTTATTGGTTCAAAAGCAATTCTAATTTGTATTTCCCTGGCAGCTAAAGGTGTTGAACATTTTAAAAATTATTTTTATCCATTTATATTTCTTCCTTTGAGAGCTATTTATTTTATTTAATGCAGTTCATGATTATATGATCTAGCTTTTTGATGTTTGCTTTTGTATTTTAATATATTCTAGAACTTAATCCCAGCTCCTATTATCACTAAACTCTTTAATCTGCTTCAACACTTTCTTACATTTCTTTTTTTAATTTTCTATATTCTTTGTTTATATTCCAAATGGTTTACTCTTTCCTGGTTCCCCCCTCCCCATAAGTACCATAAGCCCTCTTCCCTCCACCCATTCCCCAATCATCCCCCTCCCACTTCTCTGTCCTGGTAATCCCTTACAATGCTGGATCAAGCCTTTCCAGAACCAGGGCCCTCTCCTTCCATCTTCTTGGGAATGATTTGATATGTGAGTTGTGTCTTGGGTATTCAGAGCTTCTGGGCTAATATCCACTTATCAGTGACTGCATTCTATGTGTGTGTGTGTGTGTGTGTGTGTGTGTGTGTGTGTGTGTGTTTGGATGATATTTTCCAGTTCCAAACATTTGTCTAAGAATTTCATGAATTTATTGTTTTTAATTGCTGAGTAGTATTCCATTGTGTAAATAGACCACATTTTCTGTATCCATTCCTCCATTGAGGAGCATCTGGGTTCTTTCCAGCTTCTGGCTATTATAAATAAGGTTCCTATGAACATAGTGGAGCATGTGCCATACCCATGCCAGGGAAACCTACGGGTATATGCCCAGGAGTAGTATAGCAGGGTCCTCCAGAAGTGTCATGCCAAGTTTTCTGAGGAACCGCCAGACTGATTTCCAGAGTGGTGTACATTTCTTATCCTCTGTATCTCCTCATGTCATGTAGTACCTTTGTAAGCAACAAAAGTTAGATGCTTTCTCCAAACATCTCACTCATCTCACTGAAATAGCCTTCATGAGGGTCCAATTCCCAGTTAACATTTCATCTTTGCCTTAACAAAGCCTGTATATGTATGCAAGAGATGATTTCATTCCTTTGTATCTGATCCACATCCTGGGTGCTCTTTTTTATGCTCCCTTACTACATATTTAAAAAATTTAATTAATATATAATTACACTTTCCCCTGAACCTATACTTTGTATCCATCTTCCCAAACTCAAATTCATGTCTTCTTCTTCTTCTTCTTCTTCTTCTTCTTCTTCTTCTTCTTCTTCTTCTTCTTCTTCTTCTTCTTCTTCTTCTTCTTCTTCTTCTTCTTCTTCTTCTTCTTCTTCTATCATTGCTGTTATATATAAACAAATGAAGACACCAATGCAGCGTGCTGAGTCCGTTTAGCATTTTCTGCATGTGGATGTTAAACTGATGGTTTTTATCCTTTGGGTAGTATTCTCTTTGGGAGACCAAAGACCCCTTTACAGGAATTAGTTATTAGATATCCTGCACATCAGATATTTACATTACAATTTGTAACAGTAGCAAAATTGCAGTTTGAAGTAGTAATGATGAAACTTTTATGATTGAGGTCACCAAAACATGAGGGACTATTCTAAATGGTGACAGCATTAGGAAGGTTAAGAACTGTTGTATTAAACAGATGTTTACACCAATAGAACAAATAGAAGACTTAAAAAGTGAAATGGTATTTGACAAAGATTTGGAATGCATACACTGGAGAAAAGACAGCATCTTTAACAAATGGGCCTGGGTTAAATGTCCCTTTTAGGCACAGGACTGACCCCAAGAACTGGGCGGCTTGGTGGGCCATCTGTGAGTCAACCCGCCCAGGTGATTGTTAGCAAAGCAGACTCTCCCGGCGCTTTCAGGGAGCGCGGGCGCACACGCCCGCCATCCTAGTCACCTGGCAAACCCAATTAACAGTCAAAGCCATAGGGGAACTTTGCTCGGACCTTGGCCTCCCAGGCTTTTGCCTGGACTCAGGGACTGGGCGGCCAGGCTAACCTTGTGTGCGCCAGCCCGGTTGGCAGATCGGCTGCCCAGCGGAGTGAGCGGAACTCAGGGGAGGTCACAGTAGCATACACCGTCGGCACTCCCTGGGAGTGCACACGGGCTCCATCTGCTCCACAGACACAATCTGGGGCAAGGCCTCAGGCAGAAGCCCTTAGCTCTACTCTCTCCGCTTCCGGATCCAGATCAGTCTGGGCGGCAGCATTACATCTCCAAGTCCTGCAAGTGGCTAGCTGGGCTTCCGGGCGGCTAGCTGGGAGAAGTCAGTGTGCTCCAGTGAATCCAGCGGGCCCCAGCGGGAGCCTTCGGGTGCCTGCTTTGGGATCTGAATAGCCTGGGCAGCAGCACACTGTCTACAAGCAGTGCAGGAGGTAAGCTGTGCACCAGAGGCCAACTGGGAAGGGGCAGCTTGCACTGGTGAGTCCAGCACTGACAAGATAAACTAACACCAGTGAGATCTAGATGGCAAAAGGCAAACGCAGGAACGTCACTAACAGAAATCAAGGCAATATGGCAACATCTGAACCCAATTCTCCTCTACCAACATGTCCTGGATACCCCATCACACCAGTAAAACAAGATTTGGATTTAAAATCACTGGTCATGATGCTGGTACAGGAACACATGAAGGTCATACATAAAGAAATTCAGGAGACAATGGATCAAAAGGTAGAAGCCCTTGCAAGGGAAACACAAAAATCATTGAAAGAAATCCAGGAGAATACAAAAGCCAACAAGGAGGAAATGCAAAAAACACTTAAAGAAATACAGGAGAACTTTGCTCAACAGGCTGAGGTCATGAAAGACGAAACACAAAAATCTCTTAAAGAAATACAGGAGAACTTTGGTCAACAGGCTGAGCTCATGAAAGAGAAAACACAAAAATCTCTTAAAGAATTGCAGGAAAACACAAACATGCAAGTGAAGGAGCTAAGCAAAACCATCCAGGATCTAAAATCAGAAGTAGAAACAACTAAGAAAACTCAAAGGGAGACAACTTTGGAGATAGAAAGCCTTGGGAAGAAATCAGGGGACAGAGATACAAATATCAACAACAGAATACAAGAGATAGAAGAAAGAATCTCAGATGCTGAAGATTCCATAGAAACCATGGACTCAACAGTTAAAGAAAATGCAAAATGCAAAAAGCTTGTAACCCAAAATATCCAGGAAATCCAGGACACAATGAGAAGACCAAACCTAAGGATTATAGGCATAGAGGAGAGTGAAGATTTACAACTTAAAGGGCCAGCAAATATCTTCAATAAAATTATGGAAGAAAACTTCCCTAACCTAAAGAGAGAGATGCCCATGAATATACAAGAAGCCTACAGAACTCCAAACAGACTGGACCAGAACAGAAATACTTCCCGTCACATAATAATCAAAACAGCAAATGTTCTAAACAAAGAAAGAATACTAAAGGCAGTAAGAGAAAAAGGCCAAGTAACATATAAAGGAAGAGCTATCAGAATCACGGCAGACTTTTCACCTGAGACTATGAAGGCTAGAAGGTCCTGGGCAGATCTCATGCAGACTCTAAGAGAACACAAATGCCAACCAAAACTACTATATCCAGCAAAACTCTCAATCACCATAGATGGAGAAACTAAGATATTTCATGACAAAACCAAGTTTACCCAATATCTATCCACAAACCCGGCCCTAAAAAGGATAATAGGAGGACAACACCAATACAAGGAGGGAAACTTCACCCTGGAAAAAGCAAGATAGTAACCTTTCATCAAACCCAAAAGAAGTTAAGCATTCAAATTTAAGAAATAACGTCAAAAATGATAGGAAGTAACAATCACTATTCCTTAATATCTCTTAACATCAATGGACTTAATGCCCCAATAAAAAGACACAGACTAACTGAATGGATACGTAAACAGGACCCTACATTTTGCTGCTTACAGGAAACACACCTCAGGGTCAAAGACAAACACTACCTTAGAGTAAAAGGCTGGAAGACAATTTTACAAGCAAATGGTCTCAGGAAACAAGCTGGAGTAGCCATTTTAATATCAGATAAAATTGACTTTCAACCCAAAGTCATCAAAAGAGACCCTGAGGGACACTTCTTGCTGGTCAAAGGAAAAATACAAAAAGAAGAACTGACAATCCTGAACATCTATGCCCCAAATGTAAGGGCACCCTCTTTTGTAAAAGAAACTTTATTAAAACTAAAAGCACACATTGCACCTAACACAATAATTGTGGGTGACTTCAACACTGCACTTTCCTCAATGGACCGATCAGGAAAACAGAAACTAAACAGGGACACAATGAAACTAATTGAAGCTTTGGACCAATTAGATTTAACAGATATATATAGAACATTCTATCCTAAAACAAAAGAATATACCTTTTTCTCAGCACCTCATGGTACCTTCTCCAAAATCGACCATATAATTGGTCACAAGACAGACCTCAACAAATATAAGAAGATCGAACTAATCCCATGCCTCCTATCTGATCACTATGGAGTAAAAGTGGTCTTCAATAGCAACAGAAACAACAGAAAGCCCACATACACGTGGAAACTGAACAATACTCTACTCAATGATACCTTGGTCAAGGAAGAAATAAAGAAAGAAATTAAAGACTTTTTAGAACACAATGAAAATGAAAACACAACATACCCAAATCTATGGGACACAATGAAAGCAGTGCTAAGAGGAAAACTCATAGCCCTGAGTGCCTCCAAAAAGAAAATGGAGAGAGCATACATTACCAGCTTAATGACACACCTGAAAGCCCTGGAACAAAAAGAAGCTATTTCGCCCAGGAGGAGTAGAAGGCAGGAAATCATCAAACTCAGGGCCGAAATCAATCAAGTAGAAACAAAGAGAACCATACAAAAAATCAACAATACCAGGAGCTGGTTCTTTGAGAAAATCAACAAGATAGATAAACCCTTAGCCAGAATGACCAAAGGGCACAGAGAAAGTATCCAAATTAACAAACTTAGAAATGAAAAGGGAGATATAACAACGGAAACTGAGGAAATCCAAAAAATCATCAGATCCTACTACAAGAGCCTATACTCAACACAACTGGAGAATCTGGAGGAAATGGACAATTTCCTTGACAGATACCAAATACCAAAATTAAATCAGGACCAACTAGACCATCTAAACAGTCCCATAATGCCTAAAGAAATAGAAGGAGTCATAGAAAGTCTTCCAACCAAAAAAAGCACAGGACCAGATGGCTTCAGTGCAGAATTCTACCAGACCTTCAAAGAAGAGTTAACACCAATACTCTTCAAACTATTCCACAAAATAGAAACAGAAGGAACACTACCCAATTCCTTCTACGAAGCCACAATTACGCTGATACCAAAGCCACACAAAGATCCAACAAAGAAAGAGAACTTCAGACCAATTTCCCTTATGAACATCGATGCAAAAATACTCAATAAAATTCTTGCCAACCGAATCCAAGAACACATCAAAACGATCATCCACCATGATCAAGTAGGCTTTATCCCAGGAATGCAGGGTTGGTTCAATATACGGAAATCCATCAATACAATCCACTACATAAACAAACTCAAAGAACAAAACCACATGGTCATTTCATTGGATGCTGAAAAAGCATTTGACAAAATTCAGCATCCCTTCATGCTTAAAGTCTTGGAGAGAACAGGAATTCAAGGCCCATACCTAAACATAGTAAAAGCAATATACAGCAAACCGGTAGCCAGCATCAAACTAAATGGAGAGAAACTTGAAGCAATCCCACTGAAATCAGGGACCAGACAAGGCTGCCCCCTTTCTCCTTATCTTTTCAATATTGTACTTGAGGTACTAGCTCGGGCAATTCGACAACATAAGGAGGTCAAAGGGATACAAATTGGAAAGGAAGAAGTCAAACTATCATTATTTGCAGACGACATGATCGTCTACCTAAGTGACCCAAAGAACTCCACTAGAGAGCTCCTACAGCTGATAAACAACTTCAGCAAAGTGGCAGGTTATAAAGTCAACTCAAGCAAATCAGTGGCCTTCCTATACTCAAAGGATAAGCAGGCTGAGAAAGAAATTAGGGAAATGACCCCCTTCACAATAGCCACAAACAGTATAAAGTATCTTGGGGTGACTCTTACCAAACATGTGAAAGATCTGTATGACAAGAACTTCAAGACTCTGAAGAAGGAAATGGAAGAAGACCTCAAAAAATGGGAAAACCTCCCATGCTCATGGATCGGCAGAATCAATATAGTTAAAATGGCCATTTTGCCTAAAGCACTATACAGATTCAATGCAATACCCATCAAAATCCCAACTCAATTCTTCACAGAGCTAGAAAGAGCAATTATCAAATTCATCTGGAACAACAAAAAACCCAGGATAGCTAAAACTATTCTCAGCAACAAAAGGAAATCTGGGGGAATCAGTATCCCTGACCTCAAGCAATACTACAGAGCAATAGTGTTAAAAACTGCATGGTATTGGTACAGTGACAGACAGGAGGATCAATGGAACAGGATTGAAGATCCAGAAATGAACCCACACACCTATGGCCACTTGATCCTCGACAAAGAGGCTGAAAACATCCAATGGAAAAAAGATAGCCTTTTCAACAAATGGTGCTGGTTCAACTGGAGGTCAGCATGCAGAAGAATGCGAATTGATCCATCCTTGTCTCCTTGTACTAAGCTCAAATCCAAATGGATCAAGGACCTCCACATAAAGCCAGACACTCTGAAGCTAATAGAAAAAAAACTGGGGAAGACCCTTGAGGACATCGGTACAGGGAGAAAGTTTCTGAACAGAACACCAATAGCGTATGCTCTAAGAGCAAGAATTGACAAATGGGACCTCATAAAATTACAAAGTTTCTGTAAGGCAAAGGACACCATCAAGAGGACAAATCGGCAACCAACAAATTGGGAAAAGATCTTCACCAATCCTACATCAGATAGAGGGCTAATATCCAATATATATAAAGAACTCAAGAAGTTAGACTCCAGAAAACCAAACAACCCTATTAAAAAATGGGGTACAGAGTTAAACAAAGAATTCTCACCTGAAGAACTTCGGATGGCGGAGAAGCATCTTAAAAAATGCTCAACTTCATTAGTCATTAGGGAAATGCAAATCAAAACAACTCTAAGATTTCATCTTACACCAGTCAGAATGGCTAAGATTAAAAATTCAGGAGACAGCAGGTGTTGGAGAGGGTGTGGAGAAAGAGGAACACTCCTCCACTGCTGGTGGGGTTGCAAATTGGTACAACCACTCTGGAAATCAGTCTGGCGGTTCCTCCGAAAACTGGGCACCTTACTTCCAGAAGATCCTGCTATACCACTCCTGGGCATATACCCAGAAGACTCCCCACCATGTAATAAGGATACATGTTCTACTATGTTCATAGCAGCCCTATTTGTAATTGCCAGATGCTGGAAAGAACCCAGGTATCCCTCAACAGAAGAGTGGATGCAAAAAATGTGGTATATCTACACAATGGAGTACTATTCAGCCATTAGAAACAATGAATTCATGAAATTCTTAGGCAAATGGATGGAGCTAGAGAATATCATACTAAGTGAGGTAACCCAGACTCAAAAGGTGAATCATGGTATGCACTCACTAATAAGTGGATATTAACCTAGAAAACTGGAATACCCAAAACATAATCCACACATCAAATGAGGTACAAGAAGAAAGGAGGAGTGGCCCCTGGTTCTGGAAAGACTCAGTGAAACAGTATTCAGCAAAACCAGAACGGGGAAGTGGGAAGGGGTGGGTGGGAGGACAGGGGAAGAGAAGGGGGCTTGCGGGACTTTCGGGGAGTGGGGGGGCTAGAAAAGGGGAAATCATTTGAAATGTAAATAAATTATATCGAATAATAAAAAATAAAAAAAAGAAAAAAAAAAGAAAAAAAAATGTCCCTTTTATTTCCTTAGATGAGTGGTTAATGTATGAATGTACATTATGAATACTGTATGAGTCGATGCCTTGCATTGAGCCCAGAGCATTTCCTTCTCTGTTCTAACTATCCTTAGGCCTAGGACTGGAAGCTTCTATCTTCCATATAATCTAATCTTCCAAGCTAACTGAGTCAATCTGGCTTCTTTCAGATTGTCATTGCATTGCTCTTCTTTCCTCATACTAACTTTGGTAATATGTTCTAACCTTCTGGATCCTACTTACCCTCTGGCTCCTTCTGTTTTCACCTGTGTCTAGCTTCTTCACTCCGCAATTTGTCTCTGTAAACTGTCTACCTGCTTTCTTCTTTGTCTCTCTCTGTCTCTGTCTCTCTCTGTGTCTTGCTCTCCTTTTCTCTTTCTCTCTCTCCATCTCTCTCTCTCTCTCTCTCTCTCTCTCTCTCTCTCTCTCTGTCTCTCTCTCTCTCTCTCTCTCTCTCTCTCTCTCTCTCTTTGGCTCTCTTGCTCTTGAGGCCAACGTTTCATTTATTAACTGAATCACTTATGGGTAGTGATCTTGAATAGAAAAATCTCTGTGTTTTCACTCTAAATCCTGTATGTATGCCAAGTAGTAATTCAAGACATTTCTTTGGAAATTGTCCTATTTAATTTCCATTTAAAGCAATGGATGATATTGGTAAAATTGTAAAGTACCAATTATAGCTCTTTAAGTTGTCTAACTTTTTTGAGCACTGTAGTACTTCCATGGGTAGACTTGCTATGTCTATAACATTCTATTAGGCTGTTCCTTATTTATTTTATCTATAAAGTACCCAAAGAACAATGGAAGAGATCACTCTATTCTTTCCATCTACTTCTCTTGTCATTATCATCTAAAGCTAAGTTTTCTTTGTACAAGTTTATGACCATTAATATCCTGCAGTGTTAATCTATTTTCCGTTGTATGAAAAAGAAGGAAGTTAAATGAGTCAAATAATCCCAGCCATAAAAAAATTTTCAGGATATTTCCTGCATGCATTACTGTCCAGAACTTTAAAATGATAAAGAGTGTGTCAATTCTCTCAGGATATTATCCGTGTTTATCAATGTACTATGGAAACAATTTATCAATAGTTGAAATGAATAGAAATTTGAAAAAGCATAGTTTAGACAACTGTGCAATGTCAATGTACAGGAATGTCTTTAGTTTAAGTTGTCATTCATCACTCATGTCATGAAAAATTACTCTTTGTTAAAAAATTGTGGTCATTCCTATCATGTGGCTGTATAAGAACCCAATGAGAAAAGGTACACAATTTGAATGAGAAAAGCTGTACAATATGAGCAGAATGAAAAAATGAAGGGACTTCTTTGTAGTAAAGGACTTGTGATTTTTCACAAAGGAGTCTGGGGCTTACAAAAATGAACATCTAAGAAGAATGAACCACATAAACTTTGCCTAGAAGGAAAAAGATCAATGCAAAGAAAATAAACCCCAGAGGGTAGGAAAAAAGGAGGCATATTCTGTTTGTTATTTTCTGTAGAATATTTTTTCATAGAATTTATTTTAACTTAGCATCAGCCTGTGAAAAAGGTGTTCTCTCAAACTAGAACATTTTTTCAAGGTTCTCCAGCTGTAAAAATACTAAGTATGTCTCACAAAGGGACCAAATAGTTCCTGAATATGACCTCTGGGGATGGGTATTCTTACTGAATTACTTTCTGTGGTAAGTTTCTAAATATTTAATGACTCTAGTTCTCAATTTATTATTCTTTTCCAAGTTAGCTCAGTACATTTAAAAATAAATGTAAGATCTATTTGTCTGTCTGTCTGTCTGTCTATCTACCTACCTACTTACCTATCTACATATCTCCATGAGATATGTAACTATATGAATATGTGGATATCTGTGGATAAATGTAAGATCTATCTATCTATCTATCTATCTATCTATCCATCTATCTATCTATCTATCTATCTACCTATCTACCTCTAAACATCCAATATAAGTACACATGCATAAAAGGGAAAGGGGGGAGAAAAAAGAATGAGGAAAAAGGAACAGACAAAGGGATAGCTATAAAGATAAGTTTTTAAAAAATACAGGAAGATTTTATTTATGAGAGATTCAGTGGACATAAGTTAAATAAAGAGCATCACATAAAGACATGGACACAGGCATTAGCATATATGCTTGGGTAATAAATTTAGAAGCTAGTTTGTTTTAGGTTGCATTTTGATGGTTTTGGTAGAAAGTAATCTTTATTTCTCATAAAATAGCCAACAGAGAGATGTAAAATGTGGACCAAACCTAGATTGGTGGAATGTGCTCACTTCACTTTACTATGGATTCATACCAGGTAGAACCTATGGCAGAAATTAAAAATAGGGAATGGCAGAATATTCTAAAAAATTAAAGGTGCAGTGAACTGAACTGTTAACATGGTCAGGGATAGGTATAAAATACAAGTGAAGGCAGTATGATTAATGGCAACAATTATAATATCACATTCCTGGTATGGGGTGGGTAAGTTTGTGGTGAAGGTGATGTGTGTGTGTGTGTGTGTGTGTGTGTGTGTGTGTGTCTGTGTCTGTGTGTCTGTGTGTGTGCACGTGCAGGCACACATGTGCATGTGCATGTGTATGTATGTGTGTATGTGTTTATGAGTATGAATATGGATGTCTATGTGTGTGTTGGTAGCTGTAGAGTCTAGGAGAAAAGACAACAAAGACAGAGGATTCTAGTTTTACTTGTTTTTCTGAGAGAATTGGTGAATCTAATGGATAAAGTAACGATATGATTTAAAACACAAAATGCTCCACTAACCTCATTAAAAAATGTTTTTAGCAGAGAGTAGAAGTATAAAAATTCACAGATCACCTAGCTGCACATATCAACAGTAAACGATAAGACTGTCTCGACTGATGTGGAAGGTGAGAGCCATTGTCACTTTGATATACCACAGGTATCCTGAAATCTCTCTCTCTCTCTCTCTCTCTCTCTCTCTCTCTCTCTCTCTCTCTCTCTCACACACACACACACACACACACACACACACAGAGACAGAGAGAGAGAGAGAGAGAAACATACATATTCACTTACAAACATATGCACACACATAAACACACACATACACACATAGACACAGACACACATGAACACGTCCATATATACACACAAACACACACATATAACACATATAAAAGGAAGAAGAAAAGACAGACTATAATCCTAGAAGGAAATACAGAAGTAATAGAATATGCTTAAAATCAGATGTTATGAGACAGTCTAGGAAACTCCCATTGATTAGACAGTAGACAAAACCTAAAATCTCTTTAAACCTAAATATTTGTTAGAAGATATGAATCACACTAAATATGTCTTTAGCCATTGGTGTCCTCTGTATTGTAGGATATAATATTGATGATAAGAGGCAATGTCCATCAGCTGAGATGACTGTAGATGCCTTAGTACTATCCCCAAATGAAAACCCTCAGTAGAAATTAAGAGCAGATAATGTAGACATGAAGTTATTGTAGGTATGTCAAGGAAAAGAATAAATTAAAAATAAAGTTTTCAAGTGTCTAACTTGAAAGTCTTTACAATGGTGTCTTATAAGCAATTGGAATCTGTTTGTTTACCTTTCTAGAAGCTGAGATAGCCTGGATCAATTAGATGTTTCTCAGTAGAAAGAGGCAAGTTATGACTATAAGAAGTGGAATGTTCTTTCCTTCGCTGTTTCTTGCTTTCGTTTGAGGAAAACTGAATAGATATAATCAGGATTCACACTGAGCTAACATGCTTGAGGCTTGAACATACAAGGATCATGAGGAGGAGGGATAAACTTTTCTAATACATTACTTCTCTAGGATTCCTAACATGGGAAGGGAATGAGGCCCAGAGGAACAGAAAATAGAACACAAGGAGACACAATTAGCACAGCCAATTGGGCTTGACCACTACTGTTTTAGTATTGTCTTAGCAAGTGCTGGACACAGGGCTCAATTCTCTAATCATTTAGTTAATGCTTAAATAAATGACATTATAGCAATCATTACATTTCAGGTTGCAGAAAGGAGAACTTGGAGGAAACATAAAGTGAGATCTGATGAAGGTCTGTTTTTTAAGTGTCAGAAGATGTACAGCTTGCCCTTTGTACCACAGACTCGGTATTTTGTTTCTCTTTCCCTGGTTGGGGTTGTAAACAGCTTGCAGATATTTGTTCATGTTCCTTAGTGCAAAGGTTGAATTTTTCTTTGGATGATAGAGGCACTGAAGGGCATAGCAGCTCTAGCCTATGAAACCATTTTTCCTCTTGTAGAGGAACTTGCTTGCACCTTGCATTGTACAATATGTCTCTTCTGTCCAATCTTTGTTGTATCTCTTCTTGCTTTCTCCCTGAGCCAATGCAAGGTACTACATGTTGTATCTCCCAAGTTTAGGTGTTGACATTTATACATCTATTTGATGAGATTAGGTGATCACTGACAGTTGGGTAGGCAGTTGAAGCTCCAAAGAAGAGAGTTAATTTCCTTCTGAGAGAGATTATGAGACCTTCTTCATGGATTCTGACTGAAGACAGCCATCCACAGACTTGAAAAAATAAAATTGAGGAACAGTGATACAGGAGAAAAGTAAACAATAGGTTTTATAATTATTACTCTTTTCAATTAGCTTTCCCCCCTTAGGAACACCTAATTGTTTAACAAATTAAGTTAGTATCTACACATTTCAAGCTCATCTGGCCACCCAGAGCCTGCATTTATTGCTCTCAGAGCAGAAACTTAACATTCAGTATCTCGTCTGCATTCATTTTTTAAAATTTCCTTTACTCTTCTATATTCCATTACCCATGCTATCGGCTGTGTTTTTCTACAAAAGAGTAAGTGATTGTTAATATATGTCAGCATTTTGTATACAGAACGCCAGACTGTGTTCTACAGAAAGATCAGAGACTAGCCTGATTGAACCACAGATGTGCCAGAAGTAAAATGCCTCTGTATACAAGGAACAGAGGAGACCAGAAGGCATATTTACTCTAGCTCGATAAGAATTATTCTTTCTTCTGACAAGGAAGCTATTCTGTAAAACAAAATTTACAAATGTCCACATTTGCATCTGCTGAAGGCAGCACAATGCATTTTCCTATAAAGGAAAAGACATTTGTGTGCATCAAGAATAAACTAATGGAATAAATAGACTTGTACTCAAAGATATACATCTTAACTGGCTCTTGATGAGCTACAGAAGACTCTTCTTCAGGGATTTTCTTTGTGACTTTGAGAAATTTAACGTGGACAAGTAAGTGAGACAGATACTTGACTCATTGTCTCAAAGACCCAATTTCAATCTTGGCCATAACTTGAATTAGTCACATTGTGAAAAGAAAACAATGGGCAAGTCTTAAATATTCAGTTTGAAAACTCACATTCGGAAAAACATCTGCATTGAGGAAAAGGGAACTCTTGGGAAATGTGGCTGCTCTGTCAGCAGTGCATAATAAAGGAAATGAACGAGCAACCGAATGGAATTAGAATTGCTCTACATGAATGTGTCAGAACTTGATTGAAGTCCAGCGAGCCTCAACATTTGAAAAGATGGCTTTCATATTGGGTATTTGCAGATCTTGGCTTCTTCATGCTGAAACACAAAATTAACTCTTTCCAATCTGCTTTCTTGTGTTTGGTCAGAGTAGCAACGAATCAGGATCCAACAGAGTTCATGTTGATTAACTCTTTCAATTTGTAGTCAGTTATAAAACAGAAAATATCACTTAACTGGCCTATACGCATATACCATGAGTTGATACTTAGAACACTCTTCTTTGTTTGGCATGTTACTTCACACACTATCCTTTTCGTTCTAAGTGACCACTCATTTTCATATATATATATATAAAATCACATTATATATTTCATATATAATAATATATATATATATTATTTTTTCTATATTCTTTGTTTACAATCCAAAAGCTTCCCCCTTTCCCAGTTGCCCCCTCCCCATATGTCCCATATGCCTGTAATCCCAGCCCTTTGGGAGGCAGAGGCAGGTGGATTTCTGAGTTCGAGACCAGCCTGGTCTATAGAGTGAGTTCCAGGACAGCCAGGACTACACAGAGAAACCCTGTCTCGAAAAAACCAAATCCAAAAAGCAAAACAAAACAAAAAAATCACAATGTGGTCATTTTCTGTCCCTGTGATGGTTAGCTTGAAATTTTGATACCTGGAAAGCATGACAATGAGAGATTGCCTACACTGAGTTGGTCTTGGGGAACTCTCTTTGTTAGCTTGATTGATTCAGTTAATCTAGCTCACTGAAGATAATATCACTCCTTAGGAAGAGGTTCTGACCTTTGTAAGAGTAGAAAAATTGAGCTTAATATAAGCAGGCAAGCCAGTGATCATGTATTAATCTACCTCTGATTTTAACTGCAGATATTAAACAACTAAGAATAATTCTTCATTGATTTTCCTGCTGTGATGAATTGCGTGCTGCAATTGTGAAGTGAATTAAACTCCTTCCTTCTACTACTATGTGGATTTTTTGAGGGTATTTATCACAGCAACAGAAATGAACAGAGCATCCATGCCTATTGCCATTGTAGAGAGCTCCTTTCTCCTCATGGGTCTCTGTGGAGACTTTTGCAGGTTAGTTTTGGAACAAAGACTGCAGAGGTACAATTTACTTTGTATCTTAATGAATAGACTATGCTTATCTGTCTGTGATTATTCATCTACAAGCTATGACATTTAGTCTTTTTCAACACACTCAAACTTCAATATTCTTTTTTTCCTGATTTTTTTATTCAATATATTTTTATTTACATTTCAAATTATTTCCCCTTTTCTGGCTCCCCACTCCCTGAAAGTTCCATAAGTCCTCTTCCCTCTCCCTGTTCCCCCATCCACCCCTTCCCACTTCCCTGTTCTGGTATTCCCCTATACTGCTGCACTGAGCCTTTCCAGAACGAGGGGCTACTCCTTCAGGTAACCCCTAAAGAAATAGAAGGGGTCATAGAAAGTCTTTCAAACAACAAAAACAAAGGACCAGATGGTTTCAGTGCAGAATTCTAACAGACCTTCAAAGAAGACCTAACACCAATTCTTTTCAAACTATTCCACAAAATAGAAACAGAAGGAACACTACCCAACTCCTTCTACGAAGCCACAATTATGCTGATACCAAAACCACACAAAGATCCAACAAAGAAAGAGAACTTCAGACCAATTTCCCTTACGAGCATCGATGCAAAAATACTCAATAAAATTCTTGCCAACCGAATCCAAGAACACATCAAAACGATCATCCACCATGATCAAACTTCAGTATTCTTATGCCACACAGAGATCTCTCCCTTTTTCTAATTACTTTTTAATCTTTAATATTTTTTAAGTCCAGTCATTATCCCCCTCCTAGTCCATACCTCCCCTGCCCCCCCATCTTCAAGAGGATGTCTGCACTGCCTCACCCTACCAGACCTCCTCACACCCTGAGGCCTCAAGTCTCTAGAGGGCTAGGTGCATCTTCTCTCATTGAGGCCAGACCAGGAAATCCTCTGCTGTATATGTGTTGGGGGCCTCATATCAGATGGTGCATGCTGCCTGGTTGGTGGCTCAATGTCTGAGAGATCTTGGGGGTCTAGGTTAGTTGAGATTGCTGGTCTTCCTATGGGGTAGCCCTTTTTCTCAGGTTTGTCAGGCCTTTCCCTAATTCAACCATGGGGTCCCCTGCACTTATCTTCTTCTAAATTTTAATATTTAGTTTAAGTCTAAATTAGACTCATCTCAATCCCATTTTGGGATTTTTGGTTGATCAATTATTTCAATTTTTTGTTTGTGCTTCAGGTATTTCCACCTTCATTCCAAGGATTGTCTGGCCTTTGCTGACTTAAAACAAACCCAAAATAAACAGCAGTAACTTTTCATGACTTGATTATACCACATTGATTTAGGAATCACTTGTAAATTTACTATTTTTCATACGTTCTTAAATTCTCTTTATAAAACATTTTTGTTATCAGTCTTCTGCTCTGTATCAAAATCAATAAAATTAACTTCAAGTTGCCTTAAAAGTTTCACACCAATAAAACATGAATATTACCGCATTTTATGACCCCATTTTTAATCTCCAGTATTCCTTTCTACAATTGCTCTCTATGCATATTTTCTATTAATTATAGAGTTGTCTGGATGGATGACTTTTATAGTTTATTATATTTTTTATCACAATTCTCTTATAAAATTCCATCATTTTTGTTATGTTTTTATTTCATCACAGATATATTATACAGTCTGAAAGGAAGAATGTCACAATCTATGATCTAATTTACCTATTTAGGAAAGACACATCTACATCTGCTGAGTGTTTTTTATGACCCAGATGCTGTGGCCAATCTATTATGTTTTATACTAAATTGAGATGTAAAAAACAGTCTACTGTATACCAAAATGTATGCTCTCCATAGCTACTTTATAGAAAGGCTAATTAGCATACCATGATAAATTTGACAAATCAAATATATGCAACTCCTTAACTTACATGTTTCAGAGTACCAAATTTTCTGATGATTTTTCGATGTGACCCCAATATTACAAGCTCAAGACAAACAGACTTTTATACTTAGAAACATATATTCACATCATATATAACATATAAAACAAATATCACAATATTCTTTTCTTCAAAGTCTTAATATATCTTCCATACCCTTATGTGAAAACTTTTGGAAATAGAGATGGGAAAGGCAGTATCTGGGCACAGAACTTGGTACACGCAAATGCATCCAGTTCTCTTCTTTGTACCTTCCAAGTAAAGAAGAAATTGTGGACTTGTTAGAACAGATGCCCACCTAATTGCTGAGCTCCAAGTTGTGTATAGTATAGTTTGCATTCGATTGCATTTTGTACCATTACAGGTGGTGTTGTTTTTCAATATTGTTGTATGCTGCAATTGAAGTATAGAAAGGAAAGGAGTAAGATCATTTTTCAAGCCCCAACCATATTCCTTGTGCTTTGACTTTTCTATTTGCATTCGTTTCCCAAAGTTTCTGCTCCAAACTCTTTCACAAAACATTGGCTCTCTTTTCTCTCCAGGGAAATACATAAATTCCTCAATCTAAACTGCATTATATCTATGTTCCCCATATATACTGTAACTTCCATGGCAATGAACTCTCAGAGCCTGAACAGAGGTAATCAGATGTGAGTTTCACTCCAAGGAGGACATAGTGTCCTAGAAAATACAAAAATGCAAAAGTTAAACATGTTATGTGGCAAGATCACACTTGGGTCAAATAAACTGTGACAAACTAATTCTGATAATACTTGTGGTTGACTGTCACATTTCAACTATGCATAAAATGATGTTTCATTTCATTTCATGGTAGTCAACAAAATCATTAGTTTGTACAAGAGTCCGATGATAGGAGCAAGGAATGGGGTTTATATCTCCAAGACATATTGTATAAATGCATGATCATTTCAAAGAATAAAGCATCATTAGAAAGATAAATAAGCTACATGTCCTTACCCTGATATTATCAGTTACATTGCAACGATGAGAAAAATAATGAAGAATACCTCTAAGTAATATGTTAAGAATTTCCATTCTGATAGAATTAAGGAATTTTCACAAATTGCTGACAAACTTAGCATTCGAATTTTTTTTACATTGTCTAAATTTATTTTAAGAAAATATCCTATACTATTTCTGCATACAAGGGTTACTACAACACTGCCTTCTATTTAGCCAGAAACAAGGAAGAGTGTGGAGTAGTGAGGAGTATAAGAAGGAAGGATAGGGTCAGTAAGAAAAACGTATACCCCCTATTCCCCCCCCCCACTCAAATACACACATACACCCCTAGCACTCAGAAAGCAGGGGTAGGTGGATCTCTCTGAGTTCTGGGTCCACATAGGGAGTTTCAGGCCAGCCAGAGTTATATAGTAAGACTCTGACTTGAAATAAAGAAAAAGTTATATCTTTCTCACCTGGGTGGTGGCATTTACCTATAAACCTCAGAATTTAGGATGTAGAGGCAGGAGAATCAAGAGTTCAGGGATATCTTTCACTATGTAGTAATTCAAGGCTAGCTTGGGCTACACTATAATTTGCATTTTTTTAAAAAAAGAATTATTGAGCTGAGGGTACAGCCCTATTGGTACAAGTGCTTGACTGGCAAGTAGGCAGCCCTTAGCTCTATATGGGGCACTGCATCAAGCTACAAAGGATAAAGCACTGCACTCCAGTGCTAGGCATGGTGGTGCTCACCGGTGATCCCAACATTCAGGAGACAGAGGCAGAAGAATCAGTTCAGCATTATTCTTGGCTACATAGTGATGTCAAGGCTAGTCTGGGCTCCATTGAGACCATGCTTTAAAGAAGAGATGGAGGGAGGGAGGGAGGGAGGGAGGGAGGGAAGGAGGGAGGGAGGGAGGGAGGGAGGGAGGAAGGGAGGGATACTGTGAGTTTGCTAGCCTACTTTGAGTTTGCTAGATTATATTACAGTGTTGGAGATATTCCAAAAATATGACTTATGTTTATTCCACTGTTACCTTAAATTTACAAACATTCCTACTGTCAGGTCTTGCTTAATTGCATTATTGTGGTTAAGGTGCACTGCATAAGAGAAGAATCTATTTTCAATTTAAAAAGAAGAATCTATTTTCAATTTAAAAAGAAAAAAGTCATGTATCAACACAAACTCATCTAATATTCTGATAGATGTACTTCTGAACAAATGTTTATTCCAATGAATGACTTAAAACAAATCATCCATAGTGTTTTAGTGATGTCCCTTAGATCACCTGCAGTCATGGGCAGTGTCTGAAATACAAAACAAGAGGTGACTTCTACATAAAACTGTGAATCTGGGAGTTCCATGCAGTTAGAAACTTAAAAATATTAACTAGAACTTAACTTTTAAAAAAAAAAGTAGGATTCTAATAACACAAGTAGTGACGATTGCATAACTATAAAGTAGAATATGGGTTATTGGGAAGAACAACCAAATAACCAAATAAGGAAAATGCAAAGAGGCATAAATGGATTTGCTGACACTCTTAAGGCACTGGCCATTTGTCATGAGCTAAAGGAGTTGTGATAAGATAAAGCTCTCTGTGAATCCATAGCACAAAGGAGTAAAAAGGTTGTTTTTTCCATAGGAATATATCTCCATCCAGGAGAATCAGATTCACTACTACATGAGGATGAAAGGATGAGGCCTTGTCATGCTGCTGTTTTATTTCATCCATATTATATACTACACTTGCTTTGAAGAGTATGTTGCAGCCTCCATACTCCACTGCTACTTCAGGCCAGTTATGTGGTATACACAGTGAACAGCAAGGGTTTTAGAATGCAGAGCCTTGGAACATGCAGGAACAGAATTAAGAGCCACAGATTAGATTAATCCAAGACAGGATGCCAAATGACAGGGGTCAAAGGTCATGCTTTAATACTCTCCTTATTCACATATATGTCAATACTTGCTGGTTTCTAAGCACTAAAATCAATCTTCTATCCTTCTTTAGATAATATTGACCTGACATGTTGCTATCACATTAAGTGGCATAGTGTCACTCACTGATGAATCTGAATATACAGTAGGTAGTACACAGGGAAAATTTGGCTATGGGCTAAATTGCATTATAGCTAAATTGCATTATAGCTCAGCAGACCAATTTTTTTTTGTTTCAGTTTGTTTTTCAGTCCTAATCCTTTTCACCATAGATTTAAATAGAAGAGAATCAATAAAGTTTTTTTTTTTCCTTCTGGGAACTCTGTTTTTTTGTTTGACTTGATATGTAGTCATTTGTTATTCTTACTAGGTTAATAGAATTTTCCCCCCAAATCCACATTAATCTAGTAAGCACATCTGCCTTGTTACAGAACAGAATCTGTGTGTCTGTTTTGTGTGTTTTTCCCCCTAAAATAGTGAGTAGAGAAAATAAGGCAGCCTCCTTTGTTTTGGACTTTAGTTTGGATGTAAAACAACAGACCCAAATGATGGCCACTCTTAAACATAGTTTGCAGTAAACTTTCTCAGTTTTTTTTATTCGATATATTTTTTTATTTACATTTCAAATGATTTCACCTTTTCTAGCCCCCTACTCCCCGAAAGTCCCACAAGCCCCCTTCTCCCCCCCTGTCCTCCCACCCACCCCTTCCCACTTCCCTGTTCTGGTTTTGCCAAATACTGCTTCACTAGTCTTTCCAGAGCAAGGGGCCACTCCTCCGTTCTTCTTGTACCTCATTTGATGTGTGGATTATGTTTTGGGTATTCCAGTTTTCTAGGTTAATATCCACTTATTAGTGAGTGCATACCATGATTCACCTTTTGAGTCTAGGTTACCTCACTTAGTATGATGTTTTCTAGCTCCATCCATTTGCCTAAGAATTTCATGAATTCATTGTTTCTAATGGCTGAATAGTACTCTATTTTTTAAACTGTTGGTTCATCTTCTCTATTCCTGCTCTATTCACTTCCATAACATATTCTATCCAACACTCTCCTCCCACAAAGAAATACTATAAACTCAATGCTGATTATTACTAAAGAAGATTCTGACAGCTATCTTAAGCGTTCTAATATTTCAGTTAGAAACCTCATGATTTGTACCCTGGGATACAGAGGGAAGCAAGCTCGCAGGTCAAGGTTGCTAAGGACCATTTGAAAAGTGTTTCTAGGAAGATTGTTGTGGATGTTGTTCATCACAAGCCCTCATCATTTCTTACTCCAAAACAGGCTGACTGTTCTTCATGTTGGAATAAATGCATGTAGAAATCCAACTTTCCAAACCCTACTGACTTGTCTTTTTGACAGTCTTATGTGGTTTTATACTATCATCCAGCTACATCCATTATTCATTCATGCCTCCTCAGCAGTGCCTACTTAAAACTGTTGAATCACCATCATATCTTTTTACTTTCAACTCAAACTTCACGGACTTTTCTGAATCTGCACAACTGGCTTCCCTTGTAGTCAAAGAGTTTACTGTCCTTTTGTGCCACTAGTATCTGCTATCAATACTTGCCCTGCAGATTCCAAGAAGGAGTTTATATGCTGGTGCTTCTGCACGTAGGAAGTGCATATACACCTCAGGGTTCCATTTGATGATGCAATTCAGGGTTCATGTATTCACAATTACACCTTGGACTTCATTATTTCTTGAGAAGATATTGAGTAGAAAATATGAATTCGGCACCAGATCTCCTTGTTCTAGAGTAGAAGGAGGGAAGGAAGGAAGACATATGCATCTAAAGAGACATAATTCTACTAAAGTGAGCTGTAAGAGGACACACATGAAATATATGCTCTCACAATATGTGAGAGTAATTAATCCATCATGATCTAGTAAGAAGGCTTAAGAGACTATGGGGTTCTATACAGACCAAAGCTTGTGGAGCAACTTTCTAGCAGTGCATTTCAAATGAGTAGTATAAAGGCAGCCTTACTCTCCTTGATATAAGAACAATTAAATTAACGTGAGAAATGATAGAATGTTATCTATGTAGAAAATATACTGGTTCAACTATGGATGTACAAGTATAATCTAGCATAAAAATCCAGAGTAAGTCTTGGAGAAGACCAGAGGTTTAAGTTCTATGTCTATCACTTGCTATACTGATGCTTCTTTTCAAGTCTAAATAGCCATCATATAGTTACAATGATAAAAGTAGTACTACTTAATTCACCCATAGTCTTATGAAGTAAATAACTGAAGTAAATTTCTAGAATCATGATCAGCATCTAGTGCACACTTATGACAGCTCTTGTTAAGAAACATTTTCTCCAGTAGTATAGCTGTTTATTATTTGCTCATGATTCTCTAATAATCTTTTACACAATCTCTAGTTATCATAAATAAGGATTGTTTCATCAAGATAGAGTTGGATGGAATCAAATCTTTAGTTGATGACTGGTATCCAAATGGCACACTATAAAACCGAATAGACACTTGTCTCCAGGAAAAAATGACTGGCATTCTAAGAGTCCATCCTCTGTACCATCCACACTCTGACTGCTCATAGTCTGTCTATCTCTGTTCATGTTTGTGTGACTGCACATGTGTGTGCATATGCCGGTCAGAGGATATCCTTTAGGAATATTACCTTGCTTTGTAAAACGGAGTGTCTCATTGGCCTGCAGCTCACTAATTAGGCTCTGATGGTTGGCCAATTAGCTCAAGAAATCACCTGTATGTAATGTATGTAATCACAGGATGGTATTACATGCACAGTATTACACCCACATTTTTGATGACATGATTTGACTCACTTTTTATTTTTTTCATTAATCACTTTTATTCATTTACATTTCAAATGTTATCCCTCTTCCCGGTTACCCCTCCACAACTTCCCCATCCTATGCTCTCCCCCCCTCTCATTTGCCTTTATAAGGGTGCTTCTCCACCCACTCACCCACTCCAGTCTCATCCCTCTAGCATCCTCCTACACTGGGGCATCAAGCCTCCCTCCCCTCCCACTGATGTCACATGAGGTCATCCCCTGCTACAACTGTATCTGGAGTTCTGTCTCCCTCCATTTATAGTCTTTAGTTGGTGGTTTAGTACCTGGGAGCTCTGGGTGGTCCAGTTGATATTGTTCTTCTTATGCAATTGCAATCCCCTTTAGCGCTTCCAGTCCTACCCTAGCTCTTTCACTGGGGTCTCTGGGTTCAGTCTGATGCTTGGCTATGAGTATCTGCATGTGTATTGGTCAGGTACTGGTAGAACCTCTCAGGGAATATCAGGCTCCTGTCAGCAAGCACTTCTCAGCATCAGCAATAGTGTGGAGAGTTGGTGTCTGCAGATGGAATGTATCCCTAGGTAGGGCTGTCTCTGGATGGCCTTTCCTTCTGTCTCTGTTACATTTTTTGTCCTGTCTTTCCTTTTGATAGGAATATTTCTGGGTTAGAAATTCTGAGATGTGTGGGTGGCTTCATCCCTCAACTGGAGGCCTTGCCTATCTACTGAAAGTGATCTCTACAGGTTGTATGTCCCCTTGGTTGAATATTTTGGCTAAAGTCATCATCATTGGTTCCTGGGAGCCTCTTACTTCTCTAGAGTCTGGGACTTTCTAGTGGCTATCCCCCAGATCCCCATTCCCCACTGTTACATATTTCTATTCAACTTCCTGACTATCTGTACTTCTCTCCCATGCCTTCTGATTTTTCTCTTTTTTCCTCTTTCATTCCTTTCTCCCTCCCAGGCCCTCTCTTCCTCTACCTTCTGTGATTATTTTGTTCCCTGGGCTATGTAGGATTGAAGTATCTACACTTTGGTCTTCCTTCTTAAGCTGCACATTGTGAGTTATATCTTGGGTATTCTAAGTGTTTGGGTTAAAATCTACTTATCAGTAAGTGAATACTATGTATGTTCTTTTTTGTCTAGTTTACCTCACTCCAGATGATATTTTCTAGTTCCATCCATTTGCTGACAAATTTCATGAAGCCATTGTTTTTATTAGCTGAGTAGACCTCCATTGTATAAATGTACTACAATTTCTGTATCTATTCTTCTGTTGAGGGACAACTAGGTTATTTCCAGCTTCTGGCTATTATAAATAAGGTTGCTATAAACACAGTGCAGCATGCTACACCCACATTTTTACATGGGTTTAGGGGATCAAAATTTAAAGTCAACCTCACACTTTCTCTGTAAGCCCTTTAATGGCAGAAATATCCCCCTCGTCCACTCTTAGTATCGTCAAGTGGCACATTTAGCATTTCTCCAAATTCTGCTGAAGATAGACTGAATCCAAAATTGATAGTAGACCTGAAGCAGAGACAATCTTCTCTCCCATTGCACTCACAGTCTCATCAAATCTGTTCTCAGTTGTTGAGTAAAGGAGAGAAGGTGGCCTGAAGATAAGGCCCCGTACCAAAACAAAATGTGACAGTCTGAGATACAGTCATAAGAATATTGTTCATAACAGTAGAGTTCTTGATTCTAAAACTTGATCTGCAGCACCTGAAATCCAGCGACTTTATGAACTACACAGTTGTATTTTATCAAATAGTTACTGAAATTTAAATAAACATAAATAAGATCTTTTTGTTACAGTACAAACAGAATTCAATCCTACTAAAATTGACCCCATTTGAAATATTGGTTTGCTTCAAGCCTACAACATTTCTTAAGGATCAACCTGTTCTTTCTCTTCTTTGAAGCTTAATCGTTAGTGGACATATTTTAGTTTTGTACTCTAAATTATGCTTATTTCTTCTTTACTTCATTCCTCAAATCAACATAATTTTTTGAAGATCAGTGTTGAGGGAAAGATATCAAACTAAATCAAACTAAAAACTTTTATCTTTAAAATACTCACACTTTGAGAACTCGGCCTCCCACCAGTCAGGAGAGGTGCATCCATCTTGGTTCCGGACTCCGGGGATCGGACAGACTGAGGTACACAAACATAATCCGAGGCCAACACCGCGGTGGTCTGAGCCTGACGGGCGTTGGCCTGCACCCAGGCCCTGGGCTGGTCGGGGGGCCATCAGGGTGCCAACCCACCAGGGGTTTTTTTGCCCAAGCCTGCGCACGTGCCGCCACCATTTTGCCTGCAGGACAACAGAGAGCTCTGGCGGGCAGACCTGTAACAGGCATAGCCTGAGGCTAACAAAGCGGGAGTCTAGGCCCCAAAAGGCACAGGACTGACCCCAAGGACTGGGCGGCTTGGTGGGCCATCTCTGAGTCAACCCGCCCAGGGGATTGTTAGCACAGCAGACTCTCCCGGCGCTTTCAGGGAGCGCGGGCGAGCACGCCCGCCATCCTAGTCACCTGGCGGACCCAATTAACACTCAGGGACTGAGCGGCCAGACTAACCTTGTGTGCGACAGCCCGGTTGGCGGGTCGGCTGCCCAGCGGAGTGAGCTGAACACAGGGGAGATCACAGCAGCATACACCACCGGCACACCCTGGGGGTGCACACGGGCTCCATCTGCTCCATAGACACAATCTGGGGCAAGGCCTCAGGCGGAAGCCCTCAGCTCTACTCCCTACGCTTCCGGATCCAGATCAGCCTGGGCGGCAGCACCACATCTCCAAGTCCTGCAAGTGGCTAGCTGGGCTTCCGGGAGGCCAGCTGGGAGAAGTCAGTGTGCTCCAGTGAATCCAGTGGGCCCCAGTGGGAGCCTTCGGGTGCCTGCTTTGGGATCGGAACAGCCTGGGTAGCAGCACCCTGTCTACAAGCAGTGCAGGAGGTAAGCTGTGCACCAGAGGCCAACTGGGAAGGGGCAGCTTGCACTGGTGAGTTCAGCACTCACAAGACAAACTAACACCAGTGAGAACTAGATGGCAAAAGGCAAACGCAGGAACGTCACTAACAGAAATCAAGGCAATATGGCAACATCTGAACCCAATTCTCCTCTACCAACATGTCCTGGATACCCCATCACACCAGTAAAACAAGATTTGGATTTAAAATCACTGGTCATGATGCTGGTACAGGAACACATGAAGGACATACTTAAAGAAATTCAGGAGAAAATGGATCAAAAGTTAGAAGCCCTTGCAAGGGAAACACAAAAATCATTGAAAGAAATCCAGGAGAATACAAAAGCCAACAAGGAGGAAATGCAAAAAACACTTAAAGAAATACAGGAGAACTTTGGTCAACAGGCTGAGGTCATGAAAGACGAAACACAAAAATCTCTTAAAGAAATACAGGAGAACTTTGGTCAACAGGCTGAGGTCATGAAAAAGGAAACACAAAAATCTCTTAAAGAATTCCAGGAAAACACAAACATGCAAGTGAAGGAGCTAAGCAAAACCATCCAGGATCTAAAATCAGAAGTAGAAACAACTAAGAAAACTCAAAGGGAGACAACTTTGGAGATAGAAAGCCTTGGGAAGAAATCGGGGGACAGAGATGCAAATATCAACAACAGAATACAAGAGATAGAAGAAAGAATCTCAGATGCTGAAGATTCCATAGAAACCATGGACTCAACAGTTAAAGAAAATGCAAAATGCAAAAAGGTTGTAACCTAAAATATCCAGGAAATCCAGGACACAATGAGAAGACCAAACCTAAGGATTATAGGCATAGATGAGAGTGAAGATTTACAACTTAAAGGGCCAGCAAATATCTTCAATAAAATTATGGAAGAAAACTTCCCTAACCTAAAGAGAGAGATGCCCATGAATATACAAGAAGCCTACAGAACTCCAAACAGACTGGACCAGAACAGAAATACTTCCCGTCACATAATAATCAAAACACCAAATGTTCTAAACAAAGAAAGAATACTAAAGGCAGTAAGAGAAAAAGGCCAAGTAACATATAAAGGAAGACCTATCAGAATCACAGCAGACTTTTCACCTGAGACTATGAAGGCTAGAAGGTCCTGGGTAGATCTCATGCAGACTCTAAGAGAACACAAATGCCAACCAAAACTACTATATCCAGCAAAACTCTCAATCACCATAGATGGAGAAACTAAGATATTTCATGACAAAACCAAGTTTACCCAATATCTATCCACAAACCCAGCCCTAAAAAGGATAATAGGAGGAAAACACCAATACAAGGAGGGAAACTTCACCCTGGAAAAAGCAAGATAGTAACCTTTCATCAAACCCAAAAGAAGTTAAGCAATCAAATTTAAAAAATAACGTCAAAAATGATAGGAAGTAACAATCACTATTCCTTAATATCTCTTAACATCAATGGACTTAATGCCCCAATAAAAAGACACAGACTAACTGAATGGATACGTAAACAGGACCCTACATTTTGCTGCTTACAGGAAACACACCTCAGGGTCAAAGACAAACACTACCTCAGAGTAAAAGGCTGGAAGACAATTTAACAAGCAAATGGTCTCAGGAAACAAGCTGGAGTAGCCATTTTAATATCAGATAAAATTGACTTTCAACCCAAAGTCATCAAAAGAGACCCTGAGGGACACTTCTTGCTGGTCAAAGGAAAAATACAAAAAGAAGAACTGTCAATCCTGAACATCTATGCCCCAAATGCAAGGGCACCATCTTTCGTAAAAGAAACTTTATTAAAACTAAAAGCACACATTGCACCTAACACAATAATTGTGGGTGACTTCAACACTGCACTTTCCTCAATGGACCGATCAGGAAAACAGAAACTAAACAGGGACACAATGAAACTAATTGAAGCTTTGGACCAATTAGATTTAACAGATATATATAGAACATTCTATCCTAAAACAAAAGAATATACCTTTTTCTCAGCACCTCATGGTACCTTCTCCAAAATCGACCATATAATTGGTCACAAGACAGACCTCAACAAATATAAGAAGATAGAACTAATCCCATGCCTCCTATCTGATCACTATGGAGTAAAAGTGGTCTTCAATAGCAACAGAAACAACAGAAAACCCACATACACGTGGAAACTGAACAATACTCTACTCAATGATACCTTGGTCAAGGAAGAAATAAAGAAAGAAATTAAAGACTTTTTAGAACATAATGAAAATGAAAACACAACATACCCAAATCTATGGGACACAATGAAAGCAGTGCTAAGAGGAAAACTCATAGCCCTGAGTGCCTCCAAAAAGAAAATGGAGAGAGCATACATTACCAGCTTAATGACACACCTGAAAGCCCTAGAACAAAAAGAAGCTATTTCGCCCAGGAGGAGTAGAAGGCAGGAAATCATCAAACTCAGGGCCGAAATCAATCAAGTAGAAACAAAGAGAACCATACAAAAAATCAACAAAACCAGGAGCTGGTTCTTTGAGAAAATCAACAAGATAGATAAACCCTTAGCCAGACTGACCAAAGGGCACAGAGAAAGTATCCAAATTAACAAACTTAGAAATGAAAAGGGAGATATAACAACGGAAACTGAGGAAATCCAAAAAATCATCAGATCCTTGTACAAGAGCCTGTACTCAACACAACTGGAGAATCTGGAGGAAATGGACAATTTCCTTGACAGATACCAAATACCAAAATTAAATCAGGACCAACTAGACCATCTAAACAGTCCCATAATGCCTAAAGAAATAGAAGGAGTCATAGAAAGTCTTCCAACCAAAAAAAGCACAGGACCAGATGGCTTCAGTGCAGAATTCTACCAGACCTTCAAAGAAGAGTTAACACCAATACTCTTCAAACTATTCCACAAAATAGAAACAGAAGGAACACTACCCAATTCCTTCTACGAAGCCACAATTACGCTGATACCAAAGCCACAAAAAGATCCAACAAAGAAAGAGAACTTCAGACCAATTTCCCTTATGAACATCGATGCAAAAATACTCAATAAAATTCTTGCCAACCAAATCCAAGAACACATCAAAACGATCATCCACCATGATCAAGTAGGCTTTATCCCGGGAATGCAGGGCTGGTTCAATATACGGAAATCCATCAATACAATCCACTACATAAACAAACTCAAAGAACAAAACCACATGGTCATTTCATTGGATGCTGAAAAAGCATTTGACAAAATTCAGCATCCCTTCATGCTTAAAGTCTTGGAGAAAACAGGAATTCAAGGCCCATACCTAAACATAGTAAAAGCAATATACAGCAAACCGGTAGCCAGCATCAAACTAAATGGAGAGAAACTTGAAGCAATCCCACTGAAATCAGGGACCAGACAAGGCTGCCCCCTTTCTCCTTATCTTTTCAATATTGTACTTGAGGTACTATCTTGGGCAATTGGACAACATAAGGAGGTCAAAGGGATACAAATTGGAAAGGAAGAAGTCAAACTATCATTATTTGCAGACGACATGATTGTCTACCTAAGTGACCCAAAGAACTCCACTAGAGAGCTCCTACAGCTGATAAACAACTTCAGCAAAGTGGCAGGTTATAAAATCAACTCCAGCAAATCAGTGGCCTTCCTATACTCAAAGGATAAGCAGGCTGAGAAAGAAATTAGGGAAATGACCCCCTTCACAATAGCCACAAACAGTATAAAGTATCTTGGGGTGACTCTTACCAAACATGTGAAAGATCTGTATGACAAGAACTTCAAGACTCTGAAGAAGGAAATGGAAGAAGACCTCAAAAAATGGGAAAACCTCCCATGCTCATGGATCGGTAGAATCAATATAGTTAAAATGGCCATTTTGCCAAAAGCAATATACAGATTCAATGCAATACCCATCAAAATCCCAACTCAATTCTTCACAGAGTTAGAAAGAGCAATTATCAAATTCATCTGGAACAACAAAAAACCCAGGATAGCTAAAACTATTCTCAGCAACAAAAGAAAATCTGGGGGAATCAGTATCCCTGACCTCAAGCAATACTACAGAGCAATAGTGTTAAAAACTGCATGGTATTGGTACAGTGACAGGCAGGAGGATCAATGGAACAGGACTGAAGATCCAGAAATGAACCCACACACCTATGGCCACTTGATCCTCGACAAAGAGGCTGAAAACATCCAATGGAAAAAAGATAGCCTTTTCAACAAATGGTGCTGGTTCAACTGGAGGTCAGCATGCAGAAGAATGCGAATTGATCCATCCTTGTCTCCTTGTACTAAGCTCAAATCCAAATGGATCAAGGACCTCCACATAAAGCCATACACTCTGAAGCTAATAGAAAAGAAACTGGGGAAGACCCTTGAGGACATCGGTACAGGGAGAAAGTTTCTGAACAGAACACCAATAGCGTATGCTCTAAGAGCAAGAATTGACAAATGGGACCTCATAAGGTTACAGAGTTTCTGTAAGGCAAAGGACACCATCAAGAGGACAGATCGGCAACCAACAAATTGGGAAAAGATCTTCACCAATCCTACATCAGATAGAGGGCTAATATCCAATATATATAAAGAACTCAAGAAGTTAGACTCCAGAAAACCAAACAACCCTATTAAAAAATGGGGTACAGAGTTAAACAAAGAATTCTCACCTGAAGAACTTCGGATGGCGTAGAAGCTTCTTAAAAAATGCTCAACTTCATTAGTCATTAGGGAAATGCAAATCAAAACAACCCTAAGATTTCATCTTACACCAGTCAGAATGGCTAAGATTAAAAATTCAGGAGACAGCAGGTGTTGGAGAGGGTGTGGAGAAAGAGGAACACTCCTCCACTGCTGGTGGGGTTGCAAATTGGTACAACCACTCTGGAAAGCAGTCTGGCGGTTCCTCCGAAAACTGGGCACCTCACTTCCAGAAGATTCTGCTATACCACTCCTGGGCATATACCCAGAAGACTCCCCACTATGTAATAAGGATACATGTTCTACTATGTTCATAGCAGCCCTATTTATAATTGCCAGATGCTGGAAAGAACCCAGGTATCCCTCAACAGAAGAGTGGATGCAAAAAATGTGGTATATCTACACAATGGAGTACTATTCAGCCATTAGAAACAATGAATTCATGAAATTCTTAGGCAAATGGATGGAGCTAGAGAATATCATACTAAGTGAGGTAACCCAGACTCAAAAGGTGAATCATGGTATGCACTCACTATTAAGTGGATATTAACCTAGAAAACTGGAATACCCAAAACATAATCCACACATCAAATGAGGTACAAGAAGAAAGGAGGAGTGGCCCCTGGTTCTGGAAAGACTCAGTGAAACAGTACTCAGCAAAACCAGAACGGGGAAGTGGGAAGGGGTGGGTGGGAGGACAGGGGAAGAGAAGGGGGCTTACGGGACTTTCGGGGAGTGGGGGGGCTAGAAAAGGGGAAGTCATTTGAAATGTAAATAAATTATATCGAATAAAAAAAAACAAAGAATCACGTTAGATATATGTAGCAGTTTAAATAATGAATGAGAGAACAAAAACAACAAGGATGATAAAGAATTGAAACCTGAAAAAAAATACTCACACTTTTGCAGAAGACATCTATACCATTAACATGTTATAGATTGATATGCTCTAAAGATTCTGCTTTGTTGGGGAAGGGATGTCCTACTATCTTTATACTGATGTTAGTCATGTATCAGTCTTCCTATTTCCTAATGTTATAAGTGATCAGAGGCACAGAAAGTATCATTTTGTGACTGATATTAACTTTAACCATATAATGCTATATCCAGTATAGTATCTTACTCAGATTTGCAATGGGAGCAACTGTGACATAGAGATTCATAAGCAAATTAATAGACAATATTCTTGGCAATAGTCTATTTAATAAGAACTTCAAGGGCTCATGCTTATGATTATTTATTTATTTATTTATTTATTTATTTATTTATTTATTTATTACATTCCAACCCACAGTATCTTCCTCTTTCTTCCCAGTCTCTTCCCTCTCCTCACCTCTGAACACCTCATCCATCTTTCCTCCTTATTTCTTCAGAGAAAGGCAGGCCTCCCATGGATACCAACCAGCCATAGCATATCACTTATAGATGAATACATACCACATTTGTCTTTCTGGGTCTGGATTACCTAGTTTTAGGATGGTCTTTTCTATTTCTATTCTTTACTTGGAAAGTTCATGATGATTGAGTAATACTCTGTTGTGTAAATGTATTACATTTTCTTTATCAATTTTTCTCCTGAAGGACATCTCTGTTGTTTCTAGTTTCAAATAGAGCTGCCTTGAACATAGTTAAGCAAATGTCCTTGTGGTGTGCTGAAGCATTCTTTGGTCATTCAGGAGTGGGTTTTGAGGTAGATCTATTCCATTTTTTAAAGAAACCAACAAATTTATTTCCAAAGTGGCTGTATAACTTTGGACTTCCACAAGCAATGGAGTAGTGTTCTCCTTGTTCCTACATCCTCAACAGCATGAATTGTCACTTGTGTTTTTTATCTTAGCCATTCAGTCCGGTGTAAGATAGAATCTCACAGTCATTTTGATTTGCATTTCCCTGAGGGCAAAGACATTGAAGATTTTTTAAGTGTTTCTGATACATTTGAAATTTCTCTGTTGAGATCTGTACCATGCTTTTTTAATTGAAATATTTGGTATTTTTGATGTCTAGTTTCTTAAGTTCTTTATATATTTTGGATATCAGCTCACTGATGTCCTCATCAGATGTGAGGTTGTTGAAATCTTTTCCCATTCTGTAGGCTGCTGTTTTATCTTTTTGACAGTGTTCTTTTGGCAACAAGTCTTTAAAGAATCAAGGGACACCTAAGGGAGTAAGGCTGAGTAAAGAAAAACACTGAATTAAATTACAATCATACTGGGTGTTGTATTCCCTCCACAGTGATCTATAGAGATAAACAAGATTATCCCAGTTGTAGCCCTTTGTGGAATGGTTTACACTACAACCTGCACTGCTTATAAACCGAAGGGTTCACCAACTCGCGCAAAGCAGTTTCCATTGGTTGACACATTTCTATGCATGTAGTTAGCTGTGGTTTATGAGTAGACTTCACTAGTAGTAGCTGACAGTAAGTGCTTCTGTACTGAATGAATAGCCAAAGATCACACCACAGCATACGTTACCATACCTGTCACATAAAAGATATTTGTGTATAAAGACTCTCTCCTTTAAGCTTTACTTTTTAAAAGTACAAGCACCTATGCATTCCATCCTGAGTGCCGGGGTGCCTACTTTTCTGTACTTCAGCATTGAGGTCATTTGACTTTTGTTATTGTGGGAATCTAAGTCCCCCCCAAAATTGGGAAAAGATTCCTCATTACATCATGCCTCTTGCTAGTTAGTAGATGAGGTCTTCCTGCCCATATCTCTCAGCAACTGAATTTTTAAGTAAACCGTGAATTCAGGGAAATCAATCATGATCAAGGCATTCACAGTTGGCTGACAGCTATGATGGCTGTTCAGGGGAAATGGCATTACATGCTAATGAGCTGGGAGTTCCTTGGAATTGGGCCCATGTTGGAGGAAATAATGATTCTTTCCAAAAATCAATTTAATCAAAACAAAGACAAGGAAAGAAGTTAGTGAGAACCACAGGTTGAAAACCAGTGGTTGATTTCTCATAGGGTTTTTTGTTTTGTTTTGTTTTTTAAAAAACCTTCAAATAAAACCCGGCAGTTAACTCCCTCCTTTCCATCTCTCCCCATCTCTGCCAATGCATGCATACATGTGCATGTGTGTTTGTGCCCATGCACTCACTGGAGTGCGCATGTGTGTGTGTGTGTGTGTGTGTGTGTGTGTGTGTGTTTGCATGCACCCACACTTGTATGTGTGTGTACATATGTGAGCACAGGAACATTCACAGGGCTTTCTATTTCCTTCAAAATTATCTAGGAAACTATCTAGTTAATCAATAATTAAGACATGGTATTGATGTCACCAAATGATCACTTCCTGTACTCTGTGTTGTAGTCTCTGTAAATCACTTTAAAGTGCATTGTTTGGCAGGAATTTGCAGAATTATAAAGACAGAAGTTTGCTACATCTAGAGCCAGCTTGTTCTAGTCAATCAGTTTTTTCGGGGTTTTTTTGTTTGTTTTGTTTTTTGTGTTTTGTTTTTTGTTTTTTGTTTTTGTTTTTGTTTTTGTTTTTCGTTTTCAGGTTTTGGGTTTTGGTTTCTTTTGCTTTGTTTTGTTTTGTTTTGTCATATAGGGCAGAGTGAGCTGTTCTTAGACAGTTCCAGTCGTTAAAATGATATATTTCATCTCACATGGAGAATTTCCCCCACCACAAAACTTTCAGGCCTTCTCCTTGTTTTAAGATATGTTCAGTGTGGCACAGGCTTGTGATGGAGGGGCAATCTGGCGCAGTACTTCTTTATAGTGTCAGGAAGCTGACAATGACACAGTTCTAGCCATGACATTTTGATGTGAAACAACAAAGATGCTCAAAGTTAGATTCACTTTTTCTTTTAAGTTGAAGTGAAAAAGAACTTACAGATTTGATATATCTGTTACAGACAATGCCAAAGAAATAGGAGTCATTCCAGTAAGAAGCACATAGTAAAGAAATTGGCTAAAAGACCCCACAGTAGGACAGTGAATCACAGTGTTCATTTTATGTCCCTCAACTTTCCTGGAAAGTCACAGAATAATACAAAACTTAGATCCCTTCTTAAACATGAAATTAGTGAAGATATTTCATACAAGGTCCTAAATTACTAAAGACTTAAAAGCATTTCCAAAACAATATTTGCTTAAGAGAATAGTTTTGATTCGATTTTTCCTGTGGGTGAGTTTTCTAATCCCCAAATAAGGACATTGTAATTTCCATCATTTTATCTCTCTAACAGAAGCAATATATGTACAATGGCTATTGATAGGTAATGTAGAATGTACGGTCATGTAAGTGAAGTGGCTTGTTTTGCTTTGGGATAAAGCATGCCTACCATCCAGGCAAGGAAAGATTACAACACCCCCATTTATTCCCACTTAATATTTTTGTACAAAACCATAAAATGTCAAAGTCCCTTAAGAAAGAAGGAAAATAAGTCTTTGTTTTCTGCTGAAATGGCTCCTTAGGGGCTTAGATCAATCAAAGGCAGGCTGCTGGGCCAGGCTTCTTGGGAGGAAAGCTTTGAAGGTATTGTTTGCAGTGGCTCTAAATGTGCCCTGGCTTTGCTGCCTGTCCAGACCAGTTTTAATCACTTATTATGTGGACTCGTTTGCTAAGACTAGGAAAAAGACAAGTATTTACGGACAAATATTTTCTCTCAAACTTCACTTTCATCCTTATAGCTCTCACAACACACCTAGCACCTTAGTATAACAAGATCCCCTGTATTCTCAGACCATGTAACTAAGCAACAATAGGATTACTTACTTAAAATCTTCTGAATCAAAAACAGTGATTAATTAGGTTCTCAGAAAAGCAAGGCAAGTAATATTGCATAGGGTATGGAACGGTATATTTTGCATTAGCCTTGGAGAAATAACCTCTATTCTTGCCTTCATGTTGTAGAGCTGAGGTTCTGATTAGCACTAAGGGGCAACACATATTAGGAAAGCCAAGCAGGTAGCCTTTGACTTTATATAGATTAGAAAACCTGTTTCGTAGATGGCAGGACAAGCAGTCATGTTCTCTTACTTCTCACTGCTACTTAGAGAGAACCATTAAGATTAAAAGTGATAGATTCTATTCCCATAAAGAGGACTAAAGAAAAATAAGTAAAGACAGGGAAACACTCCAAAGAAGTAGCTATATATATATAGCTATATATATATAGTTGATATATAGCTTCATGGGACTCTTTGTCCTATATACTAAACATGAACTTTTGAAAAGAAAAAATATGACAAAGTATCATTCACAATAGCCTAAAAGTTAGGAATGATATATCTAAAGGAGTGAAAGATTTCTGTAATGTAAACTTGAAGACAATGAGCAAGGAATTGAAGAAAATAAGAAATGATGAAAAGACTTTCCATGCTCTTGGATTGGCACATTCAGTATTGTAAAATAGGTTATATTATTAAATATACTCTGAAGATTCAATGCAAACCCATCAGAATCACACAGTAACACACACACACACAAGCACACGCACGCACACGCACACGCACACACACACACGCCACATACATACACACTGTGGTACTGTCTTGGCAATGAAAAAGCACAGGAAATTAAACAAATGGGATTTCATTAAGTCAAAAATATTCTTCCCAACAAACAAAGCAATAAACAGAAAAAGTAGAGAGAAAGTCTAGCGATTGCATGAAAATATTGGGAAACTGTAAGTGTGAGAAGAATCTAATATCCAAAATATACAAGGAGCTTAGATAGTGAAAAAAGTACAGACTACAGAAACAGGTGAGGGATTTCTCCATCCAAAATACTGCAGATGGTATGGACAAGCAGAGCAGGTAGATGAACACGGGCTCAGCATTGCTAACCACCAAGATGAGAGCTAGAGCCATAGTATTGGATCACATCCATTAGAAGGATTTCATCAAAGAGATGAAACAAAGAGGGTTTTTGAGGCTGAGAATAAATAAAAACTATTCTACATTTGGTGGGACTGTGAATTACTGCAGCCTCATGATAGAAACCTTAAGAAATAGGAACTGGAGTGATTATATGTTCCCTGAATCACACTGAAACTATATGCCAAGGGATTTGAACTGTTATGGTGAGCACACACTTACACTCTTGTGTTTATAACAGTCAAAATATGGGAGACATTCAAATGGCCATCAGTGGATGAATGGATTAAAAAATGCAGTGTCTGGGACACAGGAATATGTTTAAAGGAAGAAATTGCTGCATTTATGAGGACATGGAGAAGCAAATGTTCAACATTCCTCAGATAGAATAGGAAGAATAGGCTCTGATGACCTAGCACAGAACGGTAACTATGAACCAGCATGCTGCTGCATTCAAATGTCTTCATCACAGTGAACTGATAGATATGCGAGATCACAGGTAGGTTGATCAGCCTTATTTAAGCGCTTCATCAAAAAGTAACATTCCTCCACTGATGTATCTATTAATTTAAAAATAAATTTAAAATACTATGAGACAAAATAGAAACTCCAATGTCTGTCAGTTGAACAACTAACTAAAACTAAGACAAAAGGTGGGCGTTCTAAGTCATTTTTCATACAGCAGTCAGTATTTGCAGCACAGAAAGAAGAGAAAGAAAATTATTTTATATAAGTATGTATAGATATGCTCATCTGTCACATCTCATTCATTCAAAGACATCTCCCACTTGTAAAGTGTGATAATAATGTAGTAAAGCTTTTTGACAGAAAGTGGAGATACAAAATCTATATTAAATATATTAATTATAATTCATAAGTACATTGAAAAATAATAGCCAGAACAACCATTTTGTTTGTTTTTCCTTCTCATTTCTTTATTTTTCTATTATATTCATGGATTTTTTTCTTAATCAACTTTAAATCTTTCTAGATGTTTTTATGTATTGAGATAAATGATAATCTATTAACATCTCTCTCAGTTCAGAATCTATTATATTTTAATAATTATAATAATCTTGTTCTTTAAAGTTTATCCAAAAGTTGACTTGCTGGTCAATATTCCAAACCAAACATAATTTATATTTTGCAAATATTTTTTACATTGACAAATGAAGGAAGTTTATTCAGTTGAGTAATTTGTGTATAAAAGAAATAGTTCACCGGGTCAAGTAATAAATCAACAAACCATGTTTTAAAGCTATTGAGCATGTAAAATGTTTGTTCTTAATATTTAATTTGTCACCATAAATTTATTAATGACAAGAGAATCTAATATGAGTTCTTAGGAATGTTGTTTAAAAACTATGCTTACTGTCCTGGGAAATGGACCAGCAAATGAAAGCTTTTGCCACCATTCTTACAACCCAAGTTTAATTTCCAAGACCCACTTGATGGAAGAATAAGACATACCCCTGTGACATGTCCATGAGTTTCACACAGATGCTATTGCATGCACATGACCACACACACACATACACACACACACACACACACACACACACAAAGCCCCCCACACACAAAGCCCCACACACAGAGGGTAAAAACCTATTGAATTTCTTTATGTTTTGCTCATTGTTCATATCATTCAATTAATTCAGAAATATGTTCTGGTAACTAGGATTGTGTCATTGTTCTGCTAAGATATTTTACTCACTTTCTGACCATAAAGATAAGTCTATAATAAAATTTAGTAGAAGCCATTTTAACAAAAATGGCAGTGCTGAATATGGCTAACCTAGAGACAAGGAACTATAAGATCCTACCATTGGAGGTAAGAAATTAAGTTTGTACCATGAGCCTTATAAAGATAGTACTGTGATCCATTGAGATCCAGGGGTACAGGTGGGTCTGTCTAGTACTAGTCTCATCATTTTATGCAGTGTGACCAAGTTCTGAGAGTTGCAAAAATAGACTCTGGAAACCAACCAGTCTTGCCAGAATGAATATCCCATAGCCATATACTTTGGCTTTAATACTTTCTTATAATGAAATTGAGTAAAATATCCATAACTAAGCCCAGTCCATTTTATTCTACTTTATTCAGTTTTTTTCACATGTTAAAGCCCCTTTCATCATTTAGGACTCATTTATTCTGCAGGCTGAAGTTTATAAATGCCAAGGATATTTCTGACTAGAAAGCTCTAACAATAGGAATGTATTACTAGCAACCCTTTAACCACTGTTTGTGGGCACAGTTTAATGAGGAAGGTCTCTGAGCCTCATATGAAACTACTTATATGAAGTAGTGGATGCAACCTGTCTCTGTAATCAGACTGTGTTGCCCACATCCAGTTTCTATTGTATATCCATTGTGTGTGTTTTCAAAAAGGCATACATTTCAGTTAGTTTTGCATGTCTAAACTACAGAAATTACAAGTAGTATCTGTCACAGAAAACTTGAAGGGTTGAAAGTAGCTGTAGACAATAAAGTAGCTAGCAGAGCACCTGGCAGATATTATTTTACCAATTTGCAGCTTTTTGTCATGAATGATTAAGGGGGCCAATACTTTTTCGAATGCTTGTCCTCTTAGGGGGGGAAATAATTCTGAAAATGATCCCACCATTTCTTGAACTTGAATTCTGCTGAAGTTTCAACCTCAATTCTACCATTCTGTAATTCAGGCATCCTTAGTCCTCTTTATGTCCTAAGTAAGTTAAACATACACAGAACAAACAAACAAGAACCGCAACAATAAGGTCACTGAGACTCGGAGCTACTCAAAGAACTGCATTCACTGATTTATCTGTTGATCTTTTCTAGGAGCTTGCAATGACCTTAAAGGCCAGGCTATAATTTATTCTGTTTTGCTTCTTCAATGCCAAATCCTTAACTAGACATATTCAGTGTTCAATAACTATTTACTGAAATGAATAGGCTCATAATGGAATTATTTATATGTACAATAAACTAAAACAGTATAAGATAAATGTGCAGTTAAGACAGTGGTTCAATAGATGTGAAAAGCACACCTACCAAACAAGGTGTTATCACCATTAAATTGTCCTATAATCTATGTAAAAACAAGGGAATTGTGAGTGATATGCACTTATTTTAGGAAATTATCTGTAGTGGGTCTGAGGAAAGTATCATACTGGTAAACCAGTGCTCTTACAATTATACCATGTATATGAAAGTAATCAAGTTTCAAATAAGACAAATGTTACTGCTCACAGGAAAAAAATACCAGAATCAAATGTAACAGCCTAAAATTGTCATTAAATATTGAGACTGGTAATATTTTATTGTTCTTCATTTCCATAGTCTATCAAACATAAATTTAAAGCACTAATAGTTATTGAAAACCTTCATTGCAAACAACATGTAATTTCACAATATTTTTTAATTGGAAAATTTCTTTATTTACATTTCAAATATTATCTCCTTTCCTGATTTTCCCTACAAAAACACCCTATCCCATCCCCACCTCCCCAAGCTCACCAACCCACTCACTCCTGCTTCCCTGTCCTAGTATTCCCTTACACTGGGGCATGGAGCCTTCTCAGGACCAAGGGCCTCTCCTCCCTTCCATGTCCAACAAGACCATCCTTTGGTACATATGCAGCTGGAGCCATGAGTCCCTCCATGTGTACTCTTTGGTTGATAGTTTAGTCCCTCAGAGCTCTGGGGCCACTGGTTGGTTTATATTACTGCTCCTCTCATGGGGCTGTAAGTCCCCTCAGCTCCCTGGGTCTTCTATCTAGCTCCTCCATTGGGGACCTTGTGCTCAGTCCAATGGTTGGCTGAGAGAACCTACCTCTGTATTTGTCAGGTACTGGCAGAGCCTCACAGGAGACAGCTATATCAGGCTCCTGCCAGCAAGCTCTTGTTGACATCCACTATAGCATCTGGGTTTGGTGACTGTATATGGGATGGAACCCCAGGTGGGGCAGTCTCTGGGTGGTCTTTCCTTCAGTCTTTGCTCCACACTTTGTCTCTATATCCCCTCCCATGGGTATTTTGTGCCCCCTTCTAAGAAGGAACAGAGTATCCATACTTTGGTCTTCCTTCTTCTTGAGTTTCATTTGGTCTGTGAATTGTTATATTGTGTATTCCAAGCTTCTGGGCTAATATCCACTTACCAGTGAGTGTATACCATGTGTGTTCTTTTGTGATTGGGTTACCTCACTCAGGATTATGTTTTCTAGTTCCATTCATTTGCCTAAGAATTTCATTAATTCATTGTTTTTAATAGCTGAGTAGTATTCCATTGTGTAAATGTACCACATTTTCTGTAGCCATTCTTCTGTTGAGGGACATCTGGGTTCCTTCCAGCTTCTGGCTATTTTAAATAAGGTTGCTATGAACATAGTGGAGCATGTGTCCTCATTACATGCTAGAAATCTGGGTATATGCCCAGGAGTAGTATAGCTGGGTCCTCTGGTAATACTATGTTCAATTTTCTGATGTACCACCAAACTGATTTCCAGAGTGGTTTTGCATCCTCATAAAAGTGGGAGAAGGGGGGATGGTATAGGGGATTTCTGGGAGGGGGGACATTGGGAGAGGGGATAACATTTGAAATGCAAATAATCCAAACAAAAGAATGCTAAATCACAATATTAAAAGTAAAAACTATATTAGCATCAGTTGGCATGGTTCAAAATTATGTGTCTGAAAGCCATGCAATAAATAACTTGCATTTAAACAGCAGAAAAAGTAAAACCTATAAATATAGCATGAGATAAATATTAAATACACAGTTGCACTAACAGAAATCTTAAACAGTAAAATTGCATGTAATCATCAGTATAATTAATATTGAATCATATAGTAGATGTTATATAGATTCTGCTTTTATCTCTATATAAAAATTCCTTTCTTTATACTTTTCAAAGGCCAAAGCATTTAAATGTCCATTTCAGAGATTCGAACATTAAAATGGATATATGGATTTAAATACCATTCTTAGGGCAAAAACAAACAAACAAAACAAAAATTCAAGAGACATATGAATTTAGTCATAGAGAATCTGAAACCTCCATTCTATGTTATCCATATATCTTTAGGCAAGTTCCTTCATGGTCCGTGGAAATCACCAATGGTTAAGGAAGAACAGCTGACAAGCTTTCCTCAATTGCTGACAATTCCTTAGTTTTTGTGCCAGACACACAGCAGTAGTGTAAGAGTTCAGAGCTTTGTCATCAGACACCTCCAAGCTAAAACATCTACTCAGGATACATGTCATTGCCTGTGAAATCAGCTTTGAGAAACATAATCCTCCCGTGTTAGTCAGTTTTAGCATCTATGAGTAGCATGAAGATCTGGAGTTTCCTGTCCCTACTGCTGCAAAGGATGTTTTTGTCAGAGGGTCTTTGCTCTTGTCCTTACATTATCAGCGCCACGTTCGTACAACACTGACCGGGAGCATAGAATGATTGTTCAAAATGTGGTTAAAACCCCCATTGGAGTCTCCATGGGAAACTGAGAAGAATTGAATGAATCTGTTGCTGTAACTCATGAGCTCCCTGGAGAGATGGTTCGATGATCCAATTCAGCTTGCTCATTGGCAGTTTCTAGGATTCCTAAACAAAAACAAAACATTCTCGCAAGTGAAATGTAAGAAATGTTGTTTTCTGAGAAATGCTTTCATGTGTTGTTTTCCTGCATGGTCCCTCTTTAGTGGCCCTGCCCATATCTTCAGCAACAGGGATGACACACTTCCCTTCTTTATTGTCAAAATATTTAAGCACACAGTAGAGATAAGAATGCTTTTTTAAAATCTGTTTGAAATGTCAGTTTTTCTAACAGTATATATTAGATGTCTTAAACCACGAACTTGCCCTTTCCTTACCATAGGGTAAGACATTCTCTGGCGCTCCTCCCAGCTGTCTTTCTTTCTTGTCACATTGTATATATTTGAGGGAACCTTTAGGGCAGGATGGGGATGATGATAAAGAATGGGACCATGAGTTGCCAGTGGGTAGAAGGACAGTGAGTTATGAGATCATCTGAGCTCCCTAAAGTGATAACATGACTGGGAAAAACCTCACAGAACGTCGAATCTTGAACTTTGAAAATTGAGAAACTTAAGTCCAGAGAGACATCTTGACCCCTGAGTTCATTCCACAGAATTTGGACCAACATCTCTTCATTTTGAAAACTGCCTCTGCACTCTTGTTAGATGAGTTCACCATGCCATTGCATGGTCCACACTGTGATGAATACACACTGAATGCTAACAATGTTCAAGTGTGTGTGTGTGTGTAGGAGACAGAGAGAGAGAGAGAGAGACAGAGAGAGAGAGAGAGAGAGAGAGAGAGAGAGAGAGAGAGAGAGAGAGAGATTTATTGCTTTGAAAATATCTAGGCTATTCCTACAGACTTTCAGTTGCTTAGCAGGTCTGCGGATGCCCTTCATTTTGAAGGAATGTGCAGTCTTGGAACCGTTGAACTTGTAAAAGAGAATTCTATAGTTGTGTAGCGGTAAGCAGTAAATTTTACATGTTTATTTAGTAGTTAGACTTACATGTAAGTCAAATATGTCTACAGTTTACTCTCAGATATCCCAAAGTTTTCATTAGTTTCCTAAAGGAACCTGTGATTGACAGCTGAAGCATCCATGAAACCTGATCACTGACACTTCAAAATTAATTTCTATCACACCTCTCCCTTTCTCATCTCAACACAACATTTAAAAATTCTCTTTGGGTGTTTAGTGAATAAAATAAGTTTTGGACTATATTTATTTCATTCAATGATGGCAAAACTTACTTTTAAATTTAAAGAATATTTTTATATTATTTCACTGTATAAATTATTTTTTCCTAAACCATTATTTACTCAAAAGTGATATTAAACAAATAGATATCTAGCTTCCTTTTATGTTGCTTTTTATTATCTTTACCATTTAAGATACAAAAATTAGCAATATCTTTAAAACAGGAAGAGTCATTAGTAATTAGACAAATTGT
This sequence comes from Apodemus sylvaticus, assembly GCF_947179515.1. NCBI lineage: Eukaryota > Metazoa > Chordata > Mammalia > Rodentia > Muridae > Apodemus > Apodemus sylvaticus. The sequence continues at coordinate 25,588,913 of NC_067488.1, read as the reverse complement.
TGGAAAGAAAGTAGAATCTCAGGTCTCCATAAAGAAGCAAACAGAGATTCTAAGCACTGTCCATGCTCTATCCATCTTAGCTCTGGGTTACCTATCAATTCAGTCTTGCATTTCATCTCCAATGATTATAAGCACCGTAATACCGATTTACAAACTTTGATCAATTTTAAAAAAACCAAGATATATAAACTTAAGGTCTTTTAGCAGCCTATTGAACTCTAGTCAAAATCTTGAAAAGAGGTGATATATATATTTTTTTTTCTTTGCCAATATGTATCATCTGGTAGAGGCATTTTCCCCTGTTATGGGGTAATTCTATATAACACATTTTACATGCATGTGTATTTGTTTTAGGAAACTTCTAAAGTAGATATTTTACTTAACTCAATTGGTTAATCAGAGTAAACTCTTGCCCCATACCTGATTTTGTTCCCACTTCCCCTCTTCCTTCTCTGTCCCTCCTAGGGTTTTTCTTCCCTCTGCCTCCAGTGATTATTTTGTTTTTCCATCTAAATTGGATTAAGTATCCACTTATCAGTGAGTACTTACATACATGTATGCCATTTTGAATGTGGGCTACTTCACTCAGGATGATATTTTCTAGTTCCATCCATTTGCCTGCAAATTCACGATATCCTCATTTTTAAGAGCTGAATAGTATTCCATTTGTAAAGGAATGATACTTTTTGTATCCATTCTTTGGTTGAGGGACATCTGGTTTGTCTCCAGCTTTTGGCTATTACGAATAAGGCTGCTAAGAACATAGTGAAGCACATGTCCTTGTGTATGGTGGCATCTTTTGGATATATAGCCGTGAGTGGTACAGCTAGGTTTTATTTCTTTAGTGTAAAATCTATAAGAAATAACCATCAATGTGTTTTGGTTTTTGTTTGTTTTAAGTAAAACGTTCTTTCAGTGAATTTAACATGTTCTAGTGTTTCTTTCGTGTGCTTTCTTCCATCAGCCTGTCTAAATGGGCATTTTACATTCCATCCTCAGATGTTGCATGCCATAGGAACTTCAGTGTTCAGCACTGACACCCAGAATTTTATTTCCTATGGAAAACTATTTATTCCTTTTGGTCACAATATACTTATTATCTGCTGGAGCAGGTAACAGATTTTTTCCCCTATTTCTATTATTCTTGACCACACAGCTATTTGAAGGCTTGTCATTGTCTATTGTGACCATTTCCACATATCCTGTTCCTTAGCACATGTTGAGACACAAGTCTCTGAATGAATCAACTGTAAATTCATCAGCAGCCAATGATGCTTCAGGCAACGTGTCATTCTCCATTTTGGTTGCCTTTTTTTCTTTTTTCCCCTAGGAATTTCTTTCTTTTTTAATTAACTTACTAACATTGAAGTACACTTTACATTTTTCTGTTTTCTATGGACTGTTTTTGCTTCTTTTAATTCTAAAAGTTCCAAACTTCAGTTTCTTTCACGTGAATTTTGTTTTCTTTATATTATGACATTCAGTTCAAATTCACCATTTGCTTTAGACATAGTCAATAGCACATCTGAAATGGATGGCAGGCATATGAAATGGGGATGGTATGAGGTAAGACATAAATACAAAGAACTCCTATAACATGCTCTTCATGAAATTTACATCAAAACTTTAAATTCTGATGGAGCTCATCTTTAATTCCAACACTCAGAAGGCAGAGGCAGGCAGATGTCTGAGTTTGAAGAAAGCCTGGTCTTTGAGTTCTCGAGTTCATATTCTTATTCAAGACTAAAAGGTATGTAACCTCCTTTTCCTTGTTTAAAATGTGGAAAAACTAAAATTACTTATCTTCATTGCAGGTAATTTGAGCCTATGAATAAATGTATGTATTTTGTTTAGAACAATAAGAACAATAAGGCATCTATACTAGGGCTCTTTAGATATTGCTGCTGTCCTGTGGTAAGCAAAGAAAATGAATGAGAATACCAGAAAATTTTGTAATATTTGGAATATATAAAGCATACATCTAAATCAGTATCATGGCAGTTAGATTGACAGCTTACTCGGAATGTTATCAGTGTACAATAAATTAGACATCTGAAAACTTATATAATTCTAAAGTATTATCAAAATAAGTTATAATTCAGGTTTGCTCTCATTTGAGATGAACATTATTCACTGTTAAAACCTGATATAACTTTGTTCAGTTCCATTGTAGACTGTATCTCCCCAAACTTTTTATGTTGAAATCCAAATCCGTAATATGACAGTATTCAGAAAATAACTACTTAATGAAGTTATTTATGAGTGTAACCCCCATGATATGAGTGCCTGTGTCAGTACCACTATAGTGATTGCTATAGTTCTTTCACTTTCTCTGCCATATGTCTTGACTGAGGGTGGCTTTTGCAAGAACTTTACTCAATCATAGTTACAGTGGCATCCTATGACTTCTGAAGAATAGGTAGATAGGCAAGATTCTCACAGTTTATTCTGAAAGGATTTGGCTCTTTTAAGCTCCAAGCATCCACCTAACAATATGTTTCTCTGAAGTCTGATGATGGAAAGAACACAGAGTCACCCATTCTTTATACTGTTAAAACAGAATACCTGACATTGAGTAGGGACCAAAAACCTATGAGGAAGGGGCAAGAGAGTTGGAGAAGGATCTAACACACTTTTTTTCTAAGAAATACACTTTCTGCAAGGTAACTCCCATGATCATGTATTTCTAAGTTCTGCCAAGTACTCTTCTATGTCAGGAAGCCAGAGGCAAGTGATGTTAGGGGAAGGAGAAGGCCATGTTGAGGATGAGGAATGATCTAAGGACGGGTGTGAAAGAAAGATTGTGGGGAAGAGAGGGGCAAGTGAGAGGGAGAGATGATGTAACTCACCCTTTTGCAATGAATATGCTCTGCAAAGAAACTCCCACAACCAAGACTCTACTCCCATGGAAATATCACTGATTTACTTGATAGGACTGAGTCCCAGTTCACTAAGCACGTTAACTCTCAACACTTGTGAACTGAGAGCTAAGTTTCTAAGATGTTTTGGAGACTGTTTAATTTCTGTGCTAATAAAAATAATCTAACAACACCATGATTTAAGGAGAAAGGGTTTATTTTAACCCACAGTTCTAGAGCACATTTCAGGCTAGCAAGAAATTCCAAGTAGCATGATTTATGTAGTTACTTCTAGCATAGCCAGAGTCAAGAGAAGGCAGAAGTGAATCAATGCATTCTTGGGTTCAACTTACTTTCTTTACTCTTAAATAGTTCAGGAAGCAAAACCAGAGGATGGTGCAGCCCACTTTTAGGTTGAGGTGTCTTGTATCAACTAATTTAATGAAGACCCTCTCTTCCAGACATGCCCACAGATGGACCTGATCTAGACAATCCTTTATTGATACCCTTCTTTTGTGAGTCTAGATCAAGTTGACAATTAAACTATCACTGAGGGATGCATTCATGGTATAAACCAACATTCTCCAGGTGAAAAACATGTCCAACAAGACATTCTTTGGCTCTCAGATGTCTGCCTCTATGAATGTACATGAACAACGTCTCAAATAACCCCGGCGTCTGTCACTTTTGACTGCTATTATGTAAGATATTTGAAGGACCTAGTAGCTGATCCTAGTTAAGTCCTGGAAACAAGAAACATAATGAAGTAATAACTGTAGTTTGAAGCCACATGTTGGAGATATTTTGTTTTGTGGCTGGAGAGAAACAAAATATTTATCTTCAGTGCTAACTAATCAATAAAATTGGCTTTAGCAATAATCCCAATGCCTCATTTTAAAAACAGTGTTTATGTGTAACCCAATACATAAAACATATGAAAGAAAATAAGTCCACTCTAATTGATCAAACACAAAACAAAGGGAAAGTCTTTAAAGCCCACTGCATGCAAATTCACTTCAGATGCTCTTGTCCCAGAATTGTTTGTGAAGGACTTGAATGAAGTGGAATGTTGGGCTACATCATGCATTGGCCACATCTGAATAACTTTTATGAGCCTGATCTTTACACTAATAACAATTATAGAAATGAGTAAAGCCTAAAAATAAAAAATAAAAATGCAAACTCATCAGGGAAATAGAAAGGCAGCCACTGAGAACATTAAAAAACAATTGCCCAAATCAAAAGAAAGTGGCTAGAAAATGCCTTAGGACTAAGGACTTCAGAATGGTATTGCAAAACTAATTCAGAAAGGCAGCAATGCCATCAGTGGGGGATTTTGAGTACAAAATCTTAGGTCTGTCTCTCCTATTAATTTTTATAACTGTTTATGATTCTGTAATTCTTTTAAACATATTTTTTATCTTTTATAGTATATTAAAATTACATTTCTCTTTTCCCTTTCCTCCTTCTAAACCCTCATATATATACCTACTTACTCTTTCAAATTCAGGCCAATTTTTTTCATTAATGGTTATTATATGTGCATATGTATATACACAAATATCTTTAAATATATCTTGCTCAGTTTGTATAATGTTACTTGTACTTATGGTTTTGGAGATGATCACTTGCAATTGGATAACCACGTGGTGTGTTTTTCCCTAGAGAAATCTATTTCTCCCACTGTCAGCATCTCTTCATTAACTGTAGTTCTTAGTGTTGGGTTGAGGCCTCGGGGACTTATCTACTTCTAGTTTGGAGTGATTTAAGGGGACATCTTTGTTCCACGCATGTTTGAGTATTTATGTTGGTGAAACTTTTAAAAAGTTTTATTTTATTTATGTATTTGTTGGGGAGTATTGCCAGCCAATGCATTTAAGCAGACACCAGAAGGACAAATTACCTGATCTCTCTGGTCACCATGTAGAACCCAGGGACCGAAATTAGATATCTAGGGTTGGCAACAATCACTTTTACCTGTTGAGCTATCTCAGAGGCCAACCTTAATATAAAATTTCAGTTCTTAAAAAAATCACTAAAAATCCAGATATTTAAATAAATCTTTGACTTTAATCAAGAGATAAAGCTACAAAATATCTGTTTCAAAAATTAAAATCATATTGACACATATCCTATATATTCAAAAATGCATAAGAGTCAGAAAAGTCATTACTGTAATACATTTGGAATTTATATTAATACAAAATAAGATAGAAAAACTGAATTATATTGATGAATTCATATTACAAAAGTTTTGAAAGTTCCAAATATCTTTGCATATTGATTGATAAGTTCCAGAAAATATTGGGTCCAATCTTAAGTTTTTCCAAAGAACAGAAAAGTAAGAAATGTTTGCCAATATTCTTATGGGTCCAATGTGACCTTAATAATAATAAAAAATATGTAGGAAAAATAAATTGTAGATCAAAATCTTATGAATATAATGTAACAAAATATAAAAGGTACACAGAAAAATAATCTAGAAATATATTTAGAATAATAATATTCATAACACATTGAGTTAGTTTTAACAATGAATTGTCAGTTAACATTTGGAAATGGATCACAAATTAACATATTAAAAAGGAAATAATTGGTCTCCTCCATCTTTGCTCCTGGATAGACTAGACAGGCAGCACCAGGTACACAAAGATATCCCTAGTGTAACATTACTTGGGATGTAGCCTGTCAGGCTTCTGCCTGCAAACAGGGCCTGGGCAGCTCTGCGGGCCAACTTTTTGCCAGCCCTGTCAGAGGATGTTTGCCCTACAGACTGATCAGCATTGGGGGAGAGGGGACTCCACAATCTTGGCTCACAGAAAGACCATATTGGTAGCACCAGGTACACAGAGATATTCCAAGTTTAACATTGCTTCGGACAAGGCACACCAGGGCTCCAACCACACCCAAGAGTAGGGCAGCACATCAGCAATCTGTGCCAGGGGAAACCCAGTCATCCTGTAGTGCAGAAATAACCTTACAGGCTCACAGGAGGTTTAAGCACCAGGCAGTAACAACAGGACCAACTAATGCCAGAGATAACCAGATGGCAAAAGGCAAACGGAGGAACATTACTAACAGAAATCAAGGTAATATGGTAGCATCTGAACCCAATTCTCCAACAACAGCAAGTCCTGAATACCCCAACACACCAGAAAAACAAGATTTGGATTTAAAAATCACTGGTCATGATGCTGTTAGAGGAACACAAGAAGAACATAAATAAATCTCTTAAAGAAATACAGGAGAACATGAATCAAAAGGTAGAAGCCCTTACAAAGGAAACACAAAAAGCATTTAAAGAAATTCAGGAGAATATGGATCAACAGATAGAAGCCAATAAAGAGTAAAATGCAAAATACACTCAAAGAAATACAGGAGAACTTGGGTCAATAGGCAGAAGACATGAAAGAAGAAACACAAAAATCTCTTAAAGAATTACAGGAAAACACAAACAAGCAAGTGAAAGAACTAAGCAAAACCATCCAAGATCTAAAAACAGAAGTAGAAACAACTAAGAAATCACAAAGGGAGACAACATTGGGTATAGAAGACCTTGGGAAGAAATCAGGGGCCATAGATGCAAATATCAACAACAGAATACAAGATAAAGAAGAATCTCAGATGCTGAAGATACCATAGAAACCATGGACTCATTAGTCAAAGAAAATGCAACATGCAAAAAGCTTGTAACCCAAACTATCCAGGAAACCTAGGACACAATGAGAAGAACAAAGCTAAGGATTATAGGTATAGATGAGAGTGAAGATTTACAACTTAAAGGGTCACCAAATATCTTCAACAAAATTATGGATGAAAACTTCCCTAACCTAAAGAAAGAGATGCCCATGAATATACAAGAAGCCTACAGAACTCCAAACAGGCTGGACCAGAACAGAAATACCTCCTGTCATATAATAATCAAAACCCCAAATGTACTAAACAAAGAAAGACTATTAAAAGCAGTAAGAGATAAAGGCCAAGTAACATATAAAGGAAGACTTATCAGAATTACACCAGACTTCTCACCAGAGACCATGAAAGCTAGAAGATCCTGGACAGATCTCATATAGACTCTAAGAGCACACAGATGCCAGCCAAGACTACTATACCCAGCAAAACTCTCAATCACTATAGATGGAGAAACCAATATATTGATATTGGTTAATGATAAAACCAAATTTACACAATATCTTTGGTTTTAATGATAAAACCAAATTTACACAATATCTTTCCACAAACCCACCCCTACAAAAGATTGGTGAAAAACACCAATACAAGGAGAGAAACTACACCCTGGAAAAAAGCAAGATAGTAACCTTCTTCCATCAAACACCAATACAAGGAGGGAAACTACACCCTGGAAAAAGCAAAATAGTAACCTTCTTCCATCAAACCCAAAAGAAGATAACCAATCAAATATAAAAATAGCATCAAAAATGGCAGGAAGTAATAATCACTATTCCTTAATATCTCTTAACATCAATGGACTCAATTCCCCAATAAAAAGACATAGATTAACAGACTGGATATGTAAACATGACCATACATTTTGCTGCATACAGGAAACACACCTCAGTGTTGAAGACAAACACTACCTCAGAGTAAAAGGCTGGAAGTCAATTTTACAAGCAAATGGTCTCAGGAAACAAGCCGGAGTAGCCACTCTAATATCAGATAAAATTGACTTTCAACCTAAAGTCATCAAAAGAGACACAGAAGGATACTTCTCACTGGTCAAAGGAAAAATCCTCCAAGAAGAACTCTCAATTCTGAACATCTATGCTCCAAATGCAAGGGCACCCTCATTCATAAAAGAAACTTTACTAAAGCTCCAAGCACACATTGCACATAACACAATAATTGTGGGTGACTTCAACACTCCATGCTCCTCAATGGTCCTATCAGGAAAACAGAAACTAAACATGGACACAGTGAAACTAATTGAAGCTTTGGACCAATTTGATTTAACAGATATAAATATATAGAGCATTTCATCCTAAAGCAAAAGAATATACCTTTTTCTCAGCACCTCATGGTACCTTCTCCAAAATCAACCATGTAATTGGTCACAAGACAGACCTCAACAGATATGAGAAGATCGAACTAATCCCATGCCTCCTATCAGATCACTATGGAGTAAGAGTGGTCTTTAATAGCAACAAAAACAACAGAAAGCCCACATACACATGGAAGCTGAAAAATACTCTATGAAATTATACATTGGTCAAGAGAGAAATAAAGAAAGAAATCCAAGACATTTTAGAATTTAATGAAAATGAAGATACAACATACCCAAATTTATGGGACACTCATAGCCCTGAGTGCCTCCAAAAAGAAAATGGAGAGAGCATACACTAGCAGCTTAACAGCACAACTGAAAGCCCTGGAACAAAAAGAAGCTAATTCACCCAGGAGGAGTAGAAGAAAGGAAATCATCAAACTCAGGACTGAAATCAATCAAGTGGAAACAAAGGGAACCATACAAAGAATCAACAAAACCAGGAGCTGGTTCTTTGAGAAAATCAACAAGATAGATAAACACTTAGCCAGACTAACTGAAGGTCACAGAGAGTGTATCCAATTAACAAAATTAGCAATGAAAAGGGGGATATGACAACAGAAACTGAGGAAATTCAAAAAAATCATCAGATCCTACTACAAAAGCCTATACTCAACACAACTAGAAAATCAGGAAGAAATGGACAATTTCCTAGACAGATACCAAATATCAAATTAAATCAGGATTTTAATCATCTAAGCAGTCCCATACCCCTAAAGAAATAGAAGGGGTTATAGAAAGTCTTCCAACCAAAAAAAGCAGAGGACCAGATGGTTTTAGTGCAGAATTCTATCAGACTTTCAAAGAAGATAGCCATCTTCAAACTATTCCACAAAATAGAAACAGAAGGAACACTACCCAACCCGTTCTACAAAGTCACAATTATGCTGATACCAAAACCACACAAAGATCCAACAAAGAAAGATAACCTTAGACCAATTTCCTTTATGAATATTGATGCAAAAATACTCAATAAAATTCTTGCCAAGCGATTCCACGAACACATCAAAACAATCATTCACCATGATCGTGTAGGCTTCATCCCAGGGATGCAGGGATGGTTCAGAACTCCATCAAAGCACTTCACCTCAAGAACAAACTCAAAGGAAAAAACTACATGGTTATTTCATTAGATACTGGAAAAGCTTTTGATAAAATTCAGCATCCTTTCATGTCAAGAGTCTTGGAAAGAACAGGAATTTAAGTCCCATACCTAAATATAGTAAAAGCAATATACAGCAAACTGGTAGCCAACATCAAACTAAATGGAGAGAAACTTGAATCAATCCCACTAAAATCAGGAAGTAGACAAGGATGCCCTCTCCTTGAAATTCTAGCTAGTGCAATTACACAACATAAGAAGGACGAAGGGATACAAATTGGAAAGGAAGTAGTCAAATTATCACTATTTGCAGATGATATGATAGTATACTTACGTGACCAAGAAAAAAAAATTCAACATAGAACTCCTACAACTGATAAAAAACTTCAGCAAATTGGCTGGTTATAAAATCAACTCAAGCAAATCAGTAACCTTCCTATACTCAAAGGATAGGCAGACTGAGAAAGAAATTAGAGAAATGACACCCTTCACAATAGCCACAAACAATATAAAGTATCTTGGAGTGACTATAACCAAAGAAGTGAAAGATCTGTATGACAAGACCTTCAGGTCTCTCCAGAAGGAAATTGAAGAAGACCTCAGAAAATGGAAAAAATCTTCCATGCTTGTGGACTGGCAGGATTAATATAGTAAAGATGGCCATCTTGCCAAAAGCAACATACAGATTCAATGCAATCTCCATCAAAATCCCAACTCAGTTCTTCATAGAGTTAGAAAGAGCAATTCTCAAATTCATCTAGAATAACAAAAAACCCAGGATAACTAAAACTATTCTCAACAATAAAAGAACTTCCAGGGAATTCAGGGTCCCAGACATCAAGCAGTACTATAGAGCAATAGTGTTAAAAATTTCATGGTATTGGACAGTGACAGGCAGGTAGAACAATGGAATAGGATTGAAGTCCCAGAAATGAATCCACACACCTATTGTCACTTGATCTTCGACAACGGAGCTGAAATCATCCAGGGGAAAAAAGATAGCTTTTTCAACAAATGGTTATGTTCAACTGGAGTTCACCATGCAGAAGAATGGAATTCGAGACATTCTTATCTCCTTGTACTAAGCTCAACTCCAAGTGGATCAAGGACTTTCACATAAAACCAGACACAATGAAACAAATAGAAAAGAAACTGTGGAAGACCCTTGAGGACATGGGCACAGGTGAAAAGTTGCTGAACAGAACACCAATAGCATAAGCGCTAAGATCAAGAATTGACAAATGAGACCCCATAAAATTGCAAAGATTCTTCAAGGCAAAGGACACTGTCAAAAGGACAAAACAGCAACCAACAAATTTGGAAAAGATCTTCATCAACCCTACATCCATCAGAGGGATAATATCCAATATATAAAGAACTCAAGAAGTTAGACTCCAGAGAACCAAATAACCCTGTTAAATATGGGGTACAGAGCTAAACAAAGAATTTCCACCTGAAGAATTTTGAATGGCTGAAAAGCGCCTTAAGAAATGTTCAACATCCTTAGTCCTTAGGGAAATGCAAATCAAAACAACCTTGAGATTTCACCTCACACCAGTCAGAATGGCTAATATTAAAAACTCAGGAGCAACAGGTGTTGGCAAGGATGTGGAAAAAGAGGAACACTCCTCCACTGCTGGTGGGAATGCAAGTTGGGACAACCACTCTGGAAATCATCCTGGAGGGTCCTCAGAAAACTGGGCATAACACTTCTGGAGGACCCTGCTATACCACTCTTGGGCATATACCCAGAGGATTCCCTGGCATGCAATAAGGATGCTCCACTATTTTCTTAGCAGACTTATTTATAATAGCCAGAAGCTGGAAAGAACCCAGATGTCCCTCAGTGGAGGAATGGATACAGAAAATGTGGTCTATTTACACAATGGAATACTACTCAGCAATTAAAAACAATGAATTCATGAAATTCTTAGGCAAATAATTGGGACTAGAAAATATTACCCTAAGTGATATTTTCATTCACAAAAGAACACATATAGAATGCAGTCACTGATAAGTGGATATTATCCCAGAAGTTCTGAATACCCAAGACACAACTCACATATCAAATGATTCCCAAGAAGTAGGACAGAGAGGGTCCTGGTCCTGGAAAGGCTTGATGCAGCATTGTAGGGCAGTACCAGGACAGAGAAGTGGGAGGGGGTTGATTGGGGAATGGGTGGAGAGAAGAGGGCTTATGGGATTTATGGAGATGGTGGAACCAGGAAAGGGAAAATCATATGGAATGTAAACAAAGAATATAGAAAATAAAATAAAGAAATAAATAAAAAGGAAATTATCACATAATGATTGGTTAAAGTCATTTTTAAACTTTATCACCAGTAGTAATATTCACAGCAAAGTGAAAATATCTACAGTTTTTTAGTAATGAAATAAGTGAGATATGATAGAGATTTCTTATAATATTACAAATGCTTAATTATTTTAACATATCATTACACTTAAAATGATATTAAACTGCATGAAAGAAATTACTTCCATACTAAGTCAACAATTTCATTTTAGCTATGAGACATTTTGAAGAATACTACATGTAGAAATTGAGTGTAATATTTAAGTGCTTGTATATTGGGAGCTATAAAGTAACATAAAATTCAATCATATTTCTATCTTCTAGTGAAGTTTATGAAAATGAGTACTAAAACATTTTATTATTAAAAATTCAGCAGAAGTATTTAACTTTAGACTTAGTTTAAGAAAGGTCATCCTTTACTGTAAGTGATGTCATAGAAAAATATTTAAAATATACTAAAAGAGATACAGTTACAGTCTAGAAGACATAATTTGAAAATGTCAATTCTTCCTAAATTTATTTACAAAATCTAATTATAAATTTACAGAATTCTGGTTATAGATCTTAGACATTTTTACAGATATACCAAACTCCAAAAATAGTAAAGAATGTAAAAAAATTAATGTTGGAAATATATGCTAATATTTCTGAAATCCAAACAGCAAATTAATTTAAAACAATGTTTTTGCCACAATTATAGGCAAAAATTGTCAAAGAGAAAAAAACAATGAAATACCTAGAAATAGACTTGGCATTTTTATTAATTTATCAAAATGGGTCACAGTTGTGTTATAGGAAAATAGAAGTAATCCTGACAAGTGACCAAAGATTAATTGTATAAATTTACATAATCATCTAACACTTTCTACCTAGCATATAGCAGAATTAATTCTGAATATGCATGGACCTAATCTAACTTCAAAACCTGTAACAGAAAATATAAAAACTCTCATGTTCTCAGATAAAGCAACATTTTTAAAGCTCTACTCCACATACATGTAATTACTAGCAGAAGAGGAAAATGTAGGGGAATAGATTTGATCAAGGGTTTTTTTTTGTTTTGTTTTTGTTTTTTGTTTGTCTTTTGTTTTGTTTTTTTACACATCAAGAGGCAACATTATGTGTTATAGTTCAAAAAACAGGGGAAATATTTCATTAACATATTTGACAAGGAACATGGATCCAGTATATAAAATACTTTCTATAGATTAATTATGCAAATATAAGAAGCATAGCTTACACAAGTGTCAAAAGACCTCAGTAAGCATTTCACAGAGGCGGTTTTCCAGGAGAACAAAAAGCATATGAAAAGGTGTTGACAATATTTATCATTAGCAAAATGCTAATTAACATCATGCCAAGTTACTACCCTCAATTATAAAAATGCCTCAAATTATTTTTGCCTGACAATGTTAAGTGTTAAAAAAGTAACAGACTCCCTCATGTTACAATGTTAGTGTGACTACATGTTATTACAGCTGCTTTGAAATCTGTGTGGTCATATCAAGTAAATTGTGTTAGTGCTCACCCTCAGCGACCTCAAAGTTTCAGTCTGTGGTAAATTATGCTGGAATATGTACATGCTCCCCAAAAGTCACACAAAGGAATATGCAAAGGCATATAAAATATATGCAAAATAATCTAAAGTGAAAATAATAACTAAATTAACATAAAAATTCAGACCATGATATTTCACTTGTGTCACATTGCAAACAAACAAAAGAATGTTTTAACATCAATGAAAATCAGGTTGGCAATTTCTAAAGAACTTGACAACAAGGGAGAAGCAGGAGGGTTTTCTTGCTAAATCAGGCTCTAGCACTGGGCAATACCACTGATGCCCAATGACTTGCATAGTATCTTCTTGCACTATGAAATCTTTTTTTTTTTATTGTTATTTTTTTTATTCGATATAATTTATTTACATTTCAAATGATTTCCCCTTTTCTACCCCCCCCCACTCCCCGAAAGTCCCGTAAGCCCCCTTCTCTTCCCCTGTCCTCCCTCCCACCCCTTCCCAGTTCCCCGTTCTGGTTTTGCCAAATACTGTTTCACTGAGTCTTTCCAGAACCAGGGACCACTCCTGCTTTCTTCTTGTATCTCATTTGATGTGTGGATTATGTTTTGGGTATTCCAGTTTTCTAGTTTAATAACCACTTATTAGTGAGTGCATACCATGATTCACCTTTTGAGTCTGGGTTACCTCATTTAGTATGATGTTCTCTAGCTCCATCCATTTGCCTAAGAATTTCATGAATTCATTGTTTCTAATGGCTGAATAGTACTCCATTGTGTAGATATACCACATTTTTTGCATCCACTCTTCTGTTGAGGGATACCTGGGTTCTTTCCAGCATCTGGCAATTATAAATAGGGCTGCTATGAACATAGTAGAGCATGTATCCTTATTACATGGTGGGGAATCCTCTGGGTATATGCCCAGGAGTGGTATAGCAGGATCTTCTGGAAGTGAGGTGCCCAGTTTTCGGAGGAACCGCCAGACTGCTTTCCAGAGTGGTTGTACCAATTTGCAACCCCACCAGCAGTGGAGGAGTGTTCCTCTTTCTCCGCACCCTCTCCAACACCTGCTGTCTCCTGAATTTTTAATCTTAGCCATTCTGACTGGTGTAAGATGAAATCTTAGGGTTGTTTTGATTTGCATTTCCCTAATGACTAATGAAGTTGAGCATTTTTTAAGATGCTTGTCCGCCATCCGAAGTTCTTCAGGTGAGAATTCTTTGTTTAACTCTGTACCCCATTTTTTAATAGGGTTGTTCGGTTTTCTGGAGTCTAACTTCTTGAGTTCTTTATATATATTGGATATTAGCCCTCTATCTGATGTAGGATTGGTGAAGATCTTTTCCCAATTTGTTGGTTGCCGATCTGTCCTCTTGATGGTGTCCTTTGCCTTACAGAAACTCTGTAACCTTATGAGGTCCCATTTGTCAATTCTTGCTCTTAGAGCATACGCTATTGGTGTTCTGTTCAGAAACTTTCTCCCTGTACCGATGTCCTCAAGGGTCTTCCCCAGTTTCTTTTCTATTAGCTTCAGAGTGTATGGCTTTATGTGGAGGTCCTTGATCCATTTGGATTTGAGCTTAGTACAAGGAGACAAGGATGGATCAATTCGCATTCTTCTGCATGCTGACCTCCAGTTGAACCAGCACCATTTGTTGAAAAGGCTATCTTTTTTCCATTGGATGTTTTCAGCCTCTTTGTCGAGGATCAAGTGGCCATAGGTGTGTGGGTTCATTTCTGGATCTTCAATCCTGTTCCATTGATCCTCCTGCCTGTCACTGTACCAATACCATGCAGTTTTTAACACTATTGCTCTGTAGTATTGCTTGAGGTCAGGGATATTGATTCCCCCAGATTTTCTTTTGTTGCTGAGAATAGTTTTAGCTCTCCTGGGTTTTTTGTTGTTCCAGATGAATTTGATAATTGCTCTTTCTAACTCTGTGAAGAATTGAGTTGGGATTTTCATGGGTATTGCATTGAATCTGTATAGTGCTTTAGGCAAAATGGCCATTTTAACTATATTGATTCTACCGATCCATGAGCATGGGAGGTTTTCCCATTTTTTGAGGTCTTCTTCCATTTCCTTCTCCAGAGTCTTGAAGTTCTTGTCATACAGATCTTTCACATGTTTGGTAAGAGTCACCCCAAGATACTTTATACTGTTTGTGGCTATTGTGAAGGGGATCATTTCCCTAATTTCTTTCTCAGCCTGCTTATCCTTTGAGTATAGGAAGGCCACTGATTTGCTTGAGTTGATTTTATAACCTGCCACTTTGCTGAAGTTGTTTATCAGCTGTAGGAGCTCTCTAGTGGAGTTTTTTGGGTCACTTAGGTAGACTATCATGTCGTCTGCAAATAATGATAGTTTGACTTCCTCCTTTCCAATTTGTATCCCTTTGACCTCCTTATGTTGTCGAATTGCCCGAGCTAGTACCTCAAGTACAATATTGAAAAGATAAGGAGAAAGGGGGCAGCCTTGTCTGGTCCCTGATTTCAGTGGGATTGCTTCAAGTTTCTCTCCATTTAGTTTGATGCTGGCTACCGGTTTGCTGTATATTACTTTTACTATGTTTAGGTATGGGCCTTGAATTCCTGTTCTCTCCAAGACTTTAAGCATGAAAGGATGCTGAATTTTGTCAAATGCTTTTTCAGCATCCAACGAAATGACCATGTGGTTTTGTTCTTTGAGTTTGTTTATGTAGTGGATTGTATTGATGGATTTCCGTATATTGAACCAACCCTGCATTCCCGGGATAAAGCCTACTTGATCATGGTGGATGATCGTTTTGATGTGTTCTTGGATTCGGTTGGCAAGAATTTTATTGAGTATTTTTGCATCGATGTTCATAAGGGAAATTGGTCTGAAGTTCTCTTTCTTTGTTGGATCTTTGTGTGGCTTTGGTATCAGCGTAATTGTGGCTTCATAGAAGGAATTGGGTAGTGTTCCTTCTGTTTCTATTTTGTGGAATAGTTTGAAGAGTATTGGTGTTAACTCTTCTTTGAAGGTCTGGTAGAATTCTGCACTGAAACCATCTGGTCCTGTGCTTTTTTTTGGTTGGAAGACTTTCTATGACTCCTTCTATTTCTTTAGGCTTTATGGGACTGTTCAGATGGTCTAGTTGGTCCTGTTTTAATTTTGGTATTTGGTATCTGTCAAGGAAATTGTCCATTTCCTCCAGATTCTCCAATTGTGTTGAGTACAGGCTCTTGTAGTAGGATCTGATGATTTTTTGGATTTCCTCAGTTTCCGTTGTTATGTCTCCCTTTTCATTTCTAAGTTTGTTAATTTGGATAATTTCTCTGTGCCCTTTGGTCAGTCTGGCTAAGGGTTTATCTATCTTGTTGATTTTCTCAAAGAACCAGCTCCTGGTTTTGTTGATTTTTTGTATGGTTCTCTTTGTTTCTACTTGATTGATTTCGGCCCTGAGTTTGATGATTTCCTGCCTTCTACTCCTCCTGGGTGAAATAGCTTCTTTTTGTTCTAGGGCTTTCAGGTGTGTCATTAAGTTGGTAATGTATGCTCTCTCCATTTTCTTTTTGGAGGCACTCAGGGCTATGAGTTTTCCTCTTAGCACTGCTTTCATTGTGTCCCATAGATTTGGGTATGTTATGTTTTCATTTTCATTGTGTTATAAAAAGTCTTTAATTTCTTTCTTTATTTCTTCCTTGACCAAGGTATCATTGAGTAGTGTATTGTTCAATTTCCACGTGTATGTGGGTTTTCTATTGTTTCTGTTGCTATTGAAGACCACTTTTACTCCATAGTGATCAGATAGGAGGCATGGGATTAGTTCTATCTTCTTATATTTGTTGAGGTCTGTGTTGTGACCAATTATATGGTCGATTTTGGAGAAGGTACCATGAGGTGCTGAAAAAAAGGTATATTCTTTTGTTTTAGGATAGAATGTTCTATATATATCAGTTAAATCTAATTGGTCCAAAGCTTCAATTAGTTTCATTGTGTCCTTGTTTATTTTCTGTTTTCCTGATCGGTCCATTGAGGAAAGTGCAGTGTTGAAGTCACCCACAATTATTGTGTTAGGTGCAATGTGTGCTTTGAGTTTTAATAAAGTTTCTTTTATGAAAGAGGGTGCCCTTGAATTTGGAGCATAGATGTTCAGGATTGAGAGTTGTTCTTGTTGTATTTTTCCTTTGACCAACAAGAAGTGTCCCTCAGAGTCTCTTTTGATGACTTTGGGTTGAAAGTCAATTTTATCTGATATTAAAATGGCTACTCCAGCTTGTTTCCTGAGACCATTTGCTTGTAAAATTGTCTTCCAGCCTTTTACTCTAAGGTAGTGTTTGTCTTTGACCCTGAGGTGTGTTTCCTGTAAGCAGCAAAATGTAGGGTCCTGTTTACGTATCCAGTCAGTTAGTCTGTGTCTTTTTATTGGGGCATTGAGTCCATTGATGTTAAGAGATATTAAGGAATAGTGATTGTTACTTCCTATCATTTTTGACGTTATTTTTTAAATTTGATTGCTTAACTTCTTTTGGGTTTGATGAAAGGTTACTATCTTGCTTTTTTCAGGGTGAAGTTTCCCTCCTTGTATTGGTGTTGTCCTCCTATTATCCTTTTTAGGGCTGGGTTTGTGGATAGATATTGGGTAAACTTGGTTTTGTCGTGAAATATCTTAGTTTCTCCATCTATGGTGATTGAGAGTTTTGCTGGATATAGTAGTTTTGGTTGGCATTTGTGTTCTCTTAGAGTCTGCATGAGATCTGCCCAGGACCTTCTAGCCTTCATAGTCTCAGGTGAAAAGTCTGCTGTGATTCTGATAGGTCTTCCTTTATATGTTACTTGGCCTTCTTCTCTTACTGCCTTTAATATTCTTTCTTTGTTTAGAACATTTGGTGTTTTGATTATTATGTGACGGGAAGTATTTCTGTTCTGGTCCAGTCTGTTTGGAGTTCTGTAGGCTTCTTGTATATTCATGGGCATCTCTCTCTTTAGGTTAGGGAAGTTTTCTTCCATAATTTTATTGAAGATATTTGCTGGCCCTTTAAGTTGTAAATCTTCACTCTCATCTATGCCTATAATCCTTAGGTTTGGTCTTCTCATTGTGTCTTGGATTTCCTGGATATTTTGGGTTACAAGCTTTTTGCATTTTGCATTTTCTTTAACTGTTGAGTCCATGGTTTCTATGGAATCTTCAGCATCTGAGATTCTTTCTTCTATTTCTTGTATTCTGTTGTTGATATTTGCATCTCTGTCCCCTGATTTCTTCCTAAGGCTTTCTATCTCCAAAGTTGTCTCCTTTTGAGTTTTCTTAGTTGTTTCTACTTCTGATTTTAGATCCTGGATGGTTTTGCTTAGCTCCTTCACTTGCTTGTTTGTGCTTTCCTGTAATTCTTTAAGAGATTTTTGTGTTTTTTCTTTCATGACCTCAGCCTGTTGACCAATGTTCTCCTGTATTTCTTTAAGAGATTTTTGTGTTTCGTCTTTCATGACCTCAGCCTGTTGACCAAAGTTCTCCTGTATTTCTTTAAGTGTTTTTTGCATTTCCTCCTTGTTGGCTTTTGTATTCTCCTGGATTTCTTTCAATGATTTTTGTGTTTCCCTTGCAAGGGCTTCTAACTTTTGATCCATTTTCTCCTGAATGTCCTTCATGTGTTCCTGTACCAGCATCATGACCAGTGATTTTAAATCCAAATCTTGTTTTACTGGTGTGATGCGTTATCCAGGACTTGCTGGTAGAGGAGAATTGGGTTCAGATGTTGCCATATTGCCTTGATTTCTGTTAGTGACGTTCCTGCGTTTGCCTTTTGCCATCTAGCTCTCACTGGTGTTACTTGGTCTTGTCAGTGCTGGACTCACCAGTGCAAGCTGCCCCTTCCCCGTTGGCCTCTGGTGCACAGCTTACACCCTGCACTGCCTGTAGACAGGGTGCTGTTGTCCAGGCTGTTCAGATCCCGAAGCAGGCACTTGAAGGCTCCCGCTGGGGCCCGCAGGATTTATTGGAGCACACCGACTTCTCTCAGCTGGCTGCCCGGAAGCCCCCACTAGCCCCTTGAGGGACCTGGAGATGTGGTGCGGCCACCCAGGCTGATCTGAAGCGGAGAGAGTTGACCTGAAGGCTTCTGTCTGAGGCCTTGCCCCAGATTGTGTCTGTGGACCAGATGGAACCCGTGTGCACCCCCAGGGAGCTCCGAAGGTGTATGCTGCTGTGACCTCCCCTGTGTTCCGCTCACTCCGCTGGGCAGCCGATTTCCCCAACCGTGCTGGCGCACACTAGGTTAGCCTTGTCGTCCAGGCCCTGAGTCCAGGCAAACGCCTGGGAGGCCAAGGTCTGAGCAAAGTTCCCCTAGGGCTATGACTGTTATTTGGGTCTGCCAGGTGACCCGGATGGTGGGCATGTGCGTCCGCGCTCCCCGAAAGCACCGGGAGAGTCTGTTGTGCTAATAACCTCCTGGGCGGGTTGACACACAGATGGCCCACCAAGCCGCCCAGTTCTTGGGGTCAGTCCTGTGCCTTTTGGGGCCTAGACCCCCGTTTTGTTAGCCTCAGGCTACGCTTGTTAGCAGTCTCTGCCCTCCCGAGCACTCTGGCTCCTGTAGGCAAAATGGCGGCGCGTGCGCTGGCCAGGGCAAAAAAAAAACTCCTGGCTGGGTTGGCGCCCCGATGGCCACTCGAACAGCCCAGGGCCTGGGTGCAGGCCAACGCCCGTCTGGCTCAGACCCCTGCGGCGTTGGGCCTAGGATTATGTTTGTGTACCTCAGTCTGTCCGATCTCTGGAGCCCGGAATCAAGATGGAAGTGAGTCTCTCCTGACTGGCGGGAAGCCGAGTTCTGAAGTGACTTCCGTGCAGCGAAAGGCTCCTCAGAACCGCAGCTGCTTGCCGCCCGGCTGGTCAGCGAAGGTCAGTGGTCGTGGGCGCAGGGCCTAACTGGACCCTGTGTCGCCTTGGTTCCACCGCTGATGGCCCTTCAGCTGGACCAGCTACTGCTGCCGCCGCCGCTGCCGCTGCCACCGCCGCCGCTGCCACCGCCCAGGACGCACTATGAAATCTTGATGACAAGGTAGAAGAAACCAGTCACTTGAGTCTGATTTATCTGTTATATAACCAAAATGTGTGGCATCTTCAAAAATAGGGTTAAGCCATTTATTTTATGGTAGGCAACCAAGATAAATTGGAGTAAAGCCTGGATACAAGTGTTAATTGATGGTGTGTGTGTGTGTGTGTGTGTGTGTGTGTGTGTTGAGTGTGTGTGTGTGTGAGTGTGTGTGTGTTCACAATTGTGCTTGTGCTTTCTCATTCATCAAATCTCCAAAGGAAATGAAGGTAAGCTATAAAATTTAGAATCAATTTTGCAGATGTTAAAACCAGGCCCACTCTCTGTGACAGTCTTCTGGGATCCTTAAACCTGGAAGTGAAGGGAAATCCCTTCTAAGAGGACACATCTGCACAACATGAACAGATGTACACACACATCTTGCCCAGGGAGCAGGGTGTTTGCCAAGTTTTCCTGGAAATAGGCTTCATCACATGTGATGTTCCAGGCTACAGCTAAGATTTAGGGCGTGGGACAATATAAAACACGTTGTCATGCAAGTAAAAGTTTAAGGAATCTTTGTTTTATGTGTCCTCTTTATGATTTCACCTGATTTGATGACTGTCACAAGTCTCCTGAAAGTGATTTTACAAATTGTATCTCAGGACATCTTTCTCATAGTAGTTGCTTAAAACATTTTTGGAAGATGATTCAGTTTCCCTCACACCAGGAGCCCTGGGCAGAGAGCCCAAGCTGTTTTAAATGTCAGTTTAAAGGTCTGATTTTTGCCTGTCACTATTTGCCAGAAAGAAGTCTTGAAACACAGCAAGTAGAGATACCTGAAAAAGAACCAGAAGCAGAGATTTTGGAGCAGGGTTAAGGGGGCAAGGTTATTAACCTTTGGGCAAGCTATCATTCTCTTAGTTATATGAGGTTAATTGAGTGCATTGTTTTATTTTTTAGACAATTGCCATCAATGTCCTGAAACTGGGTTTCTTAATTTCAGCTTCTAAATTAATTATATCAGGGACCAAATGTAATTGTCAAGGTGTTTCTCAATTTTTTTCCTATAGAAAATAGAGAATGCTGTTGTGTAGAACCTCATTAATTTGTCTCTAAGGGGAAATTTTATAAAAGAACATGAAATGAATTCAATAGGTTAAATTGCTAAGTGCTTCTCATATGTGAAGTAATGGTCACGAGGAATTAAACAACTATTTAAAACATGATTTCTAGTTCCTGGTATAGGGTGTGACCTACAAGGTATAGTATGCCAAATTCTACATAAGCTGATATAATGGACACCTCCATTTCTACTCATATTTCTGTTCATGTTTGTTTGTCAGGTTATTCATTTTCCAGATGCTTGTGGTGTTGACAGCAGATATTCCCAGGACCCTTCTTTATCTCTACTAAGTCGATCCACTACAGACAAGACCCTAGCCCTAGATGCTATATCCAGGAATTAATGGAGACAGGAACATGAGCAATTCGGCATAGTAAAGGCCATCAAGATGTCTGAGTTATCTGTGTGCTTTTCTGTGATCATGTAAAACCAACATTGCAACCAAACTCTCCCTTTCCTGAGCTCTGCTTTCATAGTTTCTCCCAGAGCTATTGACTTGTGGGCCATCTCCTCACTAAAATTCCTTTATGCAAATCTCCATTTCAGAGCCTCTGTCTCAGGATCTTTGACCTATATTGAGTAATATGCAAAGAAAATGTATGAGAAAAATTTAGAAGATGCTGGTCTTGTGGGGATAAGATAAAAAAGATCTGTATGTAGGACATGTGATCACTGATATGGTTTGATAGATACTTGGAATTTGGGATGTTTTGAATAATGATATCAGGCCATATAAAATTTTAGAAGATTCTAAATTATTATTAAAGATAAGTATTCACTTTAGAAGCAGGCTTAAAATATAATTTCAATATCCAGCATATATTTTGATTTTTTTCTTTTTTAGTTGATAAACAAGATGAATTCAGAATTCTTCAAAGGGAGAGAAACAAACAGTAGAAAGCTGGAGGTGAAGGTGAGGGAAAGAACAGCAAAGGAGGGGGAAATGGGGAGAGCAGATGAGAGATGAAAAGAGAGGGGAGGGAAGGATTGAGTTCTGAGATTAAGAACTCATCTGTTCAACATGTTATTTGGGAACTTTGTTCACACCATAATTTATAGGATGAGGATTATAATAAAATTGTAAGTGATGAGTGTATAGAGTGCTCTGTGGCTTTTTAAATATTATAATAGAATAACTACCCTGTAAATGTAGTTCTTACTATTAATTCTGCAACCAGTGGTCTAAGTGACCTTAAGAATAGAATTGTGCAATTGTACAATTGACACTCACTATCTTGAAAATAATAAAAGCTTTGTGCTTTATTATTTTATATACCCTTGATGTTAAGATCCATATATCCCAAATCAGTCAAATAGCTGTGCTCATGTGTATACTTATAAAGCGAGTAAAGGGATAAAGAGACTTGAAAAGGAAGAACAAGGGCCATGACTTTATGCCACAGCAGAGGCTGGAAAAACACAGGTCTCTGAAATTCTGTCAGAATTATACTTACAAAGCTGCCTGTTATTCTTCTTTAGCTTGAATTTATCACAAAATATTTGTTTTCCTTGCTATTTGATTTTGCCTAGGAGCCAAATCTCTCTTAACTTTTGCATGGCCTGCTCTTCCTGTTTCAATATTGCCTTGCCAGACACTGGAAACAAGCTAATTCCTGAGCAGATTTCTGTTCCTCTACCTTGCCTCTGACCATTCTCCTTCAGAAAGCTCCTGGGTATCCAGTATGTGAGTATGTCAGCACTGCTTAGGTTTTACTGAAGACCCAACAGTATGTATGAAAGCATCACTGACACCCAGTGCTGGATAGCAACAAATTCCCCTTCTCATTTCTCTCTAAACCATCAAGGCTTCTGCAGTATAAACATGTACAGTGTTCATTCCAGATAGGAAAGGCCATTTGAAAAGCGCTATCTTTCTCACGCTAATTTTGGTTCCAGTTTCTTTTAACAGGTGAGTAGATGCGAATGGGATGTGACAAAGTGAAATAGCTAATTTGTTTTCCTAATGATCTCATGGGACTTCTTGGTTGAGGGTCAGGGCATGGACTTATGATGTAGGATTCTTCATGTGGTTATTCTTTTGTATATATATAACATGTTTTGTATTCCATAAGCAAATATATCTTGAGGCATGTACCATTTGTCAGAATATAAAAGAACATTAAGGAAATATGGACCCTAAGTTCCTTCCTAAAGTTTGATATTACTTCTTACAATTAAACACCACTACTTCATAAACAACTGTTACATGGTTGAAAGTCATGGAGTCTGAAACCAGAAAGGTTGGATGTTTGCATTGGTTCTTATTATAAGAACTGACTTTGACATGTTATCTACTCAAATGAGTCTTTGTTCACTTTCTGAAAATGATATGGATGAAATTACAAAAGTGTTCTGTTGATTTTTTTTTTTTAATGCAATGGACATATTGTGTCATCATAGTTTCACAATTTTATATCAGAGTCTTTGACCAGAACTTACAATCATTGGACTCCCACCAGTACGTATCTTTCCAAGTTTGGTATACATAAAGGGAAAAAATAAGACTCATCTTTCATTACCCTTTGACTGATGTATTTTATATGACTCTCTGGAAGTTATACAACATTATAACTGGTGAAGTAATTATTTCTTTCATAAGTGGCTAGAACCCAAAACAAATACACTTACTGCCTTTTTAAGATAAAAATTTCTAAGAGGCTATTGTTGATTCTCTGAGAGATATCTTTGTATTCACAAAGAGCAAAGAAAGAACTCCAAGTTGGTTCCTGAATTTCACTACTCTATGGAATAGACCACATCAAAGTTTACTTATCTCTGCAGTAGAATAAATTCTATACAGACATAGGAGACTAGCCAATCCTTAATAAGGGAAGTCAGGTCTCTATATATACCTCTAAAATCTGTCTTCTTTGTGCTTGTCTTTCTGTATTCATAAACCAATGTTTGAATCCCAGCATTACTTTGTTTAAAGCATTCCTGGAATGCAAATATATATGTGAATAGTGCTACTAACATATAGTAACATATATGTACTGGTTTTACTCCAATATAGGAGTATCCAATTGCAATGGCATTGGCAAGTTTCATGAATCCCACACATATTTCATCACTAGTTCCTTAGGAAAGAGAACCTTTAATTGTATCATTTCAGCCTATCAGTGTTTCTCTCTCTTTTACCTGAGGTCTGTAAACAGCTTATTATTACAAACTAGTTTTCTGCTTAATGACTTTGCTTCTACCCAGAATCTGACAACCCAATTGACTCCTGCATTTTGGGTGCTGTGACCTGGCCTTCTGTAATAGGCATATATTTTTGAGATGAGCAATGTCTTCACACCTCTGTCCGTTATCTCAATGGAATTTCCTTATAAACAAGAGATGAATTTTATATGTAAGTGAAAAGAAAGATAAAAATGTTTGTGGAGACAATGAGAGCAAATGGCATGTGAATATAGTAACTGAGTTGTAGTCTTTATAATATAATGTGTTATATGAAATGTTTCTACGTATTCTAAGACTTTTCTATTGTGACCAATGAGGACACTGCAATGTTGTCAGTTAGCTAATGAGTTTCCACTCATTTTTTTATGGACTATGTGAAATCCATAGAACTTCAGTGTCTTCTTCTACTTGTCAATGAATCATAGACACTGTATCTTATATCATATCTTTATTTCTAGATCATCCTATTATAGTAGAATGTATTCTTCATTCACTTCATTCACAAGAATAGACAGTTAAAAAATAATTAACACCTAGTAATAGGGAAACCAAAACTTCAAAGCACAGAAGAAACAAAATTTTATTTGTTGTGTATCATACACAACATTATGTGTATGTATGGGGTTCTTCTCTTCTCTAAAGAGAAGCTGCTGAGTATTCCAACAATGCATCAAATTCTAATTTGAAGATATCGTGACAGTCTGTTTATATCAACATCACATTGTAAGAGAATCAAATGAGTAAACAAAATCCAGTAAAACATCTGCATTTTACATGATTTTTCTTTATTCTATTTTATTTCCACCACTATGTCTGTAGCTCAAAACAAATAGTTACCATTGTCTGAACTATGGCTGCTAATGTGCTAGTAGAGACTGAACACTTGATCATGGACTGCTCAGTGACTATGTGACCTAAGGTCATTATCATACCCTAGTGCTGATCTACTAAGGTCTAACATTGAGTGTGCTCAGTAGAAAACCCCTTGTGGTGTAGAGAAGGCACTCGTTATAGGATTTGAATGTGTCTCATGTATATTCCACAGATCACATGACGTGAAACTGCTTCAGTATGTCCTAATTAGTCATTAGTCAGTAGGTCCTAATTAGGAAACAGCCTAACTTAGAGTATTCCTCTGACGCTGAATTCGTCAATGGGATGGCTTTATACTACACAGCCCCATTTGCTTTCAGAGAATTAAATATAGGATCTTCTTCAAATATAAGATCTTATAAAATGGTTACTCTTTATTATATTGTCCCATAGCATTATCTCAGACAAGAATACACTTTTATTAACAAACAGAATACATGGTGAGGACCTGTGCCTCCTGGTACAGAAAAGGATTCTGAGGGAATGAAAGATGAGTCTGTTGATTCACATAGGCACAAGAAAGGTCACCCAGCCTTTAGATCCTTTTCCTTCAGATGGTGGTAACCCCTGAGGTTGCCTAAGAACAAAAAGGATCCAGAATAGGTGGAAGAGGAACATCAATAAATATCTATTGAAGTCTTTGTACCATCTTGGCACAGACACTGCATCCCTTTTCTGGACCCTCATTCCCTCAGGCCTCTGGGAGATGACAAGAGTACAGTCTTGATTGTGGTTCCATATGTGATTACAATGGGGTTTTCCAAGTTTGAAAGTTAAATAAGGTATTTGTTCACCCAGAAAAAAATATATTAATAAAAAATTCTCCTACTGTAGAATAATAGCAGATATTCTGAAGGACATATGATGTGGTAACTCAAAGAATCTATGTTGCTCAACACAAAGCCTTTGCTATCTGACTGCCTCATTGTTTCCATGCCGTTACTTGCCTTCTAGTTTCCTATGATCCCCACTTGCTAGGGTAAACCCTGGCCGACTTGAGGCTGGAGAGCAGAAGGAGTCAGGCATATGCCTCACTCTTTTTCTTTTGCCCTCCCATAGGTTTCTGTGAAAGGCAGCTTCCTGTGATGTTCCACTGGATAAATCACTATATGCCAGGGAACATTACTCCCAAGTATTCTCAGGTTTTCCTTTGCTATTTACAGTCAAAAATAGGAATATCCCAGTACAACTATACACAGATCCGCAGTCATCAGCCTGCGAGGTAACCTGTAATTCAGTCAGTTGTCTTAGCTTTCTTGCTTGAGTCTGGTTTTTCTTTATGTACATTGGTTAAACTTGTGGTCTGCCCTCAAGTGCCATTTAATGTCTTCCTTTTCCATTTCCTTGATCCTTTGGAGGCTATGGAATAACACATACACCTCCCTAATCCCACCATACTTAGAGGAGTGGTATGCCCAGTGCGTTCCTCAAACAACTTGGAAATGCTAAGCTAAATTGAAATTGATGAACTAAAATAAGGAAATTAATGCCAGATGTGTGAGCATTTGCATTTTTTTCCTCACTGAGATAAAAGGTGAGCGCTAACAAGAAAGGAAGTCATGAAAGCAAATTTCCTTTTCTGGACTTTGAAATCAGAGTCCTGAGATTAATTCTTGAGCAGTCGGAGCTTCACACAGTCCTACATAGATGAGGAGGTTAGAGAACCAGTACCACCGCCATTCTGTGGGAAGAACATACGTTCAGCCATGTGAGTAACTCTTCTGGAAAGCTTCTTCAATGCTTTTCTTCACCCTGTGCCAGTACCTAAACAGTGTCCGACTTTCCTCTCGACCAGTGATCTAATTCAGTCTTCATTTTCTTACGGTTTCAAAAACACATTCCTTTGTATGAGATCAGATATGTCTTTTTTTTTTATCCTGCCTAATTAAGGAACCAAGTGTTTGATGCCTGAGCCCACCACAAGGGAGACGTGTAAAGATGAATCTGATGGCATGTGTAGTGGGGCAGGGACTTCTTATCTCCAGTTTAGCTTCCTTCCCTAGTCTGTCTGACCTGCCACAGCAAATAAGTCTTTATAGGTGACATTCCTTCTCTAAAGTGAGATTTTAATCACAAATCCGACACCAATTAGTTCGTTATAATTAGTGTGAAATGGCATCGTGTTCTAAACATACCACTGTAATGACCCCACACTTTTGTCACTGCTTGCATGATCATCCCAGTGGAAAACTGCCATGTGTGCCATCTGTATTCTGATGCTATCATGTATGATTTGTTAATTACTTCTCCAGGTATTTAGTAATCAGGGACCACTCATGACAGGCTAGGATACTCATTATTTGAATTGTTTTTCTTCATCTTTGTTGATATATAGAAGAGTTTGTAAATTTCCTCTCAGCTTCCAGCTTTAGTACATTTTTAAAGAATATACAGAACTTTATTTGCTATGTTTCTTTTGTGATTACATATATTTATAATGTATATATATATGATGTATACATATGATGTGTATATATACATATATATGTATGTATGTATGGTGTGTGGGTGGGTGGGTGGGTGGGTGGGTTTGTGTAAGTGCCTATTTTGTTGGAATTCTGAATTTTGCCTCTCTAATACAATTTCTATTATTTCTCATTTTTCTTTTCATTTTTTATTTAAAAATACATTTTTCCCAAACACAGTTTTCCCTCTATTCACTTTTTTTAAGTATCCCAACCTCCTCTCTTTACCAGATCCACTTTCCCTTAGTTTCCTCTTCAGACAAGAACAGGCTTCCAAGAAGTGACAGGCAAACAGGACCAAACAAGATACACTAAGACAAGGCAAAAGCCCTTATATTGAGGCTGGACAATGTCTCCTTTTAGGAGGAAAGAGTCTCAAGAGCAGGCAAATGTGTTAGAGATACACCCATTCCCCTGTTATGAATCTTACAAAACTATGAGGCTAACAACCATTGCATATGTGCTGGGGATCTGGTACAGATTCATGCAGACTCAGTGCTGGTTCAGTCTCTGTGAGCCCACATGAACCCTACCTAGTTGATTCAGCAGAATATGTTCTCCTGTTGTCCTCCATCCCCTGTGACTCCTATAGTCTTTCTTCCCTGTCTTCTGCTGGGGTCCACAAATTCAAGAAGAGGAACCCAATGAAGACTTTCTATTTAGACACCCTGTCTTCATAATGTCTACTTGTGCATCTCTGTACCTGCTCCATCTCTTGACAGAGTACTCTTGAATTTTGTATATGTTTTATTCAGTGTTCATCTATAGTTCTAGTATAGACCATGTATAGTTTCAGATTCTTTTTTTCTCCATTTGTTTGTCTGTTTGTTTGCTTATTCACTTTACATCCTGATCACAGCCCTCCCTTCTTTGCAGTTCCCACTTGCACAGCCCCATTCCCCATGCCTGCTCTTCTCTGAGAAGCAGGAGGTGGCCACCTGGGTAACAATGCACCCTAGCACATCAAGTCACTGCAGGACCAGGCACATCTTCTCCCACTATAAATGCAACACAATTAGGGGAACAGGAACCACAGACTGGCAACAGTCAGGAACAACCCCTGCTTTAGTTGTTGGGCATGAAGACAGAGCTGCACATCTGCTACATATGTGTAGGGGATTGGTTGATCCAATGTGTGTGCTTTGATGGTGGTTCAGTCTCTGGAAACCTCCAAGAATCCATGTTAGTTGACTATGTTGATCTTCATGTGGAGTTACCATCCCTTCCAGGTCCCTCAGTGCTTCCCCCAACTCTTCCATAAGACTCCCAGAGCTCCTTCTAATTTTCAGTTTTGGATCTCCACAACTGTTTCAGTTAGCTGCTTGGTGGTGCCTCTCAGTGGACAGTTATGCTATACTCCTGTCTGTGAGCATAATAGACAGCATTTGTAGTGTCAGGTATTGTTTCTTGCCCATAGAATAGGTCTCAAATTGGGCCAGTCAATGGAGTGGTTGGTCATTCCCTCAGTATGGGCTGGAACTCTGCTCCTTTGTTTTGTATCCTCTGTTTCTGGCCTTGGTTTGTGTCTTTATTTCAGTTTTCATACATTTCACCTGCCTGTTACACAGGCATTTTTATGAGCAATGTTCTCTTAGCCTGAAGCTTCCCATTAACATTTGCATGAGCAACTTTTACTTTACTCTTCAGATATACTCACATAGTCTTTTCTTATGAATGTATTTTTCTCTGAAGTCTGTTTCCCTAGTATGTAACACCCATCCTACATATATTTATTCAACTTCCTCTGGTACTATACTTAAAATACTCATTTTTGCAGGATTGACTGGCATTCTTATAATTATGTAGCTCCATAGTTTCATCAATAACATCAAACTGTTTATCTTATGGAATTATTTGGAGAAATAAATTCTAATAATTTATTTAGGATAATTTTCCTAGTGAGCCAGTCCATACTGAACTTATTTAAAATATTTTTCTCTATAGCTATGCATGACTGGTATTCTCTTTTCATTTGATGACAAATAAAAGGAGAATTTCTTAGTCTTGGTTAAAATGGGACGTGAAGAAATCTTTAAGACAGAAAACATCCCATGTTTCCAACATATCAGGGCCTAGAGTGAAGAAGAGCATACCTGAGAGATTTCTAAGCACCATTGCTTGATACTTTGTTGGGAGAAATGAAGACGATCCAACAGAGAAAATTGCTGCAACTAGTCACAAATACTGTGACATGATAAGGAGCAAGTCTCATATGAGAAAATAATCTTCACATCTTAAAAAATGCTCAACTTCATTAGTCATTAGGGAAATGCAAATCAAAACAACCCTGAGATTTCATCTTACACCAGTCAGAATGGCTAAGATTAAAAATTCAGGAGACAGCAGGTGTTGGAGAGGGTGTGAAGAAAGAGGAACACTCCTCCACTGCTGGTGGGGTTGCAAATTGGTACAACCACTCTGGAAAGCAGTCTGGTGGTTCCTCCGAAAACTGGGCACCTCACTTCCAGAAGATCCTGCTATACCACTCCTGGGCATATACCCAGAAGACTCCCCACCATGTAATAAGGATACATGTTCTACTATGTTCATAGCAGCCCTATTTATAATTGCCAGATGCTGGAAAGAACCCAGGTATCCCTCAACAGAAGAGTGGATGCAAAAAATGTGGTATATCTACACAATGGAGTACTATTCAGCCATTAGAAACAATGAATTTATGAAATTCTTAGGCAAATGGATGGAGCTAGAGAATATCATACTAAGTGAGGTAACCCAGACTCAAAAGGTGAATCATGGTATGCACTCACTAATAAGTGGATATTAACCTAGAAAACTGGAATACCCAAAACATAATCCACACATCAAATGAGGTACAAGAAGAAAGGAGGAGTGGCCCCTGGTTCTGGAAAGACTCAGTGAAACAGTATTCGGCAAAACCAGAACGGGGAAGTGGGAAGGGGTGGGTGGGAGGACAGGGGAAGAGAAGGGGGCTTACGGGACTTTCGGGGAGTAGGGGGGCTAGAAAAGGGAAATCATTTAAAATGTAAATAAATTATATCGAATAAAAAAAAAAGAAAATAATCTTCAGATAAAGATCAGTTTCAATGAAAGTTATAAGACCCGAAGGGATGACTAAACTCCAATGGAAATTCTGGGCTACATATTCATGCCCAAAGACTGCAGGTGTTGCCTCCACAACGATACAGAACTTTTGAGATATAAATCAAAAGAGTTGAACTTCCCAAACTCTTGAAGAGCAGAATGGAGACATAGAGAGGGTGAAAAAGCTACATTTCTTAGACATCTCTAGGAGGAGAGGTATATCTACTACAACTATTTAATATTTTTTTCTTCCATTGGGCGGTGGTGGTGCACGTCTTTAATCCCAGCACTTAGGAGGCAGAGAAAGGTGGATTTCTGAGATCGAGGCCAGCCTAGTCTACAGAATGAGTTCCAGGACAGCCAGGGCTACACAGAGCAACCCTGACTAGAAAAAAACAAACAAACAAACAAACAAAAAAACCAAAATATTTTTATTCCATTAAATGTGTTTTATGATAGTGGAGGCAAAAGCTAGGATGGCATATTCATCTCATTCAGCAGATATTTCTGTGCCATTAGGTACTTAATTTTTTTACCTCCAAGTAAGAATTTATATAGGATGATGCACATGTGTTCCACACAAAAAAATAAGGCATACTTAAGGAAGAGTATATTTGTTTTCTTTAAAAATGTGCTTTATTTTCATGAATAAGAAGACTGACTGAATATATGTAGAGTCCAACTTTTCAATTCTAAATTCTTACTTTCTTGGAATTGAATCCAAATTTTAGCATGTTATTTGTGACCAGCATCAAGTTATTCTGAAAACAATATTGTGAATGCTCATTTAATTGACTAATTCAATGCAAATATGTCTAGAAACAGCTCTGCAGAACTTCCAATTTGAATAGCAAGCATAGTCAGTGAGAAATGTCTGGAATATGATATTCTGGTCAGTTCTATTGAATCAACTGATAGAATACCTCCTGTCTACATTCCAAAATATTGGGGCCTCAGGAGACTTTACTGCCTCTTTATAGAATAAACCTCATTAATAAGCACAAATAACATATATTGGTTGATCAGTTGAAAATGTTGGACCTTTCTCTATCAAAATTCTAAAGTAAGTATTGTGGTGGTTTGAATAGTTATGGCTCCCATAGACTCATGTGTTTAAATAGCTGGCCCAAAGGGAGTGTTTCACCATTCTTTTGCTACTGAGTGAGTTCTTCATTGTTTTATCTTATCTAACTTTTTCTTTCATCCTTTCAACCCTTCACACTAGGTAGGAGATAAAGAAGGATCGAGGGAAGAGACAGAAATCCGAGAATAATATCAAGGGTAGGAATGGGGACAAAAATATCATCAAACTACTTCCTCCTGATGAGGGGCATTGAGTTCCTTGGGGCAAGTTTAATCTTCACTGTCAAGATATTAAATTTCTTCTTGATGTTGTTTTTTTCCTTTTTACACAAGTATTTAACAAACTGCAACCAACCAACCACACATCAACATTCCCACTATTGGTACTCTCACATTTCTATACTCTCTGAAAAGTCTCCAGAATTCCAAATGTCACACACTTGCAGAAACTATCTGCAGCTTACAAAATTATACCCCTGCTAGAGCACAAGGCAAATCATAGTCAGCTGCTGTAGACAATCTGAATCAACTCCATATCCCACACCAAGGATTAAAACAAAAACACATTAAACACATTCTTATAATATTTCTGCATTTTTAAAGAATTTAAAATTCTCACTATAGGAATATCACTATTTGGAGGTGAGACCTTTTTGGAGGAAATGTGGCCTTGTTTGAGGAAGTGCATCACTGTGTAAGTGGACTTTAAGCTCTCATGTACGTTCTAGTCATGCTTAGTGTGACAGTCTCCTTCTGCTGCCTTTAGATCAAGATGTAGAATTCTCAGTTTTCTCTCCAGTACCATGTCTGCCTCGACACTGTCAGGCTTTGCAGAATGATGACAATGGACTGAATTTCTGAAACTGTAAGATAGACCCGACTAAATATGTTCCTTTATAAGAGTTGCTTTGGTCATGGATACTCTTCACAGTAATAGAAACCCAAACTAAGGCAAGTATATATAAAATCCCTGAAAAACTATACATATATATGGGTAGACAAGGAAAATGAGGCACAGTGTATATGATTATGAATGTGAATATGGAACTGTATTATCAGATAAATAAAACTTAAGCCATTAAGAAAGCATTACAGACATATTGGATTTGCAGTATCTGCTAGATTACATATCAGGTTATGAAATATCTGAGTAGGGAGGAAAATCATCTATGGCCAACAAAAGTATAAATTGGTATGTCCTCTTTAGAAAAAAAAGGAAGAAAGAAATAAAGAAAATCCCATTATCCTTGCACATATTCTGCCACAATGCAAGCAATTTCTGTCATAATTTTATATCCTAGGCAAATTAACATGGATTTGGGTCAGGAGACTTTCTCCAAGGAGATTCTGGTGGTGGCAGAATACTAAGATTCTGGCAAAGGCCCTACACACTTAGCATTGCTGGATGAATATAGAAGCTTATTTCCAAGAAGAGAGGAGGATCACAATGAAGTTTTTCCATTCTGATGATCACAATCTAGGTTTTTTTGTTTGTTTGTTTGTTTTGTTTTTTTGTTTTGTTTTGTTTTTTTTTTTTTGGTCTAGAAAGCAAGTTTGAATATGTATCCAAAGCTATCAAGCTATATTTGGTGTGTGCTCTTCCCCCAGCCTTGAGTAGACTAAATAGTTAGCATCTCCTCTGCACCTCCAATTTCCTACAGGAGTAGACTGCCCACTGAACTTGCTTTGCAACACAATCCAGCTGAAACAAAGGATGGGTCTGTGGGCTCCCCCTATATAAACACAGTGCTGAATATTAAACTTTGAGCCTTGATCAGAAACTTTGTCTTGGTTTCATCCTTCTCTCACACTCTGTCCTTTTTCATTTCTAGCCTCCCTTTCAGGTTAACCCAGTTTTCCATGGCTACAGGTGGTGCTCGAATGAGGAGGTTGCAAACCGGGGTAGGCAGAATGCACTGAGAAAAACTGTCTTGGGTGGAGCTTCACAGAAAACAGGAGAAAAGCAACAGTATACCTATGGTAAGTAGCAAACAGCATTAATGCTAATGCCAGCTATCAATTTTAATTTTGGGGGGCTGTTGCTGCCATAGGCGCATTAAGGGGATACAGGTAGGCTGAAGAAGTGTTGACCTGACACTGAATTCACCTAGGGGTGACACTGCAAGTGGGACAGAGGAATTCTATATAGACATTTGTCACAGCAAAGAGCTGCATCAGGTGAGAGGAGCAGAGTTTAAAAAACAGATGTTAAAAAAATTCTCAAGTAGATTTATGCTGTACATGGTAGGAATGGTAAATATACACATGACCTGAGAAAGAGAGAGAGAGAATAGGTTTCAGGAAAGCAGTTGTCCCCCTGTCCAGGAAGCAAAAGAAAAGGAAAATGGATATGAGTTATTTCAGAGTTCTCCTAGGGCCAGGAGGAAATAGGGATATGTCCTATTTCCTCTCTGGCTTCTACTGGAGATATCTTTAGTTCAGGTAATATTTAGGTCCCTTTGGGGCATCATGTTCTCTTCCCTGTCTATTGTTTATCCTTGGTGCACCAATCTGTCCACATGTGTCAGTTTATGCCTTTTTGTTTTGTTTGAATGATTGTTGTTCTATGTTTCATGTTGAAAAAAATAGTTAAAACTTTATTTGTTGGCTGTCCAACCCTTGATATAGTTTAACTTGGTCAAAATGCAGTTTCAGTTTGCATAACAGAAACTCATAAGTTACCCTGCACTGTAGCTGGGAGTCAAGCACAGCTGGAGAAGCCCTACTAGGAGTTGATTAAAATTTTGTTTGGTCTAAATATATAAGATGTGTGTAGACACACATTTTTGTTTCTGCCTGGTTTTAAAGATATAAATATGTCCTGCATGTCTTGGTTATAGAGTATTGGCCTATAAGTTATTGGGTATGATTAGAAATTTGTAGCATTGGTAACAGTAAGTTAGTTTAAAACTGGTACTTCAGGGCTCGATTCATTCTAAACAACATGTGGCATGAGCCAAGCCAGAAAAACAAGTCTCTAAAGATATCTCGAAATTAGGATAATATTTTATGTAATTCTTATTCTAGAAATCAGACTAGGATTTAGGGCAATGTCTCTTTGAGGTATTAGAGGCTGCACTGTTGTGCATTCTGTAGGAACTGGCAACCAAAAACTTTGTAGCATAGGGGTGATTCACGTGGTATTTTTGGAGAGACTGGTTTGTTTGTTGAAGGTTGAGTTTTGCTTTCCAAAATTATGGTTATGCTTTGATATTGTAAAAGAAATTTAAAAATTATAGGTAAACTGCCAGTGTTTCATTCATTACAGTTTACAGTTTGATCATAGGCCTCAGGAAATAGGCCCAGATTAAGAAACAATAACAATTGAGTTAATGCAAAGTTCAGAGGCAGCTCAGTGGAGGCTTGTATGGTATTTGTTGGTCGTGGTAGTCCTGACTAGTTCCTAGAAAGTTGTTTATGGCCTTGCTTATTCCTTGGGGAGGAGCGGTCAGCCTCAGACACCAGGACACTCATAACAGTCAGCTTTTGGGGCCATGAAGCTGCTTCCTAGCCAAGAAATTCCATTTCTGAACTTATCAGAGCAACCCCAAGAAGTGCAGGACTGGACCTCAATTTCATCACCCATGCAGTACAGACTCCAAAAGTGGGAGTTCAAACCCTGCCTACAGGAATTTGGGGGCCCTTGCCTCCAGGGACCTGGGGGAAACTCTTAGGCTGAAGCAGCATTATTATAAAAGGATTCAAGATCTATTCAGGTGTTATAGATAATGATTATGGGAGAAATAAAAATTATGGCTGCTTTCCCCCATGGCATTATAACTGTGCCTGCTTGCAAAAGAATTGTTCAACTTATTTTAGTTCCCTTAATCCTGCTACCCTCCAAATTTGCTAAGAGGAAGATAGGACAAGGTGGCTTTGGTTCCTCTGATGTGTTCTGGGTCCAATCTACTACTGATAAGAAATCTAACCTTAAATTACTAACTGAAAAAATAAAGGGCTTTGATGTATTAGTAAACACTAGAGCTGATGTACTCACTCATCTCCAAGGGATTGGTTATTCCATTAATCCAAAACAAAATTTAAACTTAAGGTTTATGAAAGATTAATGAGGCTATGGAACTTGTGGTGGCATTACAGCCTGTCTTACCTACTCTAGCTGCCATTCTAAGAAATGCATATAGAATTATTATGGAGGATAGTTTTTATACTCTTCCTTTGTATCCTGATGAGGATGGAAGGTTTGCATTTAGCTCATGAAGTGATATCATTGTAGAGTTTTGCCTCAAGGAATGGATAATAGCCTTAAATTATGCAAAAAAAAATTTGTCTATGCTTCAATACAAGAAGTCAGGACTTTGATTCTTTTAGTGTATATTATTCATTATATAGATGGTATCTTATTAGCTGATCCCTCTGAAGAAGTTTTACTACAAGCCTTTGTTCTTCTTATACAACAAGCTTTAGAATTTTGGAGTAGTTGTTGCTCCAGAAAAGATTCAAAGACAATATCTTTTTCAATATTTAACACATCTGTTATATTCTAAGGAAATTGTGGCACAGAAAATCCAAGTAAGAAAAGACGGTTTACTAACTTCGAATTATTTTCAAAAGCTTCTAGGAGATGTTAATTGGCTAAGACCTCACCTTAAGCTCACCACAGGAGGATTTAAGTCTCTGCTTGTTATTCTCAAGGGGGATGCAAATTAACTGGGAAGGGAAAAAATAGCTTTGCAGAAAGTAGAGGAAGCATTATCTAACAATAAAGACTATGATCAATTATTAGCTGTTTGCATTCCATTGCTACTCAGGTACCCACAGCAGTCCTTTCACAAAAGGTACCATTAATGTGGATTCAACTTTTTTCATCTCCAAGTAAAGTTTGAACATGCTATAACGAAGCTGTTGTTGTGTTAATACAGGATTGTAGGTTAGAAAGAACTTAATGAACTATTCCTTATTCCAAATAGCAATTAAATTGGTTATTACAGAATACTGATATTTGGAATACTGCATGGCAAACATTTTAGGCAAATTTGGTAATAATTGTCCAAAGGACAAGTTGTTACAATTTGCTACTATGCATGCTTTTGTATTTCGTGTAAATTTACACATGTAGCCGATAAAGAATGCACTTACTGTATTTATAAACAGCTCATCCAATGGGAGAGAAGCATATGTAATTAGATCATTCATTCTCTTTGAGTTTCCCCCCACTTCAGCATAAATAATTTAATTATGTGTTGTAGCCACTGTTTTTGAGATGCTGAAAAATCAAGCTTTTTATTTGTATATTGATAGCCAATATAGAGCTCATGGTTTACAATTCCTTGAAATTGTTCCTTTTTAGAACAGTGCAAATTCTCAAATTTTATAGTTATTTATACAAATACAGCTTAATTTAAGAGAACAAACATCCTTAGTTTATAGAACATTTAAGAGATCAGAACCTGGACAGACCCCTTAGGGCACTGCTACAGCAGATTTGTATACCAGGCAGACAATAGCAGCAATCTCATTCATTAACTCATCAAAATAGTAATAGCTTGAGAACAATAATTTGGTACTTTTAGAGAATGTACACATCAAATTGTAAAGACTTATTTTCAGTGTTCTCAGTTTTTACCTGTACCACATAATGGTGTTAATCCTTGAAGACTTATACCTAATCAATTATTACAAATTTATGGTACTCATATTTCTGATTTTGAAAAATTAAAATATGTACATGTGACTTGACACGTTTTCAGGCTTTTAATTGTAATTGCTTTAACAGGAGAAGCAACAAAAAATGTAATTAGTCATTGCTTGCATTATTTTTCTATGCTTGGTGTTCCAAATGAGATTAAAATGTAATAGAACTGGCTACTACAATCAAGCATTTGAGATGTTTTATTGACAGTTTAATATTACCTATATTACTGAGATTCTTCATAAACCTCAAGGACAAGGTATTGAGAAACAGGTATTGTGCAACTTTAAAACAATATCTTCATAAAAAAACAATAAGGGGGAATTATATCCCTGTACACCACATTATTTAAATCATGCTTTTTATTTTTAAAATTTTAAAAATTTGGATGCCAAGGGACTCTCTGTTGAATTTCCATGGCACCCTTCAACTGGGCATACTTATGCCTAAGCGAAATGGAAAAGTCCACTTACTGTCATATGGCATGATCCTAGTCAGGTTTTAATATGGGGAAGAGGGCATGCTTGTGTTTTTTCTGCAGGATGCTGCAAGAGTGTGCTAGCTGCTGGAGTGATTCATGTGACATGCTGATGCTGGGACAAAGAATGATGCTGATCTGTGAGCTTGATAAGTACCCTGACAATGGTGGCAGGAAAGCTCTATTGAACATATGTTCTTGATTACCTATATGCCGTACTGGATAAGCTGCCTTGCTTCAAGCTTTGAGGCCTTATGGGACAGAGAACACAGAGACTGTGGAAACTGGCCTAGAAAAATTAATCAAAAGGAGAAGTTATAATGTTTCTTCTCTTTCCTTAATATGACCAGTTATTCTGACTTAATTATGGACTGGTCTAGAAATCAATCCAATATTGGAAAAAACAAAATGACAGTCTTCATTTGGACAGCTGGTTCTAGACATTTTTCAGAGACATATTTGGAAGTTAGTTGTAGTTCTCTAGGAAGTTACATTTACAGTGGATAAAACTGGACAGGATCTGGATTTTGAACAAGTGAAAGTGCATGTGTTTAAGCTCCTAATCTTTTATAACTTCAACAGGGAGGTCTATGTACAGAACTTCATGAAGAATGTTACTTTTACATTGATCAGTCAGGAATAGCAAAGAATTCTATTGTTAAAGTTTGAGAAGGACTAGCCAAAATGAAAGAGAAAAAGGACAGAATCAGGGATGGTTTGAATCCTGATTCTCTACTTTTCCATGGTTTACAACTTTAATTTCTACACTGCTTGGACCATTGATTATAATTTTGTTGATTTTAACTTTTGGACCTTGTATCTTAAACAGATTGGTTGCCTTCGCACAGGATCACTTTCAGCAAGCTCAGCTATTCACCATGGCAGCTATTCAATGCCATGAAAAATGCATATTCATATGCCCTTTGTGGCTTTGGTTTGAATGGGAAAGAGTGTGCGATAGAAGGCCAGTAGTCAGAGACAGGTAAGAGGGTTCTTAAGCTTCTATTGACCTGAGACAGAGATATATATGAAAAGCTATGTTTGTTCTCCCTGACGGGTAAGAAGAAGCAATATAGACACCAACCTAAGACAGGCACAGTCAGCTGGCCACTCTACACCCTAGACAGGATTATGGAAAATAAATAAATCTTGTGACACTGTCCAGCTACTGATAACCGCTCATCTTTAAAAAACAATAAAATGGGGAATTGTGTTCTTCCCCCAGCCTTGAGCAGGCTAAACAGACCAAGGTGGAGTCCTCTGCACCTACAATTTCCTACAGGAATAGACTGCCTACTGAGCTTGCTTTGCAACACAATCCAACTGAAACAAAGGATGGGCCTGTGGGCTCCCCCTATGTAAAAGCAGTGCTGAATATTAAACTTTGAGTCTTGATCAGAAACTTTGTCTGGGCTTCATCCTTCTCTCTGTCCTTTTTCATTTCCAGCCCCCCTTTCAGGTTAACTCAGTTTTCCATAGCCACTAGATAGCTACATTAGTGGTTAGATTATGAACTTATATGAATTGGGGTCACAGTTTGTATGTGTGACTAATAATTCTATACTCACGGTATTACTTATTGTGAGAAATCACCCCCAAAACAACATAGTACAACCATTATCTGCCACAATTAAATGTGGTTCTAAAGAATCTACGTGTCTGAAACATTCATAAACACCTGGACTCATACAGATCTACATGTATGCATGCACACATACAGACTCAACACATAGATGTATATTATACACACACACACACACACACATACACGCACGCACATGCGCACACACACACAGACACACATACATTCACACACACACACACACACACACAGAGAAAGAGAGAGAGAGAGAGAGAGAGAGAGAGAGAGAGAGAGAGAGAGAGAGAGAGAGAACAGACATTATTCCAAGCATGATTTTATTGCGTACTTAAAAGTGATTAAATTTCAAATTGTTGATTGTGACCTCTAAAATAAATCTTGTGACACTGTCCAGCTACTGATAACTGCTCATTTTTAAAAAACAATAAAACAGGGAATTGTGTGTTACATAGTTTGCATGTGTGTGTGGTGTAGTATTGCACATATTTTAAAAAGTATAAGACATATACAATGCATTTCTTCTCTTGTAAATATCCTGCTACATTTATGTCTCATTTGCATTGGGGTAGCAGAGCTCTTTTTATGCATTAAGTTATATAGCAAAAATAGCATAGAATTCTTAGTCCTTTAGTTGGAACAATATTCTTGGTGACATGTTTGCTGCCAGTCGTTTAGCAGCAGGGACTTGCAATGACTTGTATCCTGCTGTAGGGCTCTTCTCCCCTTCCATTTGTAATACATTTTCATTTCCTAACAATAACTTCTGTGTTTTACTCTTGAGTAAGAATAACCACTTGAGGTTTATATCCATTTATTTTGGCAAGAAGAAATCTAAGAGATAAAGCTGTTATAGAGATGCATGTTTGATTCAGACTGCATGCCTGTGAAAAACTTAGTATTTTACCTGTAAATATTTTAACAATGATACTAATAGAATGAAAGCAAGAGCAGCTCAGAGTGAGCCAACAATGATTTTTGTTCACAGGGAAAGAAAATATGAAAAATCTGAATAAATATTGTGAGCTTTTTATGAGCATATCTCTTGTGCAAGCATACAGTCTGGCTTGTGGCATCTTGCTAAGCTGATTTTCCTATTAGTGATTCAGTGAATTAAGGAATGAACAAATGAAACCAGCAATTTGCAAATGTCAAAGGAAGTGCTTTGTTCTAAATTTTGACTTGATTCTGAAAGCTGTCTATTATTAAGAAAATGTATGTGTCCCAAGGACCAACGGTAAATATTATCTCTTAGCTGAACATATCAGTTTAGAGCCATTTTCTATCTATGTACAATGTGGAAAGACAGTGCAGAGTCCTCTGTGTCCACTTGGCTTCTCTGTTGATGCCATGACACTTTGCTGTTGTACCTCTGTCAAGACATGTGAACCAGAATTGATGCATGACTATTAATGGAATGCTATTTGCATATCCTTGGAATATGCAAGTGTCAAGTTATATTCCAAATATAAACCAAGTGTCAAGACCCGGCACAGTGACTCCTAACTTGATTCCTACTTTCTAGGCAGGTCACAAAAAGCTTCCTTTATTGCAAAAAGGAAAATAAAGACAACTCTACAAAACTTGTGAAAAAACAATACTCTAAAAGACATTGTCAGCATCAGTACAATCCAATTACCTCAACTGGTAACAATCACAGTGGGCAATGAGCACTGTCTTCTAGTAATTTTCTAGTCTGAGGTGGGACTGACCTTGACTATCACTAGTAACAAAAAACATTAATTACTGTAACGGTTTCTGCCACATTCTGAGAAATGCAATGGGGATCCCCCCCCCAGAAGATAAGCCATTTTACTTCTGCAAATAAAATTTGATGATAATAAAAAACCCACAAGAACCTCATTTATCGAATTAATCCTCTATAAAAAATATATTAAATTACCTGCACTAAAAACGATCCTTTACATGTGATCTGCTTTGCAGGGAATACATAGTTTGTTGGGTAAAGGCATACATGCTTGGCAGACTTTAGTCAAGGAAAAAATATAAAATAATCAACAAAAACCAAGCATGAAATGATTGTCTGGAATAGAAAACTATGCCCCAGTAACTAGCATGTGGTTTCATATTCACAGACACTTCTGGTTTAGTGAAAGCAGCCCTCACATGGTCTTTTGAAATACTTGGTTGAATCACTCAAAGTATTTCTCAAGGCTTCATAGTACTCCACTGAAATGAAAAAAAAAATCATATGAACATGTCATAAAATGAATAAACACATTTAAACTCTGGATTAAAAATCAGAGAATGAGGTCTGTGAATTGTGTCTTAGGTATTCTGAGCTTCTGGGCTAATATCCACTTATCAGTGAGTGCATACTCTATATGTTCTTTTGTGATTAGGTTACTTCACTAAGGATATTTTCTAGTTCCATCCATTTGCCTAAGAATTACATGAATTCATTATTTTTATTTTTTATTTTGTTTAGTTAGCCAAATGTATTTATGTATATGAAACTCCCAATTACATAATGCCAAATTACAATGATAAAGTTTTATCCCAATATTTCTAACCTCTCAGCACACTGGAAACACATCTGACACCATCTGAATCTGCGTGTCTCCTCCTAAAAGACTTGGGTTTTTTTGTTTTTTGTTTTTTTGTTTTTGTTTTTTTAAGATTTATTTATTTTATGTAATTACACAGTAGCTGTCTTCAGACACTCCAGAAGAGGGAATCAGATCTCATTATGGATGGTTGTGAGCCACCATGTGGTTGCTGGGATTTGAACTCAGAACATTTGGAAGAACAGTAGGTGCTCTTTTTTTTTATTCGATATTTTTTTTATTTACATTTCAAATGATTTCCCCTTTCCTGGCTCCCCACTCCCCAAAAGTCCCATAATCCCTCTTCCGAATTCATGGTTTTTAATAGCTGAGTAGTATTCCATTGTGTAAATGTACCACATTTTCTGTATTCATTCCTTTGTTGAGGGACATCTGAGTTCTTTCTAGCTTCTGCCTATTATAAATAAGGCTACTATGAACGCGGTGGATCATGTGTCCTCATTACATGTTAGAGCATCTTCTGAGTATATGCCCAGGAGAAGCTCAAGGAGAAGGAAGACCGAAGGGTGGACACTTCTGTCCTTCTTAGAAGGGGGAACAAAACACCCATGGGGAGAGATACAGAGACAAAGTGTAGAGCAGAGACTGAAGGAAAGGCCATCGAGAAACTGCCCCACCTGGGGATCCATCCCATATACAGTTACCAAATGCAGATACTATTGTGGATGCCAACAAGTGCTTGCTGACAGGAGTCTGATATAGCTATCTCCTGAGAGACTTTGTCAGTGCCTGACATATACAGAGGTGGATGCTCTCAGACAACCATTGGACTAAACACAGGGTCTCCAATGGAGGAGCTAGAGAAAGGGCTCAAGGAACTGAAGGGGTTTGAAGCCCCATAGGAGGAACAACAATATGAACCAATCAGTACCCCCAGAGCTCCCAGGGACTAAACCACCAACCAAAGAGTACACATGGAGGGACCCATGGCTCCAGACACATATGTAACAGAGGATACCTTGTCAGACATCAACAACAGGAGAGGTCCTTGGTCCTATGAAGGCTCAATGCCCCAGTGTGGGGAAATGACAGGGAAGGAGGAGTGGGTGATTTGGTGATCAGGTGGAGGGGAATGGGATAGGGGTTTTCAGAGGGGAAACAAGGAAAGGGGATAACATTTGAAATGTAAATAAAGAAAATATCTAATAAAACAAGAAACAGAATGCTTGAATTGTATTAATATTTTTTATGATTAAGCCATGTGGGTTATTTGTATGTGAGTATAGCACAAATGGCATTGGGAATAACCAATAATTATATATAATTATCATATAATAATTATATAAAAAATAATTATGAATGTCATATTGACAGGAGGCATCAAATTATATATACATACTTATAATAAATAATGCATGTTTCTTTTAATAATTTCCAATGTGACTAGTTTAATTGTTATCATTTACTGACCAATAAACAAATACATTTCCTTCCTTGATTTTAGTGTATGAATAATTTGTTTTTCTGTTAATCAGGGAAAGCAGCTAACAACATTTTAAGTGGAAGTATTTAGCTTCACAAATGTTTAATTTAAAATGTATTGCTGTAAGCTAGCAGCAAATACAAATTAAATCACAAATACATCAAATGAGAATATTTTCAACTTATCTGTTAATATTCTAATGTCATAAGCTTTAGTTAATTTTTTCTAAAAAATAGGTAAAATTCAAATATCTGATAAAATGGAAAAGAAGTTATAATTGAAGTTTGACATAATCAAAGGGAAGGACATATATAAAAATAAAAACAAACCACACTTGATATTTTGCAGCTATTGAGTAGATCTATTTGTTCACAGTTCGGTGAATTTGTTTGTTTTTAATTGTGAGAGAGGAGAGTGATAGTCTTCTAATTGATACCATATGGCAGAGGAGATGGAGTAGTTGGGTACAACTCCACATTTCCAGCCAAAATCCCCTAAAAACACTACTGGGTAGCTCAATAAATTAAAGAGCCATTCTGTCAATTGTCATATCACAAGAAACTATGGGTAGTCTGTAGTGACTAAAACATAAGCTTTAGTTTACAGCCATCAGGAGGTGAAAGTAAGTAACCACATCACAACCTGTGTGAGCTTGGGGCCCGATTTTCCTCCAGTCAGCCCTACTGATGAGAATATCACCTTACTAAAATTCTGATTACAGCCTTGCAAAAAACCTGGGTGGGGCAGCTATGCCCAGGCTGCTCATCATGAAAATTGTGGATTGATGAATTTGTGTTATCAGAGGTTTTAAGTTTGTATCTATTTGTTAGACAGAAATAGATGACTGGCACTATTTTTTCATATTAAAGTAAATTCAATAATAATAACAATAAACTGTCTATAGATGATGTCTTAAATCTGTATTTTCCAACTCAATAATTTAATAACTTGTCTAACTTACCTGCATTTTGGCCTTGAGGAAAGGCTTGGCAACTCAGATTCATGTTATTGGAATTTCCTTCAGCAGGAGATTTGAGTACCTTTGTTTGCATTGCCAAAAATCTTGCATCCTGGATAATATTTCGAAGGGTATAGTCTATCTGTCAACCCAACTGCCTTTTCATTTTTTGTCATAGATCACATGCCAAAAGGCAAGGTTCATGAAATCCCCTAAATGCTTTGATTAATTTTAATTACAATAAATGTATTGATGTGAAACCAAATACCATTTCTAACAGAAATTGCACTGCCAAGAAATCAGCAAATCTAGAGGAAGCAGCTTTTAAACCTAAGCTCATAGAACCACTCCTTTGTCAGTCAGAGCCTGCACAGGGTGCCTCCCCCTGTGTCCTATATCCTGAGCATTATTTTGTACTCCAGCTCTGTCTATTCTTGCTAGATTGCTATCACTTTAGTTTTTTGACTCTTTCCTCCGGAGTTGTGAAGTTCTTCAAAATTTTAAGGAAATTTCAAAAATTTAGTTGCAACCCTTATGCAAGTCAAAGAAACCATTCCATCCAGGCCCAGTGTTGCTATCTAATGAGTTTATTTAGTCTTTTATATAGATTCTTGAGAGA
The DNA here is from genome assembly GCF_947179515.1 of Apodemus sylvaticus. Lineage (NCBI taxonomy): Eukaryota > Metazoa > Chordata > Mammalia > Rodentia > Muridae > Apodemus > Apodemus sylvaticus. Next base: position 25,543,960 of record NC_067488.1, on the reverse strand, counting down.
GGTGAGGTGCTACTTGTAGGAACAGAGAGAAGTTACTGGGCAATGGACTGTCAGAAGAAGCTTGGTACGGTTGAACAGGGTTAGAAGCTCCAGGACTCAAAGGGAAAGTAGGAGCTTCACCTGCTCCTGACACCAGACCACAGCCCCCATGGAGAGAGTTGTGACCATTAGTCAAGTAGGGGCACCCCCCCAAGTCCCTCCACATGTGGATGAGGCAGCCCTAACACTACCAAACTGTGCTAACATTTGGTACAAGTACAATATCATAAGCCTACAAAGAGAGAAATATATAGGGAGAACGTGAGAGAGAGACAGAGAGAGAGAGAGAGAGAGAGAGAGAGAGAGAGAGAGAGAGAGAGAGAGAGAGAGCAAACATGCTGATTCATGGGTTAATAGGTTGGCTCTAGAATGTCAAGTATTCATCATCCAAATGTTTGATCCGAAGTAGTGGCATGATTTAGATGTGGCAGAAATTGATAGGTATTCTCTGCCAATGAAATGAGCCAGTTCAGGCCAAATTAAAGTATGTAAAGGTAGGTTTGTTGGGAAGAAGCTCTTCGGCTAGTGCATTGGTTCCGAGGAATGAGGCCAGGGAGAGAGACAGAGAGGGGAGGGGGAAGAGAAAGAGAGAAAGAGAATGCACCTGCAGGCAAAGAGAGAATTGAGAGATGGGGGAGGGAGGGGAGGGTGAAGAGAGTGATTTAGAGCATGCACATGGAGGCAGAGAGAAAATGGAGGGAGAGAGAGGGAGAGAGAGAGGAGAGAGGAGAGAGGAGAGAAGAGAGAAGAGAGAAGAGAGAAGAGAGAGAGAACCTATGAGAACAGAGAAACACCAAAATGTCTAAATGATATAGGGAAGAGCTTTTAGGGAAGAGGAAGACCAGACCTGGACTGGAAAGTTGAGGGCAGAGGCAGGGTATGCCAGCCATGCTCTGTAACTCTCAGGTACTGAGGGATGGCAGCAGAACCTGGAGGCCAGGTCTCCTTTGGTATATAAACTATGCATCTCAACTGTTTGTCCCAGATTGGATTCCTAGCAGAAATGTTAGAATATAGGGATCCAGATGGATAAAGCAGGTTACTGGAGGTCTGTTATTTAATGCTAGTGTGTTCTCTTTCTCCTCCTCTCCTCTCTTCCATTTCCCTTCCTCCATCTCTCTCAACAGCCATGATGTAAGTTACAGATAGCTAGCTATTTACATCACATCAATTTATTTCCAATACAAGAACTGCTTAACCTCTTGCAGAGACCATCTGAGGCAGGTAGACAATAAGTAAAGTTAAAATGTGTTGCCCTATGTAATAGGGTTTACCTGTTTCACACGTCACAGTAATCTAGTGATGAGAAGTTGTAGTCCCCATTTTATAGATGAGCAAAGAAAACCAAGGGAAAATTATTAGGAAGTCTGGGGGTACAGAGGAGCATTAACCCAGGCACAAACACAGCATTACCTCAAACACAGCATTCTGCCTGCTAAGCATGCCTCTATGTTTTATTTTATTGAGTATATTTTAAATGACCATTTAAAATCCACTAAGGCATATGCCTGTCTTGTTTTATTGTTTTATTACATAAATACTAAGATGAGCACATATATATATAGAGAGAAACACAGAGAAGGAGAGGGAGAGGGAAAGGGAGAGGGAGAAGGGAGAGGGAGACGGAGACGGAGAGGGAGAGGGAGACTGAGAGAGAGAGGGAGAGGGAGAGGGAGAGGGAGAGGGGGAGGGAGAGGGAGAGGGGGAGGGAGAGGGAGAGGGAGGAGGGAGAGGGAGGAGGGAGAGGGAGAGGGAGAGGGAGAAGGGAGAGGGAGGAGGGAGAGGGAGAGGGCAGAGGGGGGAGGGAGAGGGAGAGGGAGAGGGAGAGGGAGAGGGAGGGGGGGGGAGGAGGGAGAGGGGGAGGGAGAAGGGAGAGGGAGGAGGGAGAGGGAGAGGGAGGAGGGAGAGGGAGAGGGAGAGGGAGAGGGAGGGGGAGGAGGGAGAGGGGGGAGGGAGGAAATGGGGAGGGGACAGGGAGGTTCCTACTTAGTTTTCCTAAACCATTTAGAAAGCACCCTTCTGGGCTTACACCAGTCAGAATGGCTAAGATTAAAAATTCAGGAGACAGCAGGTGTTGGAGAGGGTGCGGAGAAAGAGGAACACTCCTCCACTGCTGGTGGGGTTGCAAATTGGTACAACCACTCTAGAAAGCAGTCTGGCGGTTCCTCCGAAAACTGGGCACCTCACTTCCAGAAGATCCTGATATACCACTCCTGGGCATATACCCAGAGGATTCCCCACCATGTAATAAGGATACATGCTCTACTATGTTCATAGCAGCCCCTATTTATAATTGCCAGATGCTGGAAAGAACCCAGGTATCCCTCAACAGAAGAGTGGATACAAAAAATGTGGTATATCTACACAATGGAGTACTATTCAGCCATTAGAAACAATGAATTCATGAAATTCTTAGGCAAATGGATGGAGCTAGAGAACATCATACTAAGTGAGGTAACCCAGACTCAAAAGGTGAATCATGGTATGCACTCACTAATAAGTGGTTATTAACCTAGAAAACTGGAATACCCAAAACATAATCCACACATCAAATGAGATACAAGAAGAAAGCAGGAGTGGTCCCTGGTTCTGGAAAGTCTCAGTGAAACAGTATTTGGCAAAACCAGAACGGGGAACTGGGAAGGGGTGTGGAGGGAGGACAGGGGAAGAGAAGGGGGCTTACGGGACTTTCGGGGAGTGGGGGGGGCTAGAAAAGGGGAAATCATTTGAAATGTAAATAAATTATATCGAATAAAAAAATGTAAATAAAAAAAAAAAAAAGCACCCTTCCGGGCTTACGGGACTTTCGGGGAGTGGGGGGGGGGGGCTAGAAAAGGGGAAATCATTTGAAATGTAAATAAATTATATCGAATAAAAAAATAACAATAAAAAATAAAGTAAAATACTAAAATAAAATTATTAAAAAAAAAAAAGAAATATTCAACATCCCAAGGAGTGGCCCCCTGGTTATGGAAAGACTCAGTGTTGCAGTATAGGGCAGTACCAGAACAGGGAAGTAAGAAGGGGTGGATGGGGGAATAGCGGGAGGGAATAGGGCTTATGGGACTTTCGAGGAGTGGGAAGCCAGAAAAAGGGAAATCATTTGAAATGTAAATAAAAATATATCAAATAAAAAATGCTCAATATCATTAGTCATAAGGGAAATGCAAATCAAAACAACCCTGAGATTTCAGCTCACACCAGTCAGAATGGCTAAGGTCAAAAACTCAGGTGACAGCAGGTGTTAGCAAGGATGTGGAGAAAGAGGACCACTCCTCCACTGCTGGTGGAATTGTATGTGGAGAATGGGTGGACAGAAGAGGGCTTATGGGACATATGTGGAGGGGTGATCTGGGAAAGGGGAAAGCATTTTGAATGTAAACAAAGAATATAGAAAATAAAATTAAATTTAAAAGCTAAAAAAAAAAAAAAAAAAGAAAGCACCCTTCCTCCAACAAGTTGAAAAGAGAAGAAAGAGAGGGAGGAGGGAGGTCAGGGAAGGAAAAAGGGAGGGAGGGAAGAAGAAAGGGATGCTGGAAGACAGAAAGAATTGCAGAGGACAAGTAAATGATTCAGAGTTTTTCCTTCTGCAGAGATAGATGTGTGAATTGAGACTGAATTAGCTCTCATTGCTCTACAGTTTTCCATGAAGGTTTCTGTTTAGACCCTTCTCTTTTTCTAGTGGGGGTCTTTAGGGGAAGACGGAGCGAAGACTGGTGATTTGCATTTAATTACGTTCAAAGAAACTTACAGAATACTCAGCAGATGTCATAGCTCGCAGCTGGGAATCCTGTAACACACACCACTCCACTATCTTGCCCTTCCATATTACTGCACCCAAAGCAAGGAAAGAAAAATGCCCAGGAGACACATCGGCTGGGGCTGAGTGAGAAAAGATAACAAATTTCAAGGAAACATGTTGCCTATTATTCCTCATAATGAGAACTGCCAGGGTGTACACTGAGCAGGCCTCTGGCTGATATGGGGACACAAAGGCCTCTTAATTGCATCCCACACTGGGATGTCATTTGCAATCTTAAACCACAAAAAGAGATGGAAGCCTTGGAAGGGTAAACCTTATTTCTCCATACTAGAGTTTCCAGAAAAGGACAAATAACAACCACACTGCTCTCCCCCAACCCCATAGACATTCAAAGGAAACCCATTGACTACATTTTGGACGCCCCCCCTCCCCTCACTCGCTTTTTAAAAGCCTGCCCTCTCAGCGGGCAGCAGGAATCCATCACTGTTGATGTGATCCCGGCATGTTTCAGATTTACCATGGAGGCAGGCAGCCTCACTGAAGGAGATGACAAGGGGCAAAATCCTAATGACTTAAAAATTCATAGCACCTTTCAGGGGGGACTCCAGTGTTGCCTCCCAGGAAGAATAGGCTGGTTTACATTTTCTAAGAAGAAAAACGGATCCAGTTCTATCAAATCGGCCACCTAAGAACTTGCCTGTACATGGTTCTCCATCCGAGCTAAATTTTGCTTCAGCTCGCCATCTGTTGAGGCGCTGTGGAGGGTAAAAGACATAAGCAGCAGAGCATAAAGCCTAGTATTTTCTTCTAGGGTTGGAGGTAGACTAGATGAGGAATATAATATAGGCGGGAAAGCCTCGGCATCCTCCTATCTTGTAGGACACTTTATTTCCTGGTGTTTCCCAAGTCAAAATGAACTTCGACATTATGGTTGTACTCTTGACCCCTATGACATTTCTCTATCTCCCTTCTATTTCCTTACATTGATTACTGATATTGAGTCTCAGATCTTGGGTACAAAGCTGACAGCCTATGCTCTTCTGGAGACTAGCCACTTTCTGTTTCTGCTTCTTTCTTTCTTCTTCTTCTTTCTTTCTTTCTTTTCTTTCTTTTCTTTCTTTCTTTCTTTCACTTTCTTTTCTTTCTTTTCTTTCTTTCTTCTTTCTTTCTTCTTTCCTTCTTCTTTCTTCACCTTCCTTCCTCCCTCCCTCCCTCCCCTCCCTCCCTCTCTCTCTCTCTCTTCTCTCTCTCTCTCTCTCTCTCTCTCTCTCTCTCTCTCTCTCTCTCTTTCTTTCTCTGATCTGCTTTCTCTGGAGATCTCTAGACAGTTCTCTCTCTCTCTCTCTCTCTCTCTCTCTCTCTCTCTCTCCTCTCTCTCTCCTCTCTCTCTCTCTCTCTCTCTCTCTCTCTCCTGCTTGAGACAGTTCTCCAAGCAATTCTCTCCTGCTATTCTAAAAAGTTCAAAAATTCTCTAGATAGCTCATTTCCTGCTGATCCTACCCCCAAGTATTGTATATTACGTATCAGTTCAATCAATCCATTCATTTACTTCTGGTTTCCTTTTGATTATCCTATGAATCAGCATCCCATGACTCCTGCTACTTAATTCTTAGGAGACAGCTAGCACACATTTTCTTTTAACATTTCAAAAGAATTCAGAAATCTGCCTGGTCCTGTTAAGCACAAACAGTAAGCTAGCTGGGTGGGATCAGTCTTGAAATTACCATTTCTACCACAGCTGAGTATGGAATAGCTGTGTCTGAGGTTGACCTTGAACTATCACCAGGAATCTGCCTGCCTTTGTATTTTTCTGACAAGCTGGCCCATTAATGCAGCTGCCACTGTTCCTACAGATTTGTGAAGCCCCTTGTAATTCATATCGCATCCTAATATTTTGCATAGTTGAGAAATTATATACTTTTGAACCCATGTTTTAGAATTCTTTTCCACAGCCTTAAGAGATGTCCTGAAGATCCCAGAGTTTCCCATTTTGCTGAGACATTAGCCACATCTTTGCCTTCTGAACTTGTGCTGTATGATTATTATGGAGTCATTAATGTTAACAGGAAGAACATTAATGTTTGTAATTAATGGAGTAATGTAAATTGTTTACATTATTACATAAATAATCCTTAAACCCATAGCAGCCACAGACACTCATTGTCTTAGTCAGGGTTTCTATTCCTGTACAAACATCATGACCAAGAAGCAAATTGGGGAGGAAAGGGTTTATTAAGCTTACACTTCCATGTTGCAGTTCATCACTAAAGGAAGCCAGGACTGGAACTCAAGCAGGTCAGGAAGCAGGAGCTGATGCAGAGGCCATGGAGGGATGTTCCTTACTGGCTTGCTTCCCCTGGCTTGCTCAGCCTGCTGTCTTATAGAACCCAAGAACACCAGCCCAAAGGTGGTACCACCCACAAGCGGCCCTCCCCACTTGATCACTAATTGAGAAAACGCCTCACAGCTGGATCTCATGGAGGCACTTCCCCAACTGAAGCTCCCTTCTCTGTGATAACTCCAGCCTGTGTCAAGTTGACACACAAAACCAGCCAGTACACTCATGGAGGCCTATGTCAGGTGGCCCTATCACAGGGGTAGGAAACATGTCATTCTCTGTCCACATAGGCCATGGCAGACCTGGCATCAAATAAATTACTCCAGACACTTTATTTCAGGGTTCACATTTTGGATAGTAGGCAGATTTCAGGAGGCCTTTCTGTCTTCTCATCCATATGTCTTAGAGAGTTCCCAACTTAACAGTTTTCTCCCCTGGAATAATTAGGAAATCTCAGGATGATGTCTGTGATTCCTCATACCACAGGCCTCCTACAGATCCCATAGAAGCTGTAAAATATCCTTTTTAAAGCTTTCCTTCAATTTAAAACCTTTACTTAGAAAATGCATATTTTTTCTGTTGCTCTTATTTACATAATGTTTGGTTCCATAAAGCTTTTGATGGTTCCAGTAGTAGTGTTTTCCTTTACTACAGCAGACATTTTTTTAAATCTGCTGAAAGCAGTCTTGCAGCTGTCACTGCTAGATTGCAAACAGTATGTGTGATTACCGCTATTAGTTACTCTGAACTTTCCAGTCCTGTGACAGTATGTCTGAATTTAGTGGTGGTTAGTGCAACTGTAATTTCTCAGTGGGCAAAGAAAAAAAATATCTGTACTCTACCTTTAGCAATAGATATATAATGTTTTTTTGGGGTACTCCTTTCCCAGTGCAGATAAAGGAAACTAATACAAATTTCCTTCTTACATTTTCTGCAGAACATAATATTCTTCATGATATGTGAATGAGAAAACATAATTTACTGGGTTAAAGGCTTGGTTGATTACACATACATACATACATACATACATATATATATGTATGTATCGCATACTCTGTATTTATAAATAACTTAGGAAAGGGATGGTGGCTATGATCTGAGCATGTAAATAAGTATAAAATGTACAGTCACAGCTCCATGCATATTCACACATATGCATATACACTAATTTGTAGCTTTTATTTTTATGTTGAATATTTTGTGCAAAGTGAGCTTTCAGGAGCTAAGATGAACACAACTAAATGTAGCCTGAAAGTCTGGAATTGATGAGGTTCTTAAAAACAGGATTACAAATTTGCCTTGAGAACATACTCATTATTAATGAAGCCTATAAATAAGTACTTTTGCTTTTCACTGGTCTTCACATTTTGAGGAGAAATATTAAAACCACACACCTCGATACATAACGCAACACAAAACTTAGCTTCTTTCTTCTTAAATAAGAGGGAAGAAACTGATGTGAAGAAGATAAAATAGAGGTGTTTTTTTTTCCCAACAAAAGTTTTTTCCAGGGCTGATACTTGATATCTTCCTCATGCTCACAGAATAATTCAAGTCCTTTCCCAGGGTCTTACAAAATACAATACTTCTGCTTGTGATTATTTCCAGGAAGATCTGCTGCTATAAGAGATTGCCAACAGTACTCTTGGCATGTGGGATTATGCAACCACACACACTGACCAGAGTGCAATATCTATCTGCATATTCACAGTTGGGATTTATGGGGTCTTGTGTGTGATTTATCTTTTCAAGGTCCCATGATGAAATAGAGTGAGGTAAACAGAAAGTGTCAGAGAAAGCTGGGTGTAGGGAAGTCATTAGCCCTAGGTAGAAGTCCATTCGGTCCAGCATAACTGGATATATCATATCAAATGATAAAGGTACAGACACAATTATAGTTGAAGATATTCATTATGAGATGGGGGGTTAATGAACATGTCTAGAGAAAGCCATTAAGGACATGGAAATCTAGACCAAGAGACAGGGATCCAAGCAGCTGGAAGGTATTAAAAAGAATCTCTGATTGGGCAAAACTGCCCCAGGCACAGGCAAAGAGCCAGCTTAGGACCTCAGTTCCAAAAACTTATTTGAGATTACAAAGCTAGAGCTCTGTTTTAGAGGACTGATATTCTGTTAAGGTTGCTCTGAAGTACCCCTCTGAAAGATTTATTTGTTAAAATCTTGGTTTCTATACGTTGGACACAGTCACTGAGATATTATTGGATTATGAATATTCTGACTTCAAAGGATTGATCCTCTCTGAGATTAATAATGTGAATTGTTGGGAGGTGAGGGTTATGAATCCCAGTCAGAGAAAGTAGAATTTTTGGCACATCTTATTTGAAAGACAACCTGGAAACTTAGCCTTTTCTTCTTCTTCTCTCTGCATACGGTCTACACTGAAGAGAACATAATGCCCTACCACACCTATAATGCGTGAATTATTGCATTACAAATCTAGGAACTCACTACAAATCTAGGAACAAAAGAGACATCTATTTGTTATAGACTGAAAGCTGAAACCATTTTTTGTCCTTTTAGATATATTTCTTAGGTGTTTTGTTGTACAAAACAAGAATGGGAATATCAAATGTGAAGAAAATTTCTACCATGCCTAAGAAATAGTGAAGAACTGAGTTCCAGGGTATTGGTGACACGTTTTCTTTTCTGTGTGTGCTATTTTTTTCCTTTTAGTTTGTTTGTATAGTGGTTACATTCCTGTAACCCTGGAATGAAGCCTACTTGATCATGGTGAATGATATTTTTGATGTGTTCTGGGATTTGGTTCATGAGAATTTAATTGAGTATTAGATACATTCTTTATTTACATTTCAAATGTTGTCCCCTTTCCTGGTCCCCCCCCCCCGAAGAAAATCCCTTAACCAGTCCCCCCTCTCCCTGCTCATTAACCTGCCCATTCCTGCTTCCCTGCTCTTGCATTCCCCTATACTGAGGCATCTAGCCTTCTCAGGACCAAGGGCATCTCCTCCCTTTGATGTCCAACAAGGCCATCCTCTGCTGCCTATGCATCTGGAGCCATGGGTCCCTCCATGTGTATTCTTTGGTTGGTGGTTTAGTCCTTGGGAGCTCTGGGGGTACTGGTTGGTTCAAATTGTTGTTCCTCTTATGGTGCTGCAGACCCCTTCAGCTCCTTGGGTCCTTTCTCTAGATCCTCCACTGTGCTCAGTTCAATGGTTGACTGAGAGTGTTCCCTTCTGTATTTATCATGTACTGGCAGAGCTTCCCATGTGCCAGCTATATCAGGCTCCTGGCGATGTTTGTGTGTGTGTGTGTGTGTGTTTATCTTGAGCTAAAAAAAATGTTGTAAAAATGGTGAGCTAGATAAATTAAGCTAGATTGTTATCATTTGGAAAAACAGTAGTGTTGTAGCAAATAGGCAACAACTTATTGGTACATATTGAAGTGTTAAAATAGTAATTGTCTATTAGTGGCTAGAGAGGAACTAACTGTAACTCATTGATCAAACCCTCAGAATCCTTTGGAAGACATCAGACTTTTAGTGTCCTGTATCTTCTTTTAGCAGAAGTACTTTTCTCTCCCTAAAGCTTAAGATTATATCTCTATCATATTTTAACTTGAAGGCTACAGTGATGACTTACTCAAGGTTCATGGTAGAAATCATCCTTTCCTCAAGCCAACTGCAATCCAGCTGGCAAAGAGCACTGGCTGTCTCCAAGCCCGAACATCTGGAAGAAGGATTGAATTGGCTATTTCACTGCTTCTTATATCTTAAAACCTTTGTTAGATAGAAGATTAAAAAGCATCTCTTTGGCTGGATGAGATGAATATATGTAATTTTTTACCTATTGAATCCCTAAATAGACAAAATAATTTATAGAAAGCAACAATATATTCTAGTATTAACTTATTACCTTATTACTATTAGTTATAAATTATTTATTAATTTATAAATTGCAATTATTCATTACTATTAGTTTATTAGTTATTTATTTTTAAATTACAATGCTAAAACCAAGGAAACGAAAGAAGTACTGTCAGTAACTGTACTTTGACCCTACAAAGATCAAACTGACCATGGGGTTATGATTAAGTCTTCTTTGGTCAGTAAAAGGGTAGCTTAGCTGCATAAACAGTGACCTAAACAGAGTTGCTGCTGGACTTCATGCAAACCAATGTGTTGTAAGGAGGAATTAATTTATTGTGCTCATATTTAATCTTCACCTTTAGAGTTTCTTTCTGGGGTTGAACAGGAAGTATAGCTGCAAGGGAGCTCATAGTGTGAGTTAGTAGTCTCTAATTGCTTACTCCTAAAATAGTCTTGTTACACTTCTTGATTTTTGTTTTGCCTTTTCATCTGCAAAATATGCGTAGTACTAATTCTTTATAGATTTGCTGTGAGACTTTCAATAGATATTGTATATGAAGATGTGTCTAAGGGCATTCACTCTTTGAATGAATGTTATTGATGTTAGTGTTATTTTTCACTATCAGCTATGAAGCAATGATTAAAGGTGCAACAGAGATCTTCCAGGGCCACTGATTAAAATGAACTATCTTCACAATACCCAGTCCATCATAAAGGGTCCCAAGAGTCTTCAACAGGATGAACACATCTGAATATATTTGGGGTCTCAGCTGTGTAGTTACCTTATTCTCTTTTTGTCCTTTCTGGACAACCACATAAATATAAGGCAAGTATTCACTCACTGTCCCTTTTCCACATTTTCATTTGAGAGCAAATCTGAACTTAAAGTTGTCCACTGAGGTTTCAAAGTCTATTTGCCTGTATTCTGTTGTGAAAATAGATTTGATGATATCCATCACTGCCTAAAATTCTTTGTCTTATTCCAGGTATTCTGAGAGTTGGTTCCAAAAGACAGGAAGACTAATGATAATTCATTTACTCTTATACTTTGATCCTGCAATTAAATTCATGACCCAATATGACAACTTTTTTTAAAAAAAAAATCAAAGCCAGCTATATATTCTTAAATAATTACGGAAATGGTTTAGCTAATAAAACATTAAGCATTGATATAACAATGTTTTACATCTTTATTAACTTTTTCATATATTTAACAAAGAATAAAATATTGTTCTCAGAAATTCTCTGAAATTTTAAGTTCTTGGCTCACTCACAAAATATTTAGGTGGGTAAATAATGAGCCTTAGGCACTAAATTGTTTGGTTTTTGTTGTTGTTGTTTTTTTCCAGACAGGGTTTCTCTGTGTAGTCCTGGCTGTCTTGGAACTCACTTGGTAGATCAGGCTGGCTTTGAACTCAGAAATCCACCTATCTCTGCCTCCCAAGTGCCAGGATTAAAGGCGTGTGCCACCACTACCCAGCTGTTTATTTTTATGATAAGAGAGAGAGAGAGAGAGAGAGAGAGAGAGAGAGATCTCACAATCATGCTTTCATGAAGCTCATAGTCTAACAAGTTAATAAAAACTTAACAAACAAACAACAAAAATCAGCCTATTGTGTTTGTTCTGTATGGTGAATTACTCCTGGATACGGTGCCTGTCCTGAATGTGGTTGAAATACCCAATGAAATTCCACTGGGAAAAATTATTAGCCAGTGGATTTTAATTTCAAATAGACTTTTTGTTAAGTTTGAGACTCTGTGTCCACTCCTCCTGCTCAGCTATGAGAATCCATTTATCTTAAATCTTATGTACACTGCTACCATGTCTGTAAGTCCATATGTGAAACAGTCCTATTATGTCTGGAAGACTGTTAAGGAATAATGTGATTTATGTTACCATCATGAAAGATATCCTTTATAAAGATGTTGCAGTGTTCTTTATAAAGTGTGGTGTATTGATTAAAACATATTGACAAGAGGTTAACTAAGGTAAGGTTAGCTCTTTGGGAATATAAATAATTTAATAGAATTTAATTTTTATTCTTATTAATTTTTCTTGTGTCCATTATTGAAAAATGTATTGACAGTATATTTGGGAGATATTGTTCTATATGTTGAAAGGACTACAGTGATTAGTAACATATGTCACTTGCAGACTAAAATATGTACTATATAGATAAAAAATTGTTAAATTAGGAAATAAAACTTGGATGAAAGTCTTAAGAAAACTTAAAAGAATTTCAGTTAAAATTTAGAGTTTGACAAAGAAGTTTTAAATAAGACCCAGTAAAATAATTTGTGGAACAATTTAACAGATCTCTTTACAAAAAAATAATATTTGGAAAGGTTTCCTCTATTGTTCAGTTTTGTCATCTTTTAGTATGATCCCTCAAAATGAAGTAATTATTGAATGAAGATTTGCTTTTGAGAACTAAGCAACAGGTTAACTTTGTCTATTAGAACAAAACCTTGACATATTATTTCAAAATAATGAAGTAACAGTTATAAACATAGAATAAGTGAATCAGAAGACAGAACATAGCTAAAGAGGACAGAAAACACAACAAAAACAAAAACAACAACAACAACAACAAAAAAAAAAACAAACCCAAGCAGTGGTAACACAGTAGAAGCTGAGAAGAAACTTTACTATTTATCTAGTTCTTGAATTTCTTCTGGTCCTCCCAATCAAGCTACAACTGATCTGGAAAAAAGGCTTACCACTGTGACATTAATCTTAGGCAAACACTACCATAGCAAATTTGTTCTCATTGGCATGAGTACATGTGTTGGGAGCTTACTGTTTGACATATGAATCACCAAATGCCCTACATCTGATTTCATGTCTATGGAGCAACATTCTGATTAAGATTTGGCTTTCCTACACATCTGCCTACAGGGACACAAGGGGCTGAATTTATAGACTTTGAGTTTGTCAAGTTCTCATGAAGCTGTGCAGTAGCTTCTCATTATGTTTTGGCATCCTGTTTATCTTGACTACATGGAGAAACTAAATTGCTTACATGAACTCTTTGGTTGTGTGACAATATACTCATTGTAAGTCCAAACACTGTTGTTTACAACATTGGCCTAGGGATCTTGATTTGAATTTATTCTATGATAGAACTTTTTTAGATTGACACCAACTTAAAATACATAACCTTGAAATACTGAGATTCTGAGAAATACTACCTACAGTAGAAAGTATGTTAACTCTCACAGAAATGATACCTTTTCCCTGCTGTCATGATGAGATGGCATGATGTTTCTCGTGAGTGTTTTTCTTTCACCTGGAACTTTTGTTTAGTTCTACTTTCTTAATCATAACATAGTGACCAATGCCAACATACTACATAGAAGCTATTTCATGGGTGGTATATGTATTAGAGAAGCATGTAACATCTTGTAACAAATTGGCTCCAACAATGGAGTTTTAAGTAAGATGTTAAAAATCATCCTGTCATATGTACATAAAATTTGGTGGTAGGTAAAGCATAAAAAGGTTTTTCTACAATTATAGGTTGATGCAAGTCTTCTGTGCTGTATGTATTTTTAGATTCCTTTAAAAATGGCTCTCCTATTGACATTTCCCCATTTCCTTGCAGGTGAGGAGTGAATAAAGAGACAATTTATAGTAGCAGAACAAACATTTGTGTAAATCTAATGTAAATTTATTTATTCTAGACTCAGTGCCTTCTTTAGGATTATTGGAAGTATAATCAAATTGTAATAACTTTGTAAATATTAAAATGAATCAATATATGTACATATTTCAGGAAATGAACTTGTTTATATACTAAGGGCTACTTGTGTTATTATTAAATTCATTTTTATACCTTGAAATTGAGTTGATAATTATAGTAATCTTACTATGATGTGCTTCAAATCAGAGAATAAACAGAAACCAGGGGATACAAAGTAACAAAGATGTCAGTATGTATTGCTATTATTTTTGTGCTTAGAAATGTCATAAGGTTACCCTATCAAAAATTATACAGGGTCATGTCTGAGTGAAAATTCTGTTTTCCATGTGATTCTCATATTTTACATTTCCATGTTTTAATACTATAACTTCATCAGCTATGTTTTATCATTTTGTGAATTCCTTTGTTTTATTTTCACAAATCTCGGCTTCTTAGTCTGATTCCTCATCTTCATCATCTTCACTGTCCCCCTCTCTCTGAGACACGCATATGCATGGTTGTTTCATGATATTTGCATAAAAATCAAGGAAAACTTCTATTTTAGAATAGTCTACATACAGCAATGACTCTTAAGACTGTGAAGTTGACACACATAGTCAGAAGCATTGTTCTGGAAGCTACAAGAGGTTTTTGAATAATTCCAGTATGTCATTTACAAGTGGCATGCCATTTATTACTGTTTCAATAAATATTTATTGAGCATCCAGTATGAGTCAATATTTGCATTTAGCACCAGAGCTATTAACAGCTGCTTGTGCCTTGCTCTGTTGGAGAATAGAGATTTAAGGAGATACAATTGTTGCAAAAGAAATGATATATTTAAATATCAAATTGCAAAAGTGAAAAATGGCACTAATGATGGAATTTTTTCTATGTGTTTCCATATTTTAAAATATGTATTAGATACAGTCAGAAGTTTTGAAGACATTTGACAATTAGGAATACTAAGCAGAAATTTCAAATAAGTTTGTTTGAAGACAAGGTCAGAATAAAGGTTCTACTAGTCTTGTGAACAATTACTATCTTGTATGTCATTTAATAGATTATCTATGATATTACATATTTTTCTGCTCTATATTCAATGTTTTTCCTTCCATACTACAAAATGATTCTTCAAATCCTCATCCAATTTGAAAAATCTAGTTCATGACATTGCTAAGTCATGAACTGTGTCCCACAGAAAGAACAAAATGGGTTACAACAACTTTATAGTTAATAATAACAAGCTTTATGAGGGCTGTCATCCACCTATTTATCAATCTAAAACTGTTTTTGCAAAAGCATCTACTATGTCCTATCACACAAATATACATATAAGGGCAATAGTGTCTAGTAGATGAGTAGATGTATATTAATATAATAAAATGCAAAGAATTAAACCACTTCTCAAAAATATAAAATAATTGCACAATCCAAATAGATTATATTTCAAAAATGCAAATTAATTCCTGGATCTTTGGTGAAACTGAGAAGAAGATAAATTATAGGTGCACAGTAGATAATCAACAAGTTGTTGAAGGAAAAGTTTATATTACTGAGCTTAATATCTACAATTCAAGAAAGTAGTGTTGTCATTCACTTTAGTGACCTAGACATTTTCATCCTTATGAATCAGATCTAGCAATATTGATGTTCAACTTGACAAGACTTAGATTAACTTAGAAGAAAAACATATGGGTATGTCTATGAAGGATTTTCTACATTAAGTTAATTGAGGTGGGGAAACCTACTTTAAATACAAGCATATCATTTCCCTATATGGACTAAAATATTATTGAAACAAAAAATAAAGCCAGCTGAGAACCAGAATTCTATCTCTGATTTCTGAATGTAGATGCAATGCAAGGAACCATCTTCCTACAGGCCTTCCTTGCTATGGTAGACTCATATTGCTAGCCAAAATGAACACTTCCTACTTTCTGTTGCTTTTGCCAGGTATTTTCCCCCCATGGCAATGAATAATATATTCCCAAAGGAGTGATCATAATCAGTGGCTCAAACTATCCTGAATCTGAATATATTGAAAATCATCTGAATTACATCTTTTTTTCCACTAAATTCTTATTTGCTGCCTAAATTTACATTCTGTACTTTTTATCTCCCTTCTCTTTGCCAAAGGTTTAAACTTCCTCTCCTATCACCTGATTTTAGAGAAGAAAGGATTATCAAAATTTAAAGCATATAATCAGAAGGTCTATCAAAGAGTTCTGGCTATCTTTGAAATAACACCTGGACCTAAGACTTTGTTGCATTGACATTCCAATATAGTCATTTCAGAAGATAAGAAAGCTACCTGCTGAACACAAATTTATGTTGGTGTAAGTTCTTTCTTAGACAGTTGCTTTTTCTATCCAGGTGCAATAATTTGAATATGAAGTACAACTCGTAAGTTCACCATCTGCTATTTGTTTTGTCTGTAAGTGATGGCACTCATTTTTGAAAATCTATGAAAACTTTAGGTAATAGGGTCTAGCTAGTGGGAGAAAGTCACTTGCTCTGGCTTTTTGCCATAATAATGGCTACTTTGTTCTCTTTCTTGCTTCCTGCCTTATTGTAATGTGAGTTCTCCTACCAACCATGTTTGCCACATCATGATATTCTGAAATTTTGAGACTGTTAGACAAAGAAATTTATGTGTCATTTTTGTTTCTTTTTACCCAACATTTATTATTTGTTAATTCATTTTACATCCTGAACAGAGTCCTTATTCCTCCTCTCCTCCAACTCCCATTCTTACAAACCCCTCTACCCATTGATAAGGGTACCCATTGAGAGGGCCCCCTCCTCAGAGAAGGGGCCCTCTCCCAGTGGGGCCCAATCATGCCTTCCTTGTAGTGGGAAAGAGATCCAATGGTATGGAACATAGACTGAGATAGGCCCTGTTTCACTTGTTAGGGAATCCACATGAACACCAAGCTTCAAATTTGCTACAAATATGTAGGAGTCTAGGTCTAGCTGCTTCATGCTCCCTGGTTGGTGGCCCAGGCTCTGTGAGCTCCCATGGTCCCAGCTTGTGGAGCCCATAGATCTTGTGGTATCCTTGACCAGCTTGCTCATTCTATCCTCAATTAACTCTTTACAGGAATCTTAATCTCTGCCTGATATTTAGCTGTGGGTCTCTATATTTGCCTCTATCCGCTGATGGATAAAACCTCCATCCCAGAAACATGAAACAAAAAAAGACAAAGGTATGCACTAGGCTTCTTCCTTTCATGTGGTCCAGAGCCTAGTTCATGAAATGATCCTATCTATAATCTTCACACATTTATTAGTATAATCAAGATAGCCCTTCTACAAATATGTAAAGACCCATCTCCTAGGCTTTTGCAGTTGTTGTCATATTGACTATATATAATAACTTCCACACCAAGCTCAAACAAATGAAAAAACAAGTAAGTATAAGTAGGTAGCAAATAAAGAATTTCTAAAAATAGTTTTCTAATGCAAGTTTTGTAATTCCAAATTTAATATATTTTTTGTAACAAAACATGTGCTTTGAAATGATCTCCAATGAATAATCTATCTGTTTAACTTAGTAATTAATTTCAAAGCTCACTAAAATTATATATCAGTCACAATTTTAAAAGTTATTTTATCTTGCAATGGTATATTTTAAGTGAAATTGTGTATGTATTCATAACTGTTTCTGCTACCAATCATGTTCTGATTTATAAACGTCATCTTCTCTTGTCTTTAATTACTTTTGTAAATATTCCCAAATTTACCTACTCTATCATTAGTATGTTAGCATCAAAATTCCCTAAGTATTCCAATAAAGTAAATATTGTGGAACTATGAAAGATTTTAATAGTATATACTCTAGACCCACTCCCTCAGTTGATTTTTTACCTAACAGTCATCTGTCCAAGAGGCTCAGTTGCAATTTTCTGTCTAGAACACACTTGGGAACAAATTATAAACTGTGATAATACTTGCTTTTGTAACACAAAAATATATGCTGGGATTGAAAACTTGGTAAGATAACATATGAAAACAATTAGTACAACATAGTTGTAGACATTTGAATTTCTTGCATTTCTTTTAAAATCTTGTAGCTCATTTCATTTTGACACAAAGTACAAATTATTAATTGAATTCCACAAGTTTTTAATTAATTCACCAAAGAGCATTTTAATGTTTTCTAGGCTTTAAAAGTATATAGTCATTTATTAAAATATCTTTTATTTTCTTTATATGAATTGTATATGTGTGAATATGTTTCCCTGGAGGCCTGAAGAGCTCATTGGATCTCCCAGAGCTAGAACTACTGGTGGTTTGGAGCAACAGGATATGTTTTCTAGCATCAGCCAAATTTGGTTGTCTGCAAGAGTCACAAGTCCTCTTCAATGCTAAATTGTTTTTTCAGCCACCATTTTGGAAATTTGAATAAAGCTTTTTATAAAACATTTGTTCCCAAGATTTAGTCTTATAGCTCTTCAGTGTTAGCATCTTTTTTAGAAAAGAGCTCTCCCAGATGATAGTTAATGAAAGAGTGTGTGCTTTTTATTTGGGGTGAACCAGGACTATATAAATGTTGGAAAGTGGGAAGGGGTTCTTCTTATGTGGAAATGTCATTGGCTGAGGTTTAAGGTTTTGGGGATACCTCATTTGCATGGAGAGGCTTTGCAGGAAGATGGACCTGCAATTTTGTCAAGTATTATGTGTCATTCCTCAGGTAGAGTTTGTGGGTCAGGCTCCCCAGTCAGTGTACGGACGAGGATGTTCTTCTGGGAAATGAGGTTCTCTATTTTTGTTGAACTCAGGGGATCTACCCAGACATGGTAGACTTTGACCTATCTAGCTGGGTTCCCCAACAGTTTCTGTTAATCTTAAAAAACAAGCAAGCAAACAAAAATTTTAAAAAAACAAAAAACAAAACAAACAAAAACCAAAAGACCTGCAAAAGCATTTAGTATCCTGTCCCATTGTTGTTCCAGCAGAAAACCAATCAATCTGGAGAAAATTTTAAAAAAATACTAAGACCTATTGTAAGAATCAGTGAACATTAGTAGAGGACATACTGCATTCTACAATATAATGACTGTAATATTTTAATTTATACAAAAGAATCCAAATATTCCTCTACTTTTGTCTGAGCATTTGTCAAGATAGAAATATTGAGATTGGTTCATTTGATTTTGTCAAAACTGACTTAGATGGAGAGTTTGAATTTTAGGGTTTTCATTGATTTGACTAGCTTCAGCAGAATTTTTTTTATTGAACATGATCTAGTAACTGACTACCTCAGATTACAAGGTAAAGTTCCATGTAGCAACTATTTTCACTAACAGTCACAAAAAGAAACAGGAACAGCAGCCCAGGTTCCAGTTGCTTCACAACTAACTCAAAGGTTATCAAACATAATGTCACTTTGTCTAGTACTAAAATGTTGCACAGACTATAACTGATACAGAATGCATGATTTACCCAAGGAAATCTTTACCTATGTGATGACTTATTAGCAGTGATCATTGTACTGTGCTATTTCAGCAAAGCAAAGGAGAGATCAAGCAAAATGTAGCATTATAAATTTTCATACACACAAAAGAAATTTTGGGCATTCTCTCCCCCTTGGCATGAATAATTGCTGATTACCTTTTTAGGATAACAAAAACAAGACTTCATAAAGCAGATCTCATCATTTTGGGTATGAAGCACACAGGGGAGGAATGCTCTGGCATCATGACCACATGTGGTCACAATAACATAAGTGAGTAAAGTCCAAAAAATTTTTTTATATTATGCAAAATAAAATTTCACATTGAAATGTGTGGTTTTCAAAAACAATTGTATTATTTGAAAACTAACAGAGCTGCATTCATTCCTCTGATTTCAATGAGAAGTTTTGCCTCAGCACTCTATTGTTTCAAAGGTTCATCTTGTTCCCCCATGGTTAGAAAACCTAAGAGTTTTGCGAGATGAATTTGTCATCACACTAAGCAATCTCAATGTGATACTATGTTTATTGGATTCTCTTTGTAAAAGAAGAGTAGCAACAGTCTCCGCTCAGATAACCAAAGAGCCCAGAATCACACTTTCAGAATGACAAAGTTTCCTATTTTAGTGGAATAGTCTAGCATTAGAAACTGAAGTAAAGGAAATATATTAAGATTATTTCAAAGAGGTATAAGCTATAGTGGAAATAATGTAGATAGGACTCGAGAGATGGCTCAGTGGTTAAGAGCACTGACTGCTCTTCTGAAGGTCCTGAGTTCAAAGCAACCACACAGCAGCTCACAACCATCTGTTAGGAGATCTGACACCCTTTTCTGGTGTGTCTGAAGACAGGTATAGTGTATTCACATATAATAATAGAAATATTGTAGATAATGTAGGTTGAGTAACAAGAGTACCTCTGGGCCTGCTTCCTTATCTTGCCTAAAGAATAATACAAAACTGAGCAACACAAAGCAGTTTATATTTACCAACGCTTCTTTTCCTGGAATCATAAATCTGAACATTAGTTATTTGGTTTCTGGTAAACGGTGAAAGGAAGGGATTAGTTGAAGTTACAGTCAGCCCGCAGAATATGTTTTCACAGTGTTCACTTGATTGGGTCAAGAGCAACCAGGAAATTGACTTGGGACTAAGTTATAGGCAACTGGATATAAACTTTAATTATATTTATAACATATACTTTTATGGCGTCCCACCTATACTATGATATCTACAAGTGTGACCTGGATTCAAAGGGAAGGTATGATTTGTCACTGCATCATGTTACACTTTTAAAGTCACAGTGAATAAGCACAGGGACTTAAGATGTGTGGTCAGACAAAAAGAAAAGATCTATATGGGAAATAATTTACAGTGTTTATGTATCAAGAGCTGAGTTTAGGATGATCATAGGTATGATCATGATGAAGAGTTTCATGATGGTCTTATGGGGTATGCAGACACTGCATTATAAATAAGAAATAGAGTTTTATTTATAAATTATTGTAAACTTTAGTTCCAGGGTTAATGGTAAGAATCAGAATGGCTTAAGCCTTAAATAGTCATGATTAAATATATCTCTTCTGGGGTGGGCACAGGGATCATTTAATTTTACGCTTCCAGATCACAGTTTACCACTGAGAGAAGACTGAGGCACACAAGGCAGGAGCTAGAAGCCGAAACCTCAGAGAATTACTGTCTTCCCTCACTGGTTCTCCATCAGCTAGTATTCTTACACAGCCCAGACCCACCTGTCCAGAAATGCTGTCAACCAAAGTAGGCTGGGCTCTATCACTGGATACATGTTTTAAAACTAATTTTAAAAATTTATTCATTTATTCACTTTACTTCCCAATGTCAGCCCTCTTCTCTCCCAATACCCGCCTTGCAGAGATACTTCACCCACTCTACCATCCCATTCTCCTCTGAGAGGGGGAACCCTACTCTGAGTATCAAATAACTCTTTCCTACTCCCCCCAACCCCCTGCACATAAAGTCATTGCAGAACCATCCTATCCCACTGAGGATATAAGAGGCAGTCCATTTATTGGCATAGACATAGGCAATAGACTCAGGAACTGCCCTGCTTCATTTGTTGGGGGACCCACAAGAAGACCAAGCTACAACTATGCTACAAATGTTCAGGGACCTAGGTCTTACTGAATCTGTGATCAAGAAGACGTAAACTGTGAAGGCTGATGTTTGATTACCTTTCTTCTTTTTATTCACTTTATTTGGGTTGTGTGTCTGCTCTGTCACAGGACATGGCCATTTAGGGAGAACACACAAAGGGAGTTTGACTGTGTTCAAGCAGCGTTGGGCTGTAGAGAAGTGCCGAGGCACCTCTCTGGAAAGCACAGTCTTAGGCATGGCAAAGCCAGAGCTGGCTGGGGGTACCTAGGCCTGCGATAAGGCTGGGGCCATGGGGTTCTAAAGCTCTTGGACATCCAAGTGCTGCTGGGAGTTGAGGAAGAACTGAGAATGGAGTGGGGGCCCTTGGCTGGGGCCAGCTTGGGGCCAGTGGTGGTGTGATGGGGGGGGGCTTGGAGGGGGCACGAAGAGAAGAGCTCTGGCTCCCACAGGCAGATGCATGGGTAGTCCTCTGCTTGAGAGGTGTCAGGCTTGATGGCAGTTGTGGCAAGGAGCCCAGAAAGGCCTTCTATGGGAGATTAGACTGAGCTCTGTAGGCAAAGGCCTTTTCCATAGCTCCCCACAGCAGATTGCTTTTTTTGGCATAGTTTTTTTTTTTTTTTGTATTTTTATTTTACTCAATATATTTTTATTTACATTTCAAATGATTTCCCCTTTTCTGGTCCCCCACTCCCCAAAAGTCACATAAGCCCCCTTCCCTCCCCCTGTTCTCCCACCCACCCCTTCCCACTTCCCTGTTCTGGTTTTGCCCTATACTGCTACACTGAGTCTTTCCAGAACCAGGGGCCACTCCTCTGTTCTTCTTGTATCTCATTTGATGTGTGGATTATGTTTTGGGTATTCCAGTTTTCTAGGTTAATATCCACTTATTAGTGAGTACATACCATGATTGATCTTTTGAGACTGGGTTACCTCACTTAGTATGATGTTCTCCAGCTCCATCCATTTGCCTAAGAATTTCATGAATTCATTGTTTCTAATGGCTGAATAGTACTCCATTGTATATATATACCACATTTTTTTGCATCCATTCTTCTGTTGAGGGATACCTGGGTTCTTTCCAGGTTCTGGCTATTATAAAAATAGGGCTGCTATGAACATAGTGGAGCATATATCCTTATTACATGCTGGGGAATCCTCTGGGCATATGCCTAGGAGCTCACAGCAGATCTTGATGAAAAGAGATAGTCCATAGTTCTGAGGCATTTAACGTCATGGTAGAATGTGGATGTGTAAAACCATATCCCATTTCTCAGGGTGGGCCTGAGATTAAATACCTTTAGCAGGGAGAAATGTCTGGGAAGGGAATCTTATTGGTAACACCCTCCCAGACTCTAGGTACCTCATTAGCATGGAGATCTTGTCTTGAGCCTATGAGCCTATGTGACCTCAGGTCATGTCTCTTCCTGTTGTCTTGGTCTGAGATTCTACATGTGGAAGGGCTTGAGGTGTTGTCCTGATGTCACCAATGGCCACAAATCTATGAGGGAATCTTCACTATGCGACAGGGGCCTAGTGAGTGGAGCAGATGAAGCTCCTACTGTCCCTTCAGGGTCTCTGGGGCATTAAGCCTTTAGCTTAACCAAGGATCAGGCTTTTCCTCACAGTCTACTGCCACACAGATCAAAATTGAAGGGAATGGCACCATCCACTGTTTAGGGTGAATCTTCTCACTTGAATTAAATCAACCAAAATAATCAGTCATGGTCAGATTCTAACCTAAACAAGCTAATTGTTTAAATGTGTGTTACAGACTTGTCTCATAGATGATTCAAGATCTCATCAAGTTAATAATGTTAAGAATGAAAACTGGATTAGTCTGTTGATTGGATCAGATCTCTGATGATCTAACAGCTTCTCCAGGGGACCAAGTCTCGAAGACATGAGCCCTTTAGGTGACACTTCTTATTCAAGTCATAACAGCTAATGCTAAAGAATGTTGGGAGTAGTTAGGGAAGAGTATACCAGAACATGTGGATTGAGCTCACAACTGAAGGATAGGATAAAATCAACTATACAATGAATGAAACATAGACAATGGTCCCTTGGGAGTTCTCACTAGAAGATGGTATACTAGAGTATACCCATGGATACTCGTTGGTTGTTGGTTTGGTGTCTGGAGCTCTGAGAGGTCCAGTTAGTTGATATTGTTGTTCTTCCTATTGGGCTGCAATCCCCTTCAGCTCCTTTAGCCCTCCCTTCAAATCTTCCACTGGGCTCCCTGGGCTCAGTCCAATGGTTGTCTATGAGTATCTGTACCTGTCTTAGGTGCTGGCTGAGCCTCTTGGAGGACAGCCATACCAGACTCCTGTCTGCAAGCACATCTCAGCATCAGTAACAGTGGTAGAAGTATAGTGTCTACAGAAGGAATTCTTCCATGGGTACATATTGGCTAAAGAAAGAAAGTTCAAGAAAATATGATTAAATTAAATATGGAAAGGAACAGGCCTTTGTGTCACTGAAAGAGAAGGAAGACAGAAGAAACCCATAAATGAATTTCTGGGTGCACAAGTACCTTTAAGAGTCCTGCAGCTGTACAGGGGAAGGGGAACGATAATAACAAATGAAAAATAAAGAAAAAGAGAGAAAGAAAGATGAAGTGAGGAGGGACATGGCAGGGGCATGGAAGAGGAACTGGAGGTAGTGAATGAAAGTGAATTTGATCAAATTACATTATATTAATGTATAAATATTAAGTTAATAATTTCTGTGTAGTACAGAAAAGCAAAACAAATATCAATATTGGATTCCTGACCACTGTTTTTCCAGGATTTTTTTTCTCATTCTGCCTCACTATACTTTTCCACCAAAGAGATGGTTAAGGTCCATTTTCTACCACAACAAACTGTTGCCTTTTGTGATGTATGGCTGAGGACTGGCTAATGAACTAAGGTTCCAAATAGAAGTAGCTAGGAAGACATTCAAATACCTTGCAAGGTATTTGAAGTGTTTACTGTTGTGTACAGAGAGCATTGACTCCTGTTAGACAGACTGGAAGAAACAACTTGGAATCCTGTGGTAACCAACAATGGATACATTGTTCATCTGTCACTAGATGAGGCATTCAGTAAATATTTAAAATCTCAGATTTCAGATGTGGGAGATGTTTAACAGCAAAGTTCCATTCTAGTCATAAAATAAATTTGCTTTCACATCATATGATGTGAAGCAGAAATTAGAATCAAATGTGCTCCTTAACTAATAGTAAGTATAATAGGCAAGGCTTTTCTTTTATAATTAAAATAGAAGCTCTGAACTAAAGTTCTTTGCCTGAGTATGCTATGGAAGCTATCTAGTTTCTGAGGATGAGAATTAAGAAGGTCAAGATAAAAATAGTGTGAGACAAAAGCCACAAGTGTGAAGGGAAAAAAGTCACAAATTGGGGTGCCTAACCCTGCCAATGATAAATAGGTTACTGACAATCTCTAGTTCCTGAACTCCAGGAGAGTGTTTCCTTATACACACAAAAAAAATATTATGTTCTTTTTTAAAGATTTTTTAAATAATTATTTTATTTATTTACGTTCCAGCCACTGCCCTCCCAGTCTCCCCTCCCACAGTTTCTCATCCCATTCCCCCTCTGCCTTACCTCCCAGGGGTGCTCCTCCCAGCATTCCCTTTCTCTGGGGCCTTAAGCTTATCTCCATCCTCTGAGCCTAGACCAGACAGTCCTCGGCTGTGTATATGCCAGGGGCCTCTGACCAGGGCGTGTATGCTGCCTAGAAGGTGGCTCAGTCTCTGGGAACTCTCAGGGGTCTGGGTTAATTGAGACTTCTGGACTTCCTATGAGATTGCCCTCTCCTTCTGGTCCTTCAGTCCTTCCCCTAATTCTTCTATAAGGGTTCCTGACTTCAGTCCAATGGCTGGGTAAAAGTATCTGCATCTTCTCAGTCAACAGCTGGTAAGTCTCTCAGAGGACAGCCATGCTAGGCTCCTGTCTGCAAGCACATCATAGCATCAAGGTCTTGGTGCCCTCCATGAGATGGAGCCCAAGTTGGGCCAGGTACTGGGCAGCCTTTCCTTCAGTTTCTTCTCAATTTTTGTCCCTTCATTACTTTTAGACAGGAACAATTCTGGGTCAGAAATTTTGACTGTGGGTTGGTATCCCCCTTCCCTCTACATACTGGATGTGGACTCTTTGAATACCCTCTCCCCGCTGTTGGACATTTTGGTTACAGTCACCCCCATTGGGTCTTGGGAGTCTCTCATATCCCAGGTCTCTGGAATTTTCTAGATGGCCCTCTCCCACCCACAGAAGCTGTGGATTTCTATTCATTCTCCTAACCCTCTGGGCTTCTCTCCTGACTCCCCTGCCATGTCTGATTCTGTTCCTCTTTTCCCTTCCTGCTCACCTTTCCACCCACATGCTTCCCTCCCTTCCCCCCCCCTTGATTATTTTGTTCCCCCTTCTACAGAAAATTAAAACATTTTATATGGTCTGAGGATTGTATCTGGGTATTCTGTACTCTTTGGCTAATAAACACTTATCAGTAAGCACATACCATGCATGTTCTTTGATGTTTGGGTTACCTCGCTCAGGATGATATTTTCTAGTTCCATCCATTTGCGAGCAAAATTCATAATGTCCTTGATTTTTAAGAGCTGAGGAGTATTCCATTGTGTAAATGAACCACATTTTATATATCCATTCTTCAGTGGATCATCATCTAGGTGGTTTCTAGGTTCTGGCTATTATAAGTAAGGCTGCTGTGGACATAGTGGAGCATGTGTCCTTGTTGTATGGTGGAGCATCTTTTGGGTATATGGACAGGAGTGGTATAGCTGGGTCATCAGTAGAACTATTTCCAATTTTCTGAAGACAGCCAGATTGATTTCCAGAGTGGTTGCACCAGTTTGCAAACTCATCAGACATCGAGGACTCTTCTTTTTTCTCCACATCTGCACCAGCATGTGCTGCCACTTGAGTTTTTGATCTTGATCTTAGCTATTCTGATTGGTATAAGGGAGAATCTCAGGGTCATTTTGTATTTCCCTCATGATTGTTAGTTCCTGTTATTTTTGTTGTTGGAGATAGAATTATATGTGTTTGAGTCTCTTTTTGGGGGGTTTGTTTTGAACTGTTTAATTTCTTGTGTTTTCTTGGGTGTAGTTACCCTCCTTGTGTTGAAGCTTTCCTTTCAGTATCCTCTGTAGGGCTGGATTAGTAGAAATATATTATTTAAATTTGGTTTTGTGATAAAATATTTTGCTTTATCCATCTATGGTGATTGAGAATTTTGCTGGGTATAGTAGTCTGGGCTGGCCTTTGTGTACTCATAGGGTCTGGATGACCTCTTCCCAAGATCTTTTGGTTTTTATAGTTTCTGTTGAGAAGTCTGGCATAATTCTGATAGGTCTACTTTTATAAGTTACTTTTTTCCTTCAGCTTTTGTTTTGAAAAGCATGTTCTTTTATTGAAAAAGGAAGTAAAAACATTTTATGATAAAATTGAAGATTTACATGGTGTGGTGGCTATTCCTGGTTGTCAACTTGACTATATCTGGAATGAACTACAGTCTAGAATTGGAAGGCTCAGAGTTTCTGACCTGGATCTTGGCATGGAGACCTTGAAGCATAGTGGCTAAGACAAGGGGATCTCTGAGTTCAAGATCATTTGGGATTAAAGGCATGGATGCACATCCCTTTAATCTGGGCCACACCCTCTGTTGGAGACCTACAGCCTTTAATCTGGACTACACCCTCTGCTGGAGATATATAAGGACATTGGAAGAAGGAAGACTCTCTCTCACTCTTCCTTGCCTGCTTGCTTCGTGGGACTGAGAAACTGCTAGATCCTTGGACTTCCATCCACAGCTGCTGCTGATCATTGTTGGGGAGTTGGACTATAGACTGTAAGTCATTGACAAATTCCCTAACTATATAAAGACTATCCATATGTTCTGTGACTCTAGAGAACCCTAACTAATACACATGGAATATATTTCTGATAAAATAGAAGAGAGATATAGAAAAATACATTAAAATTGACAATTTTCATGGAAAATTGAAGTCAAGTGGTAGACAAAAAAATTGCTAAATAAGTTGACAAAGGAAGTAGAAACATTTTATGATAGATTTGAAGATTTATGTGGAAAATATTTCTGATAAAATTGTAGAAAACGTAGAAAAACATGTTAAAATGGAAGATTATCATGGAAAATTTTATATAGATATAATTATGGCAGGCATAAAAGTATTACTAAGTTGATTGAAAGTGGAATTATAAACAATTTCTGATAAAGTTGAAGATTTACATGGAAAATATTTCTAATAAAATTGAGGAAATATATAGAAAAATATGTTAAAATTGAAGATTATCATGCAAAATTATACAGGTAAAATGGTAGGCATAAAAATAATTCTAAGTTGATTGAAAGTGGAATTATGAACATTTTCAGTTAAAATTGAAGATTTGTGGAAAATTTTTCTGATAAAATTCAAGAAATATATAGAAAAACACATTAAAATTTACTATTTCATGGAAAATTATACAGTTAAATTGGTAGACCTAAAAATCCTTCTAAATTAATTGAAGGTGGAATTAAAAACATTTTTGTGATAAAATCAAGGATTCACAAGGAAAACATTTCTGATAAAATAGAAGAAATATATAGAAAAACATTAAAATTGAATATTATCATGAAAAATGATGCAGATAAAATGGTAGACATAAAAAATTACTATATTAATTGAAAGAGGAATTACAAACATCTTCTGATAAAATTGAAGACTTACATGAAAAATATTTCTGTCAGTCTATGTCTTTTTATTGGGGAATTGAGCCCATTGATGTTAAGAGATATTAAGGAATAGTGATTGTTGCTTCCTGTAAGTTTTGATGTTATTTTTATGTTTGTATGGTTATCTTCTTTTGGGTTTGTTGGAAGATTACTTTCTTGCTTTTTCTAGTGTAGTTTCCCTCCTTGTCTTGGCGTTTTCTATCTATTATCGTTTGTAGGGCTGGATCTGTGGGAAGATATTGTGTAAATTTGGTTTTATCATGGAATATCTTGGTTTCTCCATCCATGGTGGTTGAGAGTTTTGCTGGGTATAGTAGTTTGGGCTGGCATTTGTGTTCTCTTAGGGTCTGTATGAGATCTGCCCAGGATCTTCTGGCTTTCATGGTCTCTGGTGAGAAGTCTGGTATAATTTTGATAGGTCTTCCTTTATAAGTTACTTGCCCTTTTTCCCTCACTGCTTTTAATATTCTTTCTTTGTTTAGTGCATCTGGTGTTTTGATTATTATGTGCCAGGAAGAATTTCTGGTCTGACCCAGTCTATTTGGAGTCCTGTAGGCTTCTTGTATGTTCATGGGCATCTCTTTCTTAGGTTAGGGAAGTTTTCTTCTATAATTTTGTTGAAGATTTTTACTGACCCTTTAAGTTGGAAATCTTTGCTCTTTTTATACCTATAATCCTTAGGTTTGGTCTTCTCATTGTGTCCTGGATTTCCTGGATGTTTTGGGTTACAAGCTTTATGCATTTTGCATTTTCTTTGACTGTTGAGTCAGTGATTTCTATGGTATCTTCAGCACCTGAGATTCTTTCTTCTTTCTCTTGTATTCTGTTATTGATGCTTGTATCTATGACTCCTGAATTCTTTCCAAGGTTTTCTATCTCCAGAGATGTATCACGTTGGGGTTTCTTCATTGTTTCTATTTCCATTTTTAGATCCTGGATTTTTTTTTTTTAGTTACTTCACTTGTTTGTTTATGTTTTCCTGTAATTCTTTAAGAGATTTTTGTGTTTCCTCTTTAAGGGTTTCTGCTTGTTGATGTATGTTCTCCTATATTTCTTTAAGGGATTTTCTGTTTCCTCTTTAAGGGCTTTTAGCTGTTGACTCATGTTCTCCTGTATTTCTTTAATGGAGTTATTTAAGTCCTTCTTGAAGTTCTCTATCAGCATCATGAGATATGATTTTAAATTCAACTATTGCTTCTCCAGTGTGTTGGGGTATCCAGGACTTGTTGTGGTGGGAGAACTGTATTGTCATGTTGCCAAGTAGTCTTGGTTTCTGTTGGTAGGGTTGTTGTGCTTGCCTTTTAGCATCTGTTTATCTCTGTTGCTGTTGGTCTTGCTGTCTCTGGCTGGAGCTTGTCCCTCCTGTGGGTCTTTAAGCCTGTGTCCTTACTCCTGGGAGACCAAGTCTCTTCTGGCAGAGTCTGTGCACAGAAGGCTGTGGAGCCACCTGGCTCCCTGGTGCAAATGGCAGCCTGAAGACCTCTGTCCTAGCTGCTCCACTGATTGTATTCCCTGTATGCCTCTAGCTGTTCCCCTCCAGAGACAAGTTTGAGATCTCACCTCTGCACTCAGAAGTGAAAGTGCTGCTCGGGGATTACTCTCTCACATAGGGCCATGCACAGAAAGCTGTGGAGCTGCCTGGCTCCGTGGTACAAATGGCAGTGGGAAGACGTCCATCCCAGCTTCTCCCTTCCCTTCAGCTTTTAATATCCTTTCTTAGTTCTATGCATTTAGTGTTTTGATTATTATGTGATGGGAAAATTTTCTATTCTAGTCCAATCTAATTGGTGTTCTGTAGGCTTCTTGTACATTTATGGCCATCTCTTTCTTTAGGTTAGATAAGTTTACTTCTATGATTTTGTTAAAGATGTTTTATAAATTGATGCTCTATAAATTATGAATCTTCACTTTCTTCTATTCCTGTTATTCTTAGTGATGGTCTTTCCATTATGTCCTGAATTTCTTGTATGTTTTGAGATTTTTGTGCTTTATATTTTCTTTGACTGTTGTGTCAATATCTTCTATGCCTGAGATTCTCTCTTCTATCTGTTGTATTTAGTTGGTGATGCTTGGATCAGTAGTTTCTGAACACTTTCCTAGGTTGTCCATCTCTATGGTTGCCTCCATTTGTGATTTCTTTATTGTTTTTATTTCCCTTTTTATGTCTTAGACTGTTTTGTTCAATTCTTTAACCCACTTCCTTGCATTTTCTTTAAGATTTAATTGCTTATTCTTTAAGAAATTTTACCTGTTTGCCTATGATGTTTTCCTGTATTTTTTTTTCAAGGGAGTTATTTATATCCTTCTTAAAGGACTCTATAATCTTCATGAGATTGGGATTTTAGGTCAGAATCTTGCTTTTCATGTGTGTTAGGATATCCAGACTTGCTGTGGTGGGAGAACTGCGTCCTCATCATGCCAAATTATATTGACTTATGCAGCTTATGTTCTTGTGCTTTCCTCTTGCCATCTGGTTATCTCTGGTGTTAACTGGCCTGTGTGTCTCTGACAGTATTTAGCCCTTGGAGGCAGTGGTGCTCTATGAAAAGTATTAGAGCAGCCCTCCTGGGAGGCAAAGAGTGCTGTCTCTGGTTAGGGGGTGCCTCCTGTGTCTCTGGTTATGGCAGACCTCTTGTGTTTCTGCTTAGGGAAAACCTCCTAGAAGACAGGCAGGCTTTGGGTTCCAGGGGCAGGATCTTCCCCAGTTGAAGGTGGAGGTGCAGGCTGGGAGAACTGTGCCCCTGTTTATTGCAGACCTCCAGGGAGACAGGATGGCTGTGGGGTGTGGGAGGGCCAGGGTTCCCTGATCTGGCCCAGGATAAAAGAGCAGATCAGAAGGAAGATAGAGTTCAGGCATGGGGGATAGATCCTGAGGCAGCTGTGATCTGTGATGTTATACTCTCAAATGTACAGTTTAAAATATTTATTAGGTCTGGTTTCTGTGGTGTTTGATGCTTTGTAAAACTTCTCCACCTATAGTTCCTTTCCACTGTACCTTTCTAGTGGTATTAGGAAAGGCAAAGCCTGACAAGAGAAGGAAAATGGCATTATGTTTGATTTACTGCAAAATGAGAAAGCTTTCAGTGAATTTACTTGAAAGAAAGGTAGAGACACAATGAAGGGATGTTTGTTTTGTGATTATATGGTAAGAATTTGGGTGGAGTGCTACAGGGCTGACTCCTGATGCCTGTGGACTTTGGACTTTGTGATCATTGTTCTCTGCATCTCTGCTTCTACTTTACCATTAGCTCCTCCATTCCTTATGTCAATTCTCTTTTCTGCCTCCTTACATAAGCCCATAACCCCCTTAATTTTATTTTACTTTATTCATATTTCTTTCCTTATCTTAAATCATTGCTCTTTCTAAGATTTATAAGCATCCACAGACACCAATTGCAGTGCATAAAACAGAAAGGCTATTGTCAAGACAACTGATGACACACTTAATTGAGAATGTGCAATGGCAATCATGGAATTGTTCATCACAGAACTGTATTTATGAATCTGGAATCTGATAAATCTCCATTCTAGTTATTCATCAGAGTAAGCCATTATTTATCTTCATGTTTGTGTATTAACTGTATGCAGACACAAAATCCATTTGCAATGTGCTAAATAATGTACTCAGAGGTTTAAGATATAACTTCAAGAAAAAAGAAGCGGAGCTCAGACAGGATACACATCACTTACATGTATCACTTCACATGATTGTGGTGTCTTTCATGGCTTGCTTAGAGTGCCCCTGATCTAAGCAACCATCTATGTTTGGTGTAACGATTTCCAGATTTTAAAGTTGGCATGAGTAGTGAGGCCTTCTGTCTAGTGTCACTGCAAAAGTAGATATGAGCACACTGCTATGTTTTTGTATTGCATTTGGCATCCATTAGAGGTTCTTCTATATAAATGGGCATATTAAGAAAGCATAAATTATGATATCAATAGAGTGACACTGTTTTCTGCAGGTACTGACTTTGGTACCATATTTCTGGCAAAGAGTGGTCTCCAAATAGGAGTGTGTGTGTGTGTGTGTGTGTGTGTGTGTGTGTGTGTGTGTGTGTGTGATTTTCAGAAGAGCTGTATGGTTATGAAAAACTTCACTTTTTCATTTTGCGCGTTTTCATGATAATTTATTAAACTAACCTGTGTCAACCATTGTATTAGGCAATATGCCTTGGAGAAAGGAAGAGCCCTTTTTACTCTAATATCAGATGAATACTATATGAAAAATACACAAATCACAACAAAGGATGATTGGAGAATGAGTAGGGCTTCAGGCAAATCCAGAAGAGATGCTCATCAGTTTACCTGCCAAGACAAAAAAAAATGTATTTAAAAGGAAAAAATGTGGGTTTGTAATTTGGAGATAATGTGGGTATCATAGACTTTGAGAATGAAAAGCACTCTCTAAGTAAAGCAAGTGCAGAATGTTGAAGGATATTTGAAAAGGTTAACTAAGGCTGCTAAAGCTCAGAACCAGGTTATAAAAACACTTAAATTCCATGATCTTGGTAGCTTTAAGTGAATGAATGAACAACCTTCCTGATTTGTTTATTAACATTATTTCCATATGTGTTCTTTCAAGGCTAAGTAAACATCTGCAAGTTAAGGAGCTATTGTAGCCTGTCATTCAGTGAGGCAGTCCATTAACAGGAAAAATCTTTCATGACATTGTAGTGAAAAGGTAAAGGGAAGAAAAAAAAGAACAAAAAAGAAAAGAAGAGAGAAAATGGAGAAAGGAAAAGAGCAGAGGAGGTGAGAAGGTAGTAAAAGGAAAAAAGAAGGATAGAATGTAGATGGGAAAATATAAAATAAGAAATCATTTGTGTCTACTGCCAACATGAGTTAGGAAACCTGATTTCCTAAGATAAACTGAAGTAGAACAAAATATACTCCATATGTTGAAACTATATACTTAGCTTCAGATAAACAAAAACATGTTTGTGGAATAGCTTCCATAATTAAAAAGAAACTAAAATAAGAAAGAAAAAACCATATGGGAATTGATGCACATTTAAATAGATGCACACTTTTTCATGGACACACATGCCGCACATACAAAACGTTTGAAAAGCTTGAACTTTTTTACATTAATATAGGCTCACTTATTGCTAAAGAAAATTGAAATAAGCTTTGCAGAAAACATTTCACACTCTGGCTGTATGCTGGAGTTATACAGATTACTTAGAGTTA
The DNA here is from genome assembly GCF_947179515.1 of Apodemus sylvaticus. Lineage (NCBI taxonomy): Eukaryota > Metazoa > Chordata > Mammalia > Rodentia > Muridae > Apodemus > Apodemus sylvaticus. The sequence goes on along the minus strand of NC_067488.1, from coordinate 25,510,752 downwards.
TTCAGGAGCAAAGAGCTTTCCAAACTCTCTCCATTGCTCCTACTTTATCCATGGCTGTTAATTTATCTATCTCCCCGCTTCCCTCTGATTTTACCCACCAACCCACCTGTCCTCTAGCACTCAACTCAAATTTGTCTGCTTTTATTACTGTGCTTAGACTCTCAAATAGCAAATAATGGTTTCTTCCTCCTCTCTCCTCCTCCTCTTCTTTTTCTTCTTCTGGAATTTTACACATTCACATGTATTACTTAAGGATGCCCAAACACAATAGCAAGGACTAGATGGCCTCAATAAAAGGCTTGTCTGTTTCTATTAAGACAAAGTTATACTTGAGTAGTATGCTCAGAGCCATGCTTCCAAAGTGATTATCACTTCATAGAAAGACTTTCATCTAAGGATAGAGGGACACAGGGACATGGACACATGGAAGTGGACAAAGAAATCAGAGCATTGCATTAACAATATAAAAAGAGCCACAGGTCACTACCTATCATTAGAAACTACAAGACAGACACATATTTATCTGTTTATACACGTAGTTAATATTTCCTGGATTTAAGAATGAGAACAGTAAATTTTGTGTTTGTAGTAACTGTATGTTTGAGAGACTGCATTACAAATGGCATATAGAAATTGCAGACTGCCTTTAGTTTCCAAATCAAACTAAAAGCTTAGTTAGAGGCTCAACCTATCTATGGAGTAAATGTTGGATACATGGATGCCTTAGTGTTCTTGCAAGACAATTTCTCTTCCCTAGTGGAAACTGAGGTAGAAGTTTACTTCAGTTGGAATAAATGAAATTAAAGATGATTTGGTAATTGGAGACTCAAACTTGTATGGAACTCAGACTGTCTTTCATTCTGTCTTTCAAAGATGAGATTAGAGATGTTAGAGAAAAATGAAAGGCAGAGTAAAGTGAACATGTCCTTTTGTGTAAAATACTGCCATAACTTACAATTTATGCAATATCCATGTGAGTTCTTTCAGTGATTGGGTGAGGAATGTGAGTCTAGCATTCTACATGTCGGTTTTCCATGAGAAATTCCCCAGAAGGGTATCCTACAGATTTTGAAAACATGGGTGCTTTTTTTTAAAAAGATTTATTTATTTTATTTATAAGAGCACACTGCAGCTGTCTTCAGACATACATTACAGATGGTTGAGTTACCATGTAGTTGCTGGGATGGATACAAAAAAATGTGGTATATTTATAAAATGGAGTACTATTCAGCCATTAGAAACAATGAATTCATGAAATTCTTAGACAAATGGATGGAGCTGGAGAACATCATACTAAGTGAGGTAACCCAGTCTCAAAAGATCAATCATGGTATGCACTCACTGATAAGTGGATATTAGCCTAGAAACTTTGAATACTCAGGACATAATCCACAAATTAAATGATGTCCAAAAAGAATGGAGGAGTGGGCCCTGGTTCTGGAAAGACTCAGTGCAAGAGTATAGGGGAATTCCAGAACAGGGAAGCCTTTTCCTTCTCATGGAAAGGCTAAATTATTTATTAATTAATTAATAAATTTAAGATGACTTTTCAATTCCATAAATTTTTGATCAGTTTTTATTCAATCTTTTTTCTCATATTGGAAGATGGTAATGGTCCCCTAAGATTTGGTATAGAATGAAGTGGAATTTAATAAAAGTCCTGGAAGATAAAAAAAAAAGAAAAAAAAAGAAAAAAAAAGAAAACATGGGTGCAATAGTGTCTTGGCCAGAAGAAAGTCTTTCCTTAATGTAGTCACTTAGATGTCATGTTTCATCTTTCATTCCACAACTACAAAACATTTCAGGTCACACATCTACACTGTGTTTATTTTTATTTTCTAAAATACTCTGTGCAACTCCAGATGTTTGGAGCATTTAGCATATAAAGAACTCTTGAGGAAATAAGGAATAAATGATGGAACACTTGAATGTGATGAGCTAATTTTCATTAACAAGCTCTGATTGATTTTCACCTACTTAATTAAAACATTTAGGCCTATGTACCTGGTGAGAAGGAATGTAAAAGTAGGATACAATCATCTGATCTTTCCAATATTCTGAAATTGATACCTAAAACTTAATTATCTTTACATTTACTAAACTTAGGTAGAATGTTGGTTTCTGGTCCCATCTATCCTTCACTTCCATGAAAGGCTAAATTACTGGCTATTAAGAAAGTTCTTAATCTTAATGATATATTTTTATTATAGGAAACACATAGTATGTTTTCTTTAAGATTGCTACAGACCAATAGATTCTAATACAATCGTATAAGTGGATAAGTACAATGTTTACATCATAGGAAGACTCAAATTTGATATTTGATATTTATAGAAAGGTAGGCACAATTTCAACCTCTTATATAAGTAAATCTTGTCTTTTTTATTAATTAACAAAATAAGGTTGGAAAGAAAACATGTTCTGTGCCCTACATGATATACCTTTGACTCAGCATGAGCATTTTAAGTGATATGTCCTTCTTGTGGGAAACCTTCTTCACAAGCACATGTTCAAGGTATATAAAAATTAAGTAAAACCAAATCAACACAATAAAATCCGAACTATTTTTTTTATTTTCTTTTTCCTTTTCTATATTTTTTGTTTACATTCCAAACGATTTTCCCTTTGCCGGTTCCCCCTCCCCATAAATCCCATAAGCCCCCAACCCTCCGCCCATTCTCCAACCAACCCCTTCCTTCTTCCCTGTTCTGGTATTCCCCTACAATGCTGCATCAAGACTTTCCAGGACCAGGGATCTCTCCTTCCTTCTTCTTGGGAATCATTTGATATGCGAATTGTGTCTTGGGTATTCAGAGCTTCTGGGTTAATATCCACTTATCAGTGACTGCAATCCATGTGTGTTCTTTTGTGATTGGGTTACCTCACTTAGGATGATATTCTCCAGTTCCAACCATTTGCCTAAGAATTTCATGAATTCATTGTTTTTAATTGCTGAGTAGTATTCCATTGTGTAAATATACCACATTTTTACATTTACATTTACATTTAGAGAATGGTTCTGCCATATTGAAGGAACAGAATCGGATACTCAGACCAGACTGGCAGAAGATAAACCCAGAAAAGCAGACCAGGCCACACACAGAGTCTATAGGTCATGGCTGGAATTTGAGATGCTCTGCCACCACAATGACACCTCTTGGTGCTCAACAAATATTTGTATTTTATGAAGCAATAACATCTAAGGATCAGAAAAGATTAGCACTGACAAATATTTTTGGTGATATAGGATTTCCCAGCATTTTGTTATTGACATTTTGACCTGAGTAATTGGTTACAGGAGGCTGCCTTGTGGTCTCTAATATGTTTTGTATCATTTTACCTATACCATACCAATAGCATACATCTTCTAACTGTGCAATCAGAATGTCTTAGTGACAAATGTCTGATAGTTCTTCTTTAGAAAAATAGGCCTAGTCTAATCTATTTTATCAATTAAGCAATGTGTTCAGTGAAGTCAAATCAATTAACAATTAGAAATGATTGCTATACATTTGTAGAACATATACCACATTATTTGTATATATATATATATATATACATATATATATTCATATATATATTCATATGTATGTGGTATTTATATATACATATGAATATATGTGTGTGAATATACACATATGAATATGTGTCAATATACACATATTGTATATTGTGTGTGTCTGTGTGTGTCTGTGTGTGAAAACATGCATCTAATCAGTTCTTTTGAATCAATTACCTTCTCTTTCCTACATAAATGAAAAGGTTTTTCTTCAGAAGGGTGGGATGATTTTTAAGTCAACTTATAACTCAAACTCAGACATTCAAATTTGATATGCTACTAAAATTTAGAAAACTCTGATCCTCAAACATTTCTGTACCAATATGTCATCCTAGGATACATTTAAGATGACAATAAATTGGACCACCAATCAGAAATTGACCTAGGTTTGCTAGCAAGATATTGTTAGCATCATTTCAATCAACAGGATGGATGCAATGAACTTCTGATTCCATGCTCACTACCAGGTAGAATTAACAGACTTTGAACAGTAAAGTGAATTCTCTCATCTCTCTATATTTTATATATAAATAGATATAATATAATTTGCATTGAGTTTTGATTAAGACACACAAGTGGGCTGACAGGTTTTATTTAGATTTATTTTAAAAAATAAAATTCTCAAAAAGATCTTTTATTTTTTTTCTTGACCAGCTTCTTTATAAGTTCAATACTCATCAGATATTTGAATTGGTTTAAAATAGAAAAAACATGTAACACATGCATATGAAGTCTGTAAAATTATGATAGAAATAGAACAATTTCAAATTGTTTTATGCTGTTGTTCAGAAAAACATGTTTTTGTTCATTATTGTTTGTTTGTTTATTTGCTTTTTAATGTAGAAAAACAAAGGTAAGAGCATAAAGTATACCTATTCTGAACCACTGTTTCTTATTTGGCCTTTCCATTTTTTAAAGAATTTTTTTTTGTAGTGTACACTTTGAACACAGTGCTTTATATATGTTAGTGTTTGCTATACCAAGAAGTTACACTAACTTGGTACACTTTGATACTACTAAGTATCTGATACTAGTAGAAAGGACCCCGGTCAGTTGGAATGACTGGGGGAAAGAAAGACAGTAAAAACAAGTTTGAAATTCCATAGCAAAATCCATTGTTTTGAATGGCAATTTAAAAAAACTAAAATAAATAAATAAATAAATAAATAAATAAATAAATAAATAAATATCCAGTACTGCTTCTGTTGTTATTTTGTCGGTTCCCCAAGTGCCTCCCACACACACTACTACTTATTTCTATTCATTTTCCAGGCCCTCTGGACTTCTCTCCTGTCTCTCCCCGTAGCTGGTCCTGTTCCCTTGTTTTCTCCCCATCTCCTCCATGACCCAGGTCCCTCCTTCTACCTCCTGTGATTATTTTGTTCTCCCTTCTAGGTGGGTTTTTAAGCATTGGCCTTACTTCTTGTTAGCCTTCATAATGTCTGTGAATTGTATCATGAGTATTCTAAGCTTTGGAGCTAATATCCACTTATCAGTACATACATTCCATGCATATCCTTTGGGGTCTGGGTTACCTCCCTCAGGATATTTTCTAGTTCCACCTATTTGCCTACAAAGTTTGTGAAGTCATTGATTTTAATAGCTGAGTAGTATTCAAGGGACACTTGAGTTGTTTTCAGCTTCTGACTATTATAAATAAGGCTTCTATGAACATAGCAGATCACCTGTCCTTGTCATATGTTGACCTTATGGGTATATGCCCAGTAATAGTTTAACTGGGTCTTCAAGTAGAACTATTTCCAATTTTGTGAGGAAACACCAGTCTGATTTCCAAAGTGGTTGTACCAGCTTGCAATCCCACCAGCAATAGAGGAGTGTTTCTCTTTCTCCACAGCCTTGCCAGTATCTGCTATCACATGAGTTTTTTATCTTAGCCATTCTGATTGGTGTAAGGTGGACTCTCTGAGTTCTTTGCTTTTCATTTCCTTGATTATAAAGGATGTTGTACATTTCTTTTGGTATTTCTCGGTCATTCGAGATTCCTCGGCTAAGAATCAATTGTTTACCTTTTTTAACTGAGTTGTTTGGTTTTCTGGAGTCTAACTTCTTGCCTTCTTTGTATATTCTAAATATACATTTATATTTTCTTTGTCCACCAAAAAATAAAGTCTTTTATGGCAAAATCTTTGGGGTTTGTGTGTGTGTGTGTGTGTGTATTTTTGTTTTTATTTTTCTGTTCTTAATGTGGTACCTACCTAGCACCAACACAGGTAGTATGTGGAGGCACTAACATAATGCAGTATTAGAGAATAAAATATTGCTTATTGTCTCCTGGGTGAGAAGGAGTAGTGATGGGATTAGAGTTCCTGGGAGTCCATGTAAGCATCCACAGTCCTGTTATACTACACGACTTAATGAGCGCTTTTCTTCTTTAAATATTTTATTCATGTCACAAATTTGCTCATCTCTTCTTAAGGAAAGACTATACTTTGGAAGCTTTATTCCATAGCTCTTCTTACCATTGCACCGAATCCATAGATTGTTAGAGACTCATGATACTGGTTGTTATTATTGCTGATTTTAATTTTAATGTTGTGGTTAAAAATTACAAAAAACATGTCTAAACACATTCCATAATTGTTTTTAAAATCCCTGGATTTTCCATAGGGAAGCTAAGCACACCACACACACACACACACACACACACACTCACAATGTTTTTATTACACAGGACTTAAATACTTTTTAAAATGTTTTAATTTTAAGAATTTTAATTATACAACCCAGATTTATTCCCCTCCTGGTCCACATCCTGTACATCCTCCCTGCCCTGTGTATCCATGACAATGTCTCCACCCTTCCAATCTTCTACCCCACCAGACCTCACAATTCCTGGGGCTTCCAGTCTCTTGAGGATTAGGTGCTTCTTCTCTGACTGAGTCGAGACCCAGCAGTCCTCTGCTGTATTTGTGTTGGAGGTCACATATCAGCTGGTGTATGCTGCCTGGTTGGTGCTCCAGTGTCTGAGAGATCTTGGGGGTCCAAGTTAGTTGAGACTGCTGGGCCTTCTAAAGAGTTGCTCTCCTCCTCAACTTCTTTCATCGTTTTGCTAATTCAGTCACAGGGGTCAGCAGCTTCTGTCCTTTGGTTGGGTGTAAATATCTGCATCTGACTCTTGGAGGTAGGAAGTAGGGGGGCCCTCCAGAATGTACCAGAGGCCTGGGAGGTGAGAGAATCTCAAGACTCAAAGGGAGGTACCTTAGATGAACTACCCTGCAGTGGGAAGAGGACTTCAATACTTGAGTTAAACATATGCAGAAAGATTTCAAACCTAAACAATGGAAAGTTGAGGTGTCTTGAAAGAGGAGCCGTTGAGATCCTCCATCAAAGTCCTCAATGATTATAAGCCATGGACTAAATCTTTTATGAATATTTCAAAATATGGTAACTTGTTTTACAAAACTTATAAAAAATCAATACATTTTATCATAAATATTCTCATGTTTTTAACTTAAATGACATTAAATACCTCTTAACACCATGAGGTAATTAATTGTTTTGAATAATTATGAGCTACCAATTGTCTTTTTTTTTCTTTTGCTTATGTCTTTACTAAAATGGCTCCGCCCTGGGTTAAATAAGAGCCAGATGTTTAATGCATAGATGAACAGAATTATTCTATAGTTACTGTTCACTTTTCCAGAATCAAAGATCCTACTTCCCACATATACTTGAAACCACAAGATTCTGATCTTGGCCAGGATAATAACAACAAAACATTTCTCCTGAAGGAACAAGCAATTTCACGTAGCCATCTTTCCCCCTTGTTTTGCTGTAGAGCGTTCCTTCTTCGCCATATGCTTTCAAATTGACCTTCTTGGTCTTGCAAAAGCTACTCTACATTGTGAAAGTCTCTTGGTATATGAGAGGTATTTGTTTGGTTAAAAAGTATATTTTTATTTTAATTTTCATTCAAACTGAAACCTGTAAATACACTTATAATGATATTTGACTTCTTACCAAAATCTGTGGTGGATGGGGGTTTGTTAATAAAAATATGAACTATAATTATCTCAATAGCCACTTTCTCCAAAATAGCTAAAAATTATATGTATTTATGTAATTTTAAATGTTGAAATATCCAAGAGTGTATTCTATAAGCATATTAGCCACTTAGTTATTGTTATGTTGAAACTGATGGTCTGAGTAGAGGAGGCTAAGGCATAACTAAGGTTGGACTTTAAACTCCATCTTTGGGAATTTAAGATTTATGTATTAGTTAGTAACTTTCAATTTGTAACTGCTTGTAAGTAGTTAGAGCCAAAACAAGGTGTTTTTCTCCTAAAGTTTAGAAAATTATTATAAATTTGTAATTGTTGGTAAATTTGTAAATAATTGTAGGTAAATATTTTCCTAAAGTATAGAAAATATCATTGTGAGCTATGTTCAAATGTACAAGAATTTAAAGGCAGAGCTTTAAGATTCTGAGAATTTCTCTCCAAATTAAAACTATTTAATAGAGAATTTTGGACAATATGGAGCCTTTTTAAAAATCAATCACCTTATTCCAAGAGTGAAGAAATACATTATTCATGATTTCCATGCTAAAAATTTATAAGAACTAGTATCACAGATCAATTTTACCTGCTCTCTTTAATTAGTCTTTATAAAATACCTCTTTTTTTGTCATTTTACCCTCATATTCATATAGCACATGAACTACATTCTACTTTGAAGTGGTCATCAACTATAAGGTTAAAATGACAAAGTGGGAAGCCTCTGACCTATTTATGCTACAAAGATCACTTGTGTCACAGTGGCAGTAACTAAGTATTGCTTTAGTCTGAACTGCTTTAATCAAAATGTCAGTCTCAATGAAGATAAAGCACTTTCCAGGGTGATAATAAAAATTAACATTTCTAATATTCTTGCCTGCTATAAATGAAGAATGGTAGCAGAAAGCAGAGTCATATCAAAGTCACATAAGGTTAAGTGTGACTGTATATTTATTGCTGAATAACTATACAGCTAAATCTATTGCTTAGTACACTGACAATTTTCATTTTAATTAATTGAATGTTTACTTCTTCAAACCCAGATGATATATCTTTGGTAAAATTTAAAGTTAATACAGACCAATATGGGGTTATTGAAGTATAGGAAACAAGATAGAACAAGGTTGTAAATCAACATAACTTAAGAGATATGATCATTTTTCAGAGAGGGTTAATGGGAGTATTGTGCATACTGTGACACATGCCTGCGTACAACAGTCGTGGAGAATTTTCCTGAATTTTTACATATATTAACATATAAATAAATACATACAATACTAAGAGTTTATAAGCACATATACATTAAAGTACACACGAATGCCCACATATACACACAGAAACACACAAAGACATACACACGCATACAGACACACACACATACACATACACACATACACACATTCATATCCTAGCTCAATTACTCATAAGTGGTAAATCTTAAGTATCACAATAAAAATTTGAAACAATTGACAAGTCTGATTTATTTTTCTGGTTTATGTATATACCTAGAATTGAGTGTAGTTTAAAAGTTGGAAAGAGTAAGGTAAAGAACAAACTATCACTATTCCTCAGTTGACAAAAATGATAGAAACATCTGTTTTTTAATTCTCTGTATTAAATTATTATTGAGCATTTATTATGTAAACCAAAAGAGTTCAGTGCATTATTCTAAAAGTTCAGCTCACCTTAGTGGCTAAGAAGAGAATGTCATGAATATAATGCTCTTAAAACTCTACTTTTAACATGAATAAGACGGGAAGAGAAAATGAAACTGGGTGATTTTTCTTTTTTGATGGAGTTTGTTTTCAGAGAGCCAACAATGTATTGTGGGCTTCCTTTGACTTGCTTAACAGTGAACAGCCATTGAAGTTAAGTCTTACAGTCAACAAAATTTAGACAACCTGGATACACAATCCGGCTCTCTAAGCCGTATCTGACATTTGAATCCATTCATCTTTTCAAAGTCACTCATCAAGAAGTTGACAAAGAGCTCAACTTCTCAAATGCCTACTGTTTACTTATAAACACAGGAAGTTCATGCTTCTCTGAATTAAGCCTGATGCCTATCTTTGTGAACTGAATTCCACAGGTTCAGAAGAAACCCAGGTGATGAATACTTTTAAAAAACCTGCCTACTCCTGAGACTGTTACTAACTCAAGTCTTACTATCTTTCAATCTGGAGCCACTTGGACATTCTATGCAAAATACAATATTTTATTGCTTAGAAAGGAAAACCTACTAAGCAAATCCATCTCGAGAGCTTCAGTGAGATGCCTTCCATTCAAGAAGTGGCTTTTTCTAAATTCCCATTTTAAATACTTTGCTAAATTGTTGTTATTTGTTTTATTGTAATTGTCATCACATTTGAAGTTCTTACTATCTCCAAGTAATCAGCACATGTGTGAGAAAGACAAACCAATGCACATATTTCCTGTCTGTATTTCCAAGTGATTTGTATAGCATGATCTATCAACTTTCAATGCACGAACTATGTAAGTGGAAACTTGAGGGGCTGAGTAAAAGGGTAGTTGCTGTATGAGATCTATCCCTTCAACATCCTAAGAAACAATGCTTTGTGTTTCTTCATTTACGGTCATAATTTAAGTGAGTAATCTGCAGGCTGAACTGATGAATCATTTCTGAAAGATAAACAGACATGAATGCAAGAGCTTTAGGTATGAAGTTGAACTATTATTTATTGATAATTCTTCCACAATTCCAAGAATAGATGTGCTTGACTCTTTACAGTAAATGTATTAATATTCTGGGACTCCAAAGATTATGCTCGTAGTCCAATGTTGAAAAGGTAAGTATGTAATGAAGGCTATCTGTAATCTACCTGATAGGATGTTAACACTCTATTTTGTTCTGTCAAAGATGCTATATTATTTTACCAAGTACTACTAGGGGAGAACTCTGCACATAAACCATAAGCTAGCATTTCACATATTTTCACCTTATTTTAATAATGTATATATAAGAGGAACACTCCTCCACTGCTGGTGGGGTTGCAAATTAGTACAACCACTCTGGAAATCAGTCTGGTGGTTCCTCAGAAAACTGGGCACCTCACTTCCAGAAGATCCTGCTATACCACTCCTGGGCATATACCCAGAGGATTCCCCAGCATGTAATAAGGATAGATGCTCCACTATGTTCATAGCAGCCCTATTTATAATAGCCAGAAGCTGGAAAGAACCCAGGTATCCCTCAACAGAAGAATGGATGCAAAAAATGTGGTATATATACACAATGGAGTACTATTCAGCCATTAGAAACAATGAATTCATGAAATTCTTAGGCTAATGGATGGAGCTGGAGAACATCATACTAAGTGAGGTAACCCAGTCTCAAAAGATCAATCATGGTATGCACTCACTAATAAGTGGATATTAGCCTGGAAAACTGGAATACCCAAAACATAATCCACACATCAAATGAGGTACAAGAAGAATGGAGGAGTGGCCCCTGGTTCTGGAAAGACTCAGTGTAGCAGTATAAGGCAAAATCAGAACAGCGAAGTGGGAAGGGGTGGATGGGAGAATAGGGGGACTTATGTGACTTTCGGGGAGTGGGGGACCAGAAAAGGGGACATCATTTGGAATGTAAATAAAAAAATATATCGAATGAAATAAAAAAATTAAAAAAATAAAAAATAATGTATGTATAGATGTATGTATGCATGTATGTATTTATGTATTACATAGGTAAAATCATCCTTTGGGCAGAGAGCTTTGCCTTCTTTATATCAAGCTCCAGGAAAGCTGACACATACTGTCACACAAAGGGAGTATATGTAGAATTGTAAGGACTAACCAATAAGTTAAGCATCAATTTTCTAGTAGAGCTACAGTTTAGAGAGAATGACTGTAACAATGCCTATTTAAATCAAATAGAAGAACAGTCTGGTCTGGGAGGCCTACCACCCTAGGGCTTGGGGAAGCTGATTCCAGCAGATGTGAAGCTTGAGTTTTCTGTTAGATACAAAGTGAGCCCAAGGCCAGCCTGAACAGTTCAATGAGACTCTGTTTCATACTAAAAAGTAAAGAATGGTTTGGGGTTCCCAACCCAATGATAGACCTCTTGCTAGCCTCTGTTCAATGCCATTGCCACAAACAAAACAATGGAAAATGCGCTGATAACATGTGCAATAAATAGAAGATGTTCTCCAAGTACCACCCAGGACACAGCAGGCAACTTCTAGAAGATGCTTTCAAACCTGAAAACTATTCCAGGAGCTCATAAATATCCCTAAGTTTCTTCTGATGTTGCATTATGCCACATGACCTACATGTCCTAGAAGTTAAAATTTCATGATGAGGACGTTCTCTGTCAAGTCATAAAAAGAGTCACTCAGAAAGATTCAAAGGTCAAGGACTACATTCTCTGTCAAATTGAGAGACCTAGCTGCAAAGACAGGAGTTCTGTGATGAAAAGAAATATGGCTAGGGGGATAAGAATGCAGTAAGCCAGCAGCTTGACTTCAATCAATTCTGCAAGAAAACAAAAAACAGCCACATTGTGCCAGGCTTTCTCAACTGCACACTTGTGAACTGATAACAAAGTATGGGATAATTTGCCCTATTACAATTGAAAACAGATACACAGGGGATAAACCTATTGAAGACTAATTCTAAAACAAATGATATTCAATATCGTTTTTAAAATAAAAAGTGTACTATAACCATTAGAGGGAATTGCTTGAAAAGCTGTCCCTATGGTTTTTGAGAGGTTCAGCAGGGAGGAACTTTTTTACCCAATCATAAGTTTATATTATGCAGCTATAGCTGTTTCCAGGACACGAGAGTAGATATGTGCGCACAGCATTTAATGTATTCTATGGGCTTTCATCCATATTAAAGAGGCAAATGCTTTTATTTGGGAGGGGAAAGGGGCATTTTAATGATCTACGAAAGATGCCAAGGTCTTTTTTGTGGCCTTATTCAACTTCCCCCAGAACTTGACTCAGACCCTGTCACACAGAGAAAATATATGTGGCTTTTCTTTATTCTTTCATGTGTTTTGAGTTTAATAACATATGCTGTTTATAATCGGTTTCTATAGAGCTCCTCTTTTGTCTTGTAAACAGTTGCAAAGATTTACCTAGAGCTGTGGAGATTTTCTCTTTCTTTATCCACCCCCACCCTCTTCTTGGAAAGTCTAAGTAGTTCCAGGGACTAGCAGTGGCTTAACTTCAGTCATGTTTGTGATAGATAATGAAGTTATTGTTCAATTTGGGCTCTTTGAGAGGGTGTGAAATTAGCCAGTTCTCTTAGTCGTTTTGGAGTTGCCTCTCAATCCTGTCTCAGGAGTCATGACAGTTTGTGCTTCACTGATTCATCGAGAATTCCTGTAAATGGATTCTCTGTGGGTAATGAGGCGCTCAGGGTAAGCAGGTCAGGTTATTTTTATTCCAAATGAATCAGATTATTCTTGAAGAGATAATTGGCTCCTGTCTCTTATGGACTTAATGCAAGGCAGCTCTTTAATTACTCAATAGCATATTATTTTGTGGTTTTAGTATTCTGCTGTTTCAGATGAAGGCATTGACACTCAATGCTGAGAGACCTGTGAAGTCATAGATGCTAAATACAAGATCAGCATGTTGCCTGATTGGAGGTGATTTCCTATGGGTTATATTTAGGGAAGTCTCACAAATTGCCACACTGTCATCTACAGGTTTTTTTTTTTTTTTTTTTTTTTTTTTTTTTTTTTTTTTTTGTCATCTAGGAAATGTTTTTCTCTTGTCTCTGACACTTTGAAATCTACTGCAGTAGAACATGACAGTTTCTTTCAAATCCACATCAAAAATGTCAAGAATAAAGTACCACTTCTACATACAACTTTTTTTGATTTTTAACTTTTCATATTCTAGGTCATTAGCCAATGAAGTTTTTGTGTTTCAATCACTTAAGCTTTTCTGGGTGTGATGGCTCACATCTATAATTTCGGCACTTTGAAGGCTGAGGCAGGAATATTGCTCTTAGTTCAAAGCTAGCCTGAACAATATAGAAGGTCTAGTAGTACTTCAGAGGAGGGTCCTATCATTTCTACATATTAAATTGATTGGCTCATTCATACTAATCCCTGATGTTTAGTAATCACTAATCTCTAGCGAATACTAGATGCTAGTGAATCTAGTGAATAATAACAGAATAATCTGTTAGTGAGAAATGTAGTTTTCACTAACATTGAGGACTACACCCTGCTCTAGGAATCCCTGCTGAGTCATACTCATTTTACTGCAATAATCATTCTAATTGGTTATTAACTTAATATCATCCAAAAGTGTTTTTAATCTCTCTACTTTAGTGAGCTGCTCTGGGACTCTGTTCATTTAACTCTGGATTACTGGCATTTTTAGGGCAATATTTTCATTTATTCTTTAAACTTTTCTTATACAGACAGTGCTTTTTGTCAGCTATACTACCACTGTTCCCCCTTGAACTCCTCCCCTCCAGGTGCCAATAACATACCTACACCCAAACTTCATGCTCTTCTTGTTATTTTATTATTATTAATTTATTATTATTCCATGATCCCAATTAGAACCAATCATACATGTATGTGAGGCCATCTACTGGTCAATGGGTCCCAAATGCCAGGAGAAGTGACTCTCCTCCCTTGGCAGCTATCAACAACTAGTAGCTTCTCCACTATGAATGGACCTTGGAAGCTCCTCCCCTTTAACATCTTGGACTTGTGAAAGTCTTGTGTAGATAGCCACAGATGCTGGAGTTTCAGGCATGTCATATCTAGAAGATACTCTTTATAATGCTTCCCCAACACCAAGTTCTCACATTTTTTCAACCCCTCTTCTTCAGTGTTCCCCGAGTCTATTATTGCGTTGTCTGTCTGTCTATCTGTCTATCTATCTATCTATCTGTCTATCTATCTATCTATCTATCTATCTATCTATCTATCTATCTATCTATCTATATCTTGTGCAGTTAAAATGTCTGGTTTTATTTTTTTCCCTTTTATTGACAACAGATTCTTTTCTCACACAATGTATTCTGATGAGGCTTTCCATTTCCTCTACTCATCCCAATTTCTTCCCATTTCCTCCTTATTTGGACGCACTCCCTTTCTGTCTGCCATTCAAAAGATTAGTCTGGATGGGAGAGATGGCTCAGTGTTTAACAGCACTGATTGCTCTTCCAGAAGTCCTGAGTTCAATTCCCAGGAACCACATGGTGGCTCACAACCCTCTGTAATGGAATCCAATGCCCTTTTCTGTGTGTTTAAGGAGAGCAACAGTGTGCTCAAATACATTTTTAATATATATATTAAAAATAAAAAAGATCAGGCTTGCTTCTAAGACATCACAATAAAATATAATAAGATTAAATAAAAGCTTGAATGTTTTTATGAATGTATCTCATAGGCATCCAAAGAATTAGACTAAATAACACAAGAGTATCAAATTCATGGTACAAAGCTAAATAATGATTTGTTCAAACACCATTTGTTTTTCCTTCATAGCCCTTGTGTCTCTATGAATGGTGGTCATGACAGCCCTCCTTGTCAACCTGTCCATTTCCTCTTTGTTTTCCTCTCCTTTGTTTTTAAACTTCTTTCAGTGAACCCTTTATTTAGTCTTATTTCTACCTTTTAGTTGTACATTGACCCAGAGGACAAATGAGCATCTGCCTTGCACATTTAGGGCATGATGTTGCCTCTAACTCTCCATAGTTTATAAATCTAATTTACATTTGAAATGTGTATATAATGCTAGGTTCACGGGTTAAAATGGTAATATTATTTTGGCAGATAGTATGTTTTCCAAAGACTTCTCTGGTTGCATATTAAACAGTTTCATCATACAGTGAACTGACTTACATACCCTTGACCACACAAATTATAAACTGACTGAGTTGGCAAAAGTTCATCTACTTTTTTGGAAGAAACTTAAAGCTCAACATTTTGTTTGTATTGTGCTCATATTGGGTTATGAAGATTTCTGACATGGTTGTTTTCGTTCTTTAAAAAACAAAATAGATGAATTCTTCATTACCCTTGCTTTCAAACCTACTGCTGCCTCAAAGCTAATGTGTTTCATATGCTCACACATACACACACACACACACACACACACACACACACACACACACGCACATACGCACGCGCACACACACACACACACACACACACCACGCTGGTCAAAGGAAAAAAAATGGGCCTCAACCTGTGCCTAAAACTTAGCTTCTGAATTTGTCACCATGTAACCTGACCAAAAGTAGTTTGAAGATGTAATTATGAAGTCTGAGATGGGGAGCTTGTCCCACATTGTATGACTCCCCTTATAAAATTTAAGAAGAATGGTAGAATTTCAAGTGAGGCTATGAGAATGATTAAAAGAATGATACAGGAACAAGAACTGGGGACAGAAAATTGAAGAAGTACCAGGAGTGCCTCTGTCCTAGCCTCATAAGACTAATTTGATTAAAAGACTGTAAAGTGAACGTGGACTCTTAAGTACCTTACATAAAGCACTAAGGCATTTGGAATTTATTACACAAGAAATTAATATAATGAATTAAAATGAGAGGTTTTGATTTTCTGCTTGGATATCATTTTCTTGATAAATATGTTCTTTATGCTCTTTTATAGAACATGCTTACAATCCTAGCACTTAGGAGGTAGAGGCCAGAAAATTGAGGTTCTGAGCCACCCTAGGCAATATTGTATGACACTGTCTCAATAATAATAATGAAAAATAAAAAGATAACTAAAAGAAAAGCTTTTGTTCTTTGTTTCCAAACTAAAAATTCTAAGTAAACATTCCAAACTAAAAATTGCTAAAATAGCAAACAATAGACAACATTAAAATTTCACATTAAAGGTGTCCTCCTAGGTCTAGAGAAATCACTCAGGAGTTAAGAACAATGGCTGATATTCTGGAAGATCCAGCTTTGATTCCCAGCTCCCAAATAGTGGCTCATATCCATCTGTGACTCAAGTTACAGAGTAGCTGACACCCATGTCTGGCATCCATGTGCAGAAGACACACACATGGTACACAGAACTTCATTCTGGCAAAACATCCATACATAGGAGAAGAATAGACTCCTTAAGTATTTAAACATACTCTGATGTTGCCACAGAGCTCTACTAGAGGATGTGAACTGGAGGATGACTTTGCTTCTGTAAACACAAAAACTCAATGTGAATTTGTATAATAATCTAAGAGTTACTATACTAAATATATACATGTGTGTCTATTTTAATTGATCCTCAGCTACAATGCAAAAAACACTTTAATGCTTTTAGATTCAAAGAATTTGAATAGATTCAAAGAATCTATGTAGATTCAAAGAATTAGTCCCATAAATTTGGGTGGCATCAATAAAGAGTTGTTGAATGATGTCTGCTTGAGGACCACAGACAGTAGTAAATTTGAGGGAACAAGAAAGACAATTATGTAAAATATTTAAAGAAGCCTAGGAATATTTTTTATTAAATATTTTCTTTTTTACATTTCCAATGTTAACCCCTTTCTTTGTTACCCCTCTGAAAACCACCTATCCCATCCTCCCCATTTTCCTGACTTGGAATTCCCCTACACTGTGGCATTGAGCCCTCACAAGACCAATGGCATATCCTCTCATTGATGGCTGAAAAGGCCACATATGTAGCTGGAGCCATGGGTCCCTCCATGTGTACTCTTTGGTTGACGGTTTAGACCCCAGGAGTTCTGGGGATACTTGTTGCTACATATTACTGTTCCTCCTATGGGGCTACAAACCTCTTCAGCTCCTTGAGTCCTTTCTCTAGCTCCCCCATGGGGACCCTATGATCAGTCCATTGGTTGGCTGCGAGCCATGGGTATTTTGATCCCCCTTCTAAGAAGGACCAAAGTATCCATACTTTGGTCTTCCTTCTTCTTGAGCTTCAGGTGGTCTATGAATTGTATCTTGGGTATTCTGAGCTTTGGGGCTAATATCCACTTATCAGTGAGTGGATACTATGTGTGTTCTTTTGTGATTGGGTTACCTCACTTAGGATGATATTTTCTAGTTCCATCCATTTACCTCAGAATTTCATGAATTCATTGTTTTTAATACCTGAGTAGTATTCCATTGTATAAATGTACCACATTTCCTGTAGTCATTACTCTGTTGAGGGACATCTGGGTTCCTTCCAGCTTCTGGTTATTATAAATAAGGCTGCTATGAACATAGTGGAGCATGTGTCCTTATTACATTCTAGAGAATCTTCTGGCTATATGCCCAGGAGTGGTATAGATGGGACCTCAGGTAGTTCTATGTCCAGTTTTCTGAGGAACCACCAAAGTGATTCCAGAGTGGTTTTACCAGCTTGCAGTCCCACCATCAGTAGTGGAGTGTTCCTCTTTCTGCACATCCTCTCCAGCATCTGTACAGAGCCATATTGGGGCAGTCTTGCACTTGGTCAGAGTTTGACTTTGGTCAAGGTTAACTTCTCCCAGTTAGCCAGGATTCTGCTCCACCTAGGGTGGAGTGCACGTAGTAAAGGTTAAGTTCATTGTTCTTCCTGGTATAGGGATTCCTGAATTAAACAGGTGACCCACCCAGCTGCCGGAGCAGTCAAGACGAAGACCTCCAAGAGAAGCTAGACAACTTCCACCGGAACTCAGCCTGGAGTCTGGGGGGAAGGGTTTGCCCGAACTGTTAAAAGGTCCGGCGCCATTAAAGTTTACGGCTTTGATCAGTGAACATTGACTTAGCCGTACTTTCTTTTCGCCGCTCTTCCCTATGACCCCAAAATTCTCTCAACAGGTAACCTGGTTTACATGTAGCTGCTGGCGGCTACATAGTGGCGCCTGAACGTGGGAAGACCTGGCACGAGAGAATTTCTTGAGGTAGCCCTATCCAGCGAAGCTTCGTGGAAAAGGTGAAAATTAATGGTGTCCGCACGGTAAGCAACATAGAGGGCAAAACTAGCGCTAGTGAATTCGTGTCTATGGTTGTGAGTGCAGGAATGGATACAGTTTTTCAAGCATACTGCGTGGACCCAGCGCAGGACTGCTTGGGTTGATAAGATAGGGAAATATGGGGAAGGAATTTGGTAGGCATTTGCCCAAAGCTCGTAAGAGCTGATTTCGGCGAAAAGAAAGGGGTTTTTAAAAATAGGCATATGTCCACAGCTTCTAAGAGCTGTTTAAAGAGGAAAATGGATGCAATTGCTTAACAAGCACGCTTAACTTTCTGTGTATCTTTCCGTGTTTGTCCCGGTGCACCGACTGTCTATGTGTATGTTTATGTCCTCTCTGTGTCTTTGTGTGAATGACTGTTTCATGTTAAAAAGAAAAAATTGGTAAAGATTACATCTGCTGGTAACCTTTTGAGCTAGCCACAGTTTGTGTGGGGATTGATTCAAAGCCACGCTGCAGCAGCGTAGCTCACTCACCCAAGACAGAAACATGGCTGGGGAAAAAGCCGCTCTTAAAGCCCAGAAACCTCAAGATTTGGGAAGACTTTGGTTTGGCTTGTGAAATTCATGTAGTCGCTTTATACTTGTTTTTAATTGGTTTTAATGATATAAGGCTTTACATTTCTTGACTAAAGAGTTATAAATTAATTGGTTATTATGTAAAAGGTATAGTGTTATTAAGAAAAGGTTAGTTTAAAACTGGTAATTCAGTGTTAGAGCCATCTTAACTAACTACACGTGGCCTAACGCCACTCATGCTTTGTTCTTGTTTATAATTGGATTTAAAGGTATATTTTGCATGTCTTGACTATAGAGTATTGGCTTAAGTCACTGCACATGATTTAAAAGGTATAATGTTATTAACAAAAGTCAGGTTAAGGCTGGTAGTTTAGGGTAGTCGCCATTTTGAACACGTGGCATGATGGTTAAGGCTGGTAGTTTAGGGTAGTCGCCATTTTGAACACGTGGCATGACGATTAAGGCTGGTAGTTTAGGGTAGTCGCCATTTTGAACACCACATGGCATGACGCAATCCAGGAAATACAGGCCTTTAAGACGCTCCTAAATTGGCATGGTGTTTTGTGTGAATCTTGGCCTGGAGATTGGATTTTAAGATTTAAAATAATGTCTCTTTAATAAGTTACACTGGCAGACAAACCTTGTGCTGTAAAAATGTGTTTGCCATTGATTTTAAAGAAAATAGATTGTTTAAAATTGGGATTTGCTTCCAAAATTGCAATTGTGCTCTAATATTGCAAGAAAACATTGAGTTACAATAAAAATCAGTGTGTCATTGGCTGCAGTTTTCAGTTTGCAGGCTCATAATTCTTAACATCTTGTAATTAAGATAATTTTAAGAGTGATACAGCTGTCTCCAAGATTAAAAAGGAGATCTCAGTGGAAATGTATTTGATATCAAGTAGGTTCCTTTGACCATGGAATTACAGGTTTCTTTTGTTTAATCCTTAAATTGTCCTTGTAGGTTTGGGTCTGGTCTTAGATAAAAGGCTCAGATTAGAAGATATTTACTTTCCAGTAATCTCTTACAATGTTCTTGCCAAGGACTCAGGGTGGATCCTAGGGCAGAATTTTTACATTTGAGTTAATGCAAAGCTTAGAGCTGCCTCAGGGGAAGCTAGTGAGGAAGCTTGAGAAATTGTTTCTGCCTTACAGGCCCCACCTAGGGAGTGTTTGGCTTAAAAAAAAAAAAAAAAAAAAAAAGGTTTTGACTTATCCAGGTGTGGGTTAAAATGCAGTTCAAATCTATGAAAGGTCAAGGAGGCTATAAAAGCATTAACATTTGGCCTGTCTACTCCCTATAAAATTATTGTAAATTTAAAGGGTTGGTTTTTTGCTTTACATTCTGATAATTATAAAAGCATTTGCTTCTAATTTTAAAGAGACAACAAAACAATTTCATTAGAAAGTTTTGCCTCAGGGAATGGCTAACCGCCTTATGTCTTGTGAGAAAAAGTGTTTTGTCTCTGTTTCAATACTAGAAGTTAAGATCTTAAAATTTTCAGTGTATAATGTTCATAGAATGTTTGTTACAGGCCCTTGCTCCTATAGACTTTTAGAATTTTTAGGTAAATGATTTTCAAAGGTTGTTAAGATATATTAATTGGCTTTATCTTATTTACCTCATTTTAAGCTTGCCACAGAAGGTCTTAAACCTCTGTTTTCAAGGTAGGAAACGTTTGTTCCTTGCTTCAAGCAACAATCAAATTTATTATTAATGGTTGGTCTATTACATGGTAAGCATTTTTAGGCAAAATTAATAATTGTTATCCAAAAGATAATTTGTACTATCAGATCACATGTTTATTCCTTTAAGTTTCTCCCTGCTTCAACACAGATACCTGAATTGGGTGCTATAGCAGCTATTTTTAAGATGTTAAAGGTCAAGCTTTTAATAATAGTAGATATACATAGCTCATGGTCTATAATTGCTTAAAATTGGTCCATTTTTAATACTGCTAATTCTTAATATTTACAGTTTATACAAATGTGATTCAAATTTCTAAGAACAAAGGATATGTTCTCTAAATGACTGTCCTTTAGGTATTTGAAATAATTTTATATTTTGTGCACATCAAATTATAAAGATTTGTTCTTGATGTCCTCAATTTCTACCTCTACCACGTAATGGTGTTAATCCTAGAGGACTTAGTTATTACAGATAAATGATATTCATATTTCTAATTTAAAAGATAAAAAAAAATATGTACATGTGACTAATGATTCATTTTTAGGCTGTCTAGTTGCAACTGCTCTAACAGAAAAAGCAACTATATTTTATATAATTACATAGTTATTGCCTATGTTATGGTTTATACTTTGTGTTCCAACTTAAATTAATAAAACAATATCTTCTTGGAAGAAAGAAGAGAGGGGAAATTGTGTCCCTGTGCATATAATTTAAATTATGCTTACATGTTTTTAAGAAAATTTTAAAATTTTAAAATTGGATGCCAAGAAACTCCTTGCTAAATGTATATGACATCTTGTAATTAGACATATTGATGTCTAGGTGAAATGAAGGAATTCACTTACTAACATATGCCATGATCCTGATTTAATATTGGGGGAGAAGGCATGTCCTCTGTTTTTTCCACAGAATGCTGCAGAAGATATGCTGACTGTGCTTGCTGAATGCCCAGACCATGGTAACATAAGAGCTATATTGGATATATGTTCTTGACTTACCTCAATTGTTAAATGTCCCAGGTTAGATAAATTGCCTAGCTTCAAGCTTTTAGACTTTGTGGGACAGAAAATAGAGACTGTTAAGCTAGCTTAGGAAAAATTAATCTAAAGAAGAGTTAAAATGACTCTTCTCCTTATTGTGTTCAGCTGACTTAACCATAGACTAGTCTAGAAATAATCCCAATATTGAAGATTCCAATTTTGAAGATGGCTAACAATCTTCAGCCAGCTGTGTTAATTTAACATATAGTCTCCACTTTTCCTGAGAAGTAACAGCTTAATTCTTGATTCACAAGGCTACCTCTCCCACCTCAGAGGCCAAGCCTTGGGTCCTTAAAGTTGTTAATTTACAACTGAATTGGATACTTCTGGGACAAGTTAATCCTATTCCACCTTTAACTCTTGACCTTGTCTGTTAAGCAGACTGGCTGTCTCCACCCAGGTTCACCTGGATGGAGAGATTACATGTCTGTTAAAGACACTTGCAGACCCCCCTGGCTTCAAAACTTACACAAGTGGATCTCCAAAGAGGGAGCCACATAGAACTCAGATCTATGTGTGTTTGTTTATGAACAAACATGGGTACCAGCGAGACGTGCGAGGCAAAGCACTGCATGGGGAGGTGAATTTCTGCTTCTGAGTCCCCAGGAAGTACACCTAATTGCATAGGGGTTAACGTCGAGAGGCTGTCCTTAAAATAATAAGGGAGCCTATTACCCCTCCTCTGAAAAAGACGTTATACAATATTTAAGAGGAATTACGGTCAATGCTTCCCCTCCTGGTTAAGGCCCGCCTTCTTATGAAGGATATTTATCCACTTGTTTTCTACCTCCTCGTGTTCAAATTAATAAAAAAAGGGAGGACATGTACAGAGCCATATTGGGGCAGTCTTGCACTTGGTCAGAGTTTGACTTTGGTCAAGGTTAACTTCTCCCAGTTAGCCAGGATTCTGCTCCACCTAGGGTGGAGTGCACGTAGTAAAGGTTAAGTTCATTGTTCTTCCTGGTATAGGGATTCCTGAATTAAACAGGTGACCCACCCAGCTGCCGGAGCAGTCAAGACGAAGACCTCCAAGAGAAGCTAGACAACTTCCACCGGAACTCAGCCTGGAGTCTGGGGGGAAGGGTTTGCCCGAACTGTTAAAAGGTCCGGCGCCATTAAAGTTTACGGCTTTGATCAGTGAACATTGACTTAGCCGTACTTTCTTTTCGCCGCTCTTCCCTATGACCCCAAAATTCTCTCAACAGGTAACCTGGTTTACATGTAGCTGCTGGCGGCTACAGCATCTGCTGTCCCCTGAATTTTTCATCTTAGACATTCTGACTGGTGTGAGGTAGTTGTTTTGATTTTCATTTCCCTGATAATTAAGGATATTGAATATTTCTTTAGGTGTTTCTCAGCCATCTGGTGAAGTATTTTGAGATCCACTTTTGGAGTCTAGAATTGTTTTCTTTCTTATCACATTCAGTAGTTTTGTATGATACTATCAAGTAAATTTACTTGAAAAAAAAACCCACAGTAGTAGCTTAGTCTAGGTTGGCTTCTAGATGTGCATGAACTGGTTTCATGCACCATGTAATGGTACAATGTTTTCCCATTGGTGTTTGTTTGCTTGGTCTTATGTGGTAAACCTGTCTGCATCTTGGTTCAATACACAATCTCCAGTAATCCTTCCTATTCCAAATATTGACAGATAATGTGATTTCACTGACTCATTCTATATCACACAGAGAGAGACAACTTCCTTCAGATAACCTGACAAACTTTCTAATGTGAGCTCTGCTGTGGAAATGTTTGCAGTACCCTGAGCCAACTAAGGTAAGGCTGGTTTGCAGCAATAATTTCAGAAGTCCTTTTCTGATCCTGCGTTCCACTTTCATTCACAATGTCTTTACTGCTTCATCCTTCTCTTTGGAGTCTGCAATTCTGACACTATAGACTAAGCAACTGTGCCTCTGACATTTACTTTCAGGCATGCAGTCTTCATTTCAGCCCCAGTTTGTTGACCCTGACCCTTCGCACCCTATTCCTTCAAGATGCATTTATGACTGTAAATAAAAATGTAAATATCTCTTTATGGGTCTATCATATATCTTCTTCAAGTTAATCAGATCCTCTAAGATTAGAATATTTATATAGCCATTATTTTTCTTTAATAAAAGATGATCAACGTCATCACTCAATGTACAAAATATGGAGAAAATGTTTCTCGTGCATTTGGAATACATAAATCTACATTTGCTTGATTTTACTGATGCAAGTTATCTGTGAAACTAATAAAAAGGAAAGAGATGATTTGGAGGAAAAGAAAAATGCCTAGAATCACTGCTTTTGAAACCTTCTTTTTTTTTTAATGGCTGAAGTTCAAATAGTATTCTTTTGATGAGTTGCCATTTTTGTTCACTGATATAGGGTTTTAAATATGTCTTTAAAATGTGGTCCAACCTGTCTATTGCTTGATATTTGACATTGTTTTCCCTGAAACTGTTTTAGTGGTTACTTGGACATTGGATATTGTAATGGCTTAAATTTGCTTTGTCAATCCATTCCTTGGCCACTGCAAAGCAGGCATTCAATATGTAATGAAAAATTAGCCAAAAGTGTCACTTTGGCTTAGTAAGAGGTAACTGAACATTCCGGTGTTATAAAATAGAATCAAAAAGCTTAACCTCGGCCTGGGCTGAGCACCAGAATCAACATACAGCTTTAAATGACTCATTTTCTTAGAGACTCCATTTCTTCATCCTTTACAGTTAATGGAAAATATGCCCAAATCCAGTCATATAAATGACAATGATATAGGCTTTAGTAATCTAAACAGATTAACTTATCACTCCTGTTCATTGCTTTCATATATTTAGTCATCTAGTTCCACATACTTAGGAGCATATAGAATCTTCAGTTAAGACCAAATTATAAAGCATATGCACTTTTCTTTATCACAGACAAAAAGCAAAAGAATCTTCCTTAGGGGCTGAGAGCATTTACTATTCAATCCATCACTATGTTTTTTGTTTTTTTTTTCTAAATTAAGGTGCAGCATTCTCTTGTATACAGATTACGCAACACACTCAACAAAAACAATATACTCAGTTCTTTGCACAGTCATTTCTAATCAAAGAAGTCATTTCCTATCACACATAAAAAGCTAAATGTGGATTCCATGCAGGGAAGCTGGCAGTCTGACTAGGGAGCATCACCACCCCTTCCTCAGTTCTAGATCAAAGACTCTACCAGTCTTTTCCTCAGCTCTATAGCAGACCACATGCTGCAACTTCACTACCTCCATGCTCCAGTTGATAACAGATATCACATCCACCAAAAATTCCTCCAAACTCTTCCAGTTATTCCAGACCCCAGCTCTAGCAGGCACTCCCTGAGAACTCATCAGCTAAACTGCTAGCTAAGCAAGTAGGCCAGCAAAGCAGGTAGGTGAATTTCAGATCTTCACTCTTTTCCTCTCCTTCAAATCTCCAAGTCTCATCCCTAGCTCTATAGCAGACTACCTCTTGTGGCCACTCTTCAATTTCTGCTTTCATTTCCAGAGGACTAAGCAGAGGACTGTGGAACACATTGCATTTCTCCCTCCAGTGGACCTGCTGAGCTCCTTTTTAAACTCCTGCCCATTCCTAAGTGTCAGCTTCCAAAACCAAGAAAGATATTTTACCAGGAACCTCCAGATGCCTCACCTGGCAGAATTCCCAAAACTGTCTAGCAGGCAACATACAGCTCCCACACTCTTCTAAGAATCAGAAAGGCAACTGAAACCAAGGAATAAAACAACCCATCAAAGACAAACCAAAAAGAGCACCTAATATTATGGTCATCCCAAACACAAAAAACAAAACAAAACAAAACAAAAACACAATAAATACCAACCAGAAGAATATGTCTCCAAGATACACACAGCCATACACAAATTTTTAAGTGTGCCCTAAAAATTTCAGCAGAGCTGAAGTACAAAACAAAACCCATACAATTTTCTTTATGAATATGATAGAAGTCTTTAAAAAGAAAGTGAATGAATATCTTAAAGACAATGCAAACAAACAATGGAAGGAAATGAGTAAATCCGTTCAAGACCTGAAAGTAAAATAGAATTAATAAAGAGACTTGTGGAAGCCTTCTGGTTTCTGTCTGCAGCTTGGGACCATCCTCTGATACAGTATGCCATATCCAAGTGGCACAGGGAGGTAGCTAATCACTCAGGAGTGCAGAGAGGCCAGACAGCACAGGTAGGAACACTCTTGCTGCTCAGAGGAAACAGACAAAAACCCTGAGGACACAAGAGCCCAGGAGCAGCCTGGGACAGGAGTCTTCCAATTTCTCTCCACACCCAGAGGTGATCTGGAGTCACAGAACTACAAACCTAAAAACAATCACAAAAGAGCTAGTCTCACAGGAGTACCTACATATCTGTGTACACAGAGAGAATGGGTCTCCCAGGAGCAGAGAAACAGAGGCTTGCAGGACAGATAAGCCACTGTAAGAGACAACAATACCAGCTAACACCAGAGATAACCAGACGGCAAAAGGCAAATGCAAGAATATTACCAACAGAAACCAAGGCAACATGGCATCCTCTGAACAAAGTTCTCCCACAACAGCCACGGACATCCCAACACACAAGAAAAGCAAAATCTGGAGTTAAAATCACATCTCATGATGCTGACAGAGGACTTCAAGAAGGACATAAATAATTCCCTTAAAAAAATACAGGAGAACATGAGTCAACAGGTAGAAGCCCTTAAAAGGAAACACAAAAATCCCTTAAACAATTACAGGAAAACAAAAACAAGTGAAGTAACTGAACAAAACAATCCAGGATCTAAAAATGGAAGTAGAAACAACAAAGAAATCACAAAGGGATACAACACTGGAGACAGAAAACCTTGGAAAGAAATCAGGAGTCATAGATGCAAGCATCAACAACAAAATACAAGAGATAGGAGAAAGAATCTCAGGTGCTGAAGATACCATAGAGAGCATTGACACAACAGTGAAAGACAATGCAAAATGCAAAAAGCTTCTAAGCCTAAATATCCAGGAAATCCAGGACACAATGAGAAGACCAAACCTAAGGGTCATAGGTTTAGAAGAAAGCAAAGATTTACAACTTAAAAGGCCAGTAAATATCTTCAACAAAATTGTAAAAGAAAACTTGTCTAATCTAAAGAAAGAGATGCCCATGAGCATACAAGAAGCCTACAGAACTCCAAACAGACTGGACCAGACCAGAATGTCCTTCAGTCACATAATAATCAAAATGCCAAATCCAGTAAACAAAGAAAGAATATTAAAAGCAGTAAGGGAAAAAGGTCAAGTAACATATAAAAGACAGACATACCAGAATTACACCAGACTTCTCACCAGAGACCATGAAAGCTGGAAGATCCTGGGCAGATCTCTTACAGACCCTAAGAGAACACAAATGCCAGCCCAGGATACTATACCCAGAAAAACTCTTAATCATCATAGATGGAGAAACCAAGATATTCTATGATAAAACAAATTTATACAATATCTTTTCACAAATCCAGCCCTTCAAAGGATAATAGATGGAAAATGACAGTATAAGGAGTACAACTACACCCTAGAAAAAGCAAGATAGTAATCTTCTTTCAGCAAACCCAAAAAAAGATAACCACAGAAACATAAAAATAACATCAAAAATAACAGGAAGCAACAATCACAATTCCTTAATATCTCTTAACATCAATGGACTCAATTCCCCAATAAAAAGACATACTAATAGACTGGATGTGTAAACAGGAACCAGCATTTTACTGCATACAGGAAACACACCTCAGTGTCAAAGACAAACACTACCTCCAAGTGAAAGGCTAGAAAACAATTTTCCAAGCAAATGGTCCCAAGAAACAAGCTGGAGTAGCCATTCTAATATGAGATAACATTGACTTTCAGCCAAAAGTCATCAAAAAAACAAGAAGGATGTTACAGACCTTTCGTCTGCTTAGGGATATCCAGGGTCCTCTGGTCCAGGAAGGCACAGGTCCGGCTGAGATGACAGACAGAAAAAAACCACGCACACACAGAGGCGGTTTGAACTGAATGTATTTTGGAGCCATAAGGCAAGGATTTTTATACAGGAAGAGTTGGTATTACCATTTCAAAAGATGTAGCCAGTGGGGCAGGCACAATTATCATAGCCACTTGGTACAAGGAAATGCAACACCAGGAACAAAGTTTCTCAAGAAACAGATACAGAGGATCAATTTACAGATGCCATCAAACTTCCTGATTAGAATACAGAGTCACTCATAGTTTACAGTAAACCTTCAAAAAGTTTGAAGTTTCTTATACCACCTGGGTCTTAACAAGTTCTTGTGAGAAATCCTTATCTAACATTTAGCCTTTTACCTTGTAAAACAAAACTTCCTGAGTAAATCAATGCTTTCAGTACCAGAGTGCCCAAGCCATCCTCATATACATACGCACAGCCATAAAAACCTGCATGTAGTTGGAAGGTAGTAATTATGTAAACAACTGTGAGGCAAGGCACTGAAATTCTAAAACGGGGGGGGGGGGGGGGGGTGGAGGGGGTTGGCGGTCAGTGAGTAGACTTCAAAGACCAGCTTATCAGCCAGGCCTTAGGAATCCTGGTGAAGAGAGAAAAGGAGGAAGTCAGGGCAGACTGCTACTTGGGAACTAAGGGCTCATCTTAAATAGCCAGAAAGTAAGAGAGTACAGTAAATTGCCAGGTGAGATTATCAGCTTCCACAGCTTCCAGAGAGTTCCGTTCTTCCCAGGAGGCATTTCTTTTCCGCCTCTGTCTGTAAAATATCATTTTTACAGACATCACTAGGCCACCGCGGCAAAAGGACACTTCATACTCATCAAAGGAAAAATTTACCAAGGAGACCTCTCAATTCTGAACAATTCTATGCTCCAAATGCAAGGTCACCCACATTCGTAAAAGAAACTTCACTAAAGCTCAAAGCACACATTGCACCTCACACATTAATTGTGGGTGACTTCAACATGCCACTCTCATCAATAAACAGATCAGGGAAACACAAACTAAACAGAGACATAGAGAAACTAACAGAAGTTATGGACCAAATGAATTTTACAGATATCTATAGAACATTTCATCCTAGATCAAAAGAATATATCTTCTTCTCAGCACCTCATAGTACCTTCTCCAAAATTGACCATATAATTGGTCACAAAACAGACCTCAACAAACATAAAAAGATTGAAATAATCCCATGCCTCCTATCAGATCATATGGAGTAAGGGTGGTCTTCTATAGCAACAAAAGCACCATAAAGCCCACATACAGATGGGAGCTGAACAATGCTCTACTGAATACCTTGGTCAAGGAAGAAATAAGGAAAGAAATAAAAAACTTTTTAGAATTTAATGGCACAACATACCCAAATCTATGGGACACAAAGAAAACAGTACTAAGAGGAAAACTCATAGTTCTTAGTGCCTCTGAAAAGAAGGTGGAGAGAGCATACACTAGCAGCTTAACAGCCCACCTGAAAACTTTAGAACAAAAAGAAGCTAATGTGCCCAAGATCAGTAGATGGCAGGAAATCATGAAACTCAGGGCTGAAATCAAGCAAGTAGAAACAAAAAGAACTATACAAAGAATCAGTAAAACCAGGAGCTGATTCTTTGAGAAAATCAACAAAATAGATAAACCTTTAGCCAGACTAACCAGAGGGCACAGAGACAGTATCCAAATTAACAAAATCAGAAATGAAAAGGGAGATATAACAACAGAAACCGAGGAAATTAAAAAAATCATCAGTTCCTACTACAAAAGCCTATATGCAACACAACTTGAAAATCTGGATGAAATGGACAATTTTCTAGACAGATACCAAGTATCAAAGTTAAAGCAGGATCAGATAGACCTAAACACTCCATTAATACCTAACGAAATAGAAGTGATTATTGAAATCTTCCAACCAAAAAAAGCACAGGAGCAGATGGTTTTAGTGCAGAATTCTATCAGATGTTCAAAAAAGAGTTAACACCAATACTCTTCAAACTATTCTGCAAAATAGAAGGAACACTACCCAACTCACTCTATGAAGCCACAATTACACTGATACTAAAACCACACAAAGATACAACAAAGAAAGAGAACTTCAGACCAATTTCCCTTATGAATATCAATGCAAAAATACACAATAAAATTCTTGACAACTGCCGGGTGTTAGTGGCACACACATTTAATCATAGCACTTGGGAGGCAGAGGCAGGCAGATTTCTGAGTTCGAGACCAGCCTGGTCTACAGTGTGAGTTTCAGGACAGCCAGAAACAGGGCTACACAGAGAAAACCTATTTTGGAAAAAAAAAAAGAGTAAAATATTCTTGCCAACTGAATCAAGAGCACATCAAAACCATTATTCATCATGATCAATTGGGCCTCATCCCAGGGATACAGGGATGGTTCAATATACAGAAATCCATCAATGTAATCCACTTCATAAACAATCAAAGAAAAAAACCACATGGGCATTTCATTAGATGCTGAAAAGGCATTTGACAAAATTCAGTATGCTTTCAGATTAAAAGTCTTGGAAAGATCAGAAATTCAAGGCCCATATGTCACCATAGTAAAAGCAATATACAGCAAACCAGTAGCCAACATCAAACTAAATGGAGAGAAACTTGAAGCAATCCCACTAAAATCAGGGACTAGACAAGGCTGCTCTCTCTCTCTCCATATCTATTCAATATAGTACTTGAAGTTCTAGCTAGAGTAATTTGACCACAAAAGGAGGTCAAAGGGATACAAATTGGAAAGGAAGAAGTCAAATTATCACTATTTGCAGATGATATAATAATATACTTAAGTGACCCAAAAAACTCCACTAGAGAACTCCTACAGCTGATAAACAACTTCAGCAAAGTGGCTGGATACAAACTTAACTCAAACAAATTAGTAGTTTTCCTATACTCAAAGGATAAACAGGCTGAGAAAGAAATTAGGAAAATGACACCCTTGAAAGTAGTCACAAACAATATAAAGTATTTTGGTGTGACTCTAACCAAACAAGTGAAATATCTGTATGACAAAAACTACATGTCTCTGAAGAAAGAAATCGAAGACCTCAGAAGATGGAAAGCTCTCCCATGCTCATGGATTGGCAGGATTAATATAGTAAAAATGGCCATCTTGCCAAAAGCAATCTACATATTCAATGCAACCACCATCAAAATTCCAACTCAGTTCTTCATAGAGTTAGAAAGAGCAATTCTCAAATTCATCTGGAATAATAAAAAACCCAGGATTGCTAAAACTATTCTCAACAGTAAAAGAACATCTGGGGGAATCAGTTTCCTGGACCTTAAGAGGTACTAGAGAGCAATGGGGTTAAAAACTACATGTTATTGGTACAGTAACAAGCAGGTAGACCAATGGAATAGAATTGACGACCCAGAAATAAACCCACACACCTATGGTCACTTGATCTTTGACAAAGGAGCTAAATCCATCCAGTGGGAAAAAATAGTCTTTTTAACAAATGGTGCTGGTTCAACTGGAGGTCAGCATGCCGAAGAATGCAAATGGATCCGTTCTTATGTCCTTGTACAAAACTCAAGTCCAAATGGATCAAGGACCTCCACATAAATCCAGACACACTGAAAATTATTGAAAAGGAACTGGAGAAGATCCTTGAGCACATGGGCACAGAAGAAAATTTCCTGAACAGAATGCCAATAGCTTATGTTCTTAGATCAAGAATTGACAAATGTGGCCTCATAAAATTACAAAGTTTATGTAAGGCAAAGGACACCGTCAACAGGACAAAATGGCAACCAAATATTGGGAAAAGATTTTTACCAACCCTACATCTGACAGAGGGCTAATATCCAATATATACAAACAACTCAATAAGTTAGACTACAGAGAAACAAATAACCCTATTAATAAATGGGGTACAGAGCTAAACAAATAATTTTCAACTGAGGAATATCTAATTTCTTAGAAGCAGCTAAAGAAATATTCAACATCCTTAGTCATTAGGGAAATGCAAATCAAAACAACCCTGAGATTTCACCTCACACCAGTCAGAATGGCTAAAATCAAAACTCAGGGAAGAGCAGGCAAGGATGTGGAGAAAGAGGAACACTCCTCCACTGATGGTGATATTGTAAGCTGATACAATCATTCTGGAAATCAGCTTGGCAGTTCCTCAGAAAACTGGCCATAATACTATTCGAGGAATCTGCTATACCACTCCTGGGCCTATACCCAGAGGATTCTCCAGCACATAATAGGAACACATGTTCCACTGTGTTCATAGTAGCCTTAGTTGTAATAGCCAGAAGCTAGAAAGAACCCAGATTCCTCAACGGAGGAATGGATACAGAAAATGTTATATATTTACACAATGGAATACTACTCAGCTATTAAAAACAATGAATTTGTGAAAATCTTCGGCCAATAGGTGGAACTGGAAAATATCATCCTGAGTAAAGTAATCTAATTACAAAAAACCACACATGGTATGTATTCACTGATAAGTGGATATTAGCCAAGAAGTTTGGAATATCCAAGATACAATTCAAAGGCCAATTCAATTTGGTCCTTCTTAGCAGGGGGATCAAAATACCCATCCCTCACAGTCAACCAATTGACTGAGCATAATGTCCCCATGGAAGATCTAGCAAAAGGACCCAAAAGAGGAAAGGAAGCTGGAGTGGGCTGATTGGGGAACAGGGAGAGGGGAGATAGGTTAGTGGATTTTTGGTGGGAAACCAGGAAAGGGGGCAACATTTGAAATGTAAATAAAGAATATACTTAATAAAAAAATTAAAAATTAATAATAAAGTCCTAAATGAGGCAAATCTGGATGTGGAAATTTTCAGAACAAAAATAGAAGAGGACATTCATTAAGAGAATACAGGTGATAAAAGGAGAATCTTAGGCTTTGAAAACATGTTATAAGAAATGGACACGGAAGCTGTGGAAGGAGAGAAGCCCCGCAGCCATATTTGCTGTCTGCAGAGACACAAAAGAATCACTAGGTACTGTAACACCCTGAGCCTTAGATTTCTGGTGGTGCAAACCACCAGGGGTCTGCCTGCACTCAGGAACTGAGCACCTAGGCAGCTTTTGTCTGCCAGCCCGCTGGGCTCCGGAAGCTGTGGAAGGAGAGAAGCCCCGCGGCTATATTTGCTGTCTGCAGGGACACAAAGGGATCACTAGGTACTGTAACACCTTGAGTCTTAGATTTCTGATGGTGCAAACTGCCAGGGGTCTGCCTGCACTCAGGAACTGAGCACCTAGGCGGCTTTTGTCTGCCAGCCCACCAGGCTCGGGAAGCTGTGGAAGGAGAGAAGCCCCACAGCCATATTTGCTGTCTGCAGGGACACAGAGGGATCGCTAGGTACTGTAGCACCCTGAGTCTTAGATTTCTGGTGGTGCAAACCCCCAGGGGTCTGCCTGCACTCAGGAACTGAGCACCTGGGCAGCTTTTGTCTGCCAGCCCGCCGGGCTTGGGAAGCTGTGGAAGGAGAGAAGCCCCGCAGCCATATTTGCTGTCTGCAGGGACACAAAGGGATCACTAGGTGCCATAACACCCTGAGCCTTAGATTTCTGATGGTGCAAACCACCAGGGGTCTGCCTGCACTCAGGAACTGAGCACATAGGTGGTTCATCTGCAAGCCAGTCCATCATAGGACCTGCGTCCTATGTGAGAATCAACAGAGGGAGTGACCCCCCACCACAACTTCTTCCCTTCATAATAGAGCAGACAGAGAACACCTGGTTGACCTTGACAACCTAAGTATAGCATTGCTTGAGGCAAGATTGAGAAGGGCTCCAAAGGCACAAAAGAGGAAGCCAGCATATCAATAATCTGTGCCAGAAGAAACCCAGTCATCCAGTGTTGCAGAAATAACCTTAAAGATCCACAGTAGGTTGAAGCTCCAGCCAGTGACAATAAGACCATCTAACTTATGGGAGAACCAGATAGCTAAAGGCAAATGTAGGAACGTTACTAACAGAAACCAAGGCATTATGGCAGCATCTGAACCCAATTCTCCAACATTAGCAAGTCCTGGATACCCCAACACACCAGAGAAACAAGATTTGGATTTAAAATCACTGGTCATGATGCTAGTACAGGAACACATGAAGGACATACTTAAAGAAATTCAGGAGAAAATGGATCAAAAATTAGAAGCCCTCACAAGGGAAACACAAAAATCATTGAAAGAAATTCAGGAGAATACAAAAGCCAATAAGGAGGAAATGCAAAAATCACTTAAAGAAATACAGGAGAACCTTGATCAACAGGCAGAAGTCATGAAAGAGGAAACACAAAAATCGCTTAAAGAATTAGAGGAAAACACAAACAAGCAAATAACAGAACTGAGCAAAAATTTTCAGGATCTAAAAGCAGAAGTAGAAACAACTAAGAAAGCACAAAGGGAGACAACTTTGGAGATAGAAAACCTTGGGAAGAAATCAGGGACCATAGATGCAAATATCAACAACAGAATACAAGAGATAGAAGAAAGAATCTCAGATGCCGAAGATACCATAGAAACCATGGACTCAACAGCTAAAGAAAATGCAAAATGCAAAAAGCTTGTAACCCAAAATATCCAGGAAATCCAGGATACAATAAGAAAGCCAAATCTAAGGATCATAGGTCTTGATGAGAGTGAAGATTTACAACTTAAAGGGCCAGCAAATATCTTCAACAAAATTATGGAAGAAAACTTCCCTAACCTAAAGAGAGAGATGCCCATGAATATACAAGAAGCCTACAGAACTCCAAACAGACTGGACCAGAACAGAAATACCTCCCGTCACATAATAATCAAAACCCCAAATGTACTAAACAAAGAATACTTAGGGCAGTAAGAGAAAAAGGGCAAGTAACATATAAAGGAAAACCTATCAGAATTACACCAGATTTCTCACCAGAGACCATGAAAGCTAGAAGATCCTGGGCGGAGCTCATGCAGACTCTAAGAGAACACAAATGCCAGCCGAGACTACTATACCCAGCGAAACTCTCAATTACTATAGATGGAGAAACCAAGATATTCCACGACAAAACCAAATTTACACAATATCTTTCTACAAACCCAGCCCTACAAAGGTTAATAGGGGGAAAGCACCAGTACAATGAGGGAAACTATACCCTGGCAAGAGCAGGATATTAAGCTTCTTTCATCAAACCCAAAGAGGTTAACCACACACATATAAAATTAAAATAAAAAATGTTAGGAAGCAATAACCACTACTCATTGATATCTCTTAACATCAATGGACTCAATTCCCCAATAAAAAGACATAGACTAACAGACTGGTTACGTAAACAGGACCCTACATTTTGCTGCTTACAGGAAACACACCTCAATGTCAAAGACAAAAACTACCTTAGAGTAAAAGGCTGGAAGACAATTCTACAAGCAAATGGTCCCAGGAAACATGCCGGAGTTACCATTCTAATTTCAGATAAAATTGACTTTCAACCTAAAGTCATCAAAAGAGACATGGAAGGTCACTACTTGCTGGTCAAAGGAAAAATCCAACAAGAAGAACTCTCAATCCTGAACATCTATGCCCCAAATACAAGGGCGCCCTCATTCATAAAAGAAACTTTAGTAAAGCTCAAAGTACACATTGCACCTAACACAATAATTGTGGGTGACTACAACGCTCCACTTTCACCAATGGACCGATCAGGAAAACAGAAACTAAACAGGGAGACAATGAAACTAATTGAAGCTTTGAACCAATTGGAATTAACAGATATATATAGAACTTTTTATCCCAAAGCAAAAGAATATACCTTTTTCTCAGCACCTCATGGTACCTTCTCCAAAATAGATCATATAGTTGGTCACAAGACAGACCTCAACAAATATAAGGAGATTGAAATAATCCCATGCCTCTTATCAGATCACTATGGAGTAAAAGTGGTCTTTAGTAACAGTAAAAATAACAGAAAGCCCACATACACATGGAAACAGAATAATACTCTACTCATTGATACCTTGGTCAAGGAAGAAATAAAGAAAGAAATCAAAGATTTCTTAGAATTTAATGAAAATGAAGGCACAACATACACAAATCTATGGGACACATTGAAATCAGTGCTAAGAGGAAATCTCATAGCTTTGAGTGCCTTCAAAAAGAAATTCGAGAGAGCTTACACTAGAAGATTAAAGGAACAACTGAAAACCCTGGAACAAGAAGAAGCTAATTCACCCAGGAGGAGGAGAAGACAGGAAATCATCAAACTCAGGGCTGAAATCAATCAAGTAGAAACCAAGAGAACCATACAAATAATCAACAAGACCAAAAGCTGGTTCTTTGAAAAAATCAACAAGATAGATAAACCCTTAGCCAGACTAACCAAAGGGCATAGAGAAAGTATCCAAATTAACAAAATTAGGAATGAAAATGGAGATATCACAACAGAAACTGAGGAAATTCAAAAAATCATCAGATCCTACTACAAAAACCTGTACTCAACACAACTGGAGAATCTGGAGGAAATGGATATTTTCTTAGACAGATACCAATTACCAAAATTAAACCAGGATCAAATAGACCATCTAAACAGACCCATAACCCCTAAAGAAATGGAAGGGGTCATAGATAGGCTTCCAACCAAAAAAAGCACAGGACCAGATGGTTTCAGTGCAGAATTCTATCAGACCTTCAAAGAAGACTTAACACTAATACTCTTCAAACTCTTCTACCAAATAGAAACAGAAGGAACACTACCCAACTCCTTCTTTGAAGCCACTATTACGCTGATACCAAAACCACACAAAGACCCAACTGAGAAAGAGAATTTCAGGCCAATTTCCCTTATGAATATAGATGCAAAAATACTAAATAAAATTCTTGCCCACAAAATCCAAGAACACATCAAAACGATCATCCACCATGATCAAGTAGGCTTCATCCCAGGGATGCAGGGATGGTTCAATATACGGAAATCCATAAATGCTATCCACTACATAAACAAACTCAAAGAAAAAAACCACATGATCATTTCATTAGATGCTGAAAAAGCATTTGACAAAATTCAGCATCCTTTCATGCTAAAAGTCTTGGAAAGGACAGGAATTCAAGGCCCATATCTAAACATAGTAAAAGCAATATACAACAAACCTGTAGCCAACATCAAACTAAATGGAGAGAAACTTGAAGCAATCCCACTAAAATCAGGGACTAGACAAGGCTGCCCCCTCGCTCCATATCTTTTCAATATAGTTCTTGAAGTCCTAGCTAGAGCAATTAGACAACAGAAGGAAGTCAAAGGGATTCAAATTGGAAAGGAAGAAGTCAAATTATCACTATTTGCAGATGATAT
The DNA here is from genome assembly GCF_947179515.1 of Apodemus sylvaticus. Taxonomy (NCBI): domain Eukaryota; kingdom Metazoa; phylum Chordata; class Mammalia; order Rodentia; family Muridae; genus Apodemus; species Apodemus sylvaticus. Next base: position 25,473,719 of record NC_067488.1, on the reverse strand, counting down.
GATCGTATACTTAAGTGACCCTAAAAACTCTACTAGAGAACTCCTACAGCTGATAAACAACTTCAGCAAAGTGGCTGGCTACAAAATCAACACAAGCAAATCAGTAGCCTTTATATACTCAAAGGATAAGCAGACTGAGAAGGAAATTAGGGAAATGACCCCTTCACAATAGCTACAAACAACATAAAGTATCTTGGGGTGACTCTAACCAAACAAGTGAAAGACCTATATGACAAGAACTTCAGATCTCTGAAGAAGGAAATCAAAGAAGATCTCAGAAAATGGAAAAACCTTCCATGCTCGTGGATTGGTAGGATTAATATAATAAAAATGGCCATCTTGCCAAAGGCAATCTACAGATTCAATGCTATTGCCATAAAAATCCCAACCCAGTTCTTCATAGAGCTAGAAAGAGCAATTCTCAAATTCATCTGGAATAACAAAAAACCCAGAATAGCTAAAACTATTCTCAACAGTAAAAGAACTTCAGGGGGATTCAATATCCCAGACTTTAAACTCTACTACAGAGCAAAAGTGATAAAAACTGTATGGTATTGGTACAATATCAGGCAAGCGGATCAATGGAATAGGATTGAAGACCCAGAAATGAACCAATACACCTATGGTCACTTGGTCTTCGACAAAGGGGCTGAAAGCATCCAGTGGAAAAAAGATAGTCTTTTCAACAAATGGTGCTGGTTCAACTGGAGGTCAGCATGCAGAAGAATATGCATCGATCCATTCTTATCTCCTTGTACCAAGCTCAACTCCAAATGGATCAAGGACCTCCACATAAAACCTGACACACTGAAACTAATTGAAAAAAAAAACTGGGGAAGACCCTGGAGGACATGGGCACAGGGGAAAAGTTCCTGAATAGAACACCGATAGCTTATGCTCTAAGATTAAGAATTGACAAATGGGACTTCATAAAACTACAAAGTTTCTGTAAAGCAAAGGACACCGTCGAAAGGACAAAATGTCAACCAACAGACTGGGAAAGAATCTTCACCAACCCTAAATCCGACAGAGGGCTAATATCTAATATATACAAAGAACTCAAGAAAGTAGAACCCAGAGATCCAAATAACCCCATTAAAAAGTGGGGTACGGAGCTAAACAAAGAATTTTCACATGAAGAACTTCGGAGAGCTGAGAAACACCTTAAGAAATGTTCAACATCATTAATCATTAGGGAAATGCAAATCAAAACAACCCTGAGATTTCACCTCACACCAGTCAGAATGGCTAAGGTCAAAAACTCAGGAGACAGCAGGTGTTGGCGAGGATGTGGAGAAAGAGGAACACTCCTCCACTGCTGGTAGGATTGCAAGATGGTGCAACCACTTTGGAAATCAGTATGGCTGCTCCTCAGAAAACTGGGCATGTCACTTCCTGAGGACCCTGTTATACCACTACTGGGCATATATCCAGAGGATTCTTCAGCATGCAATAAGGACACATGCTCCACTATGTTCATAGCAGCCCTATTTGTAGTAGCCAGAAGCTGGAAAGAACCTAGATGTCCTTCAACGGAGGAATGGATACAAAAAATGTGATATATTTATACAATGGAGTACTATTCAGCCATTAGAAACAATGAATTCATGAAATTCTTAGACAAATGGATGGAGCTAGAGAACATCATACTAAGTGAGGTAACCCAGTCTCAAAAGATCAATCATGGTATGCACTCACTGATAAGTGGATATTAGCCTAGAAACTTTGAATACCCAGGACATAATCCACAAATTAAATGATGTCCAAAAAGAATGTAGGAGTGGGCCCTGGTTCTGGAAAGACTCAGTGCAAGAGTATAGGGGAATTCCAGAACAGGGAAGTGTGAAGGGGTAGATGGAAGAATAGGGGGACGGAAGAGGGCTTATGGGACTTGCGGGGAGTGGGGACCCAGAAAAGGGGAAATCATTTACAATGTAAATAAAAATAAATAAATAAATAAATAAAACAAACAAAAAAAAGAAACTGCAAAAAAAAAAAAGAAAAAGAAAAGAAAAAAAAAAGAAATGGACACATCTGCCAAAGAAAATGTTGAAAAAATCCTAGCATGAAACATTCAGAAACTCTAGGGGATGATGAAAAGACAAAATGTAAGAATAATAGAAATAGAAGAAGGAAAGGAAACACAGGTAAAAGGCAAACAGAAAACATTTGCAAAAATATCATGGAAGAAAATGTCACTAACTTAAAGAAGTAGATGAATAAGACTCCAAGAAACATATACAACACCAAATAGACTGGACTAGAAAAGAAGTTCTCCTTATCACATAATAATTCAAAAACTAAAAACACAGAATATATATATTAATATCTGAGTTCTCAATCTAGACTGTAAAAATTACAATGGCCTGGACAGATGTTCTCTAAACTCTGAGAGACCATGATGCCAGCTCACACCCAGATGCCACTATACCCAGAAAACTATCAATCATGATAGATAAAGAAAAGCATTCCATCATAAAAACCAGTTTTGATCACTATCTACCCACGAAGATCTAGGTAAGATGCTAGAAGAAAAACTTCAGTCTGAAGAGGTTAACCCCTCCCAAAAGGCATAATAAATAATCCCAGACCACCAAAATAAAAAGGGAGAAATCCCTCACTGTAACAAAGCATAATAGTAATCTATATAAACATACTGCTTATTGATAACTCTCAACATTAATGATATTAATTCCCCCTACCCTGCCCAGTGACTCAGCCTGACATACTGAATGCAAAATCATGAACCATCTTTCTGTTATAACCAAGAAACACACTTTACTATCAAGGATAGACATTATCTCAGGGTAAAAATTGGAGTATTCTAAGCAAATGGACTAAATAAGCAAACCAGTGTAGCCATTTTTATAGTTGACAAAATATACTTCAAAGCAAAACTAATCAGTAGAGATAGAAAAGGACACTACATAACCATCAAAGGACAAATGGAAGAGGATATTGCAATTCAAATCATATATGCATCAAACTCAAATGTACCCAAGTTAATAAAAGAAACACTACTACTTCTTAAATCACATAGTGACCCATCCCAATAATAATGGGTGACTTCAGTTCACAACTATTACTAGTAAGAAGGTCATCCAGACAAAATCTAAACAAAGAAATGGAGCTAAGAGTTTCATTAGCCAATTAGACTAGCAATTATATACAAAACATCTCACCCAAATGCAAAAGAATATACATTCTTTTCAGCACCTCATGAAACTTTAAAAAAAAAAAAGACCATATATCTGGACACAAAGCAAGTCTCAAAAGATCACAGATTAAAATTTGATCACAACAACAGAAACAACAGAAAACTACAAACACTTATAAAATGAACAACTTACTAGAGAATGCAAATAGGCAAGGAAAGAAGTGAAAGACTTTCTAAAACAGAATTAATATGAATTACAACCAACAAAAACTTACAGAAAAAGAGGCAAAATCATAGCACTAAGTATCTAAAAAATGGGGTGGGGGAGATCTCTTACTAGTAACTTAACAGCACAGCAAGAAATAATCCAATTCACATCTGAAGTCAATAAATTGTACCCAATAATCAAAAAACACAAGGAATGAAGGAAGTAAAGAGTTGCTTTTTTAGGAAATCAATAAGATTAATGAACAACTATCCAAGTTAACTGAAAGATAGATAAGATCCAAATTAACAAAATTAAAAATGAATAGAGGGATATGACAACAAACATCAAGGAAATACAAAGAAGTAAAAAGATATACTTAAAAAAAGCTTTACTCAAACAAATTGGAAAATCTAAAAAAAAAAAAAAAAAGGCTGATAATTTTCTCAATACATATCACCTATCACCTACCAGAGTTAAATCATGGTCATGCAAGCAATTTAAGTAGACTTATAATACCTAGTGAACACAAAAGCAGTGTTATAAAATTTACCAGTTAAAAGAAGTACAGAGATAAATAGTTTTAGCACAGAATTATACCATTCTAAGAAGAGTTAGTGCCAATACTCTTCAAATTGTTCCATAAAATAGAAACAGAAGGAATATTGCCTCATTTTTTTTACCCTGGTTTGAAATTTATTCTGATTCTAAAACTACAAAATAACCAACAAAGAAAATTACAGAACAATTTCCATTGTGAAACTATATTCAATTTTTCCCATAAAATACCAGGCCCACATCAAAAAAAAAAAAAAAAAATCATGCTCCACAGTCAAGCAGGCTTAATCCCATAGATGAAGGGATAATACAACATAAATAAATTGAAATTAAAATCCACCATGTAAACAAACTAAAACACAAACAACATGATCATCTCATTAAATGCAGAAAAAACTTTTGAAAAATGCAATACCCCTTTATGAAAAAAATCCTGTAGAGTCTAGAAATGCAGGGATATATAACTAAATGTGATAAAAGCAGTTTATATCAAGCACATCAAATTAAATGGGAGAAATTGAAAGCAATTCTATTGAATTTAGAAAAAGATGGGGTTCTATATTCTTTTCATCTTGAGGTATCTTTGTCTGAGTAAGGGAAATACTTGCAGGATAAAAACTTCAAAGTCATTGAAGAAAGCAATTGAAGATTTCAAAAGAGTAAAAAGATCTTGAATACTCAGGGAACAGTAGGATTAACACATATAAATATAGCCATCCTACCAAAGTGATCTACAGGTTCAATGCAATCTCCATCAAAATTCTAAAATAATTATGTACAAGTCTACAGAAAAAAATTATCAGCTTTCTGTGAAAACCCAACAAACCCTGGATAGCTAAAATGATCTTGAATATCAAAATAATTGCTGAACTATCAAACTTTCTGTCATCAAACTTTACTTCAGAGCTGTAGTAGTAAAGTCAGCATGGCACTGGAGCAAAAACAGATATGTTGACTAGTGGAATCATATTGAAGACCCAGACGTAAACTCCACACACCTGCCGATTTTTGATAAAGAAATCAAAAACACACATTGCATAAAGTATAATTTGACAAAAAAAGAAAAATGCTCGACATCATTAGCCATTAGGTAAATTCAAATCAAAACAACCCTGAGATTTCACCTCATACCAGTCAGAATGGCTAAGGTTAAAAACTCAGAAGACAGCAGGTGTTGGCAAGGATGTGGAGAAAGAGGAACACTCTTTCACTGCTGGTGGGATTGTAAGATGGTACAACCACTCTGGAAATCAGTCTGGTGGTTCCTAAGAAAACTGGACATGATACTCAGGAGGACCCTGATATACCTCTTCTGGGCATATACCTAGAGGATTCCCCAGCATGCAATAAGGACACATGCTCTACTATGTTCGTAGCAGCCTTATTTATAATAGCCAGAAGCTGGAAAGAACCCAGATATCCCTCAATGGAGGAATGGATACAGAGAATGTGGTATATATACACAGTGGAGTACTATTCAGCAATTAAAAACAATGAATTCATGAATTTTTTAGGCAAATGGATGGAACTGGAAAATATCATCCTAAGCAAAGTAACACAGTCACAAAAGAATACATGTGGAATGCAATTATTGATAAGTGGATATTAATTAGTCCTGAAGCTCTGAATACTGAAGATACAATTCGCATATCAAATGATTCTCCTGAAGAAGGAAGAAGAGGGCCCTAATCCTGGAAAGGCTTGATCCAGCATTGTAGGGGAGTACCAAGACAGAGAAAGGGGAGGGGGAAAGACAGGAGAATGGATGCAGAGTAGAGGATTTATGGAACATATGTGGGGGAGGACTGGGAAAGGGGAAAGCTTTTAGAATGTAAACAAAGAATATAGAAAATAAATAAAAAGAAATGATAAAAAAGAAGCAATGATGTATCATGTCTTAGAGTGTAACAGATTGGAGTGTGTTAAAACTTATCAAGTGAAAATTAACAATATCAATGACCAATTCTCAGTTAATACTCATATTCCTTATTATAATAATAAAAACAATATTAAGAATAAAACTTACTGAATAAGTTTTATGATTTCTTTATTTTACTTATTCATATACAAAGTAATATAATAATAAATAGCTATCATTATACTTCAAATTCATTCAAATAACAATTTATGGTAATAGACCACAATGACCATTACTTTCTACATGTAGGGCCTAGTGCCAAGAACCATTCTTTCCCATAATCATTTCATGATTCACTGAGCGTATTTCCATCTTCCATTTAAAATAAGGGTATCTGGCATCCATCACCTGTCTATACAAATTATGTGTATCTTTGATCTACAGCAGTGGTTCTCAATCTATTTAATGCTACAGTTCCTCATGTTGTAGTGACACTCAGCCATATAATTATTTTGTTGTTACTTCTTAGTTGCAATTTTGCTATAGTTATAAATCATAGTTTAAATATCTGATATGGAAGGTGTCTGATATGTGACCATTTTATTGAACCCAAAAGAGGTAGTGACCCATAGGTTCAGAACCACTGTTCTATAGTGTTCTACCTTGAATCTAAACACATTTGCAAAGAAAAGACAGTGCCTTCTCTTACAAATCACAGTGCCTTATCATACAAATTATGCAAAAAGGTCTTTCTACTCTCAAATATTCGATGATCATCTGTTTTGTGTCTATTTAGAAGTTCATATTATATCCATCACATTCATTTCTCTATAGCATTATCATATGTCTTCATTGAAGATCATACAGATCTTTGCTTTTGAGATGGAGTCTCACTCTGAATGGTCTCAAATTTCTGATTAGCCTCCTGCCTCATCATTTTAAGTACTAGCGGCCCAGGTATTAGCCTCTGTAAAATGATGTATGATCTGAAGCAAAACTCACTCCTATTACCTATATCTGAGACTGCCATAAAAGCACAGTCAAGGAACAACCCGTGTGATGGAAGAACAGAGGTTACTAGCCTCTCGACTTGTTTATTTTTCTGACAAGTAGTAAGCAATGTCATCACATAGCTTGATTCATGGACTATGGCCGCACAAAGCACCATGCCCAGACACTTTATTTTTCTCTCTATTCTCACTTACACATACAATTCTCCTTTCTTCCACTTTTGACTTGTTCAGGGGTCTCATCAAGTCTGGCTTTTAATCCTTCCCATTCCCTTCTTTTCTTTCAAGTAAGACAAACTGAAAACTCCATTTTCCATAAAGACCATGAATAAGTCATGTGCTTCAGAGTAAGCATGAGTTATGCAATAGCATCCACCATATCTACTTTATTCTCCACTGCCTATTTGACTTACCTTATTACTTTCCACATGAGTGATCAATTACTATTTGCTAAGTAGACATACAAAATATCCTCAGAGTTTATTATGGCATCGTTTTTATTGTGAATGGGAGAATGGAGAGATTCAGACTCTTGTTTGTACAGATTCTACAATACCTACTTTCCATCATATGTCCATAGACTGGACCCATTGCTTGGATTTGGTGCTGCACTGATACTATCTTTTGTTTATATACTGTTATCTATACTCCTTATTGATGTGATGACTCTGTTACCAATTGTTCATTTATCAATTATATTCTATACATTAAATAATCTTCATGACGGACTTTAAGATCCAAGACAGTGACTTTGAACTAAATCAACATTCCAGGTCTCAAAAATGACCCTTCCTACAGAAAGCAAATAAAATCAAAGATGAAATGAAATAAAGGGGCAAGTGCTGATCTAGAAATATATTTTTAAAGTAAATTCACCTGAGATGAGCATCTGACTTTTTATTTCTGTCATCAGGTGAAGATCGTGAAGGGGCAGTGTCCATAGAGATAATAGCAGGAATGAAGACCATTTCTACAACAAAACAGATCTCTGGTCTACACTGGTAAAAGATGTAGCTTTATGAATTCCCAAGATGTCAGATAAGTTTTCAATAATATGCTTCAGTTAAAGATAAAACCCAAGAATATACTCTTGAAACAGTGCTATAAAATATCTCCTGAAAGTAGTTAAATCTAAGCATTATTGTGCAAATCACTATCAATCATAGAAAAAGCTAGTTTTAAACAATGGAGGAAAAATGCCAGAGAAAGTATTCTATAGGGTCACTGTAGGGAATTTGAGGTGTTCAATCTTTTACAGTCTATATTCAGATAAGCAAAAGCAGTAGGTGCATATTGTCACAGAGGAAAGTTGTTGCTAATACATAGAATTGGTTTTCACTTTATGGATAATGTCAGGCAACTTGGGTTTGTGATTGTTGGTAAATAAATTGGGTTTTTTTGCTTAGCCATCTCATTCACAAAATAATCAAGATAAACAGCATCCTTGTGCTGTTTTAGGAATTAAAGCATGTTGTAAGCTTTTTCTTACTTCATTTATGTATAGTGATAGGGATCTAATTCTCAGTGCTATGAGAAGAAATGTAATAGAGAATTCTACAGAGTAGAAGACTAAGAAAAAAAGCAAATAAGGAAATTTTTAAAAAGCAGAAAAGGTAAATTGGTATAACATAGAAATTATAAATAGCTAAAATATACAGCCAGATGTTAGAAGCTAATTAATTGTAAAATATAAAAAAGCGAATGTTTTCTAATGAAACTTGAGTTTGAGTTTAAGATTTAGTGCAAAGCATGTCAAAAATATTAAAAACAAGCACACAAAATGAAGGTGAATATTAGATGTGCTATGATGGTTAACATGCCAGGCTAAGGACTGGAGAGACACCCAGTAGTTAAGAGCACTGGCTGCTCTTCCAGAGGACCCACATTTGATTCTCTATACTCACTTAACAGCTTACAAATGTCTGTATCTCCAGACCAAGGGAATCTGATTCGCCTTTCTGCCCTCCATTGGCATTCTTGCTTGTAGTATACAGATGTACATAAAAACAAACTATATACTTAACATAAAAACCAATAAATCTTTAAATCGTGATAAGAGAATAATTAAAAAAGAACGATATAATGAGAAACAATGTAGAGTTTATATCTAAAGTAGCACGGAATAAATAATAGCTATTGATAATTTTTCAGTGAAGATGTAAAATAATCAAAGCATAAGCTCCAAACCAGCACGCTGCCGAAGGATATCCAGGCGTGATGGCACACACCATTAATCCCAGTGCTCAGTGATCTCTGTGATATCTAAGCCAGTCTGGTTTACATAGCAAATTCTAGGCTAGCTAAGCTGCACAGTGAGAATCTGTCTCAAAAATAAAAATAGAAAAAGCCATTTGGACTCAAGGATAGTCAATAATAATAATGTAAATACATTACTAGATTAAGAATTTATGTTCATTAGTTTTATATTAAGTAATATACTTTGAACACCTGGCCAAAATGTACATCAGAATGGAAATGTGAAACAGCTACAGAAACAAATGGGGAAAAAAAATCTTCATTCTAGACATCAGGGAGCCAGCAGCTCCACAGCCTACTGTGCACCAGCCAGGAGAAAGTCATCTCCCAGCAGCACTTTCACTTCTGAGAGTGGAGCAGAGATCTCCACCTTCTCTCTGGAGGGGAACAGCTGGGAGCACACAGGGCATATGATCAGTGGATCAGCTGGGACAGAGGTTTTCAGGTTACCCGTTGTACCAGGGAGCCAGGAGGCTCCACAACCTTTTGTGTACAAACACTTCCAGAAAAGAGTTGGTCTCCTAGAAGTACAGACACAGGCTTACAAGCCCACAGGAGGGACAAGCTCCAACCAGAGACAGCAAGATCAACTAACACCAGAGATAACCAGATGGTGATAGGAAAGCACAAGAACCCTACCAACAGAAACCAAGGATACTTGGCAATATCAGAACCCAGTTCTCCCACCACAGCAAGTCCTAGATACCCCAACACACTAGAAAATCAAGAGTTGGATTTAAAATCCTATCTCATGATGCTGATAGAGGGCTTTAAGAAGGACTTAAATAACTCACTTAAAGAAATATAGGAAAACATGGGTAAAAGCCCTTGAAGAGGAAGCACAAAAATCCCTTAAAGAATTCCAGAAAAACACAATCAAGTGAAGGAACTGAACAAAACCATCCAGGATCTAAAAACAGAAGTAGAAACAATAATGAAATCACAAAGTGAGACATCTCTGGAGATAAAAACCTTGGAAAGAATTCAGGAGTCATAGATGCAAGCATCAACAACAGAACACAAGAGATAGAAGAATTGCAGGTGCTGAAGATACCACAGAAAACATTGACTCAACAGTCAAAGAAAATGCAAAATGCACAAGACTTGTAACACAAAACATCCAGGAACTCCAGGACACAATGAGAAGACCAAACCTAAGGATTATAGGTATAGATGAGAGCAAAGATTAGCAACTTAAAGGGTCAGTAAATATCTTCAACAAAATTATAGAAGAAAACTTCCCTAACCTAAAGAAAGAGATGCCATGAACATACAAGAAGTGTACAGAACTCCTAACAGATTGGATCAGACCAGAAAGTCCTCCAGACACATAATAATCAAAACACCAAATGCACTAACGAAAGAATATTAAAAGCAGTAAGGGAAAAACGGTAAGTAACTTATAAAGACAGATCTATGAGAATAAGACCAAACTTCTCACCAAAGACCATGAAAGCTAGAAGATCCTGGTCAAATCTCATACAGACCCAAAGAGAACACAAATACCAGCCCAGACTACAATACCCAGCAAAACTCTCAATCACCATAGATGGATAAACCAAGATAATCCATGATAAAACCAAATTAACTCAATATCTTCCCAGAAATCCAGCCCTACAAAGGCTAACACAGGGAAGGAAACTACACCCTAGAAAAAGCAAGAAAGTAATCTTCTTCCAACAAACCCAGAAGAAGATAACCACACAAAAATAAAAATAACATCAAAAATAGTGGGAAGCAACAATCACAATTCCTCAATATTTCTTAACACCAATGGACTCAATTCCCCAATAAAAAGACAGACCAACCAAAATCTTTTTCATGTACATCTTCAATTTTATCAGAAAATGTTTGTAATTCCTCTTTCAATCAACTTAGAATTATTTTTATGCCTACCATTAGTTTCTATATAATTTTCCATAATAATATTCAATTTTAACATTTTTCTATATATTTCTTCAATTTTATCAGAAATAGTTTCCATATAAATCTTCAATTCTATCATAAGATGTTTCTGCTTCCTTTTTCAATTAATTTAGCAATGTTTTTATGTCTACCACTTTACTCTTTAATTTTCCATGAAAATTGTCAATTTAAACTTGTTTTCTCAATTTTTGCCTGAAGAAATTCAGATAGCCAAGAAGCACCTTACTAAATGCTCAACATCATTAGCCATTAGAGAAATGCAAATCAAAACAACCCTGAGATTTCACCTCACACCAGTCAGAATGCTAAGGTTAAAAACTCAGGAGACAGCAGGTGTTGGCAAGGATGTGGAGAAAGAGGAACACTCCTTCACTGCTGGTGGGATTGTAAGATGGTACAACCACTCTGGAAATCAGTCTGGTGGTTCCTAAGAAAACTGGACATGACACTTCAGGAGGACCCTGCTATACCTCTCCGGGGCATATACCCAGAGGATTCCCCAGCATGCAATAAGGACACATGCTCTACTATGTTCGAAGCAGCCTTATTTATAATAGTCAGAAGCTGGAAAGAACCCAGATATCCCTCAATGGAGGAATGGATACAGAAAATGTGGTATACACAGTGGAGTACTATTCAGCAGTTAAAAACAATGAATTAAGGATTTTTTTAGGCAAATGGATGGAACTGAAAAATATCCTAAGCGAGGTAACACAATCACAAAAGAATACACATGGAATGCAATCATTGATAAGTGGATATTAATTAGTCCTGAAACTCTGAATACTGAAGATACAATTAGCATATCAAATCATTTCCCTGAAGAAGGAAGAAGAGGGCCCTAATCCTGGAAAGGCTGGATCCAGCATTGTAGGGGAGTACCAGGACAGAGAAAGGGGAGGAGGAAAGACAGGAGAATGGATGGAGAGAAGAGGACTTATGCGACATATGGGGGGGGGGACTGAGAAAGGGGAAGGCTTTTAGAATGTAAACAAAGAATATAGAAAATAAATTTAAAAAATAAACTTGTTTTCTATATATCTTCTATTTTATCAGAAATATTCTCTATGTAAACCTTCAATTTTATCATAAAATGTTTTTACTTCCTTTTTCAATAAAAGAACATACTTTTCAAAAATAGAATCTTCATTCTAAAGCCAAGGGAAAGGTCTGGAATCTAATTGAGGAGAGTCATGTGGACATTTCCTAGAGAGCTGAACTGATACATGCCTGTTTACCCTTGATAGTGCACTAAGGAGAGACAAAAGAAATGATTTTGCTGAAATTCAGATTGGTGAACCAAATAACTTAACTGGGGTTGCTTATAGGACCTTGCTATGTTATGGGCCACTAACCCACCGAAGAAATGTGTCTCTTTTCCAACAACCATTAATGTCTTATGTCCTCAAAGAGGAAAGATCCTCATGAGGCTCCTGTAACCTGTGATGGTTCATTGATGGAACCAATTTTGAGAGGTAACCAATCTGCTGAGAGATTTCTACAACAAATGAAAGGGCTTTTAGTGACTCATTCATGTTTAAAGATACAAATTAAACAGGTAGAGTTTGGGTTGAGACTGGAGCTCTGTGGTAAAATGTAAAATACTTGACAACAATATGAAAAGGTCTGGGCGATACTGCGAAAAAAGTTAATAAAGTACAAAAGACCTGAGACTTATATTTTAACATAAACATACTTTTACAAGGATCATTTCTTTCTTTTTGATATTTTCCTTTCACCATCCCTCTCTTCCCTTTGCTTCCTATAAATTCTCCTATGTACTCCCATCTAAACTTTCTAGTCATTTTTGCTCTTCCTGTGAGAAGCAAACATCAGAACTTCTGCCTACTACCAAAATCCATCATCAGATCTGTTTGAATTTTCTTTTACCTTTGTCATATATTCATTTAATTGACCTATGAGACACATATAATATGGTCTATTCATGCTTTGTTCATTTCAGAGAGTAGAGTTGTTACTAGCTCTCTCATGATCTATGTAAGATCCACAGTGGTGTCTCCTCTTTAAGTTGCGGTAATGGCAATTTGTGTGCACTCTTTATTCCAGAATCATTCAAACTTCACGTTGACCCATTTTATTTGTCTTTTCGGAAATCTCTCTCTCTCTCTCTCTCTCTCTCTCTCTCTCTCTCTCTGCCTCTTTCTCTTTCTCTCTCTCTTTCTCTTTTTCTCCCTTCCTTCCTTTTTTAATTTTAAGAAAATGATTTTCTCTGGGGAAGACCCTTGAGGACATCGGTACAGGGAGAAAGTTTCTGAACAGAACACCAATAGCGTATGCTCTAAGAGCAAGAATTGACAAATGGGACCTCATAAAATTACAAAGTTTCTGTAAGGCAAAGGACACCATCAAAAGGACAAATCGGCAACCAACAAATTGGGAAAAGATCTTCACCAATCCTACATCAGATAGAGGGCTAATATCCAATATATATAAAGAACTCAAGAAGTTAGACTCCAGAAAACCAAACAACCCTATTAAAAATGGGGTACAGAGTTAAACAAAGAATTCTCACCTGAAGAATTTTGGATGGCGGAGAAGCATCTTAAAAAATGCTCAACTTCACTGGTCATTAGGGAAATGCAAATCAAAACAACCCTGAAATTTCACCTTACACCAGTCAGAATGGCTAAGATTAAAAATTCAGGAGACAGCAGGTGTTGGAGAGGGTATGGAAAAAGAGGAACACTCCTCCACTGCTGGTGGGGTTGCAAATTGGTACAACCACTCTGGAAATCAGTCTGGCGGTTCCTCCGAAAACTGGGCACCTCACTTCCAGAAGATCCTGCTATACCACTCCTGGGCATATACCCAGAGGATTCCCCACCATGTAATAAGGATTCATGCTCTACTATGTTCATAGCAGCCCTATTTATAATTGCCAGATGCTGGAAAGAACCCAGGTATCCCTCAACAGAAGAGTGGATGCAAAAAATGTGGTATATCTACACAATGGAGTACTATTCAGCCATTAGAAACAATGAATTCATGAAATTCTTAGGCAAATGGATGGAGCTAGAGAACATCATACTAAGTGAGGTAACCCAGACTCAAAAGTTGAATCATGGTATGCACTCACTAATAAGTGGATATTAACCTAGAAAACTGGAATACCCAAAACATAATCCACACATCAAATGAGGTACAAGAAGAAAGGAAGAGTGGCCCCCTGTTCTGGAAAGACTCAGTGAAGCAGTATTCAGCAAAACCAGAACGGGGAAGTGGGAAGGGGTGGGTGGGAGGACAGGGGAAGAGAAGGAGACTTGCGGGACTTTCGGGGCGTGGGGGGGCTATAAAAGGGGAAATCATTTGAAATGTAAATAAAAAATATATCGAATAAAAATAAAAAGGTTCCATACAGAGGCTGGAGAGATGGCTCTACAGTTAATGGTGCCTACCGCTCTTGCAGAAGACATGAGTTTGGTTCCCAGCTCCATGGTGTGCAGGTCACAGTCTCTGTAACACTAGCTTCAGGGGATCCCAATGTTGTCTTCTGTCCTCCAAAGGTACCTGTACACATGGTATACGCTCACATGTATAAATAAGTCTGTTTTGGTAAAAGTTAAATCCAAAAAAAAAAAAAGAAAATGATTTTCTTTATTCTATTTTATTGGTATTTCCCTCTGAACATGAGTATATCCCTTACCTCGGCTCAATTTACTCTTCTCTTTTTAATTATTTGTATATAGTTTCAATTATTAATTTGACCTTTGTTATTTCTGATATTTTTAAATATAATTTCATCATTTAATAAGTATAAATCAAAATGTTAGTGTATTTCATTAATTTTTCTTACAAATAATTTTTAAAACAAAGCTAAAATAGTAAATACAGAATGAGAAATAAACACACTGTTTTCCTCAACAAACACTCCCTTATTTGCATAAAATACAAGTTTTTGTATTAATCCCACTTGACAGTTACCAACTCAGTTTTTTTTATTCGATATAATTTATTTACATTTCAAATGATTTCCCTTTTCTAGCCCCCCCACTCCCCGAAAGTCCCGTAAGCCCCCTTCTCTTCCCCTGTCCTCCCACCCACCCCTTCCCACTTCCCCGTTCTGGTTTTGCCGAATACTGTTTCACTGAGTCTTTCCAGAACCAGGGGCCATTCCTCCTTTCTTCTTGTACCTCATTTGATGTGTGGATTATGTTTTGGGTATTCCAGTTTTCTAGGTTAATATCCACTTATTAGTGAGTGCATACCATGATTCACCTTTTGAGTCTGGGTTACCTCACTTAGTATGATATTCTCTAGCTCCATCCATTTGCCTAAGAATTTCATGAATTCATTGTTTCTAATGGCTGAATAGCCAACTCAGTTTTAATATATAATGAAAACTAACTTTATCACAGAAGTATAACTAATCAAAGGCAATCCAGAGATTTGAACTCACGCCTGCCTCAGTTCCTTGACTTTCTCAGCATCTCTTCCACTCTCCATTGTCCAAGCACAGTGCCATCTGCTGACTTCTGTGCCATTGACCTGATAAAGACTTGCTTATGCTGTGTTCTCACACATTGTTGGTAGTGCAGATTTCCCCATGCTTGATATTTAATTTTTGAGGTTTTTTGGAAGTCTGTGTCTTCCCCCCAGCACCCTTCCTCATCCTAATTCAGCATGATCCAATACTCAGCATGATTTTGACTTCTTGGATTATTGGTCTTTGGTGTTTCGAAAAGAAGATTTGAAATGGTGGATCTCATCTTCATTCATCACTGAAATAAACAAACACATGGAATGAAGACCAGTCTGTCCTGTAATGTGTAGTTGGCCCTTGTCTCATAGAGGAGTTTCCAAACATTCTCAAGGACATAAAATCAGAGCCTGCAAGAAGGCTTGGAGGGTAAAAATCATTGGCAAGAAGTCTGGATTCTATCCCTGGAATCCACGTGGCAGCAGAACAGAAGCATCTATGGCAAGAAATCTGATCACAATCATGCCCCGTGTACCATGACATATACATGACCACATATATCCACCCAAACACATAAGTACACACTAAATGGATCAGAACAACTCAAAAGAACTTAATAGTATCACTTTGTTTCATGATTCTCATAGATTTTAAAAATCATGTTAGTTTGCTTTATTAAAATGAACTATTTTCACTCCCAGCAGGATGTTGTGTTTCACTTGTATACTGGGCATCCAAACTCACCCTATTATTCTCAGAGAGCTTATGTAATTTAGGGAATTGGGGTAGTACTGAAGCTATTTGGGTGACATAGAAAATGTTAATATTTGTAAAACTGCTGTTTTAGAAAGACAGATGTTCCACTTCTACCCTGCCCATGGAAATTGTGTACTCTGTGACATGCGTGGTAGAAACTTTCTTAATTCTTTTAAAGTTAATTTTCAGGTTTTAGTGACCCTTGTGTAACATGAGCTAAGTTAATGTGCTCTCTGCTGCCATAGGTCTCTGGGGCTACACCACTTTTACCAGCTCCAATTCAGTGAACCAATTTATAGCCACAACCCAGATAGTCTCAACTCAGACAGATTGCATTATAAGTGGTAATGATTTTTACATAAAATATCCAATCCTCTCTTTCCTCTGGGCCAATATAGCTCAAATGATAGAATAGACATTTTGCTGCTCTCCTATGGGGTAACTTGTTACATCTTCATGTAACATTCATGGAAGTCTTTCTCATTCTCCTGGGGCCTTTCCTCATTCTAATTCAGCATAGCACTCACATAAGACTCAGAAGGATTTCAATTTATTGAATGTCTGGTTTTGGTGTTTGGAAAAGAGCATTTGAAATGTTCTATCTTATCTTTACCCATCTGCTCATCACTGAAATTAATAAATACAAGAAGCAATGGGAAGGAGATGCATTTATTTACATGTTATACTTTTTCATTTGTATATTTAAATTTGCAATTCATTTAGATCAATTATAATCACCAACCTTGCTTATTGCTTAGTTCAAGAATCACTCTAAAATCCTTATGAATAGTAGCTAGTTGATCTCCTGGAGAAAAATTTCCTTCCATTGTTCTCCATTTACAGATACAAGTAAGGATGAGCTAAGCTGGACGTTAAATTGGATTTGTAAAGTCATGAGGCATGTGTGCAGTTAAATACAACTTTGGAAACATTTTTAAAATTTGTACTCTGAACTAACACAACAGTCTCACTAAGCCACAGTGTTAGTGCTTGATGCACTATAGAAAACACAATGCTAATAATTTTTGCATCACTTTAGAACTTCTGAGTCAGAATATCTTGTTAGCATACTAAAAATATCCAATGAAGTAAGTCTCTTGTGGGATTCTTAGGTAAATTATTTTAAAGATATAACTTTTTAAAAGTTTTGTCTTTATTTTTTGTTGTCTTACAAAACATACTGATATGTTCACTACATTTCCATTTATGCAAGGCTATAAGAATATTTCAGCACAGTATTTATAAACTAACTTCTTCCTAAAAGAAATCATGGCCAATAGTGATAAGAAGGGGCCTAAGATGCAGAAAATCTTTGTGTGGTGATTTCCAGATGGTCCACTCACTAAATCGTGTCAAAAATAGAATCCAAATCTACAGATCACTAAATCTTCAGGATGCTCTATTTCCTTCTACTACATGAGCCATAATGATTGGCCATTCCCACTGTTCACCACATGAGTCGGGACAGATGGTCATTCCCACTTTTCACACCTATTCACAGTCAGTGTCATTGCTACTGTCAGCCTGATCTGTTAATGATAATCAAAGTAGGCAGGCAAAGAATACTTGGAAGATGGCTTGCATTGATGCTAACTATGCTAACATTGTAATGCCAATGGGACAACACAGAGTACTGCCCTTCACCAAGTGAGTTAAACAGCCTGCTGATGAGAGCCAGAAAACAGCAAACCTTCAGGAAAATGAAGAACTCTGTTTGCTGGAATTTTGTGTCTTCTGTCATGACATCATGGAAATTAGTCTGGTTTAAAAAAAAAGTCTCCAGATTCATCTAGAGTTCATGATGATCTGTTATGGTAAAATGTCTAGTGTGATTTTTTTTGTTCTTTAAACCATGGATGCTACAATGCTGTTGTGATTAATATTGCTGACTAGACAGTGTCTAGAATCAACTCAGATAAAAACAACTGTGTATATCTTTGAAGTTGTTTCTAGATTGGTTTAATTGAGGTAGGAAGAACCACCTTAAATGTGGGTAGCACCACTGTTCCTTAACTTGCTTATTCCAGGTATTTTGACACAGTAATAAGGTAACAGAAAAGAGGCACTGCTTACCATCATTGTCATTTTACAGCTGAGGGAATTTGCCCCTCAGCAATTCAAGTACTGTCTGCCAAAATTAGTAATTCTACATCTTGTGGTATTGCAACTCCATATACCATATCCTTATGATGCGCTAAATAACAACACACTGTTTATATTCAATGTCTTCTCTACAGAGACATTTATATTTTCTACACAGAGCTGGTCACTGACTATTGTGAGTTCAATACATGTAAAGTATCTGCAGTGAATTTTATTTGTGAGTCACAGAGAAGAGTATTCCATGGAGTTTGGAGATATATAACTTAAGGGACTCATGAGAACTCTGAAGATAAAATAGCACCAAATGCAAACAATTTTATATGTGTACCTCTAGTGCTTTTCTTCTGGCCAAATAGATAACAAGAAGCTAATAAGTTGTTATGGAATGACTTTGGGTTAATTGTCATGCAAAGTATTTATATAACAATATGTAGACAAGTGGGAATATGGGTTATGTATCAAGATGAAATTTATCTCTGGTCATCCATTTAATACTTAAGAGATGTCCACCAAAGTAAATAAATATTACAATAAAGATGGTGATAGATCAAATAAAAGCAAGTACATGTACCTTGGGCTATAATGAAATGTTAGATAAAGTGAGAGTTTGGGAACTCTGTATGAAGTTCCTAAGCAACAATATGTTTCAATCTCTGTGGATTACATACACACTTTTCTCTAGCCATACCAGAGTATGTTTGCATCCACACCTGAGTCATATGGTTTAAATCTTTAAACTATCCTCCTTAAAAATATCTGCCATGTTTATTTTTCCTTAGCTGATGCCAACACTGTAACCAATATCTCTCATTAAGACTCTAGTATGATTTGGATTGTCTCCTAACTGTGCTCATTTAACGTATTTTGAGAATTCTCACTGTAGTTTCTCTTCTGCTATAGTTTGAAATGTTTGTATAGGCTGCTACAGAGATTGTACATTGATTAAGAGCACTCATTCCTCCTAGAAAGACCCCACATTTAGCTCCCAATACATGCATGACTACTCACACCCATCTATTCATCACATGCACAAAACAGTACACAAAAAGTGAAGATAAATTAATATATTAGTTTACTAATTATGCAGAAATTAATACACAAAGACTAAAGATAAATTTTTATAAATGTGTATTTGGAACCTTTATGTATTCTGGCAAAGACAGTAGGCTTCATACTCAAGAAGTCAGGTACAACATTTCTATACATCCAGGTCAGTAGAAACCATGAGAGGCATAGCACATGTCTTTAGCATCTAGTATTTTCTGAGTATGCAAAATAAACATGTATTATGATAACAAAAAGCTAAGGCTCCCTCAAATTAGAAGACCTCAAAAGTAATTTCAGGATATGACTTATGATTTTCTTAAGCATCTTTAAGCTGTTTGCTGAAGAGTCAAATATTGCCAACTTCAAGTTTTAGATGTAAATGTTTTCACATACAGAAGAATTTGCCAAGTGGAAATTGTTTCTGTGTAAAACACTTCCACTAATACCATTATAAAGCCATCACACTCACTTTGTTAGGGAGACCAACTATGTATCAGAACCCAACCTGAGGCTCTTGGAGGCAATGCATTTTCAATTCAATGTTCCGCAGCTCATAACTATGTCCCACAGTTCATAAACAGAAAAGTGGTTATTCTACCCAGGGATCTGTAGCTTCCAGTCACTCCTTCTTTTCCATTACATCACACATGTCATTGATGGTTCCTATCTGTCAGGTTCAGGGAGGTAGAACCTCAAGAGACCAATTAAAGAACCATCAGTCATATCAGCATGTAGAGGCCAGCAGAAATGACATGCTGTGCAGTGAAAGGTTCAGTGGGACTCTGAAAGCTCCTCTCTTTAAGTTACTAAACATACAGCTCATGTTTATTTGAGCAACAGGCAAAGCTGTGTTCTAAGGTAAGTCATATAGCATGATTTACTGAGCACAGGGATTTACTAAAAAGCATCTGCCAAAATCAATCTAGTCTATGAAAATGTATTACACATCAACGTTCACACAGATGAAATGCCACTGCAGTGGGTTTCAAGACAAATAGGGGCCCTGAATTTCATCCTTCACACAGTCAGAGCTTTTCTCATCCCCTCCAAAGCTATAAGGGTCATACTTATAGGTATGACTTGTTCTGGTAGCCCCTAGAATTAGCTCACACATTACAGATTTCTCTGGAATACTGGACTGAGTCCTTAAAAGTTCTTGGCACTCATTCTTTTACCCTCAGAAGACAGCACTTCAGTCTCCCTCCTTCTGGCACTGTCCTTCTTATTTCTCTTACATATCGTTACTTCAGCAAATGTATGTCCTCAACCTGATTCCAATTTTATTTTGTTTGTTGGGCCAGTGAACCTGGGTAACCCAAGGCACATGGCCAAACATCTGGGAACAATAAAAGCAATAATACAGAAGAGGAACATCAAGAATCCTGTAGCCATAAGGTAATGTTGGTTAGCTCAGAGAAATACATAATAGTGTGTGTTCTTCCATGAGAGTTGTGTTCTCTAAGCTGACACAACTAGGTCAAAGATCCCTGACAGCGTATTTTCAGGACATGAGGCTGAGGGAAAACAGCATTTGCCTTTGCATCTGGTCCTGATTTCAGTCTGGATTTGTCATTTTTTCAGATTATCTTAGACTTAGAGAACCCTACAAACTACAGCTTATATGTGTATGAGAGAGAGAGAGAGAGAGAGAGAGAGAGAGAGAGAGAGAGAGAGAGAGAGAGGGAGAGAGTGTGTTAGATGATCAACTGAAAAGGAAATGGCCCCATATTATTTTTCCTCTTGTGTTTCTTAGGTTTTGCTTTCATAGTTGGGATCCAGTAGAGATAGGAAGAGTCTATGGCAGTCCATTTCTTCTTATCCATAACTGTGGTGATTCTCCTCATTATTTATGTGGAATTGTTTTGTTACTAGAACTTAGGACAGTATTGGTTTTATAGATGATGCAGACTGTATTCAGTGACTACAGAAAGGTGAAAGTGACTCTCTGGTTCTCTTTGTACTTCTGTGAATCACACTGCTTATAGATGTCTTTACCAGCAGCTAGTTTTACTACGTTTGCATGCATACTTTCTTTTTTCACTGAACTCTTCCTCCTTCAGGTCTGACTTATTAACTCAGAAAAGGCAGCCCTGTTCTTCCATAGACTGTTTTAATTAAATTCTAATATGATTGATTATTAAATTTTCCATTCATCTTTCAACTTTAGAATTCAAGGATTAAATGCCTAAGGTTCTGAAATGAGTGAAAGTTGGATGTGTTGCCAAAAATGGGACACTCACACTGCCCCCTTCAGAGAGTTGGGAAACATCAAAGAAGAAGAAATGGGAAGAATGTAAAAGACAGAAGTTAGGAAGAAGGATCCTAATTTTTTTCTGGGAACAATACATTAATATAACCATGATTTCAGCTGTCTGCAATATGGCATAACAAAAGACTGCCAACAGTTAATCACAGGTGGGAAGGATCCCATGGGACCCTGCCACTCACTGATGAACTAGTGGCTATTGGTAGATCCTGGAGCAGGAAGAACATCATTTTCAGTTGCATATCAACTGTCAATCCTACCAGGCAGCAATGGTTAGCTACAAACTGATGATCACACAGATGACACTGGTTAAATTCATCATATTACACAAGAAATTAATCAAACATGATATTGTAAAAGAATTTGGAAAGGGTAGAAATGGAGGTGATGTGAGGTGCAAAGACGATGGGTGTAACAATAATCAGAACATATAAAATTGCCCAAAACATAAATTTAATAAAAAGTTTCAGAAAGTCATTTCTGGGATCAGGATGGGTTTCAAGGAAATAGTGCTTGTCTGGAATGCAGATGACACAGGTTTAACTACAGTATTAAAAAAAATAAGTCAAATTCTTTTCCCCTGTATACTTGCATGATGACAAATATTAACATGTCCTCTTAGGAACACTCCTCCACTGCTGGTGGGGTCGCAAATTGGTACAACCACTCTGGAAATCAGTCTGGCAGTTCCTCCGAAAACTGGGCACCTCACTTCCAGAAGATCCTACTATACCACTCCTGGGCATATACCCAGAGGATTCCCCACCATGTAATAAGGATACATGCTCTACTATGTTCATAGCAGCCCTATTTATAATTGCCAGATGCTGGAAAGAACCCAGGTATCCCTCAACAGAAGAATGGATGCAAAAAATGTGGTATATCTACACAATGGAGTCTATTCAGCCATTAGAAACAATGAATTCATGAAGTTCTTAGGCAAATGGATGGAGCTAGAGAACATCATACTAAGTGAGGTAACCCAGACTCAAAAGGTGAATCATGGTATGCACTCACTAATAAGTGGATGTTACCCTAGAAAACTGGAATACCCAAAACATAATCCACACATCAAATGAGGTACAAGAGGAAAGGAGGAGTGGCCCCTTGTTCTGGAAAGACTCAGTGAAGCAGTATTTGGCGAAACCAGAATGGGAAAGTGGGAAGGGGTGGGTGGGAGGATAGGGGGAGAGAAGGAGGCTTACGGGACTTTTGGGGAGTGAGGGGCTAGAAAAGGGGAAATCATTTGAAATGTAAATAAAAAATTATATCGAATAATAATAAAAAAAGGATAAGTTCACCGCCCCCCCCAAAAAAAAACAAAAAACAAAAAACATGTCCTCTTAGGAAGCCATTGCTGTCCCTTAATTACATCCTTATTAAAAAATAAAAAATATTATTAATCTCTGTAGATTCTGCATCTTTGTTCAATGAATAATATCTATGGCTCAAGGGAAAGAATAGATGAGCTATATCATCACTCTAAAGAGCACCAGCTTTACACAAAAGGAAAAGCAGACTCATATTCTCTTTGAACAGTTCATGCTGACATTATTTTTGCTGTTTCGTGACAAAATATTTTTTCTTCTGTTGCCATTCTAGGTTTTACGTGGACACACATTTTGTCTCTCAACATTCTGCTGTGAAAAATACCCACACCCAGAAGGTCTTCATCTTCTCTCTTGTGGGATGCCAGCTCAAATCTTTAAATTTCTGTGCTGTGCTTATCATATATGTAGAACCTAAAAAAAAAATCCCTAGAGAAGGGCCATGGGAGTGTATTAGTTACTTTACCTTTGCTATTGAAGAGTACCCAGGGGAATCAAAGAAACGTCGAGAAGGGTTTTATTTGGGCTAATAGTTGCAGAGGGAGTAGAGTCCCTCATGGCTAAGAAGGTGTGGCGCTAGAAGATGAGACTAGGCTGACAGTAGGGGGCAGACTACTCACATTCATTCACACAGAGAGAGCAAAGAGAGAACAATAACTGTGCCCAAACTGTAAAACCTCAAAGTTCTTTCTCTGTCACATATTTCCTCCAGCAAGCTTCTTCATATGAAGGCTCTACACCATTTCTAAACAGTGTCACTAATTGTGGACCATGGATTTGAACACATGAGCCTATGGGGAAACATTTCATATATAAACCAGAACTGAGGAGGAGAGTATCTTAAGGGATAGAGGATAGTAGAACATAGGTTGTATGTAGGAGTATGAAGAATGATGAGTAAGAATGGTTTAAGTGGGCTGGAGACATGGCTCAGAGGTTAAGACTACCCAGAAGATGCTCCAACATGTAATAAGGACACATGCTCCACTATGTTCATAGCTGACTTATTTATAACAGCCAGAAGCTGGAAAGAACCCAGATGTCCCTCAACAGAGGAATGGATACAGAAAAAGTGGTACATTTACACAATGGAGTACTACTCAGCTATTAAAAATAATGAATTCATGAAATTCTTAGGCAAATGGATGGAATTAGAAAATATCATCCTTAGTGACCACAAAAGAATACACATTGTATGCATTCACTAATAAGTGGATATTAGCCCAGAAGTTCAGAATACTCAAGATACAATTCACAGACTACATAAAGTACAAGAAGTAGGAAAACAAAAATGTGGATAGGGCGATCAAAATACCCATGGGAGGAGATACAGGAACAAAGTGTGGGGCAGAGGCTGAAGGAAAGGGCATCTAGAGACTGCCCTGACTGGGTATCCATCCTGTATACAGTTAACAAACCCAGACACTATTGTGGATGCCAAGTGCTTGCTGACAGGAGCCTGATATAGCTGTCTCCTGAAAGTTTCTTACAGTGCCTGACAAATATAGAAGTGGACACTCACAGCCATCCATTGGACTGAGCACAGTGTCCCCAGTGGAGGAGCTAGAGAAAGGACCCAAGGAAATGAAGGGGTTTGTAGCCCCATAGGAGGAACAACAATATGAAACAATTAGTACCCCCAGATCTTCCAGGGACTAAACCATAAACCACAGAGTACAAATGGAGGGACCCATGGCTCTAGTCACATATGTAGCATAGGATGGCCTTGTTGGACATCAATGAGAGGAAAGGCCCTTGATCCTAAGTCATATATGAGGGAAGGTGATTTGCTCTGTGAATGAGGGTTTATTGACAAACACCACAATAAAGGAATCAGAAGGATGTTCCTGATATTGGTGGAACTTTTTCTCCAAAAGCTACCTCGGAGGCTAGTAGAAGTCCCTAAAGTTCTTAAAATATTTATCTCAACCTCTCCATAGCTCCTCAGTCTTGAGCAGTTACAGATATAATCTAACCTAGATAAAAAGAAAAGAAAAACAGCAATGGTGAGATCAGTAGATGGGTTTCGTTTTTCTACTCTAGAGAGAATTTGGATAGTCTAAAGATGGAAAAATGGGTCACTGAGAAACTTAAATTGAGTTGAGTGAAACAGAATCTGAGTTTAGGAATCATTACTTATAGAAATAAATTTTGCTAGGTATCCAAGTTGGAATGGCTTGCCACATTGCAGATGTGTGAGGTTAAAGTAGCAGTATAGTGTCAACATGTTCATGACATTAGGCATTCAGAGCAGATGGGAAACAGGAGCAGAAGCCAGCTTTGAGATGTCCTAATGCAAAAGCTGCCATGGAGATTGCTTCAAGGCAGAGGACATATAAAATTCTACTACTAAGCTTAGTCAGTGAGCAACTGACCACATTTCTCTGTCTTCAGTTTTCTTTCCTTTATGAATGCTCATTACTAGAATAGATTTTAAGTATTTGCATGCTGTGTTATACACCATACATTTTGGGAGGGCTTACATACTTTATATATTCTAAATATATATTAAATATTCAGCCTCATTCTAGGAACAAATTGAATTGTTATTATATAATTATGTATATAGAATGTTCTCTTTCAAAAGACTAAAATCTAGAGAGATAACACTATGGTTAAGAGCACTGACTGCTCTTCAAGAGGGCCTAGGTTCAATTCCCAGCATCCTCATGTTGGCTCATAACTGTCTGCCTCTCCAGTCCAAAGG
Source organism: Apodemus sylvaticus (assembly GCF_947179515.1). Classification (NCBI taxonomy): domain Eukaryota; kingdom Metazoa; phylum Chordata; class Mammalia; order Rodentia; family Muridae; genus Apodemus; species Apodemus sylvaticus. Next base: position 25,448,104 of record NC_067488.1, on the reverse strand, counting down.
AGATATTATACCTTCTTCATGTCCTTAAATGGTTCTCTATGCATATGGCATACATATAAAATAAAAATAAACAAACCTGAAAATATTAAAATACTAAAGTGCTATAAGGGGTAGAAATAAAAGCAAATAATTCAACTAAAATATAGGAAAAATATTACAGAGGTATATCATCATATTGGTTAGTGACCAATTAATTGATAAAAGATATATTTACTGGATATATGGTGTTCTTGCACTTGTCAAATATATTTTTTGAGTTTAAACATACATATTTTCATTTATTTACAATTTCACACTGAAATATTTTTCTTCCAATATAAATGATGAGATATTCATTTATCTGGACAATGATCTAAATCTCATGTAATGAATTATTTTACAGAAGGATTCTGCAGTCACTAGAGAGTATTGGAGTGAATCACATGAGAGAGGCATTGCTTGCTTGCTTCAAAGCCAATAATAAGTCTTCAATGAACACATGAAGTCAAACTATCCCCCACTTGCCCTTCCAGGTCACTATATTCTGTTCTATCTGTATGTGCATTTAGATATACATATAGCTGAGGGGATTTTCTGAGAGCCTAATGTTAGGAGATCTGAATGTAAGTTGTGGCATCCTTTGGTCTGGCTTTCTAGATTAAATAAAATGCCCCAGAAGCCAACTGCTACATCTGCTTAATGACAGGATTCTTCCTTTGTGACCACTTGCTCTATTGCAAGGATGCCTTAGTACCCTTCCCACTGTGCCCTCAAGCTGTGAGACAAATTCTTCCTGGCCAAAATACTTTTTGTCATGTATTTGAGAATAAAAGCGATAATGTACTAACCCAGTTTTGTTTCTGTATGTAATGCTTTCAGAATCCTCTTGTAATCTCCTCTCAGTTGTCAAACACACAAAGAAGCTTGGAATCATGGAGGAAGTAAACAGGTCTGATTTTTTTTTATCAAGGTGTTTTTTCCTATAAACATTTTTAGAAAAACTGCGTGCGCGCGTGCACACACACACACACACACACACACATGCGCGCGCGCACACACACGCGCGCGCACACACACACACACACACTAGGGTTAGTGCTGATAATCTTTCCAAGAACTGCGAGTATGCTTGATATAAGTCGCTTTTTTAAAACCACAAAGTGTTCAGAGGTGAAAGTTACATTTTGTAATCATGAATGAAAACACCAGAGGATATTTCAGCTTCAGGCAAATCTCCAAGTAGTCATAAGAACAGGACACAAAGTTTCCCAATGTCAGTTTGAGGCTACCACTAAAGTTTAACTGAGAACTTAGTGTTCAATTAATTTTTGGCGCTAAAATTGAACTGTGAAGTTCTAGTGATAAGCTTGGATACATGTTAAAGACTGAATCCTCACTCCTTCCTGTTAACACAACCTCTTTTTATTTGAAACAAAAAGGTTCCTAACTCTCTACCTGCACTCACGGTACTCTTGCAGCTTGATGCAGCTCTGTAACACATTTATTTCTAGTCAGTATTTAAAATGAGTTTTTTTTTTAAGATTGTCTATTTATAATAAAAAGAAATGGTCAGTGAATAATACTATTTACTTTTCCTGATGCCACCTTAAGTGCAGGCACAGTATTTAGAGCTGAAAAAGATGATTTATAGTGATGGGGGTTAAGAAACAAGTAGCTAAGTACTTCTGGAAGGCTCTGGGCCCGCTTGGCAAGCTCATGGTCTCACTCATGTAATAAAAAAAGGTGGTTTTTTGTTTCTTTGTTTGTTTGAATGAGTATTAACTAGATTTCTGCTGCTTGGGAATCAAAGCATTCCTTATAATTATCAATTATGGTGGCTTTATTTTAAGATAGTAATTTAAAAAGAGAGTCAAGGAGAATGAGATTCGAGGCATGGGGATTTTTAGCAAGAAATGCATAACAATAGCCTTGCCTCTTGTACTTTTAGAAATATCCAGTGGCCAGCAAGCCATGAGGATTATGGGTATACAGTAATTGTTTCCTCAATGAAAAGAAATACGGAAGGCAACAAATTTGCTCCTGATGGGAGATGCAAAGACTGCTGATAAAGCCAGGTGAGCACCAGACGACAATGATCTGTACTATTTGCTGTCCATAGCAGTGATTTTTTTTTATTACTATTTTATGTAACAAAATTAAGACAAATTACTATCCTCTGCAGTTGTTCACTATTCACTATTCAAAACATTTGGCTGACAGGGTAAGATTCTACTGTGCAACAAGTTGCTCTTCATGCCCAGATATAATTCAGTTCTTGGGTGGTTTGGTCTTATGCAGAGTCGATAAAGTTGAGCATTTTGCTAGGCAGACAATGGCCCTTGGATGTGAATAACTGAGAATTTCCATCTTCATTTTATTGTTTTAATTAAAAGAGATAAAATTCTCTCTTTTAATTAAAAGAGATAAAATTCTCTCTTTTAATTAAAAGAGAGAAAAATTCTCTCTTTTAATTAAAAGAGAATTCTTGCCCTTTTAATTAGAGATCCTAGAGTTCTAAAAATTGACTGCATGTCATCAACATCTTGTTTCAGTCTTCAGTTATTAACTGATGCTAAATCAAGTGAATGCTTGCAACATTTTACATATCTTTTTATATAAATGCATACACAGGAAGTTATTCATGCACTTAACTGCTGCTCAAGCTGTGTCTTAAGCACTGGATTGCATTTCCACACGTATTACTCACAAACAAATCCTTTCAGTAAATCATTTGGCATCTCTATCTCCCTTCCCTTTGCGAAATGTAATTCTGAGATTTCCAATTGCACATATGGGCTAGATGTGAACCAAGACTTAAACAGGGAATTCAGTATGCTTTTGCAATAACGGGACATGTGTTATATTTCTTTGATAACACTATTTCATTCCTTGTTCCCTGCTGCTGCAAGTGCTTGGCCCCTCCTTGCATGTTTTCTCTTTCTCTGTGTCTTTTCTACATTCCCTGATCTAAAAGAAAAGCTAGAGATGGAGGTAAAAATGAAAACTGGACTCTCTGCCTGATCCCTAAAATGTTAATACCATTTACAGAGCAAAAGTCACTACCAGGGAACACAGAGGTTAGATTATGGTACCTATTCTGATCCCAGAATTCACCTGAATTTTTCTTCACATAGTCTAGGCAAGCAGCTGTTTATAATCTTCATACTCCGATTTTATTTGTTTAATTTTTTTGAAACAAGGTCTCACTCTATATCCTTGGATACCTTGAAGCTCTATGTAGACCAGGCTGTCCTTGAATGCAGAAATTTGCCTGCTACTTTCTCCTGTGAACTGGGATTAAAGGTTTGTGCCAACATGTCCATCTTCACCAACTTTAATTTTATCGTTTTGACAATTTTATCCCCTGTTATAAAACAGTGTTCTTCTTGGAAAAACAAACAAGCAAGCATGTTAAATGTATGTGATAAAAAGAAAAAGAAGTTTTTGTGAATGTTGTATGTTTTGTGTTGTGTTTTATGTTACGTGTGTGTGCATATGCATATGTATGTATAAAGGACATGAGACAGAAAATGTTTATGTGCAGGTGTTTGCATGAGCTAGTGGGGGCAGAGTCAAGACAATCAAATTATTTTATTATTATTGCTCATCATTATTGAAATTACTGAACTTTAATTGAATGCCTAAGGATTATAGGTCATAGTTCAACACTTCTGATACAGTCTTTTAAATAACATAGTTTAAATATAACACTACTGTAATCTTTGTGCTGTCTGGAGTCCTCCCTGCCACCACAGTCTTAGGTATATAAAAAAGACACTCTATTGTCATAATTTTTTCATTTGAAAATTTTGATATTTCACAGTACTCTTGAAAATTATCAGAATATATTTTTGGTGGTCATTTAGACTGAAATGCAAATATATTTAAAAATAATTTGAGAGAGTCTGGAGATGTCCCAGATGGTGAATGCCTTGCTGGACAAGCTTGAAAATCTATGTTACACCCCAGCACCCATGTAGAAGGCCAAGCATGTTGGTGCCAACCTGCAAACGCAGAGTGGAGAGGCAGACACAAAAGGATCCTCAGAGCTCAACTCGTCTAGTAAAGCCATGTAAGCTATTGGTGAGTTCCACAGTCAGTGAGAGATCTTGTCTCACCGAATGTAAGGCTGTGGAGGTGGCTCAGCTAATAAAATTGTATTACCCAAGTATAAGACTGGATTTTGTATCCCCACAGACTACATAGTAGCCCATCTATATATGCCTCATTCACAGGATGTAGCATCTGGGAGTCCCTGGAATAAAAAGCAAGCTGACTAGCCAGAATAATTGAAATGGTAAACCTTTGGTTTGACTAGATACCTTGCCTCTTAGTACAAGGTGGAGAACTCAAGGAAGTCTCCTGACATTAACCTTGGGCTCCTAAGGCACACAACAGGTTTATCTGAGCACATATACACACCAGTGTACATATCAATACACATACACTCATGCCTGCCACACACATATGTAGACAATGGGTAAATAAAAATAAACAAACAAACAAATAAATAAACAAGGTGAAAGGTGAGAGGACAAAGACACCTGAGCATCATCTCTGGTTTTTACACAGATATCTATACACATGCACACACACACACACACACACAAGCGTACACAAGCACACATGTACACACATAGTATTGTTTATAAATATATGCAGAATAAAGTATGCAGCACAGAAAAAGCACAACAGTTCTTAAGAAAAGACTCAGTGTTATTAGCCTAGAAACTTTGAATACCCAGGACATAATCCACAAATTAAATGATGTCCAAAAAGAATGGAGGAGTGGGCCCTGGTTCTGGAAAGACTCAGTGCAAGAGTATAGGGGAATTCCAGAACAGGGAAGTGAGAAGGGGTAGATGGAGGAACAGGGGGAGGGAAGAGGGTTTATGGGACTTGCGGGGAGTGGGGACCCAGAAAAGGGGAAATCATTTGCAATGTAAATAAAAATAAGTAAAAAATAAAAATAAAATAAATAAATAAAAAAAAAGAAAAGAAAAGACTCAGAGACTCAGTGAAGCAGTATAGAGCAAAATCAGAACAGGGAAGTGGGAAGGGTTGGGTGGGAAAACAGGAGGAGGGAAGGGGACTGATGGGACTTTCGGGGAGTGGGGGTCCAGAAAAGGGGAAATCATTTGAAATGTAAATAAATATATCAATAAATTAAAAAAAATTAAAAAAAGAAAAGGGGGAGATACTTGATATTAAATATTTCATAGTATTCCTGAAAGCTATATTGAACATTTAGACTGAAATGTAAATCTACGTAAAGGGTGGGGAGAGGCCTCAGTTGGTGAAAGGCTTGCTGGACAAAACTCAGGATCTAAATTTAAAAGGGATACTCTTAAAGGATAAATGATCTAATCTTTAATACAATAGGAAAGAAAGCTGTGTGTTTTAGATATTTAATTTTTGCATGTAAAACTTACGATATCTTTTTTTCTAAATGAAAGCAAATATTCACTGCCTTTTGAAAATGTTTATTTGCCCTTGAACACACAATCTTTGAACATTGTGAGTTTGCCTACTCTATCTTGACTCCAAATTTCTGAATAGAGCCCAAGCATTTATAGAACCCCTCCCAACCTCCATCAGATCTTCACATATTGCAGACAAGAATTTCAATGAACATGTACTTGGAAAATGAACGACAGATGGTCTTTAAGTCAGCATCTTCTTTATCTCTTTTGTCAACTCAAAATCAGCGTCATATGTGTTTTATATTTTTGTTCACATCTGTGAGTATGCATTTGTTTGATCAGTCTTTGTTATTTTTTTAGTTTGACTGTTTTTAGAAATGTTCTGAATGACTTCTCCACTCATGTTCTTCATTGTTTCATTTCCCTTATTACTATAACTCAGTTCTCTAATGCATTCTCAAGCATGTGTTTCTCCATCCTAATCTTTAAAATAAAATGTCAACCTGACTAGGTATTTTTACTGTGATAAGACAATTCTGAAAATTTACTGAGGAAATTGCTCAGTTCTAATCATCCAGCACAGAACCAAAGTTCCTATCATAGAATCTATCTGAAAACAAACAAACTAACTAACTAACAATAAAACCCCCAAAACTATGTATACTAGTGTTCACATTTAATTTTTGTACTAGGGAAACAAAGACAGGCCAATCCCTGGACATCACTACCCCTTTTCCTAACATAATTGAATGTCCAGGGCTCAGTGAGAGACTATGTCTCAATATAAAGTGGATAGTGACTTAGTAACAATATCCAAGGTTCTTTTCTAGCTTCTACACATATGTGTAGACATATGTATACACATTTACCCATGTATGTGTATCCTCACATATAAGTGTGCACGTACATATATACACACACACCTTATGCTGCATTCAAGTCATTTGTGATTTCTGAATTTTGAGCATCTGCTCCAATGAAGGTGTGGAATAGTCAAGAAGAAAAAGCAGAAACAAACTCTCTCAACTATCTTCAATTTTCACTCTTCTAGACCAAGAGATTCCAGAACGTCACTGAGACTGAGAATAAATGTGTTAATAAGGAATGAGGAAGAAAATATCCTCACTGTGTCACAAACCTACTTCAGAAGCGAAGTGACAGGGATGACCTTGGAAAAGGAACACTTTTGCATGTATCTAAAACAATTCTTCCTGGAAGTGCTAGGACTATGAGTGAACATGTCAGAGGCTAAAATCTGGCTTAGAGGTTTAATGATGCCACCTCAAAGAGAAAATACATTTTATATATCAAAAGCACACTTATTTAGCCCTTTGGAAGACATATATTTCATGAGTAAATGCTTAAAGATTAGAGAAATTTAAAAGGGAGACACAAATCTGTGCAATATCAATTGAACTTGGTGGAAGAGAGGGAGACAGAGAGACTGAGAGAGACAGAGACACAGACATGGATGGAATATATAAAGTTGACATTATGTGGAGACACAGGGGCATTGGAGGATAAAAATTGCAGGTAGATGTGACCCAGCATATTTTAGTCTATTCATGCAGCAAATTCTCAATTAATGTTTTAATAAAAATAAACAAAAGGAACTTTATGAAAAAGAGAAATCTCAGAAGTACTATCATAAAACCAGATGCATAGAGAACTCTCAACTTTTATTCTCTTCCTTCCCAATTTCTTATCTCTGGACTTTTAAGAGTTTTGTTGTATAGGAACTGTATGGGAAAAGTGTGAGATAAAAAAAATTCCTCCTGCTTCACATGATGTAAAATGTCACAAAGATGACATACATGAACAAAGGAAACATGGACAATATTGTCAGAGAACATAGCAATGTGTGGTTTAAGTGACAGTATCACTAGAAAATTCAGAGAAGCAACCAGTGAACTTACACTGCATGTTTCCTGGAAAACAGTCTAAAGTTCAAATCAACAAGAGAACTTGTTTTTTTTCTCCATCCCATCTGTCTTTTCTCCATCTAAAATGTGTCCAGAGCTGTAAAACCAGGAAAATTAAAAATTGGAAAACTCAATGGTAGATGTCATCGTATCTGCCTGTTATCCAAGACCAAGATCTGGACTATGCACATTCCTACAGAAAGCTCCTCACCGCTGCCCAATTTCAACATTTGTAACAGATTATTTGGAAAACATTGTTGGGGGCAAAGCCACATCTAACAACTCTCTTTCCATATGCATCAGATTTTTATTTTAATAAAAGCAAGAACCAAATCCTTTGGACATCAATTTATGGCCATGGAAGCTGTAAATAAAACATAAGACCTCTTTACAGTGAGTTTACTCATGTAAAACCACCATGAAATTCAATGGGTTTGCTTAAAGAATTTATGATCAGTTTATCTTGGACTCAGAACATGTTTCATCCATTGCATGTGAGAGCTATAAGTATGCATATGTAAAGGCAAAAGTAAAAATGCATGTTTGCATAGGTTTTGCCTCCTGCTGCCTTCCAATATAGGTTCTTAGATTGCTAGCTTTCAACACCCTTTCCTCAAGTAAGAATGCTCCATCCTGGGGGAAGTCAGTTTTTACTCTTACAAGGCTCATTAAAAAGTCAAAGAAAGAACATGTAATGCTGGGTTAAGAGTAAACTGTAATATATGGAAGATCCACTCTATATATAATGTGTAAGAAGGAAGAAGAGAGGGGCTCAGGTGAGAGGTAGAATAGAATCCGATTTGATTTGCAGAACGAATGCTGTGAGTCAAAGTTTAAAGAGGGTTGTAAGAGGTAGTGTCTGTGGCATATGGTGCATAAGAACTGGGAAGAAGAGACAGTGAGATGTGAATTTGTTATCAAGTTTGATATAAATTGTATAAGGTTTAATGTCTGATTAGGAACACAGGTAGCCTTTGGAATCTCTTTTAGCTAGTTAGTGAATGCTGAAAGTAGAATGTGAACCCATAAAATTAGGAACAGAAGGGCAAAGATAGGAAGAGAGAAGAGTAGAGGACAAAGAGAAAACACAAAGATGTTGGGACTCAAGAAATAAAACTGAGTTATTTGGAAGGTCATGGGCTTTAGAAGCACTTGGAATAAGGAAAAACAGTAGTCCTTCAGAGACACAAATCTACTTGGAAAATGAACATGAAACCGAAGCATGCTATGTTTGCTTGAGAAAAGAAGAGTACCAATGTGGAGAGACAGTGGTAGAGTAGAGCATCTCATTGGAATCCGGATGCAGAAGAACACCTAGGTATTGGACACATCTTTTAAGAGCGCAACTTCCATGACGTATAGTCTACCACTTCCCCATAAAGACATTGAACAGTAAATGCATCAGTGGCTTAATCATTTGGTAAAGACAGCACCTTCAGGGTCTCCTCATCATTCAGTGATCAGATCCACCAACTCAGTACCAAGTCTTCAACATATCATGTTTTGGGAGAATATCTCATATCCACATCATAGAACAGTAAACACTATTTTGAGGACGGGGCAACATTAATCCACAAAGATGCCATATGGATTAATTGTATTGTGAACTAAGTAATGTAGCATGTCAGAAATAAAATAAGTGCTAATAAAGAGACTGAAATTTGCATTTGTTTATGATTGAAAACAGTGTCCCTACAAGCCACGGGATTATTTTCATCAAGGGGATATTATGAGAACAAGCAGAGTACTTCTTGAGGACTACACTGGAAACAAGTACTATTTTGAACCCATAACTTCTAACATGCTTATTCAGAAAAACATTCAGAGAATTAGGAGAATTCTTCCCAACTGAAAAAAAAAATGTTTGGATCAGATGTAATTTTTGTTTTATTCAGTGTTCTTTTCTGAGAGAAGCCAAAGAACAGTGAAACAGGGAGAGAGGATGAGGAGAATGGGGTAGATAATTGAGAAACAAGCTGTCAACACACATGCTGATTCAGAAGCTGAAGTCAAAGTATTATGGAATTTAGTCACAAAAACAACAAATGGAGATCTTTAGTGGGAGAAAAGTGAATGTTAATAAATCCATTCTTTTCCTGCATGGAACGATGTTTGAAAGCCCCAGTAGAATGTCTATCTGGAATAAGGAAGTTTTCATCATTATCACATAGGTCAGAAAGAAAAATAAGTGCATCCCATCCTACCTTACTCACTACCTTGTCCTTTGGACTATAAGGGTAATGAAATTCTATTTTTATGACAAAACCCAATTTTAAAACTATGTATTTAGTTTTATTTTATGTGCATGAGTGTTTGCATATGAGTACCATGTTCATGCCCAATGTTTTTGAAGACAGTAAGAAAGAGATACAGAGGGGTTGTGAGCCACCATGTAGGTGTTGAGGATTGACTGGGATCCTGGGCAAATCCAACATGTGATCTTAACTACTGAGACATCTCTATAGGCCTTATCCTCCATTTCTTAAATGTAGGTATGGAGCTCTTCCAATTAAGTGTGCATCTTTTATTATCTAGTTGCAAGTAAGTCTGCTTCCATTTATTGAAAAATATTCCAGACAATATTTAGTCTGGAAACAGTTCCCCATTTCTAAGTTTATGAAAGTCATAAACCAATTGGTCAATCATGAAGTAGTACATTATTGTCATATATTAATACATGTGACTTTTCTTTTATTAAAGAATGATTTATTCATTTAACCTATAATCAAATTGCAAATTTAGAACTTCTATACCAAAGGCATTGGTGCTTTGCAGTTTAACACAAAGATGTGGACTGGAAAGGAGCCTTCCCTCACACTTGTATGTATAGTAGAACAACTATCAGGTGCATGTAGTAGATGAACATTTGAAGTGTGGTTCTTCCCAATGAAAGATAGCTGGGAATATCACATATACTACTCAATATATTAACATCAAAACGTTGCTTATATGTCTAAATTATTAGTTTTTTCACCACACTTCAAAATAATAACTAACTAAATTATATCCAAATATATTATTATAAATTGGCTTTGTTTTGTTTATGCGATATAGCTAGTATAAAATGTAGTAGTTCATATTTGAAAATAAATTTGGACTTTGTTTCAATTGGACAGCATTGATTATATAAACTCTAAGCCAAGACAGTGATAATGATTCATTAGTAACTTCATTTGTATCAGTATAGTGAATGTATAAAATAACAAATATAATAAGATTAATGAGAAAGTTTGTACTGCTTATCTAACAGGTGGAATGTGTCAAAAATGGAGTCATAGCTAATTTCTATTGTTGTGACTGAATGACACTGTAAGTAAATATATGAAAGAAAATGCATTACTTGAGGTTCATAATTTCAGAGGGTTAGAGATCCCCATCATGGTGGGGATCAAGGTAGACATAGCACTGGAGCAGCAGTTGAAATCTAATATCTTGAGAGTCAAAAATTTATAGTTACTGGGCTTAGTTCTTCAAGACCCATGCAAAATCAAACCAACCAAAATTCAAGTATGGATTTGGGAACCTTCTGATGACCTACCACTGTCTGGATGGATACTGACAGTTGGTAATTGCCAAAGGGAAAGATACTCAAGTTTTCTTCATGCTGTGGACCCTGGTGGGTTGTCCATACTCCAGTAGACAGCCTTCATTCATGCACATATGAACATCGCTAATTTAACTTAATGGGTTACAAAAGAAAAAGACACTGTAAGGCAGATATAGTGGGGGATCTTTGAAGAGTTAGAAGGACAAGAATGAGGCGTGAGTGTGATCGAAATTTATAGATATATGAGGTTTTCAAAGAATAAATTTAAAAATTTCAAAAGCACATTAATTTTGGAAAGGGCTATTGTGGAAAAGAATAAACAGAATCAAAAGATAGAGAAAGAGTAGTTGACTTAATCAAAATGTTTTACATACAAGTACAAAATTATCAAACGATTAAAAAAATAAAGGCTATCAATGATATCCTAAAAGATTTACATATCATACACTGAATCATCATCAATATAATGGAATGCTTGAGTATTTTGATAGATAACATCCTTGTACATCATTGATTTGGGAAATTTCCTGTTAATGCTAAGTAAAAGGAACATAATTTGAATGATAAAAAAAGGAATCTGTGATAACCATCATCTTCATAGGTCAGTGGAAGTGTCTGCATAGCGGAGGCAGCAATGGATGCGTAGTGTCAGTATTCTGTCTGGACTCCACCCACACAGTTACCTGGAAACAACCAGATATGCTCCTCCCCGCATTGACAGGTAGGCCTGGCCCACTATAAAAGAGACTGCCTGCCCCCCTCCTCTCTCTCTTGCCTCTTTTACTCTCTTACTCTCGTCTCTCTTGCCCTCTTGGGCTCTTCCCTTCCCCTTCCCTTTCCCCCTCTTTCCACATGGTCATGGCCGGCCTCTATTTCTCTACTCTCTCCTTCTCTCTGCCTTTCTCTGGCTCTACTACTCTCTTAATTCCCCTCCCCATGCCCTGAATAAACTCTATCTTATGCTATACCATTGTGTGGCTGGTCCCTCAGGGGAAAGGGATGCCTCGGCATGGGCCGACCGAGGCACACCGTTTCCCTACACCTCACCACACACCCTCATAGAACATATTCTTACGCCGCTCTATCTTTTTATGATCACAACACAAAGAGAATCAGAGGAGCTACTATTTGGCTGTCAATGCTTGAAGATGTTGGGAAATCCCTCTTCTATTGACTGCCCCAGAGATATAGCACATTTAATAGACAGGGAGGTTGGTCCCATATCATGACAAAGAAAGTAAAAGTCCACACAAATGACAAGAAATTCATTAAGGGCTCAAATCAGGAAACAGGAGGAATAATGAAACACAAATGGTCTATAAGATCTCATGTGAGTGAGAACAGGATTCTAAATCCATCAGCTAAGTCACATTGGGAAGATAGTACCTCTGCTAAGATATCATGATTAAGTAGACTTCAAGGTGAAGAAATTGACATCAAAGGACTACTAGTTGATCTTTGACAAAGGTGCTATAACCATCCAGTGGAAAAAAGGTAAAAAAAAAAAAAGTCCAGGTGGATCAAGGACCTCCACATAAAAACCGACACACTGAAATTAATAGAAAAGAAACTGGGAAGAACTTGAGCGCATGGGCACGGGGAAATTTTCCTGAACAGAACACCAATAGCTTATGCTCTAAGATCAAGAATTGACAAATGGGACCTCATAAAATTACAAAGTTTCTGTAAGGCAAAGGACACTGTCAAAAGGACAAAACAGCAACCAACAAATTGGGAAAAGATATTTACCAACACTACATCTGACAGAGGGCTAATATCCAAGATATACAAAGAACTCAAGAAGGTTGATTCCAGAGAGCCAAATATCCCCCTTAAAACATGGGGTACAGAGCTAAACAAAAAATTTTCACCTGAGGAATATCAAATGGCAGAGAAGCACCTAAAGAAATGCTCAACATCCTTAGTCATCAGGGAATTGCAAATCAAAACAACCCTGAGATTTCACCTCACACCAGTCAGAATGACTAAGATCAAAAACTCAGGAGACAGCAGATGCTGTTGAGGATGTGGAGAAAGAAGAACACTCCTCCACTGCTGGTGGGGTTGCACGCTGGTACAACCACTGTAGAAATCATTCTGGCAGTTCCTCAGAAAACTGGGCATGATACTACCATAGGCTCCTGTTATACTACTCCTGGGCATATACCCAGAGGATTCCCCAGCATGTAATAAGGACACATGCTCCACTATGTTCATAGTAGTCCTATTTATAATAGCCAGAATCTGGAAAGCACCCAGATGTCCCTCAACAGAGGAATGGATACAGAAAATGTGGTATATTTACACTATGGAATACTACTAAGCTATTAAAAACAATGAATTCATGAAATTCTTAGGCAAGTGGAATTTGGGTGGAACTGGAGAATGTCATACTTAGTGAGGTGACCCAATCACAAAAGAACACACATGGTATGCACTCACTGATAAGTGGATATTAGCCCAGAAGCTCAGAATACCAAAGAAACAATTCACATACCAAAAGATGCCCAAGAAGAAGGAAGGAGAGGCCCCTGGTCCTGGAAAGGCTCAATGTAGCAGTGTAGGGGAATACCAGGACAGGGAAGCGGGAAGGGGTTGATTGAGGAACAGGGGGAGGGAAGAGGGTTAATGGGACTTTTGGGAGAGGCAAAAAGGACTACTAGGCACAGGGAAACATTGAATAGCAGCACATAGATAAGATCAGAGTCTCAAGCATATAAGGGGAGAAGCTAGAGATAAACGAAGGATCCCTTGGTCAGCCCAGTTCTTGAAACATCTTGTGGTGTGCACTTTGGGATGCACCATTTTGGCAATGGATGTCACAAGCATGTTAAGAGAAAGTGAGGGCGGCAGCAGTGGCTAGTCCAGCGGAAGGGCCATCAGCAGTGGAACCAAGGCGACACAGGGACCAGTTAGGCCCTGCGCCCACGACCACTGACCTTCACTGACCAGCCGGGCGGCAAGCAGCTGAGAGTTGTGCGGCGCCTTTCCTGCACAGAAGCCACTTCAGAACTCGGCCTCCCACCAGTCAGGAGAGGTGCATCCATCTTGGTTCCGTACTCCAGGGATCGGACAGACTGAGGTACACAAACATAATAAGAGACCAACACACCGCTGTGGTCTGAGCCCGACGGGCGTTGGCCTGCACCCAGGCCCTGGGCGGGTCGGGGGGCCATCGGGGTGCCAACCCAGCCAGGAGGTTTTTTGCCCAGGCCTGCGTGCGCACTGCTGCCATTTTGCCTGCAGGACGACAGAGAGCTCTGTATGGCAGACCTGTAACAGGCATAGCCTGAGGCTAACAAAGTGGGGGTCTAGGCCCCAAAAGGCACAGGGCTGACCCCAAAAACTGGGCGGCTTGGTGGGCCATCTGTGAGTCAACCCGCCCAGGTGATTGTTAGCACAGCAGACTCTCCCGAGGCTTTCAGGGAGTGCGGGCGCGCACAACCGCCATCCTAGTCACCTGGCGGACCCAATTAACAGTCATAGCCCTAGGGGAACTTTGCTCGGACCTTGGCCTCCCAGGCTTTTGCCGGGATTCAGGGACTGGGCGGCCAGGCTAACCTTGTGTGTGACAGCCCGGATGGCGGATCGGCTGCCCAGCGGAGTGAGCGGAACACAGGGGAGGTCACAGCAGCATACACCGTCGGCACTCCCTGGGGGTGCACACGGGCTCCATCTGGTCCACAGACACAATCTGGGGCAAGGCCTCAGGCAGAAGCCCTCAGCTCTACTCTCTCCGTTTCCTGATCCAGATCAGCCTGGGCGGCAGCACCACATCTCCAAGTCCTGAAAGTGGCTAGCTGGGCTTCCGGGCGGCCAGCTGGGAGAAGTCAGTGTGCTCCAGTGAATCCAGCGGGCCCCAGCGGGAGCCTTCGGGTGCCTGCTTTGGGATCTGAACAGCCTGGGCAGCAGCACCCTGTCTACAAGCAGTGCAGGAGGTAAGCTGTGCTCCAGAGGCCAACTGGGAAGGGGCAGCTTGCACTGGTGAGTCCAGCACTGACAAGACAAACTAACACCAGTGAGAACTAGATGGCAAAAGACAAACGCAGGAACGTCACTAACAGAAATCAAGACAATATGGCAACATCTGAGCCCAGTTCTCCTCTACCAACATGTCCTGGATACCCCATCACACCAGTAAAACAAGATTTGGATTTAAAAGCACTGGTCATGATGCTGGTACAGGAACACATGAAGGACATACTTAAAGAAATTCAGGAGAAAATGGATCAAAAGTTAGAAGCCCTTGCAAGGGAAACACAAAAATCATTGAAAGAAATCCAGGAGAATATAAAAGCCAACAAGGAGGAAATGCAAAAAACACTTAAAGGAATACAGGAGAACTTTGGTCAACAGGCTGAGGTCATGAAAGACGAAACACAAAAATCTCTTAAAGAAATACAGGAGAACTTTGGTCAACAGGCTGAGGTCATGAAAGACGAAACACAAAAATCTCTTAAAGAATTACAGGAAAACACAAACATGCAAGTGAAGGAGCTAAGCAAAACCATCCAGGATCTAAAATCAGAAGTAGAAACAACTAAGAAAACTCAAAGGGAGACAACTTTGGAGATAGAAAGCCTTGGGAAGAAATCAGGGGACAGAGATGCAAATATCAACAACAGAATACAAGAGATAGAAGAAAGAATCTCAGATGCTGAAGATTCCATAGAAACCATGGACTCAACAGTTAAAGAAAATGCAAAATGCAAAAAGCTTGTAACCCAAAATATCCAGGAAATCCAGGACACAATGAGAAGACCAAACCTAAGGATTATAGGCATAGATGAGAGTGAAGATTTACAACTTAAAGGGCCAGCAAACATCTTCAATAAAATTATGGAAGAAAACTTCCCTAACCTAAAGAGAGAGATGCCCATGAATATACAAGAAGCCTACAGAACTCCAAACAGACTGGACCAGAACAGAAATACTTCCCGTCACATAATAATCAAAACACCAAATGTTCTAAACAAAGAAAGAATACTAAAGGCAGTAAGAGAAAAAGGCCAAGTAACATATAAAGGAAGACCTATCAGAATCACAGCAGACTTTTCACCTGAGACTATCTATCTTGTTGATTTTCTCAAAGAACCAGCTTCCACCAAAGGCCCTTCAGTTGTCAGAGTGTTTATGTATATTACCTCCCCCAACAAATCTTTTAACCAGTTATTCTGATAAACTTCCTAATTAAAAATGATGGTGAAAAGTTCAAGGTCTTTGGAACCTATCAGTAAATATTTGTAGTTTCCTTGACTAAAATATAATAAGAATAAAATATGTAAGCCAAAATTTCTTGCTGTACCTTTCTAAGGCAAGGGTCCCTTCTTACTTGGACTGATCAGGAACATGCCTTCAGATATATTTTACCCATTTCTCAACAGCACTATTCAGAAAGCATAAGGCTTACTGTGAATTCAAAGGCTGAGTATGAATCACAAGAAAGCAAAGCTTAAGGTCAAACATTGGCAGTTTTTATCTCTGTATTCTCGAGCAAGACACTTAACTTTACAAATGTTTCTCTTCCTAGACATAATATTAGAATAATGATGCCATCCAGCATTCAATGTATTTGTATGTCAGCAACCAAACTGTTTTGGTGGTTTTAACATAGTGTTTAATATTCACAAGATGTCTAAGTTGTTTTCATCCAGATTTTTCAAACGAGGAAAATTTGGGACAGTGAGTCAGATCTGACTCTAATCAGTGTACCAAGAAATTATGAAGTAAGGATTTTAATACATTAATTCTTATTTATAGCACACACTCTTGATACCTACCTAATGATAAAGCAAGTTGGTTTCGTTGTATTGGTGAGTAAAGAAAATCTTTCAATGTTGATAGTCACTGCCTCAGGGTGAATACAACACTGTACAGCTGTATTTGTGATAAGGCTGCTTAAAGGATGTAATGTCTAGCAGATAATGGTTTGTAGAGATAATGAATTCCTATTGATTTGCTCATAAGGGCAACTATTATTACTGTCTCCATAGGCCCAGTATGAAAACAGTGTCAAAATAGTCTGGTTTTTTTTTCCTCTTCCCATAGTCCTTGGGGTTAAACGATTGAAAGTAGAGGCATACTGCTATCAGATGTTCTGTAGCTGCTTTGGTTTAAGTGTACCTTGTGCTGAGTTCATCACTGACAGGTGTGCCTTCACTGTGCACATGTGAAGCCCATTTGAGATTGCTTGAGACAATGTGGAAAAGGACACAATAAAAGTGAATCTATCTCCAAGACACATTTATCAACTGTTTAATTCACCATCCCAATACTTAAAACGCTTACCTGTTCTCATGACCTTGTAGTCAAAGACAGCTTGGCAAGAAGATGGATGCTTCGCAGCCAGGCTCACACAAAGCCTTGACATAAACTCCAGAATAGAGATGTCTATCCCAATTCTATCAGCAAGTTTAAACCAAAAAGCACTCCTAGTGTCTGTTCCTACAACCACAACTTAAATATTGTCACCTATTTTCTTTACATGATACAGTGTGATATGACCATATTTTTTTAATCATCTACCCATCAGAGAGTCTGAAAAATGGAGGAACAACTTGTGGGGCAAGGAGACCACAGGAATTTAAGATTCAGATTAAATAAGAGGAGAAAGTGGATATGAAATGAAGTGAGACAATAAAACCATATGATTCCACTTTGTGCCAATGTTCTGAGAAGAATCCTCCTTCCACAGACACTCAGAAGAATCTTCAAAAAGGCCTAGAACATTTATCTTTAATACTTTTCTAATCCTCATTGTGAGTTGTGATTTCCCATAATTGATTCAATTACCTTATAGAGAATTGCACTATCAAACAATTTACAGTTATTTTTGCATCTCATCTTGGTTTGCTTCTGTGATGTTTGCTATATGAAAAGCAGTCACTCCATCCTGTCTTTTCTAGTAAAATATCTGCTTCACTCAAAAATAAATGGCAAAATAGTAAAATCTAAGGGTGAGTCTACAAGAACTGTACATTTCCAAGGCAACCATGATATGCAAATTATCCAAGTCATTACTCAATATATATGTATATACATATACATTATATATTATACATATACAATAGCATTCGTGACTAACTATATTGATTAGGATCACGTGTTCCGTGTTCTTTTTGAAAACCTTATAAAACATAAAAACAGTATTGAATATAGTATTATCATAACTGCATATTTGAAGAAAGTGTAATGCTAGAGAAAGGATATACCATGATAATGACAGTAGAACCTTTCATTGTATTGAGCATCCAATTATTTAATGTGTATACTATGTATCTTTGCTGAAGATGTAGCTCAACAGTAGATTAAGATTTTCCTATGAAGTACAAGGCCTTGACTCCATTCACTGGTACTGCAATATTTAAACTATACACTGAATCTATTGTGTTATTTTTCTTATCATTGGGAGGAAAAAAACCGCCTGACAGACGTAACTCAGGAAGAGTAGATTTACCTTGGCTCATCATTTCCCATGGTCTCTGTCCAATATGGAGGGCAAGGCATGGCAGCAGAAGCAGGGAGAGGCACCTGCGTGGTGGCTGATAAGAAAACTGAGGGAATAAAGAAGGAGAATTAACCAACAACCGAAAAAAAAGCCCTTTAAAGCCCACCCCCAACCAAGCTCTTCACAAAGTTTCCATCAAAATGGCACAACATGCTATATTTTTTATTGAGCTTTCCAAAAATGAGCCTGTGTTGGACATTTCAGATTCCATTCATGACAACTGTCTTTTAAGTATTCATTTATTAAATTCTCATAAAAGAAACTAAACAGATATTAAGTACATTCACCCAATTTGTATGGTTATTTATTGCCAAGTTGGGACTATCAACTCAGCCTGAGTCCAAGGTCTTTCTCTGTATGCTCTAGGCTTCCAGAGTTCAACAAGTGCCCCTGCGGCACACAGATGGCAGAGGAACTGGAATCTGACCCACTCCTGGCTGCCTTGTCTCTAATAACACAATGCCTTTTCCAAACTCTTAATCAAGACTCAAAATCACTTAATTTTCCACCACTGAAAAAAGACAGACTTGACTAACTTCATTTCCTCATCCTCAGACTAGAGATCTGATGCCCACAGAGAAGAGGGTATACGTCACTGTGAACTTAATGAAATTTAAGCTTAGAAACCAAATACCCTCTTCACACTTATCCCACACCCCTCAACGCTGGGCCTCTTTCATGAACTGCTTTTTAATTCTTTGTGTTTATGTTTATACATATCATAAAAGTGACAAGTGAAAAAAAACAGGGATGATGAATATATAATGAATTAGAAGCATAAATTAATAAAAATTACAGTTACATGGCTTTTAAAAAGACCACACATCATGTCCATGGATTCACAACCTCATCCACCCAACAGTATAACAGCAATTTATTTACTTTCTACTCCAGCATACATGCATTTTTATTAAATAATCTATTTATTCAACATCTATGTCATAAATGTAAACTAGTCAATAGTCATGAAATCGATTTTGATTTTTTGAAACACAGAAAACTGTAATGTTTCAGTCAACAATGTTTATGGCTTTGATCTTACAGGAGAGACCAAATGTTTGCAGGATACAGGCATGAGTAAGTGGGTGAAAATGAGAAAGTGTGGTATATTGATGGCACAGAATAGGGAAGACAGCTGAGAGGGATATATTTTAATATTAAGGAAAACCTTAAAATTTTCCCAAAGACTCTAGAAATGACCTATGCACTTTAAGCTCTCTTCTTCCTCATATTATTACTATGATCTTTTAACTTGAAAAGTCTTTCTTGTGTGGCAAGAAATCAAAGTTGAGAAAAGGCAAGAAAACTGAAGAGAAGGCTAGGACCGAGGTGGCTAAAGTACTGGTGTGTCCTTGGCAACCATCAAGCTGTGATGCTTTTAATTTATAATCAGCAAAATTAGAGTTAAGGCAGAGTAGTTTTTGGGAAAATAAAAAGGGTGAATCTCAGTTATAAAAATCTGACCTGAGCATGCTGAGAAAGTTAGTCATCCCATGTTCCTGATTTAGGCATTCTCTTGCCTCATATTTCTTTGTGTTCATTGTTAACAAGGATACAAACTTGGCCTCTCACATGTTGCTCTGTGTGCTGTTTATGTAGGACATGTTTTCTAATACATAGTAAGCTATGGAACTAATATTTTTATATCAAAGTCTTACCCATGAGACTTTAGATTTCAATGACAGAAATAAGCATTTTTCAGAATCCCAAACCAAAAATCCAGACAATATTTAATTCCACACTCAGCTTAGTTCCCCATTTGCTTTGGTTTATCTTACTGTGTCTTTACTACTATATCCCTAATATTTCTGCAATGTGCATGCTTGTGTGAGCACAATACATGTATTCACCCTCTGACATAGATATGGCACAATTCACATGGCAATTTGAGAAGACAAATTGCAGATGAGTATCATAAGACTTAAACTCAAGCTCAGCAACAAGTGTCTTTTACCCCTTGAGCTAAGTGGCTGGCCCTTCGTATTCATACTGATGCAAAATAACATTTCGTGAACTGTGAGCTCTCACTCCAAAGAGCATTATCCATTAATAATTGTTCACTGATTATACATTTTAAAACAATTATGAGTTAAGCTGTACTATTATCCATTGCATGTTTCACTGACTGGTCTGCCAAGAAGTTATCAAAATCTTTGCCAAATTCCTCAGTGAAACTCAGATAAATTGCTTATTAAATTCATCTAATCTACTCTCTTGCTAACCTTCTCATGAAAGGAAATGAGGTAAGTTTGGCCTGACTTAAAGTACTGATGTTAGCTCATGAGTATCATCACGTAGAAGTGCTCACACATAGCCCGAATGATGGCTCATTTTGTACTTTTCCTGGGAAGACAGAAGTACAGTATGTAATTTCTAGGACCATTTATTATCTCATCTCTCAGTTGCAGTAAGTTTTGCATCACACTAGCATGGTCTTTTGGGTATCAAAACAAGTTACATCCATAGTCCAAAAATGTATGATTCCAAAACAGTGAAAATTTCACTCCTCTAATTACATCTTGAGATATTATTTTCACTTATAGACATGTGTTTTACTGCACCTGATACTGATCACTCTCTTTAAAAAAGGGGGTCAAGATGTTTGTTTATTGAAAGGAGTAGAACTTATGATCCAAACTTCTTGAAATAGTCAAAGCCTATACAGTTCTTCATTGTTGACTCAAAACTGTTTGATGTTCTTGTGCTTTGTAGCTTTCCAATCTACTGCTTATAACTTCATCATCACAGTCATCGACATTTTTACCATCATCATAACACAGCTCTTATTGCCACCAGCAGCAGTCTGGATTTATGTTTCCCTATGCCTATTTCACTGGAGAGAAAAGGAGAGAAGGAGGGAAGTATATATGCTGTTAACAATAGGACATATTTTCCAACCAGAATAGTTGATCACCCATATGTATTTTAAGGTGGTCTAATAGGACTACACTTCTTTTTTTTAATATTTTTATTTCTATATTCTTTGTTTACATTCCAAATGATTTCCCCTTTCCCGGATCCCCCTCCCCATATGTCCCATAAACCTTCTTCTCTCCATCCCTTCTCCAATCACCTCCCTCCTTTTTCTCTGTCCTTATATTCCCTTCCCATGCTAGATCAATCATTTCCAGGATCAGGACCCTCTCCATACTTCTTCATGGGAGTCATTTGTTACACTTCTTAAGATCCTCAAATGGACTCAGAATTATGGAGAAGAGGCCAAAGAAAGGACAATTTCTAAAATAGCTTGTTAATAAATGGTTAGAAGACAGTGCTAGGTAGGAAATTATAATAGTTAACTGAGAAATGGGAAGTGTATGTTATCTTTTTAATATCATGGGGTTTTTTTTCCCCAAGGAGAATTAGTCTCTCTTCTTCCCACTGCTTCTCATTTTGACAGTGGCTTGTTTAGCAACACTAGCTAGCCTGTCCTGGAATTCATCCTATAGATCAGTTTGGCTTCTGCCTTGGAGAACTCTCTCCTCATCTGCCTCCCAAGTGATAGGATTACATGTGTGACCCACCATACCCAGTTTTCAGAACGCACCAGGAATCCAAGTATTTGTTGAGTTTGTCCCAAGGGGCAGACAAAGAGTTGGCTGTAAAAGAAATATAACAGACTGAAATGGAGACAGAGAGAGTAAAAGAAAAAGTCCTTGCGTGCTGGCTAGTTTTGTCAACTTGACATAGTCTAGGGTCATCTGAGAGTAAGGAACCTCAATTGAAAAAATTTCTCCATAAGATGCAATTGTATCTTTGTAACTAGTGACT
The DNA here is from genome assembly GCF_947179515.1 of Apodemus sylvaticus. Lineage (NCBI taxonomy): Eukaryota > Metazoa > Chordata > Mammalia > Rodentia > Muridae > Apodemus > Apodemus sylvaticus. The sequence goes on along the minus strand of NC_067488.1, from coordinate 25,425,955 downwards.
GATTGGGCAGGACCTAGCTCATAGTGTGTGCCAATCCCTGGGCTGGTGGTTTTCAGTTATGGAAATGCAGGGACAAAGTTGGAGCAGAGACTGAAGGAAAGGCCATCCAGAGACTGCCCTACCTAGTCATCTATCCCATCTGTAGACACCAAACTCAGACACTGTTGCTGATGCCAAGGACTTGATGACAGGCACCTGGTATAGCTGTCCCCTAAGAGGTTCTATCAGAGCCTGACCAATGCAGATGTAGATGCACACAGCCAAACAGCAGACTGAACACAGAAACCCCAAGGGAGAAGTTAGGGCAAAGACTGATGGAGCTGAAGAGGTTTGAAACCCCATAAGATGAACAACAATATCAACCAACCAGACCCTCCCAAAGTTCCCAGGGACTAAACCACCAACCAAAGAGTACACATGGTGGGGACCCGTGGCTCCAACTAGATATGTAGCAGAGGATAGGATGCCTACTGGGTATTACTGGGAGGGGAGCCTTGGTCCCGCAGAGGCTTGATGATCCAGGGTAGGGGAATGCTGGGGTGCTCAGGCAGGAGTGGGGAGCGATTTGGGGAGCATCCTCAGAGAGGCAGGAGGAGGTGGAGAGGACAGAGGGTTTGTGAAGTGGAAACTGGGAATGGAGATAACATTTGAAATGTCAATAAGTAAAGTAATCAATAAAAATACGTTTCCTTTCTAAAAGAAAAGCAAAAGTAGCAGGCTGAGCAAGCCATGAGGTATAGGGGAGTAATCTACACTTCAGCATCTCCTATGTATCAGCTCTTGCCACCAGGTTCTTGCCCTGTTTGAGTTCCTGCTCTGACTTCCTTTAGTGGTGAACTACGGTGTGAAAGTGTGGGCCAAATAACCCTTTTCCTCCCCTCCTTCTTTTTTCATCATGGTGTTTTACCACAGCAATGCTAACCCTTACTAAGACAGCTTCAGTGAGGCAGGCTAAAATCTCCCATCAGGATGCTAGAGGATACCCAGTGTTTGGAGTCTCCCACAGGGGCTCTGGGTTAGGCATTCGGTAAGATGCCTGGAATCTCCCATCTTCCATATTATCTCACCAGATGTTTGTCCCTGGGCATTCACTTTCCTCACTACTGGCTTTCCACGAGAAAGATCAGAGCCCTTTTAGCAAGCCAGTCCCTGACCTGACCTCCCTGCCTGTCTATACCTTTTCCATTTCCCTTTAAAACACTTAAATTACTTGATAGCTTTTTCTGTCCCAAATACAGTACATATATCTTAAAGGTATGCAAATTTAATCTAGATATTTATATTTTTAACATTATTAATGTAAAATAGAGCTTTGAACTTCCATTCCCAGTGGTCATATTTCTATCCATCAACCTTTTATTCATAGCTATTTTGAAATATCCAAACCTGTTTTTCAATCAAAATAATCCATGTGCAGGTCCACACATCAACTAACATAGACAATCACCACCAAGACTCTTTTCACAGGTGATGCCCACTTGTGTCAAATTGACAATTACACAGCCCATCACCTTAAACATGGATATTCCCAGAAGTAGTAGCTTACATTTTCAGCAGTGTTTAATGGAAACATTTTCATTCATGTTGTTCAATCCATGTAAAACTTTTTGTTTATGAGTAGTGACATTTTTTTCCTTTTGTCTTCTGCATTTCATAACAGAGTAGAGCTCCCAAGTTTCATGACGCTGTGGAAATACAAGGGATATTGCTTCCATTAAATCTCATGTCTACCATTTATTTTACCATGTTCCTGAAAATCAAAGAAGCTATATTTTATCATTCCCAAGCTAAGAAGTTCTGCTTTGACGTGATGTTATAAAAAGGATATGCATAATAACGTAAAATAATAAGAATAAGGTAAGAGTAAAGTATTGGGAGGAATTTCCATATAACATGTATGGACAACAGTAGTATCCATTCTATGTATGCTAAGCCCTGATCATATCTATAAAGTATAATGAAAATCTGTATCTCTGAAGGCATAGCATTACCTCCTCAATTTTATATTGAACTTCATACATAAGGTTTCCTGGGTCTCAGATGCCTTTTCCTATCATATACACTGCTAAACTCTTTTAAAGTGCTGTGCTCTTTTAAAGAACTCTCTATGTAGCCGTGATCATCAGATATGATCCCATGGCTTGACAGTGCTGTGGTTAGTACTTCACTCATGATGAACATAAAAGAAACCCCTTCATTTTCACTGTTTAATCATTTCATTCCATCTAAGCGCTTCCTTAGGTTTGAGCCATATTATAAAGCAATGAATTCAGCAGGAGGAATTTTATTATCCTGGAAGCAATGTAGAGAGTAACATATAATAGATATTTTTAAAAATCATGATGCTGAAAACATCTAAGAGAATAAGAAATAATTTTAAGAAAGGACTTATAGTTGCTAAATATTAAAGGTGGAACTAATCGAAGGCCTATTTTCTTCTCTTATGCCATGAATGTATTTCTGAAAACAGATGAAGTCCCGGTGTCACTCAGACATGTAAAGTCATTTTGCATGTATGAATGCAAATGATTGGAGCATTGTAGTAGTCATCAGTAGGATGTGACAACTGATTCCTGTGTGTGAGATTTATTGAATCCAGAGCATGACAGATTTTTTTTGGCAAAAGACACAAAGATGACCCAGTGGGACATCCTCAAGAAGCTTTGCCACAGCTGTGAGTGAGTCTCTCTTCGATCTTCTCATCACTCCAGAAAATATATATTTTTATACCTATGAACAATTAAACTGGACAGACATATTAAATCAAATTTCCCTTATGACAAAGAAGTTGAAAAGGCCACTTAATGAAATGATGTATGAAAACCCCACTTGAGAGAGAGGGAGAGAGGGAAACTGATGGTATAATCCCAGGCTCTTGGGAAATGATATTTGTTAAAAGGTTCATGTTTCTTCAGTAGGATTCTACAAGAGCAGATTGGAATCAGTTTTTATTACTGTAATTATTGGGAAGACTGGCCTTGCAATGTAAACTAAATTAGACTTGTAATATAGCCCAGGAAAATTCTGTTACGTTCCCACCTTAATATAAGCTTTTTTCTTCTTTCCTGTCAATATTATGGCCTTAGTTTATCCATGGTGCTCCACCATCACTGACATGACTACTCACCGTTGCATGTGCCGTCTAAGCATCCTCTTCTAGGAAATTCACTTTTATGCATCTCCCCCATTATACTCAGAGATATTTTGTCAAATACAAGGATATTAGCTTGTAAAGTGATCTAATTGCTAACAATTATTTCTGAAGTATTTTAATAGCCAAATAAGCCATGCATTGTATAAATTCATAACATGTTTGTACTTGTTTTCAACTTAGAAACCCTTTATCTTCACCCAAAAATTATCTGAGGAATATTCTCTGTAGTGTAAATGAGTCTGTCATATACTATCAATGTCACAAATTGCATTGTCAGTTTATGAGATGTGTAACAAATTATGGTCCCTAATTCTATCCAGAATTATGTGAAATACTTGGTAATCATATTTAGGTCTTAGTACTTTTCTGAACCTCTTAAATTCTCATTAATATTTCCACATATATACTCTTGTCTTCATAAAATTAATTTTTAGTAAAAATTATTGTTTTCTAAACAACTGCTAAACACTTGACAATTGTTTGGGCTCTAGATTTTGGCAACTATGAAAATTACTTTGGACACAGGATTTCTCTTAAGCAAAACTAACAAGAGAGCAATGGAGCCTAAAGTCATGATAGGTTCTTTCCAAAGCAAACACCCACGATTTGTCTAACAAAGCCTTTCCAGAAGATTTTTTTCCTCAACTTATACACTAATAGCAGTTTAATCAAAAATGGCAGGAAAGCCTCCATCTGACCATCGAATTGCTCTGCATCTGAGACAAGTCATGGAGGTACCATTTCCCAAGGCACTGTGATAAGTTACCTGGAGGTGCTTACAGCCTCACACTCATGTTTAGAACTGAAGGTCAGGCTAGGAATAAATAATCACCTTCTCAATTGATAAGAAAGCCATAGTTAACAAAAGCACACTATTTAGAAGACAAGTAGAAAGAGCTTAATGTGTGAATACGAAATTGCATTAGAATGGGGGGAGAAACATCCTTCTTTTGTTAAAGTCATTAAGTTTCTTCCTAATACCAACTAGAATATACAATGCCCACTGGTTCATTTATAATACAACAGAAACACCAAACATACTGCATGTGGAGATTAGTATGTATCTGTTGTAGAAAAACAAACACATATCCTATTCACACTTGACCATATACTACAGAACACTCACAGATTTCAGGCATGAGTAGGTTGCTTTTAGTTTTGTTATTTTTTAGTTTAAACATGTTGCATTTACTGTTTTCCTTGTGGCATTTTTAATTTTATAAGGTATCCTATGTCAGTAATTTATTTATAACAGTAGTGTGACAGGCAATATTGAGAACTTATTTGTTCCATTGGTCTACATATCTGTTCTTGTACCAGTCTGTTTTGTTATTATAGCTCTGTAATACAGCTTGAAATCTAGAATCTGAAATTATAATCCCTCCAACACTGTACTTTTGCTTAGAATTGCTTTGACAATCCTATTGTGGAGTCGTTTGAGGTGCCTTGTGAATTTTAGTAGTCTTCCTTTTTTCATTTCCACGTAGAAGGAGATTGGAATTTTTATTCAAATTAGGGAAAAGGTTGAAAGTCAAAATTTGCCTGAAAATAGAATGACAAAAGAAACAACAGACCTAAACAATATGAAAGAAAAGACCAACCCAAGAAACAATACAATATAGATAATAAACTTTAGAAAATAAATGCCTGGAACATAGTAGAGGAAAAATAAAATAACTTCCCTAATCACTGTTATTAATACTTCAACTGAATAAAGCTTCCAAAACCACAAGTAAGATTAACTTCAAAAGGAATAGATCTAGACACACATAGACACATACAGACACACACAAAGACATACACACACACACACACACACACACACACACACACACAGATAAACATAAAATCAACCTAAAAACTGGTTCAATAATTTTGTTAGAAGATTTGATGTGAAAATACTAGCTGATCTTCTTGCTTATTGTCAGTTGAAGTCAATATGTGTCTGCTGAATTTCAACATCTCAGGCCTAGTATTTAGTTCTGAGGAAAGAAAATGAAGTCATGGTCCTTGTGCTAAGTACCCCAAAGTCTGTTTAGCTTAGTATGTAAACAAATGTAATCTTCTTTAGTCACATTCTCTCTAAAGTGACACAGGAAAATAGAGGGATAGGATAATGTTAATCAGATAACAATCCCTGAATGTTTGTTTAAGAGCCTAAATATCAGTATTGTATTTTTGCCTTATAACAATTATCCAAGGTGAAGATTTAGCTATTACTCTGGCTAAGATTCCAAGACTTACAGACAATGAATAAGTAACTCGTAGTAATATTACAATGATTGCTGGAGTCAAACTTTTTGCAAGTTTAGCTGAAAGGCTCATGAACCATTACCCTAGACTGTAGTACTGTTTTCAAAATTATTTGAATTGCACAAGAGTTACTGATGTACTTACAGAAATGTTGGTAGTTATAAGTTCAAATGAAAATTTATCATAAAGTGCAGGTTTGTTGGTTGTCTTTCTTTGTGTTGAAATTCCAATCCTCTAAATGATGATACTAGATATTGGGGACTCGAAGCTTGTCTCAGAGAGCCGAGGTGCTTTGTGTGCAAACCTAGTAACAGAAATTCGGTACCTGGGACCCATGGGAGAAGGAAAGAAGCAGCTCCTGAACATTATACACTCTGACCTCCAGATATACGTACACCCAGATACATGTAAACACACACACACACACATACACACACACACACACACACGCCACAGATATATATACACATGTGTGACAATAATCAAGTAGTTTAAAGTATTTTTAAAGGGCATTGAGACCATTTGAGGAATGATTAGATCATGGTGGCAGAACCCTTAGTGATGCAGTTACCACCTTTGTACAGGCTACTACTGTGACCTTTCTCTCTCCTTGGCTGTCATGTCAGTGTTCACGAATTATTGAATCAGGAATCAGGCCTTTTCCATGTACCGCATGCTTTGAAACTTGGGTTTTGGATGTACCAACCCTTTGAACTAAAATAGATAAATGTTTATTGATTATAAATATTAAAATAGGCTGGAGAGTTAGCTCATCTGTTAAAAGAACTCCTTGCTTTTGCAAAAGACCTGATTTTGAAAACAACAGCCACATGGTAGCCCGAAACCATCACTAACTCCTGTTCCAGGAGATCTAGTGCCTTTTTCTGATCTCTGTGGGAGCAATGAATGTGTGGTATATATTTAAAGTCTAAGCAACCCTGATTTTTTGTTTTGTTTTGTTTTTGTTTTTGTTTTTTAAAAAATTCCATTTTGTGCAATACTAGGGGCTGAACTCCATTTCTAGGAAGAAAAATCACAGAATCGTCCTGAGCAAGCATCCTAGAACAACCCACCCCCTTAGCAACTCTCAGTCAGACTACAATAGCAGGGTCAAGGTGCATATAGATAACTTAAGACATCCTGCAGAGAACAGATAACTTATTCCTCCTGTTTGCCAGTTGCTTTTGTCCTCATGTTTGATTCTTGCAGATTATGCCAGAAATACAGTTTTTAAAATATTAACTTCCATATGGAAATTCCCCCAAGCTTGCTATAACTACAATAAATACTCTACATGTCTAGATTTGGGGTTCTCACTCTGACCCACTGCAACTGGGAAGGTGAGAGACCTAACTCAAGAACATGTAATAAAGACCCTTCTGTTTTAACATCATAATTTGCTCTTTAGGTGGTCTTTGGGGTACTTGAAACTTGGGCATAACATCTATATGCAAGCAAAGCATTCATACACATGATATAAAATAAGTAAGTCTAAAGGAAAACATTCTTATTGCCTAAGGTACCTGCTATAAAGTATTTTTGTTATAGTAGATATCATTCTTTGGATCTTAAATAGCTCCACTAAGGCTATTTATTGAAGCCTCATTTTGTAAATAATAATGCTCCTGGCTGATGGAGGAGTACTCAACAGCTAGTCCAGACAAGGCAAGTCTTTAGGGTGTCTATATTTTGCCTATATTGTCTCCGAAATATTACTTCCTCTCTGTCTCTCACAGACATGGGACACACGCCTCCTGGCTTCTAGACCACAGTGATCGGATCACACCACTTTCCTTTGCCATGCTTTCCCTGCCATGACTCTTCACCATATGCCCAAAACAACAAGGCAAAGTAGACACTGACTGAGCCCTCTGAAACAGTGAGTCCTAACGTATCTTTTCTCTTTTTTAGGCTGTTTAATTCTATATTTCATTCTCACAAAAGAAAACTAACTCTCACAGTACATCCCTCAGCAGCAAATAAATAAACAAACAAACAAACAAACAAACAAACAAACAAACAAACAAATAAATGAAAGCATAACCATCAGGAGCTTTGAAACCAGAGCAGCAACTGCCCCGGCAGCTCTGGATGGGGCTGTGGCATCAGATACTCTTGCCGTGGTTCCATTCTGCCTGTTGTTCCAGTCTGAGTCCCTTGGAGGTTCTGTTTCCTGAGCAGAATCACATCTCCCCGTGCCTTATTCCTAGATGAAAGGATTCAAGTGTCTTTTCCTCTCTAAGCCACAAATAGAAATTTGATTCCACATGGAATTAACCATTGATGCTAATTTTGACACAATGATCTTTGTGACTTCAACTGGGAGTAGAGTTGAGGAGGGGGATCAGTTAAAAAGAATGGCTTAACGTAGGCTGTGAAAAGCCTTTGCTTTCTGACTTTTTCTGGGGAAAGGGATAACCCGAAGCATGTCATGGGGGTTAAAAGGAAAACATAAATAATGTCACCCAGAATGTACTACGGTTCAAAGGACGAAATGGGGTCAGCCATTGGGACAAAAAAGATGATGATTTCATTATACTTTAACAAGGCAAACTGTGACCAGAGGAAAACAGTAATGAAAAGAGACTGGGGTCCGGAGGGCAGTTTGTGAACACCAGGTGGAAAGCTGAGCTGTCTAATCAAAACCATATTCTCCACGGCGGAAATGAAGTCTCAGCTCTCACCCAGTAACTAAGAAGGGTGGCTGGGATTACAGCGCTGAAGGAAATAGCCAGAGGAAGTTGTAAATACAGTGAGGAGCAGAGAGCAGTAGGTTGCCTGAAAGACCCAAGAGCACTTTGAAACAGCCAGCAGAAGGCAGAATTGCACCTAGATAATGCCAGAAATCCAAAATCTAGAGTCTAATTGTGCAGGAGAAAAATGAATCCAAGGAGATGGCACATCAGAAGTGAGAAGTGGAACTAGTAAATGGTAAAGTATTTCAAGTCAGAGTTCCCTCTGAGGATGATAAATATGTGTGGAAATCAACATGTGGTAAATGGTGTATTTCTCAAGTGCTGGTGTGAAAATCAAAACCCGGTTGTGTTTAGCCTGGAGCATTGTATTTTTTTTTCTACTTTGACCTACAGTCATTAAAATTGTCTGAGGACTTGGAGGTAAGGGCCTTAGGGGACTATTTTAGCTATCAAATTCCTTAATATTGAACTATCCTTCTTTTCATACCCACAGGACATCTAACATCAGCTCTGTGACACCTCCCCCTTCATGGAGAAAAGCAAGATGTTTAGCAAACATCCCGGCAACTGAGAGCTCTGTCTTAGCAATTGACTGGAAGAGACAAACAGAATCCAGAAGAAACAAAGCCACCATGGGCCCAGTAGTGCAGAAGCCGCAGGCACAAGATCCTCCAAGATGACCAATACTGTGAAGATGAAATCTGTGCTAGTTTTCAACACAAACCCTCCATTAGTAACTTTCTTTGTTTTTCCTGCTTTCAACCAAAGCCAAAGTTAGTATCTTAGATTCAGAGCCTGCTCTAGCTTGGATCCTGACTGTTCCTAAAACCCTATTGTTGAATAACTGATCCTCAGCCTATGGCACTATCAAAAAACAAAGCAAAACAAAACCAAAAACAAACAAACAAACAAAAACAATGGAAATTAAACCTTATGGGAAGTCATGTCACTGAGGGGAGGGTGGTGGGGAAGAGACTATGAAATAATTTCAGGGACTCTGGGCTCTCCTCTGCCTTTCTGCTTAGAGATTATATTAGGTGAACACCATTTCCCATTATGAGATGGAGGATAGTTCCATTCTTCATCATGGGTTCAAGTGTCTTGGATGAAACTTTACTGACAATAAATTATAGTGCATGTATAGCAAATAAAGCTCTGCTATGCAATATGCTTAATATTCTTTTCTACATATTACCTTTTTTAACATACACATACACAGACACAATAGGGAGTTCCCACTGTATTCTAGCAGAACTCAGAGACACTGCATGTGTGTTGTGACAGCATTCTCAAACACATGAATACTTTGTAGTGGTGTTTCAAACTGTTGTCTGAATTCATGAGCTGCCAGAGTTGTTAAAAATTCAAGGCTGTGAAGAATCTGACTGCTGAGAACTGACAAAAACCATTCATGCTGAACTGACCTTGTATCAGAAGTTGATGCTATTTGGATCATTTCTAGATGATACAGGAAAATATCTTGCTTCTCTTGCCAGGTGTAGTGGACCGACTCCTCTCTCTAAGAAACTTCTGAAATCTTTCAGGAGAATAAAGAGCATGTTTTCCTCCAAGCACTTCATGCTTTATGTTTAGAGTTCAAATGGTACATGATATTATAATAATATTACAAATTTAAAACATAAAACACCATTCCCAATATAGAGTATTTCACATTTTTGAGTGTATAGTCTTATAAAGCTAAATATATTTTTGTGTTTAGCATTTTCCCCTAATAGGTAAAAATCAGTATGTTTGGTTTTATTTTTTTAAACCTTTAGCCTCTAGCTGATACAGAGAAGGCACTTGATGAATGAAGTTGAGTACAGTCATGGCAGTGAACCAGAATGAATGTGAAATTTACCATTCCCTAGATGGAATTTCAGTCAATGCTTCTCTTCATAACCATTACATTTCAAAGATGGATTTGGGTTAAATTTATAAGGTTGTAGCAATTTTTGATGTGCCTTGCAACAACAAAATATAGGAAATACCAACACATATTTCAAAGTTAGCAAAATGCTGAGTTCTGTTTATGTATCCAGACAGCCTATGTCTTTATATTGGGAACTTGTGTCCACTGATATTGAGAGATATTTAATAGTTAAGACCAATTATTGTGAATTCCTGTTATTTTGTTGTTAAACATGGTATTATGCTTGTGTTTCTCTCTTTTTGGGGAGTTGTTGTGAGATGATTAATTTCTTAGATTTTCTTGGGTGTAGTTTCTCTCCTTGTGTTAGAGTTTTCCTTCTAGTATCCTCTGTAGGGCTCTATTAGTGGAGAGATAGTGTTAAAATTTGGTTTTGTCATGGAATATCTTGGTTTCTCCATCTATGGTGTTTGAGCATTTTGCTGGGTAGAGTAGCAAAACCCTCAAACTGGCTGGAATTTGTGTTCTCTTAGGGTTTGCATGACATCTAAGATTTTCTGGCTTTTAGAGTCTCTGTTAAGAAGTCTGGTGTGATCTTTATTGGTCTGCCATTATATATTACTTGGTCTTTTCTGCGTATTTGTATTTAATGTTTTGATTATTATGTTATGGGAGGATTTTCTTTTCTGGTCCAATCTATTTGGTGTTCCATAGGTGTCTTGTATGTTTATTGCCATCTCTTTCTTTAGGTTAGAGAAGTTTTCTTCTATGATTTTGTTGAAGATGCTTTCTGGCCCTATGAATTTGGAATCTTCACTTTCTTCTATTCCTATCATTCTTTGGGTTGGTTTTTCCATTGTGTCCTGAATTTCTTGTATATTCTGAGATTTTTGCACTTTGTAATTTCTTTGACTGTTGTGTCAATATCTTCTATGGTATCTTCTATGTCTGAGATTCTCTCTTCTCTCTTGTATTCTGTTAGTGATTCTTGCATCTGTAACTCCTGATCTCTTTCCTAGGTTTTCCATCTCCAGTGTTACCTCCATTTGTGTTTTATTTATTGCTTCTATTTATATTTTTAGATCCTGGATGGTTTTGTTCTATTTCTTCATCTGTTTGATGGTGTTTTCCTGTATTTATTTAAGGGGTTTATGCATTTCCTCATTAAGGGCTTCTACCTGTTTACTTATGTTCTCTTGTTTTCTTCAAAACAAGAATTATTTATAACCCTCTTAAAGTCCTCTGTCATCTTCATGAGATAGGCTTTTAGGTCAAAATCTTGCTTTTCAGGCATGTTAGGGTATCCAGGTCTCGCTGTGGTAAGTGAAGTGGGTTTTGATGATGCCAAGTGGCAATGGTCTCTGTCGCTTATGTTCTTATATTTGCCTCTTGCCATATGGCTATTTCCAGTGTTAATTGGCCTTGATGTCTCTGACTGAAACTTGTCCCTTTTGTGAGCATGGCTATGACAGACCTCCTGGGCATTAGGCTGTCTCTGGGTGTGGACAGATGAGCTGGAGCACCCAATCTGTCCTCAGCCAAGTAGTGGACCAATTCTAAAGTATCTTAACATTGAGAACAATTCAATATTCTTTGCACATTATATATATATTGAGAAAACTAAATTATAGGTTCTATGTTTAAATAAACAGACAGCTTTGCTTGTTGAACTTCCTTTGAAGCTTATTTTTAAAATATACTGTGTGTGTTTATTTGTGTGCATGTTTGTGTGTTTGTTTGTGTGTGTGTGTGTGTGTGTGTGTGTGTGTGTGTTTGTATGTGTGTGTTCCTGTGCTCATGCACTTGTAGCTATCCATAAATGTTAGGAGAGGGCATTGGATTCCCTGCAGCTGGAGCTTCAGGCAATCTTAAGCAGGTATGTAGGTGCTGTGAACTAAACTCTAATTCTCAAGAAGAGGAAAGAGTGTTCTTTATAATCACTCATCTCTTCATTCCCTATATTCCTCATCTTTTGAAAGATCCAAATTACAGATTCAAGTCCTTTTTATTTTTAAATTTTTCTTGGCATAGCACTGCTGTGACAATCTTCCTTGAATTTTTGTTATGAATATGATCTCTTAGTAATTGTTTTGCTAATGAAATTTATGGTGTTATTATTAGGAACTGTGAGTATTACTAATTTTTATCATAATAATACCTGTGTGGAAAAGAAACAAAAAGAAAAAAAGAAAAGCTAAATTCAAAATATTTCCTATGAATTAATATGAATTGTTTATGAGCTATCTGTCAAATATCTCATGAAGACCATCGAGTATATGTGAAAAAAGACTGCCCAGTATCAGCTCAGGATGGCTTAACTATTGCAAACTGGAAAGGAGAATGAATCAGAAATGATTGACTGTACATCTTGTGCAATAGAAGAAAAGAAGGAACACTTTTCTATGGAAACCAAGAAAAAATATTTTAGGAAAAGGGGTGTATCTATGTAGAACTCTTACATTGAAACATGAAGAGGAATGAGAACAGGTATGAAAATGAGTGCAAGGACTCAATGATAGCCTTTGCCACTGATGGGAGAAGCAGAAGAAACTGACAACAAAGGAGGTGGAGTCATTGCCACGGACTTCTCAAATGCAGAGACTGGTAGCTGGAGACAATTTGAAGCTAAGAGAAAAAAAATCAACCAGAGTTTTCAAAGAGGGAACTGTGGTGGTTTGAATAATCTTGGTCCATGGGAATTGGCATCATTAGGAGGTGTGATCTTTTTTGGAGTAGATGTGGCCTTGTTGGAGGAAGTATGTCACTATGCAGGCAGGCTCTGAAAGCTCCTAGTGCTTAAGCTCCACCCAATGAAGAAAAGAGAATCTACTCCGGCCACTTTTGGATAAAACAATATAACTCTCATATCCTTCTCCAGCACCTTATGTATCTACCAGGACACTGCCACACTTTCCCACTGTCTTAGTCAGAGTTTCTATTCCTGCACAAGCATGACCAAGAAACAAGTTGGGGAGGAAAGGTTTTATTCAGCTTATACTTCCATATTGATGATCCTCACCAAAGGAAGTCAGGACTGGAAATCAAGCAGGTCAGGAAGCAGGAGCTTATGCAGAGGCCATGGAGGAATGTTTTGTACTGGCTTGCTTCCCCTGGCTTGTTCAGCCTGCTCTCTTATAGAATGCAAGACTGCCAGCCTAGGGATGGTACCACCCAAAAGGGGCCCTCCCCCATTGATCCCTAAATGAGAAAATGCCCCACAGCTGGATCTCATGGAGGCACTTCCCCAAATGAAGCTCCTGTCTCTGTGATAACTCCAGCCTGTGTCAAGTTGACACCCACAACCACCCAGTACACCCACCATGATGAAAATGAACTGAACCTCTGAAACTGTATGTCAGCCTCAACAAATATCTCCATTTGTAAGACTTACCTTGGTTATATTGTTCCTTCACAGTAATGAACAACTATCTAAGACACGAACCATAAAGCATATTGATGTGTGCTGGAGTAATTAAAAAAGCTACATGGAGAAATGGAAGATGCTGAATGAGAAAGATCCTGGTAGTTGATTTTATTATTTAATTGACCAGAGCAATGGTGGGGTTGACAGGGAGGATGATAAACAATTCAGATACAAACTTGAGAAAGTTGACATGCTTGGCCAAAAGATATAAAGGGTAATTCCCATATATTTGCTTTATTTTTCCAGGGAGATAAATGGGAAGCACTGAGACTGCTGCTGAGAACAGAGAATAAGGAATTAACAAGGGAGAGTGAAGGAAGATGGTTGTTTATGTAAACTCTCTTCTGCCCACATCCAGAAGCTATTCCTAAGGAGATACCCATCTTTATTTTCTCACATCCTCTCTAGGTTCATCTTTTGCCTTCCCATAACCTCTGACTCCTTAGTTCTAGTGTCACCATTGATAGCTTGTAATGTTGGTGGCAAAGGAAGGAGACTGTTTATTATTGTCCCCCAGGACCTGCTTAGCTAAGGTGGAGGATGTGTTGCTTTGTTTTCAGAATCAGGCTTCATGTATATTTTGCTAAATTCCCTAAGGCCCTCTAGACACCCAGGACCAAAAGATGAAAAATGACTATTATTGTTACCGTGTGTTGCCCACCATCCCCAGCCACCACATGTTTGTAACTTCCTGGTCTCCATTGCTTCTCCTTCACTGGCCCTAAGCGGAGGGTCAAGGAGAGTTGTTTACTCCTGCTGTGGTGAGCATGGGGACATGGCTATCCAGAAAAGATTCAAGTTTTAAAAGCATTGCAACTTACACAGGGGCTCAAACATTTTTACATGATTTAATCTGTGTCCTGTCCTGAAAGCCACAAGACTAAAACAAGCTAATAAAGAGGAAAAAGAATGCCCAAGGTATTCAACCAGCATGAGCTGTTTCCGTTGCACCAAACACTGACATTTTGGAAGGAACCAGACAGTGAGTTCATTTGTTTATTTTCTATACAAATATGTGTTATGACGATTTAGACTGGTGATCCTTGCTTCATATGGTAATCTTTAAAATGCAATGCATGTGTGCATATATGTACATACACACATACAAGTTAAGAAATTAAGAAATGATTGTTTTCAATTTGCTACGCTAATAATATGAAAAGTGACTTGATGAAATATAAGAAAAGAACAAAACTAAACCCAAGACAACAAATATTCCATCAGGAACCCAGACCTTGTTTTTAACCTTAGAAAGGAGAGCCTGTGTATACCTCTTTCCTCTACTACCTTCTCCCCATCTTAGAAGACTTTTATGAAGTACGGCTCACAGTCACGCTGATGGGAACACAAGAGGCAGCATAGAGTATTGTTTGGAAACAATCTTTCTTAGCCACAAAGAATTTATAGTTTATGTGGGAAGAAATCTGATCTTATTTTTAAAAGTGTAAGATGAAGGTAGTTAAATCAGATAAAGATTTGAGTCATGGTATAAGACACTTGTATGATTAATAGCCAGAGCAGTGGCCTGGGCAGGGAGGAGGGGGTCCATTTCTGGCTGTAATCCCAAAGGGACAAAGAAAAGGACTGCCAAAGCTCCATCAGGCTCAGCTGGGTTTCCAGAACATGAGTCTGCAGAAGGTCAAGTTAGCACAAAGATGACAGCAGTGTCTGTAATTCTGTAAAGTGGATTTCTAGCACCCTCTGATAAACAGTTTCCAAAAACAATAGCCATGCTTTCCGACTTGAGACCTTTGAACATGAATGTAATGTTCATGGTGGTAGTGATTTTAAGAAACTAAGGAATCAGAGAAAATAAGTGCTTACTTGCCTTCTCATCTCGAAACTCATACCCAGGGAAAAGCAGAGGGTCATATTTGACTCATGGATGGTTCAGAATTAGCAGAATTAAAGAGTCTTGTGTGGGAGTGGGTGGGAAAATACCAAAGAGAGGGAGCAGCATGTCCAGAATCCTTAGACAGAACAGCTGTTTTGAGCATTGAATTAACAGAGAGAAAGGCAGCTGCCCACAGCTCAGTATATAGGTAGTTCTATCTGGAGGCACAAGAAAGAGCCAATCTGGGCAAGAGAGCTTTGGAGACATATTGCCTCTTCCAGACTTGATCCTAAAGAACACCTTTAAAGACAAGTATTGGTGTGAAAGGCTGAGTATGGGCTACAGCTTATACACATAGAAGATTGAATAGACTGAGGAGTTGTGTGGTCTTTGCTTTACATTTTTCTTTGTGCTGTCATATCACAGAAATTAGGTTCACTCAATATGCAATGTGTTAAACCAATTTTAGAGTCAATGCAATACTAATCTGATGGCAAGCGCTTCAGTAAACTTTCATGTTACTTTGATTATGTCTCACTCTCTAAAGTGTTTATTTCTTCTTCAGCCTTGCAAGAAACCAAGCAAACTAGATTTGCATAACTGAACTGACCAACACATGCATCCATCAATCCCATTAGACAGCAAACTTTGTAAGAACCATAAACACAAGTCTTGAATTTAGGGTCAAGCAGTGTTAGAAATTCAACAATATCTTTATATTATATAGTTAATATATAATTAATAGTCAATATGTAATAATACTTGTGGAAAGCAAAAAGACAACCTGAAGGAATTTGTTCTCGTCTTCCATCATGTATGTTCCATAGCTAAATCTCAGATCTTCGTGTCTGTTGGCAGAACGGGCACAGTTATAGAAGTGCTAAGCCACCTCTGCAGCTCTTGCTCTTTGTTGTTTCCAGTTCTGTCCTGGTTTGCGAAATGGATTTGCTATATTAAAATAAACTGAAAGCAAGATACATGGGATCAAAATACATGCAGCTCATATCTATGGGTCCTGCTTGTCTTTTTCCCTTTTTATCTCCTCCTCTGTTTCTTCCTCCTCTTTCTATTTCTTCCATTCCTTCTTCTACTTCCTCCTTTCTTTCCTTTTTTCAGCAATATAGCATAAGCTAGTAGACTTCATGGTGAAGCAATAAGAAATTTCAAATGATGTGTGTTATGTCATTTAAAGCATTGGGATAAAAGATAAAAGTAAAATACAAAAAAAAAAATGTTTACATGCACATTAAGCACATTGTCACTGCCAAACCTCCTTCTTTTTATTTCAAAGACATAAACTTTGGAATTATTGCATTCTTTGGAATTATTGCATACTTCAATCATCTCTCCAAGAGAGGAAGCCCCTAATGTTTGTTGTTTCCTGACCTAATTTTTCTCCTGTCTCAAGTATTCTTCTTTTTCGTCTATAAATGCTAAATGCAGTAATCACATACCAGCAAGCCACAGGATGACGGGATAAATGTGACTCCAAAGCACCTACATCTGAGTGTTCTTCTTTCTGTAGTTGACTCTCTGGTGATCTCTGGACACATGCTTTACCTCTCTGAGATTCAAGCTTTTTCTCTAAGAAATAATAATATGACAGAAAGGACAATAGTACTTACAAACTTACTATTCATGAGTATTAAGCAAATTATTTCACCAATTTCATATATATATACACTTATACATACACACACATATACATATATGTATATACATACATATACATATTCCTATACCTATATCTATACCTATACCTATACATATACATATATCTATGGTGACCATTTATGACTGACATTCCAATGATTGAGGGGCAGAAGCATGAGGATCAGTCGAGTTTAAAGCTAGTCTGGCAGGGCAGTGGTGCCGCACGCCTTTAATCCCAGTACTTGGGAGGCAGAGGCAGGCAGATTTCTGAGTTCGTGGCCAGCCTGGTCTACAGAGTGAGTTCCAGGACAGCCAGGGCTATACAGAGAAACCCTGTCTCAAAAAAAAAAAAAAACAACCAATAAATAAATAAATAAAAATAAAATAAATAAATAAATAAATAAAATAAAGCTAGTCTGGACTACAGCATGATAAAGTGTCTCAAAAAATTAAAGAAAAGAAAGAAGCAAAATCTACATACAGACAACAACAAAACAGAAAAGAACAGAGAAAGGAAGAAAGAGAGGGAGAAATCAACAAAACAAAACAAAACAAAAAAAACAAGCAAACAAACAGAAAACAAAAGTGCCATGCAAGAAATAAGCACTATTATTATTCCTTCATTTTTTATTGTTGTTGCATGTCATGGAAAATCATTTCTCAAAATGGAGTGCTTTGGACAGCTAAATACTTTTGCAAATAAACACATTTTATATCTGATGAGGGCACCTGTGCAAGTTCATTGCACATATAAACTGCACTCAGGCTCTCCTTCAGAACCTAGACCACTTCTCTTTATTTTTCAAATTAGAACATTTTTGTGATGGATTATTTTAGTGGAATATGTGGTATATATATATGCTCATAGCTATTTATAAATTGAAAGAAATCAGTGAAACACTGAAACAAACAATATAAGTAAATATTTGCCCGACTTCAGTTATGTTAAGTGAATTACCTACAGCATCATGGGTGTAGCTTACTCCAAAAAATATAAATAGATAAAAGATTTCAGATGAAAGACTCCAAAGTCATCCAGGACACACTTCTAATAAACTTTATCACACAAAATAGTAAGAGATAGAATCACCCTATTGCTTGACCTTGTGATTCTCTGACCTGTTTCCTGTTATCTTTATTATCTAAGTTGCTTTAAAAATGTCCCTGTGTTCTTTGAGATTCTATTTTATCTCAGTAAGAATGGCTATAATCAAGAAAATATGACAACAAATTCCTCAATATTTAAAATTGACTACCGTATGACTTAGCCTATGCAATCTTTGAATATATAGCAAATATTTCTATGTGCTACCCCAAAGCCAATTGCAGATGTGTGTTTATTGCCAAAATGTTCACAATACCAACAGCTTTAGCTATCCATCAGTTGAAAAATGGCAATAAAAATATGCCATGTACACACAGTGGAAATTTAAGACAATTTATTTTTAAATGAGATTCATTAGAGTCAACATCTGTTCATAAACTATGCTAATATGCTCTTAGAATGAGGAAAGTTTTGCCAGAATTATTTCACTTTCTGGAGCATTACACTGGAAATTTAAGACAATTTATTTTTAAATGAGATACATTAGATTCAACATATAATCATAAACTATGCTAATATGCTCTTAGAATGAGAAAAGTTTTCCCAGAATTATTTCACTTTCTGGAGCATTGCACTGGTTTTTTGTTTGTTTGTTTGCTTGCTTGCTTGCTTTGTTCATTTTAAATATTTGTCCAGCTATTTTTCTATTTTTAGTAATTGTTTTTCATATAATATATTTTGATTGTCTTTCTCCACTCTGCCAACTCTTCCTAACTCCTTCCTACTTTCTTAACCTCCCAACTTGATGTTTTTTTTCTCCTTCTCAGAAACAACCCATGAAAAATGAAAATTAAGGCAAATAAAAGACCAGTAAGTCAAGGAGGAGGAGAAGGACGAGGAGAAGCGAGAGGTGGAGGAGGAGGAAGAGAAAAAGAAGGAGGAGGAGGAGGAGGAGAGGAAGGAGAAGAAGAGGAAGGAGAAGGAAGAGAAGGAAGGAGGAGGAGGAGGAGTGGGAGGGGGAGGAGGAGGAGAAGGGGGAGGAGGAGGAGGAGAAGAAGAAGAAGAAGGAGGAGGAGGAGGAGGAGGAGGAGGAGGAGGAGGAGGAGGAGAGCCAAAACAAGACAAAACAACCCCAAAGTTAATCTTATATTGACTAATTACTACTCCAATGACTACTGGACTTGGGACTTACCCAGGATTGTAGTTAACATACACATATAAATTTCCCTATTGTCAGTGGGTACCATTTGTGAATAGCTAGCTGTTTAGGTCTAGGATCCCATGTCTCCCTCTCCTCCCTCTCAGTGCTGGGACCTTGTCTGGTGTGTGCCTGTGCAGGTCTCATGCATGCTCCCACAGTCTCTGTGAGTTAATGTGTTTCTATCCTGTTGTGTCTAGAAGGCCTGGTTTCCTTGGAGTCTTCTAAGATCTTACAACCTTTCTGCCTCCTCTTCCATGGAGGTTCCTGAACACTAAAAGGAGGTGTTTAATAAAGACACCCCACTTTGCACATTGTCCAGTTGTGGGTTTTTGTATCTGTTCACATCTACTGCAGAAGCATGTGGTAGCTGAGTATGACAGCTATGTATGAGTATAGCAGAATGTCATTAGGAGTCATATTTTTTTGTTTTCCTATGCGTCTTTATTAGAACAGTAATATTTGGTTTTCTGTTAGGTCCATGACAGAGTGCCTGAGACTAGATGGGTGGGAGATACAGATGATTACCTTTCTCCTCCATAGCATGCAGACTGCATTCTAGCACCGTGAATGCTAGACAGGAGGTCACTCCTACTTAGGCAAATCAATGCAAGTTAATATTTCATTCTCATGTACACTAATGATATTTTCCTTACCAAATCACTTGCTTCAGCATTTTCAGTTTTACTAGCTGAAAAGAGGGAGTTACTTTGAAGATAAACATTCTTTTTCACCAAAATAATTACATGTAATGCTTCATGTCAGGATAGCCATATAACAGATACACAATCCAAAATGAGACTGCTTGTTTGAATAACAGCTTCAGTTACACATTATTCAAGGAGATTTTTTTCTTTCACAATTCCCTATTTCCTAAAAGATGATAATATCACAGAGATAATTGCCTCTCCACCCAGTAATAATGCCTTGAAGATCTCTCTCCCACGGGCTTTCTCCTTTTATCTGTTCTATCTGTGATTTTAACCCTGTTGCAACACACAATACAATTATAAAGCCTTTGTTATTCTATTTCTATATGGTGCCTAAAGGAAAAAGAGTCCGACGCTGAGCAGAGTGTGGGTAATGTTCAAATGTCAGATACTAAGATTGTACTTATCAACCGTTTTGCTATCTGCGTTCACTATTATATAGGTCACACACATCCTATTTGTGGTCAGATTCAAGTTTGGATTCTTGAATGAAAACTCATCTGAAAATGTGTGAATACACCCTGAGCCCTGAGAGGGCATCTTTATTTGTTATAGTATTTATTCCTCTGGGGGCTCTGCAGTCTGGGAAGAGAAATGACAGTGTCCTGACTCTACTTAGCTTTCTATAATTGCTGACTGAAACTCAATCCAGGGCTTTCCAGGCACTTGCCTCCCTTAACACATCTGGCCTCTCTTTTCTTTTTTCTCTGCTCTGACCCTACAAGAGAAGCTCTTAGATAAATAAACTGAAGCACGCATGCAGCCTCCAAAAGATCTCTGTGGAAAGGAGAATGGAACCAAAAGGCCCCAGGGCCTGCTGTGCTTTTGTTCACTGCCTGTCAGGGAAATAAGCAGCCAGGAGGTAGACACAGTAAGATCATTGCTGTTCTAATTGGGTTTACATTTTTCCTTGACAATAACTCACATCTGGGAGGCTAACCAGCTTCGGGATGAACAATTGTGTGCATTTCTGGAAGGAGAAAAATCTCATTATGTACTGAGACTTTATATGTATTTAAATCAATATTCAACTTCCCTTTGCATTAGAGATAATGAATCCTAGTGTTTTAAATTCTACCAGGATAAGCAAAGAATCTCTAGAAGGAGGTTGCTAGAAGAGTATCTATGTACATAAAACTAACAGGAAAAACTAATGCTCATTGGGTGTCACAAATCAATCAGGAATTTGAATTGTTTCAGATGATTTTTGAAGTGAAACTGTGATAATAAAACATTGGGATTAGAACACTACTGCTATATATAGGAATCAGCGGGGAAAACTGATACAGGAGCTCAGGAATTAATTTTTAACTCAATCTTCATCATAAAGATGATAGAAAATAACAGCATGAATGCCCCAGGGTAACAAAGAAAAGATATGCAATGAATTAATTAACTTAGTTAGGAAAAGAACATGAAAAGAGGTTTTGTTTCTACTTTATAAATGAACAAATGAACCTCATTATGCTTAAGTTTTCATTCTCATTCTCATTTATTCATTAAATGTATATAGTGGATGCCTACAGTGTACTAAGCATTAACTGGAGATGGTAATCATTAATCAATGGATGGCTGTAGTTGGAAATCAATCTTATTCTTATAAATCTTCCATTCCGCAGGAAGAGAAAGATCTCAGATGAGATGAACAATACAGAGTTCACTCAATCATGAGATAAGAAGGGGAAATCCATCATGGAATGAATCAAAGCACATTGTAGGGAAAGACTGATTTTAAATGGGGTGTTTGGGAGATCTTAAAGTGAGATGGAAAGATTTATTTGTCTAAAGTTCTTAAGAGCATTAAGGAGAGGGCCATGGAGATAGCTCATGAGTAGTGGTCTGGGCAGAGGGAACAGATGGCAGAAAACTATAATCTGAGAGAGTTTTTGACATGTGTGAGAAATGCCATAGAGGCTAAGGAATTGGGGTAAACACGGACAAGTACAAAATGAGTATGGAGAAGAAACAGAGGATGTGATATCATGTCAGGGAACAGAAAACTGCTTTAAAAAAAAAACTAACTTAGGTATTGGCTCAGAGGGAATGTGGGGAGATGGTCTGAGTTGCGGACTGTGTGATTTTGCTTCCATTCTGGCTATACTTTTGTGGAAAACAAACAGAAGGACGGGCAAATGCAAAAACAGAGAACTGGTTAGATGCAACAGTGAAAGCCTGTCATGGTCTTCCCAGAGTGGCATGCAAAGTCACGCCAGTCAGCATTGAGTAACAGCACTCTACAATGCCATCTCCTAATGCAGAGTCTGAGTGACACTAACAGATATCGCCAATGTCCCTTTCATTTGTGAATAAGATAGGAAATTATTGTGAGATAGGCTATTTTGCAAAATAGTAAAAAAAAAAAAATCGTATTCCTTACATTATACAAGAGGAAAAGTTATTGCAAAAATATAGTATTATATGATGGAAATTGATTGCCCTCATTTTTTAAGTATTGCCTATGGCTTTCTATAATGTAAAACTGTCTTGAAATAGAGTATTTTTGAGCATAACAACAACAAAAAAAGGGCCTTAAAGGAAACCAGAAATGTAAAACCTGCAAGATTGCTTTGAGAACTGAGATGATTAATAGTTTGGTGATCTGCATTATCTGAAGGGCCAGCTCATATCAAGCTCCTACAATAAGAACCAGAGGTGGCTAATAGCCAGAATGACCTCTATGCTATCTGTATTTCAAAGGCCATGCCAGATCCTCCCCTAGGCCCCTAAGTTAGTACAGGTAGCCTATCTCTAGAACTCATCTTCTTGGAAGAAATGACATGTACTTTGAGTTGAGCTTCAATGGAATTATGTCTCTTTGAGCACCAGGGCTTGTATTATACCAGGATATCTTTTTTTCTAAATTGTACTGTGTTTAAATATGCTGGCTACAAAACACCTGGGGCATCCGACTCCCAAATTTTGATCCAGACTTACTATGTCAGTCTGAACTGAGTTTTCATTCTCAGCTCTTTGTGGTTTGTTTCCCTGACTGCTATGATTCTTGCAGAGACCTCTGCATGACAGAAGGACAGTTTGCTATCTGCCCTTGTTTAGCCTATATCAGCTCAGGAAAGGTTCCTTCTTTTTTGATTTCTTAGGGTTCTCTTAAAAGGGGGAGTCATGTGGCTACTTGTCATTCTATGACTTTAAGAAAAAGTAGAGTATGAAACTTATTGCCTAAATGTTAAGTCTATAGTAGCTCCTTACTTGAGTTAGCATATTCCTTCTGAAAGATATTTATGAACTAAGCATAAATTTCCCCCATTCACAGATAGTTGTGAGATATACAATTTTCACCCTGTTTTCTATCCTTAAGACTCTTTCATAAAATGGGAGGAAAAACAATAACTGTTGAGTTAGATCTAAGACTTTCTAAGGAAAAAAATGGATTTTAAAAACACAGCCATTGTTTCCCTCAATAGATCGCATTCTGACCAGTGGACTAGCCTATGTCAGATGACAGCCAGGTTTGTTTGTGGGCACCATTTTAAGAGAGGTTTCCTGGCTTCTAGGATTCTGTTCCATACCTGTGTATTCCAAAACAGGCTGAAAACCAGGCCTGTACAATCAGCTCTGAGAATTTTATACCCTTGTTGAGAATTTAGCATAAAGTCCTTGAACTCAGAGATCCTCAGAGAAACCAGGAAAAAACATACAGGATTGTCTTCCAATGGGAAAGATGAAAAACCTTTCCTTCAATTCATAAGGCTGGGAACTGGAAGTGATTAGCTACTTGATGATCTGTATTATCTGTTGGGTCATATCAAGCTCCTACAGCTGGGACCAAGTTAACTAGTAATCTAAATGACCCTCATACCCAGAGGCTCCTCCAAGCTCCCACAACCAGGACTATTTGGCTAATAGCTTAAATCACCTTGACGTTATCTATGTGTCCAAGACCAGACCAGACTACTTGAGCCCTTGAGCTAGTATAGGTGTCCTATCTCTAGAGTCTCCTGGGGAAGAAATGACATGAACAGAACTAGGTTCCCAATGCAATTAGGTTCTTTGTTTGTTTTCTTTTTTCTTTCTGCAAAGGGATTGAATCACATCAGGATTTTTTTTTTCAAATCATGCTAGGCTTAAATACATTGAGAATAAACTGCTTGCTGTCGGACTCCACATGATCTGATCCAGATAGATGAAGCTAAATTGCACCTGGTTTCATTTTTATCTCTTCCTGGAGTTCACTTCCCTCTACGATGCTTGCAGGAACACAAAGGAACACACACACACACACACACACACACACACACCACATACAAAATTAAAATAAAAACTTTATTTTTTTGAGCAAATTGACATGAATTTTGTTTCTGCAGCTTTTAATGGCAAAGCCTCTTCTTGAAACCTCCAGCAAAGAGGCTGTATCTCCAACTCTGCATGCCTCCTGTTGGCAGATATCCAGAAAGATGGCTGCTTTAGTACTAGGATATGGGGGGTAGGCTGGACTTCAATGTTATCAGTTTCACATTTATTCTAATCCCAAAATGAGACAGAGCATTGCCGCTGAACTAATGTGTCTAAATGGTATGACCAGAAAATTAACTCATTTCAAATATGAAATTAGGCCATGTGTTACTAAGACCATGACATTTCCTCTATAAACTGGAATCATTTGTCATCTCACGTTCCTTGATCTTTGCAATAATGACATAATTTCTTTACAAATCTTTTATAAGGAATATATAAATGTTTATAAATATGTGTGTGTGTGTGTGAAAATTGATGTGACAAGCGTCAAAAATTTCAATATGAAAATGTTACATATTATTATAAATCAGTCATTAAATTGTGAATGGTTCTTCATAAAATTGAATCTTGAATCATGGTCATCTCACACATAGCTGGTCAAATATCAGCATAATTGGCAGGAGAACATGGTTTCATTCTTACACGAGCAGAGAATAAAGAGTAAGTTGATAACGTCTTCACATGACTCCATAACACATTACACAGGAAGTCGGGAAGTGGGCCTGGGATATCTGGTGCTGTCATTAAAAGCTGCAGAAATGAGATTACTGTCAATCTCCTCACAGCTTTATTTTAATTTCTTTATTTTAATTGCGTGTGTGTGTGTGTGTGCGTGTGTGTGCACACACACATTCTTGTCTGTGCACATTAGTATGGAAGCCAGGAGTCAGTCAATATCTGATATCTATGTCTCTTGACCCGTTTTTTAAATAAGATATTTATATTAACAAATAGAATCACTGTTCTGTTAAAATTATTTTAAAATACGTTACTATGCATGGTGCCAGTGTAGGAGCATGTAAGAATAGGTGCTTCCAGAGGCCAGCAGTGTCAGATATACTCAAGTAAAAGGCAATTATGGACTACCTAATGTTTGTACTAGGAACTAACTTTGGGACTACTGCCAAAAGAGAATGCATTTTAAACCACAGAACCATCTCTCACCTCAAGTTTTGAGAAAGGACTGACTGTCAGTGACCCCAGCACTTATTTCCTGACTAGTCTGGCTGGCCAATGCACTCTAGAAATCCACCCCTTTCCACCTCCCTTCCATGCTACATGTTCTACTAACTACTTGTGCTGTTTTTCAATAAATGTAAATATGGGTTCCTAAATTTTGCTTCAGTCTTTCATATTTTCAACCTAAACCCATAAGTAACATTCTTAAAAAAAAAAGACTATTATAGTCATATATCCCCAAGGCTCTCAAAAAAAATTAAACCTTTAGAATTAAGATCAGCAAAATTGGCTCAGGGAAATTTAGAGCTATTAACTTTTGGACCTCTAGGACCAAAGGGGGTCTGTCTTTGGATGCGGCAAATCCTGGTAGGCAAGCTCAGAGATAATTATCAACATGATTACTCACGCCTAGACACCAGAGACAAATTTCTTTTTGCAGATAATCCTTGGAGAAAAGGGTGCAAATTGGGCTGAGGCTGGGAAGGGAATAATTTGCAGCAGCAACAAGTACTATGAATGCACACCATGCTTCTATTGCTCTCAGGTGATCACATGCATCATCTCATTTTTGCTTTAAAACTCATCTGGGAGTTTGTCTTCATCCCAACAGGAAAAAGAACTGCAGTGTGGTAAAGCACCACGATTACTTAAGGTAGACATTTCGGAGATGAAAGGGCCACATCTGCATGATATTTCCCCAGCCTTTCTATTTGAGTAATTCACCAGGTTGCTCCCCACAAAGAGCAACATGAAGTCCCTTGGTGGCTAGCTCTTTCTAGAATCTTCCTGAATAGGACACAGGAGTTCAGGTGCCCGCTGTCTAGGAATCTGGAGTCTAGTGATGATAAAATCTCTTTGCTGGGACTAGAATAAAGACTCCATGTTTCAACTCATTTCATTTCACATCTTTTTGGCTCATCTCTCCGCAGTAACAACAGGAGTCTCATGGAGAAGTGAATGTTATCCCTGATTTACTATGAGAAAAATGACACTTGCAGATTAACTAAGTTATTTAAAGGCAAACAAACAGAATGTGTTATATAGTAAAGATCACAGCCTAAATGGATTTATGCAGCAGGGAAATGATCGCATCATGGGTATTAGGTGGCATCTAGGGAACTGAGAGTTTCTTATCTTCCCAAAACCAAACTCACATATTTGATTCAATAACTTTATAGAAATTTTCTATATTTCCCCATCTTTAGATTCTCTCTCTCTCTCTCTCTCTCTCTCTCTCTCTCTCTCTCTCTCTCTCTCTCTCTCTCTCTCTTTCTTCTTTCCTCCCTCACTCCCTCCGTTTCTCTCTGTGTGTATGCATGTGCTTGCTTACAAGAACAAGGATTTTCTCTTGTCTTTGTGAGCAAACTGAGACTTACAGAGGGGAAATGATATCCCCAAGCTTGAATAACTAGTGTGAGTCAGAGACAGATGGAACATGAGTCTTTCGACTCTAAATCTAGACTTAAGTTTGCTTCTGTGTTCAGAAAGGCAGGCTGTGATGTTACCTACAGCATATCTCCTTTGGTGAGTTCTTCATCTGTCTCTCCCTCTTGCCTTTGGCTTGTTACTCTCTCTTTTTAATATCACCTGTCTTTTTGCACCCCTGTAATGCTAGTTGGAGCACAGAGAGAGAGAGAGAGAGAGAGAGAGAGAGAGAGAGAGAGAGAGGCCATTAAATATTCCTAGAACAGAAAGGATTTTGTCGAGAAACACATGTTGTGACTCCTCACCAAGGCAACGGGAAACTGATGACGTGAGCAGAGGAATGTCTCCGGAGAATTTGGCAACACTGTGTGAAACACAACTCCGTGGTCAGCGAGTACAGGCAAAGGTGGCTTATCCTCTGACTCCCCAATCACTCCCCCACCCCCGTCACTGTGCTCCCCACCAAAACTAGCTTTGGGAGCATTAACAGGAATAGAAGTCATTGATGCAAGCAGAGAGGTTAAAGAGAAAATGTTAAGTACCAAATAGGAGAATTTTTGCTTGCAATAAATTCTTAGGATCAGGCAGACTCCTTTAAAGCTGTCTTCTAATCTCAGTGTCCTCTAATGCCAAGAATAAGGGGAATATGATATGCTAGGCTCTGGCAAGTTAAAACAGCTAACTTCATTAAAGACTAAAGCGATCAATGGAGTCATCCACTCGTGAATCCTGAACCCTAGTCACCCAGTGATAACTCTGTTTTGCTAGCACCTCGGCTCTTGCCCTGGCCTTTTTGCTGAAGATTAGGTGATTTATGACGGAATTTGCATAGGCAAACAAATCCCCAGATGTAAGCTGCCTGACCCAGGTTTCATGGTTCACTAAGGATTAAGATTCTCCTAACTCCTTCTGGGTGGCTAGAGGCTCTGACAGATATATTTTCTCAGTTAGTTTCCTGACTGTGGTGGGTATCCTGTCCTTCAGTGGCTTGATGAAGTTCGACTCTGTCCAGGAGGAGTGAATTAAAAATGGTGGACTGTGACTTCCACATTTTGCAACATTTAATTGCACGGGACTTGGTTTGGGTGAAAATTTCCTTTCTTTAGCTTGTGAAGAATTTAGGGGAGGGTTGCAAAAGACAAAGACAAGGCTATGGTCAATCTCTCTGGTTTGTGAAGATGACCTAAGAGGGGAAGCTTTACGGAAAAGATTTGATTGACTAAGGAAGTAGCTAGTAATACTACTTCATAACTAAGACAGCAAAACCATGGTCACAGAATGACAACAACCTTGGCAAGCCAGGGACAGCATATTTGAGTCGCTGATTGAATCACAAACAGTATGAAGGCTGTATGGAAATGTGGACTGAGGATGTGCACATGAGAATGAAGGAGACTGTTCCACATTCTGTCTAATGGACATGAATTTTGTACTGTTAACATGATAGCAGTGATTCGCTGTTGATGTTTTTCCAAACCATGGTACATTGAAACTTAGAAAAAAATAGCAAAAATGGATGACAGAGAAGGTATTATGAGTAAATTGAAAAATATGTTTCCCCTAAATGGAAAGGCATCTAGTAAATCTGATGCCTGAGACAGCTCCACCTTATTCTGCCCTTGGATGGTACAGTGTCCATGTATATTCCTGGGTTGCGTTCAGTGCATCCTGATCCATGTGCACCATTTTTCTTTACATGGTCCTGGTATAACAAAATATTACCTAAAACAGAGTTCACATTGACTTCTAGATCATGTTTTCAACAACTTCAAAATCAGATTACCTTCCTCATAAACTGACCTCACATGGCTGCTAGGCAATGTTGCAAAATGTGACATAGCCTCAAGGTTCTAATGGCTGTCACCACAACACTGATGTTTCTGAAGAGGCTGTCTCATTGTATAGGAAAATATCCTCAATGGTAAGCCTATTTCTTTTCCTGGTAGAACTTTCACAGCTGACCTTAAGGGAAATGGTGGCAAAGAAATTACAGCTGAAAGAATTTCAAGTTTTGGGGGAAAAGTTCCTGAACAGATCACCAATAGCTTATGCTCTAAGATCAAGAATTGACAAATGGGACCTCATAAAATTACAAAGTTTCTGTAAGGCAAAGGACACTGTTAAAAGGACAAAATGGCAACCATCAAATTGGGAAAGGATATTCACCAACCCTATATCTGATAGAGGGCTAATATCCAATATATACAAAGAACTCAAGAAGTTAGACCCCAGGGAACCAAATAACCCTATTTAAAAATGGGGTACAGATCTAAACAAAGAATTTTCACCTAAAGAAATTTGGATGGCCGAGAGGCACCTTAAGAAATGCTCATCATCATTAGTCATTAGGGAAATGCAGATCAAAGCAACCCTGAGATTTCACCTCACACCAGTCAGAAGGACTAAGGTCAAAAACTCAGGAGACAGCAAGTGTTGGCGAGGATGTGGACAAAGAGGAACACTCCTCCACTGCTGGTGGGACTGTAAGATGGTACAACCACTTTGGAAATCAGTCTGGAGGGTTCCTCAGAAAACTGGACATGACACTTCCAGAGGACCCTGCTATACCTCTCCTGGGCATATACCCAAAGGATTCCCCAGCATGCAATAAAGACACATGCTCCATTATGTTCATAGCAGCCTTATTTATAATAGCCAGAAGCTGGAAAGAACCCAGATGCTCCTCAAAGGAGGAATGGATACAGAAAATGTGGTATATTTACACAATGGAATACTACTCAGCAATTAGAAACAATGAATTCACAAAATTTTTAGGCAAATGGTTTGATCTAGGAAATATCATCCTAACTGAGGTAACCCAATCACAAAAGAATACACATGGAATGCAATCTCTGATAAGTGGATATTAATTAGCCCAGAAGCTCTGAATACCCAAGGCACAAATCGCATAACAAATGACACCCATGAAGAAGTATAGAGAGGGTCCGGATCCTGGAAAGGATTGATCTAGCATTGGTGGGGAATATAAGGACAGAGAAAAAGGAGGGAGGTGATTGGAGAATGGATGGAGAGAAGAAAGTTTATGGGACATATGGGGAGGGGGGATCCGGGAAAGGGGAAATCATTTGGAATGTAAACAAAGAATATAGAAAATAAAAATATTAAAAAAAAAAAAAGAATTTCAAGTTTTACCCTTGGAGAGTCAGGGAGGGCAATTCTCCTGAAAATGATTATTTGGCAACTACAATAAGACACTTTGTTGTTAGAATTTAATTGATATTTGTAGCTAGAGAAGAAAGTTGAAAGTAGGATTCAAGGCAAGCAATTAGGTCTGTTTTTATAAAGGCTGGTCAGTGAGTTGTCAAGATTGGTAAAGATTATCCTCTTGCCTCCTCGGTGTTGGGCTGTAAGATCATGGAGGGCCAGCTACTGAATTAAAGAGTGTTGAACATTCATTTCCATGATTGAAACAATAAATTAAGCAAATTCATCTGTTGCTTATACGTGTTAGTGGATATATTTCGGGTATTGAACTGTGACTTTCCCTTTACTCTCCCTTTCCACTTTCAATACTTCCCATTCCTGTTCCTGCCCTTCCTGTCCATCCCTTTTCTCTACTTCCTCTCCCTCTCCCTCCTGTTCCTCTCCCTCCCCTCCCTTTCTCTTCTGTCCCTTTTCTTCACCTCCCTTCCCCCCACTCCTTTCTTTTTGTCTTCCTTTGTCACATATGATATGGACTAAAGTATCTTTAAACTCCCCTAAGTGTGGTGATTTGTTCATATTCTACATCCAGAATAGAAAATGGAAATGAATCAAATTTATCTAAATCACAGAACCCTTAGCAACCAGTATATGGTATGGATTAAGTTAATGAACTAACCTCTCTATCAGTGTCAGCTTTTGAAGAAAAAGAGAACTTCAGCATACAAATCAATATCGCTTTTCTTGGTCATCAGTGAGACAGCGCACACATATATTTTCTAGCAAAGGGGTTGCAAGAAGGAAAGAGATAAAAGATGTGGGATATTTGCTTATTAATGTTCTGAGGCATAATCTCATTTTTAGAAACTACACTCAACCACCAGAGGGCACTGTAAAGCTAACGGCTTGGTTGTTTTCTTTATTAAGCTGGCTAATCAAGCAAAAATGTTGCTTAAAGCCATCACTGACTGTCTAGCTTTTATAGCAACTGGAGTCTGATCTCCATTTAAATTTATGTCAGTTTGCGTTACTGTGGTCACTGAAATGTCTTCAGTATAATTTTCCCACTGTGTAGCACTCTAGAGAAATCCTCAGGTGAGTGTAGTACTAATCATTCCTGGCAACGGGTCTTAACCTTCCTAATGCTGCAACCCTTTAATGTAGTTCCTCATCTTGTAGTGACCTCCAACCATAAAATTCCTTTTGTTTCTACTTCACAACTGTAAATCTTGTTACTGTTATGAATAGCAATCTAAGCATTTGATATACAGGACATGTGATTTGTGATTCCTGTGGAAGGGTTGTTCAACCCTAAAGAGAGACATGGCCCCCATGTTGAGAAGCACTGATTTAGAGAGACTCCAAAAGTCTGAGTGTGGAGTACAAAAAAAAAATGTACAAGATCATTTAATATAAATAAAATGAATGAAAAAAATGAAAATACAAAACTAGGGGAAATGTTTATGTTTTGCCACAAACAGCTATTTTAGGAATATATGACAATTTTATAAGTATTTAAAAGAAAAAACTAAAATCTTGATTTAAAATGAACAAAACATATGAACAAATATTTCACAGCTCCTGCAAATTAATGACCCAAGCAAAAGACATTCAATTAAACTACGGCAAGACAGTATTTCTTTTTTTCTATTAGTAAAGCATTCAAATGTTTAGAGATGTAACTACTGTTAGGGAATATGGGACAAGCATGTCTCACACATGGCCATGACATATGTAGAATGGCATAAATTCAATGGATGAGAAACTATTGTATAGCTAACAACTTTACATATGCATTTACATTTTGATGTACAAACTCTGCTTCTAAGAGGGTATTCCAAATATTTGTAAAGCCATAAATGACTCCACATCTAAAGATATACATTGTTGCAATATGATCAATATGATTCAACTGTACATCAGTACCAGACATGGGTTGAAATAAATATGTTATAGTTATCACAAGTGATATTATGAAGAAATAAGTCATACATATTTTTATCTCTTCAGTATGCTCATAAGAAAATTATACTACTAAATAAAAAGAACCAAGGGCATAAACTATAGATATAATATTGTTGAAATATTAATAAATATCTTTATATATGAGTATGATATGCTTTAAATATCAAAAATTGAGGAAATCAGCCAAAATATAATAAAAATGAGTTACCAAAGGAGAAAGCAGAAAAGAGAGGAGAGAACTAGGGAGGAAAGACAGGAATCTCAGAGTTCAGTTTATTTCTATCTTTTGACTATTAAACTACATAAATATTTTGCTTGATACATTAACAAAACTTCTATCCAAACAGACAGGCATATAGATCAGTGTTACACCAATTGTATAGCATGTGTAGGGCCCTAGCTTCAACAACTAGCATGGAAGAGAGTAAAAGAAGAAAGAAAAAAGGAATATATGGAGGCAGGAATATGAAGGGAATTCTTTAGACACTGAAAGAAAAAATCATGTATCATATAAAATTGATCACACAATCAAACAAAAATAATCATTACTAGTCTCAGTATGCACTGCTCCTGTGTCACTTCAGCTAAAAGATAGAGAACCTTTGAGTTTCCTTGTTGAAAGAAGCATGATAAGAAGCAGGGTCAACATTGTGACTAAGGAAATACCTGGGCAAATACATGTTGCACTTTATTAAATTCTTATAGCAAACTCAGAGAGGTCTATCCTTAAAACCGACAAGCCAATATACTGGCACCTGAAAGGAGACCCTCCCTGACCTCTGGCTGACCAATAAAGGAACTACATCCAGACATATTCTTCCATGGTAGGCTGATGGAATTCAGTGTGAACTCCTGTTATGAACTGTTCTGGTGGATCTGCCTCATGATGATTCTCTCTATAGCAGATTTCTGATATAACTTATTGAAAAATAACCCTAAGGTACTGCATACATGACATATGCTTATTTAATAGTACTTGATATTATATTTTTGAAGCAGTGTTTTTTTCAACTCAGTCATATTATCTGTCAATCAACTACCACTGCTTTCTACTTTTATAAAATTAGGAAAAGCAAAACTGAGGTGGTCTATTTTTCTATAAAAGGCATATGAAATGCCTTCAAATTACTCAAGCTACAGATCTGAATAATTATGGCAAAACAGAATAACTATTCACACTTCAAAGTATTAGAAGACAAAGACTTTGTATTGTTGTGTAATCTTGAAAACATCAATTGGATAAACATTTCTTGGGTACCAACTTTCTTCAAAAGTCTAGTCAAAGATTGCTTGAAGAGTATAAGATTTGTGGACACATAAAGATTATTTCACAAGGGACAGAAACTAAGTATCCATGAGTACATAAACATTTTAAAACTATTCTCCATACTAAATTAATGAGAAAGGCCATCAATTAGATTAAAATTTTAAGAGATCTAGTCTAGTGATGAAGCACTGTTGAAATCCTAGAGAGCACAAAACATGAAACAGGAGAATTGCAAGGTGAAGATGAGGACTGTTGATACTAACTCAGCAGTAGGGTGCTTTAGTGGTTATATACCATTGGTGACACCAGAGATTCCAGAATTAAGACTGAAAGAGAGACAGACAAGCAGAGACAGAGAGAGAGACAGAAAGAGAGAGAGAGAGACAGAGACAGAGAGAGACCCAGATCAGAGACAGACAGAGAGACAGAAAAAGAGAGACAGAGAGAGACCAAAAGAGAGGAATGGGGAGTTGTAATTTCCAAAGGATTAACTATGTCGAAACTTGAGAGATTTCTGGCTGGATTGTCGGTGATGACAAGCAGCCATCAGCAGTCTTAGAGGAAGAAGGTTTCCTGGAATCCTTCCCACTCAGAACTGTTGGAGAAATCCCCAGCAAATCAAGGAAACAGCAAGAGGCACTGGGGATTTCCTTATTCCTTTGATTCTAGTCACATTTCTGCATAGATCAGGAACTTGGTGGCCCAGGTCTGTTAGTTTTCCAAATTTGGACATGTTTTGGTTGCTACTTCCTAGAAACTCACATTCATTTTCTTTTCTTTTCTTTTCTTTCCTTTTCTTTTCTTTTGTTTTCTTTCTTTCTTTCTTTTCTGTTTCTTTCTTTCTCTTTCTGTTTTTGAGGCTTGACATACTTTCTTCATTTTCAAGTCCTAGCCTGCTCTTTGCCTGGTGCCAAAATTAAAAAAAAAAAACCAGTAATAAAACAAAAATACAGGAAGCACAAATAGTTTTCTTATGCCTTAATTTTAAGGACTTCTCTCTTTACTTTTTAATGGAGAAAAGCAAAGAGACCTGGGTCTAAAAGTGATATCAAAGTAAAATTGGCAGAAAATACTTCCATTTTCATATAAAAGTCTAGAATGTGTGAAAAACCTTTCTTGTATGTCTAGTTCATGTTCATCTCATACAATCACTTGCAAAGTAGTAAGATCTGATTTAGTTAATCCTTTCTGTGAAGACAATGACATTACCATGATCTGGGTGCTAGGAATCCAAGGTGTATCATAAAAGTACCTTATGTAGACTCTGAAAACAACCAATTAAGAGTTTCCAAAGTCTGTCAGTGGCTTTATTTCCTTATAATACAAGCACATGCACTTGCGCATGTGTGCACTCACACCCTCACACACACACACACACAAACACACACACACACACACACACACACTCACACACACACACACCACACTCACTTTCTAAAGAGAGGAAAGCTTCCAAATACACTTGTCATATAGTCACAGGTATGCCTCTGATTACAGGCCTAGGCATACAATAATTGATTATTGATTTTATATCCTCCTTTTCTAATCTCTTTTTTTCTGTATGTCACCTCAACTATGCCTGCAATTTAGATATTTATTTCAACTTTATGAGAAAGACATTTGTTGAGACTTAACTGCCTTAATAAATCAATTACCCATCTACTTACGAGATAAACTAAAACTGGGGCCACACAGAGAGAGCATCATTTGCAAATGGTTCTATTTGAAACCCACCTGCTGTTTGAACTGCCACAATTTCTCCCTCTAGTTCATATCCCTTGTTTTTATTCCGATATCTGCCATGTAATAGCGTGATGATGTCACTTTCTTTTTACTAATTTGAGCTTAAAATAGTATACATTTATATCATTTCATCGCTGTGTAAGTCAAAACTAATGAATTGCCCATTAAATTCTCAAGCCTGAAATCAAGCAGTCAGTCAGCCTGATGCATGTCAGGGTGTCACAGAGGCCTGTGTATTTAGAGCTTGGTTTCTAGCCTTCCGTGCTCTTTGAAGAGGTAGAATTGTTGGCACAAAGGGCCCAGTAGGTCCCTAATTAGGTCTTTAGAGGAGTACCCTTGAAAGGAATATTACAACTCCAGTCTCTCCTATTTCTTGAAACTTCCTAGTCACTATGATGTGAGCAGCTTCTTCCACTAACAGACACTGCCATGATGCCTTGCCACAGTCTCAAAAGCAACAAATTATACTTGGGGTTGACTTAAACTTCAAAACTGTTAACCAAGATAAACCTTTTCCTTAAGCTGGATAATCATGGTGGTTCGATGAGCGGAAAAGCTTGGTAAGACAGGGTATTAGGAAGAATCTCCTACTAAGCTTCCACAGATCACTGACAATGTCTGCTTGCTTCCAGTTCGAGAACTGTGCCTTCAGTCTTCACCCTCATGGCTTTGTGTCACATGAGTCATTTTAGTGCCAGAAGGTTCGTCTTTGTCCAGGTCTTCAGTTCTTCCACGTCTCAAAGCCAGCACAAGTGCCCCTAATCCTCCCAACACTCTGTCTTCTCCTTCTCCCATTTCCCATTTACATTCCCTGTCCATCACATCTTCCTGATGCATACTTGTTTAAATATTATTATATTGGGCCTACCAAGCTACTCTTCCTATTTTAGGTCCATGGACTTAATTGCATCTATAATAATTTTTACCATTTGATGTAAGACATACACCATTTCAGGAGGTTAGATTATAAGTATTTGACTTGGGGGAGTAGAGGAGTTATTCTTAAATCTCATGCACATATCAACATAGGGCATCTGTGCTCATGCAAATCTAATCCCTTTCATTCATCATTACAAAGAGAAGGTTCAAGTTAGGATGACAACAACACAGAGGACACTTAATGTTTAAAACATGATTTAGTTTTAGGACGAGCTAGAGATAGACACGATTCAAGAAGGAAAGAAGGCAGATGCTCAAGATTGCTCATTTGGATGCTATGGTATGAAAACTGCCCTACCAGGCTAGCTTGTCTTGATTTACATTTACACTGGAGTTTTAATAACCACAGAGGTGACACAGACAAAAAAATGTCTTTAAGGATCACAACTTCTAAATGAGACTGAGATGTAAAAGGGATGTTATGCATGTTGATATCACTTGCCTTACTTGTGACTGATTCACATACTGGAAGATAGTTGAACTGAAGAGAGGTGATAGACACCAGATAATGCACCTTTAAGATGGTGTGACTGCCTCATTAATTAATGTAAGCAGTGATATTTACTATTTTTCCTCAGCCCTTTCACCCAAAACCTCTGACTTTATTGAGTATTTCTTAGTGAAACAACAATAATTTTATTTGAAATAACACTAATTAATCAATGTTAAATTCTTTTGTACTGAGTTTTCTGAAACAGAGTTATATTACCCTTACCCCTGGAAAATACATTTTCCCTAGAGTCAATCTCTTCTTCATTTTTATATGAAGAGTATAAATCTAGTCACTGGAGGACTTCCCTACCCATGAGCCTATACTCACTTGAATTCCCACATAAGATTCCTGACCAATGTCTAACACAGCAGAGTCTAGAAAAATCATAAATGATTAGGTGCTAGATTTTTCCCAAAGAGGAAGAAAAGATACCTCTCTCCCTCCCCCTCTCTCTCCTCCTCCTTCTCCTTCTCTCTCTCCTCATTCTCTCTCTGCCTCGTCCTTCCTTTCCAGCCCCTCCCCCCCATTTTCTCCTTAGCACTCTGCCCACTCCTTATTGTGTATAATTTTATAAACTGTTACCTCCTTTGCCCAGGACCAGGGCCCACACTCTGGCCCCTTCCAGCTTTTTTGTTTTATCCAGTTTAGCTCCAGGATTGGCTGCCACCAGCCCTAACCCTTTCTATATTCACTTCTCCTACTTCTCTTTCTACCTGCCTTTGTTCCAGGAGGTGTTATACTACCAGCCCACTCCTGAGACCCTTCAATTCAAGGATAAAAGACACACAGACAGCTGTTACTTTATAACTTGCCTGCTAATAAGCACAATTTCTAGGCACAGATCCTTCCTGCCTGGAAAGGAGCACATACCCTTATCAATTTATTATTATCTCTGTCTCTTCTTCCACCCTAAACTTAGTGGCTTTGCCCCACCTATCCCCTACTAAATATCCTTGGCCACCTACCTGTAGTGGATGCCCTCCCTCCTTCCTAGCATCTCTGTTTCCCACCTCTACCCTCCACCCAGCAATTGGCTCTTTGAACAATCAAGAACCAATTGGGGAAACACGGTTAGCATCCCACAATTAATTCATCAAGGTCTTAATTTCCAGAACCATCAAACACATTATAACTTTGATCCTGGAGCACAATGCAGTGACCAGTGTGCAGGTAGTTTTCTAGTAACCAATACATAGGTTTAGGGATTTTTGTATAGAAAAAAAAAGTGATTGGAGGTGTCATCTCAGGGATTTAAAGTATCATATGATACACTTTTATTGGAATGTTAAATTTTAACATTATTTATCTCTAAAATACTCTGCTTAACTTCAGGCCAAGATATTGGAAGTTGGAGTTTTAATTGTCAGATAAAAAGCAAAAAGAAACTCATTCCCCAGAAGTATTACACCAGCTCAGACCACCTCTTGGCCCCCTCAAAATCTATCAAAATCCAGCCAATCAGAGCCCTGTCGCATCATTTCTGTCTGAGGAATGGCTAGTTAAAAATCACCCCAGTCTTCTGTATTACACACAGAGTTCTCTTGTCTCTGGCATGAATGGTTGCAATCATTACATCAGCCTCCAGTAACTTCAATACATGAATGGCTAGCTTACGGTCCAAGAGTGGATGGGCTTTTCTGTCCCTTTCAGAGGCATCTGCCAACCAACAGGAACAGGGAGACAAAGCTATCTTTAAGTATTCTGCCCCAGTCAATGAATAGGCGATGCCTAGCAAGCAGTTCCAGATGAGACTGTGTGAACGTGAAGGACATGCAGGGGCTTCTGAAAATCTCCTTCCAGAATGAGAGAGAGCTCTCTTTGCCTATAGGAATGAAAGTAAATAGAGCTGAAAACAGGGCTGTGTCTACTTGACTTTGAAGGGGAGGCCTATTAGAGGGGAGTGGTGAAGACAATTCCATAAGTTACAGGGACACAAAGGTGTTTGTTATATGTGAACAGGCCTGCTGACTCAAAGTCAGGAGATGATTTTTTTGATAGCAAGGAGAGAGGGCATGCATGCTCCACTTCTACATTGGGTGACCTTTCTTCATCTGATTTAGCTTTTAATGTTCTTCCACTACTAAAACAATATCAGCACATTGGAGATGTACTACATGAGTAGAAGTATAAAAATGCAAAGACCTATCTGTAATTCTGGTAAGCAAAGAGAATTCTTGGGGTGTTTGTGTGTGTGTGTGTGTGTGTGTGTGTGTGTGTGTATGCTGATGCAGATGAATGTGTGCCTATGTAGTGGAAGCCAAAGGTTAGCCTTGGATATTGTTCCTTATAAGTGATACACCTTGATTTTGAGGCAGAGGTAGACCTGGTGCTAGTCCACAAGCCAGGCTAAGTGGCTAGCAACAGGAAGCTTCCTCCTGGCCCTAGTTTCTCAGCTCTGGGCTTGCAAGGTTATACCATGACATCCTTCCTTTATGTGGATGCTGGGGATAAAGCCTGTCAAACTTATGTTGTCCTGCTTGTCAGGCAAGCATTTTACTGACTGAGTTATCTTCCCAGCAACGTTATCGGTTTTTTGGTATATTTATTTCCAGGTTCATTACTACCCGAGAGCTCTATTTAGATGACACCAGACTATGCATACAAAAATAATACCTGACCTGACTCATTTTTCCCATTTACTCCAAGAGAAAAAGGACTCACTCCACCACTGAGCTGACTTTTCTAGGTATTTCGTCACAGTGATTTTCAAAATTTCTGTGTGCGCATGTATACAGACAAACAAACACACACACACACACACACACACACACACACACATATATTCACTTGTGGGAAAGAGGGTTTACACGCTATGGAACATGTAAAGAGATTAGAAAAATATCTTTTGGGTATGTATTCTCTTCTTAATGCATGTGTGTCTCTGGATTGAAATCAGGATCTCAGTCTTATCAGCAAACACCTTTAATACTCCCAGAGCCATTTCCCTGGTCCTTATTTCTTTATTGTATTGTATTTTCTCATATATATTATAGAAGTTTTGTACACAGTGAGGGGTGAGTAAAGTTTTGAATGAATGTGTATTGCTTGGGATGAGCATGTCTACAGCAAGGACCATGATGCTTCAGTGTTATCGGAGTGCAAGTGCCTTCCTTTGGACCAAGTGTAAATGTTAAAAGTATGTGTAAAATATGTCCATTATAGCTCCCCACCCTGAATACTATTCCTTTACAGAGACTGCACCTACCAAGATTGACTAGCTAGCCTACTTGTTTATCTATACGTAATGCCTACTTGTTCTGCTGTTTGCAATAACCCTGCCTTCCTGCACACATGTGCATCATAAGCATATTGAGCAGCCAGGGTGACACAGCTTGTCATCTGAGAACCCAGGCCACCTAGCCTCAGCTTCTCTGTGTCTCCCTATGTTTGTCATTTCTTCATTCTGTTGCTAGTCACATAGGTCAATCGCTGGAATCACACAGAATCCACAATATTCAAAGTTCTTTAGGAGCATCATTTCATATTTGTTTCTTTGTGATGGCTGAAGATTGAACCCAGGTCCTTATGAAAGCTAAGGAACCCCTTTACCACTTTAATCCTTTATACTTACCACTCCAAAACATTATTTTAACAGTAAAAAGAACAGATAATTTATAGGATTATAGATAAATAATCCTTTAAATTTACTTAGTTATATCTGAAATGGTGTTTCATCTCTAAATATTAAAAGTCACAAAAGTGTGACAAAAGATCTCTGCCTAACTCCAGTGTGGAAATGTTATAGCTTTACTATAGCCGCCTGTGGCCACATGTGAACTGGGGACCTGGAAGAGAATTCTGGGGATAAACGGGAAGGGGACAAAAGAGAATTGAGTCAAGACGACAGTTGCCGATAGAGACTGACATTACTATTATTTAGCCAATATATATAGTCTTTAGAAAACAACCCTGCCCCCCAAATGGCCGCGAATTCCTTGGTTTTTCTTCTCAGCGGGTCACCTGCTTCCAGTCATGTAGGTTTCTGCTGGTCTCCAGGTGAGACTGCCCTGAGGCAGCCTTGGTTGTTAAGGTGAAAGCAGCTGTATTGTTCCCAAGGGAACAAGGGCTGGAGATAACACCAGGGGAAGGGTGGAGGCTGCAGGCCAGGAATGTCACAGCTTGAATAGGATGGGCTAAGAAGTCTAGCCAAATGCTGTGGGGGAAGGGACACTCTACATTAAAAATTATGTGCATGTGTGCACACATGCATGTATATGCATGTATGTATGCATATGTATGGCTATTTGTGTGTACTTGTCTGTGTGCATGGGAATGTCCAAACGTGAACAAATATGTGTGTACACATGCCATTGTGCACATTCAGATGGCAGAGGACAACTTCATGAAGCCAATTATCTCCTTCCAGTTTCATATGGAACCCAAGGATAAAACTCAAGTTATCATGGTTAATAGCCACCACCTTCATCAGCTGACGGAGCTCACTGCTCTTGTTCCTCAAACTCACTGGTCCTTTCCCACAGATTCAGAGATTCCATTAGGGAAGATCTGGTTTCTTACTCACACTTAAGATCCATTACTAAAGCAGGTTGATCATTTGGTAAGGAGGAAAGGGGAAATTAACAGATCTATAGAAGGAAAAGCACTAAGCATTAAGTAATGGAAACATGGTGTGTATATATATATATATATATATATATATATATATATATATATATATATTAGATATAAAACTAGAATTATTTGAACTTCAAATCTGACTACCCAAAGCACTTTTGCAATATTTAATATATGTGATACTAAATTAAAGGGAGGAAATAGCTTATATTCTTCTTCTACTAATTAATAATACAACTTTTAATGGGTTTTTTATTTCAAAGGAAATGATGGTAAACTATGCATTTCCTTTTATTATATTAATTCCTTTACTGGATTCAACATAATGGCTTTCAATCAGTTGCCATGGTTTTGTTCCATTTGGTCTATTTTTTTTTTTCTTCATTCTTTGCCATTTGTCTATTTTCCCATTTGGGTAGGAAATATGACTTATAAAGAACTGGCTTAAATGATGCAGAAAAGTAAACTACTTGGCAAATTTCCATGCACACTAAGTGACCCATTGCCTGAAAATGGAAAAAATGACCACAGGAATTTTGCTTAAAACACTTCCTCCCACCACTAAGCCTGTGCCTGTAGACTTGAGGGAAGCCAATAGAAAGAGGGACTTCCAGTCAGACAAACATTTACTCACTTGAAAGTAATTTCCTCATATAAGTTTCTTGTTTATTCAGAGATTAAATTGGTTCTCACAGAGAAATACGTAGAAGATGGGGTCAAATTTCTTTACTTAGAAATAAATAATGTAGTCTGACATGTCTTTGACACATCGAATGGAACAAAGAAAAGTGACACTTGGGTTCCTTACGCAGGGTGCCTCCAGAGGAGCCTGCAAGCAAAGCTGTTTGCCGATATCCCCACTCTAGTGACCATGTTTTTCTGATTATGAGATGAGGTACTTGCTGTCTCTGTCAAGGAGGAGGGTAAGTCCTTGAATTCACATTGAAAGTATGAAAACAGTCACATCTGGAATATTTGGGCCCCACCCAAGCCTCACATTTTCGATCTTCTTCCGTTTCAGACCTTCTTAGTATCCCACATGGAAGCTGTCAGAGAAAACCCACGGAGAAGCCATGGCACAAGGTTGGACACATGCTGGATCCCCCCAGATGCATCTCACTGGTTCATACCGAGTAACTGGAACACTTGTACCATGTAATCTATAAATAAAAGACAAATTGTTTCAGCCCACAAATTTACCAGTGGCTGGTTGACCTCCAAAATGTTAGTCTCTAGATCAGAGGTTCTCAAACTTGTTAATGCTGTAAACTTTTAATATGAATTCATGTTGTGGTGACCCCTAGCCATAAAATTATTCAGTTTCTACTTCATTACTGCAAATTTTGCTACTGTTATGAGCCATAATGTAAATATCTGATATACAGAATTTCTGATACACAAATACCAAAAAGTCTGTGGCCCACAGGTTGAGAACCCCTGTTCTAGTTAAATTAAAGAATAGAGATGGAAAAAATAATATGAAG
This sequence comes from Apodemus sylvaticus, assembly GCF_947179515.1. Classification (NCBI taxonomy): domain Eukaryota; kingdom Metazoa; phylum Chordata; class Mammalia; order Rodentia; family Muridae; genus Apodemus; species Apodemus sylvaticus. Next base: position 25,383,632 of record NC_067488.1, on the reverse strand, counting down.
TCTGTTTTGTTCTAAAGTACTAGAACTTCTGAAGATTTGGACCATCGGCCTGAAGAGAATGGCTTTACCAGTCATCTAGTTCATAAAGTAACACCATTCCTAATGTCCTAATGTTCATTCAGTGAAAGCCCACAAATGTAAACATTGCAGTACATATGGAGATGACATAAGCCTAGATTTTTTTCTTGAAGCAGAAAGTCTCTATTAGCCTATGGAAGATCAGAGAGTAGTGGGAGGGAAAGGATGTTCCCAGAGATACAAATCTTTCTTGGTGTGATTTCTTTTAAGATTATGGGGAAAATATTTTAGATCTCTATAAGGGCTCTTAAGATCTGTATCACTATAATTCACCATATTAGACAGGGTTTTAGGATCTTAGGGTTACTGTTTACTATTGATAAACTAGTGAAAAATTTCATGAATGAGTGAAATTATACAGATTGTAACTGAAGATCTCTGTGCTGTGTATGTATGGGAAGTCACATCAAAATTTTGTTTTGGAGCCCTTCTAATAAAGCATTACACTACTAAGAATATTTTAAGATACTTTTAGTATACATGTTACTGAAGATCTGCAGATTATCACTGAAGCTTGCAAGTATTATTTAACAATTCATACTATGAAGTAATGAGACTTCTTCTTCTTTTGCACCACTATAATGTGGACCCAGGGCCTCATGGAGGTCAGACAGATGACCTTTCACTGACCTACATCCCCAGGTAATGGGGCAAATATTTGAATGAAGTGTCCAACAGAATATGTGTATTCAGGAGACAAGTAAATATATAAGCCTCATTCCTTTTGCTAAAAAAGCAAGTCTAAGTCCAGAGTGCTTCCCTTCTGTGATGTCCATATTCTCCCACCATTTGCCTTTCCAAAGCAACAGACAAACTGAAGGATTAGTCAGGAAAATCAGGAGTTCAAGGTCATCATTGGCCAAATTGCAAGCCTCAGAGAGCCTGGGGTATATGATCCCTATCTCAAAAGTCTGTATACAGGCATTCACACACACACACACACACACACACACACACACACACATACACACATAAAATAAAGGTACAAAACAGTAGCATCTAATTTCAGTAAGCAAGCTAACTGCTCTTTTTCAAACCAAGATGATATTTGTAAAAAAAAAAATTAGTAAATACTCCAATAAGTAAGTACAAAATACTTCTTATCCAATAACTAATAAACTTAGCAAAAGACTTCCACATAGGAAATAGTTTGGATTAAAATCATTTTAATAGTGTACTTTAACATGTCTAAGTGGAATAAACATTTTTATTAATTATTTAATATATTATATATAAAACCACATACAATACTAGTAAAATAAACTGATTACATATTTGCATCTTTAGGATTATAAATCTAAAATTCCCAAAAACTTTAAGATATGATCTAAGTCTCTAGAGATTTTTCAAAATCTTAATATTTGTCTGCCACAGTAGTCTCAGCAACAATGATGAAACTGGGCTGGAGAGATGGCTCAGTGAGCACTGACTGCTCTTCCAGAGGTCTTTAGTTCAAATCCCAGCAACCACATGGAGGCTCACAACCATCCATAATGAGATCTGATGCCGTCTTCTGGGATATCTGAAGACAGCTACAGTGTACTTACATATAATCAACAAATAGAGCTTTAAATGAAAAAAAAAAAGAATAATGAAACTAAAATATAAATTTTAAATATAGTGGTGCTTATCTACCAGTGATCAGAATATATCTTGGTCAGTACATAAAGCACTTTTAAAACACATTTACTATGTTTGTCTGAATACACAACTCCAAAAATCTGTATTTTCCTCATTTTTCTGAAGACTTGAACAGTTAAGAGACAGAGATATAGTTCTGTGGGAGAATATTTATCTACCCTGTGTCCATTCCCCATAATTTCTAAACATAAATAACAACTAAAAAACATAAAACTTCTTTTACAAAGAGACATTATTCCAACCCATAGTCTCCTGAGTACTTTGCTAGATGCTCAGGACAAGGTGATACATTTTCTCCTGATTCTTGAAGTACAATCTACTGAAGTCTCATTTGGCTAGAGTCACCAGCTTTGACTCACTGGGGAGAAGAGCCAGAACCTTTCCTTTATGAATCACCCAGACTCCTTTGTGGTGGCAAGGGCCTCATTCCACTGAACCACATTTTCATTGGCAGGTGTACAAATAGCCATTCGCCCCCACCATTGAACACAGAAGCCACCACAAGTGGACATTTGGAATGTGTGGAAGGATTGTCGTCAGTGGACAGCTCATGCCTGTGGCTGTGAGGGCATCCCACTGGACAGTGAAGATAAAGACATATTTGTACATTTCAAAAAGAAGGGCTTCAGTTTCCTGTAAAAATCTTGTCTCATTAATTTTGAGCAGACTGGATTCTATTTTCTGTTTCCCATAATAATGAAAAGAAACAACTCCCCCCAAATCATTGGAAGTATCAAGGTTTGAGATTATACAAATTTGTTTCATTATGTGTTTCTTTTTTCCATTAGGAAGGCTATACATTCTTCCATATTGCTATGAGACTGACACAGCAAACAGCGGGAAAGTCATATTTCTACTCCACTAAGACAGGATTGACCGTGTGACACTTTCTGGTCAGTAAGAAGTATGTTGAAGTGATTTGTATGTCACGGGCAAACTGTCCTATGTGGCAGCTTTATGCACTGTCCCATTACTGCCATATTGCAGAGTGGAAGCCCTTCTTCATCTTAGTTTACAAAATGAGTAAGAGGTGTGGAGCAATGCACTGATGCAGAGTTGTAGCTAATGGGTGCTGACATGGAAAAGATGGAATTCTTTACGGTAACACTGAAATCTGCCTTGTATGTTCCCATAGAGACACAAAGCGCATGGCAAAAGATAGAGCAGGAGTTAAGACACTAATAATGAAGCCAAGGCGCATCAATTTGGAGTTATCAGTTTTATTTGCCTCCCATAATTTACTTTCTTTTCACTTGGCCACATTTGATTAATAATAATAAGTACAGTCTCTGTGTTGACTGCATTCTAACCTACAAACCGATCCAGAATCCTATCTTGTATAGATTGTTCTGGACAAAGAAAAACACACAACTGAAACCTGCTGAGGTCAATGACTTCTGTGCCATGTCCCACCACTCTGGAGGCCATGTCTGCTCATGGTTCATTAGTGCCAAGCATTGCTTGTTGCTCTAGGTCTCTACTACAACACCTCTTGTTCTAGAATACTCATTCATTGACACATTGTTCCTAAGGTGGAATTCACATCCTATGAAGGAAATTTACTCTTGGTCCACGGGTCTCTGTTAAATGTAGGTAAACCAATGCATTCTACCCCTACTTTCTGGATGGGTCATACCAAGGTGACCCTTGTATACAAGGCAATCCACTACAGACCCTCTACTGATCCTGTGGACCATAAACAGATGGTTCTTTTTCTGACATTCTGAAGCCATTTTCACATACTTCACACACTGTTAATCATAACCAAAAGACAGTTCATAGAATGATTCTGAGAATTTAATGTGGCGTCTTATACGAGAGTGATTGCGGCATGGTATAGAGAGAAGCAAATGGAAGATTGCCCGAGTCTCTTTTTTTTTTTCTTTTTTCTTTTTTTTTTTTATTTGATATATTCTTTATTCACATTTCAAGTGAGTTTCCCTTTCCTGGATCCCCCCTCCCAGAAAGTCCCATAAGCCCTCTTCCAGCCCCCTGTTCCCCAATCCACCCCTTCCCACTTCCCTGTCCTGGTATTCCCCTAAACTGCTGCACTGAGCTTTTCCAGAACTGGGGGCCATTCCTTCCTTCTTCTTGGGCATCATTTGATATGTGCATTGTATCTTGGGTATTCCAAGCTTCTAGGCTAATATCCATTTATCAGTGAGTGCATACCATGAGTGTTCTTTTGAGACTGTGTTACTTCACATAGGATGATGTTCTCCAGTTCCATCCATTTGTGTAAGAATTTCATGAATTCATTGTTTCTAATGGCTGTATAGTAATCCATTGTGTATATATACCACATTTTCTATATCCATTCCTCTTTTGAGAGACATCTAGGTAATTTCCAGCTTCTGGCAATTATAAATAGGGCTGCTATGAACATAGTAAAGCGTGTATCCTTATTACATGCTGGGGAAACCTCTGGGTATATACCCAGGAGTGATATTGCGGGGTCCTCTAGAAGTATCATTCCCAGTTTTCTGAGGAACCACCAGACTGACTGCTAGAGTGGTAGTACCAGGTTGCAAACCCCCCAGCAGTAGAGGAGTGTTCCTCTTTCTCCACATCCTCGCCAGCACCTGTTTTCTCCTGACTTTTTGATCTTAGCCATTTTGACTGGTGTGAGGTGAAATCTCAGGGTTATATTGATTTGCATTTCCCTGATGATTAAGGATGTTGAAAATTTCTTTAGGTGCTTCTCACCCATTCCATATTCCTCAGGTGAAAATTCTTTGTTTAGCTCTGTACCCCATTTTAAGGGGGATATTTGGCTCTCTGGAGTCTACCTTCTTGAGTTCTTTGTATATCATGGATATAAGCCCTCTGTTGGGTGTAGTGTTGGTAAAGATCTTTTCCCAATTGGTTGCCGTTTTTTTCCTTTTGACGATGTCCTTTGCCTTACAGAAACTTTGTGTTTAATAAGGTACCATGTGTCAATTCTTGATCTTAGAGCATAAGCTATTGGTGTTTTGTTGAGGAAATTTTCCCCTGTAGTCGTGTCCTCAAGGGTCTTTCCCAGTTTCTTTTTTATTAGTTTCAGTGTGTCTGGTTTTATGTGGAGGTTCTTGGTCCACATGGACTTGAGCTTAGTACAAGGAGATAAGAATGGATCAATTTGCATTCTTTTGCATGGTGAACTCCAGTTGAACCAGCACCATTTATTGAAGACGCTATCTATTTTCCACTGGATGGTTGTAGTTCCTTTATCAAAGATCAAGTGACCATAATTCTCTTGGTTCATTTCCGGATCTTCAATTCTATTCCATTAATCTACTTGCCTGTCACTGTTTCAATACCATGCAGTTTTAAATACAATTGCTCTATAGTACTGTTCAAGGTCGGGGATACTGGTTCCCCCAGAAGTTCTTTTACTGTTGAGAATCGTTTTAGCTATCCTGGGTTTTTTGTTATTCCAGATGAATTTGAGACTTACTCTTTCTAACTCTATGAAGAATTGAGTTGGGATTTTGATGGGGATTGCATTGAATCTGTAGATTGCTTATGGCAAGATGGCCATTTTTACTATATTAATCCTGCCAATCCAAGAGCAAGAAAGATTTTCCATCTTCTGAGGTCTTGCTCGATTTCTTTCTTCAAAGACTTGAAGTTCCTGTCATACAGATCTTTCATTTGTTTGGTTAGAGTCACATCAAGGTACTTTATATTGTTTGTGGCTATTGTGAAGGGTGTCATTTCCCTAATTTCTTTCTCAGCCTGTTTATCCTTTGAGTATAGGAACACTACTGATTTGCTTCAGTTCATTTTATAACCGGCCACCTTGCTGAAGTTGTTTAGCAGCTGTAAGAGTTCTCTGATGGAGTTTTTTAGGTCACTTAAGTAAACTATCATATCATCTGCAAATAGTGATAATTTGACCTCTTCCTTTCCAATTTGTATTCCTTTGACCTCCTTGTGTTGTCTAATTGCTCTAGCTAGATCTTCAAGTACTATATTGAATAAATATGGAGAGAGAGGGCAGCCTTGTCGAGTCCCTGATTCTAGTGGGATTGTTTCAAGTTTCTCTCCATTTAGTTTGATGCTGGCTACTGGTTTGCTGTATATTTCTTTTATTATGTTTAGGTATGGGCCTTGAATTTCTATTCTTTCCAAGACCTTTAACATGAAAGGCTGCTGAATATTGTCAAATGCTTTTTCAGCATCTAGTGAAATGATCATGTGGGTTTTTTTCTTTGCGTTTGCTTATGTAGTGTATTACATTGATGGATTTCTGTATATTGAACCATCCCTGCATCACTGGGATGAAGCCTACTTGATCATGGTGAATGATTGTTTTGATGTGTTCTTGGATTTGGCTGGCAAGAATTTTATTGGGTATTTTTTCATCAATATTCATAAGGGAAATTTGTCTAAGGCTCTCTTTTTTGTTGGATCTTTGTGTGGTTTTGGTATAGCGAAATTGTGGCTTCATAGAACGAGTTGGGTAATGTTCCTTTTGTTTCTATTTTGTGTAATAGTTTGAAGAGTATTGGCATTAGGTCTCCTTTGAATGTCTGATAGAATTCTGCACTAAGCCTTCTGGTCCTGTCCTTTTTTTGGTTGGGAGACCATCAATTACCACTTCTATTTCTTTAGGGGTTATAGGTCCCTTTAGATGGTCTATCCGATCCTGATTAAAATTTTGGTAATTGGTATCTGTCTAGGAAATTGTCCATTTCCTCAAGATTTTCCAGTTTTGCTGAGTATAGGCTTTTGTAGTAGGATATGATAGTTTTTTTGAATATCCTCAGTTTCTGTTGTTATATTACCCTTTTCATTTCTGATTTTGTTAATTTGGGTACTGTCTCTGTGCCCTTTGGTTAGTCTGACTAAAGGTTTATCTATCTTGTTGATTTTCTCAAAGAACCAGCTCCTACTTTTGTTGATACTTTGTATAGTTCTTTTTGTTTCAACTTGGTTAATTTCAGCCCTGAGTTTCATGATTTCCTGCCTTCTACTCCTCTTGGGTGCATTAGCTTCTTTTTATTCTAAAGTTTTCTGGTGTTCTGTTAAACTGCTAGTGTATGCTCTCTCCAGCTTCTTTTTTTAGGCAGTCAGAGCTATGAGTTTTTCTCTTAGCACTGCTGTCATTGTGCCCCATAAATTTGGGTATGTTGTGCCTTCATTTTCATTAAATTCTAAAAAGTCTTTGATTTCGTTCCTTATTTCTTCCTTGACCAAGGTATCATTGAGTATTGTTCAAATTCAATGTGTATGTGTGCTTTTTGTTGTTTTTGTTGCTATTGAAGATGACCCTTTTTCCATAGTGATCTGATAGGAGGCATGGAATTAGTTTGATTGTCTTAATATCTGTTGAGGTCTGTTTTGTGACCAATTATATGGTCAATTTTGGAGAAGGTACCATGAGGTGCTGAGAAGAAGGTATATCCTTTTGATTTAGGATGAAATGTTCTATAGATATCTATTAAGTCCATTTGGTCCAAAACTTCTGTTAGTTTCACTGTGATTCCATTTAGTTTGTGTTTCCCTGATCTGTCCATTGAAAAAAGTGGGGTGTTTAAGTCCCCCACAATTATTGTGTGGGGTGTGATGTATGCTTTAAGCTTTAGTAAGGTTTCCTTTAGAAATGCAGGTGCCCTTGGAGTTGGGGCATAGATGTTCAAAATTGAGAGTTCTTCCTGGTAGATTTTTCCTTTGAGTATAAAGTGGCCTTCTGTATCGTTTTTTGATGACTTTTAGTTGAAAGTCTAATTTATCTGATATTAGAATGTCTACTCAAACTTGTTTCCTGGGACCATTTGCTTGGAGGACTGTTTTCCAGCCTTTTACTCTTAGGTAGTGTTTGTCTTTGACACTGAGATGCGTTTTCTGTATGCAGCAAAATGTTGGGTCTTGTTTACGAATCCAGTTTGTTAGTCTATGTCTTTTTTATTGAGGAATTGAGTCCATTGATGTTAAGAGATATTAAGGAATAGTAATTGTTGCTTCCTGCTGGTTTTGATGTAATTTTTATGTTTGTGTGGTTATTTTCTTTTGGGTTTGTTGAAAAGAGATTACCTTCTTGCTTTTTCTTGTGTGTATTTTCCCTCCTTTTTTGGTGTTTTCAATTCATTATCATTTGAAGGGCTGGATTTGTGGAAAGATACTGTGTAAATTTGTTTTTATCATGAAAAACCTTGGTTTCTCCGTTTAATTGAGAGATTTGCTGGATATAGCAGTTTGGGTTGGCATTTGTGTTCTCTTAGGGTGTGTATGATGTCTGCCCAGGCTCTTCTGGCTTTCATAATCTCTGGTGAGAAATCTGGTGTAATTCTGATAGATCTGCCTTTATATGTTACTTGATCTTTTTCCCTTACTGCTTTTAATATTCTTTCTTTGTTTAGTACATTTGGTGTTTTAATTATTATATGATGCGATGAATTTCTTTTCTGGTGAAATCTATTTGGAGTTCTGTAGGCTTCTTGTATGTTCTTGGGCATCTCTTTCTTTAGGTTAGGGAAGAAGTTCTGTTCTACAATTTTATTGAAGATATTTACTGGCCCTTTCAGTTGGAGATCTTCACTTTCTTCTATGCCTATAATCCTTAGGTTTGGTCTTCTCATTTTGTCCTGGATTTCCTGGATATTTTGGGTCAGGAGCTGTTTGCATTTTTTATTTTCTTTGACTATTGTATCAATGCTTTCTATGGTATCTTCTCCATCTGAGATTCTCTCTTCCATCTCTTGTATTCTGTTGTTGATGCTTGGATCCATGACTCCTGACTTCTTTCCTATGTTTTCTATGTCCTGAGTTGTCTCTCTTTGTGATTTCATTATTGTTTCTACCTCCTTCTTTAGAACCTGGATGGCTTTGTTTAATTCCTTCACCTCTTTTGTTGTGTTTTCCCTTAGTTCTTCAAGGGCTTCTTGCTGTTTACTTGTATTCTCTTGTATTTCTTTAAGGGAGTCATTTATGTCCTTCTTGAAGCCCCCCATGATGCTTTCCATCAGCATCATGACCTGTTATTTTAAATCCAAATCTTGCTTTCCTGGTGTGTTGGGGTATCCAGGACTTGCTGTTGTGGGAGAATTGAGTTTGGATGGTGCCATATTGACATCATTTCTGTTAGCATCAGAAACGTGTTCCACGTTTGCCTTTTGCCATCTGGTTATCTCTGGTGTTAGTTGAGCCTGCTGTCACTGGCTGGAGCTTGCCCCTCCTGTGTGTGTGTGCCTGTAGGCCTATCTCAGCAACATTGGGTGAGCTGCTTTCTCCTGGCACAAATTGCTGTGGTACAGCAGAGTTCCTGGGTAGAAGTGGAATCCTGGTACAGTGTGTCCCAAGTGATCCTCTACTCTGGTGAAACCTGCCTACCAATCTGTTGCACAGTCACAGAAGCAAAGATGACAGTCGAGACCCACTCTCTTGTAGTTGTTTTTGGGTATGTACCACTGTGGCCCCGATCAGCTCTGGATGCAGACTGTGCTGGCTGTCTCCTCCTCACTGGCTGCTGAGTATGTATACCTACACTGCTTCGAGATGGCCTGCTGTGGCCGAGGCTGTTCCTGATCCAGAGTCAGAGACAGGAGACAGGAAGGCTCTTGCCAGAGGCCTCGGGACTGGATCCTCTGCTCTGCAGGTCCGGACTCACCTGTGCAGGCTTCCTCTTCCTAACTGGCTGCTGGGTGTATTGCTGGTTTCCTGCACTGCTTGGAGATGGTGCGCTGTGGCCAAGAATGTTCCTGATCCAGAGGAGGAGCCTTACCTGAGTCTCTTAAGAATATTCCTTCTCACATTACCATAACCCTCACACAGTACCTTTGCATTTCTGGTGATTAGAAGAATAACATACATATTTTTTCAAGAGATATTAGATAAGTAAATGACAGAAATTTAAGCTTCAAACAATCTTCAAACAAGACTGAAATCAGAAATGATCTAAAATTTACCCATTGTACTATTAGTTTCCCACACAGAGTAAACTTTTCTAGACTTCAGAGTCTTCAAGTGCCTCAATACTGGGAATTCTGTTGAAGATATGCCAGAGGCAATTTATACTTTCTCTTAAGAATGTTCCTATTCTTCAGACAAACTTTAAATATTATAAAAATAGTAGTTGCCACAGCGTGTTAGTATACAACTGTACGCCCAATGCTTGGGAAGCAGGAGAATCATTAGTTAGAAGACAGCTTGCACTATATAATGAGATATTAACTCTAATATTTAAAAAATAGATTAATCCGAAGGACAGTTCTTAGTCTATTTGTATGAGTTCATTAGAAGACAAGAATTATCTTCTCTTTTCCTTCTATAACTTAAAAAATAACTTGTCTGATTTTATGTCAAATAATATACAAATAAATATTATTTGTGATGTTTACTTACATTGTAATGTATGTGAAATATTCAGGGCTACAGAGCACTTATTTTTGAAAACCTAACATCACTCAGGCTAAAGGTTTCAAAAATGTTAGTTCACAAAAAATGGACCTAAGACGCAAGCAGGTTTAGACATTTTTATATCTAACAAAATAGACTTCAAACTAAAATTAATTTTAAAAAACCACAGGGAAGGCCACTACATATTCATCAAAGAAAGAATTACTGAAATATTAAGATAATATTTCAATTCTTAACATCTACACATGTCCCATAACACAAGGGCACCCACGTTTGTAAAATACTACTGTAGCTTAAATCTCATATTATTCCTCACACACTGATAGTGAAAAACTTCAATAGCCCATCCAGAAAAAAATCTAAAAAGAGAAATGCTGGCACTAACTTATGTTGTAAACCAAATGCACCTAACAGATATTTATACAACAGCCCACCAAAACACAAAAAATTATTACTTCTTCTCAGAGAACTTTATCAAAAACTGACTATATACTTAGACATAAAGCAAGTCTCAAAAGATACAGGAAAACTTAACTAACTCCCTCAATCCTATCAGACCATCATGAATTAAAGCTAGATATCAAAAACGTATATCAATATTAGAAATGAGAGAAAGCTTGCAAACTAATGCAAACTGAACAACACTCTACTTAATGAAAAAGTGACTCAAATCTGAAATAAAAAAAAAAACTTTCTAGAATTCAATGAAAATGAATACATATTTATAATACAAAATGTATGCCATACAGGGAAAGTGGTGTTAAGAGGAAAGGTCACAGCATTAAGTACCTAAATTTAAAAAACAAATTAGAGACAGATCATACTAACAATTGAACAGCACACCTGAAAGTTCTATACAAAAAAGAACAAAGCACATCCAGAGAAGTAGACAGCAAGATACAATCAAAGTGAGGGCTGAAATCAATACATTAGAAAACAAAGAGAAGAATACAGGGGACCAATGAAGCAAACAGTTGACTCTTTGAGAAAATAAACAAGATAGATAAACTCTTATCAAAACTAACTAAAAGACAGACAATATCAAAATTAATAGAATCAAACAAAAAAGGGAAAAATAGCAACAAACACGAAGTAAATTCAGAGAGTCACAAGGGCATATTTTAGAAACCTATTATCTTAGGGTTTCTATTACTTTGATGAAACACCGTCTCTAGAAAGTGTGTTGGAGAGGAAAGGGTTTGTTTTGCCTATACTTCCAGATCATAATCCATCACTGGAGGAAGTCAGGACAGGACTCAAGCCAGGTTGCAACCTGGAGGCAAGAGCTAATACAGAGGCCCATGGAGGGCCATGACTTGCTTCTATGGTGTGCTAAACCTGATTTCTTACAAAACCTAGGACTACCAGTCCATGGATGGAACCACCAACCATGGCCTGGAATTTCTCCCATTGATCACTAATTGAGAAAATCCCTTACAGCTGGATCTCATGGAGGCTTTGTTTCAACTGAGGCTCATTCCTCTCTGATGACTCTTTCATGTGTCAAGTTGACACAGAAAACCATCCAGTATACTTGTTCTCTACTAAAAGTGAAAATCTGAAAGAAATGGAAAATGTTCTCAGTAGTTACAATTTATCAGAGCTAAGTTAATATCAGATAAATAAATTAAATAGACTTGTAACTTCTAGCAAAGTAAAAAAAGTCATTTAAAAAATATTTGAAAAAAGCAGCAGAAGAAGAAGGAGGAGGAGAGGGGGAAGAGGAGAAGGAGGAAGAGGAGATGGAGAAGGAGAGGGAGAGGAAGAGGAAGAGGAAGAAGTAGGGAAGGAAGGAAGAAAGAAAGAAAGAAAGAAAAAAAGAAAGAAAGAAAGAAAGAAAGAAAGAAAAGAAGAAAAGAAACAAAAAGAAAAGAGAAAAGAAAAGAAAAGAAAAGAAAAAAAAGAAAAGAAAAGAAAAGAAAAGAAAAGAAAAGAAAAGAAAAGAAAAGAAAAGAAAACAAAGGTAGGTAGGACCTACGCCAGACAGTTTTACTAATTCTAGAATTCTACCATACTTACATATTGCAAAGAAGAGCAAATGCCAATATTCTCCAAAATTATTCCACAAAATGGAAACAGAATGAATATTACACAATTCATTTTATGAGGATAAAGTATACTGATACTCAAACTACATAAATGCAAAGAAAGTGACTTACAGACTAATTTCCCTTATGAAGATAGATGTAAAATACTCAATAAAATACTTTCAAACCAAACCCAGGAATACATAAAAATATATATATAATCGACTATGATCAAGAAGATTTCATCCCAGAGATGCAAGGATGTTTCAACACAAAAAAATCAGTAAATGTAATTCACCATAAAATTAAAGTGAAAGGAAAAGACCTCACATGATCATCCCATAAGATTCAAGAAAGACCTTTAACAAAATCCCATACCCTTTCATGATAATATATAAAAGGGACTTACCTAAACATAACAAAGACAGTTAACAACAAAAGATAGCCAACATCAAATTAAATGTAAAGAAATGTAAAACAATTCCACTAATATCAGGAACAATACAAGGATTGTGCATTCTCTATATCTTGGTTAAGTATAGTACTTGGAGTTTTAGCTAGAGCAATAAGACAACTGAAGGAGATCAAGACGATACACAGTGGAAAGGAAGAAGTCAAAGTATCCTTCTTTGCAGATTATATGATAGTATCTATAAGTAATACTACAAATTCTGCTAGAGAACTGCAGCTGAAAAACACTTTAGGCAAAGTAGCTGAGAAACATCAATAGCCTTCTTATATACAAATGACAAATGGATTGAGAATGAAATCAAGGAAACAATACCTTTTGTGTTTGCCCCAAATAATAGAAAATATCCTGGGGTAACTCTAACCAATCAAGTGTAAGACTTGTATGATAAGAACTTCAAGTCTTTGAAGAAAAAAATGAATAAGATAGCAAGCTCTTCCACAATCACTGATTTATCAGATTAACATAGTAAAATGACCATCCTACCAAAAGTAACCTACAGATTCAATGCAATTTCCATCAAAATTCTAACATAATTATTTACTGACTTTGAAGGGACAATTCCCAATTTATATGGATAAACAAAAACAAATCAAACCAAACAAACCAAGAAACAAAAAAGCAGGATAGCTAAAACAATGCTGAACAATAAAAAAAAAAATTGCTGGAGCTATCACAGTCCCTGATTTCAAGTTGTACGACCATCTCTAATCAGATTGTACTATAGTACTTTAACGATAAAAAAAAGAAACTTCATGTTATGGGGAGAGAAACAGACATACTGATCAATGAAATCAAATTGAAAACCCAAACACAAATTCATACACTTGTAAACACCTGATTTTTTTATAAAGAAGCCAGAAATATATCCTGGAAAAAAATAAAGTTTCTTTAACAAAGAGCTCTAGTCAATCTAGATGTCTGTATGTCAAAGTATGCAAACAGATTCATATTTAACATCCTGTACAAAACTCTCATCCAAGTGGATCAAAGATCTTAACATAAAACCAGAAAAACTAAACCTGATAGAAGAGAAGGTGGGGAACAGTATTGGATGATTTGGTGCAGGAGAAAACTTCCTAAGTAGAACAGTGATAGACAGGGCACTGATACCAATGACTGATAAATGGTACTACTATGCTGAAAAACTTCTATAAGGCAAAGGGCACAGGCAATTGGACAAAGAAACAGCCTACAGGGCTGGGAAAAGATTTCTACCACCTCCATATCCGGTGGAGGACTAATATCCAAAATAAATAAAGAACTCAAAAAATTAAACATCAACAAACCAATAGTCCAGTTTTTACAAATGGGATACAGATCTAAACAGAACTTTCAACAGAGGAATCTAAACCTTAGTAGTCAGGGAAATGCAAATCAAAACTCTGAGATACCATTTTAACACCTGTCACAATGGTCACCAATAACACAAGTGACAACTCTTACCAGTGAAGATGTAAAGCAAGGGAACACTCCTCCACTGCTGGTGGGAGTGCCAACTTATACAGCCATTATGGAAATAAAAATGGTGGTTCCTCAGAAAAGTGGTAATTGACCTAACTCAGGACTCAGCTATACCACTCCTTGGCATATACTCAAAGGACACTCTATCCTTGCGCAAAAATACTAGCTCAACTATGTTACTGCCTTATTCAGAATAGACTAGAAACAACCTAGATATACATTAAATAGAGAATGGATAAAGGAAATATGGTACATTTACATAATGTAGTATTACTGAGATATTAAAATGACACATGAACTGTGCAATCACATGGATGGGACTAGGAAAAAAGTCATCCTTAGTGAGACAACCTAGACAGAGCATGACAAATACGGCATGTATTCTGTTATAAATGAATATTAGCTGTTAAGCAATTGATAATGATGCTACAAAACAAAGATGCAGAGAGGTTGGGTACAGAGGAGGCTCTGGAGGGAGCACATGGATCTCCCTGGGAAGAAGAAATAAAAAAAATTTTTTTGCAGGTGGTGACTGGAGCAAGAAAGACCAGGCAAGGGGTGGAAGGGATGGAGGAAGAGCATTCAGGGAGAAACAGATGGAATTGGGGAGCACTGGACATGTGTGCACGAAGCCTAGTGTAGTAGAAACTTTCTGGAATTTATGAGGTTAACCCTAGAAAGGACTCCTAGTAATATGGAGTTTGAACTGGCCATCTTTTGCAGCCAGTCAGGACTTCCAGTGTTTGGACTGGATTGCATTCCTTTTGATTGCTAACTGAGGGTTACCATGGAGATTCCTAAACAACCCAGGCTTATGTTAGCAGAGAAAGTCCCTTTCTAAAAACTAACAATGGGTCCCCTTTGTCAAAGATATCATCCACATAGCTCACTGCACATCGAGATGTTGAGCTGGTACAGGAATGGGGCCATCATTCCTACATTCTAGTCTCTTTTTAATTTGGTGCAAAAAGGTACTCTGCAGAAGAAGAGACATGGACACCAATCCAGCCACAAAAACCTCTACCTATAATCTGTCCTGCCTGCAAGATGTGCTGAGGCATTGGTGGAGGAGAACTTGTGGAAGTAACCAAACAATGTTTAGTTTTACTTGAGGCCCATGATGTAAGAGGGAGCCCATGCCCTATACTGCCTGTATGTCCAGGACCCAGAGACTGAATATTGGATAGCTTACCTAGGGTAAGAGCAAAACATGGCTGGCAAAATAGTAATAATAATAATATCACCAAAATTATACCAATAATATTCTACTATACTCATAGATCAGTGCCTTGCCTAGTCCCATAGCTAGACTTTATGCAGAAAGTATAAACTAGAGGTCTTACATGGTTCTGCACCAGTTCCTGATATATTTGTTATGGCTGTTAGGTTGGTGGTTTGGTGGAACTCATAACAGTGGGAACTGGTATATCTCTGACTCTTTTGGCTGCTCTTGAGACTTCTTCCTCTTAGGTTGCCTTGTCCAGCTTCAGTGTGAGGACGTTTGTCTTGTCTTATTGTATCTTGTTTGGTCATGTTTGCTGTCATCTCTTGGAAACCTGCTCTTTTCTGAAATGGAAATGAAGCAAGAGTAGATCTGGGGGAGAGGAGAGGTGAGCTAGGTAGCTGGGACGAGTGGAGGGAGAGGAAACCCATGGTCAGGATATGAGAAAAGAGTCTGTTTTATTATTTTTCTTTTTATCAGCCACTAGTGACATTTTTGTTTACACATACCACACCCTATGAAATTACCATTGACCCAGTTCTCTGAACTAGAAGTCTGTAGCGCAGCTCATGTCCCTCCTTCCCTTTACTCCTGACATCCACTAGTCATTGAATATAACTCAGTTTACTTCCCTGAAATGCACCTGAAATGCTGATGGGCATGCATATCACAGTCATGATTCTAGGTAGTCTGACTCTGGTATCAATCCACTCTAACCTAGACTCCACGTTGTTTTCTGCAGCAAATCTTTAAGAGATCTATATAATCTTGGGATCAGAGAGTGCCCCATAAATTAAACCTCCTCAAATGTCTGAGGAGTTTATTATCTCATCTCTGGCACAGAACATCTTCCACCATGTTTCTGTTGTGGGTAGCCCTGGTGCTGTTTGTGTTTTGACGTTAATTAAATTTCTCTAAGAGGAACTTTCTGGATGAGGAGTCAATCACACACTCAGGACTTCATGTGACCCTTCTAATGAATAAAGAAACCAATCACTGGGTGAGTGGGCAGGACTTCCGGGTTGGAAGCAGGAAGAGAAGAGGCAAGAGAAAGATATGGGCTTTTGGACAGGAGCATCAGGAGGACAAGATATAGCTACTAGTGATCCCCTGTTGAACAGGGGTATCCCACATAAACAGTGCTGCTCCCAGAACATATTGTTTTTTTTTTAAAGGAAAAACAAAAGAAAACAGAAGACAAACAGCAGCAGTAGCAACAACAGCAATAAACTCAATTTTCGGACCTATATTCTTTCTCTTTAAGATTTTATTCAGGGTGACTCCAGAGGCTTCCGAATCAATATAGACTACCATCATTGTTAGTTGCCCAACATTATTAGACAGTAAATCCCTTTTGCTGAGGTCTCCACATATTTCACTGGTATAACAGACTAAAAATTATGATGTGCCAATTATTCGTGTGATGCTTATCTGGACATGATGAACTACAGCATTTTTAATTAATACAGGATTATGCTGAAGGCATAATCCATTCCATCTAACTAATTATTTTGATGTCAGAAAATTCAGAATTCATAGCTCTTCTTCATTGGCTAGTGATGCAAGCACTGGCCAGTGACATTAACTGTCTAAGTCATAATATTCATAAATAAGTATGATAACATACTTTCAATATAGATACAGATACAGATACAGATATAGATATACCAAGCACACCACAAATTACACAGTAAACCTAGGTTACATCAAACCTCAAAAAGGAATAAAAAATATACCAGTTAACCAATCTATAAAATAAAATACAATCAATAGATTTATACATGTGAATTCAAGCCCTTACATTATCATTCTGTTCTCTTAATTTATCTCTTTCTCCATATAGCTATGATCTTATAACACAATTATCATAAAGTTAAAATTAAGACTGCCACCACTGGAGGGCTGGCATTCTCATAAATTTCAAGAGTTCAGAAGAAATGGACTCCTGCTGCAACTGTGAAATTTCTATGGAAAAAATAACATGTCTATATGTCCAATGTGGACCAATTAGCAGTGGTAAAGTAGACAGAACTTTAAAACTGCACCTACTATATAATGTGTAGAATCCAAGAGTAAAGGTTTAGGATCTACAACCAAAAGGATCCAGACCTAAAGCAAAGCTAAGGCAATGGTAAATTGCCCTGTGTTTGTATTTTAGTTGAAGTACCTGGAGCCTTGTCTGTACTATGGTAGTTGAAATGAGAAATTTCCCCCAATAAGTTCATGTATTTGATCACTTTACTCCAGTTGATGCCTCTGTTTGGGATGTAGTAGTTCTGGCATCTTTAGGAGGTCAGTCCTTGCTAAAAGAAATAAGTCACTGAAGGTAGACCTTTAGAGTTTACAGTCTAATCATACTACTGAACAAGGCCTATAGTTCACTCTACCTCCTGCCTGTGAGTGAAGATGTGATCACTCAACTTACTGCTCCAACTGCCTGCTGCCATGCCTCATCTACCATTATGAATTCTCACCCCAGACTCATAAGCCAAAAAAAAAACTCATCTTTGCATAAGATGCTTTGGGTCATGGCATTTTATCACAGCAATAGAAAGGCAACATTGTCAATATGTTACTTTTCTATTGTGTTCAAATGAGACAGACATAATGTCAGCGAATTTAAATGTATTTTCTTGGGTTATCAGCTTATTATGTTTATTTTGTAGAGCACTCATGTTTGCTCTTGACAGTAAGTTTCAAGAAGGCCTGAGTAAAACAAAGCTGATTTCAGTGTAGTGTCAGTCGCATGAGTTATGAGCTAGTTCTACTGGTGATGGCACGCTTGAAGCATCGTTAACTCTGAAAGGCAAAACATTACTAGATTTTGAGATTTCAACACATAAAGGGGAAAACAAGAAATTTACAAGCAAAGCCCGTGACTCCACTGACCCTTCAGTTCATAGTCACAGTAAAAACACAATCAGCTGTGAGACGCTGAAGTCATTTCGACACACCCAAAAATAATGAAAAAAACTCATACCTACATTGTTTCACTCTGTGTTTCCTTGGTTAAGTTATAAACTTGTCTATGCATGTGTTTGTTCAAAGACTACAGAAAATAATAATAATGATTACACTGTGATGCATATTTTGAATAATTTGGGCATAGAGACATTTTAAAACACAGTGATTGTGGTTATTTTGTTATTGATGAATCATTCTTAGAATTCTTTGCTCAAAAATTCAAGATGTCAATGTTTGAAAGCCTATGTGATGTGACTAATTGATGTTTCCGAAAGGTATCACAGACCAGTACTCAGCAGAGTCACATTCAAGAAAAACTGTTGGGCTAGAGAAATAGTTTAGTGGATTGGAGCACTGGCTGTTCTCCCAAAGGTCCTGAGTTCAATTCCCAACAACCACATGGTGGTTCACAGCCATCTGTAATGGGATCTGATACCCTCTTCTAATGAATCTGAAGACAGCTACAGTGTACTCACATAGATAAAATAAATAAAACTATTTTTGAAAGAAAGAAAGAAAAGAAAAGAAAAGAAAAGAAAAGAAAAGAAAAGAAAAGAAAAGAAAGCCTGTTAACTTTGGAATGGCAATATACAGCCCTAAACTCGAGTGAGATATGAGATCTCTTCAGTATGTCTTTGTTTGAGACTGGTAGGCAAAGTGTTCTGCATTGTACAAATGCTAGAGAACTTAACCACATTTTTTCATACTGTGTGTCTTATTTAGGGTACTGCCGTGAATAGACACCATGACCAAGGCAATTCTTATAAGAACAATATTTAACTGGGGCTAATTTGCAGGTTCAGAGATTAGATCCATTATCATTAAGGTGGGAGTGGCAGCCTCCAGGCAGACATGGTCTAGGCCGAGCTGCGAGTTCAACGTCTTGTCCAGGAGGCAAAAGGAAGAAGACTGGCTTCCAGGGAGCTAGGATGAGGGTCTTAAAGCCCATGCCCACAGTGGCATGCTTGATCCAACAAGGCTACACCTACTCTAACAAGGCCACACCTACTAATAGTACCATTCCCTAAGGCAAGAGTATTCATACCATCAAACCTTGAAAATTATTCCTGGTTAATGCTCCTTTTCTGATTCTTTTTATATGGGGTGAGGGAGGAAAGACAACTCATGATTGAATTCAACTGAGTTTAGTGGCTTTTATTTTAAATCTGCAGGATCTGCCCATTTTCCTTTTAATTTTCTGGTCCAATCCAAATCCAGTTTCTATGAGAGTCAGCTGCTGATGACTCACAGATGACTATTTCTTATGGATCTTGCAGGCCCATGATGTCAGCTACGTCACTTTAAGAGCTATACACATTCTCTAGAGAGTAATTGAAAAGCAATGGCCAACTGATATGGTAGGTAAAGAGTTACTGTCTTGCCTCGAAAGGACAACCTAGCCACGTGGTTAACGATTGAAAGGTATTTTCTCCAGGATCTTGCCAAGCTCCTGGGAGGTCTTCTATACCTTGACTTTCTTTCTTTCTTGCAGAGCACTTTCCCTTTCTTTATACTGCTGCACTTTGACCCTGGTTGGGAGATTCTTCTTATGCATTGCTTTCATAGGAATAGGAGACTCAATCTCTGCTTCTAGCCTTCCAGTCTAATACTGTGCTATGATAACCAGTGTTATCAGAAAAAGAATGATTCACCAAATCAGTGACCAATTCCTCTCAAGAGAAATATATTCTAGAAGTACAGATTCTAGCAGAAAAGTCCTACAAAAGTAATTAATAACTTAGAAGTTAACATGGTAAAAAGGAAGATGGTACCACACCCCACTGATATGCCCCAAATTATTGGGAGTGTACCCAACATGCATCCTACAGGCAGCCTGTACTTTAGGATAGCTGTAAATGTTGTATTTATAACATAATGAGATGTTTTTTTGTTTTTGTTTTTGTTTTTGTTTTTTGTTTTTTTGTGTGACTCAACTCCATGGTTCTTGAGCTTTGCAGATGAAAATAATAAGACTTGATGTCAAAATGTTTGGTATCACTGTAAGATTAGTAGCTGTTTATGACTGATATGCTGATTTGGTTAGTTGTTTGCTTGTCCAGTGTGGTGATTTAAATGAGAGTGACCCCCATAGACTCACATATTTGAATATTTTTCTCCAGTTGAAGGAACTATTTGAAAAAAAAATATCCCACACCATTTCCAGTTCTCTTTCTCTCTGCCTTGTGCTTGCAGATAAGGATTCTTGATGCTTTGGCTGTTACCCCAGGGACATGCCTCCTTACCTGCTCTCATTCTCCCTACTATGGTAGTAACAGATTCATCCTCTGAAACTATAAGCCTCCGTTTCTTTCATAAATCGCCTTGGTCATGGTATTTTTTAAAGGCAATAATGGAAAAGTAACCAAGATTCCTGTTATACATCTCCCCTCCTGACTGGGGGAGGTAACTTTTAGTTAGTTGGAGGGATGAATTTCCCTAACTTAAAACATGTGAGAAGAAAACACAAAAGCATCTGTCTCCTCCATGAGCCAGGACCAGAACACCCAGTCAGCCCTTGATCCAGAAACTTGCTAAACTAGAATTCTGATAGAGGTGTAGAGATTTTTATATGTGAAAGTTGGTATGAGGTTCCTTGAGTATCTAGATCTTCTAATAGCATCTGAAAAACACAGGGCAGGGTCAAAGAACCCTAGACAGCCTTGCCTTTCTGGCAACTATGTCCTTGTGCCTTCTGTTCACTATTCAAACACACTTTCCCTTTCTCTTGCCCACATTTGCTCCTGTAAAAAGCTCAGTAAAGCTTCTTTTGAAGTAAAAATAATACTGGTACCCGAAGCCATTAAACTATAGATACAATAACTGACATAGGTTACCAAGAGACAACTTTCTAATGTAAGCCCAATTATATGACTACAGTCGTGAATGTAAAGGCCAGCATCACCAGGGCAATTAACTGATATCAATAATGGCCTGACTTACTTTGCCCACTTCTATTTTTACAATTGTGGGTTTTTAATGGGTTTGAGTCACACACTAGCCACAGCAGAAGGAAGCAACCAGCAAGTCCCATCTTCAGGCATCATAGAGTTTAAAATCTTCCCAATTAACCAAGTTCACAAACAAGTAGATGTTCACAATTGGGGGAAATGTTATAAATGGCAATATATGGGAAAGAATAAAGTTTAGCTATAGAAAAGTTTAGCTATAGAGTCTAACTACCCACAGACAATTTCTAAATTCAAGCAAATAGATTTAAACACTAAAAATCAAGAAACAAGAATCTTAGCATCAACAAAGGAACTGAGTTAAAAAGCACAAGACAGTGGCAGCATGGTAGGTGAAGACTGTGGTCCTAGCAGACAGGAGTTCTGTGGGACATTGCATATTTTCTTATTTTTAAGGGATGAATCTGTATAACATTTCCTGAAATAATCAGGCAAGCACTTTGCTCTAAGTCAGAGCACTGACCTGACAGAGCTGAACTTAAATTTGAAAGGACAGGGTATCTTAGCTACTAATCGGTAAGAATAAGAGTTTGGGCAGGAGATGGTTTTGGTTCCTCAGGGAAGCGAAAGAGCCACAAGAGAGAGCTTAGTCAGAGGGCAGAACCAAGAAAAGGGCTCCTCCCTCAGACAAGCAGGACATCATGAGGAGGAGGCAGATGCGACATTGGTACGAAGGCAGAAGGTGTCAGCCAAAATGAAGCCCGTAAAAGAGAGAGACTAGGAAATGCAGGAATGAAACCATGGACTTAGGCAATGAAGAAAAAAATTTTCAGGAGGGCAAAGCCTTGGTATAGAGAGAGGTCTACTTGAGGATCTGCAAGCAGCATAGATACTCCAAGGTTCACCTCATCCTAAAATGGGTTCACCTCTTCAGCAAGTAAGATTTGCTAATTGGAGGCCACATTTCATCAGTTCTCAAGGCCAGCAATATAGTTTTTTTCCCTTACATCTCTTAGATGTGCATCTACTGTATCATCTGATCTCTCTAGCCAGAATTATTTTCACAGCAGAAACTCTGACACATGCAAACACATATTTTCTGTCTGTCTGCTTGTTTTTTTTCTCTCATCCTCATACACACACACATACACACACACACACACACACACACACACAAAACTGAAAGTATTGTCTATATATATTTCAGGCCACTAATAGTTTTACCAAGTGCTTCTGGGAAAATACTAGCAAAATATTGGGAAAAGACTAATTTTTCCCAAACAAAAATTTCAGGCATCATGATTATCTGCTTAATTCCACTGTGTGACACACACACCCCCAATTAATAAAATAGGCCAATTTGGAAAATGGAAATTGTTCATTTTCTTTTAATCAAAAAACTACAAAGTCATGCAAATAATAATAATGGATAAACTCCATTATTAAACACTAAATAAATAGAAAAGACTCTAAGAGAAGAAAAATGAAATAAAAGGAGAGCTTCAGGAAGAAATTGGAAAATGAGATTATCAGTGGATTAAAATCTGAAAACAACAAGCAAATAATGAGTTGAATTAAGAAAAACAATGCTGTTAATTGTGAATTGAATGTCAGAGAAAATGAGTTGGCAGTGTGAATTAATTGGATTGTAGAAAGTAATCTCCCAAAGGAAGGGGTGGGCGCTTCATCTAGCTTAGAGACAACAGAGTCACTGGCAGGAGTGAGGGTAAAATGACCTAATAGGTCTTTTCCAACTCCGATTTCTATCATTTGGCTAAGGAAATCTGGCCAGGGGTTACACAACTGAGAGTCATAGTGGAAAAATAAACACAGAATTATCAGATAATACAGAGACATACTATCCTCAACAACATACAAGCAACGATCACCCTACCAATAAAGCCCCAGAATCCAGCTCAGAACAGTCCAGAAGAATAATTATTGACATGGACCATGAATAAATGCATGCTTTCATTCCTCTCATTTTCTTAATCCTCAAATCTGAAAGGACTAGGGTGGCAGGGTCTCAGGAGTAGTGGAAGGCGGGCACTTTGCATAATCTCCTCCTGAAGGTTCGCTCTGTTTGGAAGAGGTTATCCTTTGAAGACAACTGGACAAGATCCAGAAAGCATTTTTTTTTCCTACTCCCACAATCTTTTGCCCACTTTTACCCTTTCCTCTTGGCTCAACCCATCTATGGGAAAATGAGAAAATTATAGCAAACCTCAGATCCTTTTTTTGGAGAATTGTGTGTGGAGTCTTATATCCTAATAGCCTGTTGGCAAATCTAAACACTATTCAAAGAAAACCTGCTTTGGAAACCGGATCTGTGAGGGTGTGAACACTCCTGGGAAAATGTATTTTCTCTTCTCCCTTCCTCCCCTTTTATCTGGGAGCTTAAGTTTTCTGGTTTAATTATTTGATTGGGGGCTTCCATCATTCTGCTTTTGGAAATAGACGGAGATGGCAACAGAACAGAATACATTGTAGAGAAATGCCTGTGATGGTTTAATCTGGAGAAAGAATCTCCCTCTGTATGCTGGCAAGCTAAGGCTATGAAAAATTTACAGGGCTGGAGTTCAGACACTTGTAAGCATGAGCACCAAGCTCAGGTCTGAGGTTCTCCTTCCTTTCATCATTGCCTTTATAAATGCCTATTCTGGGATTCTGTCTGAATCATCAAAGTTAGGCAATCGAGACAACCTGGCATGAAAAGGAATCGTGTTGTATTTTCTCAAGAGAATATAACAGCTGCAAGCTTGGGGTAAATAGTGTACATTTTCTAAACATGAATGGACAGTTTTTAATCCCTTGGGTCACTGAATAATCATCTTTTAAAGTCTTCTAGTTGTCTTTATTCTAGTAACCTTTCTAACTATATTCATTAGCTCAAAAGCCTTCCCAGAAGACAAAGTTGTATGTAGAACTACTTGTGGGCATTCACAGCACCAGGGCAGGGTTTCTGCAAATATTGATAAGGCAATGGAGAGTTTAACAACAAAAATCTGGGGTCTTTCCTGTTCCAGGTCTTTTCTCTGAGAGAAAGGGCCAATTTTCTCATTTAATATAATTAAGACATGTAACTGAATTTACTCATTCCACTCAGAAAATTCTTTTAATTTTAATTTTGATTGGGTTTAATAATTCCACATATTTGTGGTCTATAGGATGATATCTCAATATGTATATGCAGTGAATGTTTATGTTACAATAATTGTCATATCTACTGTTTCAAATATTTACTGTTATCTTGTGTTGGACACATTCATATTGTCCTGTACAGTTTTGTAATAAAAATTAGTTGTAATATACTACATGCACACAAAATAAATGAGTAATTAAATATACAAATTGAAATTTTAAGTATGAAAGCCAGCTTATAAATAAATGAAGTAAAAAGGAAGGTAAAGTTGAGAGGAGGAGCAAAAGGGGGGTAATTGCCTCTTAAAGTCACTTTGCTCTTTTTTTTTAAAATTCATTTATTTATTATATATAAGTACACTGTAGCTGTCTTCAGACACTCCAGAAGAGGGTGTCGGATCTAGTTATGGATGGTTGTGAGCCACCATGTGGTTGCTGGGATTTGAACTCAGGACCTCTGGAAGAGCAGTCAGTGCTCTTAACCGCTAAGCCATCTCTCCAGCCCCTTTTTTTTTTAAATTCATTTATTTATTATCACTTTGCTCTTAATGTAAAAGATTCAAAGAAAGTATTACACCGTCACTTCAATTCTCCTTAGAGACCATATTTTTTTCTTTCTGCTTCACTGCTATGTAATTGACCAAAACAAGCATTTTCTTTCATAGAAATAGTAAATTTCCTTTCCATAAATCAGCTTCCAAAATTATGCATATGTGTCTCCAAATGCATATGCATTTGGTTTCCAAAACCATGAACTAGTCAGTTAAAAGACCAACTGTTTGTTGACATTCTAAATGGAAGACTATAGACGTCTTAACTACTTAATGGCTTCTCTACCAGTAATCTTGTTAATTACATTAGATGTCAATCCAACTGTAACTAACAATACCAAATAACCAAAACTTAACCCAGTATTGATGTAATAATATTGCAAGAAAAATGCCAAGGGCAACTCAGGGAATTAATAGAAACGTTATCATGTACAAAAGATGGAATAGTAATATTTAAAGGAGTCCTAAACAATGTCACTTACATGTTTTTATAGTTGATCAAAAAGAAAACATTCAGCATTTCTTTGATGTGAGATTTTTATGTATATTTTAACTGAAGTACTAGTGGTAGAATATACCAATTTATCATCTCTACTTTGGCATTTATTTATTACTAGACCTCAGCCCACAGTCTCTTCAACCTCCATTCTATGCCTGTAGGATGTACTGTATGACTCAGAGGTCTAGAGATAGGTGTTGCACTTTATACCCTGTTGGATATATATAACAGAGTTTGCAAAGAAATTGAATGCATTTGCTCCTGCTCGCGCATGTGCGTGTGCGCATGGGCACACACACACACACCCAGACAGACAGACAGACAGAGAGAGAGAGAGAGAGAGAGAGTAGAATTCGTTATTCTACACCACTCATCTAAAATTAAGGTAAGAAAGGTTGAATTTTTCTTATTGGCTAAGAGTGAGATTAAAGTCCCAGCTGAATCCATAGCAGAATTTGTGATTTTAGAAAAAAAAATCTCACATTTTTTTCCAGGTTTCAGGTTAGGGTTTTGTTTTGTTTTGTTTTAAATCCAGTTCCAACTGAATCACTATCTAACTTAAGAAGCAAAGACCTGGAAGCAACCAGATGCTGTTAATGGATCTTTGTAAGTCCTTTCAGATATAGTAGCTGTCCTTCAAGGGGCATTTGCAGTGAACCAAGTCCCATCTTTCCATTGGCTAAGTCCATAATCCTTGGTGGGCTGGGCGGGTTCAAAAAGAAAGGAGGATGTTTTCTTTCTTCACTGTTTAAATCTCCTGTGAGTAATTCCCCACAGCTGGAAATAAACACCCCCTTTCCAAGTGGAGGAAAAGAGGTCTCAGAACAGAACAGCTCTCTGTGTTTATCAAACTAAAGTAAATCATGCCAATGGTTCCTTACTTCAACCAGAAGGGAGTCTCCTGGACCTCTTGCGTGTGTGCCTGCAATGGGACAAGCTAATTGTACTCTGGGGTTTAAGGATAGAATAGAATTATTTTGAGTTCTCTTTTAAAGATGAAAAGGGATAAAGACAAGAAACAAGCTTGAAATTGCTCTGTGTACACAACCAGCTTCTTTTAAAACTATTATGAGATTGTTCAGCAATTAAATAGCTATAATTATAAACCCAAACAATAATTTGAAGGGCCAGCTGCCTACTCAGTGGAGTTTTAGTTTTCAGAGTAGACTAAGCATATCATTTCTAAAATAAATGTTATTGTGGAAATAGCCCTGGAGAGCACGTGTCCGCCTAGAGAAAGATGTTGGTTATTTTCAACATGCTGAGAATCCTAGTGTCCACTGAAGTACTGGTGTAAAATGGCACCTGTAAGATTGCTGAGAATGAATTCAGTTTTGGTTTGCAAACAAATCCTTCCTGTTAGGAATTTTCAAACAGTTAAGGACAGAATTTTCTGGGTTTTAGATTCATCCGTTCAGTCTAGCTTGGCAGAGAATGCTGAGAGAGTGGTTAAGTGATTTTTGCAAAGTCATACATTAGTGGTTGACTTAACTTGCAGACTTCTTTGCACATTACAGTCATCATAATTACAGTAATTGGCTTAATTAGCTCACTCCATGTAAAGCTCCTGGGGTCCATAAGATGCAGAATGAATAAGCACAGCCTGGCATGTCGCCTAGTTTAGCAAGTGAGAGACAGAAAGGGAAAGGGAGTTGGGGGAGGGGATAGAACACACAGATGATGATGGAGGTCAGCATTATAGTAAATAATCATGTGTATCATTAGTAATTATTTAAAATTGTTTGGCTTTATTTACTCTGTGTGTATGAGTGTTTTGTCTGCCTGTATGTATGAGCACCACATGTCTTCCTGATGAATACAGAGGTCAGAGGGCACCTGGAACTGAAATTACAGATTGTGAGCTACCATGAAGGGGCTAAGTATCAAACCCAGGTCTTCCATCAGACCAACAAGTGCTATTAATAGCCAAGCCTCTATTTATAATATTTTTATAAAATTAATATCTGGTTTGAACTCTAGATGTCAATGAAGAGTGCTAAAACTAACCCTTCATTTATGAACTTATTTATATTCTGGAAGATTATTATTTACAATTTACTGTCTGGAACTTTGCTTGGCCAGATTGGAGGGAGGGAAGAAGAAAAGGATTTACACATGCTCAAGCCTTCTTTCTTAACTTCTTCAATGATTTCATTCAACCTATTGAAGCTCATGTTTATTTTGCTGTGTTGTTTGTTACTGGCACTGAATCAATCCTAAGCATTGCTGTGAATGTTTCTTACAACAGTTTCTCAGGTCTCAATCTGGTCCATGGAATCTGGGCACATGGGTAGTTAAAATAGAAAATCACACTACTAACTAATCACCTAAGGAAACCTCTCTACTATAAAATAAGCTGGATAACTCTGACCCAAAAACGAATGCATCCTTCGTTTGAACCCTTAATCTTTATTGTCTCATTATCTTTGACATCATAATACATTTCTAATAGGAAAAGACTAAAGCTTAAAGTTATTACACATTTCATTAGTATTAATAAGCACTAGCTATTACTGAGTAAGGGACATGGGATGCTATGGAGAGATGTTCCATAATTATAGTTTGGCAGGTAATAATTACGTACAGTGTTAGAACTTCATGTTTTCTACAAAGTCTAGTGTCCAGTCCTCTTTTATTAGTGATCAAAAATCAGCTGTGGGGTAAATTAATGAGTGGATTAACATGTAAGAAGAAAAGGAATGAAATTATTTGAATAGATCATGGCCCAAAATTATAAGCCCAACAATATATGCTTAACCTAGGAGCCAGATTCAAAGAAGACAAGGGAAAAAGCCAGAGTTCACTGCTTGCTACACTGCTTACCATTTGAAAACATTGCTTTATTTTTAAATTAGGGTTGGATTTTTTTTTCAGTTTTTCTGTTATAAGATGGTAAAAAGTAAGGAGCTGTGAATTTTCTTTTATTAATTTTTAGTGAATAATTGGTTAAGCTTCAAACTAGGGCACTTGTCTTCCTTTCAGTTGCATGCCTCTGTATAATAAATGCTCAGTCCAAAGAAAGATTAGACTTGGCACTACAAGCTGATTGGGTTTGACTACAATAGCTGTACTTGAATTGGCCATATATACATGTAGTTCTGCTTTTTAAGAGCTATGTATTTCACAGTAGCCCAATCTACTAAATAGGTACTGAGAATATCGCCCTATATATAGAATATTTGAAGCCAATGATTTAAAAAATGTCTACATGCACACATGCACATGAGAGCAGGAGAAGGGAGTGAGGGAGAGAATATTTGATTCCTTGCTAGTATTCAAACTGAGGGCTGATTTACTTTCTGGTGAAAAGACACAGACGTATGAACAGAAAATGCTTTTAAAGTTTATTTCAGTTAAAGTGTCTGATAAAAAGGTATTGGATACCCAATAAATGCCAACCACTGTTTGAGTCATAGGCAGCTATTCATAAATAAGTCTAGTCTTATCTTTTCTTCCTTCTACTGTAAAAATAGAGAGAACAGGAACTCTGTCCTCCAGAGGAAACAACTTGATGTGTTAGGGAAAAGAAAAAAAGGATGCCCTGTCAACCATGGACAGCTGTGATTAACCCCTGGGAGCTCAGAGATCAGCCAGGCTAGGCCTCGGCAGTGACAGTTCATGAAGGTTAGAAGTTCACTTTTCCTAATTGATCCCAGATTTGTTGAGGACCACTGTCTTCGTTGGTGGCAGCTTGCCAGCCTTGGTGGGATTGGTATCCTGGTAGACCCAAGAGAATGCTTGCTTTCCCGGAGACACACACAGGAAAGGACACACTCAAGTTTTCCCTGTCCTTCAGAGGGGACATTTTCTTCATTTGTTAAACGACACCTGTGCACATTTGTCTGCTGTGTCTTAGGATGGGGAAGGAGCACTTAGTTCTTTGTTACAGTCTTTAGTAAAGGTAAAAGGCTGTAATCTGGTACCACACAGAGCTCAAGGTGTTATTAGTATGCTGAATGGCCTAAACCTGTTCACTTCCTAACATAGTTATCATGCAGTAAGGCAGATAAGTAACATTAAGTAGTGTGTTTTGTATTCAAGCTTCTGAAGAAAACAGTAGATCCAAATGCAGTGGGACTTCATTCTGAAAATGTGTCCTCTTTGTGTTTGCTAGTGGTAAAATTCTGCATATCATGGCACAGATTAACAACCACAGAAATTGGCATGGATGAAACATATTAACTTTAGCTAGATGATGTCAACTTTACCTTACTTCCTGTCTATGTATTAAAGTGTCCACACTGCTCAGTGCTACCACATGTGCAGTTTAAGCATCCACCACTACAGTCAAGATTCAGAACCGTCCCCACCAACAGCTTCGCTGGACCCTATATGATCCTCTGCTTTTATCCCCACCTCTTTCCTGATGCCCCCTCCCACCTCGAACTTGGCTCTAACCCTGGAAACCAGAGATCTTTTACTCTACCTTCCTAATGTTGTCTTTTAAGGAATTTTGTATACATGAGATCATCAAGAACATCGCATCTGAATACATAAAGAAGTATTGGCTGACATGAGGTTTTTATGCCAATTTTACTAACAAAAACGTTAACAATGGTGGTTATTTCTCATGCCAAACATAGTTCTAGAGAAATATACTTTTTGTTAGAAGTTCATTTCTGGGGATTTCTACTGAGCCTAGAAAAGAGAAGTGGCACTAAACGGTAGCTATGGGAAGACAGACTTTACCAACAGTCTTTCCTGTGGGAAAATGCTTTGTTTGTGGAAAAAACACTGCCAGGAAGAAGATGGGAATCTGTAAAACAGATAGACTCACACTTTCTACAAGTCTTTGTTGGTAGCATTACAAAGATAACCCTGTAGCTTTCCCAAAAGAAGGACAAAGCTCTTTACAAGCTGCACATTTGACTCTGAGATCAAAGTCGATCATTTAAAAGACTACAACTGACAAGCCCCTTTTTACAATTCATGGGAGTCATGCTACCTTAAGTGGAGGAGAGTGAGCAATTACTGAGATAGCTTTAGGCAAATTAAACTCATCAATCAGGCAATAATGATAATTTTATGAGACATTGTCTGTAATAAAAAAAGATAAGCATCACTATGGAAGTTCTGTATAATATTTTAATTTAAAAATGTATAATATGGTTTAAAATGCCATTTTGTTAATAAGACTTTGATTGTTGAAAGAATTAAATAAACTTAAAATCTCACACGTACTAAATGGCATGGTTAATATCAAATCAAGGATTCCAGTTCAAAAGTCAGTTCTGTGCTGGTGCTAGAGGGCTATTTTACTTGATTTCCTTTTCATGATTTTTTCTGATGTTTTTAATTGCAATAAAATTGTAATGAGCATAGAAGTTGCAGGATCAGCATGAGAAACAGCAATATACATTTGATTTGACTGAGTGATTGTTAAAAATTGCACCTGACTTTCAGTGAAATAATTGTCTTACAGATAGTGGGGTTTTTACATGTTTCTTTTCTCTTTTTGTTTTCACCTTAAAAATGATTTTATTTATATACAAATAATAGGCAACATTGTACCCATAAATATCATTTTCTGAAATAAAGAGATTTTATTAGAGATGTAAATGTTGAGTTTTCAGGTCCCTTTGGCCCACTCCTTTTAAATATCGGCAAAAGCCTACATTCCCAGTCTCTGAAGAGCATCACCAAGCACATGTAGGGATAAATGGAGGAGGTAAAGAGAAGACACCCAAAATGGGCCGCTCTTCCCACCTGCTCCTTCCATCACAGAGCTAATTCTCAATTCACATCTTAATCTTGATCTTGATAGTGATGAAATTGGCTATAAGATCATTTTATTTAGGTAAGAGTTCCCTACTTTTCATCTCAATTTCTCAGTCTTTTGGGAAATGGGAGGAGTTGGGGGTTTAGATGCTGGGCACAGTGTTCTTCATGTGTCTAATAGTAATTGTCAATTAAGAGGTCCAGAATCAGCCTTTTAAAATTGAACTAGCAAGCATTTGTTAAATAAACACTATAGGAGCAAGTCAAACATTTTATGCCACAATCCTGTGTATATCATCTTGACTGAGATTTCTTGTTGTTATAGGGAAAAAGCAAATATGGGAAATCCAGCAGGATTTTCACATCCTGAATTCTTGTCTTTCAGGCATTCATGAAAGTAGAGTTTGATGAAAGATAAAATGCTAAAGACACAAATGTTCCTGTCCATTTTCCTACTGTTTTCCACTAGAATTATGGCTCACTGGGAATCCCAGCTCGTGGTTAGGAAGTTATCTTTTGGATTGTCTCCAAGCTGCTTCTGCTGCTGCAAGATGTAGTTCCTCCTCCTCCTCTTCCTCTTCCTCCTCTTCCTCCTCCTCTTTTTTCCTCTCTCTCTCTCTCTCTCTCACATCTTGTGGGTTCCTCTGGTTGATATGGGCCATATTGGCTCAGGGAAAGGGTCAATGATTAGGGTGAGGGTTAAGGTTAAGTTTTCCAAAGGATTTCCAATTTCTTCAATTAAATTTCTCAAAACCATTCCCTTTTGTTCACATCTGCATTAAACAACTTTGTAAGGAATTCATTAGGTGATTTTCAGTGAATTTAATATCAAAATTGGTAGACTAAATCAGAATGTCTTCCTGTTCTAATTGACTTTCTGTTGCTATGATAAAGCACTAACCAAAACAAGGTTCAGGGAGGGAAAAGATTATTTTAGCCCATCATCAAAGGAAGCCAGGTGGAAACTCAGGGCAAGAATCTGTAAGCAGGAGCTGAAACAGAAACCATAGAGAAATGATCCTTATTGGCTTGCCCACCTGACTAGGGATGGGACTGCCCAGAGTGGGCTGGACCGTTCTACATCAATCACTAACCAAGAAAATCCCACAGGCAATTCTAATGGTGGCAGTTGAAGTTCCCTCTTCTAAAATCACTCTGGTGTTTGTAAAATTGACAAAACTAAGTAGCCAACTCCCCAGCCTGCCCGGGGTGGGCCTCATGACAGAATGTCTTCATAAAACCACAACATTGACCTCAATTTAAAGAGAATGACTTATATGTGACTGCATTTGAACTGGGACATAAATTGTTTCTTGACTTTGGACTTGAGCTGAAACCCCAGTTACTTCAGGGTCTCCATATGGATGGATGGCTTAAGAACTGAAATCATATTGGCAGTGCTAGCTATCCATCCTGTGGATCTGTCTTATAAGACCTTGGAAACTGCCTACTTCCCCAGTTACATGACCAGCCCTTGGTAATAAACTCTTTCTCTTATTAGTTCTGCATCTCTAGAGAACCTTGAGAAAGACAGACTATTTTAATATCATTCAATTACATTACAATTTGACTGTTACTCTTGTTTCTCTCCATGAAGTCAAATGTTGGCATAAGATTATGAATCTGTTAAATTTCATGATCTTTGCCTGCATTTATTTGTCACAGATAAAGGGAGATTAATAGTTAGAAGTTGTTATAATTTCTTTAAAATACATTCATTATATCATTTTTCTTCACTTTTCACTGTTTCTACCAACACACTGTAGATATATTAAAATATCGCTATATATGTTTTCAATTTACTCATTCACTTATTAAACATTAACCTTCTAATATATGCCAGACCTACTATGTGTTGCTTGAAATTCTAGTATATATAATATGGGATCCCTGCTTATGCAAACTAAAAATTATAAAGGGAAATATGGATATAAATATCCATATGTGTATACACACACACACACACACACACACACACACACACGCGCGCGCGCGCGCGCGCGCGCGCACACACACACACACAAATTGGTATGTACAACAAAATGTTTAACAACCTATAAAAGAGGAAGGAGAAAACTTAGTTTTATAGCAGCAATAAGTTCGTTTTCAGAAAGTTGATTTTAACAGTGTTTCAAAGTGCCACATATTTATATTTTCAGAATTAGAAACTAAAAAATTGCCAAACCTATTAAGCTACTAATCACTTACTCCAAGTACACATAAAAGAAAGTTGATTAATTTGAGGAATATGGCATGCTTAGCTTAACTTAAAACCACCCTTCCAAAAAAAATTAAAAAAAAAATAATAAAAAAAAAAAACACCCTTCCATTTATCTAGCTCCAAGACAGTTAGTTGTCTTTGCCAATCTGGTTCAATTTAAAGTCACCTAGGAGGTTGCTGAAAGCCCAATTTTGTGTGTGCCTTGTGGGTGTTTCATATATGTTAGCCTTTTCTTTTTGCTGAGACAAAATAAAACATTTAAGGAGACAGCATGAGGACAGAGGATTTATTTCAGTTCACTGTTTCAGGAGCTTCAATACACAATCACTTGACTCTGTCCTTTTGGGCCTGTGTGGTAAGTCATGGCACCACAGTAGGAAGAACATGGTAGAATATAGTGGCTCGCTGCATTACAGGAAACAGAGAGAGAGCATGAGACAGATCTTTCAAAGTCATACCATCACTGACCTATTCACCCTAACAGGGCATACCTCCAACAGCCCATTCAGTTTGAATTCTTCAATGCATTATTAACCCATTGATGAAGCTGACATCTTTATAACTAAATCACACCTCAGTTGAGACTTCACCAGTAGACTAGGGCAACACAGGAACCTTCCAAAAAAACATTTCATGTTGAGCTGTGGTGACTGAGTGCTGTAGAGTCTGTGAAACCCCTTCAGATCCTGATACATAGCCTGTGCACAGTACCTTCTCATTTCCCTTGATAGTCCAAGAGACCATAGAGACAAGGAACCAATCTTTTAGATTTTTAGGCTTCTCTGTATCCTGTTTAAACAAACAAACAAAAACAAACAAACACAACTTCATCTGTTCAAACTCTCTTGCTTGGCAAAAATTAATCAAAAGCCCAAGGACAGCAATAAGTATGAAAGGTAGACAACATAATAAGAGGAAGGAAATAAAAATACTTAGGTCAATGTCATTGACCCTTATAGTATTATAGGAAACCAATTACTTACTGTACTTTTCTCCCATTAGTTCTCCTGATAACTCTATGAGATTGGTTTTCTTAATTCTCTGTTTAGACAAGGTGGCTCAACCCCAGATGTTGGTAGCACACAGTCACAGATATTATGCTCTATATCTTTTATATGAACTAAGCTCTATGACTGCTTGTAGGCCATCTCTGATAACTTGTTTACCTTCTGAGTAACAGGAATGACTAAATGCTAAGCCTTAGCACCCAAAGTTTCTTTGAATTCCACACTGTCCTCAACCATCCTGAAGTTCACAGTTCAGTACTAAAGGTGATCATTTGTAGGCCTTTTCCACCACAGTGACCCTCTTGTGTGCTGCAGTAGCCAGGTGGGCTGTAGCTCCAGCTTCTCCCCTCTAGGGAGAGCTCCTGGGTGGTCAAACCAGGCCTGTGGCCTTACACAGCTGCCTTCCATATTGTCTTCCAAGCAGCTGGGCACGTGAGCCGCTCCAGCAAGTCAGAGTCACATTGTGCAAACTGCTGCGGATTCCTGGCAGCTTTGACACTGGCCGGGTCCGTCCAGGAAGTGAAGAGAAGGCTCCAAGTGAGCTTGACAAGAACTGCCCTGGGAGAGGAAGCAGGAGACACTTGACCTTCTTAAATTCCCAGCGCAGACTCTTTCAAAGGGGTGTGCTGTACCTTAAGCTCCCAAAGTTCTCTACAGCCTATCACTGTGTTCATTATCCAGTATGTGCTCAGTTAAATTTTACTGATGGATGGATGCATGCATGACTGTATGAAGAGTGTGCGATTCTGTTTGTTTTATGACAGGCCAATAAGGCAGTACAGAGTTTATTTGGAACTCCTTTGACAAGTTCATTGAGCCAGTGCTTATCTAGTCTGTTACAACCCTGCTATCAACATAGCCTTTTCTCCATGTTCTTCTCATTACCTATAAAATTTACTCTCCTTGTCAGTTTTCTTAAGGCCATAGCATGATAAACCTGATTATATGATCAAAATGAAAGGCAATTTTTGTGTGATCCCAGGTTTCCCATATAAAATACATGCTATCAAAGACCAATTGGCTGAAAGCATCCAGTGGAAAAAAGATAGTCTTTTCAACAAATGGTGCTGGTTCAATTGGAGGTCAGCATGCAGAAGAATGTGCATTGATCCATTCTTATCTCCTTGTACCAAGCTCAACTCCAAATGGATCAAGGACCTCCACATAAAACGTGACACACTGAAACTAATTGAAAAAAAAACTGGGGAAGACCCTGGAGGACATGGGCACAGGGGAAAAGTTCTTGAATAGAACACCAATAGCTTATGCTCTAAGATCAAGAATTGACAAATGGGACCTCATAAAACTACAAAGTTTCTGTAAGGCAAAGGACACCGTCAAAAGGACAAAACATCAACCAACAGACTGGGAAAGAATCTTCACCAACCCTAAATCTGACAGAGGGCTAATATCTAATATATACAAAGAACTCAAGAAAGTAGAACCCAGAGATCCAAATAACCCCATTAAAAAGTGAGGTACGGAGCTAAACAAAGAATTTTCACATGAAGAACTTCGGAGAGCTGAGAAACACCTTAAGAAATGTTCAACATCATTAATCATTAGGGAAATGCAAATCAAAACAACCCTGAGATTTCACCTCACACCAGTCAGAATGGCTAAGGTCAAAAACTCAGGACATAGCAGGTGTTGGCAAGGATGTGGAGAAAGAGGAACACTCCTCCACTGCTGGTGGAATTGCAAGATGGTGCAACCACTTTGGAAATCAGTCTGGCGGTTCCTCAGAAAACTGGGCATGTCACTTCCTGAGGACCCTGTTA
The DNA here is from genome assembly GCF_947179515.1 of Apodemus sylvaticus. Classification (NCBI taxonomy): domain Eukaryota; kingdom Metazoa; phylum Chordata; class Mammalia; order Rodentia; family Muridae; genus Apodemus; species Apodemus sylvaticus. Next base: position 25,347,603 of record NC_067488.1, on the reverse strand, counting down.
TACCACTACTAGGCATATATCCAGAGGATTCTTCAGCATGCAATAAGGACACATGCTCCACTATGTTCATAGCAGCCCTATTTGTAATAGCCAGAAGCTGGAAAGAACCTAGATGTCCTTCAACGGAGGAATGGATACAAAAAATGTGGTATATTTACACAATGGAGTACTATTCAGCCATTAGAAACAATGAATTCATGAAATTCTTAGACAAATGGATGGAGCTGGAGAACATCATACTAAGTGAGATAACCCAGTCTCAAAAGATCAATCATGGTATGCACTCACTGATAAGTGGATATTAGCCTAGAAACTTTGAATACCCAGAATATAATCCACACATTAAATGATGTCCAAAAAGAATGGAGGAGTGGGCCCTGGTTCTGGAAAGACTCAGTGCAAGAGTATAGGGGAATTCCAGAACAGGGAAGTGGGAAGGGGTAGATGGAAGAATAGGGGGACGGAAGAGGGCTTATGGGACTTGCGGGGAGTGGGAACCCAGAAAAGGGGAAATCATTTGCAATGTAAATAAAAAAATATAAATAAATAAAAATAAAAATGAAAAAAATACATGCTACTATCCTCTTGTAGCCAATGCTACATAGTTAGTTTTTTGAATACCATATGATAATTTCATATACGTGTACAATGTCTAATGATCAAATGTAGGTTTCATATACTTTGCAGTTCCTGAAGCATTATTATTTATGTTTGTTGAGAAGTTACATGTTATGCTTTTAAATTTATATTGAATTATATCTTAGATTGTTCTGTTATGCCAGAAATCCAGAACCAATGTCTCCTTCTCCACACCATTTTAGAAAGGCTTATTCAAACATCTTTCCATGCTTACCTTCTGCCCTTTCACCTCTTGTGATTCCTGTTTCACTGGGTTCTTTGAATAGATAAACTTTTAGTTTCTACAAATGAGTGAGAACTTGGTATCTGTAATTCTGCATTGCAGACTATGCTGACCTTGTCTTATTTAGGATAATAGAACCAGAGCTAATAGAAACATAGGTTAAAAGTAGATCCTTAATACAATGTATCTAATTTTTCTCTATAATTAGGCAGTCTTTGTTTTGAAAAAGAAGCATAAATGATATTTTCAGTCTGGTACACTTTAGAAGGACATAATTATACATGAACATTAGGTATGTATGTCAAGAGACTAAGACTTTGAGTTATATTGGAGCCAACTATACCTTTATTAGATGTTAAAAATAAAAACCCCTTGCCAGGAAGTGTTGGCACACTCCTTTAATCCCAGCACTTGAAAGATAGAGGCAGATGGATTTCTGAGTTCGAGGCCAGCCTGGTCTACAGAGTTACAAGACAGCCAGGGCTACACAGAGAAACCCTGTCTTGAAAAACCAAAATAAATAAATAAATAAATAAATAAATAAATACCCCAGGTTAACTACTCTTTTCAATTCATCATGAATAATTATCAAGAATATTTCCTTAGAAATCATAAGGAATGTAGAATTGCATTTAGAATCAAGTCCCACCAACAGTGGTGATGAAACATAATTAACTTAATTTTAGTACACGTGGATTTCTTTTCTTTTTCTTTTTTTTTTTTTTTTTTTTTTGGTATTTTGGTTTTTTTGTTTTTTGGATTTGGTTTTTTCAAGACAGGGTTTCTCTGTGTAGCCCTGGCTGTCCTGGAACTCACTCTGTAGACCAGGCTGGCCTCGAATTCAGAAATCTGCCTGCCTCTGCCTCCCAGAGTGCTGGGATTACAGGCATGCGCCACCACCGCCCGGCTGGTACAAGTGGATTTTGAGTAGGAAAAGTTAGTACAGAATGTGTTACGAATGCTATTCATCTCTTGATATTTTATTCATTATCTATTCTGTCAGTTGCTACAGGCTAGCTGAGTCCCCACAGAAGCTTGGTAAGTGTATTATTAGTTGTTTGAATAATGAATGTCCCCCATAGTCTCGCAGATTTGAATATTTAGTCTCCAGGTAGTGGCACTGATTTTAGAAATGATGAAACCCTTCCTTGCTGGAGGAAGCATTTAATTATAACCTCAAACCAATTTCAGTTTGTTCTCCCTTTTCTGGTTATGTATTTATCAATGTATTTATATTTAGCCTCTTCTTTTAATAATTACTTATTTTGAATTCGCTCTAGCTAGAAATCTGGGGAGGTATACAAAGTGAATTGGAATGATTTTAATTCTATTCTTAGAGAAGCTATATTCCTAGAACTTTAAGAACAAATGGCCACATCATAACCCTGAGCACAGAGGTCCTAGCAGTTCTTAAGTCATCTTCCTTACTACATAAGTACAGTGCTGTGCTACACCTCCCTATGTTCATGCAGTTTGTCATTTATTAAAGCATACATTTTAAATGAAGATTTATTTTATTTATTCATTCATGCAAGCATGTGGCCCTGTGAGTATGTGCACAGGTATCTTTATAGATATACGTGCCTATGCCTGGGGAAGCAGAAAGAAGGTGTGAGAGTCTCTCACATCACAGTTACAAACATTTGCAGGATTCAGTTCACAGCACTGCCTAAAAACAGATAGGATGGCATTCACCTGGACATGTAGCACTCAGGAAGTAGAAGGAGAATCAGAGGGTCAAAGTCAACCTTAGGTACTACCTCAAGGAGAAAGGGCGGAGGGAAGGGAGGAAACATTACTATATAACTGTCATTTATTACATTTCTCTGATTTCTGATAATCATAATAAAGATTGTGGCAGTAGATGGATCACGATGGAAATGTAAAGTTAGTTGAAAGAATTACTAGATAGGAAAGGAAATATTTACACTTTGAAAATAGAAATTACTTGGGAGAGATTGTGAATATGATAAGAGTCATTTAGTATGAAAACTATTACAGTAAGCCTTTACTTTTTCTAAATAAGCTTGTTAACTTAAGAGTCTTTTTCCTGGAAATCCACTGTCTATGATGGCGTAGCGTGTAGAACTTGTTTCCCAATGTCTACTTGCTCCGTGTTATGTTGATAAAACATCTGGACATGGAGCCATGCTGTCTTTTGGTTTTTTTCATCTGACTGATTCTGCATGTCTAAAAGCTGCAATTAGCTTTCCCAATGAAAGTCATTTAAACACACTACCCAATATTTTTCCTGGTGTTCAGTGACCAAAGAATGTTCTAGATAATTGCTAATGGTCATTTCAGGAAAAGGACTTTGCTGCTGATAACCACACTGTCCAGTGACTGATCACCAAGATAGTTGCTTCCAATTCTAGGTCATGACTAGGTCTACAGTGAGTTATGTATTATTTTAAACACACTATTTTTCTTACTAATTTTTCTTGAACATGGAGCACAAAAACTGATTGTGCTGCTTTATGGTTTGAACTAGAATTTATGAGCATTACATATTTTATCATCTTATATGTACATGGGAAGATCTATTTTTTAATATTTTTATTTTCTATATTCTTTGTTTACATTCCAAATGATTTCCTCTTTCCCAGATCCCTCTCCCCATATGTCCCATAAACCTTCTTCTCTCCACCCATTCTCCAATCACCTCCCTCCTTTTTCTCTGTCCTTATATTCCCCTCCAATCCTAGATCAATCCTTTCCAGGATCAGGACCCTCTCCATACTTCTTCATGGGGGTCATTTGTTATGCTAATTGTGCCTTGGGTATTCAGAGCTTCTGGGCTAATTAATATCCACTAATCAGAGATTGCATTCCATGTGTATTCTTTTATGATTGGATTACCTAACTTAGGATATTTTCCAGATCAAACCATTTGCCTAAATTTTTTTTTAATTCATTGTTTCTAATTGCTGAGTAGTATTCCATTGTGCAAATATACCACATTTTCTGTATCCATTCCTCCTTCGAGGGACATCTGGGTTCTTTCCAGCTTCTGGCTATTATACATAAGGCTGCTATGAACATAATGGAACATGTATCTTTATTGCATGCTGGGGAATCCTTTGGGTATATGCCCAGGAGAGGTATAACAGGGTCCTTCGGAAGTGTCATGTCTAGTTTTCTGAGGAACCACCAGACTGATTTCCAAAGTGGTTGTACCATCTTACAGCCCCACCAGCAGTGGAGGAGTGTTCTTCTTTCTCCACATCCTCGCCAACACCTGCTGTCTCCTGAGTTTTTGACTTTAGCCATTCTGACTGGTGTAAGGTGAAATCTCAGGGTTGTTTTGATTTGCATTTCCCTAATGACTAATGATGTTGAGCACTTCTTAAGGTGCCTCTCGGCCATCCGAATTTCTTCAGGTGAAAATTCTTTGTTTAGATCTGTACCCCATTTTTAATAGGGTTATTTGGTTTCCTGGGGTCTAACTTCTTGAGTTCTTTGTATATATTGAATATTAGCCCTCTATCAGATGTGGGGTTGGTAAATATCCTTTCCCAATTTGATGGTCTCTGTTTTGTCCTTTTGACAGTATCCTTTGCCTTACAGAAACTTTGTAATTTTATGAGGTCCCATTTGTCAATTCTTGATCTTAGAGCATAAGCTATTGGTATTCTGTTCAGGAACTTTTCCCCTGTACTGATATCCTCAAGGGTCTTCCCAGTTTCTTTTCTATTAGTTTCAGTGTGTCTGGTTTAGTAGACATGATAGTCTACTTAAGTGACCCAAAAACCTCCACCAGAGAACTCCTACAGCTGATAAACAACTTCAGCAAAGTGGTTGGTTATAAAATCAACTCAAGCAAATCAGTTGCCTTCCTATACTCAAAGGATAAGCAGGCTGAGAAAGAAGTTAGGGAAATGATACCCTTCACAATAGCCACAAACAATATAAAGTATCTTGGTGTGACTCTAACCAAACAAGTGAAAAATCTATACGACAAGAACTTCAGGTCTCTGAAGAAGGAAATGAAAGAAGACCTCAGAAAATGGAAAAATCTGCCATGCTTGTGGATTGGCAGGATTAATATAGTTAAAATGGCCATCTTGCCAAAAGCGATCTACAGATTCAAAGCAATCCCCATCAAAATCCCAACTCAGTTCTTCACAGAGTTAGAAAAAGCAATTCTCAAATTCATCTGGAATAACAAAAAACCCAGGATAGCTAAAACTAGTCTCAACAACAAAAGAAATTCTGGGGGAATCAGTATCTCTGACTTCAAGCAATACTACAGAGCAATAGTGTTAAAAACTGCAGTGTATTGGCACAGTGACAGACAAGTGGACCAATGGAATAGAACTGAAGACCCAGAAATGAATCCACACACCTATGGTCACTTGATCTTCGACAAAGGAGCCAAAAACATCCAGTGGAAAAAAGATAGCCTTTTCAACAAATGGTGCTGATTCAACTGGAGGTGAGCATGCAGAAGAATGCAAATTGATCCATTCGTATCTCCATGTACTAAACTCCACTCCAAGTGGATCAAGGGAAGATCTATTTTGAGGATAATATTTCATGGCTTATTCTTCATGGTAACTCTGAATGAATTTTACATTTAAAATTCTCCTGTGGCCTTTCAATCCCACTTAGGATGAATTCAGATTGCTTATCATTAGCTCTCTAAAGTTCTCAGATGCTCTGGCCCTTGACTTTCTACCATTGTCTTAATTGACCTCTCATTTCAATGTATTCCAAAGAACTGATTTCTTTCTCTGCTTCTCATGTGGCAGATGGATTTTTATGCTTTTAATATTTTAATGGATTTTATTCTTCCTTTAATAATTTGCCCTGTCTGTATTCTTTGCTTCATTTTCTTTCTTTGCTTCTAATTATGTAATTCAGGCTTTTATAAAACCCACCCTAACTGTCCCATGAAGAACTATTTTCTTTTTTTCTTACACTATTCTATTTTGAGCTTTTGTAGAAAAAGTGATTCTCTTCTTTCTCTTTTTCATATTTTATTAAATTTTTGCTTCATCCTGGAATGTTAGCATCCTCATGATATACATCATATCTGAAGTCCTCCCGACATAGCAGGAATTGAACTAACAAGTGTAAAAAGAACAAATGTATATATATATATATATATATATATATATGTATATATACATATATATATATGATGCCCCTTTGATAAAACATTATTTTGCTTAGTGCATTCAGGTAGCAGTGGCTGAAGGGTCATGGAAAGTCCAAGGCTAGCCTTGTCTATATAGTAAGTTTCAGGCCAGTCAGGCTACAGAGCAAGTGCTAATTTAAAAAAAAAATAGTAACAATTAAGTAAAATAAACCAACAACACAACATCAAGTTTTACCTTTTAACTTCCAGTTTAAAGAATATCTCTAAGATGTACCAAATAAGAAACAATATGTAAGGAGACTCTGAGTATCGATCAAATGGCTTGAAAAATGACCAATAATTCTAAAAGTGATATATCCTCATTAATTCTGAGGCTTTCAGGTATCTATTGTTCTACTCTACACTCTGTTTCTGTCTTGCTCCAAATGTTTGATATTTAAATACATGAGAGAATATCTCTTTTAAGGAAACCTTTCTCTTTTCCACAGTTAAAAATAAAGTGTTTTTATTTATTTAAATAAATAGAGTTTACTAAAACCTCTTTCTTCTAATAAACCATGATCACAATCACAAATGGGATCAATTTAACACCAAGAAGATGGTGATATCAAAGGAAAGTAGAAGGAATAGTAAAGAAGTAGTACTTCAGAAAAATTATTATAATTATTATTATGATTATAAAAATTATTATTAAATGTTCTTTTGGTTTGCATTTCCATTCTAGTAGACTTTGAGAGTTTTCTATAACATTTGAATTATTTTTTTGTTGTTTTCATCTGGTTGCTTAGATCTTGAAGGGTGGATATTAATTTGCTATTGAAGGTTTGAAGAAGTGATATTCTCAAGAGAAGAATGTTCCACAAAAATAATAAAAACATTGTTTCAGTTATAGATGTCACAGCTGGGTAGAGCTAGCGAGAGCTCCCCTCTTGGCCACGTGCACAGCCCCTTCCCGTCCTATGAAATCTAGACCTCAGGGAAGAGGTTTTCAGCTCAGATACATCTCAAGTCTTCTGAGTAAAATGAGGGAGTATTCCACTTTAAGTAAGATGTAAATAAATAATTTAAAGTGAAAATAATAACAGAAACAGAAAGACAAGGAAATGTTAAGAGGCATCAAATTTTATCATAATATAATTTGCATAACAATCGTGCTGGAAAATATTAGGAATATGAAATGAAATTAAGAGTTGTAGTTTGTTCAGGAAGAAATAAGGAATCCACAGAAAATTGTTGAAGAAGGAAGTAACGCTGTAAAAAGGCTTTAAGAAGTAAGGCAAAGATTTTTGGCAACATTCAAGGTAATTAAGATCAAAATAGGCAGGAGCAATTTACCTGATGTCACAAAAGATGCGGCTGACCAAACTATGACTTCTGTGTTATAGTTTCACAGAACTATGACTTCTGTCTTATCTTCTGTTTTCCCCCTCCACTTTAAGGAGGAGAACATGGACGTCTCAAGCCATGGTATGAGGCAGAAGCCATCCACAAATCACTAAGAGAATGATCTGCATGATGACTCCTGTGAGGCTACCTATCTGGGGAAAGGTTCAAAATCCACACACAAAATCTGGCCATCCTGAAATTGTCTGGAGAGGTCCTGAAAGCACTATCCATCTCTCAGCATGTGATAAGCTTCCTGGAGACAGTCAACCTTTTCAACATCTTAAGATGACCATAGTTTTGCCTGCCTTCACAGTGAGGGGGTTTGGAAGGTTTTAACCAAGAACAGTCTAAATGAGCACTACCTAAACATCTTACCTGGGATATCATGAGAAAAAAATGGTGGCTGTTTGTCACTACTAAATTCTCGGGACAGCATATAATGAACTCATTGTAAGAACAACAAACCAAGAAAGGAACACTGAGCGTTTTGTTTGTTTGTTTTTTCTGACATCATCAATGCAAAAAGTAAATTAGAGGTGTGGTATAGGTTACTTAGAGATCTTAGTGACTGCTTCAACTTGGGACGTATAAGAAAGGGCAGAATCAGAGAGAGTGGCTTCTTGTGTCTAGTGTACTAGAAATAATGCAAATGATCAGTTAACTGAAAATTTTAATTTCATAATTATCCTATGTAATTGCCCACTCCCTCAGCATTCATCAAACCATTGTGATGAGTGCTAGTGTGGGTTAGCGTGCTGCAAACCGCAAATAGCACATAAGATATTCATGAGCATGATCTAAAAGACCTTTCAGGTTAAATGGATCATGGGACACAACTGGGTCATTAAGGGCCATGAAAGGGTGAGGTCTTTTCTGAAAGCAGGACAGAAAGACTGAACTGAAGGATGAGATGTGGAAAACCCACCAAGATTTGTCCAGCAGTATTACCTCCGAGGCATCTGACCTGAGCTTCCAATGTTTTCCTTTTAACTCTGCATCTTTGCAACATTACTAAACCTCGCTTTGACCCAGGAAGTATACTCCCCCACTTCCTATGAAACAAACATCCTACTCCAATCCCTTAGGCACTCCACAAGAACTCTCTGACCTTGGGTTCTGTAGACTCCATTGGCCTCTGCTGCTTGTAAAACTAAATTGTTTACGGCCTCTCTAAGATGTTGTGCTTACATTTTTCAAAGCTGTTTTCTGTTTCTCCTTGCCTGCAATGTTCATTTGCCCTTCACGTACAAGTGAGTAAATTGTAGCTGAAGTCATGTCACCTTCTTATACTTCAATTTTAACTCTTCCTGAAATCTCACAGCAGTTTGTAATTGGATCATAAAATGCATAGAACCAATCTATCAATGCATCTAAGAATTTTCTGCATATGCAGTATATGGATCTAAGCTTGCATTTTATCTTCTTCATCCCCACCACTGGAAAGTGTACAGTGGAAGCATTTGGCTTGTTTTCAAAATGCTAGTGGTGTCTTTGATGGTAAGCTTGCTTTCTGTCCTGCATGCTGCTTCTTTGTTGCTTGAAACCCAAGTTGATCCAATGATTTCCTTCTTCATTACAATTGTTGAGAAATGAGCCATTGAGATCAGTTTCTTCCAAGTTTTTTTAGATCTTTGTCATTTTTTTTTCTGGGGAAAAAAATATTGTGCCCTAGATTGTAAGTGACTTGGTATGATACATATTAGATTAGAAAATAAGAACTGTGACTTCATTATCTTCTGTCTTAACTTTAGTCTTTAAAAAACAGTTTCAAAATTTCATTAAACCAGTGTTCAAAATTTCTTCTTACTCACAGCGAGGAGAAAAAAAAATGTCAATGGAACCAATCTTAGAGGAGTTTAACTGGGTATGTACTACTTATAATCTATAATTAATGTACAAATTATCTACCTTATCAATATGTTTAAGAAAATAAAGTGGACTGACAGAGGAACATGCTGTTTTCAGTGGTAGACGAAATCCTGATGAAGTGCACTCAGGGCTAAAGGTCTGGTCTTGAATTCATTATTTGATCCCCCTGGAGGAACAAAAGTAACTGACCCTGATAAAGTTCATGTTGACCAAAATGTTGGTTTATTTTGTGTGTCCTCTGAAAAACAAAAAAATATATATAATGGACATGTTGCTTTTTTTACATCCCTGTTATTTATTTGCAACACAGGGACAAAGAGCTCAGAATGTAACTTTATTGGTTTTTTCTTTTTTTTTTTTTTCTTATTCACTAGTCCCAGTCTGGCTATGAAAATCTGGTACAACAAAATGTCAGGGTGTGGTCTCCTTGGTGTTACATATTTAAAAAATATCTTTTTTGCAGGAGGGACAGAACCTCTCCCTCCCCCACTGTTCCTCTCAATCCCACCAACTCCTGCAGGGAGCTTACAGGTCCTGAAATTTTTCCCCTGTGCAGAGTGTTTACAATCTCACTAGATCCCTGCTTCTGTTTCTTTTTCACACAAGCAGTGAAAGTTTACTTGGAATCCTTAATCCAATCCAGACACCACCATGATGGTAACCTACCCGGAGGAGAAGCAGGCTTTCCCTTCATTCTGTTTGAATAATTTTGCAACTCTAAGTTCACAGAGGAGGAGTGTTATAAAGACTCCCTTTTTCCCTAAAAGTGCATTTGAAACAATTCCCTTTTTATCAGGAAATTTGGTTCTATTATGAAGAAATTGAAGGTCAAAATTGTATTTTCCTTCCAGAGGATCAATAAGAAACTTTGATATATATAAAGTGAAACCCATGTACTAAATATTTATTTGCTGTCTATACAATTTAATACATTCTGAAATTACTAGGGTAGGTTTGTCTCCCATACATCCTGCTTTGTTGTCTTCTAATATGAATTCTTCTGATTGGCTGGCAAAGATTTAAGCAGAGGCTTGTTACTGCTGTCGATGATCACAAACAAAGCAGGGAATTAGAATGTTTAGGAGCAGTTTAGCTGCTGCTGACATTGAGAAACTTGGTGAAATGAGTCTTCATGGTTCTCTCATCATTCCTAAAATTAATAAAACATGGTGCCAGGAAGTGGCATGGCGGAAATGCTCATGAGGGTGGCATCAGGAAGCCAGAATGAGGTAGAGGCATGGAAGATTTTAACGTTAACTGACTTATTAATATGAGCTATCATAGTTTATCAACAGAATTCCTTCCTTGGCACTAAAGTGAATGTATACAAATCTCAGAGAGATGGAGCACGTGGAGGTAGTACATGATGAAAGACAGAACAAGGTGGAGTAGGACTGGGATGTGACAAAAGTAGAGAAAAGACCAGACCATTTGATTATTTAATGGTAGCAGATTTTGCCCAACTGGACTTAGTCTCATTAAATTGTTACTCTTACAGGAAAAGATATACAATTAGATCTCAACTAGATTATTAAAATCATCCATTCACGTGCCAGCTCTCAATATGTAGGACTACTGATCTCAGGACTTAGTAAATGTTCTGAACTGGAATTGGAGTACAATGGCTGCTTAGAGTTTGGGAAGAAATAGATCACACACTCATTTTTTTTTTTTTTTACATCCCAACTGCTGCTGCCCTCCTGGTTACGGTGTCCCTTCCCCATCCCCCTCTCCACTTCTCCTCTGAGAGGGTGGGGCTCCCTTGGGAATTCCCTCACCCCTGGAGCATCAAGGATCCATGCATGGTTAGAATTGCAATGGACACCCAATCAACAGAAGGAATTCAGTTCTAAGAAGTTACTTAAGTTGAATAGACACAGCAGTGTCATCTCCTTTAATTTATGCATGTTCTCCCTGCCCCACCTTAGGCTTCTGGGGCCCAGAGTAAAGAACATAATTTTTGGCAAGAACAATATGATCTCTGTCAGAAGATGGGAAAGCTCTTTGTCTATTAAGTCTGTTTGATTTCACTGTTTAGGTCCTAGTTCCACTTGTAGCTTGAGTTTATAGAGATTGTCTAGGATTCAAACAATTGCTATATGCCCATGAAAGAAAGGTAAATTACTTTTATGGCTCTTCAATGAGCCAATAACACCTTGGAAGCTTCTTTTTGAGGAGTTGATTGTTTAGTGGGATGAAATGTCACCAAATTTGAAATGTACAGTGTCCTAGGGAATACCCCGCAAGTCCCTAGGTTACTTTGTGGCCAATGTAGGCTCTATAAACTAGTAGCTGTCCTATTTTAAAATGTCATTCCCCAAAACTTGTTCTCCCACCATTCCCAGAGAAAAGTGAGTCCCCACCATTCCCAGGCAAAGTGAATTCCCACAGATGCAGACAGAAAGAACTGGACTTGGTTTAGGAATACATTAGATGAAATGATGTTTATGTGAGAGGGCATTTATCAGAGAAGTGACTAAGGTCTGTTTATCTACATATTCTAAGAGATAAAAGGCCCAAGAGACAGTCTAATCAACTCTACTGTACAGAAACGAAAGCTTCAAATAAGAAGATGTTAGTGTTCTGTTCCTGGAAGAAAGTGGTGCCAACCACAGGATAAGAGACCAGTTTTCTGAGTTGTGGCCCAATTGTCTCCTTATTATCAAACAAAGATGCCAAGATATATTCCCGGAGAATGCCAACAACTCAACCTGTGTCTACTAGAGAAATAAGGATGTTTCATCTGGTTTGAGATTTTATTCGTGCTGACTAATTCTTGGCTTTGCTAAGTCATTGCCTAGCATAACAAAGGAAAGAGTACAGAGAAACGACTATACCCAGAAGCTCCATGACACCCACATTTAATTCAGCAATCATTTATTTTCTTATGACACAAACTGAAGCTTGCGACATCATTGCATGCAGTAACAGGGGAAAAGATAGAGCCAAGGTAATAAAGCTAGAAATAAAGAAACTTCAGTAATTTCTGAAGAGGTTGCCAGGGAAGCTTTGTTTTTGACAGAATCTTGGTTTGAGTTATGTTGGTAAGGGGAATACAATAATGGTGAAAAGAAAAAAATTATCTCCCCTGTACTTTTCTGCTTTATCTATGAACTTATTTGTCAAAATGCTTATGCATTTATTTGCTTATTTATTTGCTTATTTGAGTAATTTTAATCAGTGATAAATTATTTCTTTTCACTGGACCCATAGATATGGAAGGCTAATTTTGTTTTTAATTGCTATTTTTACCAAAGAGATTTTAAAAACTTTCTAAGGATGCCTTATCAAAGCCAATTATCTAAAATTCTATAGTTCAGCTGAATATGCATTTCTCAATTATAATTTCCCCCAAAATCAAATTTCTGGGGAGTTTGGAATATCTCAATAATACTTCAATGACGCTTATAAGTGTTATTCACAGAGGTTGTAATTTAAGATTTTTTTGGCTTGGAGAGATGGCTCAGAGGTTAAGAGCACTGACTGTCTTCTGAAGGTCCAGAGTTCAGTTCCTGAATCCACATGGTCACTCACAACCATCTGTAATGAGATCTGACACTCCTTTTCTGGAGTGTCTGAAGACAGCTGCAGTGCACTTTATATTTATTATAATAAATAAATCTTTAAAAAAAATTTCCCTTGAATAGTTTGCTCAGTGGCCAAGCTAGACCCATGCAAAGACATGGCTAAGATACTATTTATGCTCCCACTGATTTCACTTTTTGTTTAAGTAGCTAGGAAGTATAGGTACCTAAGTTGATGATTTGCCTTCTCTTTTGGGATTCCATAGATTCTACACCAACCCAAGAGCCTTACCTGCCACCTTTCTTCATTGTAACCCTAAAACAGGACAGGGAATCCCCAAATTTGTTATCCACCCCCCACCCCCCACCCCCCCCCCACCCCCCGCCGCAAGCTTTTCTGGATGATTCTTATCTTACCGATCATAGTTAAGTCATTTCTACTGGTCATTCATTGTAATACCCCACATATTTTCCTTCTTACTTCATGTTAAAAGGAGGGACCAAAGCTAAGGAATGGTATTCTTTTCCTGCTGCAAAATCATAGTTAACTATCGAAGCATGTTATTAGCTAAATGTGTGTGTGTGTGTGTGTGTGTGTGTGTGTGTGTGAAGTTACTCTAGTAGAAGGCAGTCTCCCAAACACCCTATTTAGGGCAAGGAAGTAAAGATACAGTCTGGTCGTATCTTTCTGAAAAAAGAACACAGGATTTGCATAGGTAAACACAAAAATTAAACATAAATTATGGAGCGCTTGATTGTCCCACCTTGATGAAGGTGAAAATGCCTAGTTTCTGGCTTGCTCAGAGAAGTTTGCCAAGGAAAGAATGAATGAAAAACTTTCACCAAACTGTTTTGATTTGGTCAAGCTGCAGCTCAGAATAAAGCACCAAGTTTCCTGATAACTAAGGAGGGCTCACACCCTATTACTTACAACTTATAGGAAATCCTATTTTTTTGAAGAGATGAAATCATACACTGAATGAAATCTTTGTTGTATCATAAATGGTCCAACCTCATGTCTGTTTGTGATTAGGGCTTGAAAAATGAAAGATTGCTTCGTGGGTCTTAATAAAGAAGCGGCACATATGTAAAAGAAGCAAGTTAATCTCATTTAGGACTATGAACATGAGGAAATCAGCTCATTTGGAAGCTCATTTTTGAATCACAATAGATGCTCAGTCTTCTGTTATATTTGACCTTCAAAGAGTTATGTTTATTTGGAACAACTGTCCATGAGTGGTGGTAAAATCCTGCAGCATCGGAGAGGAAATGAAAATCTTTGCTCATTTTGGTCTGTACTTCAGTTACCTTTGCCCCATGTAGTTAGAACTGAGCATAGCTCCTGGAGAAGAGGCCATCTTCTTTCTAAGAACAAAGCCATTGGGCTATCAGAAGAATGCCATTTGTGGGACCCCTTCTTCCCAGGCTGAAACTCCTCAGGAAGTTCCTATGCATTTGGGCTGCGTTCAGTTTGGTAAACAGTACTCATCAAACTATGGATAACGGGCTAAAGAAAGCTTTTTAATGTTTTTCTAGGACCTGTGGACTCAAAGAAAAGATTTTACATTTCTCTTGCTACTAAAAATAAAAGAACAAAGAATGAATACTTACATTCTGATTTCAGCATAAATAATGTTTTTTTAGGACTTTGCCACGCCTCTGGAGTACAGACTTTTTGCAGCTGCTCTGAGCTACAGTGGCATTTAGCAGTTGTTAAGAATATCTAGGGACTGGGCCTAGGAGCACAGACCTGAAATCTCAGCTTCATATTGAGTTCAAGGTTACACTGAAATACTTGTTAAGGATCCATCTTGAAATTTTTAAGAAACAAAGGGGAAAAGAGATGATTTAAGATATGGTTTAGTATAGGTTGATGGTATAACACTTGGCTAGCATTTGTAAGGCCCTGGTTTCAATTTGCATCATCAAAATGCTCTCTCTCTCTCTCTCTCTCTCTCTCTCTCTCTCTCTCTCTCTCGCACACATACACTCACACACACACACACAGAGAGAGAGAAAGAGAGAGAGAGAGACAGACAGACAGACAGACAGATAAGGACTGAGACACAGACAGACAGACAGAGGGACAGAGGGAAGGGACAGAGGGACAAAGACAACATAAGAGGAAAGAAATATGGCCTCCAGTTCCAAACTGTTTAGTACTTAGTCTTTTACAAATAAAGGTTTGAAGATATCTGACCCAGAACATTAAGAAACAAATTGACAACATCTTCTCCTCAAACTTCACCCCTTCAGAATCTGAATGCTTCTCCATGGTATTCGTAGAATCCACATTTAATAGCTAGAGACCTTTGGGAATATTTCCACATTTGGTATACAGCACTGGGTCTGAACAAACTCACCCATAAGCTGCCAAGAAATTTGCTGTTATTGAATGGAACTATTTAAAAATCATGATTTTTAAGTGGAAATGGGTTTCAGGGATTTCAGAAGTTCCATGTGGGTCTATGAAATGCTCTGCCAACAAAGGAGTTCGAATTAATATTTTCCTCACTAGCTTTCCTCTGTTCAGTACTATACTTGGTTTTGCTAGAAGTTCTAGAAATTAGCGTAAGGAATACAACACAGGTCCACGAATGACCTAGCAGGCAAATCATGAGCTGCCACTGCTGGTAAACCATCTATATTTGAAGCAGTATTATACAAAGGATGCTGGCACCTGAAGCATCAGCTACGAGTTTATGAGTTTCCTGTAAGCCCACTGTAGGACAAAGAGCAGCCCAGTCAACCTTGATGAGTCAGTGAAGAGAGCTCAGAGTTTCTGTTCCTTTCTTTGAGCTTTTCAATCGTTCATGCATCTAACTTCATAACAAAACTGTGAGTTGATAGTACTGCACTCAGCTTTATAAATTTTTGATGGAATAAATCAAATATCACATCAAGCATCCACATGAATATATAAGTGCCTTGATGTATAGGAACGTTAACACTTTACATGAATATGTATGCTCTGATTTCTATCTGTACACAGGCAGTGTATATATGTAATATCTACATATACCTATGTACATACACCTAAGTGACACCTCCAGGTTAAATCAATTTTAATAATTCATAAATTAAGTTTCATCCTTATTTGATGGAAACAGAAAAGACTTCAACTATAGGGAATAAATATTTTCTCTTGTTTGGCCTTTTAGTATTTTAGTAATTTTAGTAATTTACATTTCATTTCACTTATCTGAATCCAGTGGAAGTGAATGGTATGCCAAAATACCTAATAAATTTGTTTTGAATTTTCCAGACTCCCCAGAAATCTATGTGCATAGACTTGCTTCTCAGTTTTAAAGCTTTTTGGAAGCAACTGATTAGGTCATAGGCATCAAGCCCAATTCAAGAGATCAAGCCATTGATGAACTCATGTCGACCATCATTAGGAAATGATAGAAAAAGAGGAGGCATGCCATGGAATGACTTATGTTATATCTAGCTCCTCCTATTCTTCTCGAGTCTTTGCAGCCATGATGTGTACAGCCCTGCTCTATCACAACTCCTGTTATGTGTCTGTTGACAAGCCCCAAAGCACTAGACCAAGCTGACCATGGACTGAAAACTCTGAAACTGGGGATAAAATAAGGCTTATTTTCTGTCAAGTTGCTTGTCTCAGATAGTCTGTCACAGTGGAGACATCTACATTACTGCCACCAGGTTACACCAGTGTTATTGTTGGGACACAAACATGAAGACACAGACCTAGGAGGTGAGGGATGAGAATGACTAGTAATTCAGATGACAGAAGTATCCTTGAATTTTAGGCACAGATCTGTATCCTTCCAATCAATCAAAACTATACCTCTTATATAGAATGGCTATTGCAGTGTAACTTCAGTTCTAGATTGAGGTAGACAATAGATTCTACCATATAGAAAGTGTTAACAATGTAAAACAATAAGCACTGCACAGTAGATGTCAACCACTCCTGTGCTGGGCATACACTGGGGAACTCATGACTTTGCCTTTGTCTTCTAGGTCTTCAAGGTTCATTGTATTCTTTGCTGAGCCTGTTTCAATAAATTACCACAAACCTGGTGACTCAGACAGCAGGCTTTTATTCTGTCACAGTGTTGGAGTCAGAAGCAGGAACTTGGTGTTCCAGCAGGGTAATGTTTCTTCAAGGCCTCAAGGGAACATCCATGTTGGCCCTTTTCTTCTTCTGGGGTCTGTTGTCATTGCTTGGCTTATGGCTACATCTTTTTCTATGTTTCATCTTGAGATCTTCTTTGTCCCTTTCTGTCTTTGTCTAGGTTCCCTCTAGCATAAAAGGTTATTCTTATTTTAAAAAAAGAAAACAAACAAATCCAAAAAACTGAGATGATATGTAAGGTTTACCCAACTAATGTACAATAAATTCCTTGTTTCAAGATGCTGAAGACAATAATTACACCTTTTGCCATGCAATGTAACATTCACTGTTTGGCTACCTAATGTAAACTTCAGAGATTCTGCAGAGTGTATCTTACATAGACACTAAAGAGAACATTTTTTTTAATCAATCAAAATAGCTACTTTTCACGAAACTATCCCTTAAAAGAACTTTATTTAAATTTTCTTTTAAAGTAGAAGCAAAAATAACATTGGTTTTAGTATTAATTTAGGAATATTTAATTTTAACAGTGATGGTCATCTCTGAAAATATTATCATCATTATCTATTAACTCTATACCTTATCAAATAGACATGTAAAATAACAGGAAAAAATGCCTAAGTATCACATCATGAAGGTCATGGTTTCCAAAATTAACAGTTAAATGTAAATAAATTGGCCAAGAAGTGTCTTTTAGTGTTTTTTGTTTGTTTGTTTGTTTGTTTTTAGGTCTTTTTTTTTAACCGACAAGAAAAGATCCACTAAAAAATCCTTTCTTTGATTAAAATCAGACTAATAAAAATGGCTTACCATCACAATAATAACCTGTATTCAAGAATGAGAGTAAAAAGTGCCTTGTAAAAGATAGCTCACATGGGCGTATTTGACACAGAGAACTCACTGTATAAGGCCTGATTGCAACCAGCTGCAAGCTTGTAAGCTGCACAGTGGTGTCTCATCCGTGCAACCACTTGGAAGTTTCTCTCTTGCTCTCTTTTTTCTCTTTCTCCCACGAGCTCCATAAAACATGGTTGGGTCTTTCTCCTCTTAGTGTAGGCTGACCTTTTCAAGTCCTTATGTAGAAAAGATGTACCCTCCTGTGAAACAATCCATTCTGTTGTTCTTCTTGGCATTGGCAGACTTCTTATCTTTATAGCCTAAAACCACAGAAATCTAGTAAACTGTTTTGAGGAGAGGCTTTCACATCTCAATAAAAGTAAGGATTATTGATAAAGCAGTATCATTGAAGATAACCTGAAATGTTATCCTGCCAACAGAATATCCAACCCAGCAACTTATGATCACCAGATTGCATAGACCCAGAACATTCTCTGTGTTTCTGGAATAGCCTAACTTTAGCTAGAAAAGTTTCTAGGATTGTAGGAAAGAAGAGAAATGAAGGGGAGTAGAGAAGTTAGACACACTCTTGATGGCATGTAAATATTTTTGTATTAAATATGTAATATCTTAGAAAATATGTGTTCACAGAAAACATCGCAATGTTAAATTGAAAAGAAGAAATTATTAAAATCACTGCTTCATTCTTCTTAACAAGATAAAGGAAGGGAAATAAAACACTGTCAAATATCATTTTTTTTATTCCACGTGAAATTAAACAGGAATGCGGCAAAATAATCTTGTATTTTAAAATCAAACTTGAAGTAAAATAACTATAAAATCTTTGAAAAAATGTTAAATAACAGGCAGTGATCAAATCAATGATCTGGGAAGTGACCTTTATATGGAGGCATGGATGCTTAGACAGGTGACCCTGAGTTTTCGCTTCCGACTCTGTATCTGTGATGGCAGCCAGACACTACATGTAAACATCTCCCTCCTCCAAACCTCCAAGTTCAGTCCGACATTTGAGAATGGGCTGGATATGTTTATAATGTTAAAGTCATAAAACATAGTGAAGTATGATTTTTCTTGAGTTACAAAGATTTGCTAAGTGAAACAATGGAGATAGATATCATATACAGAAAGCAGGTTAAAATTAACACTTGGAAGCTCAAGGTATTTCTGGCTGAGCTATCATGGGTGAGTCATAATGTCATTTCTGGTTCACAGTGGTCGAATCATTCTTGTGCCAACTATCAGCAGTGCCATAATAATGGAAGGTGTTTATTACTTAAGCTCCTTTTCTGGGTTATATTTGTCACACCCATAGCCTCTGTAAGCAGCCTTGCCTCTAGATTAGGGGTGACTGTCTACAATTTAGGAATGAGAGTCATACAAATACTCCTGCCCTTCAGTGGCCTTTAATATCAGTGTTCAGGAGGCAGAGGAAGGCCAATCTCTATGAGTTCAAGGTCGGCCTAGTCTACATAGTGAGTTCCCAGTCAGCCAAGACTAGATCACTCCTTGGCTACCATTTTATTGAAAGGTAACAGAAAAGCTAATTAAAGTCATTTAAACAAAGGAAAACTATTTGTTATGATTTACCTCTCTGAACAATCATAGGGAATCCAGGGGCTCAAAGATAGTTTATATTCATGTACTGCCTCCAGCAGGGAGCCTCCATCATCTTGCAACCAAAAACATCATTGAGAAAAAGAGTAAAAGAAAGAAAAATGAGAACCATGGATAAACAGAAAAAATATATCTTAAAATGAAAAAAAGGAAAAGTACATGAAAGCTACTTTTTTTTTTTAGCTAACCAGCTTCAATATCACAGAGTATGAGTAAATGACCCTGGAAAGCACTGATTGAGTTTTCAAAAAGCTAAGTGTCCAGCAGGTAGAGATGGTATAAGGAACTGGTAAAATGTTCTGTAGTAAAGCAGTTGACGGCTGTACACTAAGCCCTGGGTTCCAGCTGCAGAACTGGCTAAGCAAGCTATGGTGAGAAAAGAACACAGCAAGGCAGATTACAATTTCAATGATGGCTACCCACATGCTGCTGACCATAGTCCAGTTACTGGAATATCAAAGTAGCCCCGTGAAGAAGCATGACGAAATGGATATGAGACTCACTCGAAGCAATTTCCCAGAGAAACTCAGTCAGAAATGTGGACAGTTGAACTCTGTGGATGACCAGTAAGGAATACTCATAGTGTTATTCCAGATCCCTTTCAGTTCAGCTCTATGGTGCACCCAGTATCTCTGATAAGTTGCTATTACTATTTATCATGTAACTTACGTTTTCTAAATACTTGCAAGGAGGTGTGTTGTGGCAATGTAAATCATAAAGAAATCTTTATGCACCATCATGTACTTAGAGGGTATAATCAGTATGAGAATTCATCACCTAGTCCTTCACAAAGATTATGTTGATACTTTGCTCAATCACTTTGATTTTGGTGTAACTATCAAGCATCTAGGCCTTGTACTATGCCCTCAAGTTTTTAGGTTCACAACACATGATTTGGGAACCTTTCTTTAGCATTTCTGTGGTATATACTACTTATTGACTATTTAGTCTTTATATTAACTCTAAAAGTTTTCTTAAAGAGCCAATCATAAATGTTAAAATAATAAGAAGCAGATTCTCGTAACCATTGGATAGAAAAGATAGTTAGCAACAGCAGCAAAGAAGTCATTTTTGTGCCAGGTAAAGCAAGAGATGCCAAAATATGTTAACACTTGAAGTTGTTAAAAACCCATCCATCAGTTACGCAATATAAGTTGGCAGGCCATTTTATTAGGAATTATTAAACAATTCTCTGAATTTTTGTGATGATGGCTAAGTATCTACTTACACACTGTAGAAAAAAAAGGATGGCAGGAATAATTCACGGAGTTGTAGAGAACCACATAATACTTTATTCCTTCTCAGAAAAAAATCATTTACACCTTTACTTTTCTTCTGGACTTTACTGGAACTGACTACTGGCAGTGCCTTCACAAGAAATCTGTGACTTTAAAAATATGAAATTAGGAAAACCAAAGACCAATACTAACTCATAAGCAACAACAGCAAAGACAGTTTACTGTGTCTCCATGTCAGTATTTAAGGATTCTGTTGCAAATGGCAGTGAATTTGTAAAGAGAAGAGAAATGTTACATTGAGATTTCTTTCAATGTAAGTTCCTTCATTTTTCTGAGTCAACATATCCATTTCCTTTTGCAGTTTCTTAACAATTTATTTGTTATTTTTTCTTCATGTTTTTTAGGTATTATAATACAGCTTTTGGTTCAGATCAAAGTACCATGGGTATAGTAGACCAAAAATTACTCCTGGTCCATGACAAAGTTTGACTTTGGGAAATAACGTGAGGTGAATGAAATTACGAAGCCTGTGCTCCCTGTGACTAAGTGCCAAATATACAGAGCACAGCTCTTCACTAAATAGATGGCCCTAAAAAACGTGGGCTTAGGAGTCAGCATTCCTGAGTTCAAATTATACTATGACTTAGTGGTTGTTTCACTTTAGGATTTTACCATATTAATTTTGGTTTTGTTTGGTTTTGCTTTGACTTCTGTTACTTTAAGTCACAGCCTCTCTACATAGTGATATAACCACTGACCAGTGCCACACTCAGCCCATATCCGAAGCTTCTTCTTGAAGTATTTGAGAATTAACCAAGAGACTGACAACTGGGCAATGGGCAGACAGTGAGAGACCTTAGAGCTCTCTATCCTAAATGAGGTATCTCCATCAAACCAGCACCCTCTTGAGCCCAGGGAAGTAGATTGAAGAGAAGATAGAAAGACTGCAAAAGTCAGAGACAGAAGTTGTGGATAGCTCCTAGGAAATCTCCATATATGTGAAACCAACACACGTATGAACTCACAGAACTGAGGCAGCATACACAAGACCTACGCAAGTTCATGCCAGATGGGCTTCCTATGCTGAGAGAGGAAGCAGACATAGGGTCCAACCCCATTCTTTGGTAGGGTCAGTTTTCTACCAAAGAGCATCACTTGAACTGCCTACACTGGGAGCCAGGCCACATGGCCAGGAATGGTTGGCTAGCACACGATGAACTCTGTGGTTCTTTTATAGACTTTTTGTTCTTTTGTTCTGTATTGACTTTTTTTATTTTTTGTATTGTTGGGCTTATTTGTCTCTTGCTTGTTGTTTTGATTTTTTATTTGTATTTTGTGGTTTTGTGGGTTTTGTTTGTATATTTCCAATCCTTAATACCTCAGTCTAGATGCCAAGCTCATAAAGTAACTTCTGCATTATGGATGCACCATTTGGTCTCCTGTAAAGGAAAAACTCAATCCATTATGACTATTTTTCTGAATATTCTTTTGATTGTATATTTAATTGAAATAAAATTACATAATGTCCCCCTCCCCTTCCTCCTCCCAGGCTCTCCCAGCTACTTTACTGGAACTCCTTGAATGCTTTCCACTCTCGAGTTGATAGCCTCTTTCTTTGAATAGTATCGTTACATGTGTGTTAGCATGTATGTGAGAGTTACTATTACTCTGTTAAAGAAACATCAATAAGATACCTTCTGCTAACATTTTGCAATACCCATAAATAGTGCCTTACTCAACCCATTTAGGAGAAACTTCTTGAAGTAGATGAAACAGACACACATGCATGAGCACATACACACACACACACACACACACACACACACAAGACCTACAGCCACAAACTTACAAACTGGAAAGTATGCTTTTGTTCTCTCTTTGTTAATATCAATAACTACTATATATATAATTGTTTAGATAGATCGTGAGGATATAAAATCAAATGTAATATTTCCACAATAGAAAAATGGGCAGAGTATGGAAGCAATCAAAAAATGTGAAGCACCGGCCAATTCATGGAGGCCAAAAACAACTTATCAGTTGAAGCTGTAATAGTACACTATTTTATATTTGTGTAAGAAAGATATTTTCCTTTCCGTGTGTGAATGGCTCATTTTGATGCACTCAAGGAAGTCTTATGTTCCCTTAATATGCTACTTACACATTGCAAAAAACGTAAATTTTGGAAACAAAATGACACAAGTTAAAACATAGATCTTGTCATTTACTTTTCTACAATCTAGGGAAATGTGTATACACACACACACACACACAGACACACACACACAATCTGAGTTTTAATTTTCACATACTTTATAACTCCTAGTCTCACTTGACTTTAAAGGACATAATGGAACCAATATTGCTTTAGAGCTATTTTTAACATTCAAAATAATACATAACATTAATAGTAAGAATTGCTGTTTTAAAATGTCTAATGCTAAAGTGTATTTCTTCCACATTTAGGCAATAATGAATGAAGAGTGATCATAGTTTGGAACTGAACATAGATTCAGGATCCAAACTCAGAGGCTGCCCAGAAAAACTATCAATTATAAGGAATGTGATCTATTGTTTTGAGTTTTTATAGAACGCAAGAGTGAAGTTCAGCAAACATTTTAATTAGATTTTTGAACAAGGAGAAATCCAACTTATCTCTGAATTACAGCATTTTTCCTGAGTTCTTTGTAATACAGTGGAAGACTCCTACTGTAATACAGTAGGCCAATTCATCAACAGCTTAAAAAATAATCATGAGAAAGATGCATATGTGTTTAATCTAATTTAAAGCTCTTAAAAACGAATGCTTTATTCAGACTTTTGATGTAAGGCCAAGAGTTTTCTCTGGGAATAGATTCTCACACAAAAATGAGACTCACATTGCATATGATTTGTAGCACAGAAGCAGGTATACCATACATAGAATATTACCTTTTAGACATTTTCAGGACATTTCTAGAATTTCTCTTATATACCAATATTATTGGTTTATTTCTGTCTTTTGTTGTTGTCACTGTTGTTTTGCAGAACTCAAGATTAAGTTTCATGGCCTTACATCTGCTGGGCATGTCTTAACACTAATTTACATGCCATCTGTACTACTTATTTTGATGCCATTTTGTAGAATATTCACATTTTTACAAAGGACACAGCTTCCTGACACTAGAATAATTCTTAGCTTATGTTCATGATAGTGGGTTTGAATCCCTTTAGATGGATTATATGATATAGCATAATTTGGGAAAAAATTCATTTTAAAACCTCCACACTTGACTCAGTAACCATTCAATCTATCAAATGGGAAAAGTTGTTTATATGAGCACACTAGAGATGAGCCTGTTAGTCATAAGCTTTCTATATAATGTGGGCTAACGTCTACATTGTTATGTTACATGGATATTAATTAATCTAGCAGCCATGCTAAGGAGAGGTGAGCTAGAATATGTCTATTCTCATAAACCGCATTATAAGCTCTTATACTAACAAGAAGAAGCTACCATGCTCCCATTGTGACATACATACCTGCACATGTAATTACACATAGAGAAGAAAGGAAAATTGAAATGACCATTTAGGCTTTACCCAGTAGTAAAATTTACCCATATCAAATTCATCCTTGTACCCACTCACCCCTTGCTCTTATCCAAATTAAAGACTTCTTTTACTTTAATTGGTGTATGTATGGGTGTGTGTGTGTGTGTGTGTGTGTGTGTGTGTGTGTGTGTGTGTGCGCGCACACGCGCGCATTCTCAGAGCAGATCATTTTAGTTGGAGTACAACCAGTTGTTGTACTCTTCCCTGGGAATACTATTTCCCCAGCTGCAGGCCTTTCTAAGTTGCCTATAGTTCTTAGTGCAGTCTTGAGCTTCCCTCTTGCATATCGGCATGTCTTCTGTATGTTTCTTGTTGTGATCATGGCCAAGTAGCCATATTCTTGTGACTTCACTAGTGTAGTTCCTTTGCATCCAGCTATGATGCCTATGAACCACAATGATGACTAGCATAGGGCCATAATCCTAAGGGGCAATGGTGGCATGCATATCTGAGTAGTAACCCAAGAACTCTATAATTGGACTGAAGACCCATTCCACAACAACAACAAAAAGAAATAATTTCTGGTAATAGAAACCTAGCCAAGGAACCAGGGCTGTTAGAGCTATGAATCTTGGTGAATTTACAATTACAACTCTTCTAAACCAGCATAATCCCTAGCTACATTCTAAGTATTTGTCTTTATTCCCACAGATAATTGCAGTTCACGCCCTCATCAAGGAATGCTCTATTTGCCTTTAATAGAGACCATGATAGATAGACATGAAATGCAGAGTCATAGAGTTTAGTCACAGCAGACACATCTGCAACACAACTGTACCTAGGGCTCAGGAAATCATTGCAGAAGAGGAAGCAAAAAGATTTTAAGTGCCAAGGAAACACAAGTTTTGTGTGAGAATTTGTCTCCTAGAAAGGTCAAAGGAACTACACTAGTGAAGTCACAAGAATATGGCTACTTGGCCATGATCTCAACAAGAAACATACAGTAGACATACCGATATGCAAGAGGGAAGCTCAAGACTACACAAAGAACTATAGGCAACTTAGAAAAGCCTGTGGCTGGGGAAATAGTATTCCCAGGGAAGAGTACAACAACTGGTTGTACTCCAACTAAAATGATCTGCTCTGAGAATGCACACACACATACACACACATACACACACACACACACACACACACACACCAATTGAAGTAAAAGAAACCTTTAATTTGGATAAGAGCAAGGGGTGGATGGGTACAAGGATGAATTGGATATGGGAAAAGGAAGAGGAAACATTGGAAATGGTGTAATTATATTATAATCCCCCAAAAAAACAGAAAAAAATTATTTTTAAACAGTAAGCACAAAAGGAGTTATATTCATAAGACTCTGTCCTCAAAGCTTGCTCTTTACCATGGTGTATTTCTGTGTTTAATAAGTTCAGTTAACTAGGAAATGGTTCATATTTTATACCTGTTTTTACTTTTTGTTTCAAGCACTCAGTTTTATATTTCCTAAAATTCTGTATTTCCAAATAAGATTTTTCATTTGGATTGAAGAACCTGAGAGACTGCCTTCCCAACTCCTGTGCTCTCACGTGAATTCTGAAGCTATTTTGTAAGCAATTTGAACGTAAACACATAGCCAATTATTTCTAGACCCATATATTTATGAATATTATTAACTAACAACTTTATATGTTCTCTCTCTCTCTCTCTCTCATGTGTGTGTGTGTGTGTGTGTGTGTGTGTGTGTGTGTGTGTGTGTGTGTGTATGGAGTTCCCATTTTTTAAGTGAAGGGGCAAAAACCCAAGCACTGCACTGCAGGCATATTTTTTTTTGCTCTTCCTGTCAATGAAGAATTCACAAAGGCACAGATTGAAAAATCTCTTAGTCTCCATAAAAGGGATAGGGATACTAAACTTAGTATCATATCAGGCAAATATTCTTATCTTCTCCCCTCACATAAAGAACACTAGTATAAAATGGCATTCACCTATGACCTTAAAATGATAAAGTATAGGTAAATAAAATAAGTGAGAAGCCAAGATTTTCTGGAATTGTTCAAAGGTCATCAATCAAAGCTCTTTGTTTTGCCGTGAGTAAACTCTGTTGTACAAAATTGATATTGTTAGTCACTGTAGTAGGCAGGAGCTGGCAATGCTTCCTGAACCTTTATTCTAACCAAGCATAGTGAAGAATATCTGTATCCATGTGAGAAATAGGTCCTATGAGTACATTCGATGATCTATACATATGTCCTTGCACTTACCCGAATATGGAAGAAAAGAAATTAATGTGTCTCAAATACCAACCTATGGCCAGGCACCAGGCTATGCTTCTTTATCCCCACTATACTGCTCTGCAGTGAGGCATTTATTATTCAGTGTGAAAAAGGATGGAAATATTAGGAAAAAATTAATAAATACACAGGTATTTATTTAGTTCCACACAATTGCAATGGTTTAAACTTTAAATTCTCTGAGGATAGTGTTTTAGAATGGCATAGTGGAGACATAAAGGTTACACCGTAAAATAAGGGGCTTCTGTTTAGGATTGAGAGATCAAATAATGTTCAAGAAAACCTCCATGCCCCTTTCCTTCTCACTGACTTTGTCTCTAGAGTTTTTATCATATTGTTTGTGTGACAACTTCAAAAGAGGGTCAACCAGAGCCTCACAACTAAGCACTACAACTTTCATTATTAGTGAATTTTTGTAGGTTGGTAAGAAGCCAATCAAACAAGGAACAGAATTTATTACTGAACCTGAGTGTCTTCAACCATGTGAAATAAAGAATTTGTTAGGAGACCCATAAGTTAATTGGTATAAATGGTAAGGAAAGTAAACAAAGGAAGTATCTTTCCCAAAACTGTAGGGTTTGGTAGTACAAAAGAAGGAACCTACATAATTCCTCTTCGAGGCTACTATCTTTTGATGCTGATGGGAAATTTCAACAAACAATAAGATCAAACTTATGTGTGGGAACACAGTGTGTGAGAGAGAGGTTCCCAGTCAGGAAAACTGCCAGGAATGTCTCTGCCATAGAAGTCACCAGAATTCAGTAACATCAGGTTTACAAGTTAGACCTGTAAAGATCTCCTTTAATCAACTTAAGAAGTAAGACTGTTACAGCTCAGTAGTAGGATAAGGCCCTGGCTTCTATTCCCAGTACTTAGAAATACAAGATAAAAAAAAATCCTAAAATTAAAATGCAGTGATTTAACAAGGATGCTTATCAATCTTCTTGTTGATTGTAATACATTTTCTTCTAAGTCACAAACATCTAGAGAACTGTGTTGGAACTGTTGTCAGCACTTAAGACACAGGAGTGAACTGCTCTGCTGCTATCCTTCTATGAGCAGCAAAGCCACAATGGGAGGGTGGGTAGGAGTTGACAGTGAAGGATAAAATAATGCTCAAAAAGCCAATGAGGAGAGGGGAGGTGACAAGTAGTGTCAAAGAGAAGGAGCCAGAAGACTGACTCCTCATTGGCCATTTGGTGACATCAGTCAAGCCCTGTCACTTGGGTTTCCATTTCTAATGCTCATATTTGTGTGTATTTTGTGCCCTCCTCTCCACAGTGACAGAGGACACACAGTAGAAGAGATGACACAGATGAATTTTGAGCAGGATAACAAAGAAAGAAAAACGATATTGGAAACTAAAATACCAAAAAAGGTTATTCTTAAATAGGTTAAACTTTTCCATTAGAAGATGTGGCATGAGAGTGATTTAGTGTCATGTCGCTGTGATGAAACACCCTAACAGAAGCAAGTTAAGAAAGAAGAAATTTGTTTGGTTCACCATCAGAGGGTATTCCCATCATGGCTGGGAAGTCGTGGACATAGGAGCTTGTGATGACTGGCCCTATCACGTTCACAGCCAATACTGAATACATGGCCTCAGACTCATTCTTCCTTCTTCTTCAATCTGTATTCTCAGTCACAGGATGGTGCTGCAGTGTAGAGCATTGTATTAAGCTCTGGTTTCTACTTGTAGCATGTAAGAAAAAAGTAAAAGTACCTTTTTTTTAAAATTCAAAATAATATGATTTAATTGATCAAATATAAGAGACAGGCATGGTATATAATCTGTATTTTTACTGGTACTTTTGACCCTTAGGCATAACCTATTATCCAGGACTTTCTTCTTTCCATCACACCTGCCCTGTACCTGTTTGTTTTGCTGTTACCAAGGAGAGAGGAGCTCCTGGACTTTGGATTATATCCACTCTGGGAGTCTCAGTCTGTATTCTATTTCATACAGATGTAGTGGAATGAGCCTGGAAAGGCTGCATACAATATTAGAGTTTTGCCAAAGGGTTCAGGCAGTTTTCTAAAATCCTATTCACTGTTTTTTTCTTGTGACCTTTTAGGAAGCTCAATAGGTTGGCAGTGCATTTCAATGCTCTCACATTCTTTGGTGTGTATGTAAGCTTCTGCCAGCCAAGAGTTGCCTATTTTGAGTTTTGACTTTGCTAACCAGCAATTGACAAGAGTTGTGGAAAAGTGAATACAGCCATCATTAGTGGTCATTTAGACTTTCATATGAGTGAGTTTAAAGGGGATGAAGCTGGGAGTGTTTGGAAGTGAGAAACCCTGAGTGTTGTCAGGTAAAGGGCACTGCTGAGAGAGGAATCCCTGAAAGTGAAACTCTAGTGGCCAAAATAAATAATATCTGCTCTAGCAATGTGTCCAGCCACTCACTGCCTTCTTTCAGCAGTTTAGTATGTTTATCTGCATAATATAGCAGTGCTGAGTCATCTTAAAAGGATGACGGTTTATCAAGGAGGATGCAGATGCCCTTCTGACTCCAGCATCCTACTTTGAGCATACTAAAGGCATGTTTTCTTTAATACATAATGCTCCTTTTTCTGAGGAGTACGTACCAGGGCGAGCAGAGCAGTTCATGAACAGGTGGATCCTGGGCAGCATGTGACCTACTTTCTGCTTGTGAGATCACAGTCAAGTGATAGAGGTTCTCAGAGCTTCCGGTTTCTAACTTGAAACTGGGGCTAAAACATGACAGTGTAATTATGAGAACTGAAGTGCAAGATGAACAAATCTATATGAGTTCCTCTAACACTTGAAACACTCAAGCAACCATTGCCACTGTGGATGTGGGGAAGATGAATAAAAGGATCAAAGTGAGAAAGGAATGTTTTTTTGGAACCATAACCATCAAACCAGAGTGAAAATTCTGAAGTATTATTTATATACCTATTTTATATGTAACATGTCAGACATTTACTGATATAAATTATGTAGTCCCTACTTTAATGGGTTTTATGTATCATTGAGGAAGCAAGACAACGAGTTGTACTTCAGAAAATACCCACAATACCAAAGTCAGTGTCAGATATGAAATGTGTCTAGAGTATAATTAGTTCGAAGTTTGGGAGTCCAGTAGTGAGAGCGATATGGAAAAGGTAAATTTTATCTCTAGAAAAATGGTTATGCCAACCATTTGGTATAACTCTAGAGTGTTATACCAAGCTTTTGATACCTAACTTGCTATCAGAAGCAACATGAGCTATTTAGTTTCCTTTTAGCTTGCTCTAGAAGAACACATGGAAGACTGGAAAGTCGGTGAGTTTGACACCTGGGTTTGCTGTAGAAAAGAGATTAGTCATCATTTATCAACTCCATATAAAGCATGGACTTTAGAGACGAAACTACGTTGAAGATAAAAGCATAGCGATAGCTTGATAGTGATATGAGGAGGGTTTGCGAACCATTTTTACTCCCCTGGGATTTGGAGACTTGGTTCCTCTAATTCATAACTCTCCTTTTTTTGATGACTATGTTCCTGGGGTGCAGTACAGTTCATAAGCAGGTGGATCTTGAACAGGAGCAGTTCCCAAGCCAGCACTTGTGCTAATCAGTGCTGCAGCTAAGGTCCAGCTTCAAAGGAAAGTCATCAAAAGCATTTCCATTTCCCACCAGTAATGAAGGATTTGCCATTGTCTGGCTACAATGTCCTCATCAGTAAAATGAAGACATTGAACTACAGTGTCACTATAAACACTTTCATTTCGCCAGGGCAGTTCAGTTATTTTCCATGTTCTTTTGAGCATTTTCTCTGAATTAATCTTTGCACATTGTCTAGACTATGCTGGATCAATGAAAAACCAAGAAATAAATAATTAGAAAAATGAGAAGAATTTCTTAATGAGCACAAATGATTAGAGTACTCAATCTCATGCATTAGTGACTTTGGGGTGACACTGGGCAAATTCTCAAGTTTTGTGTGCATAGAATTGATGCCAAGAAGATAATTCTGTCCTTCTACAGGTCAGGAGACTGGATACAGAGTGTGTATGTAGGGATTAAGGAAAGCATATGAGAAAGCGAAAGAAGTGTGTTATTAAATTGAATGGAGTAGAGGACTTAAATAAAGTGTAGTTCTTTCCTGGATAATGTGTCTTCTTTCACTGTGCAAAATGCTTAATATCTGTCAGGTGCTTTTAACCCCTCAGAAGAAGTGCACTTAACTAGAATACGAGGTGTCACTTTGAGTGGTGACCTTTGGCCTCAGAACTGGGGAGCCTGGCCTCAGTCTTGGGACTAGAAACTCATTTGTCTTGCTCTTGTTGATTCCTTTCTTGTCATCTGATTTACAGAGTCTTAAGAGCAGAGATCCGAAAAAGAATCTTGAAGATGTATACCCAGGACTCAAAATACAACTCCCATGGTATTGAAATGAAGATACTTTGGCCACCCAATATTTGTAGAGGAAATCAAATTAGGACCGTTCCTGTATGCAGAGAAATCTGCCTGCAGCAGCTCCACACTAGGCATTGCTCTGAGCTGTCTAAGGCCATTTCCTTTCCCAGACAGCAACTAGAGACTTATCTGAGATCTCAATCTTAGGCAAACACTCTTACAAGAAAACAGGCAGCTCCAGGTTTTATATCATTAGCCCCTGACTTCTGAAGAACTTCTTCAAAGGCAGCCGGTTGCCAAACCACATTTACGGCAGTTGATCATCCATAGAGAATAATTTAGCACAAAGAATAGGAATAAGTTTGATTAACTGAAAGAGGAGAACAGTTGCTCTATTCAATTAGGCTGTTGAGGGAAGAGAAAAGAAATGAAAGAGTCTTTTGAAAAGTCATGTTATTGTAGATTCAGAATTTCCTCAGACCCATTCAACTCAGTAAGGCCTGAGTCCCAACATGTTTTCTTACACATCCTAAGAGTAAGGAACAACTAGATTTTGAAACAACAATATATTGATGCATACCAATGTCCCTTGCCAATAGAGGATTTTTGTTTGTTTGTTTGTTTGTTTGTTTGTTTTTGGCAGTTCTGCTACTTTGTTTGATATTCAGCAGATTAGTTCTCATCCACATTGAGTGTCTATAGATTTCTGGATATGGTAACAGGCACGTAAGTTACCAATGTGGAGAGCTTGTTTGGTGTTTTCATGATGTAAGCATGATACCTGTGACACTGAATACCCTGCTCCCAGAAGAGAAAGCCTCACTGGTTATAGTCACTTAGATTTCTCCATATCAAATGAACTAGTAAGACAACCAACTTCTTGAAAACATGCTCAGATGTTATACACTGCTTCTACTGCATTTTATATTCATAATAACCAACTTAAAGTACTTTTTAAAAGTTGTAAGAGTAAATCCTTGACACATCTGCACATGCTAAAATTAAAAGTGCTAAGGATGCAACGTGGATGTAGTTGACTGTGTATGTAAGTATGAGACATAGAACATGAGATTAACTGAAGCTAAAGTTTTAGATTGTGCTATGAGATTATGCAGCATTAATTTCTCCCCCACAGTCATGTCCAACTGAAACAAACTGAGCATTGATACCACCGTTGTTTTCATTGGAGGCCTCTGTTTGTCTTCAATATGCAGGATGAAAGGCATTCTTCAGTTCTATGTTTTCTGTAATGCTTTTATTCTAATGATTACCTTAGAACACAATAATTCTTGCTAATAATAGAAAAAGCTGATGAGTAACATGTGGTTTGATATAACTAATCTAGACAATGTATCTAACACAGATATCAGGTACCTTGTGTAGTCTATAGCAGGTGCTTCTGGTTTAGAAAGACAGTAGAAAGCCTACAAGATTGATCAGTGGTTGGAGCCACTTAAGTTTAAGGACCAGAGTTCAATCCCTGGGACCTATATGGAATGACCAAGCCAGCTCAGTCAGTCAACAGGTTCTCCAGGGCAGGAATAAGTATTAAAAAGAAAAAAGATATTTAGACAACACTGTAGCAGGACACCAGCCAGTTCTGAAAACAGGTTTATATTTTCCAGTCTGCTTTTATACACTTTTGTTTTGTTTTGTTTTGTTTTTTGTTTTGTTTTGTTTTGTTTTGTTTTTTGAGACAGGGTTTCTCTATGTAGCCCTGGCTGTCCTGGAACTCACTCTGTAGGCCAGGCTGACCTCGAACTCAGAGATCTGCCTGCCTCTGCATCCCAAGTGCTGGTATTAAAGGCCTGTGCTACCACTGCCTGGCTCTTTTATACTCTAAGTACATCCAAAATAATATGATCAGTGTTGGGTCAAGGAACAAGCAAGGCAATAAACAAAATCCCATCAACACCTTTTTAGGGGCTAATCAGAATGACCAAGACAAAAGGACTGCCACACTGGCCTCAGATGAGCCAGCTCTGAGCTCTGCATTAACTCAAATGTAAATGTTCTTAATCTCAGCTTATTTCCTGAGTTCTAACCCAAAGTCAGATTCCTGCTTTGAGCTTACTTTCTTGTCCTGGCTGGATGTCATATTCCAGCCAAGTTTCTAAGCCCCCAAAAGCTCTCCACAATGGAAGTAGATAGTGAACTTTTGAAAGTTGTCCTCTGACATGCACATGTACTCAGAAGCATGTGCACAGCCAACATACACATGCCTATGCACACAAGTACAGACACTCATATACACACAGACACTCAGACACAAAGACATACACACAAACACACATGAACTCATGGATGAACACATGCATATACATGATGAAAGACACATGAAAGAGAAGAACTTTCAGATACTTAAGATTAAAAGTCTCTAAAAGCTATATTAGGCAGATTTGGACAAATGTCTTTCTCAAGAGATGACAAGATGGTGGGGTATTAACCAAGAACCTGCTGCTATCTTTTAGTGATATAGAATATAGAAATAGCAAAATAATAAAGTTAATAAAACTAAAAGATAATCCAAATTTATAAAAAATTATGATATATATGATGAGAGACTGCTAAATATTAGAAACTAGTTAATCCAGTGTGGGAAGTTGCTTGCTACTGGTATACAGAAATGTTATTGACATTGGGAAAGTAAGAATTTTTCTGATTGAGAGATGTTACTCCTATAATTCTCTCGATGTACTAGTTGATCATTCCAGCTCTACTTGCTTAGCTTTTATCATACTCTCAAAACAGAAACTACTTCATTTATTTATTTATTTATTTATTTATTTATTTATTTATTTATTTATTTGAGTATTGGATTTCTGGTTAAGCAAAAGACACCCTGTTTAATGTCTGACATCTAAGATTTGAAAGCAAAAAAAAAAAAAAAACAAAAAAACAAAAAGTGAAAAACAAAAACAAAAAAACTTAAGCAAATTTTATCCCTTGTTTTAATACAACTCAGAAAATCGAAATTCAGGCAGAGATCTTTAAAGTAAGTCAAGCAGCTATGAAGAAACACACACACACACACACACACACCATATAAAATGTGGCTGATACATAGTTCATGATCTACCTGATTTGAGGTTTGAATTTTCTCCAAGTTAAATACAAACACTTTCACAAAGAAACATGTTACAACAAAGTGGTGGAGCTTTGGTGTTAGGAGGAGCTGTGATGAATGAACTCGAGGAATTTGTGAAAACATCTACCATAGAGTTGTACACTGCATATTTTTCAGAAAGCATTTCTTTTGACAGAATTTTAAATGGCCAGTGCATCTATATAGTAAGGGGACTTCTATGTTCCACAGCAGTCAATCTCTTGAACAAAATGCTGTTCTTAGCAAGTTAGTCTGTTATCACAGAAGGCTCTTGAGACTGAAAAGGGACAGTCTTCCCTCCAAACCACTCTTCCACACCCAGCACAGCAAAAGCCTTTGTTGGGGATTAACAACTACAAAAGAAATAGGCTTCTTTGTACCATTGCTAACATTGTGTAAGTAAAACAAACTATCAGAGTATCTCCTTGGAGATACATGAGTATGTATTTCTGCTGTAAGAAAACCTACACTGACATTTAGACAGCTCACTCAGGTGAAACAAAGAAGTTTCTGGGGTGGTATGGGAAAAGAAAGAAAACATGCATACATGATTTAAATTCACAAACTAAACAGATTCCATTACTGTAGTCTTCACTGACTAAATACATACAGCAGGCTTGCCCTCCTCTGTCCTCATATACCTTCAGTTTATACTCCAGTCGTTCCTTGTTCCCATTCAAGAAGAGTTAAATACTTCTTAATTGAGTTACGGCCTAAGAACACATCAGGAAAGGGGAGGTTTAAACCTGTTGATTTTTTTTTATTGTTTTCTCACATAAAATAACGATCTCCCAACAAATGGTTACATAAGATGACCTACATAACCAGGCAAGGTGACTGCCAAACAAGGAGACATGAAGCGAAGAAGTCACAGATGGCAGTAGTTGCTGGTGTTTTCATGGCTACTCTCTGTGGTCACTGATACTACCATGAAAAATAAAAAAAAAATAATAATAACACTCAAATGAAATTTCTTCAAGTATAGAAAACTTTCCCTTTCTGGTCTAGTTTCTAAACTCCTTGCTTGTAATTACATTTCTTGAGGTACTTTCAGGATCAATATTAACACTGAGAGAGCTATCCAGTCCCTGCTGTGATTTCATCCTTGTGAGTTTCTCCTGAGTTCTCCTGAGTTGTTCCCATCCGCTGCGATACCTTGCTTCCAACCCATTTTCCCATGTTGGTTTCCATGACCACTTCCACACTTTTGGCCACTGACAGCCAGCTAATGACAGCCCATTTCTCTTCTGACTGCTCACCAGCCTTTAGGGAACATTATGTCACGGTGACATTGACTCCCTTAGATATTCACAAGTCAATCTGCAAATTCAGATCCTAAATTGAAAACATGTTTCAGGAGAAATTAGAGGCAGGTTTTCCTATATGCTGTAGTGCCTGTTGGAACCAGAGAAGTTGCCCTTTTTTTTAGAAAAGAAAGAGAAAGAATGAATGAATGAAAAGAAAGAAGGGAAGGAAGGAAGGGAGGGACGGAGGGAAGGAGGGAAGGAGGGAGGGAGGAAAGAAGGAAGAAAGGAAGAAAGGAAGAAGAAAGAAAGAAAGAAAGAAAGAAAGAAAGAAAGAAAGAAAGAAAGAAAGAAAGAAAGAAAGAAAGAGGAGAAAGAAAGAAACAAAGAAAGAGAAAGGAAGGAAGGGAGAGAGAGAAAGAGGGAGGAAGGGAGGGAGGAAGGAAGAAAGAGAAAGAAAGAAAGAAAGAAAGAAAAAAGAAAGAAAGAAAGAAAGAAAGAAAGAAAGAAAGAAAGAAAGAAAGAAAGAAAGAAAGAAAGAAAGAATCAGGAGAGAGAAAGAAACAAAGAAAGAGAAAGGAAGAAAGGAAGGGAGAGAGAGAAGAGGGAGGAAGGGAGGAAGGAAGGAAGAAAGAAAAAAGGAAGGAAGGAAGGAAGGAAGAAAGAAAGGAAGGAAGGAAAGAAAGGAGGAAAAAAGAAAGACTGAATGAATGAATTAATGAATGAATGAATGAATGAGGGAAGCCCTACTCATCAAGACCATTACCCAACCTCTCCTTTTGGGGATTTATAATCAATTATATCCATCCTTTATCCTATCCTAAGCAGTTTTAGCCTATAATTCAGGGTATTATAATGTGAAAAGCAGATAGAATCTGAGAAAATGACTCAATAAAAGAGAGACAGAGAAGTCCATGTTTTAAGAATGGAGTATACAGCCTTTCCTGGTCCCAACTTATTCACAAAGCAACCAGAGTCCTTCACATCTACAGTAATCCCGCGTTTCTCAGCAGTCCAGTACCTCCCAGAAGGATTAAAAGCTCAAGTTGGTGATCCAGTTAGAACCAAGATTTATGTTTTCTCAAACATGCAAAAAGTTTCTTTGGTTTTGTTTTGTTATTTTCACAATAATTCTCTTCTAATAAGTAGATCTGCTTTAGGGAATGGAAGTGCTAACACCTAAATCATAAAAGTCCAAGACAGATGGTTATTGATAAGGACACAAGTTAGATTCTACATTCTATTGACAAAACAAAAGAAAATGAAAATTAGGAATTTGGGTATTTACATTTGATGATTTTAAAAGTTGCAAGACTTTTCATACCTTCACAAAGATAAGAGAATATATATCTCATTTTACTTTCTCTAGTCACAGAAAAAGCCTTAGACTGGCCAATACAGATACAAACATCCTTCTCTTTTCAAGGCAATGAATAACAAGGAGACTTGTTGACAGGATGAATGTGATAGGATATCAATCGCTGGTGATAGACCTAGCCATTGTTGCCTTGGGCTCTCAGCACTGATTGAAAGGTCACCAGAACAACTAGAGAAATAGCGTTTCCTGGTCAGCACAGACAGACTCCATGGCTGTTGAGGACAAGACACATGTGTTCTTAGGGGAGCAGTCATCGAGTCTCTGGTAGTTCAGGATGGTTGGAGAAAAGATAGACGCTAAAGAAAGTCCAACCACTGCCAACTTAGAGCAAAGTTCCAAGCTGTCCTGGATCTTCCCTTTTCAATGTCTTTTCCAGATATTTAAGGTGTATCCAATAAAATACAGCAAATAGTTCAGCTCTACCTTCTATTTCCCTGGTTCCCAAGTCTTCCTATCCAATGCCTTTGCACAGACTCACTGGATTCAATATTACCTCTCAAAGTTTCTTTTAGAAGAGTGGTGCTTAAATTTAAAAGTCAATTTGACCAGCTTAGAGCAGGACAAAGAGCTGGTAAAACTGTACCTGTGGAGGCCATTCTAGAGAAGAATAGTAACTGTATCAAATGAGTAAGGGCCATCCACGCTCACCAGCATGGACACCATCTCTCCAGTATGGGTGGATATCACCTCATCTCAGAACAAAAAGAAGCATGAAGTGTGAATTGTAAACTCTCTCTCTCTCTCTCTCTCTCTCTCTCTCTCTCCTCTCTGTTTCTCTTTCTCTGTGTCTGCCTCCTGTTGGTCTTTCTCTCTTTCTCCCTTCCTCTTCTTCCTCTCCCCTTTCAATGGTTTAGTAATTTCACCTTTGAGGTCTTTTTCTAGGGCCATGGAATATTATGATTAGCTTGATAACTGCTCTGCTATGAACATGCATGACTTCTCTGAAATATCTACTGATTTATGATACACATATTTTGCTGGTCTTGGCCAATGGACTTTCAAGGCGTTTATATTGTAGTATCTACACCAATATCTCTCAGCCCAGACTGGGTCCTTGAGCCTTCATCTTCACATTGGAATTTACTCTTAAATTCCTTAGCATTTAGGAATTTATGTTCCAAAATTTATCTACTGGTTTTAGAAGGGCTCAAATTTATAACACTATCATGAAACTTCTGTCTCCTTCATTACATATGCCAACTTCTGATTAAAAATGGAGAAAAGTAGGAGTGCTCAGGGAGGAGGGAGTAGAGAGGAAGGAAAGGTAAAAATGGGAAAGAGAGATCTACCATTTAGTGTTCAGTTTTGGGTTTGTTGTTTCATTTTATATTGTTTTCAATTTATAATAACTTGCCTACCTGAGAACTAACTTGAATCTTGTAAGAATTCCAGTATCCCTTCTTAGGGGAATACATCCAAAGGCTTAACTTTGTGGGCCTTTCTTTTAGGCCCACAATCTCCACATACCACTCTGAAAATCTGAACATTCTAGACATAACTTCTGGCAACTCAGTCCCAATTCCTAAGTTTCCAATACTTTCTCAATTATCACTACCGTCTGGGACCCAGGTAGCCAGCATATGAGCTCATGTCCTTCTCAACTGCAAAAGCATTTATTTTATCCAAATTGCCTCAAAGCTATTATTGACTTTGATTCTAGGTCTAATATCTTACTTTAATATCAGGTAAAATTGTAGTATGGCTTTCTAATATTATTTGGATGTGTCCCACCAATTTTATAGGATATGGTCTATCTTCAAGGGAAACTAAGGTAGGAACTAAAGTCAGAAGCTTGACGCAGAAACTGTTGAATGAAAGACTGAATTGTATTAAGGTAATGTCCAAGAATGGCCATCACAGGTCTCCAGAAGAGACAGGGTGAATTTCAAATCCCACCCCTTATTAGGCAATGAATGCCATTCACAACCAAATCCCACAGGAACACACAGGAAATTTGTGGTATGCAATCTTCGAAATAAGTCATCAGACCTTTTCATGTATGTGTTTCTATGCACAGAGAAGTATTTTATCTTGATAGCAGTTTTAAACACTCAGAAGTCAAGAATCATGTCTAGTAGTCTCTGTGATTTTGTAACCCAAGCTACTCTGGACTCAGCTCCTGCTAGATGACTTGGCCCTGTGAGTTGGTCTTAAGGGAAGGACTGTGTGGATGAATGTTCCTGGAAATAAGCCATGCCTTAACCCAAATCTTCCACAAACTGACTGTTTAGGACCTCAAAGTGGAGAGACTGGAATACTGCAAAAGCCCCCTTACCGCAATCCCTTAATAAACATTCCTTGCCCATCTACAGATTTAATGAATCATCCTTATGACTATCAGACAAAATCTTTCAGAATGTATCAACCATTAATTTCCACCAGTTCAACAGCTAAGAATTCCATCAGAGAGGTTCTAGGGGGTCCCATAGCAGAGGTTCCTTCCTCTTGAAGTAAACTTGAAATTTCTACCATTGCATTTTTTTTTTTACATCTTGATTTATGACATTTGTTGTTGTTGTTGTTGTTGTTCTGTCACTATAAAGACTTCAAGGACTTCAAGTAATGGTCCGTACTTTGGGACATGTAATTTGGAGTAACCTAAATCTATGTTCCCAAGCCATGGTCATACATGTTTGATTCCAGAGGAAATTATTATTCTTTCCACTTGAGTTGTGAGCTGTCTTGGATGGAGAGCAACAGGCTCCATTCTATTAGTTCCCAGAGGCTTTGGTATGACCAGCCAACAACCAGTTAGTTGGTCTCAGCACCCATGTATTCTCCCTTCTCTTTCCCACCTCTTCTGTGTGTGTGTGGGGGGGGTTCATATTTCCTTTAGAGGCAACTCTTCCTGGTAGGAAGATAACCGGGGCCTTAGCACTGCTGCCTGCAAAGACAACTCCAGCATTACCAGACCCTCCCACAACATCTTAAGTCAAACCTCCAGAGGAGCAAATCCCTAGAATTAATGAGATAGAACGTGCAACCAGATGCCAGATGTCTGTGCCTCACTCCAAATCCACTGACCCTTTCCAGACTGCAGACACCTACACCCTGTGTCTTCTGCTTCTTGGAACTCGCTCAGTGCTCCCACCCTTCAACTTAAAAGTTGCCTTGGGGAATCAGAGTGCAGCCTGTTCGTACTTACTCCTCCTGTTTTGCAGACTGAGAAATGAGAGGGATGCTTTTAAAGATACAGAACTACACATTCCTTCTGGGAAGATGATCATCTGGGCAGCTTAGACTTCCAGAGAGGTAAAGAAGACATGTAATGCTCTCTTGGCCCAGATCCTGTCAGCTGGGACAAGGGAAGTTATTTGTAAGAATGCCTGCTGCCATCTCTTGATGCCCACTTCCATATTTCTGCCAAGCATTTCCCATAATTGTGGGCAATATATTTTACTCGATTTATCCTTCTTACTTAGAGAGAAAGCCAAACAAAACCAAACAAAAAGCCTTGTCGTATTTACCTTCTAAGTCTTATTTACTAGCATAAACAATTACTTTTTAAAATTCTAAATTTTTGTCGATGACAGACAAAACCTACGTAGGAGTGACTTTTGGATTATCTGCTTTTTTCCTTTCCTTTACGGGGACTTGAAAATAATATCAATGGTACCAAGAAACGAGAAATAGCCAGAGACTATCAACCTTCCTCTCCTGCCTCTCTCCTTCCTTCCTTCCTTCCTTCTTTCCTGCCCTACCTTTTTCTCTTTCCTTCCTCTTCCCTCCCTCCCCCCTTTTTCTTTGTCCTGCTCTGACTGCCAGTCTTGCTTCTGAGGGTGTTAACGGACAGGCACTGTCCCAAGACACCTCATGGGAGAGGTTACCTGTGAGTGCAGTGCTAAGTGAGAACAGGGTCATCTGAGTGTCTCAGTGTTGCTTTGTGAGTCAAGGTCTGCAGTCTGGAGATGCCATTGCTTTGTTTAGGGGTTGAGGGCTTTATACCCCTCCGCCTACATCTGTTCCAAGTGAGTCAGTGGACTTTTCCTGCCAGGCGCAGCCTAAACACTCCTCACTTGGCAAGGGTAGGGGGTGTTCCCACAATTGCTCACTGACCTTTCATCTCTTAAGAGAATGAAAGGAGCAACCCAAACCCCTCCCATGCTGCCTGGGGAGCAAAACTTACAACACAGCAGCAAACAGACAGAGTCATAGCCTCGGCAAACAGCACTCTCTCGCCTGTTCTAGATCCCTTAGTCATGCAGACCGTCCCCCTGCAGGACATAACATAGAAAACCAGGAAACGTGAGCACTGTTGGCTAGCTGCTGTGTTTTCTCCTGGGGCCCCTCTGATCGCAAACAAAACCATGTGCGCTGGTACAGAGGGGATCCCTTCATCCTCCCAGTGACGCAACCACAGCTGAGGATGGGTGGGTACAGCAGCTGTGAGAGAGGCCACACAGCAGCACACACAGGGTCTGGGTGGAGTGACAGGTGGTCCCTTGGCGGAAGAGAAGACACTAATACCCCACCCCACTCAGACACACCCAAAAAGTAATCTTTACTGCCTCACTGACTCACGGCACAAGAGTTCACTAGGCAGAGGGCTGAGTGCCTGCTAGAGATATTTTGGTATAGAGGCAAGGAAGGTGGCAAAATGAATAAACTATCTTCTGCAGGAACCTGGCAGTCTAAATGGAAAACAAAAAAAGCACAAAATGGTGACTACAATGAAAAATGATGAGGCAGTTCTACTAGGTCTCTGATTATTCCCTCTTGTTTGTTGGTAACATGGTCTCGAGTGTCACGGGCAATCTTTAAAATCACTGTGTAACAGAGAATGATCTTCTTGCTTCAGTGCTGGGGGCCCAGTCCTCCTCTGCTTCCAGGAAGGCACTCCATTAATTAAGCTACTTAGATGACCCCATGATATGTGACTTTAAAAGTCACTCCCCGTTGCCCTTCCTCAGCACTTCCTATCCCGTGGGCTTTCCTCAGGCAGCACACTGAACTTGAGATGTCTTTTCTACTCTCACCATCTGTGAATGAGAAATTCTCCGTGCCCAGGGGCAGCCCAAGCTTGCCTTCCAGGCTGCAAACTTCCCGACGTCCAATCTCTGATACCGGGCAGCTGTTTTCCCCTCATATTTCTTGCTTATTAGCTAGCCGGGCATCTCGCATGCTCGTTCCTTAATATTTTTTTAATGTGTTTTTGTCTACCGTGCTGAGAGCAGACAGCTTCGGTGATTCATTCAGAAGTACTCTTATCTTCTACAGTGTGTGCTGCTTAACAGGCAAGATAGAAAGAGCTAATAAATTGATGTGTGATAGTCTGATTTGGGAAGCACCCCAAAGTAACCTCCAGTGAATCATTACCTGTGAATATCTGCACTAGGCTGTGTATAGCGTCTTTGACTTCCTTCTGGCCCATAGAAAGTCTGAAAGTAATAGGATTCTGCCTGTGTGACTTCTCTGTATACGAATCCTTGCAGCCCATATCTGTATTCATATCTGAATTCTTAATGTTGGCATTTTGTTTTGTTTTGTTTTGTTTTGTTTTTTGTTTGTTTGTTTTTCAAGACAGGGTTTTCTGTGTGGTCCTGGCTGCCCTGGAATTCACTCTGTAGACCAGGCTGGCCTTGAACTCAGAAATCCACCTGCCTCTGCCTCCCAAGTGCTGGGATCAAAGGCGTGCGCCATCACTGCTCCGTAATGTTAGCATTTTCATTGTTTGCAAACAATACAAATTTATAACAATGGCAGAATGTTTCAGTTCTGTCTCCTTTTTCATATCATTTGAGTAACTATCATTTAGTAGGTACATATTTGGAATTATTGCATCTTGTGATACGTTTATTGTGAAATCTCTGTCTTCTCTCCATTAATAAATGGAATATTAAATGTAATACATTGATACTAGTATAGTCAAACCAACTTTACTTTGATTTAATTCTTATGACATTATTTTTGGGTTCTGATATTTAAGACATCTTGCTTGTGAACAGCATAAAACCATTGCAAAATACAATATCCTTGCCTATAATTTAGAAATATTGTTTTTAATTAATGAAATCAGTGATATAGTCCATTTACTTTCTATTACCTTTTATGACTTTTCTCACTTATTCCCTTTTTCCTTTATTTATTTATTTATTTATTTATTTATTTATTTATTTATTTATTTATTTATTTATTGGATTTGGTTTTTTTTGAGACAGGGTTTCTCTGTATAGCCCTGGCTATCCTGGAACTCACTCTGTAGTCCAGGCTGGCCTCGAACTCAGAAATCCACCTGCCTCTGCCTCCCAGAGTGCTGGGATTACAGGCGTGCACCACCACTGC
Source organism: Apodemus sylvaticus (assembly GCF_947179515.1). Taxonomy (NCBI): domain Eukaryota; kingdom Metazoa; phylum Chordata; class Mammalia; order Rodentia; family Muridae; genus Apodemus; species Apodemus sylvaticus. The sequence goes on along the minus strand of NC_067488.1, from coordinate 25,304,837 downwards.
CCGGCTCCTTTATTTTTTAATAACTGAAGAGTATAATATAGTTCAGTGGAAAATACTTTGTTTTTTTATTGGATATATTCTTTATTTACATTTCAAATATTATCCCCTTTCCCAATTTTCCCCCTCCTGGGTAGCTCCTATTCCGTCCTCCCTTCCCCTACTTCTCTGAGGGTTTTCCTCCAACCAACCCCCTCACACCTTCTACCCTTGATTCCCCTACAGTGGGCCATCTATAGAGCATCTATAGGACCAATGACGTTCCACTCCTTGGTGCGTGACAAGGCAATCCTCTGTTAGCCATATGTACTCCTTGGTTGATAGCTTAGTCCCTGGGAGCTCGGGGGGGGGGGGGGGGGGGGGGGTTCTGGTTGGTTGATATTGTTGTTCTTCCTATGGAGTTGCAAACCTCTTCAGCTACTACAGTCCTTTCTCTAACTCCTCCATTGGAGATCCACACTCAGTCCAATGGTTGACTGTGAGCATCTGCCTCTGTATTTGTAAGGCTCAGGCAGGGCTTCTCAGGAGACGGCCATATCAGGCTCCTTTCAGCAAGCATTTCTTGGCATTACAATAGTGTCTGGGTTTGGCGACTGTATATAGGATGAATTCCTAGGTGGTATAGTCTCTGGATGGCCTTTCCTTCAGTTTCTTCTCTACACCTTATCTACATATTTGCTCCTGTGAGTATTTTGTTCCCCTTTTGAGAACTGAATCACCCACACTTTGGTCTTCATTCTTCTTGAGCTTCATGTGGTCTGTGAATTGTATCTTGGGTATTCAGAGCTTTGGGGCTAATATTCACTTATCAGTGAATGAACCATGTGTGTTCTTTTGTGATTAGGTTACCTCACTTGGGTGATAGTCTCTAGTTCTATCCATTTGCCTAAGAGTTTCATGAATTCATCATTCTTAATAGCTGAATAGTAGTACTCCATTGTGTAAATATACCAAATTGGAAAATAGTTTCTTAACATAAATGAGACCTCCAGTTTGATATCCAATATAAGAAAAGGGGAAATTACTTGAAGTATTGTCAATGTTACTGGCAATCTTAGTCACTGTTCTATTGCTATGAAGAGACACCCTGACAATGGCAACTCTTATAGAGGAATGCATTTAAATGAGGCTTGCTTACAGGTTCAGAAATTTACACCATGAATCTCATGACAGGGAACACAGTGGCATGAAGGCAGCTAAAGAATCTGGTAGTTTTAAATGCAAATCTACAAGCAGTAGGAAGAGAGAGACTCTGAGCTTGGCACGGGTTTGCAAGACCTCAAAGGACCCCCCTTCCCTCCTCCGTGACAAGCTTTCTCCAGCAAGGCCATGCTTCTTAATGCCACTCCCTAAGCATTTAAAATGGTCTATGGGGACCATTCTTCAAAACTCCACACTTGCTATTATAATGAAGAATTCTATTCTTGTCAGACTTCAATGATGCATTCTTACAATATCAGAACTTAAAAATCTGAAGCAGAAAAATTTCAAGTTCTAGGCCTACTCGAACTAGTCAGGAATCTTGTTTCACAAAATAAATAAAAATTGTCTCTCTACTTGGTCATGGCTGGCCTCTGCTTCTCTACTCTCTCCTTCTCTCTGCCATTCTCTGCCTCTACTACCCTTTTCACCCCCATCCCCATGCCCTGAATAAACTCTGTTCTATACTATACCTTTGTGTGTCTGGTCCCTCAGGGGGAAGGGCTGCCTTGGCATGGGCCCACTGAGGCAGCCCCTTCCCCCACACTGCAATAGAACATATTCTGTCACTACTTTCTCTCTTTATGATCACAACAAAAGTGGACAAGAGATTGATTTATGATGGCTAATTTCTTTTGTCTTCTTGGTTTAATTACGAAACACCCAAACGGGGCTGGAGAGATGGCTCAGCGGTTAAGAGCACTGACTGCTCTTCCAAAGGTCCTGAGTTCAAATCCCAGCAACCACATGGTGGCTCACAACCATCTGTAATGAGATCTGATGCCCTCTTCTGGTGTGTCTGAAGACAGCTACAGTGTACTTACATATAATAAATAAATAAATCTTAAAAAAAAGAAAGAAACACCCAAATGAAGCACAATTTGGAGTGTATTTCTGACAGGTTTTCAGAGAGATAGAACTGAGGAGAGAAGACAGACATACTCTAAATGTTGGGTGGGACCATCTCATGCATAGGGCCCTGGAGTAATGAAAATGGAAGACAGGGGACAGAAGGGAAAATCATCTACCTAGTGTGCCCCTTTCTATGTATTCTGGTTAGCAACATGAACCCAAAGTTCCTATTACCGCCCTTTTTTTCTATAAGGTAAACTTTCAATTGAACTGTGAGTCAAGATAAACACTCTACCATTTAAGAGCCTTTTGTGGCATATTTGGTTGTAACACTAATGGTTCTTTTCCAAATTAGCATTAGTGTGACTTTGCACTGGTGTCTCTGGGCTTCCATTATTACCTATGGACAGAAACTGATCTCAGTCCAATATACTTTCCTTAAAGGCACTTTGTTCTGATTTTTTTCTGGTTAATTTCAGATCTCTGTGTTGGGTACAGTTTTAGATTTAAAAAAATCTACTGGTGCATTTTTTTATACTGGCAAATGACATGTATTTGTGAGGGTGACTGCTTTTCTGAAAAAAAAAATTTAGCGATAATATTATCAAAATACTTTTTCTAGGGGAAAAGGGCATATCCTATTTCCTAACCTTTCTATGTTCATATTAACAACACACACACATATGCATACACACACACACACACACACACACACTTACATACATTATTCTTCTTCTGCTGTCCACAGTGTTAACCATCATTTTTAAATTTTCTATATCATCTCTCTTTAATGATTCCTTGAAAATTTCCATGTAAATATTTACTAATTCTCTCTTTGTTTTAGTCAGGGTTTCTATTCCTGCACAAACATCATGACCAAGAAGCAAGTTGGTGAGTAAAGGGTTCATTCAGCTTATACTTCTGCATTGCTGTTCGTCACAAAAGGAAGTCAGGACTGGAACTCAAGCAGGTTAGGAAGCAGGAACTGATGCAGAGGCCTTGGAGAGATGTTCCTTACTGGCTTGCTTCCCCTGGCTTGCTCAGCCTGCTCTCTTATAGAACCCAAGAATACCAGCCCAGAGGTTATACTACCCACAAGGGGCCCACCCCCTTGATCACTAATTGAGAAAATGTCCCACACTTTCATCACATAGGGGCACTTCCCCAACTGAAACTCCTTTCTCTGTGATAACTCCAACCTGTGTCAAGTTGACACAGAAAACCAGCCAGTACACTCTTCAACAGTGTCTATCCTGTTGTAAAATTATAATAGGTATTAGTAAGTTGGTTTCCCTTGATGGAGAACACACACACATACACACACACACACATCTCACACACACACACACACACACACACACACACACACACACACACACACACACACATCACCACTACCACCACCACCACCAACAACAACAAAATCCAGACCAAAACCAAATGTGCTTTCTAAAGGTACATTCACAATTTCGAGCAAGTCTGTACAGTTCATTCAATTTTACATCCACTAGTACAATTCCACTATCATCCAATTTCTTCCCAAAATCCCAACCTTTGAGCATTTCATTTCACATCAAGCCTTGAACACACAGCCTTTTGGCACACCCCAAAACAACCTTATTTTTAGAGAAGCCTTGTCTTTCTGATGCTTCCTTCCTTCCATCTCTCTCTCTCTCTCTCTCTCTCTCTCTCTCTCTCTCTCTCTCTCTCTCTCTCTCTCTCTGTCACACACACACACACACACACACATACACACAGAGTTATGGATTTTTTGATGTGAAAAGACACCACAGGCAGCTAGGAGGAGGGTCTCAAAGCCCATCCCCACAGTGACATACTTCCTCCAACAAGGCCATAACTACTCCAACAAGAAGCTCATCTCCTAAAAGTGCCACTCCCTGAGTCAAGCATATTCAAACCTCCACTATATATACCAATATCTATCCATCTATCTATCTATCTATCTATCATCTAATTTTTATAATCTGTCTCTCTCATTTTTTAAATTTGATATACTTTTTATTTACATTTCAAATGATTTCCCCTTTTCTGGCTCCCCACTCACCGAAAGTCCCATAAGCCCTCTTCCATTCCCCTATTCCTCCATCCAACCCTTCCCACTTCCCTGATCCACTTGCCTGACATTGTACCAATACAATGCAATTTTTATCACTATTTCTCTGTAGTAATGTTTGAGGACTGGGATACCGATTCCCCCAGAAGTTCTTTTACTGTTGAGAATAGTTTTAGCTATCCTGGGTTTTATGTTATCCAGATGAATTTTAGAATTGCTCTTTCTAACTCTATGAAGAACTGAGTTGGGATTTTGATGGGGATTGCGTTGAATCTGTAGATTGCTTTGGCAAGATAGCCATTTCAACTATATTAATCCTGCTAAAACACGAGCATGGACGATTTTTCCATTTTCTGAAGTCTTCTTCAATTTCCTTCTTCAGAGATCTGAAGTTTTTGTCATATAGGTCTTTTACTTCTTTGGTTAGAGTCACTCCAAGATTCTTTATGCTATTTGTGGCTATTGTAAAGGGTGTCATTTTCCTAATTTCTTTCTCAATCTGCTTATCCTTTGAGTATAGAAAGGCTACTGATTTGCTTGAGTTGATTTTGTAACCAGCCACTTTTGTTTATCAGCTGTAGGAGTTCTCTAGTAGAGTTTTTTGGGTCACTTAAGTATACTATCATATCATCTGCAAATAGTGATAATTTGACTTCTTCCTTTCTAATCCCTTCCTTTGTATCCCTTTGACCTCCTTATGTTGTCTAATTGCCCTAGCTAGGACTTCAAGAACTATATTGAAAAGATATGGAGAGAGGGTGCAGCCTTATCTAGTCCCTGATTTTAGTGGGATTGCTTCAAGTTTCTCTCCATTTAGTTTCATGTTGGCTACCGATTTGCTGTATATTGCTTTTACTATGTTTAGATATGGGCCTTGAATTCCTGTTCTTTCCAAGACTTTTAGCATGAAAGGATGCTGAATTTTGTTAAATGCTTTTTCAGCATCTAATGAAATGATCATGTGGTTTTTTTTCTTTGAGTTTGTTTATGTAGTGGATTGCATTGATGGATTTCCTTATATTGAACCATCCCTGCATCCCTGGGAAGAAGCCTACTTGATCATGGTGGATGATCGTTTTGATGTGTTCTTGGATTCAGTGGGCAAGAATTTTATTTAATATTTTTACATCGATATTCCTAAGGAATATTGGCCTGAAATTCTTTCTTTGTTGGATTTTTGTGTGGTTATGGTATCAGTATAATTGTGGCTTCATAGAACGAGTTGGGTAGTGTTCCTTCTGTTTCTGTTTGGTGGAATAGTTTGAAGAGTATTGGTGTTAGGTCTTCTATGAAGGTCTGATAGAATTCTGCACTAAAACCATCTGGTCCTGTGCTTTTTTTTTTTTTTTTTTTTTTTTTTTTTTTTTTTTTTTTTTTTTTTTGGTTGGAAGGCTTTCTATGACCCCTTCTATATCTTTAGGGGTTATGGGTCTGTTTAGATGATCTTTTTGATCCTGATTTAATTTTGGTATTGGGTCTGAGAAATTGTCCATTTCCTCCAAATTCTCCAGTTGTGTTGAGTACAGGCTTTTGTAGTAGGATCTGATGATTTTTTTTCTTGAATTTCCTCAGTTTCTGTTGTTATATCTCTCTTTTCATTTCTAATTTTGTTAATTTGGATACTGTCTCTGTGCCCTTTGGTTAGTCTGGCTAAGGGTTTATCTATCTTGTTGATTTTTTTTTCAAAGAACCATCTCCTGCTTTTGTTGATTCTTTGTATGGTTCTCTTAGTTTCTACTTGATTGATTTCAGCCCTGAGTTTGATGATTTCCTGTCTTCTTCTCCTTCTGGGTGAATTAGCCTCTTTTTGTTCTGGGCTTTCAGTTGTGCCGTTAAGCTTCTAGTGTATGCTCTCTCCAATTTCTTCTTGGAGGCACTCAAAGATATGAGTTTTCCTTTTAGCACTGCTTTCATTGTGTCCCATAAATTTGGGTATGTTGTGCCTTCATTTTCATTAAATTCTAAACAGTCTTTGATTTCTTTCTTTATTTCTTCCTTGACCAAGGTATCATTGAGTATAGTATTGTTCAGTTTCCATGTGTACGTGGGCTTTCTGTTGTTTTTCTTGTTATAAAAGACCACTTTTACTCCATAGTGATCTTATAGGAGGCATGGGATTATTTCAATCTTCTTATATTTGTTGAGATCTGTCTTGTGACCAACTATATGATCGATTTTGGAGAAGGTACCATGAGGTGCTGAGAAAAAGGTATATTATTTTGCTTTGGGATGAAAAGTTCCATATATATCTGTTAAATCCAATTGGTCCAAAGCTTCAATTAGTTTCACTGTCTCCCTGTTTAGTTTCTGTTTTCCTGATCGTTCCATTGAGGAGAGGGGTATTGAAGTCACACACAATTATTGTGTTAGGTGCAATGTTTGCTTTGAGCTTTAGTAAAGCTTCTTTTATGAATGAGGGTGCCCTTGCATTTGGAGCATAGACGTTCAGGATTGAGATTTCTTCTTGGTGGATTTTTCCACCAAGGACCAGCAAGAAGTGTCCTTCCATTTCTCTTTTGATGACATTAGGCTGAAAGTCAATTTTATCTGATATTAGAATGGCAACTCCAGCTTGTTTCCTGAGACCATTTGCTTGTAGAATTGTCTTCTAGCCTTTTACTCCAAGGTAGTTTTTGTCTTTGACACTGAGGTGTGTTTCCTGTATGCAGCAAAATGTAGGGTCCTGTTTATGTATCCAGTCTGTTAGTGTATGTCTTTTTATTAGGGAATTGAGTCCATTGATGTTAAGAGATATTAAGGAGTAGTGATTATTGCTTCCTATCATTTTTGATGCTAATTTTATAATTGTGTGGATATGTTCTTTTGGTTTTGATGAAAGGTTATTATCCTGCTTTTTCCAGGGTACAGTTTCCCTCCTTGTATTGGTGATTTCCCCCTATTATCCTTTGTAGGGCTGGGTTTGTGGAAAGATATTGTGCAAATTTGGTTTTGTCATGGAATATCTTGGTTTCTCCATCTACAGTGATTGACAGTTTCCTTGGGTATAGTATTCTTGGCTAACTTTTGTGTTCTCTTAGAGTCTGAATGAGATTCACCCAGGATCTTCTAGGTTTCATGGTCTCTGGTGAGAAGTCTGGTATAATTCTGATAGGTCTCCTTTTATATGTTACTTGGCCTTTTTCTCTTACTGCCTTTAATATTCTTTCTTTGTTTAGTACATTTAGGGTTTTGATTATTATGTGACAGGAGGTATTTCTGCTCTGGTCCAGTTTGGAGTTCTGTAGGCTTCTTGTATATTCATGGGCATCTCTTTCTTTAGATTAGGGAAGTTTTCTTCCATAATTTTGTTGAAGATATTTGCTGGCCCTTTAAGTTGTAAATCTTCACTCTCATCTATGCCTATAATCCTTAGGTTTGGCTTTCTCATTGTGTCCTGAATTTCCTGGAGGTTTTGGATTACAAGCTTTTTGCATTTTTGCATTTTCTTTGACTGTCAAGTCCATGGTTTCTATGGTATCTTCAGCATCTGAGATTCTTTCTTCTATCTCTCGTATTCTGTTGTTGATATTTGCATCTATGGTCCCTGATTTCTTCCCAAGGTTTTCTATCTCCAAAATTGTCTCCTTTTGCGATTTCTTAATTGTTTCTACTTCTGTTTTTAGATCCTGGATGTTTTTGCTCAGTTCCTTCACTTGTTTGTTTGTGTTTTCCTGTAATTCTTTGAGAGATTTTTGTGTTTCCTCTTTCATGACTTCTGCCTGTTGATCAAAGTTCTCCTGTATTTCTTTAAATGATTTTTGCATTTCCCCCTTATTGGCTACTATCTTTTGACCCATATTCTCCTGAATTTCTTTATGTGATTTTTGTTTTCCCATTCTAAGGACTTCTAGCTTTTGGTCATTTTTCTCCTGAATTCTTTAAGAGATTTATTTATGTCCTTCATGTGTTCCTCTAACAGCATCATGACCAGTGATTTTAAATCCAACTCTTGTTTTTCTGGTGTGTTGAGGTATCCAGGACTTACTGTTGTTGGACAATTCGGTTCAGATGCTGCCATAATGCCTTGTTTTCTGTTAGTAACGTTCCTACATTTGCCTTTAGTCATCTAGTTCTCACTGGTGTTAGATGGTCTTATTGTTACTGACTGGTGCTTCAACCTCCTGTGGACCTTTAAGGCTATTTCAGTGACACTGTATTCCTGGGTTTCCTCTGGCCCAGACTGCTGATGTGCTGCCTTCCTCTTTTATGCCCTTGGAACCCTGCTGAGTCTTGCCCCAAGCAATGTTATACTTGGGTTGTCTCAGTGAACCAGGTGCTCCCTGACTGCTCTGTCTTGGAACAAAGATAGCAGCAGAGAGTCACTCCCTCTGCTAATCCCCAAGTAGGGCACAGGCCTTGCGACAGGCTGACTGGTAGACAACCGCCTATGTGCTCAGGTCCTGGGCACAGGCAGACCCCTGGTGGTTTGTGCCCCCAGAGATTTTAACCTCTGGATATCTCAGTACCTGGTGCTGCTTTTCTACCCCTGCAGGTAGGGAAGATGGCAGTGGGGACTCACTCCCTCTGCTGATTTCCACGTATGGCACAGGCCCCACAACAGGCCGGCTGGCAGATGTACTGCCTATGTGCTCAGGTCCTGGGCACAGGCAGAGCCCTGGCGGTTTGCGCCCCAAGAGATCTTAAACTCAGGATATCTCAGTACCTGGTGCTGCTTTTCAGGGAAGATAGCCGCAGGGAGTCCCCTCTCTTTCTTTGCTAGCTCTCTTTTTCTCTCTCTCTTCCCCTCTCTGATATATACCGCTGTGATGGTTAATAAATAGAGAAACTGAACTGAATACAAGTATTTGTCTGTTTCCTGGCAATGATTCCACCCATTTCTGTAAGCATATCTTTCCTACAGTGATGGACTGCATGCTCAAATTGTGGTATTAGTAAACCCTTTCTTCCTACATTAACTGTTTCTTTTTTCTTTTTGAGATTTTATTTCTTAAAACAATCAAAAATATTTGACATTTTAATTGCACAAACCCTCTTATGTACCCCTCCTTGCTGTCTTTTAAATTCATGGCCTATTTTTTCTTTAATTTTTGTTACATATATATTATACACATGAAAATATATAATGTTATTTAGATATACTTGTATAATTATTTTAATTATAATCAAATAATATAATTATCAATTACTAATAATTATCAATTAAAATAATTAAATTATTTAATCATAATTACATAATTAATTATATTATAACTAAATAATATATATGAAACTATATAATATATAGTTTTAGAAATATATATATGCATAGATATTTCTGAATACACAAGTACAATCAGTGCTGACCATCCATCATATGACCAGTGGTGTGCTCTTCCCTGAAGAAGACTACTTTTTCTGCTGTTAGCATTCCTTAGTTGCATGTAATTCTTGGTGAAGGATAAAGGCCTTATGAGCTTATCCTCATCCACATTAGCATGTTATGTACTTTTATTTTAAATGTGTGTATGGGTTTGTGTACCTGACTACTATGACTGCATAGACCAAAAGATGTCAGATCCCCTAGAGCTGGAGTTATACATGGTTGTTAGAAGCTGGCTGTGGGTGAATTACATTTTTTTAATTTTTTTTTCTTTTATTATTATTAATCATTCTGTCTGTTTACATCTCAAATGATATCCCACTTCCCAGTTATCCCTTTGTCACCCCCCCCCCAAAGCCACATCTGCCTTCTCCACTCCCTTTTGCCTATATGAGTGGGTGGGGTGCTCCCCACCCACCCACACTCTACTGCCCCACTGCTCCAGCATCCCCCTACTCTCCGGCATCAATGCTCCCTATGTTGGGCAAGGGCATCCTCTGCTACATATGTATCTGGAAACAAAGATCCATTCAGGTACACTCCTTGGTTGGTGGTCTAGACTTTGGGAAATCTGGGTGGTCAGGCCAGCCTGTGTTGTTCTTCTGATAGCTCCCCCACCAGATTCCCCGAGTTCAGCCTGATGGACAGCTCCAAGTGATGCTTCTTTTTCTTTCTTTCTTTCTTTCTTTCTTTCTTTCTTTCTTTCTTTCTTTCTTTCTTTCTTTTCTTTTCTTTTTTTTTTTTTCAAGACAGGGTTTCTCTGTGTAGCCCTGGCTGTCCTGGAACTCACTCTGTAGACCAGGCTGGCCTCGAACTCAGAAATCCGCCTGCCACTGCCTTCCAGAGTGCTGGGATTACAGGCGTGCGCCACCAACGCCCGGCTTTTTTTTTTTTTTTAATTTTTTTGATGCTTCTTTTTCGATGGTCTCCTTTTAAAACATTTTAAAATATATTTATAGCTATTTTAGTCTAGCCAATAAGTGTAGTAGACATAGAAAATGCTAGTGGACATGGTTAATCCTGGGACTGTGGACTTGTTCACAGTCAATTAATGTTTTGATTTGATCTGATTTTTTCCCTTGGTTTTTGAGACAGATTCCAACATATCACACAGGTTGGCCTTGAATTCACTCTAAAGTTTCAAAATTATAGTGGATTAAACTCAGAGATTTTTTTTTGCATGTTAGTCATGTACTGTAATAACTGAGATATATTTCTCATATAGCTGATTATTTCCTATTGTGCTTTAGAATTTTAGATTATGAAATCTATATCCTTAAGATCTCTTAGGAAACTTTCTATGAGATGAGATAAAAGTAAGATTTAGATTTGTTTAAATGTTGAAGTCTAAGGAGATATCAGTAGCTTAGGAAAACTTGTTTGTTTTCAAGCATCTGGAATATAGATTAATATTACTGATTCCTAGCTTCATATGAGGAGTAGAATTTATGGAATGATTGGAACTATTTCCCTTATTTAGAGCTTAGTTTTGGAGACATCTACTTCCTGTTGACCTTTAGTGGTACATATGGTCATCTATTCATCTACTGTTCAACTTAGCGGTAGACCTTCATTCTTACACTGAGTGTGTCAGCCAACTTTTCTGAGCCCTAGATTTAGGATGTTCTCTCTCATCTGTAGGTAGAAACCAAAGGTAAGTCAACTGTACTCTCCTAACTCCCAGAGTGTCTATAGTAGTCAAAAAGCCCAAACCTGACATTTAGTGTTATTTTGTTTCCAATCCATGAGAGCATGCTTTACATTAACGTGAACTCAGTGGGCTGTTAAACATGAATATTATATCTGTAGTTTTTAGGCATTTTAGCAGGTAACATTTTAGAATAATCTTCTCTGCCATAATTCTGCAACTGTTAGTCAAACATGTTATATATTAGACTATGTAAATTGTAATATATTGAATGTGGGGGGAGGGGGAGAGGGAGAGGGAGAGAGAGAGAGAAGAGGAGGGGGAGAAGAAAGGGAGGCAGAAAGGGAAGGAGAAAGGGAGGGAAGGAGAGAAAAAATAGGAAGGAAGGGAAAAGGAAGAAAGATAAGGAGGAAGGAAGGGAAGAAGGAAGGAAGGATGGAAGGAGGGAGAGAGGAAGGAAGTGATGAAATATATGAGGCTGATGAATTGCTTATTTAGACATTTGAAAATCACATTATAAATATCCAAATCCTATAAAAGACAATTTATGCTCTTATCAAAATGAGACCACCCTCACAGAATCTAAACTGTTCATCACCATTTCAGTCTCCAAAAACACCATCCATTAGGCCAGGCTCTGAGTAGAACTTAATTGTGATGACTCTTGGAAGCCCATTTTTGACACGGCAGCGGTTTCTTCCCTATTCTTGTTTCTCTTCTAGGCCAATATCTGATTGTAAAGTTGAATTGTGTCCTTATTTTGACTATAAAACTCACATTATCTTTTTGAGGAGTTGAGATTTAAGTATGCCACCAGTGTAGTGTACTTTTAGCTTCTATGAATAGTATAAACCTCAATATTTAATCCAATAAATCCTGCCTCACTAATTCTCTTTGTCAGTTATGAAACTATGAAATTTCAGAGGTAAGGTTCAAATATCTCTGTGTAAATTTTGAATTACCAGATAACACAGTAGTATTCTTCCCTTAATATTTTAAATTTTGTATACCTTTATTTCTTTATAACTAACCCTCTATTTTCTTCATTCTTAAATATTGGCCTTGCTACGTCTAGGAAGAATCATTTGTCTTCTAAACAACTTATGAAGATAAGCATTTGACTTCAGTGTTGCTTCTGTTTTTGTGTACGTTTTCCCCCTGTGGTTTCTTACCTAGAGGCAAAGTATTTCTGTTTTAACAAAAATTGCCACACAATTTTTCCAAAATTCAATTCCAATCATAACGCTCCAGTCAACTTACAAAACGTGTAATAGTATTCAAGTTTGCAGTGGAACCACTGAGATCACCACTACTTTCTACCTGTGAATAAAAAGACCCGGAACAGCGTCATGCTTCTCAGCCAATAAACTTTTGTTTTATTAGCACTAAAGCTATTTCTTAAACTTCTTACTTGCCAAAGCACAGCTTATAAAATGTTACCCACAGGCAAAATTTCAAAAAATAAAGAAGGAAAAGAAAAGATCCCACTGGGGAATAAAAGACTTGATATTTTGACTGATTAATTTTTGCCAACTTGATACAACCTACTCATATTGAAAAAAATGCCCCCCAGCATATTGATCTGTACATAAGCCTGTGGGGACATTTTCTTGATTAAAAGTTGCTGTGGGAAGGCCTAGCTCACTGTAGGCAGTGCAAGCCCTGGGTCCTGAATAGCATATAAAAAACAGACTGAGGAAGCTGCAGGGAGCAAGTCAGTAAGCAGTATTCCTCCATAGCTTCCACTTTAGTTCCTGCCTCCAGGTTCCTGCCTTGAGTTCCTACCCTAATTTTCCCCAGCAATGACTAGAGATAACCTGAGAGTTAAAAGCTGAAATACCCCCTTTTCTTCTAAAAGAATTAGCTCAGGAACTTTAGAAAGGTCAGAGAACACTTGCCCCTTGCAGAAGAGAGAGGCAAAATTACATTCCTCAGACCACAAGGTCCTGCAGCTAGGGAAGGCCCAGAGTCTGTTGGCCACCAGCCTCATTCCCTAACAACAAATTAGTTTAAAGGCAACACTGTTCTGCCAATCACATTGTACCTAATGGTGGCTGCCCTGAGAACTGTATAAAAGGCCCGCTGTGCAGGCTGCACAGTCATTCTCTCTCCATGTGCAGGGTGACCCCAGCATGCTGGCTATTAAATAAAATTCCTCTTGCATTTTGCATCGATCCTGTCTCCACATGGTTCACTCAGGGGTCTCTGGTAAGTTAAGGCTCTTCAGAGTCTTACACTTCCCATGTTGGCTTTGGTTACGATGTTTTATCACAACAATTGAAACTGTAAATGAGGCACACCTGGGGGAGGAATAGATTGTGTATGCTCATCTGTATTCAGAAAAGCAGAGTGTTTTCAGGAAGAAGAAATCCTACTGTGTGACCACTTAGCAAGCCACCAACAGGGACTCCAATCCAGTTAAGATGAACTCCACTTAGTCTTCATTTTACTGTTCTATAATTTTTTTACTCCTGTAACAGATGACAGTTGTTTTAGATTATTCAGATTCTGTGTAATCTGTATTCCATTTCTATTTGAGCAAAGGAGGTTCTGGACATAGATATACAGCACTAGGAAAGCACTGGAACTTCCTGTTTGTGGTTTGGGCTTTGGCACTTATTACTAGCTTGGTCTCCTGCATTTGTTTATTCAATCCAGAAGCCTTATCCATGGACTGGAGCACAGATGCTGCCCTCATTTATTTGTACTGTTTATATAATAACAAAAACACAGGTGTGGTTTTGGTGGGAATGAGTCCAAGATCTTCTCCTCCAGTTCTTAATTGGATTTCACATAGGATTTTAAGTCTGTGTACTGTCCAAAAGAAGCAGGCTTCCACATGTAAAGCTCACATAGAGTTTCATGAGACCATACTGCTAAAGAATCTTAATATTTTATGACAGCAGAGTAAATAAAGAAAGAGATAAAGCAAGGGTCACATCAACACAAAGCATCCAATCCTGACTCAGGTCACTGAACTGAGTATTATGGTCTTTGGAGAGCAATGCTGTTCTTAATTCTAAGCCCATCCTGGGCTATTCTGGCCATGTTTTAGTTAAGTGGTAGTCTTTTACATTCAAATGTAAGATAGCTCCAGGGAAAAAAAAAGATGTCAAAGTCAGATGTGATAAGTCATTTCTTTATTTATTTTTGTGATAAACATTTTTTGTGTCTCCTGGAAGCAGATGTCTACCACATTCCAGATGCTATGTCCAACTTACAGGATCCAAGAGTCAGCAGTTCAGACTTGATTTCAACTCCATGAATGACTGTGTTTTAGGTCTTTACAATGTGATTCCATGCCTATCACCCTAAATGGTAAAATGGCAGTCTGCCTCCTTTCTACATTGTCAAGGCTAGTTTCCAAAGAAGCTTTGTAATGTTAAAATTCAGAGAATGTGATTCTGCCCTCTTTTATTATTTACCTGGACAGAACTGTGTCAACTCTTCTAAATAGCACTTTCTTCACAGATTGTGGCAGCTGGCCACTCCAACGTCATTCTACAAACTAGTTTATGCTCAGTCCTGAGATAGGTGCTCTAGAATTTTGCAAAACCTTCCCATACTTTAGAGTCTGATCCTTGTGGATGAACAACACCAAAGCAAACCCAGGTAGCAGATGTTCTTCTGAAGCAGAGAATAGAATAGCTGAATAAATTAACTCATAGAAATGGCATGGTACTTTGTTACCTATAAAAGGTATAAACATAACATATGGGCAATCATACCAAAGCACAATTTCCAAATTAAACTGAATCAGTTATCTCATAGTATTGAGGCTGTTTATTATTGCAGATGACACAAGCAAGCAAACAAACAAAAAAGCAAAAACAAAACAAAAGCAGAGATAATAGAAACTAAAGAGTTAAGTCCTTAGCAAAAATAAGCTTGCAGGACACTGTACGAGATCCATGCCCATCAGCTCCTCTCTGTACTAACCCTACCCCTTCCATATAAGTTAGAGAAAATATATTAGCCCAGTATTCATGAGAAGGATGACAATCACAGAAATAACATCAGATCTTGGACCCCTTTGTTAAAATGGTTGTTTACCCATCAAGTAATGATGTAGGGTCATGGCCAAGCCTGGCAAAGTGCCCACGACCCTACCCCATGTTTATGGCACTGAATTCATGTGTGTTTTAAACCAGGGTAAGTACTGACTCTTAAATCTGGGTCCACTTCTTCAAAAAGCGTTCGGTGTGAAGATGTCACAGGAATTAACTCACAAGACACTAACCAGCTTAAAGGATTAACGGGGTAACTGAGGGGAAAGAATGTGACCCTGTAACCCATGACATGAGTGTTGGCTGTGTCAAGCATGCCTCGGGCTCATGAGAATGGCAAGATCTTGCCCTGATCTGAGTATGGATATTGATGTACTAACCTTTATCCCACAGGCTTTTGCTGTAGGGCAATTCTACTTCATGATTCAAAACTTACAGAAAAGTCTGGTGCTTGAAGAAGTGCCTTTTATAAGTGAGTTTGCGGTGATTGTTTTAGATCATATGACTGCTTCGAGACTGATACCAGGCACAGCTCTCACAGGCTCATAGGGAAGAGTGTTAGTTTCTCTGGGACAGCACTACTGGTATTTTATCCTGGGCAATCTCTGTATGCTGTTCTGGGTTACTAGCATACACTAGATACAAAAATTGCCTCCATCCACTAGATACAAAAATTGCCTCTCAATACACCCCAGTTAGTAACAACAAAAACTCCAAATACTGTAAAGTGTTCCTTGGAAGAGGAGAAATCTTTTCCATCCACATTTTTGTGAAATAACTGCAATTTTCACACAAAAATAATTTGTGAAAGGAAAACTCTTATCTTAGGACAAACTAACCATGGCCCAAGCTATTGAAGGAAGACTAAGAATGCAAAATGGGTCATATGTTGGGAGGAACTATTTCTCTAATCAGTCTTCATTTTTAAATAACCAAGGTCTTTAAACTTCACTAAAAAGGTTTTTTAATTATTAAAAAATTATTAACATTATTTTTTATTGTTTATTTTTTATAAATTTTTATTATTAAATTTTAGTAATAGTATTTAGAATGTCCAACAGATTTTCAGTTTCTTCTTATAAAACAAGTTAGAAGGAGAAATATAGATAGAATTTATTTATTATTTGCTGGTATCCTAACATTCACCAAAGGAACAAGTGAGAGAGTATGTAGAAGTTAGAAATATCAGTAGATGACAGAATTCTGTTGTTATTGCTGTTGTTCTTTTGTTTTGGCTTGTTTTGTTGAGACAGAGTTTCTCTATATAGCCTTGGCTGTTCTGGAACTCACTTTATAGACCAGGGTGTCCTCAAAAATCACAGAGATATACCTGCCTCTCCCTCCTGAATGCTGGGATTAGAGGCATGTGCCACCACACTTGACCAATGGCAGAATTCTTGACCTAGTTCCAATGCAGTCATTATTAGGGTTGCAGAGGGGTAATAGAAAATGAAAATGGAAAGTGGAAACAAGTTAAGTTCAGGGTTTTTCTTGTTCACATTAATAGTAAATGATAACTTTGTGACTTATAGCTGACTTTTGTTTTACATTATTTAATTAATTAATCAATCAATCAATCAATCAATCAATAATTTGGACAGGATCAGATATGTTCATATATCAGTTGCTGCGGACAGGCAAAGGTATCTAGTCTCCCTGTACTAGAGTTAGAGGCGGTTACGAGCTGCCTGACATGGGAGCTGGGGACTGTACTCAGACCCTCTGGATGAGTGACATGAACTTTAAACTGCTGAGTTTTCTCTCCAGACACCTATAGCTCTCTTTTGCCACCTAAAAAATAGGAGATTCATGCTAGGTAAGTATCAAAATCTCTTCTGTGGCCTGGAGGTCTTCAGTCCTGTCTAATCTGAATGGAAGAAAAAAAAATAATTTTGTAATTGTGAAGAAGAAATCAGATATACCTGCTCAATAAATATGTTATCAATTTCCCCACCAACCACGGACAAATGGGGTGGGGGTAAGAGTTGGGTAGAAAGTCTACTTTTGACTTGGTCTTGGCTACTGTGAAAGTTTTTCTGGAAACAAACAGCAGAGAAACTCAAGGAGGCAGGATTACCAAGATGAACAGTGTGAAATGATGCTGCGTTGACAAGGGAATTCTTCCATGGGGAAACGACATGGATCTGTAAGAATCATTTATGAAAGCAAAAACCATGTTTCAAAAAAAAGAGTACATGGCTTTCAGTTCAGCATCATAAAAATAGCTATTTGAGTGGGAAGAGATTACGAATCCCAAAGCAACCCTTGAAACAATAATAACAAGGAACAGTCCCCTTAAATTTATTTTAATGTTGGTGCTTGTGTTCTATCCTCTGCCAAATCCTCAGCAGCAGGACATCCAGGCAGACATCAGTATTAGACTGTTTAACTCCACCTAAGAGTGAAAACAGCTCACAGTCATTGGCATCAGTGTAACTCTAGGAAACTATTGACTATCCTTCCTCTGTGATGCCATTGTTTTCTTTGCATTAGAGAGTAGTCCCGAATTTCTCTGTTAGGGCCCTAGTTTCTACATCAGAAGATAGTTTCTATATAAAGCTATCACTCAAAGGAACTTTATTTCATCAAAAAATATTATATAGTTTATGGAGAACCCTTCGACTTCTAATACGAAATATAACATCTTCTCAGTTTCCCAACTCCAGGGTAGCAGAAAAGGCCTCAAGCAGTTTACTGAGTAGAAGACTCCATTCTGGTAAAAATAAATAAATAAAACCATAAAAATAAACTGTACAATCAGACTCTTTTGCATCAGTCAAATATCCTACTGGGAGTATAATTATTTGACAGAATTCATGTTCAGAGAAACAAGTGCTGTAGTCTCACAGATGATGGCCATGCATTTATACTCATCATCATCATCAACAACAACAACAATAACAACAATAGCAGTAATAATAATAACAATAATAATAATGAGAAGAAGAAGCAGCAGCTAAGTAGCAGGTACAGTGAGGCATGTCCACCGATTATCCCATTTCTACATAGGGAAGGCATGAGGAGTCGGTCGCCTCTGTGACTTGGCAGTAGATGCAATTACCTGGATGTCATTACCCATTTGAAAAGGAAGTCTGTGTTTCTGAATACAGCTCTGCACTGGGTTAATTGCACTCCTGTGATCTTCCCTTCCACCACAATTCTTCCTCATTTTTTTTTACTCTCTTATATTTCTTTTCTTCTATTGTTGTCAGTTTATTCTAAAGACCCATCACAAGAATGAGCAGAAACTTCCTTGTGTCTCTTCTGTGAATAGATTGAAGAGATGTGCAGGCAAAAAGAGGCCCTAACAACAGAAAATCTTTTCTGAGGTTCTACCATTATCTCTGCAAAGTATTGTGTCTTAAAACTATGGTTCCATAGTGTAGCCGCCTGTGCCTGTGGCTACATTCGAACGGGTTACTGGATTCCCTGGAAGGAAAGCTGGGGATAGAAGGAGGTGACAGGAGAAACCTGGAACCAAGACAAGATTTCCTGCTCAAGGCTCAAAGTTTAATGGAGGTCTCCAAATATATATATTTATATTTATATTTATATTTATATTTATATTTATATTTATATTTATATTTATATTATTTATATTTATATTTATATTTATATTTATATTTATATTTATATTTATATTTATATTTATATTATTTATATTTATATTTATATTTATATTTATATTTATATTTATATTTATATTTATATTTATATTTATATTTATATTTATATTTATATTTATATTTATATTTATATTTATATTTATATTTATATTATTTATATTTATATTTATATTTATATTTATTTATTTATATTTATATTTATATTTATATTTATATATATTTATATAGGCGGGGGACGCTTCCCCCAAAGACTGGAAACAGGTCTGCAGAATCGGTTCACTTGCTTTGCAGGAGGAGGCTGGCAAGTGGCTAGCGTCTCTCCAGAAGAGGCTATCCTTGGAGAACAATGGGCTTCACCTTGGTTTGAGCACTCCACCCTAAGTGGAGGGGATTATGGCTAGCACAGGAATTCCTGCTCAAAGGTTGGGAGAGAAACTTCACCTTGGTCAATGTCAAGTCGTGCCAGGTGGCATAGCATTACAACACCCCAATATAGCTCTCTATACCATAGACCATCAAGAATTGAAGAAGGAGCAGGTATTATGCATCATAACTCCATTTTGTTCTCTGGACTAGTCCATCTCTGAAACATTTCTTCTTTCTAGAATATCTCAAATTCTAGCGTCTGTGAGCCTTATCATCTCATGAAGAACTAGGAGTGAGCTTTCAAGGGAGCTTGGAATACACAACTGAATCCTCCTACTGGCAATTAGGATTTTCCTGAGCTAGCAGTCCCTCGCAGAACTAGACCTGAAACAGTGATGCACAAAGACCTACAGTTTGGCCAAGACCAGTTATGCATACCTCCTGACTGCAGCATGATTCTTTCTCTTTAAAGACTGCAGCCATTAGCTGTATTCTTAAAATGAATCCTGTTTTTGCTTGTATGGAAACATAAAAAATCCACCCACTGTTTAATCCAATTTCATCTTTGTCATTGGACTGTAGATAGCTTAGGAACTAGTCTAGTCTACTGATATCCATTACCTTAGAGTAAGAACTCTTGTCTTTCTCTATAGTATATAGTATATACTATAGTAGCAGTGACAGGTATCATTCCACTTTGATCAAGTATTGAGAAGTCAGGAGCTGATGTGTTTAGAGTGTGAGCTTTTCTGTCTCATAGATTTTAACCATACAGTTATAACATCATCTACGCACATATCCTGTCCCTAGACATTAGCCAAAAACTCTATCCCTTGTAATATCTATGTCTGGACATAAATTATCTTAACAATACTTGGAAGTCTATCCATTTGAAGTGATTTATTCTTCCAAGTGAGTGGAGAGCCCGGCCTCCTTCTTGCCAAGATTCGTGGGAGGGAGCAGAGTTGGGTTAGTGTATGTATTTTGAGTCATAGAAGAATGTGTATTCTCTGAAGAAGAATGTGTATTCCCTTGAAGAAAGAGATTAAGAAGGAAAAAAAGGAAGGAGTAATGTATAAGTAATTCCATACATCTTGAAATATATGCAGTCTATCACATGTTTTTGTATATTTACTATTGTTTCTGACTTTAATGAGGCTTACAGGATTTTTCCTTAACTCTTTAGATCCTCCATTGAAGAACTGACTATATGGCTTTCTTCTCACTGTTGCTGTCTGTGCTAGTAGACCCTCAAATGTGATTAGAGGTATGTGCTGGAAGATTCAAGAAGGGTTTCCTCCTATGCCCAAAGGAGAACAATATCATTGCAAGAATCATTTCAGTCTGGTTGGCTTTGATTGTTATCCCAGTTTCCATAGTTACATTTTCATTATTTGTGTATTGCCTTGAACAGTCTACTTTATTCCCAAAATCTCTAATGTCAGATTTCCATCTTACACCAAAATTATACTCTTACTATGAGGTTTCTGTGTGGTTTCCACTCCACTGCTGTCATAGTTTTAAACCCTGAGTACAGTTCTCCAGAAGCCTGAATCTGTGATGTCCTTAGTAACTACTCTGATAGCCATATGCGTGCCTGGACTTTGTATAGTATTTGCCATAATAGAACCTCAAGCGTCATTCCCTTAGTTGAACTTCTGCTGGCAGCCAGTGTATGCCCTGACAATTACCTGAGAAGTTGTACTTCTGCCAGCTGCTCTTTATCAGTTTATGTGCCAATGGCCTGGTTCAATCGTAAAAGAAACTGCTACCATTAACTGAAATTACGAGTACTTTGTATTGTGCTGAACACTTTATCTGGATTATCTTAGTTGGTGCCTTTTCTGGTGATCATGTCCGAGCCATCAATATCTTTTACCATATAATTAAGAATTAAACCAATAAAAAAGGATTTATCCTAAAAGTCATTCTTATATGATAAGTATCTGCTACTGATTTAAAAAAAAAATAGAGGCAAAGGGGTATATCTTCGACTTGTAAAAACAAAGAGATACTTGAAATACTTGGCAAGAATGTTTGCTGTAATGGAAAAATAAGTTGTGTGTCATTTAAACCCTATATTATACTTATTTTAAAAGCCTAAATCCTTAAATTGCTTATTAAAGGGATAATTGGTAGTGACTCTTCCATTAACCATCCAGGAAAAGGTAAGAACTAAGGAATTTTGAAAGAGCTCCATTGGGGACATACTGCTTTCCTTGGCATTGTGCTGGGAAAGAGGACAAGTAAGAAAGAAAAGGTGGATTTTACTGGTTCAGTAAGCATAAAGTTAAAAGCTACCTACAGTTATATTTTACATAGAACCTCTGCAGACTGAAATGCACTGGGAGTCAATTATGCTACTAGGGAAAGAAACACAGTCCAGTTATTAGTATTTAGCCATATTAATCATTATGATGAAATATGTTGTGCTCTAATACATGGAATTCATACTTAGATGATTACAGCAGTGAATGGTGCAATGATTTTAAGCAGTGACAGGTAATCCCTTTTTTATGTTGGCTAGAGTGAATTTCCTCTCTAAGGAATCTATTTTCAACACACTCAAACTTTTATAGACATTGACCAGAAGCCTGAAGATCAGATCCAGCTACAATTATTTAAACATCAAAAACTTCCACCTGAAGTGGGTATCTTTGCTCTTGACGGTTACAGAGATGAGATTCTGCCTCGGCTAGAGGTTCAAACGTTCCAGGAATTTTACTGTTCAATCTTAATATATCACTAATCAAAGGATAGTTTCCAATATAATTCCTTTTTTAAAGTATCTGTTCACAGGAAAAGGGAATGGTTCTGATTTTCATTGGGTCAGTGACTACATTATGATAATTACTTATCATTTTATTTCTTTTTTACCCATCATAATAGCTCACATTTATCTAACAATCAATGACAACTTACTCTTCCTGTCCTAGAATCCATCACTAATTGCCTATGGAATGTGTAGCCAGTCATTTAAGACAAAAAGAGACTTGGGCTTAAAAATACTAATATCTTTTCCACCTCTGACATTTTACTAGTCATTGACTGAATGTCCTGAGTATGGAAGACTTTACTAGAATAACTACAGGGCAAAGCAGTATCCCTTACCAAAATGCTCAAGATGAAATAGCCCCCATCTTCTTCACTTATTCAGTATTTGACTGTTTCTCCTTCAATCCATGCTCTAGCAGAAGAATACCCACCACACTTCTTTTCTGTGTTAGCAGTCCATCTATCCTAGTAGTAGGCATATGTCAGCTGGATTTGAGTTTCCTCCCTTGGTGGCTTTCTGAATTTAGTTCTCTTTTAGATCCTTTTATTTTTGCTATTTGATAAAAACCAATTCACTCTACACCTTTTAATTTGCTAAATAAATAAATAAATAAATAAATATCTCTTTTCTCTACCACCAGGAGGCAGTGTTGAATAACTCTCAGGGGAGGAAGCCCAGCACTGAGTATGAGGTAGAACTTGACTTCTGAAATCAGCAGGATTTCTCCAGGGATAAGAAAACACAGAATCCTAATATCTCAAAGGGATTACCAACATCCCTATAAAATATTTGTGTATATTCAAACTGACGCCCACTTTTATAAACATCTTTGTGCTTTCTAATATATTTGGGAAGGTATTGAAGTTGAATTTCTCATCATTCAAAGCAGTTCAAAAGCCATTTGATTTCCTAACTTAGTCATTCAGTGAATCTTCTGTGTTTAAAAGAAATTGATAAATAATTAAAGGGTACGGTATATTTGATTTTTTTTAAGAAAGAAGCATTAATTTCAAGATTTTCAGTTTGTTAGCTGCTTTCATTTGAAATATTTCAGGTTCTTCAATTAGGAATTTTACAAAATTTTTAAGTAGGAATGACTTGAATAGGGAAAGCAAGATCAAGCATGGTTCAAATTGACATCAGAAACCTGTGTGGCAGGTCATCTCCAAATCCAGTGACACCACACATAGGCGACAGGGACCGGCACATCTGTGGCCATAGCAACGGCCACACATTCTCAGAATCTACTTGGGTCACCTCCCACCTTAACCTGCGAGCACATATATATATCACAGTCCAAATAAAAGGCAGAGCCCTCTGACCCCTCGTTCTCTCTTTCCCCTTGTCTTCGTCACCATCTTTGCCCCCGACCCCCACAATAAACCCACATGGAACTGTATTGGCCTGGTGTGGTTTGTCTGGACATGAGCTGTCATACTAACCTAACAGTTTATACATGTGTTTGACTCTCACAGCCTACTACAGAATAAATATCTTCGTTCATATTTATAAGACAAAAAAAATAACTAATTAAGGTTCTTCTATTTAAACTGGTGCCTGTGTGAATCTACAGTCCACTCCATCAGTAACCTTGCTAATAAATCAACAATAACAGGACAGCAAGCAAACTGTTGGGCATCACAACTTTCTATCCAATCATCTCTCTATTTCGACTGAGTTTTCCTTTACAGTGTGAGCAGTGTTAATTAAAGATCCCAAATTGCTACCTGGGGACAGTCCCAACCTCTGATTGTGCCTACTGACTTTATAAGAGGAAGTCTTTTTTGCAGATTCATGGATAGAAGATTATTGTATGTTTGCTTCTTTTTCTAACTCACAATTTTTGTTATTGTGGTTTGACATTAGCTTTCTTAGGACTCATTCCCCTTGATTTTAAAAAAACTAGCCCATCTTTATCCTAAATTTCCCTTTTTGAATACTAAGAAAATCATGAAACTACTTGTCTTTTGTCTTACCAATTGCCAAAGCCCAAGCCCTAGGAAGAAATGTGAGGAGTAATTTGTGTCATTTGTGACCCCAGGTCTAAAACCTGTCCTGGCCCCACAGAGTCAGGAGACTAAACAAGTCTAGGCTTGTGGGTTTTCTTTTTGTCAACTCTGTTTTTCTCTTTTACTTTATCACTTCCCTACGCCTAGGCTTTTGAAATAATAACTAAAATGTCTGAATCTTTGTACAGGCACAAAGTTATTCTCAAATTTATAAATCAAATCTCAGAGGCTTGTGAAAGGAAATTTGCTTATGGAGACCATTTAGACCACCAGACTTCTTACGAGAGAGGAGGTTATTTGGGGAATGGAATGAGGGTGGAGACAGGAAGCCTTGCAGCCCATCCTTGCTTTGAACTTGCAAATAGGTTGGGGGGGGGGGTCATCATAGTCTTCCTCCTCTAGCATCTATGTACTAAGGACCGGAATTACACTTATGCTGCCACATCTAGCTAGTAAGAATGTTGCTTATTTAAATCAGGGTACATTTTACATCAAACATATAGTCAAGTGCTGGTATTTCTTTAAGGGATTTACAGATGATTGTTTAATAGTAAAGGTGCATGTTATTTTGATTGCTCTCCCTCCTTTGGTTTGCTAAGATGACAATGAAAATTATCAGTGCTTCTTAAAAGCTAAAGACTCTAGAACTTGGGGAAAATTTGGCGAGGTAGCAAACAGACTCTGAAGAAGACATCTGAATGAGCATTATCAAGACCGAGGAACACCTGAAGTTAGCAACTTTCTCGGCGTCACAGGCCCTGGAGAAAGCTAAAGCAAGGGCCTCAGACGGGAGCTTCAGAACAAAAGCCAAAGCAAAACAAAGACCACGGAGTCAAAAGTCCTGCTGGGAAACGGCTCCACTCAGCAGGAGGGGGCTCTTTTGTAAGGGCCTCCCTTTGACTGGGACTGATTTGGGTGGTAGTTTAGGGAGGGAATTGGAGAAAGGAAATCAGGAAGGAGGGTAAAGGTAACAACAACCTTTTCCAGAAGCTCACAAGCCACTTAACACAGGATGAGTGTATTGGGCACTGTGGTATCGGAGCATTTAAAACATGGAGCAGGATTTTTTTAAGGAAAACGAACTACATCACACACAACTTTTCCAGGCTCCTCCACCATCCCACCCCCACCCCCTCCGCACTGAAAGAGACAGTCAAAGTACAGCTAAACCAAACGCAGGTCAATAAAACACCCAGACAATTGTTTGCTGGTAAGTTCTGCAGCCAGCAGCATGGCTACTTAGCAGCATTTAGCCACCTAGACACAAGTGAAAATCCTTCTGGGTCTTCTTTTTTTCTTTACTTTTTCCTAAATGGTTTGCTCTTTTTAGCCTAGGCACGGCCAAACAGTCAGTTTAGTGCCACAGCCTCTCTAATTCAAAAGTTAGGATAAAATATTTACCCTGATAAAGTGGGTCTCCCGCACCGGAGAACCTTCCACCCTACTTCAAAGGCTGTTGCTAAAACCTCCTCTGTCTGGGGCTCGGTTTTCTGTGCTCTGTTAATAGTTCAGCAACTGGTTGCAGCACAATTGGCTATTTGTCCTCCCTGCAAGGGACTGGTCACGAATGTGGCTTCTAAGCCAAGAGTAGGACTCCACCCTGCCAAATTTGGCCTTAAAGCATAAAAAAGAAATTTTTAAATTAAAAAAAAAAACAAAACAAAAACCTGCTTCTCTGTTGCCAAATACTCTAACATAAACATGATTCTGTTCATGAAAATAACAGAAAGTAAGATGGGTTAGAATTAGATCAAAGTACTATTTCTTCTTTGTACCCCTAAATTCTGACCTGCCAGTGAACAAGAGGGGAGAAGTGCTTTAGGCCATGGAGTACTCATACTGCAAGGTACTAAGTACTGACTAAGTACTGACACACAGAGTACTGACTAAGCAGTCTATCAGGAACTCATTTTGTCACATAAAAAATGGGTGTAGGATGAGATTCTTAACGGTCAATTTCCTTACTTATATTTATACATATATACTGTTGGGGTTTTGTCTAAGCTCCACCCCACACCTACCTGGCAATAGCCAGGTATGCCCCGCCCCAGAGACCTGGCCCACTATAAGAGGGGCTACTTGCTCCTCCTCTCTCTCTTTGCTCTCCGCTTTCCCACATACTCTCACCTCTCTGCCCCTGGGGCTCTTCCCCCCCCCCCACGTGGTCATGGCCGGCCTCCACTCTCTCTCTCCCTACTCTCTCTCTCTCTCTCTCTCTCTCTCTCTCTCTCTCTCTCTCTGTCCCACTAACTCCCATCCCCTATTCTGAATAAACTCTATTCTATACCATGTCTGTGTGTGTGTGGTCCCTCAGGGGCAGAGGTGCCCAGGCAAGGGCCCGCCTGGACACCTTCCCCCACGCCGCCTAGCCACACTCGCCTAACCCCTTATATTACCCCCTTTAAGCCCCTTCATCATCCTGCTGAATCCTTCATTGAATCCTTCATATACTATACTATATTATGTGTTTATTTTATATATTTAAATATATAAATATTCAACATTCATTTAATTTATATAATTTATATTAAAATATTAATATATTTAATATATATAATATATTAATTATATCTACATATTTTCACACTCTTAACTAAATAAACATTTATCTCTGTATTTATGTGTATTTCTACCCTGGAAAAACTTTCTTAACATTGAAATAATACTTTTAAAAATTTTCTCTGCCAAAGAGAATAATAACCTAAATCAATTGCTGTATTTCATTACATGGAGATTTTTGTTTTTTGTTTGTTTTTAAGTCATGCTTGTGAGTATTTGGAAAGGAAAGAAAGAGGGCTTTTCTGGGATCAAATTATTTTTATTTTTTTTCCATTTTTAAGTTATGTAGTTACTAAACATGTACATAACACTTCAGTTTGCTAAGTTCCCATTTGAGCTCTGTGCAAACATCAATGCGTTTAATAATTCAACAACTTTATAAAATCTGTACTATTATTATCTCTGTGTGACAGAAGAGGACACTGAGAATGAAGGGCTCAGTAACCTGCAAAGGGTCACTCTGGCATGAGTGGACAAGCCGGGGCACTGGCCGGGGCGCTGGCCGGGGCGCTGGCCAGGCGTTCTGCCTGTGCATTCTGGGTGTTTTTCGTTGCTTTCTCTCTAAGAGAAACCTCAGAGATGAAGAACCTATGTCATAGATACTCATGTAAACAGTTTATGGGGCCTGATGCTTACCCTTCGATTTTAGCTCTCAGGAAACCAGCATCTTTTGAGTTGGAGGCCAGCCTGTATTACACAGAGAGTTCCAAACTAACCTTACAACAGGTTATACAGTATATAAAATAAGTATTATTTTATTATAATAATAAATTATATAATAAAATTATATGATATATAATAAGTTATACATATTTTAAAATCTATTTAATTCATATGACATCAAAATAGAATAAAGTAAGGAATATATTTTCAAATTAGAATAATAATGACTAGATTCTTATGTTCTCAACAAATAGTGAACCATGTATAGAGATGGTATATTTAATGTTCATCTGTTAGGGCCCAGCTTTTTGGTAACATTACTGTCACAGTGATCACTGGTTGAATACATGATGAAATTTCTAGAGATGACATACACAAAAGAAAATATTATCAAACCATTACAACAAGTGAGGTAGACAAAATGTGTCAGTCAATGTTGGGGATAAAGTGATAGCTTTATTGGTGATGTTATTCTAATAGTACTGTCCATGATGATAAAGCATATCTTATGGTTGTGTCAGTGGTCACATATAATGGGCATAAATTAAAGGGCAAACCTATGCGCATCGAAAACTGCTTTATCAACATCTAAATACATCACTACAAGTCTCAGTAACTTTTCCTAGAGGTTCCATTCCCTTACACATAATTGTGTAAGTATTGCCTTATACACTGAAAATGTTACATTTTTAGTGGCTTTAAATATAACATGAGAAAATATTAATCCCAAAGTCATTATGTTCTGAAATACTTGTGACTGTGACTGTGACTACTTTGGATTTCTCAGAATTAGTTATGAATAGTTACTCTTTAAAATAGTTGACTTTATATGTCTCTGACTCCTTTGTCTGCTCTTGGAACTCTTTGCCTCCTCTTGGGTATAGATATGAGGGGTTTGGCTTGAACTGGGTTGTGTTTTGTCATATTTGGCTGTTGTCTCTTGAAGGCCCGGCTCTTTTCTGAAAGGGAAAAAAGGGTGAGTGGACTGGGGGGAGAGGGGAGGTAGGGGGAATCTGAAAGCAGTGAGGGGAGAGAAAATTGGGATGTACTGTATGAGAGAAGACGCTATTTTCAATTAAACAATATACTAAAGCAATTAATTAGTTAATTAATTAATTGAAAAGGGAACTGTGACGGAGCTTGGTAGTAGAATAAGCTAACCATCCCAGGTTTTGAGTGTGGAAGGATACTAATTGGAGGTGGGTGGCAAATTCTTGTCCAGTCTGGGCTTTGAGGTCAAAATTTAACTATTTTAAGAAGAGAGGGGGAGACATGATGACTACCAGGTAAAGCCTCCAAGACTGAAGAAATGAAAAAACCCATGGTAGAAACGGATAACGAACACCTAGGCATGTTCTCTGCCCTCACATGTGTAACATGACATGTATGTTCATCCCCACACCCCAACAAATAGATGCAAGTCGAAAAGAAAAGCTGTCCGTGCAAACCACTGATCAATTTTGTTTTGGAAAGGCTAGGGATTTACCTTAATACCGACTCTGAGTACTAAGGGGAGGAGAAAATGTTACACTAAATATAAACTGCTATTTACAGCTATAACCTCTTCAGTGACTGGTTTCTTTAGACTCAGCTGTCCACATTAGGCTATAAACTACCTACGACTCAGAGAAATTTGAACTTCTTTCTATAACTGGTCACACAAAGTAAACAGGAGAGATTTTAAAATACACTTTGAGCTTCAACTTCTGAATAGCATGATTAATTCATAGAGGACCAATGTATGCTCACAAACATCAAAAACACATGATGAATTCATGCTGCAAAGTCTCAGGGATTTCCAAAGTATCCAGAGTGAGAACCATACAAAGGGAAGATGATGTAATTTAGGGTAAAACTGAGGACTTGGCTAGTACAGAAATCAAGGAAGCTGCATGGTATTTTATAGAATGAGAGCCCATACATTTGAGAATTAAGGAACATTGAATACTGCTCTTTTCCACCTCCTAGGACAGTGGTTCTCAACCTTTCAAATGGGACATTTTGATATAGTGCTTCATGTCGTAGTGACCCCCAACCATAAAATGATTTTTCTGCTACTTCATAACTGTAAATTTCTTATGGTTATGGTCAATATCTGATATGTAACTTCCCAAAGGAGTCATGACCCAACAGATCAGAATCCTCTTTAGAATTTTCTCTACCTAGAGCTGAGATATCTGGAGATCTCTGGAGAGCAAAAACAGCTCTTCAAGAATTTTTTTCTTAACAGGATTTCTGCCTTGGTCAGAAGATCCGATAATTCTTTGTAACAACTTTTCTGACTTTGATCAGAAAACCCATGAGCTATCCAGGGAGCTTTTAGAATGTTTACTAGCAGAGATAACTCTCTCAACCAGAGAGCTTTTAGAATAAAAAGAAAAGACTGTCTAGAACACAGAAAAGGACACACACAAACACACACACACACACACACACACAGAGAGAGAGAGAGAGAGAGAGAGAGAGAGAGAGAGACATAGAGACAGAGACAGAGAGAAAGAGACAGAGAGAAAGAGACAGAAAAAGAGAGAGAGAGAGAGACAGAGAAGGAGCAGTCTGGAAAGACATCTTAACAGAAGCTTGGATCATGACTAGTAGTTGTTCTTTTGCCACGCCCAGAGACCCCCTTCTCTCAGAATCCCTCTCTGTGCTGAGGCTGGTTCTTGGCAAG
Source organism: Apodemus sylvaticus (assembly GCF_947179515.1). Classification (NCBI taxonomy): domain Eukaryota; kingdom Metazoa; phylum Chordata; class Mammalia; order Rodentia; family Muridae; genus Apodemus; species Apodemus sylvaticus. Next base: position 25,275,069 of record NC_067488.1, on the reverse strand, counting down.
GAGAAAAACATATACAAGTATGTCCATGGATGATTCATATCCTAGAGAAAGTACAAAAGCTTCTGAAAGAAATATCACAAATAAGTCCATGGAAACTGGACAGATTGTCTAATTACATCATGTAGAAACTTTTGGCAAACAAAAGCACAGTAATCATGGGCACATGCAAAGCTCGGGACTTGCATAGAAAAGGATGCTCCCCACTTCAGGCATAATGTTGTGCCTGTAAATGCTTGTTTTCACTTTCTGGAAATGGGCCGAGACACCTTATTGGTGTTGTTCTTATCCCAGTCAGGGGCAGAGCAGATGGCAATCCTTTGTTCATCCTAGCCTGATGCCCAGTTTGGTGGCCAAAGCTGTTTCATGCCTAAGACTCATAGAAATCAAATCAAACTGGTTCAAATCCAGGCAGCACAGAGCAAAAGGAAGACAGACAGAAACCTGTGCACTGTCGTGCCAGTCACAGACCTGCTCTCCAGCGTGTGGCACGGGATGGCCATAGACATCTTCAGGCTGACACGCCATGCTGCACGGATGAAGGATGTCACTCAGAGGCTTGCCAACTGCTTGACAAGCCTGCAGCTAGGGTCACCACCATGTGTGAGAATGTGGTGGTCAGGTGGGAGAGGAAGGAAAGTCGAAAAGCTTGAGTATTTGTGAAGAGAGAACAAATTAGACATTTCTGGATGGAGAGTTGCAGCCTGTTGTGAGTAGCGAGCCACACAACCTGGGGCTGTGGTGAGGTCACAGCCCAAGCTGCCACTGAGGGCCATGTCTAAGTCCATAGCTATAGCCTTATTTATAATAGTCAGAAGCTGGAAAGAACCCAGATGTCCCTCAGTGGAGGAATGGATACAGAAAATGTGGTATATTTACACAATGGAATACTACTCAGCAATTAAAAACAATGAATTCACGAAATTCTTAGGCAAATGGTTAGAACTGGAAAATATCATCCTAAGTGAGGTAACCCATTCACAAAAGAACACACATGGAATGCAGTCACTGATAAGTGGATATTAGCCCAGAAGCTCTGAATATCCAAGACACAATTTGCATATCAAATCATTCCCAAGAAGGAAGGAGAGGCCCTGGTCCTGGAAAGGCTTGATGCAGCAATGTAGGGGATTACCAGGACAGAGAAGTGGGAGGGGGTTGATTGGGGAGTGGGCAGAGGTAAGCAGGTTTATGGGACTTATGGGGAGGGGGGAACCGGGAAAGGGGAAATCATTTAGAATGTAAACAAAGAATATAGAAAACAGTAAAAAAAATAAAATAAAATATTTCAGAACCAAGAAAAAACAATAAAAATAGAGGATCCATGAAAGAAAATATACAATATTTGTCTTTTTGAGTTTGGTTATTTTCCATACCATAAAAAACAAACAAAAAACAAAATAAAAACAAAAAAAACCCCAAAAAACCAAAGTCTATAGCTATGCAAGGGCAGGGGTTGGCATCAATGTCCATGCTGATAATACACTATAGAACATGAAGATGCTCCTGGCCAGGGCCTTGCCAGGGACCACCTGTGTGGGGCAAGTGGACTATGCCATCAGACAGGAGTGGTAAGGCTGAACAAGTCTAAACCCTGGAAAATCTCAGAATTGAGAATTGTAGGCATAAGGCCAGCTCCCTGAAAAACTACTTGATCTAGGACAGGTAACCACAACACCCCACTGAGAGGACCATGATAATTCACCATAGCATAAAAAACCTCCATGTTCTCCATGCTAATGAGTTACCTAGTTAGGCCCTGAGTGTTTAGCCCTCCTGGGTATTCTTTCCCGACAAGGGATATTTAATCCCTGGTTCACCCTGAGTAAAAAGTATGCATTCACATCTACTGCCCAATAAAGCAGTTTGGAGGAGCAAAGACCATCTCCGATATCAAGGATCACCAATGGGGGAGGTCTTTGACATAAAGTGCCACACTTAAATCTCCCAGAGAAGGTCTTCTCTCTTCCAGTCCCTGTGTACTCTGGACACTAACTCAGAACTAAATCAGATTATACTCCAGTTCTCAGTCCAACCATCCCCTTCCTGCCCAGCACACAGGAAAAGCACAGACACTTGGACCTCATTTCCAAGCTCCCTGCAGTGCCCAGCTCTGGGTACACAGGAGGTCAGGAATCACAGCACCCAATCCCGCACCCCGGGATGTTTCCCACCCAGGAAAACACGAGACAGGACCCTTATTACGACTGTGTTCTGCCTCCCCTGAGCAGCTTGTGGGAGGCACTCAGGCACCCCAGCATTGAGGCAGACAGGCAGTGTGACACAACTGTATGTCCAGGAGCTGTATATAATTGGTCCTGTCCCTCACTGGATACAGGACTCTGGAGAGATGACTTCATCTCTTAAGAGATGGCAGGACTCAGGAGAGCAGGCCCTGCTCCTCACCCAGTAGCACAGTAAAGCTGCCCCTGAAGGCAGGGGTATGGGTGAGCCAGCCAGAAGGTGTGAGTGTGAGACAGCTGACCCAGCCAATTGTCTGCCCTGGGGTGGCACAGGCTCACCAGTGATACTTGCCATTCTTGTCACCTCCAACAGTCAGGAGAGCTAGCCTCGGATTGTGAGAGTGGGAGAGCCTGCTCTGTATCTCACCAGCTATTGAGTGGTCTCTGCACCTTGCTTGGGTAACACAGTGGAGTTAGCCTTGATAAAGAAGGCTTGGGTGAGCCAGTCCCAAGGGTATGAGAGCAAAATGTCTGGCCCATACCTGGCTGAAGCATTTGGAAGAGTGCTTCTCATGCCTTGATTGGGCAGCACAGTGGAGCTATCTCTAGAGGAGTGGGTTCAGATGAACTAAACCCAAGGACAGGAGAGTAGGAGAGCTGATCCTGCTTCCTCCTCATGGTGACACTGGGTGGGCCAGCCAGAGGAGTGGTGGAGAGCTGCCCTGGAGTGCTGATAAGGGGGAACCAGTGGGCTGACCAGGTCTTCCATCACCGAGGTCCAGATTCAGGGCTCTGGGAGGCCCCACCCCAACATCTATATCATCTGTGAATGGGTGGGATTTGTGAAAGGGCAGGTCCTGCTATTCCAAAGCTGTAGAATCTCCAAAACATAGGGAAACAGCAGGATAACTGGAAGGCATCCTAATTTGGCTCCAATATTGATGGTGTCACAGAATCCAGAGATCTTGAACCACACCAATTACTCATTGCTATGAAAACTCTTAAGTGAAAATATGTAAACAGAGGAATATACTGTGGGACACACTGTGATATTCTACATCTTCTACAATAAGATGTTTTATACACTTCGTTTTTTTTGTTATTGATTGTGTGTGTGTGTGTGTGTGTACTTCTATTTTATTTGGAGGATAAGGTTGCAAGTGAAAAAGTCAGATATGAGGGGACAGGGAGATGAGCTGAACTGGGTACATGGTGTGAAACTCACAAAGAATCAAAGAATTATTACTGTAAAAAATTATGTTGTTGAAAAATTGGTTTTTGAAAAGAAAATTTTAGCAAAACTATTAAAAGTTATCGATAATAGCAGTAATTAGAGTCATTTTAAGCATCAAATTAAAACCCTAGAAATCAAAACTGTGCAGTTAAGCTGAGTATGGGAGTCCAGGCTTGTAATTCCAGAATGTGGTGTGACCAGGCAGGAGGAATACCAGGAATCCAGAACACTGTGGTCTACATAGTGAGGTCCGGGACATTCTTGATTTCCTGGCATGGACACATAGCAATAAAACAATATCTAAACAATTCTGTGAACATTATCAGTAAATGGATTCAAATGGAAACCTCAATTAGCAATCTCCCAGAGCAGGTAAATAGAAAATTTCATCTAACATTTGGGTATGGATGTAGTTCAGTTGATAAATGTCTGCCTAGCATTTACAAAGCCCCTGATTCAGTCTCTAGAACCCCATAAACTACGTGTGGTGACACATGTTTGTAATCCTAACACTGGAAAGAAGGAATCAAGAGGGTCAGATATTGAAGGTCCTCACTGGCTGGACATAGTGATTTTGAGGATGTTATACTGTAGTGCATGAGACTTAATCTCAAGAATAAGAGCAAAATTCCCACAAACTCCCACAAACTACTCACACCCCCACCACTGGGAGGAAAAAAATACCTCACACCTTCATGGAGAGAAAAGGGAATAATGGGAAGAAAAAAATGAAACAAATAAAATGAAACACACGTTAATGATAAATATAGAGTAAGAAAGAATAGCTGAAAGAAGAAAATAATGAGGGAGCTTGGTGGTAGTGACATACACTTATGGTTCCAGCTGCCTGTGAGGTCGAGGGGGAGGAATAGATCCCTTAAACCCAATAGTCTGAGCCCAGCCAGGAGAGAATAACCAGCTCTCATGTTTATGAAAAGAGAAGCAGGCAAAGAACAGCAGAAGAAAGAAGAGAAGAAGAAGGGGAAAGAGGATGATGATGATGGCATATTAGTAGAAATCAACTGATGATAATTTTCTAGGATATATGAATGAAATCAATTCACTGATTCAGAAAATTCACTTAAGCAAAAAGGCATATCAGAAACACATAGGCATATCATAGTCAAACTACTGGAAACCAATACAATAGATTTGGATTTTTGTAATGTAGACGTAAAAGTACATACCAACTTAGTATCATACAAATAAGGAAATACGTTAGAACTTGTTTATTTAAAAAAGAAGAAAAAAGCAATAGAATATGTTAAAATATATGTGTGCTAATATGCTAAAATATATGCTTAGGATCCATGACAGCAGCTTGCTCACAACCAGCTCTTCTGGATTCAGCAAACACTGACCCCCCCCCCCCCCCCCACACACACACACGCACGTTCACACATGCACACATATACATAAGAAAACAAATAAAAATCTCTAAAATATATAAAAATAAATGTTGATCCTATAAACAATAAGTTTCCTACTTAAAATTATATAAGAAAATGAAGTACTGTTGACTTTAAGGGATTTAAACATCTACCAGTACTGAGAAGATGATAAATATGGAGTTTTGTAACACATTATAATGAAAATTTATTTTAGAGACATGAAGTGAGTTTTTGTTGATAAATATCAATTATCAAAATACTATAAGTTTTAAAAATTATACTGCCCGCCTTAAATTATATCTAAAAACTTATTTCTGGCTGGGAAATAGCTCAATTGAAGGATGCATCCATGATATGAGTTCAATTCATTTCAGCAAAATAATAACATTATTTAAAAGGCTATGATCACAGTTTAGTAGCAGCACATTTGATTCAATCTATAGCACCAAATTAAGAATTAATTTTATATGGCCCTCTTGCTGAAAGCAATCTACAGATTCTAAGCAATCCCCATTAAAATGTCAACTCAATGGGTGGTGGTGGCACATGCCTGTAATTCCAGTACTCTGGGAGGCAGAGGCAGGTGGATTTCTGAGTTCAAGGCCAGCCTGGTCTATAGAGTGAGTTCCAGGACAGCCAGGGCTACACAGAGAAACCCTGTCTCGAAAAAACCAAATCAAAACAAAACAAAACAAAACAAAACAAAACAAAAAAGCAAACAAAGAAAAACAAAAACAAAAAACAAAGAAATAGCAATTCTCAAGTTCATTTGGAATAACAAAAAACCTAGGATTAAAAAAAAAAAAACTATTCTCAACAACAAAAGACCTTCTGGGAGAATCACCCTTCCTGACCTTAAACTATGTTACAGAACAATAGTGATAAAAACTGCAAGGTATTGGTACAGAGACAGGCAGGTAGATCAATAGAATAGAATAGAAGACCCAGAAAAGAATCCACACACTTATAGTCACTTGATCTTTGACAAAGGTGCTTAAACCATCCAGTGGAAAAAAGACAGCATTTTCAATAAATGGTGCTGGTTCAACTGGTGGTCAGTATGTACAAGAATACAAATCGACCCATTCTTGTACAAAGCTCAAGTCCAAATGGATCAAAGACCTCCACATAAAACAAGATACACTGAAACTTATAGAAGAGAAAGTGGGGAAGAGCCTTGAACACATGGACACAGGTGAAATTTTCCTGAAGAGAACACCAATAGCTTATGCTCTAAGATCAAGAATTGACAAATGGGACCTCATGAAATTGCAAAGCTTGCAGAAGGCAAAGGACACTGCCAATAGGACAAATGGCAACCAACAGATTGGGGAAAGATCTTTGCCAATCCTACATCAGATAGAGGGCTAATATCTAATATATACAAAGAACTCAAGAAGTTAGACTCAAAGAACCAAATAACCCTATTAAAAATGAGGCACAGATCCAAACAAAGAATTCTCTACCGAGGAATAACAAATAACTGAAAAGTACCTAAAGAAATGTTCAATATCCTTAGTCATCAAGGAAAGGCAAATCAAAATGACCCTGAGATTCCACCTTATACCAGTCAGAATGGCTAAGATGAAAAATTCAGGTGACATCAGACACTGGTGAGGATATGGAAAAAAAGGAACACTCCTCCATTGTTGGTCAGATTGCAAGTTGGTACATCCACTCTGGAAATCAGTCTGGAGGTTCCTCAGAAAACTGGACATAGTATTACCTGAGGACCCAGCTATACCACTCCTGGGCATATACCCAAAAGATTCTCCAACATATAACAAGAACACATGCTCTGCCAGCTCTGGTGACACAGGTCGGTAGTTTTTGCTGAAGGAGGCAGAGGCAGGAGGATCTAGAGTTCGAGGTCAGCCACATTTAAAGAAAAAAAAAAAAAAAAAAAAAAAAAAAAAAAAAAAAAGAACCCATGCTCCACTACGTTCATAGCAGCCTTAATTATAATAGCCAGAAACTGGAAAGACCACAGATGTCCCTCAACACAGGAATGGATACAGAAAATATGGTACATTTACACAATAGAGTATTACTCAGCTATTAAAAACAATGAATCCATGAAATTCTTAGGCAAATGTATGGAACTAGAAAATACCATGCTGAGTGAGGTAGCCCAATCACAAAAGAACACACACAGTGTGCACTCACTGATAAGTGGATATTAGCCCAAAAGCTCTGAACACCCTAGATACAATTCACAGAATACATGAAACTTAAAAAGTAGGATGACCAATGTGCGGGTGCTTTGGTCCTTCCTAGAATGGGGAAGAAAATATGGGAGCAAATGCACAGACAAAGTGTGGATCGGAGATTAAAGGAAATGCCATCCAAAAACTGCCCCTCCTGGGGGTCTATCCCATATCCAGTCACCAAACCCAAACACTATTGTAGATGCCAAGAAATGCATGGTGATATAGCTATCTCCTGAGAGGCTCTGCCATAGCCTGACAAATACTGAGAAGAACCCAACCATTGGACTGAGCATGAGGTCCTGCATGGGGTCCCCAGTGAAGGCATTAGAGAAAGAACTGAAGGAGCTGTAGGGGTTTGCAACCCCATAGGAAGAGCAATAACATCAACCAACCAGAACCCCCAGAGCTCCCAGGGACAAAACCACCAACCAAGGAGTACACATGGAGGGACCCATGGTTCCAGCAGCATATGTAGCAGAGGATGGCCTTGTCAGGCATCAATGGGAGGAGAGGCCTTTGATCCTCTGAAGGCTTGATGACTGTACAGAGCCCTAGTGGGGTGTCATGCCACTTAGTAGGAACTCTACTTCGATCAAGGTGAACGTCCTCTCCCAGCCTTTGCTGAGCAGGGATTTCTGTGCCATTCAGGATCCTGCTTCACCTAGGGTGGAGCGCTCAGAGAGAACGTGAAGTTCATTGTTCCTCCAGATCTACAGATTCCTGAATTAAGCACGTGACCCGCCCAGCTGCCTGAGCAGTGGAACCAAGGAACCACCAGACCACTTCCTGGGAGCTCACCCTGGAGTCTGAGGGGAGGGGCTCGCCCAAACACTTAAATTGTCAGACCTCCATTAAACTGGGGCCTTGACCAGCAATTGGGTTCTCCTAGCCTCTGTTCTTTTTGCCCCACACCCCCTCCCCATCTATTCCAGCTTCTCTTCCAGGGACCCAGTTCACAGTAGCTGCTGGGAGCTACAGATGACCCAGTGTAGGGAATCGAGAGAGGGGAGTTGGGAGTGGGTGGGTGGGTGGGTGGGAACACCCTCATAGAAGCATGGGAGAGATGGGATAGGAGGTTTTTCAGGGGGTGGAGGGTGGGGACCGGAAAAGGGGATAACATTTGAAATGTAAATAAAGAAAATATCCAATTAAAACAAAGAAAATTTTAAAAATTCACTTTATAATCATTAGAGAGCTTTAAAGAATAAATGCATTTATGAAAACCAAGGTATCACATCATTATTAAAACAATTTGTTATAAAATAAATAAATTATAAATAAATTATAACTCGAAACATTAGAACAAATATTCAGTAGTTTACAATGGCACAAATAAGCTATTAAAAATTAGAGCAGGAGAGGAGAAATCTCTTTTCTGGATTATATGTAAGTTAAATGGGTATTTTTACCTTCAAAAATATAAAATTGTGTTCAGGATAGTACACCCATCGACCACCATAAAACATGATATGTATGTATTATGTATGTATGCATGTATATATTTCTCAAATACTGAAAAACTTACTTTAAAAATCCTGTAGGGAATAGTTCTTTATGTGTGCAGTGCACATAGTGACCTCTTAGAAATGGAAAGTGAGAGAGGGGCAGAAACTTTACCATAGCATATGAGTTCCCAGTTTAGTCAACCTAGTCAAGGGTAACATGGTTTCCATTGCTGATAATAAAATAATATTGATTATACGTACTCTCAATGTGATATGAAAATGAACTTTCTGTTCTTTCTGAAATAGGCAACTAGATCTAGTCTGATCATGAAGAGAACATCAGTTGAGTCACAGGTGAGGTTCACTCTATAAAATATTTGACTGGGAATACTACTAAATGTAATATGATAATCAGGGTAGAATCTTGGAATAGAAAAAGAAGCAGGTATCAATAAAAGGAACAAATCTATTTGAACTTTAATCAGTAATAACTATTGTAGCACAAATTATAGTTGTATCACACCAATGCACATATAAATAATTTCAAAACAGATGAAGCTACTAAGAATGTTCCTTACTATCTTTACGTTTTTCTATATAATCTATGTATGTATGACTGGTCCAGTTTGAGACCTATGTCATGGATGGAGCCCATCCCTGACACTACCTGGATGACCAGAAACCAGAGGCTGGATGGCCCAGAGTCCTAGCTACCAAACACAGATAGCAAAAACAAACAAAAAAACAAAACAAAAACAATAAACAACAAAAATCAAACAACAACAACAAAAAGAAATACGTAGTGATTTTTTTTATTAGATACATTCTTTATTTACATTTCAAATGATTTCCCCTTTCCTGGTTCCCCCCTCCCTGAATGTCCCATAAGCCCTCTTCCCTTCCCCTGTTCCCCCATCCTCCCTCTCCTGCTTCCCTGTCCTGGTATTCTCCTTCACTGCTGCTTCAAGCCTTTCCAGGACCAGGGGCCTCTCCTTACTTCTTGGACATCATTTGATATGTGAATTGTGTCTTGGGTATTCCAAGCTTCGGGGCTAATATCTACTTTTCAGTGAGTACATTCCATGTGTTTTCTTTTGTGATTGGGTTACCTCACTTAGGATGATATTTTCCAGTTCTACCCATTTGCCTAAGAATTTCATGAATTCATTGTTTTTAATAGCTGAGTAGTATTCCATTGTGTAAATATACCACATTTTCTGTATCCATTCCTCTGTTGAGAGATATCTGAGTTCTTTCCAGATTCTGGCTATTATAAATAGGGCTGCTATGAAGATAGTGGAGCATGTGTCCTTATTACATGCTGGACCCCTTTATACCACTCTTGGGCATATACCCAGAGGATTCCCCAGCATGTAATAAGGACATAGTGATATACTGCCCATATACTCATAGATTAATGGTTAACCTGACTGTGATTAGAGAGACTTCATACAGAAACTGATAGAGACACAGAAATCTAAAGTCACGTTTTAATATAATCACTCTAAGATATTTCTGTTTTGTTTTTAAGGCTTATTCATCCTTATTGGATGTGCATAAGTGTTTGCTCGCATATATGTATGTGCACCACATGCCTGACTGATGCTCTTTGGGTAAAGAAGTGCATGCTGGAGACCCTGAGATTAGACTTAAGGATGACTGTAAGCCACTCTGTGGGTGTTGAGAACCAAATCCAGTCATCTACAAGAACATCAAATGGTCTTAATTGCTGAGCCATCTTTCCACCCTATTTAGACTGTTTCCAAACATCCCTTTTTAATTTCGTTTAAAGCATAGTTGAAAATAAAATTATAGAGAGTTATTAGACACTCAAAGATGAACGCTGACTTGGCTTTGCTCTTATCATTCCAAGTAGACTTAAAGGCAAGAAGCATTACTTGATAAAGATAGAAATGTAATAATGATTAAGGGTTTGACCTTCTGCAGAGATATCACTGCACATAGCAAAAAGATCTAAGAATACAACAGCGACACAAACAGGATCTGGCCACAGGAAAAAAATTTTTTTACTCTACTGTTTGTGGTCAATACAGCTAGACAAGCCTATAGTAGAATTGTCTTGTGTTTGCAATATAGGGTTTGTCGCTTGAGTCTTTTCTGGCTAGTAAATATCAGAAGTACTTCTCATCTTGCATTTATGACAACCACAAGTGTCCCTAAAATTACAAAATATACCTGGGTTATGAAAACTCATATTTTTTGCACATTCAATTTATATGTAGCTACAGACATGTGTAGTCTATTTATGTATACAGAAATTCACTCATAACAGTACACACACACACACACACACACATACACACACAGAGTTATATATACAGACACAGACACCCATGATGGACAAAAGTTACACAATTGATGTATTTAGTTAGTGTTGCTGTCAGCAAGATATAATTCATGTAAACTTTGGCTAAATATGGAACTCTGACCAAGACTCCGTTAGATGAAAGCCTTCTGCTAGGTTGTGGATCAAAGGCAGAGGAGGAAAGGGAGTAGGAGACCTGTAACAGTTACAGTTATTTTTCTAAAAATTAAATATAAGGAAGAAATAATAGCAATTTAATGCAAATTTTCCAAGAGTGAGAAGATATTCCCAAGTACTTGTTATAAAATCTGACTAACACATATATCAAAACATAGCAAAAATCAGACATTAAAGATTAATCTTCCTTAGAAACATACATGTAGAGGACTTAAATGAAATGTCAGTAAATCAAAATCAGTAAGACATTAAAAATTTGGTATTTGGCATCCAGATGTCTTCAGTGGTAGAATCTTTAAATGAGATCTGCATATGTGTTAGAATACTTTGCAGCTGTGCGAGTGAATATAAGCTACAGATGAAGGAGCTAATACAGTATGGGAATAAGAAAGAGTGAATTCCAAAGGATAGTCACTGCTCGTCCCTTAGTATAATGTCCACAAACAATGATTTGAACCCAGTGACATTAGAGGTTAATGTGTGACTTACCCTGAGAGAAGTGTTGCTTAAACACATATATGGCTGTGTTTTCTGTAATGCAGAGGATGTTATGTTTCTCACTTTTAGTGGTGCTTCCGTGGATATATTCTGGGTGAAAAATTTTATGTAGTAACAAACTCAATTTGATAATTTTTCAGTATGTCTATTAGAGTTCACTGAAAAGATGATTATGATGATGATGATGGTGGTGGTGGTGGTGGTGGTTGTTATTGTTATTGATGTTGAGGATTGAATCAATAGTGTGCACATGTTAAGCATATACTGTACCACAAGGTTACATTCTGCATCCATGATAGACTCTGGAATACTCTTTATACCCAGCCTTTTCTGTCCCTAGGGTATCTGGAAGCAACTGTGTTTTTCTTTTAGACCTCGACTCACAGTTTCTCTTCCATGTTCAGCAGTGAAGATGTGCAGTTCTCTGCAGCACACTGGGGTAGATCTACAGTTGTCTCTGCCATCACTGCTTGGCCATGTTTAAGCTGCTCCCCAAGGTCTGTTCTCTTATCTCCTTCCAACTCCTTAAATGACAGTTGATGACGCTGGAATCTAGACAGTTGCACAACCTTTTTGCTGTCACTCTTAGAAGGCAGGCTTTATGCATCACTGGCCCTGTGCATGTATAGTGAGGTAAAATTAATATTCTCAGTACTGTTTAGTCTATATTTCATTGGCAGGGTGCCTAGAATGACTCAGGCCACTGACTGACGAGTTACCCCTTCCCTTTCTTTTCTGAAAACAAGTGAGAAGGAGGGGGAGAGGGACAGGGAGAAGGACAGGGAGAGGGAAAGAGAGAGGGAGACACACAGAGAGAGAGAGAGACAGAGAGACAGAGAGATGCAGACAGGGTATATTCTGAAAGAATTATGACTTCACCTTAAAGAGAAAACACATCATTATAATCTAATCAGTATAAACATTTCACATCAGTATGTATATATTCAATTACTGAATAAGAGAAGGATTGAATGATATGTTTTTGAAGCTGGAGGAGATGGTTCAGTGTTTACGAGCGTTTACTGATTGTCCAGAGAACTTGAGTTCCGTCCTTAGCACCCATATTTGTACACCCATAAGTATAGCTCACAATTGCCTCTAAAGATCCAAAGAACACAACATATTTTGCCTTCTGAAGGTATTTACTCATATGTGGTGTGCGCGTGCGCGTGCACGCACACACACACACACACACACACACACACACTTTCCAAATTGCTTGCAACCTAACAACTGAATTGTAAGTTTGTTTTTCCTGATCTTTTATGTGATTCCCAGTGGTCTGTTTTCTTTGTTAAGGATGTAAAATATTGCACTTTTTTATATAGCATCTAAAGGAAGGCAATGCTTGGAATTTGAAGGACACTGTGTATATTTTGCAGGCTTCTGCTCTCTGATTGACAGAGATCCTGTTGCTTTCCCTTTTCACTGTCCTTATCCTGCTGGTGACTGGGGTGTGGCTTTCATTCATGCATCAATCTAAAATCCAGTGTGAGCTGATTTGAAGCCTGGCCCTGTATTCCAACTGAACGGAAAAAGCCTCACTGTTTTAAACATAACACAGAAGTAAATGACTTACAAACTAAATGACATTTACTTCTGTAGACTCTAAGGCTGGAAAGAGACATTTTGTCCCTAAGGAACTTAATCATCTCACAGAGTACACAAATATCCTAGGACGAGGTAGTGGCTCTGTCACACAGGCCCCATGAAACTGATAACTCCCATTTCTCCCTGGAGGTCTGCCTACCTTTTTGCCTGCCTGACTTTCTCACCTTATCTGATGTTTTACTCCATTTGATTTTGATGGATGCTGGAGACCTCTGCTCCCTGATGGGCTTTTCCCATGGTTTGCCAGAGTCACCTTTCTCTCTCTCTCTTTTTTTTCCTCTAGAGGTCACCAAACAATGTAAAGACTTCTGTCCTCTACATTTGAAAATGCCTCTCTGGCCTCCTGCCCACACAGCTTTGACTGTCTATTCCTCTCTCCTGTGGTCTCTTGGGAGTCAGTGAGAAACAGTTTTACAACATGGCTTGAGACGTCAGGCCATCTGTGCTCCAAACATGGTCCTTCCGGTTCTTTACAACTTCAGTTTCTCTTGTGTTTCTTCACTTTTCCTTGACTCAGTATCTCTCTTAGCCAAGTGAACCTAATTAGTTCATATGTCTAGCTTCTTTAGGGCTACAAAGCCTGAATGCTCACCAAAGGCTTAGAATGCTTCTAGCTAAGCAGAAAGCAACCCTTGAGAGTCGTTCTTCCCTCACTGAAGCACGTAGGTCAATGATCCAGCAGCAAGCCAGCCTACAGTATTGTGATCTCTACACATATAAAGAAGCCTAGAACTTCAGCCAGAGCAGACACCCACATCAGAGTAGCAAAAATGATACTTGGAAAACCAAGAACAATGCAGAGAACAAGTAGGGGAAGAACCAAGGTGGCCAAGGTCTATGTAGGAAGAGGAGAAGGTAACAAGGGAAGGGATGCCTATCAACGGATGCTTGTTCTATGCATCAGCATCAGAATCAGTTCTAATTGATGAATACTGAGCCCTTCCCATAGGCTGGAAACACAAAGATATATGGTTACTGCAAACAACATTTCCATGTAGTTCTTTGCCTATTTCTCATAGTGTATTGTATGCAAAATAAAATAATAAAGCATATTAGGGATTGTTTTGAGAATTGTCTACAGTAACTCAAGAGAAATATTCCTATCCAACATGACCACATTATATTATAACATCCATTTTCCATCACACTCAAATTTTAAAGAGTCAGCAATACTCCTAAAACACTGTTGGTCTCCACCATCTTTGTATTCACAGAGAGGCAATAGGCATGAATTTTATACCATGATAACGATTTTGAATTTGACAATGTCTGAGCAGCTTCTGGAAGAAAGGCAGACAGTTTTCCTAAGTGTGAGAGAAATTCTTGTCATCATTATCCCCTGTGGTCGCATGGACAGAAGGCGGTCTTAAAAAGCAGCTAATCAAGATAAGTCGAAGACAGGCAGAGGGAATCCTTGATGACACCACTTAAATCTCTCTATCCAGACAGAGCAGGGGAAAATAAAACCAACTAGCAGCCATTTACCAGTATAGAACCCAGATGTTTTCACTTTCATGGTATCAAGGGGGATGCTGTGTTGTTTTCATTCAGAAAGTCATGATAAAACAGAGCTGTCCTAGCTTGATGGCTAAGCCCTGTTATCTATCACCTTTCTCTCCTCTGGCTTCTCTGCAGGGTTCCCATAGAAGCAAATCTCTCCCTTATCCTGTGACTTTCCTGGGTTTCTTAGTAATTCCCCATAGCTCCTCCGTCTGACTTAGCTCTTGCTTGAAGGGGGGGAAAAGCCAACGCTCACCAAACTGTTAAAGGGAGATAGGGCTATGGCCGGAAGTCTCTGCTCTAAATCAAATGCTTGATTCTCATTACTTGAACATTACATTACAATGAACTTGAACATTACATTGCACATTTATCAAATATAACCATCTAATTTTCCTGTCTGCTTGGATGATGGTGTCTTCCAAAGCAAAGTCTCCTTAGTAGAGTAAAATTCAACCAGCAAGAAACAGTAGCTAAATTGTATTTTGTAAATGTTTTCCTGATGAGACCTGAAGCCCACCTGAATCAAAGTAACTAGAACATGTTCTCAAACTTTAGTGAAGATGAAGAAAATACAACAAGCAAAAGCAACCCTCTAATAACTGGAAGAATTATTTCTGGTGGTTTATAGAAAAATCAGAAAAAACAAAACAAACAAACAAAAAACAACAACAAAAAACAGAACAAGGGAGTCCTAAGAACAAGGGAGACTTTCTTACACATCATGGGTTTAAAATACTTCTTCCTCCACAGCTCCTCTGAGCAATCGTTCTAGAGACTTTCTAACATGTCTGCATGGACATAGCGCAAAGCATAGAAGCTCTTCAGTTATTTTATATATATATCTTTATGAGTGAAAGTGGGGATGGGTGCCTAGATAACTACTGTTGGAAAAATAAAAACTATTCTCATATCATCAGTATTTATTTTCCATTTTCATTCTGAAAGAAAATGTGCTGATTGAAAAAATAAATAACACACACAAATGCACACACACAGACCTCCCCACAGACATACAGACACACACACACAGAGACACACACACACAGACACACAGACACACACACACAGACACACACACACACACACACACACACACACACACACACACACACACACACGCATACACACACCCTGCACTTTCCAGTTTCACTGATTAATGTTGCTTTGCTCCATAACAAGTTGAAGAGAGAGAGGGTTGTAGACATGTGATTATTTTCTCACAGAAAGCTGTAGATGAGAAATAAAGGAGCCTTGATGAATGTTGATCAATCCATGGGCCTATTTACTTTGTGTGTAGCTTCTTCAAGTCTACCTACAGATACAGTAGACCCTGTAGGAATGCATTTCCTTTAGAAGCTAGTCAGAGAGACAGAGACAGAGAGAGACAGACACACACACACACACACAGAGAGAGAGAGAGAGAGAGAGAGAGAGAGAGAGAGAGGGAAAGAGAAAGAGAGAGAAGAGAGAGAGAGAGAGAGAGAGAGAGAGAGAGAGAGAGAGAGAGAGAGAGCATTGCTCTGGTTGTAATCCCTTCTGCTGGTGAAGATTGATTCCTGGGAGTCTCGAATCCCCACTGTCTGCCTCTTCAGTTGGAAGCAATGAGAAATCTTGGCACTTTAGGAAAGCAATGGGTAGGAAATAAAGGGAAAAGGGGTATAGATGTTGCTTTGCATGGTTAATGATCAGGTAGGCTTGTGACTCTGTCACTGGTGTGTTATATATTGTATAGTTGCTTATTGTTGATCGTTTATAGCAGTACTGTCTTATCATTAGGGGTCACGCAGAGGGCTTAACTGTTATTTGGATTAAGGACAGGAAGGACTTGGAAAATCAGGCATCCTGTGTGGTTAAAGACTGAGAATAGTGTCTGTCCCTTTTGTTAATCACTGGAAAACAAGTCTCTAAAATACATCAATAGAGCACCATCCCTTTGTGTTTAAGAATAAGGCAAGGCCTTTTTCCAGCACCAGCATTACAAAGGCCTTCTTTGCCAGTAATTTATTAAGCTTCCTATGGCCATTAACACTTTACAAGGCTCATCAATCAACTACAAAGTCCTGTTTCTGACCAGGGAGCTTAAATAAGGTCCTGTCTTGTTCATTGCCTGTAAAACAACTGTAATTGGCCAAAATAAAAGATGATAATTATTATTATATAGAATTCCAGGTAAGAAAATCAAATATACAAGCAACCACCCCTGAGTTTGAATATTGAAAAACTATTTTAAAACCATGCTTTATCATTTTTTTTAAATAAATTTTTGGTTACCTTTGTCTAGAGCATGCAGCAGCTTCTTTCTTCTAAACAATAAACATAGACAAGACCCATAATCCTTTCACAATACCTGCTTTCTTCAGTATCCTTTCAATTTACAGTACAAGAGTTCTCAAAAAAAATGTAGCCTTTAAACTGCATAAAACCTGGGAGCAGGAGAATTGGTCCTCCTTAGGAAAAGGCACACCACTTGGATGTCTAGTGCCCAATGGTCAGTCCTAAAAATATATACATAAGAAACATATATGGTCTCAGGTTATATTCTAGGATATATATGTATATACAAATGTGTTTATGCATGAAATAACAATATAAGAGTCCACAGATTTGAAAGAGGAGGAAAGGAAGGAGAAAACATTGTAATTAAACTAAAATTAAACAAAACAAATCATTTTTTAAAAGGCCATCAAGTGACCGGCTCAACATGGGGTCCATCCCAGGAGTGGGCACCAAACCCTGATACTGTTACTGATGGCATGTTGGAATTGCAGACAGGAGCCTACCATGGCTGTTCTCTGAGAGTCTTTACCTGCAGCTGACTGAGACAGATGCAACTAACCACTGGACTGAGGTTGGGGATCCCCATGGAAGAGTTAGGGGAAGGATTGATGGAGCTGAAGGTGATGGCACCCCCAAAGGAAGACTATCAGTGTCAATGAACATGGACCACTTGGAGCTCCCAGAGACTAAGCCACCAAATAAAAAGCATACATGGGCTCGTCTATGCTGTCCTCCTCCCACCAACCTATGCACCCCCACCCCCTCACATATGTAGTGGAGAATTGTCTTGTCTGGCTTCAGTAGGAGAGGATATGCCTAGTCCCACAGAGACTTGATGCCCCTGAGAAGAGAGATGATAGAATAGAGGTGAGGGTAGAGGAACACTCTACTAGAGGCAAAGGAGAGAGGGAATGGGGTAAAATACTCTTGGAGGGGGGACTGGGAAAGGGGGCAACATTTAGAATGCAAATAAATAAAAAGTTTTAAAAAATCAACACATAAATATAAAGTAGCTTTAAATTTCACACCACTAGATTCCATTGATGCAGATTGTACAGTTCCTACCTGACTCCAAAATCTCCAATGTGGCTCCCAAAGTCCTATGTCTAGTGAGCAGTAATATGCATTTGCTTAATTTGATTTTTCAGCACCTCTGGCACAGTGATCACTCTGCTTTGAACCATTTTCTTACCTAGCTCTCTAGGGTACCACACCTTTGTTTTTCCTCTTAACCAAGGGACAGTCAAGACTTAGTCTGTTATTCTCTGCTGCTTTCTTCAGTCTCCCATATCTTGTGTATATTGAAACCTTGAATGTCCTAGACACCATCAGTCTTACTAGTCTGTTCCCTGTCTGCGTTCATCAGGCAGTGTCTAAATGGCTTTAAATACATTACTAGCGACAACCCTCAGATTTTCATGTCCAGCACACAATATTTTGAGAACACAACTCTACCTCTTCTCACCCGGACTTGCTGGTGTACATTCCTTCTGTGTATCAGCCTAACATGCCTGACGTCACACTCAACTACCATGCCGCTCTCATTCCACATCTGACTTTAGTACATCCAAATGGAGCTACGGTTCCAAGATCCATCAGCATTATGCGCACATGTTCTAACTAACAAGCTGACTGTAACTTGCTTATAAAAACGTAAAAAGCTAAGAGTGAGTAAGATTCTTGAACAGGATTAAAAATGTAAAGAAAATGTTATTGTTTCATATTACGATGGTTCTGGTAGCTCGGCTCCAATACCTAGATGACTGTTCAGGTCTCTGTGATGTTATTTTTAAAATAAATATGATGAATGCTTATAACTGTAGACTATGGATAGAGTATACTGTTGCACACAGATATGACTATAATGTAGTCTGTTGAAGGTTTTGAGAGAAACAAACAAACAAACAAAAGCCTGAGAACTAGAGAAGAAAGAGCTGATCTATAGACTGTCTTCAGATTTTAGACAATAGAATCTATCTGTTTCTCTCAAAATTTTGAAATTGTCACCTCCAACTATTGGAATAAAGCCTGTATTTTTTCCCCTGTAAGCCACATATAATGGTTATTTCTTTTTGAATTACCCAAAGGAGCTCATATATAAAATATAATGTTTAAGACCATGTGGAGTTGGCAAAGACAATTACAAATAGAAAAATATCAAGTAGAGCAATTAATCAGAAGAAAACCAATATATTTTTGAAGTCATGCTATGTGGCAATGAGCAAAAAGAAGTGTGGCAGAGAGTCTTCAGTAGTCACACATGAACCAAACTGAGTGTATATGGCTGAAATAACATTGAACTTGTTATTTTAGTTTGACTTACTGTAGCCATGATAAAACACCATGACCAAAAGCAAGATGGAGAAGAAAAGGCTTACGTGAATTGTGCTTGCACATCTTTAATCTATCTTGTAAATAAAGTTAGTACAGCAAATCAAACACTGTGAGAATCTATTGACAGGAGCTAATATAGAGGCCATGGAGTGGTGCTGCTTACTGTCTTGCTTATTGTCTGTCACAGAAATATCCCACTCTCCTGGTGCTAACTTCTTTCAGTGATGGCCTATGGATATAGTATTGTATTAACCAATAATATTAATTAATGATATCAATTAATTATGATTGTTTATTTATGATATTACTTACTAATATTAATTAATTGTATTAACTAATGTATTTATGTATTAACTAATGAATGCCCATATCCATGAAGAGAAAATGTTTCATCTACTCATGCCCATGTAAGAAAAATACAACTATATCTGATCATATACATTTTGTATGTCACTTTCTTTCCTCTATCACTAGAATTAATCATGCATTTATTCCAGTGAAACAATTTAAACCAACCTCTTTCTGAATTCTGTCTGGACACTTTCTAGAAATATTACCTTGATCAAATGAATTGTTAAATTTTCTTTAATAATTATGAACAAATATAAAAGCAGATCATTAACTAGAATTTTTACAATGCAAAATGAAAGTAATAGAAGAAGCTAGGCACACACCTTTTATTTTACTTCTGAGGGGGCCAAGGCGGGAGAGTCTCAAATATTAAGCTAGCCTGGACTATATAGAAATCTCAACTCATCAAAATATATCAAAATATATATGCATATTCACATACACATGCACACATATACACATATAAAATACTACATCAATCAATCACTTTAGTCACATGAACCACTGTAGCAAAAGTTAGGATCTTATGCTACCAATCCAGGTAAGCATGCTTATTACCTGCATATCATGTGGTTCTGGTGAAAGGCTAAATTGGTAAATAAAAATAAAAATAAAAAAATAAAAAAATAAAAAAGCTTTTGAAAATGTGTAATTGTCACAAGTAAAATCTACATATAATTTTACTAACAATCATGATTCCAGTTATGCATCAGAAATATGTCTATTTCCTGCAAACAAGAGATGTGTCCGATGTTTTTCATAAAAATGATGGTAAAAGTGAGTTTGAAGAGCTTACCTGGGGGGTATCACTGGCATCAAGAGCACTGGGACAAGGAGGCCAGAGAATCATCCGCAGCTTCCTTGAGTATTCCAGGCTAGCCTGTGCTGGAGTCCCCAATTTAAAATTCAAAAATAGAATGAAAAGAGAGAGATTGATAATCTGAATAACTCTAAAGTCCAAAGGCTAGAAAGTGGGGAAAATTGATATTAGTAAAACAAACAAACAAACAAAAAACGCCATGCCTTATCAAGAAACAGCATCAACTATATTATGAAAAAGACACAAGACAAATATTTTTTGAGACATACTTTCATCATGTATCTGTCGTTGGCCTTGAACTTACTATGTAGACCTGGCTGGTCTCAAGCTCATAGAGAGCCCCTAGCCTGTTCTTCCTAAGTGCTAGGATTAAAGTCATACAGCACCACATCTGGCAAAATAAACATTAAAAATTATATTTATTGTTTGTGTACTATAAAACTAAACAATAAGCAAACACTATAGAAACATGAGGGATTTATATTTAAAAACAGCAAAGCTATAAAAACATCAAGAGTATAATTAGAAATATGGTGTCAAATCTATGAAAGAGTGGGAAGCCATTGGACAAGAGACACATAGAGGGCTCCAATATGCTGGTAATCAGCTTTCTCGTTACTGTACTCCATATGCAGGTAATGTATTGTCAGTCATGTAAGCAGAATGTTCACTTTGTGTCTCACGTCATACACATCAATCCTATTTCAGAATGAATCGGGTATGACAACAATAGGTCAACGAACCAATAAAACTCAAGGTGGTAAATTGGTATTATAAAGTAGCAGCAGGACAAGATTAACGCCAGAACAATATGTATGGTGAAAGGAATGAGACAGACTGTCAAGAACCTCATGTACGTTTGGATTTTGTCCCGGAGATAATGTCTTTTATATGATTTCCTTTAATACAAGCTCTGTCTCATTGGCCTCATGTTCTGTATCAGCAAAGGTCTCGGATGAACAGGTAATAAAATGATTGGCAATAAAAGTGGTGAAAGTCGAGCTTAGTCACAATTACAAATGCAGTGAGTGAAAACACTACTACTATTCCCGATTGTGCAAACAAGCTTATTGGCTGAGGCAGTGGACTCCCCCTACTGAGGATCTGATGGGTGGCGAGGCTTAGACCTTTCTACCCTGCTGCAACCCTGAATTTCTGTCATGGTGACAGGAGTCCACCAGCATTTCCAATACATAATCACGGTTGCGTTGTCATCATCTCACTAAGGGCTGCACTAAAAAAATCTGCAGGGACGTATTTCCTATCTCTTTTTGATTTCCTATGGATTGCTAGTATTTCTTAGTAACAGCTCCTTGACATTGGAGGCTGCAGGTTGCAAACTTTGCCAAAAAAAAAAATACGTTGAAAAACACAGAAGAGAGAGATTTAGGATCAAAGCAAATTAAGATACAGCTCTCAGAGTTTCTTGGGCACAGCTCTAGTTTTGCTCCCCCACCACACACACACACACAAACACACAAACACACACACACACACACACACACACACACACACACACACACGAACACATACTTTTAACTTATTATTTTACTTGTGGGAAACTCTCTCCTGATACTGAGCAACTGTTTTTAAGGTTTCTACTTTTTGCATGTCCTTAGCCTTCTTTTTGTGCACATGTCTCTCAGTGTGTGCTGAAAATCTCCATTCAGACTTGGGGTATAGCTCAGTGGTGCAGTGCAACCCACAAAAGCCACAGAAACAACCCAAACTCTTCACTTGGTTAATATTTTGGCCATAAGAACTTCCAAATCTAGAGGATCATCTTCCATGACCTGTTCACTATTCTGCTTTCATAGTGAATTCCTGAATATGGTCATTTAATCCATAAATTGACCAGAAAGACTATGTCCTGTTACTGTAATGGGATTCAAGTCTGTATAGAGAGAGAATTAAGAAACTGAGGAAGAAACTGATGGGTTAAGTTTTATGGGAAAATAATTGGTTTGAAACAGTTTGCCTGCATTTAAAAAAAAAACCAAACCCCTATGGTAGTTTTAGATGGTACACAATTGTTTGTCTCATTTCAAATTTCCTGGCAGTTATATAGCAATAGCTCTGACAATTTCCACTAAGTTTATGATCTTCAAGTTCATGTTGCTACTTTGCTATTGTGAGCACATGGCTCCCATTGTCAAAGACATCAACCATGAGGTCCAAGATGGCCCTTGGATATCCCCCCTCACATCTACCCACTCATTCACCTACCTCAAGGAGGGCTGTGCAAGGGTTAAGAGAAGAAGAGTGTAGGCAAAGCCTATAGACTGACTAAATGACTTACTTCATTTTGGCCACAAATGAATCAGATGGTGTTATGGTTTCAAGCCAAACGTTCCCACAGTCTGATGTCTGGGAGTTTGGCACTCTTGTGGGACACAATGAACTTTAAGGATGTGAAGCCTTGTGGCTGAACTAACTACCCAGTAGTGAGCCTTCGAAAGCTGCTCTGGATGACTATAGCCACGTCCTGTTTCCTTATCGTTCTCTCTGATTGGTGGTAGACCTGAGTACAAACAACCTCTACCACATACTCCTTCTGCCATAAATGAACTACTTACTGTGATGGACTCATTTTTTTTAAAAAGATGTCAGCCAGGTTTACCTTCATCTTATAATCCTCCAGCCTTTACCTCTACTGACATATGCTACCACACTAGCCCATGGAAAATCTATTAGTCACTTGTATCAGGTATTTTGTCACAAGGACAGAAAAGCCACTGATACATATGGTGATAATCTAGTTCCAAAGGATAGTTTGTGGGAAAGGGTATTATTACTCTGTGAGTAATGATAGCACAAATCAAAGTAGAATTTGATTATTAGGACAGGAAGTCTGGATATCAGTTAGTAATAGGCATTCTTGGCTACATTAGCATATCCTGTGGGTACCCAGATGAGGGATCAGAAACCCACATTTGGAAAGCCACAGCAGGATTACATGAGGAAATGATAGTAGAACTCAGCCAAATATGCCCTGATTTAGAAACTCATACATATATGCATGTGTGTGTGTGTGTATGTGTGTGTGTGTGTGTGTGTTTCCTACAAGACCTTGGTGTCTCAGACAGTCTTCCCTCTTTGTGATCTATAACCCTTAAAAGGGAGCATTTTATGCAGCACACTGTTGAGACATTTTTGGTGGGCTGAGATGAAAGTAATAGGTTTGTTTATGTTTTTTTAATTGGATGACAGGAAAGTGTGTCATCTTCGTGAACAATTTCACTGTCTTGGGATGTTGGGAAAAACTGACCACAAGATTTTATCGCAATGGCAGCCTACACAATTGCTTCTTTGAGACATCTGTCACCTTGTAACCTTTAACATTCCTCTTGCTAATGGCTGATGATTGTTTACTCATCTCACTATGTAGGGCTTTCCTCATACCTCGTCCCATTCTAACCTTTATCACAGAAATCTTAGCTCAGCCTAGAGTTGCAAGCCAAACCAACTTCCAATTATGGATCACAGCTAGATCATAGGCATTACATAGGTAAGGAACAATGACTCAGGGATGCAGAGACCATGACTTACATCCTTCCTTTTCAATTCTAATATCAAGTGACAATGAAAAACTAACATTTAGACATAGGTCATTTCAATGGCTGGTTCTCAGATGAGTCATATTAACCGTTTCTGAATTTATGGAGTTAAACTAAAATTTAACTCCATATGTGTATGGAGGCTTCATACGTGAAACTAAAATGTGAGACCAATCCCAACAGCTAGAGAAAACTTAAGAGAAACCGTTACCCACACCTCCTCTTGTTTCATCCTATTTAAGATGCTTTGAGTTTACTGATATACAGAAAAGTGAAAGCCAAGCCTCCACGGATATTAACCTTCCTGTGGGGTTTTGTTTTTAATTACTGAGAAGTGCCTCTGTGTGTGTGTGTGTGTGTGTGTGTATTAATGATGCCAAGGCTGATGGAAACTTATTTGGCTGTTACAAGTAAACAGTGAGCCTGGTTATCACTAGGACTTGATCCCCTGTGAACCTAGATTCTATCTTATCCCCAGGAAATGTCCCTCTCCCTTTTCCAGTTTGGAGACAGAGACAAGCATACTACCAGTCTCATCACACTCAGTTGAGTGTGGATGAGAGAAAACAGGCTTCAAGTTCTGCCTGGCTGCCATGGAGAGAGGCATTTTCAAGTGCAGATTTCCCAGGAACCCTACAATGTGCTCTCAAGTGCTTCACAACAAATGACAACCTTAGGAGATTTCCTTATCTTTTGAGAATAAGAGATAACTGTCTCTGTTAGGTTTCTGGGTTCCACGTGATGATTTGTGGGGAAGCGACAAAGTCAGGTGGCCAATCTCACTGTTTAGGACAGTACAACTACCAAACAGGACACACTGATAAGCTCAGGATGGTAGGTCAACTAAAGATACTAGGAGTGTGCTGTTCCTCTCTATCACTGGGGACACTGAAAGTCAGGAAGGAGAAAACCTTAAGAGATAGAAAATCTTCCTTTCTTCAGACAGGTTTCAAGAAATTTTCAATCCAAAACCCAAAATGCAGTACATTCATAGACAGAATAGCATCCTAGTCCTATAAGACATAGAAACTGGTACCTAACACCCCATCACAAAGCTTAAAATACCCCAGATTCTGAGGATAAAATTTTGTTAAAAGTGATGAAACCAAGACAAAAAGAGGTAAACCCAGAAGTTTCAAGCCAGTCCTGTGCACATTTGTAATGCATACGTTCACAATGTCTTCAGAAGTGGAGATGTTAGATAAAGATTTGACATCTACTTTGGTATCTCTGTAAAACCAGTAGTTCATTGACAGTATTAGCATACACACAAACTATATGCTAACTCAGAAAAACATTTATTTGTTTTTTAATGGAATGATGCCTGGTCTACTAGTTTCCCATGATACAAAGTGATCAGTCAAATGAACAAAAATGATTTAGTTAAAAGAATGAGTTTAAATCAACCCACTGGTGCTCACCTCTATCATGCACAAAACAGAAGATGGGATGGAGTTGGGGAATGGGGAGATTGCTCAGCAGGTAAAGGTGCTGGTCACTAAACCCAATGACCTTATTTCAGTCTTCAGGACGTGTGGCAGAAGGAAACAACTAACTATCTTGGATTGTCCTCTGATTTCTACTCATTCTTTCACACACACACACATAAACACATACACTCCACAAAATTTATGAATAAATATAATAAAAACTTTTAAGAATTTTACAGTTGATAAAACAATTCCAGATGATGTTTGCTGAGAAGCTACTGCCTGTTTGATTCTGTATATGTTAAATAACATCACTCATTATCAATGCGTCATTGCACGTTGACAGCAAGACAAATTGATAGCTTTAAATTGAGAGTGAAACTCTTTTATGCATGGATCACAGACTCCCAGTTATATCTTTTTCTTCTTTTTAAATAAATCATCATCTTGCCAACCTAGGCAGTCACATACAAGTCTCAAATTAGGTCTTGACTACTATAAGGACATGTTTCTCGAACATACTAGTCCTGTATCAATCACACACTGTTCCTAGATCTACTTACATCCCATATTCAGTTGTTTTTGTGCTAAATGTTCTTGGCTTGCCATGGTTTCTAATATTTCTAATCTGCAGACAACAGTTTGAACTGAGATGTTACCAGTTAAAGGCAGGGAAGAGGCACAGACACGCCAGACATCACAACTTCCTGTGATATTATCACAAACTACCAGTCAAATTTGTATTTCCCTTTATCAAATAATCTTTATAGCTACTAAACAAATTTGCTGTGAACATTTTTCTATTTAATCACGAATTACATGTAGTTACACCAAAGAGTCAGAGGCCTTGTATAACACTGCTTTCCTTATCAGCTCTAGTACTTTCTTCATTTCTTACTATAAACGGGGATGAGTGAGATTTTTTCTTCTTCTTCTTTTTTTTTTTTTTTTTTGTTTTTTTTGGATTTGGTTTTCTTAGACAGGGTTTCTCTGTATAGGCCTGGCTGTCCTGGAACTCACTTTGTAGACCAGGCTAGCTTCAAACTCAGAAATCTGACTGCCTCTGCCTCTGCCTCTGCCTCCCAGAGTGCTGGGATTACACACGTGCGCCACCACCACCATGAGTAAGATTTTTCTTAAGTGGATGAGTCACTCGCAGTTATTATAACAAAGGTGCTGAGCAGAGTATAAAATTGATATGCATCCAGTTAAGCATGTAGCTTTAGAATCTCGACCTTCTGTTACCTTTGTTACTTCAGTCACATCTGAAAGATTAACAGCTTGAAAGTTAACCTTTCAAGCTCTATTTCCTTACCTTTAAAAAATAATGATAACAATAGAAGTGAATCCTCAAATTGTGTTGGAAATTGTTAAAATAAACATCATGGCTAGCCGTTGTTATGGACTTAGCTTTTATCCCTTATCCCGGGTTCCTGCAGAATAGAGTAAACCAAAATAGAGTCATCGGTGTTGTTTGGATATCAATAAATGAAAGAAAAGTGGATAATCTGACTTGAGTAATGAGGGAAGAGATGTCTGCTGAATTTCAAGACCAATACTGTAGCCAGCATGAATAATGCAGCTCCCACTTTTATAATAGAAAAGATAGACTAAATTAGACTGGTGGCAATTACTTTCCACTGTATATTGTACGATTCCCCGTTTCTGCTCATCCTCCCTCAGAAGAGCTGACTGCTCTGCCATGCCTATCAGAATACCTCATCTAAGTCCTTGCATGAAACTCTGTTCAATACCTCCACAGCAACAATAACAACAAAGAAATGAAATGTGGAAATTATACTCATTGACATTTTGCTTCCCAAAATAAAATGACAAGTGCTTAGCCTAGAATGAGGGGTTAGTGATCTTTCATATTTATTGCGGAGTGTAACTCTAGAGTATCAAGTGCAGGAGAAAGGATTGATAGAAGGGAAACTGGAAATTAGACATTATCTCTCATTTGGAAGAGTTACATGAGCAGCTATCTAAGGGCACTCCAGCCTAACTTCACTTATCGGTCTCTCGAACATGTCATGTCCTGAATGCTGTGGTTGCTTTCTTTGGGCTTACACTTCATTCCAGGGTTTAGGAATGCTAAGTTCCTTTCAGATACAAAGTGAGCACAGGGCGTGCTGCTATCTACCTGGATGTTCCAGTCCTGGGCCTCTAACAATGCTCCTTCCTTGCTCTAAGCTCCAGAGGTCAAGGGTCTTTCACTGCTCCACAGGGGCCTGTTCACACCTCCCTGGCAGCACACCTACTTGCTCCATTGGTCTCCATGTCTTATCTCTGCTAGATTAGGAACATCCTGTCTCGTGGCCACTTCCTTTCAGTATCTCCTGTGCAGAGAACACTGCAGGAGTCTGTCCCATTCTTTAGATCCCATCATGTAGATTCACGTGGAACACGGAGCAGTTTATGAAATCATTTGCCTTTGTGAACTCTTTCTCAGCCCTTGCTGATTTAGCGATTCACTTTCTTTATCTCTTATTGGAAGAGTATTTTCTGTATGGTTTCTTGAAACGTGCTATAACATGACAAATAGTTTAGAGTTGGGCAAGGCTGTGTTGGGGGGGACAGGTGCCCTTGCCTATGTGTGGGTATGCACATGTAAATTTTTCTTCTGTTTTTCAAATTTATTGCTAAAATACATGTGTGTGGATTCACATTTACTTTATGTAGAAGAAATGAAAGGAGATAAAGATTTCAAAGTATATTTTAAGTATTGATAGGATATTAGTCACAAAAAGATAATATAGATCTTTTGACAGTACAAGCTAAGACATATACTAATTTTGGCAGCTAAAGACCTCCTATGCAATTTATAGCCTAATCACCAGAACTTCCAGCTTGGATTTCGGGTGTCTGCAAGCTGTCACTGAGACATATGTCTGAGACTGTTGTCCTGCATTAGTGTTTGAAAACTGATAGTCACTGACCCAGCTCCCTTTATACCTAGAAAGCAACTTTTATCTATCCTTTAGGAAACACTTCACACAACTGGCTACATATTTTCTTTTCTGTCTGATCTGTACATCCTGAGGAGACACCACGTTCTCAATATTGTCATTGTTGTGTTATGTTTTTTCTTCTATTGCCTACTTGTATTCCCTCTGATTTCTCTACAACAGCCCCCACTCACACCTCTACCAACCCTTGTGTCTCTTGTAGTTCAAACTATAAAATCATTATAGATCAAAGAGCTTTTTACTTCTCTAGATATGAAACTTGGGACATGGTGTTTTAATTTACTGACATGGTTATCCTCATTAGAAGCTGTTTCTGAGGTTTAAGTTCTTCAGTAGCTAGCACTCAAGAGTTTAGATCTTTTACATTTTGTGTGGTATGAAGTAAGCTGTTTAAGGTCTAGATCTCTCTCTCTCTCTCTCTCTCTCTCTCTCTCTCTCTCTCTCTCTGTCTCTGTCTCTCTCTGTCTCTGTCTCTGTCTTTCTCTGTCTTTCTCTGTCTCTCTCTGTCTCTCTCTCACTGTGTGTATGAGTGTGTGTGTGTATGTGTGTGTGTGTATGTGAGTGTGTGTGTGTGTGTGTTTCATGCATATGAACATGCTTGTGGAGGCCAGAGGCTGACATTGGATTGTCTTCCTCAGCCTTGTCCACCTCGTTTTTTGAGACAGAGTCTCTCGCTGAATCTGGAACTCACAAATCAACTAGCCATGTAGGCCCAGTAGTAGAATCATAGGCACACACTTCTGTTCCTGAATTTCAAATCCCTTGCCCTTTATGTACTTGATTATCATTCTATCAGGTGTTGGGAATCTGAAATCAGCTCTTCAGGCTTGCTTCATATGAAGTGAGGCAAATCCCCAGTTCCCTCAGTCTTGCCTGTGCCAGCCTAAGTGACATCAGTACAGCCTTGGTTCTGAGCGCATGAGAATGGTGCAATCAGTGTGCAGTCTGTGACCCTA
Organism: Apodemus sylvaticus; assembly: GCF_947179515.1. Taxonomy (NCBI): domain Eukaryota; kingdom Metazoa; phylum Chordata; class Mammalia; order Rodentia; family Muridae; genus Apodemus; species Apodemus sylvaticus. The sequence goes on along the minus strand of NC_067488.1, from coordinate 25,245,800 downwards.
TGCACTGTCAGTGAATGCTGTTAGAATATTGGAATTTCTATTATATGCTACTGTGGGCTGGTAATTGCAATGCTTTCACTATATATACAAGTTCTCTGATCTTACAGAAATGCAATTGTTTAATTGTAGAAAACAAAGAATTAAGTTTCCTGGGACTAACAGCTAATCTGTGTCTTATTTTCACAGCCATGATACAAAATAAAAACAAAAGTTAATAAACAAACACAAAACAAAAAACCTGACTAAAGCAACTTTAATGGAGAAAACATAATTTAGTTTAGCCACAATTCCTGGTTCCAGTCCATCATGGTGGAGAAGTCAAGGCTAACAGAGTCTGAAGCTGTTAATTGCTTCCATAATCAGGAAAAGAGAAAGATTGGATGTGTCCATGTTTGTGTAAGTACACTTTGGACTGGGCATACACCAACTTACAGGATGGTATCACCCACCTTTAGGCTATAATATACTCCCGCATCAATGAAGGTAATCAAGTTAATTCCCCACAGACATGCTCTCAGGTCAACATGATCTAGATAGTCCTTCACTTTTCAGAACACTACAGATTATGCTAAATGTATAGTTAAAGCTAACTGTCACAATATGTTGTCATCAAATCTGTGTATCTTTGCCTTGTGTTGTGCTTGCTTTTAATTTTTTTGTTTTCAATTTCTGGCTTGACTCACATTCTAAAAAATTAAAATCATTTTTGATTAGTATTAGGAGATCATTTCTTAGGAGCATTTCTGAAATGCTCCTGAATATGCTTTTGCTATTTGTACAACTTATTTGTGTGAAACAACATTGATGACTGTTATGTTTTATATTGCCTTATAATGAGGAAAGAGGAAGTACCTTGTTGGGCCTTGCTAAGATGTACCCTTGAGGAATCACACCATACGACAGACCTAATATAAAGATTTATTATTTATTATTAGGGGAAGGGAGGAAAGCAGAGACCTGAAAATGGGTAGAGGCAGAGAAAAGGTTGGGAGAAGGACGAGAAGAGAGAAAGAGAGGAAAGGAAGAAAAGAGGAACAAAGAAAGAGAGAAAGAAAGGAAGAGACAGGTTAGGAATAAGTGGGGACAGAAAGAGAGACAGTAGAAGAAGACAGAGAGAGTGGTGTAGCTAGCAGCCTTATAAGTTATCATTCTTGGCCATCGATGATAATATAAGGTGTTTCTAGGTGCTGAGAGATGCTTAGTGGAATTGTCTGTAAGTTAATAATGACTATAAAATAACATATTGATCAACTCTGAAAACTATTAACCATCTTTATGTATGACGGTCATATCAAATACAAATATTCCGGCAAGATTTAGTTAGTTATGTAAAGAAGAAATGCAACAATCTCATTTTATGCAATTTGTTTTAGTCTTTATAAATGATACTATATGTGTATTAATAATTATTTTAAAATAAAAAGTTTTATAGCTTATTATCAGAAGGTGCTTCAGTTATATTCCCAGAGTTGATAATAAGTCTTGGTGAAAAGGGACCATGAATGGAAAAAGTTTAATAAGCTTTGATCTATATGGTAAAAGTCGTAACTCCCACCTGCTGCATAGGTTTCATACAAACATTAAATTACTGAATATTAAATAGCAGAATTATGAATTAATGATAATAAGCAAAATGCTAGAAGCAGTGTTTGACACTTAAGGTATTTTAACGATTACCAGCCATTTCCCAACAATATCTCAAGCCAGTTAGATAGTCAGAGTTTCTGGAGCCATGTCTTCTTACTGTATAGAAAACTTTATGAACTCTACCACGAACACTGAGATCTAGCACCATACACCTTCATGGAGGGACTGAATGTGCTGTATACCTGTATTAGGCTAAGCATGTGACCTTTGAACTCTCCTAATCATCTGTGAAGGTGACTATTTCCAATTAGTAACTTCTTGTCAATTCTAAAACTGAAATCTGGAACTAGTTATTCATTTACTGGGTTTATTGATGTAAGATCTTTCAGAAGATAAATTGGCTTGATTTGAGACAGTCTATGTATTGATAGACTTTATATGTTTAAAACATACATTTATCTGACTTACTATAGAGGTATTAGCAGGTTTAATATTGGAATGTTGCATTAAATCCATTCAAAATGTTAAAATATACATATTTAAGATTGTTAGGTAGCAAGTAATGCTTGTATGGCATTGATTTCTGGGAAAATATTTTTTTCAGGATAATAGAAGTGATTTATAATAGAATTTTTTGTGACAATTATACATGTCTGCTAATTTACACAATGCCAATGAAGTAGACACATTACCTATGTGAATGCTGTGGTGTAAAAAAAAAATGCACTTTAATGAAGATATCTTCAGTGGACTAAAAAATATATGCATGGTCACTTTTTTTCCTGCAACTGAGAAGGCCAAGTACAGCCAGGAGCACAGGGAACATAGGAATAGCAGACCAACTGGGACGGGGTCTGTTCAGGCTCCACATGCACCCAGGAGCTGGGTCGTGCCATAGCACTGTGCCAGGGGAGAGCCAGTCACACAGGGGTGCTGAGACAGGCTTGCAGGCCTACAGGAGGGACAAGTACCAGCCAGAGACAGCAGGGCCAACTAACACCAGCAATAACCAGATGGTAAAAGGCAAACATAGGAACGTTACCAACAGAAATCAAGGCAATATGGCACCATCCAAAACCAATTCTCCCATAACAGCAACTTCTCGATTCTGCAACACACAGGAAAAGGAAGATTTTGATTTAAAATCTCAGTTCATGATGAAGATACAGGGCATCAAGAGAGACATAAATAACTCCCTTAAAGAAATACAGGGAAAAAGGCAAAGAGGTAGCAGCCCTTAAAGAATTACAGAAAAGCACAGCGAAACAGGTGAAGAAATTGAACAAAACCATCCAGGATCTAAAAATGGAGGTAGAAACAATAAAAAAATCACAAAAGGAAACAACTCTGGACATAGAAAACCTAGCAAAGAAGTCAGGAGTCATGGATGCAAGCATCAACAGCAGAATATAGGAGATGGAAGAGAGAATCTCAGATGTTGAAGATACCTTTGGAAGCATTGACACAACAGTCAAAGAAAATGCAAGTAGGCTTCATCCCAGGGATGCAGGGATGGTTCAATATATGGAAATCCATTAATGTATTCGACCATATAAACAAACTCAAAGAAAAAAGTGCATGATCATTTCATTAGATGCTGAGACATCATTTTACAAAATCCAACACCCCTTCATGATAAAAGTCTTGGAAACATCAGGAATTCACAGCCCAGCCTAAACATAGTAAAAGCAATATACAGCAAAGCATTAGCCAAAATCAAACTAAATGGAAAGAAACTTGAAGCAATCCCACTGAAATCAGGGACTAGGCAAGGCTGTCCAATCTCTCCTTACCTGTTCAATATAGTACTCGAAGTCCTAGCCAGAGCAATTAGACAACAAAAGGAAGTCAAAGGGATTCTAATTGGAAAGGAAGAAGTGAAAGTATCACTATTTGCAGATGATATTATAGTATACTTAAGTAACCCCCAAAATTCTACCAGAGAACTCATAAACCTGATAAACAACTTCAGCAAAGCTGCTGGATATAAAATTAACTCAAACAAATCAGTAGCCTTCCTCTAGTCAAAGGATAAAAAGGTTGAGAAAGAAATTAGGGAAATAACACCCTTCACAACAGTCACAAATACCTTGGTGTGACTCTAACCAAGCAAGTGAAAGATCTATATGACAAGAATGTCAAGTTTCTGAAGAAAGAAATTGAAAAAGATCTCAGAAGATGAAAAGATCTACCTTGCCCATGGATTGTCAGTGTTAATAGAGTACAAATGGTCATCTTGCCTAAAGCAATCTACAGATTCAATGCAATTCCCATCAAAATTCCAATTCAATTCTTCCTAGAGTTAGAAACTTATCTGGAATAACAAAAATCCCAGGATAGCAAAAACTATTCTCAACAATAAAAGAAATTTTGGTAGAATCACCATCCCTGACCTCAAGCTATACTACACAGCAACAGTGATAATGTAAGATCCCCAAAACCGAGGGTGTCCCAGCACTCCAAACCCTGGAAGGCGACACCTAAATCACTTGCGAGAAAATGGTCTCGATACAATAGCATGAGGATTTCTTTATTTCCAGAATTCTGGGTTCCACAGCCGTACCCCATGCAGAGGTAGAGGACTGAGGACCCCCTGCAACTGAAGTCAGGGGTATTTAAAGGGGAAAAATCACAAGACAAGGGTTGGAGGCCACAATTCACAAGGCAAAGGGTGGAGGACAAAACTTGCATGGAATGGGGAAGTACAGAATGAGGAAGTTAGGAAGGCTAGAGATTATCTGGAGCAAACATCCTTGGGGCATTGTATAGTTAAACATTGGAACTAGAACAGGGTGGGCTAACTTTCTCAAGCTAAAAGCAGAAAACAAGTTACTCTGTGCTGGGCTAGTTGTTTAGAGGTCTAAAAACATCGAGTTGGGGGTCTCTCAATAAAAACTGCATGGTATTGGTACACTGACAGGCAGGTAGATCAATGGAATAGAACTGAAGACCCAGAAATGAACCCTGACACCCATGGTCCCTTGAACTTTGACAAAGGAGCTAAACCATCCAGTGGAAAAAAAGATAGCATTTTTCAAAAATGGTGCTGGGTCAACTCAGTCAACATGTAGAAGGATGCAAGTTGATCCATTCTTATCTCCCTGTACAAAACTCAAGTCCAAATTGATCAAGGACCTCCTCATAAAACTAGACACACTGAAACTTATAGAAGAGAAAGTGGCAAAGAGCCTCGAACATATGGACTCAGGGGAAAATTTCCTGAACAGAACATAAATGGCCTATGCTCTAAGATCAAGAATTGACAAATGGAACCTCATAAAATTGCAAAGCTTCTATAAGGCAAAGGACACTGTCAATAGGACAAAATGGCAACCAACAGATTGGGAATAAATCTTTATCAATCCTACATCCAAGAGAGGGTTAATATCCAATATATGAAAAGTACTCTAATTTCTTGAGAATCAAATAACCCTATTAAAAAATGGGGTTACAGAGCTAAACAAAGAATTCTTAACTGAGAAATACCGGCTGGCTGAGGAACACCTAAAAAACATTCAACATCCTTAATCATCAGGGAAATGCAAATCAAAACAACCCTGAGATTCCACCTCACACCAATCAGAATGACCAAGATCAAAAACTCAGGGGACAGCAAATGCTGGAGAGGATGTGGAGAAATAGAAACACTCCTTTATTGCTGGCACAATTGCAAGCTGGTAAAACCACTCTGGAAATCAGGTTGACAGTTCTTCAGAAAACTGGACATAGCATTACCTGAGTACCCAGCTATACCACTCCTGGGCAGATACCCAGAAGATGCTCTAACATGTAAATAAGGGCACATGCTCCACTATGTTCATAGCGACCCTATTTATAAAAGTCAGAAGCTAGAAAGAATCCACATGTCCCTCAACACAGGAATGGATACAGAAATTGTGGTTCATTTACACAATGGAGTACTACTCTGTTATTAAAAAAACAATGAATTCATGAAATTCTTAAGGAAATGGATGGAGCCAGAAAATATCATCCTGAGTGAGGTAACCCAATCACAAAACAACATACAGGGTATGTACTGACTGATATGTGTATATTAGCCCAAAAGCTTGGAATACCCAAGACACAACTCACAGACCACATGAAACTCAAGAAGAAGGAAAACCAAAGTGTGGATACTTTGATCATTATTAGAAAGTTGATCAAAATACCCATGGCTCACAGCAAACCAATAGACTGAGCATAGGGTCCCTAGTAGAGCAGCTAGACAAAGGACCCAAGGAGCTGAAGAGGTTTGTAGCCCTGTAGGTGGAATAATAATATTTACCAACCAGTACCCCGTGAGTTCCCAGGGATTAAGCCACTAACCAAAGAGGGACCCATGGCTCCAGCTATATATGTCGCAGAAGACGACCATTTCAGACATCAATGAAAGGAAAGGTCCTGTGAAGGCTTGATTCCCCCAAATAGGGGAATGCAAGTCAGGAAATTGGGGGTGGTGAGCAAGGGGAGTGGGGTTGGGTTAGAGGATTTTCGGTGGGGTAACATGGAAAGAGGATCCCATTTAAAATGTAAATAAAGAATCTATTAAAAAAAGAAATCACTAGCAAGTCAACAGAATATTAACTTGCCTCTCTTTGCTACTGAATGACATAAATTAATTTATAAATGCCAATTACAGTGCTCTGGATACTATTTAAATTTTGAAGTGGCTATTATCACTTTAAAAAGATAAAAAAAATTACTTAATACAGTTAAGATCTTACATTGCTTTTATTCTGAACTTTTATATTTGCAAACATTTTTTTCATACAATTTATTGTGATTGTGGCTCCCCCTCCCCTAACTCCTCACAGATCCTTCCCATCTTGCCACCCACATAGATCCATATCCTTCCTTGTTCTCTCTCATTAAAAAGCAAACATGCATGAAAGAAAGAAAGAAAGAAAGAAAAGAAAGGAAAAAGAAAGAAAGAAAGGAAAGAAGGAAGAGAGCAAAGAAAGAAGGAAAGAAAGAAAGAAGGAAAGAAAAGAAAGAAGGAAGGAAGAAAATAAAGAAAGAAGAAAAGAAGCCGGGCGGTGGTGATGCACGCCTGTAATCCCAGCACTCTGGGAGGCAAAGGCAGATGGATTTCTGAGTTTGAGGCCAGCCTGGTCTACAGAGTGAGTTCCAGGACAACCAGGGCTATAAGAGAAACCCTGTCTCGAAAAAACCAAATCCAAAAAACAAAAAAAAAACCCCAAAAAACAAAAAAAAAACAAAAAATAAACCAAAAAAAAAAAGAAAGAAAGAAGAAAAGAAAGAAGGAAAGAAAGGAGACAAGGAGGCAGGAGGGAGAAAGAGAGGAGAGAGAGAGAGACAGACATACAGAGAGAGAGAGAGAGAGAGAGAGAGAGAGAGAGAGAGAGAGACTAAAACAACAAAAGCAAAAAAAAAAAAAAAAACCACCAGAAAAGGGCAAAAAGAACAAACAGAAAAACAAAGAATCAAAGGAAAGGCAGAAGAAACATAGAAAGACATTAATACACATATCAATACATACAGAAATCCCTAAGGCCACAATCAAAATCCCAATATGCAAGCAAAAGGCTTGTAAAACAATGCCCAGACAAAACATTATGAGACAAAATTTTAAAACAACAACAAAATAAAAACATCCAAAAGTAAAAAAAATTAGCATAGTTATTAGGAACATTAAATTTTATAAGGTGCATTTGCTGGCTTTCGAAGCTAATATCCCAATGACTGTGCTCTTTGCTGACAAGTCTGAAGATCATCCATGTTGGTTTGACTTTGTGATGACCCAGAGGTAACACCGTTGAGTGTTTTTCACCAAAGTGAGAAAATATAACAACAGAGACAGAGAAGAAACAAAATTAATAAAAAGAATTTGTGAAAATTGCAACACTGAAGAACAAGTCTGTGTATCATTTCAGACACAAGCTCTTTCTGAGTTACATAATCTCACAGATGATTTTAGTCCCTGAGCATGCACAGAATTTTATAACTTTCAGTGACGCTTAATTCTCAGTAGTCATCTGTATTATTACTCAGTTGTAAACTTGTTGATAGCAAGGACAGTTGGTACCCATTTTTCCACTGTTCAGGGTACACAGCAAGTGCCTAACTGGTTTGATATGTATCTAAATTATATTAAACAACTTACGCAATAAAAATTTAGAAATAGAAATATTTCACTTTTCCATAATATAAATTAATCCATCTGCTCTCCATTCTTTAGATTAAGGGATTAGAGGTCATTGTTATTATATCATGTAGCAGAAATGCAAACCAAAGGTTGAAGAGCTACTATTTTCAGGGAAATAGTTACTAGTTCCTGGAAGGTATTCCAGTCAGGTTATCAGATATAGACTCCCAAGTTTTATCTTCTTTACGTAAAGACATAGTGACTGTAGGTATAGTATTAACAAGCAAGTCATCTCAACAGGAAGAAAATAAAGATTGCCTAACATATGTGGAAACATACACTCTCTGTGTTAGAATGTTTAAAATCTGTTTCCTGATGCAACTGAAATGCTCAAAACTATTAGGCCCTTATCTGTTTCAGTCATATAATAGAACCTGGATTTAATATTTCAAGTGAGTTTAATACTTCACTGAGTTAGTGAAGAATAGAAAGAAAAAAACCCAACCCAGAAATGTTTATCAACAATTAGTTTTCTGATTTTTATACAACTCTTTAACAAATTACGTATCCAAAACCACATCTCCTTTTGCCATTATGTGAGGCTATAGGAGATTTGAGAGTCAATCAATACAGTCCAATCTAGTTTCCTGGGAAAGATCAAATTTTGAGTTTTCCTTCCTTTTTATTCCTAAAATCATTTCAGAAGAAAGATAGATGGATTCCTCTTTGGGGTTTTTCTTTCTTTCTTTTTATTTTTTAAATTTGATTTGACACTAGCCCATGAAAAGTTGTTATTCATTCTTGAAATTTGAAAGCAGCCGGTTGTCTCCTCATTGTTCTTTCCGACAGTATCAGTTCTGCTGTCGAAAATCAATATAACAGTTACCTCTCTATTACATGGCTTTCCAGGTCAAGCTACTCCTACCCGGAGGTGCGGATACAAGGACACACTCAGCTTAGTTATCAGTAATACCCATATATAAGTGTGAGAAGGTACGCGTGCCTGCAAGCACAATCAAAGACTGTCTCTCATATAACATATATTTCAAAGGTAATTTGCAAAAGAACTGATATTAAACTGAAAACCACAATTCAGGTAGAATTTTCGTAGTTGTCTATCAAACCAGTTTACAGGTTCGTGTAGTATAATTTATTTCTTATTGTGGGAAAATAAAAACGTTTGGAGGACAAATGAAACTTTCTGGATTAACTAACTCTAGGTGGGGAATAAAGTTCTTGCAGCATATAGGCAGGGATCATCTCTTCTTGCAACTCAATATTTGAAAGCTTCATAAAATACTGAGAAATATCATATATATATATAAATATTTATACATATATACATACGCATACTCACATAAACAGACACACATATACATATATACATACATATATACACAGCAACGTTTAAGTAGCTTGCTAAACAGCAATGGCACTGGTAGGGAGGAGAGAACATAGGCAGTAGTGTGTTGACTAGTGACATTTTTCTTTTAGAAGCCGTGTCATTATAAAGCCACTTATGCCATACTTTGTTTGGGTTTCTTTAAAGTATGAGAACCTAGAAAATACTTAAAATTCCATTCTAGTACAGAGGATTTAAAAAGATTAGGTTTCTCATTCTAATTTGGTAGCATAAAAGTCCTTAGTTTATATAGATTCATTTATTCTCCTACACATTAATTTTGTTGATTTATGAGGAATTTCCTAAAGATGTGCATTTGAATAGTTCTGAGAAATAGAATAAACCAAGGCTGGAGACATAGCTCAGTAGTTAAGAGCAATGACTACTCTACCAGAGAACCCAGCTTCAATTCCTAGCATTCCCATGGTGGCTCACAATGCTGTATCAACCTGGTTCCAACGGACTTGATGATCACGTCTGACCTATGTGTGCACCAGGCATGCACGGAGTACACAGACATACATTCAAGTAAAATATCCATACACATCAGATATTAAATACATCTCAATAAAGTTTAAATCTTAGAGCAAACATCTGCTTCTGGAGAAAATATACATGCTTTTCCACAGTTCTCCCTGTGCTCGATTAAAGTCCTTGGTAATTACATAAGACAGGTGTAAGGAAAGCTGGAAGGTAAAGAAAGGAGGCTGGCTATTTAGAGATCCTGGGATATAAATGAGCTTTTGTGATTCTTTTAGGAATATGTAGTATGTATGCTTTGTAAATTACAATGTAGAAAACAAGTTGATCTCTTAGAAAATATCTGTTAATTTGGACAACAAAAATCTCTACCAAAGCCTCCTTTCTTTGGCCAGAATATCAAGAAAAGAGCAGCTAGCAAAATAGAAAGCATTCAGTAAAGCTTCTAGACACGTAGAAATAACTGTGCCATCCCTCCATTTGTCCTAGGGAAAGCCCAGTGGGGAGCTAGATTTACCCCTTCGTCAGGGTCTAGATTTTAGATGCTAGTCTAGAAGGTGTTACAACTCTAACATCTTCTGTCAGTTTGCCTGCCACCAGTGCATTAGTACTACCTGCCTGATGGTCATGACACCTCATTGCCTAAGGTGACAATGGAAGTGATTTAGTGACCCAGGAGCCTTAACAATATCTGGCAGAAAGGAAACACTACCCCAACTTTGTGTTGAGATGATACCTGTGAGAGCTAGAGTAGCAGAGAGCTTTACCTTTGTCTCAGTGAGCCAGAGGCTGTCTATTTCTCCTGTCAGTGAGGATATACTAAGAGCCAAGCCACACTCCCTCTTCCCAGACAGGAGCACATGGCTGGAGGCCTACACTGAATCCCAGCTTTATCGATTAGTAACTAGTAGATCCTTCCTAAGGTGTTAAGTGGAAAACCTGGTTCTACCCTAGTCTAATTCTACCTAAGATGAGCTATGAAACTTTTTTCTCTCCACATTGATGTCAGAGGAAGATTGTATTGTGATGTAAATGAAATCCATAGTGTCTTGACCTATTATTCCAAGTTTACTCATCAGACCATGAACTAGGAAGATCTACAAATAAATGAAAATGAAATTGTGGCTATCGACACCAAGGGAGGGAGCAAATGTGCTGAATTCTCTCAAAATGACTAAAATAGTATTATAAAGTTGTTTCAATTATTTTAAAATGGCGTACAAATGAGTAATCAGGAACAATCACAAAGGAGAAAATAAAATGCCTAGGGGAAGAAATGGAACATTTGTGTCACAACTGAGAAAGTCGAACACTCTACATTCAGTACTAATTTTCACTGAAGACCAAATATCAGAGCACTGAAGGAATTGATGTACACTTATAATTCCAGAACTAGGAAGGCTTAGGGAAGAGGATCACACAGTCTACTCCAGGCTAGCCTATGTACTGGAAAAAGGGAAAGGAGGGAAGGAAAAGAAGGAAGACAGTAATGGAAGACCAGAAGATCTGGATAAAACTGTAGACCAAAACCCAACACCGATATTTGGAGACCATTCTACCAAGCTGTACCATATAATATATTCTTCAAGCTCACGCAAATCTTTTCCCAGGACAAATTATGTCTTTTGTAAGTCATACAATGAACCTCTCCAAATTTAAGACTAGAATAATGCCAGATTTTGTGTGTGATCACAATGGATTGAACCTGAAAATGTCACATGTATGTATATACGCCATGTAACACATGCTCAAACAACAGGCTGCTTACATGAGAATTCCTTTTTTTGTATTTTTTTATTTATTTTCTATATTCTTTGTTTACATTCTAAAAGCTTTTCCCTTTCCCAGTCCCTGCTTCGGTATGTCCCATAAGTCCTCTTCTCTCCATCCATTCTCCTATCTTTCCCCCTCCCTTTTCTCTGTCCAGGTACTCCCCTACAATGTTGGATCAAGCCTTTCCAGGATTAGAGCCCTCTTCTTCCTTCTTCATGGGAATCATTTGATATGCTAATTGTATCTTCAGTGTTCAGAGCTTCAGGGCTAATTAATATCCACCCATCAATGATTGCATTCCATGCGTATTCTTTTGTGGTTGCGCTACCTCGCTTAGGATGATATTTTCCAGTTCCATCCATTTGCCTAAAAAATTCATGAATTCATTGTTTTTAATTGCTGAGTAGTATTCCATTGTGTATATATACCACATTTTCTGTATCCATTCCTCCATTGAGGGATATCTGGGTTCTTTCCAGCTTCTGGCTATTATAAATAAGGCTGCTATGAACATAGTGGAGCATGTGTCCTTATTGCATGCTGGGGAATCTTCTGGGTATATGCCCAGGAGAGGTATAGCAGGGTCCTTCAGAAGTGTCATGTCCAGTTTTTTTAGGAACCACCAGTCTGATTTCCAGAGTGGTTATAACCTAACTATACCTCAGGGAAAAACTATGCTGTTAGCATTCTGTCTAACTGACTCCACCCCAGTTATCTGGCAACAGCCAGGTATGCTCCTGTCCACAGTTACCTGGCAACAGTCAGGTAGGGGCTTCTTGCCTCCTCCTCCCTCTTTTGCTCTCTTGCCCTCTTGCTCCTTCTCTCTCCCCATTCCCTTCCCCTCTTTCTCCTTGTGCTCATGGACAGCCTCTCTTCTTCTCTACTTCTCTCTCTCCTGAATAAACTCTATTCTATACTATACCATTGTGTGACTGGTCCCTCAGAGGGAAGGGATGTCTCTGCATGACAATCCATTGTGATCACACACACCCTGCTGAGACACCCCTTTCCCCCATATCTCACCACACACTCATAGAACATATCTTATACATCTTTATCTTTCTATAAACACATCACATAGCATTTGGGAAATACCAAAATTAGTAGAAAGACTTTACAACATTGAGCAGAAAAGAGAAAATACAAATTGTTAAAAAACACTGCATCTAAGAGAGGACTTTTAAGAAAGATATTGAAAACTGACCTTTAGCTAGACTAAGAAAGCAAAGGAGATTGAATAATCAAAATCAGAAGTGAGATATGAGAATTTATGACTGCCCCAACAGAAATAAAAAGAAGACTGATGAAGTTATAAATCAATAGACAACCTGAAAATGGATACATTACTAGAAACATATAAGCCAGCAAGTAAATAATGAAGAAATACAAAATTTCAATGAAATTGTAATTAGCATGTAGTTTGAATTAATAAACACAAAGTTAAGAAGAAAAGAAACTTGTCAGATCTGAAACAAATGAATTTCAGCAAAAAGTGATTCAATGCTAGTCTTTGCTTCTTTTTTTTTTTTAAAGAAGATTTATTTATTATTATATGTAAATACACCGTAGTTGCCTTTAGACACACCAGAAGAGGGCGTCAGATCTCATTACTGATGGTTGTGAGCCACCATGTGGTTGCTGGGATTTGAACTCAGGACCTTTGTAAGAACAGTCAGTGCTCTTAACCACTGAGCCATCTCTCCAGCCCTAGTCTTTGTTTCTTAAATGCTTCCAATAGACCAAAAAGAAGGGAATGTCTTCAAATGCAGTTTATGAAGCATTTCTCTGATACTAAAGCTAGCCTTCATGAAAGAAAGCCACAGAGCAGGATCCCTGGTGAATATAAACACAAACTCCTCTTCAAAATTAATAAGCAAAAAAGCAACAAAAAGGGATCATATATCATGTCCAAATTAATTTCATTTCTGGAATTTAAATGTAGCTTAATACATAAAAGTCAATAAATGTGGTGCACTATCTCAGCAAATGAATAGATAAAAAGCACATGATTATATCTCTATATGGAGACAGATGGTGCGTGACCAAACAACACTCATTCACAACAATATTCTTTTTTTGTTTGTTGTTGTTTTAGATTTATTTATTTTATGCATATGAGCACACCATTGCTCTCTTTCAGACACACTAGAAGAGGGCATCAGATCACATTCCAGATGACTGTGAGCCACCATGTGGTTGCTGGGGATTCAACTCAGGACCAATGGAAGAGCAGTGGGTGCTCTTAACTGCTGAGCCATCTCTCCAGCCCCCAAATAAAATTTTTTATCAACGAAGAGCATGTGAAATTATCTTAATAATGATAAGGATGAACAGACCAATCAGTTATCCTCTCAAGGGTGACAAAACTTATATCCTTGTTCTTGACCTGAAGTGCCACTACATGAAAGACTACCTCAATGTTCTCTGTCATATTAAAATGACATTATTTTCAGGGGGAAGAATCTCTCTTACAAGTTTTGCTGTTCTTGTTATCATTGTTTTGCTTGTTTGTTTGTTTGTGGGGGTGGGATTAGGGGAAGCCTCAAATTGAATACAGAACTCTGGGAATGTTACAAGTGTACTCTACCACTACAATGCTTCAGTATCTACTTGCCCAACTTCTGTCAAGGAATCCTAAGACTTACATGTACAAAAACCAGCAAGTCAGTCTTGAATGAAGTTACAAAACTGAAAGCATCAATATCTGATTTCAAAATATATTAGAAAGCTCTACTGATTCTACCATAAAGACAGAGCAACAGAACAAGCATATAAAGTCCAGAAGCAAAACTGCACGTATATACTTGGTTGTTTTGAGAAGACTATCAAGAATTCACTAAATGGGATTGATCTGGTGCTGCTAGGTATTCAAATGCTAAATTCTTTATCACAAGATCAGGTTACTTCCTCTTCCTGTCTCCTATACAGGCAAATTCCTACATAAAGCAGTCTTTGTTGTGTAAACCTTAATCCTAAATTTAAAGTTTGTGGCTAAATAGTAGCTTCAGACAAAGCCTGGAGAGAATAGAGTTAGGCTAAATTTCAGTCACCAGGGAGAGGTTTCCACTGGTAGGGACCAGCAGGGTAGAAGGTAGAGGAGGAGAAAGCAGAAGGGGAGAAGAAGAGGCCCCCGTGAGGCCTGATGAATCATGCATTACAAGGCCAAGGGTGGTAGATCCTGAGGACAGGCAGATGGAGCAGAAATAACCCAGTAGAGACCCAGACAGCAAGTACCTGGGGAGCACAACTGGGGCATTAACAGTCTAGAGTGCAGAGAAACAGACTAGGGGTAATTCACCCAGTAATTGTGGTAAGGCTGATTAAAAATTCCATAGGACTCTGCCTTGATTATTGGAGTGGGGCTACTAGCCCTGTCATATTAATAACTAATAAAATTATTAAATAGCATTTAAATGCCATTTACAATTTACAATAAGAAGATAATACCTCCAATGAACATTCTAGGGAAACTTTGATGCTCACACACAAAAAATGACATTAGATTCACATTACACAGGAAAATCAATAGAAAACTTTATTGAAGCTTTAAATGTAGGACATGACATAGTACAATAAAAAGAAACCATAATAAAGCATATTCATCGACTCCTACTACAGATGTAAACTATAACAACTCAGAGTAAACATATGAGATTATCTCCAATTTAAAACCTCTATACAACCAAGAAAACACTTCACAAGTGAGAAGTGTTGGGGTCGACTGTGGCTGTGGCTCCAGAAAGACCATGCCAGGCCAAACAGTTCTACATGAGGTTTATTGAGACGGTGAAGGGTAAAGGGTAAAGGTGGCAGCGGAAAGAGAAGAGGGGAAGGGTAGGTGTTCCTCTTATATATAAGGATGGTGATGTGGTCACAGGTCAAGGTGTGCTCAATGGATTCTGGGAATATGGCGGCTGTTGTCTTGGCAACAGGTGTACAGATTGCACTGTCACCTATGTGATGTCACAGGTTTTAGATGTCCTGGTACCAACAGGAAGTACAGCTAGCTGAGTGAGAATCATGTTTGTAAACCATAAACATAAGTGATGAGTTTCTGAAATATATAAAGGACTACAACACATAAGCTATGAATAAAAATTTCATTTTAAAAATTAGCCAAAGATTTGAGTAGATAATACCTCCAATGAACATTCTAGGGAAACTTTGATGCTCTCACACAAAAAATGACATTAGATTCACATTACACAGGAAAATCAATAGAAAACACACATTTTCAACAATCTTTGAACAAAATGTTTATATCATCCATCATCAGATAAATATAAATTAGCACAACAAAACATTGAACTGTATCTGTATTACTATACATATATGCTACAGAATTCCATTTATATGATGTGTGTAAAACAGTAAAAATTCTCCTCATAATAGAATGGAGATCTGAGTTTCATTTCTCAGATCTATAAATCAGTCCTCTGAACTCTGTGTGTGTGTGTGTGTGTCTGTGTGTGTGTCTGTGTGTGTGTATGTATGTGTGTATAATTAGCTTACACATATAACAACAACTAAAATATGCATTTAAGAAGAAACATTCTACTTATGAAAACAAGAGTGCTTATATTAATATACCTTATGTGGATAAAGAAATATTACTAAATTCTGAGAGATAAATTGTATAGGGATAACATATTGATCTATCCAGAAAATACTATAGTCCAAAAAGTTTGCAGTAATCCACAGATATATAGCTTTTGAAGACAGTTATTAGAGCAGAAAATAGAAAGGCCAGTTCAAAGCTACAACTGAAAGCCTTAAGACTTTTTTTTCCAAACTGTTGTGACAGAAACTGTCAGTAAAATAACAGAAGCAGAGCATTAATAATAAAAATTAATATTCCCATCCAAAGACCCACAGAACACACCTTAGAGAGTATCATGGGACATAAGGCAAAACACTCTAAATTTAATGAATTAAAATGACATACACTGCTTTCCCTGGCCATGGTGCAATAAACCTAAAAATTAATAACAGAAAGATGGAGAAGAGAACAACATATTTCTAAATAAACCAGGGGCAATGAGAAACCTTTGAAGTGGTATGTACTGAATGGACAAAAACACAGGATCTAAAGTGTGTGGACTGTTACTACAATACTGTTGAAGGGATTTCCCAGTTCTATTTGAACTGAGAAAAGATGTAAAGGAGAAAATCACAAATTTAAAATACTGAACTATGATTTCAGATGAATGTAAATCTTCTTACCATCCTATCACAAGCTGAAAGATTCTTGCCCAAAGCCAAGACTCAATGGGATCTATAGCTATCTCCTTTGCAATCTTAAACTCTTAAGTCAAGTATCTGCTCAACTGCACACGTCTTGTTCATTCGTCTAAGAACTGTCTGAAATTTGGTAATACTGGCATATTAACCTGAAGCTTTCTATGCTGTTTCATCCCCCCAGATTGAAGATAAGAGTGACTTTTTCCCAAGCTTTCCAAAACAGTAAGTCTTGGGGGCATATGAAGCCATGCTGAGAACTCAGGATGTCCTCACCCAGGCTGGAGTCATGACAAGTTCCTACAAGGCAGTAATCATCTTATGATGAGCAGCAAATTGCTCTCTTGAGCAATCCAACTTTCTCTGGAGTCAGCTGTCCTCCTACAGATGGATCTGAGATGAGGATAGAAAATCACAGCTCCATTAGGACTGCTGGAGAATGCAGCTATGCAAACCCCTTCGTTGCCTGCATTCTTAATTCTTTCATATATATTCCTGGTCACCCTGGTGTCCAGAGGACAGGGTTTAAGATGCTAGTCCCTTGTTTATTTTCTGGTGGTAACACTGAACAATGTATCTTTCTTTGCTTCACAATCACTCCATGATTTTAATTGGCAGAGATTGGCCTGATAACATTCCATAACATTCCCAGAAGGTCAAGTACCTGCTCTGTAAATCCGGTAACACTATAAATTGTTACTGATTTGCCTATGTATATGACTATGAGAAGGAAAAGGTTATTGCTCACTTGAAAATTGCAACACACACACACACAAAGTACCTATCAAACAGCAGTTACAAAAAGAAGTACCTACCATATCTCAGTTACAGAATTAGGGCAAAGTAGAACAATCTATTTTAACCTGCAGCCCTGACTTGCATTTGGTACACATTTCTTACCATTATTAAACTTCCATTCTATTCTTAACATGTGTAATTTTTTATGTAGCTTCTTAGCTTTCTTTTCCCTTTGAAAACTTGAAGACTAATCAAAACTTAAGAGTGTCGGGCATTGTAGGATGTGGAAATCACAAATTTCATCTATCAAAATATGAAACAGTGAGTGTCAAAGTATGTTTTGTATCATTACTATTAAAATATCTGTGTATTCTATTCATCCTACATCTGTTTGTCTATCTATAATCCATCTCTATATCTATCTATCTATCTATCTATCTATCGATCCATTTATCTATCATCTATCTATCTATCATCTATCTTATCTGTTATCTGTATCTTTCTATTTCTGTATCTATCTCTTATCTCTATCTATCTATCTATCTATCTATCTATCTATCTATCTATCGTTGGGGATTGGTTCTAAAGCTTAAACAAGTTAAAGGAGATTTTTTCTTTTGTCTCTCATTTCCAGATGCCTCCTGTTGGAACATAGTCCAGAAATGGAGTCATGTGAGGAGAAAACTCACTTGTGAGAAAACTCCAAGAAATCAAGATAAGAATCTTGTGACCTCAGTTTCTTCAAAAATACAAATTGTTCTTGGATTATGCTTTTGTCACCGTCCCAGGTGCAGATAGGAGTGAATTCCCTTCAGATTAGTCATTAAAACTGGCTATTGGCCTGGAGAGATGGCTCAGTGGTTAAGAGCACTGACTGCTCTTCCAAAGGTCCTGAGTTCAAATCCCAGCATCCACATGGTGGCTCACAACCATTTGTAATGAGATCTGATGCCCTTTTCTGGTGTGTCTGAAGACAACTACGGTGTACTTACATATAATAAATCAATAAATCTTTAAAAAAAAAACCAAAAAAAACAAAAAAAACCTGGCTATTATTATTTGTTTATAAACATCTACGGAAAAACATTGTCCATCACATGTGGCTTGCCATTGGGACTGTACATTTTATTCATGCAACTCCTCTTAAGCCTCAGAGTATAAATTGTCTGATGCTCTGAATAAAGTTGGCTATTATATGAAATTTTAGTCTGCCTTATTTATCTGGCTCCATCCTCTGAGGTCACACTGCCTCACAAGACTGCATCAGAATGGGGCTGTTCTGTCAGTCAGGTGGCAAAGTAAGAAAAAAGGAAATAGGGAAAGGTTATAGAATCTCAAGAGCCAACCCTAGAGATGTATTTCCTCTGGCAAAGCTCTACCTCCTAAAGGTTCCATAACCTTCCCAAGCCATGCCTCTGACTCAGAAGCAAGAATTTAAACACAAGAGCCTATGGAGGATATTTTCTACTTACAACACAACACTGTTTATTCTATTCTATTCTAGTCTATGCACCAGAAAGCACATTATACATTAAAGATAAATCAAATACAACTGCCACTAGTAAACTCTATGAACTTAGTAGATAGGACATTTCTTCCTTACCTCAGTAAGTTTTACAAGATTTTCAATAAGCTTCAACCTCACTAATCAGGCAAAATTAAAAAGGGATTATTAGCCTTGGGCATTGCTGTTCTAAGTTTTTAGAAGTCAGTGAAGGAATAGATTGGGGTGGCAGGGAGGTCACATGCTGGGAATTCTAAAAGCTTTAAGGTTCTTGTGGAGGGTTGTAGATTTGTGCCAGCCTGGGATACAAAGTGAGATCCTGTCTTTAAAAAATACCCTCTCAGCAGTAGAACACTTGCCTAGTGTAGGGCAGGGTCTGAGTATTGAAATGCAAAAGAAACCATGCAGGACTTATTATGCAAATTCTTCTGGTAAAAGTCGGAGTCTTCTACTTATGTAGCTATTCTAAAATGTCATTTTTTTTCCAGCAGAATTTAACATTGACTTATTCTCTGTGTTTGTCTCTGTTTCTGTCTCTCTGTCTCTCTCTGTCTCTGTCTTTCTCTCTCTCTCTCTCTGTCTGTCTCTCTGTCTCTCTGTCTGTCTGTCTCTGTCTCTCTGTCTCTCTCTCTCTCTCTCTGTGTGTGTGTGTGTGTACAGCATCTTTGTGAAACTCGGGACAGTTTGCTATTGTTGATTCTTTCCTACTGTAAGGATTCTGTGGCTTGAACTCAGGCATTTAGCCTTGCCTGCAACCACTGTCACCCACGGAACCTTCATCGTGGCCCCTTGCAGAAGAATTCGACATCATATAATACAGCGATAGAAGAATCATTGTGTAGCTAAAATGTTTCCTATAAATTAGATAGACTTGGCATAAGTTAATAGAGCCAGCTACTCCTCTTCCACACAGTTACTACTGATAAGTGTTATTTCCTTAAATGCCCTCTTCTGCCTTTTAGCAACATAAATTCTCATCAGCAGGATTTCTTTAACACTGAGTGGAATTATGCTATTCACTTCTGTGTGTCTTAGGATACCTGAGTCAAAGCTTTAAAAGTATACATATTCAATAAATATTGGCTAAAGAAACTAATGAGCAAATAAGTGATTACTTCATATCTTTTATAAAACCAACCCAAAGCCATGCTGTGGTTGCAGATTCCAGGAGACACAGTGCAGCAATGGCAGTACATTGAATGTTAAAAAGAAGCCAGGAACTTTGAACTCATCCCTGTGTCCAGGCAAATGTTTCCTTGTTATTTTATCTCATGGTGGAAGAGCAACCAAGCACCCGCAGAGAGAAAACTCAGACTGAATCAGAAACTCTCTGAGTCTGATTAGGGAATCAGGGCACTCCCTAATCCTGCCCTGCAAGCAGTGCTTCCTGACCCTATCACTCACCTCTTCAGTTTCAATGCTGATGAATTTTCTTGCCTATTTGGAGGAGACTTCCTTCCGAGCCACAGGAAGCTCTCCCAAATGAGCATCTCAAGTTTTCAGCATGGAGCTTCCCGTACTGTCAATGAGACTTGGTGGGTTCTTACTAAGCTCCTTAGGGAAGGTTGTACTTGTTGACAATAGCTGTTAGTACAAATAGCCATGAGTCAAAGGCGAAGGGCATCTCACTGTCCCTTTCCATGTACCCAAGCTTCATTGTGCATAAAGGCTACCAGAAGGCTTCCCAAACTCTCTAAGCATGTTTCCTGGAGGGCTTAGTTGCTGAGGGCTTCCTCGTACTTTTACAGGCAATGTGTGTTGGCATCAGAAGTCAGATTTGCAGCTTTTCAGTCTGCAAGAAGCATTGGCTGGCTTTTTAAACTTTAGAATACTGAACATTCTCACTGCAATCAAAGAGCAAATTCTGGGGGATGTCATTTCTTATACTGTTGTCGTCAGCTCCAGGCATTGTGGCTAACACTCATCTCATACCTATGAGAACATTCAAGGAACATCGTTGCTAACGTCCCACAGTGACCTTTGAAGGTGAACTTTCACTTCCACACCCATTTTACATAAAGAAACCGAGGCTCAGGCAGATGAAGCAATTTCCCAAGACTCTGCAGAGAGCAAGTGTAGAGATGACAAAAAGGGACCGTTGAGTTTAGAACCCTTTCTTCTCACTGGCTCCCAACTCTCTGGAAAATCTCACAGGATTAACATGTTATCGAGTGATCTACTGATTACATAGACCTTGTGGTATAAAATCCAGCATAAAGCCATCAACCGGAAATGCTTCAAAACTCAATGTAACATCTCAATAAAAAAAGAATACACTGTTACTCTTTTGATGGTCAAACACTATCGAAGACAATAGCTATTAGTACAAATAGCCATGAGTCAAAGGCAAAGGGCATCTCACTGTCCCTTTCCATGTACCCAAGCTTCATTGTGCATAAAGGCTACCAGAAGGCTTCCCAAACTCTCTAAGCAAGTTTCCTGGAGCCACTAAAGGTTCTGATGAATTTTCCAGACCCGAGAACACGATCCACATTTTGTAAAGCAGTCTAGAGCATGTCCTGGAGGCCATCCTCTGACCACTCTGAAAAAAATACAGATTTATATTTCTTTTCACGTTTGACTCTTAAAACTGCTATGGTTTACATGGAAAACTTCCTAAAGGACTTACTGAAAAAGGCTGGCAGGCTTTGTGCGTGAACAAACAACAGGTTTTGTTTTGGTAGAGACGGGCCAAGAACAAAACCCAACACCCAAATGCATATCCATCCTTGGCTTTCATACCCGTGTCCATCGCATATACCAAAGGTGCTTTCAAGGTACTAGGAAGAACATTTTACAGGAGAGGCCATTTCTACAACTCAGGAAAAGAGAAGTGTTTGGGAAAGCACCACTAGTTCTTGCTTTCATGCCCAAGTTACTCTGATAGTTAGGAAGTGAGTAAGGTCTGGATTGGCATTTCTTAGGGCAGTTGGATTGACAGCAGTAATTGCTGCCCTTAGGTGCAGTCAGAACGGTAATTCCCATAACTGGGTGTGGAGTTGGCACCTATCCTCCTTAAAGGGAGGAAATCTCACTTTACAGGGTAGGTCCGGACATGTCTCCCAAAATTTTTTTTGCCACTTGAATTTTGAGCTTTTTTTTTTTTTTTTTTTTTTTTTTTTTTTTTAACCTAAAAACTCATGATAGAATTTGGGCTTTTGCATTATTCTAAAGATGTGAAATCAGGTCAATACCTGAATAAAGAGACTGTGATTAAATTCTCAAAGAATCTAACACCCCCAGATTTCCTCACATATTTTTTCTTCTAAATTGATTTCTAAACAGTAAAAGAAAATGTGCATGCCTCATTAGAGAAAATAGCTGAATGTTAGTATTTACCCCCTTTTTAAAAAAGTTTATTAAGCACATACCATAGTTTCTAAAAAAAAATTAGGAAGATTTAGGATTTAATGTTCTTCTCAAAGAGATGCCAATGTTTCTCTTGGAAAGCGATTTTAAAGATTTGGGTGAAGAGGTTGCAAAGGCAGCAGGGGGCTTCTGAAAGTGCCTGCTAACTTCTGAGTATCTGGGCATTATTTTGGAAACAGAAGCAGTTTATTTATTTACTTATTTTTAGAAATGAACAGTAAGAAAAGTCCTTTTAACCAAGCAAGTTTAGCAAATATAATCTCAAGTAAGAAATTATTTCATATTTAACAATTTATTCATTCTAAAAATGTAAAATTTCTAAGATTTTCATGAATTTATGACATAACCTCAGAATTTCTAAGGAAAGTTACTGATTTCTTTTTATTTATAGTTCTTATTGCATATTGACAAATGGCTGTAAATATGTGTATCATAAAAGCTGTTGTTTCATATTTTAAAACAAGGCATATAGTCAAATCAAGTGTCATGAACACTGATGCTTAATATTTTATATAAGGTATTCAGGTCAAATCAAGCCAGTCAATCCTCCCTTACACATTTGACATCTGTGATAACAAAGTTTGAAATCTACCCCCTCAGTAACATGAACTCTACTCAATTACTGTGATATTGAACGTTATTCTTGTGATGTAGACATTTAACCCATCTCTACAATCAGGACATTATGAGCCGTTTATCAACAAATATATACATTCCAAAATCGTCCCCACTGTCATTATGATTAAGACAATTAAAAATAGCAAAAGACAATGACTTATCTTGCAGGTCCCCTGAATAGCAGTTTCTGCTCTTGTTTACTCATTTAAGAACATCCCCTCCTTGACTGACACGGTAGCACTTAGGGATAATCTTACCCTTTCCCGTAGCCAGCCTCTCAAGTGCCCAAGTGAAGAACATATCATTTTTGCTACATTAAGAGAACTTCTAATCAGAAACATAAATAAAGCAGGAGATCATTTTTGAAAATTAAGTAATAATCCAAAAATTAAGTCCTCATAGAATTTCTCTGTAATTAAAGTAGCATGCCAAGATCCTATGCCAGACACAAGGATTTGTTTTCCATTTAAAATAATTGACCCAAGGCTGGAGAGATGGCTCAGTTGTTAAGATCACTTTTTGTTCTTCTAGAGAACATGGGCTCAATGCCCAATGCCCAAATATTAGATTTTGACTGTCAATAACATCCTCCTTCCTCTTCTGGCTTCCATGGGCACCTAACACACACACACACACACACACACACACACACACACACACACACACACACCACTAAAACACAAAATAAATGTAAATAATAAAAAAATAAGATAAAATAAAACAAATGATCCATAAGGTGATCCCTTTAATATGGAGAGTAATTGTTAGCCAAATTAAAATTGTTTGCATTACTTATTTCTGAATACCTAACTGACTCTCTCTCTGTGTGTGTGTGTTTGTGTGTGTGTGTGTGTGTGTGTGTGTAGGGATTTGATGTATTTGGTTTGCTCTTTTGAAATGATCTCATGAGAAACCCAGGTTGGCCTTGAACTCATGAGTTTCCCAGCTTCAGCTGCACAATTTCTCAGACTGCAAGTGTGTGTCAATAAAACTGACTCAAATTACCAAGTTCGGGGGATTTAGTCTGAGCCTTATAATAATTTGGAACAGGTTTCGTCTTCATTTATGGATAAGGCCAATGACAGATGTTTATTAAGGGTATGTAGTGGGTTTTGGATTTTCTTCTATTTCCCTTTCACTTTGAACATCTTTTAAAAAATAGTTCAAATAATCTTCAGAGTCTCTTTTAAAATGCTCAAAGACTGGCAAATTTTAACTCTGGTATATAACGTGGCCTCTTCAAAAACTATGAGGAACAGAAAATCCTCCTCAATCTGTGTCGGTAAAGTGGCAAGCACCTTGACACCTTCTGATATGTTCACTCTACTTTCTTGGATGTGATGGATGCTTAGATCTCTCAGAATCCGCACTGTCAAATCCAGTAACCACCATTAATATAGTGAAAACCTCTACAGTTATTTTTCTGGTTTAATTAAAGAACTATCAAGAAGAACAGTTTGATTGTCTGGTTTCTATGTGATTTTGGAACCGCTTGGTATCAACCAAATTGGATCCTAAATAACAAACATGAAATCAATAAATTCAAAGTTCATTGTTTCTCATTATTACTGAGCTTAAGCTGGCTTTTAAAAAAAGTGTAACCATTTGTAGACCAGATAAGTGCTGTGTTTTAGTTCTTCTTCAGGCTACAAAGTTAGTGATACTGGTTTATATCAAGGTTCAGAGAGGAGGACTTCTTTCAGAGTCGTTCTAATGCTTCTGTCCCCACACAGGGAATGGGGCAGACACATAGACATTACCAAGCAAAGCAAGAGGATTTATTAAGCAAGAACCCTGAGGGAGGATGCTGGCTGGTGTAGGGTGAGAGGGTAACAGGTCAAACAGACCGCATGAAGGACCAGGGCTTTGATGACAGACATCTCCAGCATTTTGGCTTTTTTGTGCACGTGTTCTATCTGTCCCATTAGTGCTACGCTCAACTCCGGGTGTCCTTTATCTCATTAGCATCTTACATGTGATGCAGGATGCACGCTGCTTCTACCGTGTCTGACATGGAGGGCGGTGGGAAGAGTGGAGGAGTGAAGGGGAGGGACTGGACGGAAGGAGGTACAGGTTGGATGGACGGACAGATGACAGATTTCTTTTTTGTCATTTGTTTCATACATATGTATGGAACATATTTATATATGTATGAAACATGAAATTACATATGCTAATCTTAAGGCTGGGCAAAGCCTTCTGGGCCCCATTCTAAACTCTACACTTTGATTCATTAATGTTATAGAAAACATGTTAAACCTCATGCAATAAGCCAAAAGTTTTCTAATATTTGTCATAGTCTCTGGGTCTTTTTGTCATAGGAACATTTGTATCCCCTATTGGCATCCGTGTCCTTAGTTGAACATCTTAGGTCTATCAGCAAGTAAAATTAACAAGAAAAGCACAGAGTCACCTACTATAGCATTTACTATATATAACATAAAATAGTATTTTTTTCAATCCTTGCAGGAACCCAAGACTCTTCAAGGCTATCAAATATACTGAGTCTAACACTTTCATCTTCCTCCTTGTTTCCTCGACACAGAAAGTAGTAGGTAACCTGCCAGGCTTTCAGGAAGAAAAACCATCATTGCACTGACGTGACCCCTAAACACTCGCACTCGCGAGCAAAGGGCAGTTTCGTTGGAGAAAGCCCTGGATGAAGTGGTGGGAACTGCTGAGCAAATTCTCACCCTTGACTTTACTGGGTTTTAAGAATCCATGTGAAGATGTGGGATGCCCAGGGAAAAGCCTTCTGCTGTGCACTTAATTACATGGTTGCTGAGCAGAAAAGCTTCTAGGATTGGATACGTAGCTCCTGGAACATCATTTTTACTTGAACGAGGAAACTCCGAACAGTTCGTTGTTTTCATTGATTCTTTTAAGTATTAAGGTAGGGAATCACTGTAGGCCAGATTGGCCTACAACTCAAGATCCTTCTAAGTGCTGGGATTATGGTTGTGTCCTGACAATGCTCAGCCTTGTGATTTTTTTCCCTATGAAGGAAACCTGTTTGCAGTGTTAGCAACTGACAGCAGCTGCAGCTGTTGCTGAAACTGCCACTGCTGCTGCTGCTGCTGCTGCTGCTACTGTTGCTTCTGCTGCTGCTGCTGCTGCTGCTGCTGATGATGATGATGATACTGCTGCTTCCATGGTTGCTTCTGCTGCTGCTGCAAGCACTAAGCATCCAGAAGAAAATTCTCATGTGAGAAATTGGCATTCCTCAAGATGTGTTTGAAAGGCTCCGATTATTGAAATATGTTAGTGGATGAGCTTAGACAGAGTGCTAATGATTAACTGAGTGTGTTTTTTAATAGTGTAGCATTAATAATTTGGACATCAGAATAGCCTAGTACCCAAATAAAATTTCAGTATCAATGTGTGATATTATAAATATTTTAAAAGATGGTTTATTAATTAATTAATTAAAAGATAGATAGTACCTAGGTGGCTTGAATTTATGATCTTTCTGCTTTAGACTCCTGGTGGAGAGACACAGAGAGAGAGACAGAGAAGAGAGACAGAGAGACAGAGAGACAGACACACACACAGAATATGCATATATAAATGATAAATATCCCTTCTTTTGATTTTTTTCTCACTAACAACTACAAAATTGAGTTTCTGGAAAACAGAAGCACCTTTCCAATCCCAAAGACAATGCATGTCAAAGGTGTGATCCGATAGGAAGGGCCCTTGAATTGCGGATCCCTTCTTGCTTATAGGGAACTTTACCTTCTAGCTTTAAATTATGCTAGTATTTTCTCTCTCGCCTCTGTGAGGAAGAGGAAAGCAGAAGTGCACAGATGCAGAACCAAAGTTTATACTTGCCTACAGCTGGGGGGCATGCGGCCTTGTTTTATGGGTTATGAATTACAAGGGTGAAACAACAAATGTGTTTTTCTTTAATAAAGAAACCCAGTTTTACTAGGTGTTCTGTTGCTTGAACTGTTAGCGTAGAGATGGTTTAACACTACTAAGCAACTGTTAGAGTAACCTCACTTGTGGGCATTTAGACTTTTAGAGACATAGAAATGGGAGCTTTGAGGTCGCTGGGGAGTTTACAGGTAGAGAGACTTGGTATCCCACAATTTCTTTCCTCCCAACTCAGTTTAATTTACATTATAAGTCGTGGCGTAGAAGTTGAGTAATAACTTTAAAATAGTCCTTTAATCACTGCCCAGACCCTAAAACAAAGCCCAGGAAGCTCAGGTCAGATTAAGTGAGATGAAATTATGCTCTGAAATTTAAGGCGGTATTTACAACAGTTGAATCACCTCAGGTGGAGTTCAAAGACTGAAGAGAGTAGTGGGGGAAATGAGGAAGTGAGTCTCTCCAGAGTGGCATGAAGTCAGGCACCAAAGTGATGCCTCCCAGAGGTGAAATGGCTGTGTGTTTGGCTGTGTGTGTGGGGGGAGGTGAGGGCGGGGCGGGGGTGGGGAGGGCGACTGGCTATGCTGATCCAGCTCGGGAGTGGGGGATGGGGGGAGGGGGATGGGTCGGCTGACAACTGCATTTGCAGTCAAGCTCGGCATCCCTATTCACATCCCTCAACTCCACACCTGCCCAATGTGTGGCGAGCTTCAGTCGCGGCTTATTCTGCTTTTCTGTTTTTGTCTGACCTTTAGCCACTGCCCAAATTGATATTCCGATCTTATCTTGAACACAGAATCCAGACAGGCATCAAGATGCGGTAGAACTCAAACGAAGTCCACATCAAGCGCACGTAGAAGGGGAATGAAAGAAAGGAGGGGAGGGGTAGGGAAGAACAGAAAGGGAAGTAAAAAAGGCAAGTAAGCTTTTAGCGGATTTCAATTTTAACCTCACTGCGTAAATCCGCTTTCATTTTTTCCTAAACAGCGCCACCTAGTGTCCATTGTACCTCATTGACTTTTTTCCTTTTACCTTTTGCTTTGGGTGGGGGCAGGGGCGGGGACCGCAAGGATCTAGGAAAAAGGGTGCGGATGCCCTAAGGTTGAGAAAAATAAACGAGAAAACAAACTGCCCAGTCTTGGTGTCATAGAAATATTAAAGTAATATTTTGGAAACATTAAATAAAAGGCTTTCAAGAAGCAAAAGTAGTTTCAGATGTCTTATGAGATGACGGCTTCCGTACACATTCTCAGGTTTATTGCTATCATCATTATTATAAACTTCCTTTCGAAAATCTTTTGCATGTTTTCATGTCTGGGAATCATAAGAAAAAAAAGAAGCTTAGAATTTTTTTCCTCATTTCAGTGCTCAGCCCACCCACAGAGAAAACTGCCGGGGAGAGACGTTGACATTTGCCTTTTGCTTAGAAAGTCTGGAGTTGGCAGGAAGAAAGGGTTAACAAATGGCAGACTAGTCGCTCTCTTTTTAGCGTCCTAGGCGGTTTGTAGAGGGTCCAGGTAGGGCGGACGTGTGTACACACACACACACACACACACACACACACACACACAGCCCGTATCCCGCCCAGGCAGTGATTTAACCTAAGAGAACCGCTTGGCCTTAAAACAAATCACTTATTTGCAACGGGGAGTTTATCAAGTCGAGGGAATCCTTGTAACGCAGATAGTCTTCAGCAATATTTGCAGAGCAGGGTTCCCCGCTCCGCTGCCACTGCCTGGGGAGAGGTATCAGGCGGCGGTCAGCATCTGGGCTCTGCGTTTCTCTGCACACGTTAACAATCAAGTTAATTGAATTCATTGGCGTTTAGAAGCGGCCTCTAGCTCAGAGAGGGCTTTGAATGGCCAATTTCTCTCCCTCTCCCCTCAACTCCTCCCCGCCTCCCATCCCGCCCAGTCCCTCCCCTCCGGGTTCCCCAGTCTACACCTCCCTCCTCCACTCCCCTCACCCCGACTCCCTCCTCCGTCCTATTAAAACACCCACCGGCTCACTTGTTAAGACCCCCTTAAGTTGGAGGAGGCAGAAAGGCAACAACAGCGAAGAGGCGTCTGGAAAGAATTACCCAGCCCTGGCTTCGAGCAGCCCATTGAAACGGGGACTTGAACCAGCCAAAGACTTCTCCGTTCTGCTCTTGCTAGGTTCTGCTGAGACTTTACCAGGCTTTTAGGTTGATGTGAAAAAAAGAGACTTTGTGTCGTCGGAGGGAAGGGGATTGGAGGAAATAGCAAAACAGGGGGGAAAATTAATTTATTTTTAAAGCACATTTAGCAAAAAGAACTAGAAGACTTAAGTGCAACGGAAATAATAAAAGAGAATATTAGTGCAATTTCTTCTCAAAGAGGGGAGAACCAAGCATTTAAGGCTCCCCCATCTTTTTTTTTTAAATGTTGTTTTTAAATTTCTTATTTTTTTTGGCCGGTCGTCTCAAATTCATCTGATTTCTTATTACCTCAATTTTGGAAACTTCCTTCCACGACCCTCCGGGACCACACAGACAGGCGGAGGACGAGTCTATGAACAGGAACTGAACAAGGTACGTTATGAGACGCGTTTGGTGGAACTTTGAATGCCCTAGATAGACCGGGGATAGAGAAGAAATTATCGACAGAGCTTTAAAAATAATACCTAGTTTCTATAGAAACATTTGAGGTCTGAAGGCCCCCCCCCCCCCCACACACACAGAGACTACCCATGAGGGAATATTGCCAATCACTATCAAGTCTCGCAGCATACCCTGGGTTTTAGTCGTCCGGCGAAATCCGTTGCCTCTCTGGGCGCGCAGGTAACTTGCGTGGCCAAGGAAAGCTGATTGTCCCGAGGTGTACTTTTCCACTGGGCATCCTCCCGAGCATCAAAGAGGCTCCGGAGTGAGAAAACAGGGATTTCCACTGTGTAAGGAAAATTCATCCCACAACCATCCTTACGTTCCTACCCTTCCCGTCTTTCTCCCCCACTTCCCACCAGTATTTGGGGCAGGAACACCCTGGCACACTTCTGTGCGGGTGGGGTGGGGGTAGGGGGCACAAACAAACAAAAAAGCTCGATTTTGGCTTGAACTGAAAGGGTTAAAGGATCCGGGTTTCCAGCTCCCTTAGGCTGGAAGAGACCCCAAGGAAGGAAAGTCCTGCGCCACCTCCTCGCTCTACCATCCTGGTTCAGCCACTCCCCCCGGTTCCCGGGCCTCCACTCCTTTGCAGTTTCCAAACTCCATTAAAGTGTCAGGCAGCGAGCATCCGGGCACAGCCACCCTGCGAAAGCTTTTCTGGGGCAAAGGGGTCCCTCACGCAGGCATTTGCCACTGAGGGGAGAGAGGAGAGCTTTCATCCCTCTTTGCGCTGGCGGGCCGGCTCTGCCCACGGGCAGGGCGTGCGCGGGGACAGCGCTGCGCTCCCGCAGCTGCACCTAGTCCCGAGCCAAATCCGACGTGGCACGGAGCACGCTGGCGCTTCTTTCGTCTGTTGCAGCTGGAGACGCTGTTGTGTGGGGGGATTTGGGGACTCTGTCTCTAGCCCCTTGCCCAGTGTGGGGTCGAGGGGCCATGGGAGCCGGGGAAGAGGTGGGAGGAGAGCCAGAGACTGGATAATCAACACCTTGGGCCGAATTCGTCACGGTGGTTCCCGCCCAGAGTGAGCCAGGGCTTAGAAACCAGAGGGCGGGTCTGAAAGGAGGGTCTGTGTAAGGGTGAGAACTTCGTGGCGACAGAGGCAGCTTCCTCTGGCCTAAGAATGGCAGCTAAGGGGAGACAGCTCTGAAAGGACCCTTAAGACTTGGAAGAAGGGTTGGAGGCATAGGGGTGTCTGAAGACGAAGGCTTCTAAGACCCAGGTCTCATTACAGAGTGGTAGGTGCTGGTTTCCACCAGCACCGCTCTGGATAGCCCCAAAACTCCTGGGCACACTATTCTGACTCAGGTACCCTTGACACTAGGAAGCCAACTGCAGCAACCGGGTCCTGGCTTGGGACTTGCAGAAGCTCCTCCTGGGACCCTTTACTGCCAAATGAGTCTCTGTAACAGCTGCACAGAAACGCTACACTCCTTCAACCCACGTGGCTGGGCTGGGATTGCATTTGATGTCACACCCTGGGAGGAGTGTGTGATGAAATAGATTTGGAGGCTCTGATTGGCCAGGAAGCTCCGCCCCTTCCCCCCTACCCCCAGCGCCAGCCAGAGTCCAGAGTTTATACACTCACTCATGGTCTGCTTAGTGTAAAGCAAACAGTCGCTGGGCTTCCTTGAAGTGGGAAGACTTGCTTCCTAGCCCATTGTAGATTTCATAGCTTGGCCTGGGGTTTCCCACTGAAGAGAAGCATAAGGCAGTGAACCTTGGGAGGTGTTAAATCTAGGTGTGATGTGTTTTGAATAGGTTCTTTTAAGAATAAATATTTCAATGGTCAATACATATTTGATCAGAGCATATACATTTTTTCTTTCTTTCTTTCTTTCTTTCTTTCTTTCTTTCTTTCTTTCTTTCTTTTTTTAATTGAAAAGTGTATTTCCGTGGAATGAGCTAAAACACATATCCATGCCCAGGAACCTATTTATGGATGACATTTTACAGTTTGCAAAATAATAATAATAATAATAATAATGATAATATTTGGGTGAAAAGAACACAAACGTTAAATCTGTATTCTTTCTTGTCCAGCCTATGCAAAATGACTCATTCATAAACTTAATGTTTACATTTTTCTAGACAAGATTAGTAATTCAAACAAGATCGTGTTTTTGAGTACTAATAATCTTTTCCCAAAGGTGTTCCTAGTAGATAGAAAGGTTCTTTTGCATCTTTCGGTAAACATTTAGAGACAAAAAGCACAGATGTGGCATATAAGTTATGCGTTGTGTGTTCAAAATTCTTGGCAAATCCAAGTCCGGTATGGAGGTTCTGAATTAAAAAAAGTCTTGTATCTGGAATATCCTCTTTCCCGTTCTTGTTCCCATACACATTACCAGAGTTAGGTGACTTGAGGCATGCATTGTAAATCTATTGATTAGATACATTGTATCTAGATTATTTCTGTTATATCTAAAGCTTAATCCAAACTTTATCAAATAAAGTCATCAGCATATAAAGTCCAAATATGTAACAGATTAGTGATTATCATTATATTTGAATATCACTCTCCAGAGAGTAAATACGATATACAGTCAGCTCTTGTTCAGGAAAAAAGGACTTCCCCAATGGGTGACTAAGAGATAATAGTTACTAGAAAGTAAGTTAGCTTGCTGTAGTCCTTGTCCTTACATCTATAGGATGTAACTTCACAGCACTGAGCTTCATAATTACCTTTCTATTTGTGTTATCTGTACCAATCAAGATTTTTTGTCACTGTGGGTTAAGCCTGTATCTTGGATTCAAAGTGGAGACCCCCTTTGGAGATTTTTATTATAAATATAACTTTAAATCTGAGAATGAATAATAAGTTGTGTATTATCAACTCCCTGCATCTTGCATGACATGCAGCCCACAAATTAATGTAATGAGGGACTAACCCATGAGCTCTGTGTCTTTTCTGAGTTTTTTTGTTTTTTCAATTAAGCATACCTAGGCTGTGTTCTTAGAAGCTGTGAGGATAGGGACAGAACTTTTGGGAGCTGTTGCATTAGCTGAATAGGGTTCAGAGCTTCCGATATAGAAAATCCATTGCCATGAGTTATCATAACTTGCTTTTAATCATTTTTTCTGTCAGAGAAACTTGCATAGAATGAGTATAGACTTGCTACATATAGCTTTGCATTATTTCCCAGAGCCTGGACCTTTGTGTTTGCAGTTTATTATGTAACATTTTAACCTAAAGAGTAAGTTTCTAAGCCCAAGTCAAAAGAAGATTCCATGTATACTCATTGTGATTTCCTCTCTTCCACTATGAACACTGCTAGATGGTGGAGTTCAGGAGCCACCAGCAGTTGGAAGACTGATGTGGTAGAAGCATATGATTAAAACTGATGGCGCAACTGAGACACATTTGAAACCCCAAGTACCATTAGTGGGAGAGGGCTGCTTAAAGGCTCTGTATTCTGATCCTGCATCATGGGTTCCAGGGTTGTTGGTAGGAAAACCTAGGTGAGGCTAGAAACAGCAAGGCAGCTTCAAAGAGAGCTGAAGAAAGAGCTTAGATCACAGTCAGACAATAGCATTGATATGCTCTGATATGAAGACTTGTCTTCCTGTGGTCTTCAACTTCCAGCTCAGATTTCCAGTCCCAAAAGCTAACAGAAAGGAACCATCATGGAGAGGGAGGACTTTTTGTTGCACATTAAAATCTTGTGCTACACTAGTTGTAGCTTGAATCAGGGAACTCTGGTGTGATCAGCCACATGTCAGTTGATTTCATGTCTTTCCGTCAATTGCATCTACAGCAATAACCTTTCATTCACTATTCGTTCTTTGTTCATGACTAGCTGGCAGAAAGTTACCCAGTGTGAATACCTTTTGTTATGAAGATGAAAGTGGCCATTATCACATGCCTGCATCACTACTCCCAGTTCTGAAGGTTGTGCATAGCATATAAGGCCTACAGGATTAAAAATGAAGCTTTTATAAAATACTTAAGTAAATTTATTGTAAAGAAAGTTAATGTCCCGGTACTGGTATTATCTATCAATAGAGTTTGGAGCAATGCTTTTGAGAAAGAAATATCCTTTCAGTGACTCTTGTCATCTCTCTGCCTTGATGTGATTACATATTGGTAGCAATTTGGAGTCTTTAATGGATCTGAAAGTGTAATGAGGAGAAGAAGCAGAAGTTTACTTTACAAATTATTATTCCTTATTTGCATTAAAATATTGCCTTGTCTCAACAGTAATGACTACAAGAAACACTTTTAAATATATACCATATTTCAAGTAAATATGCATTTCAAGAAAATAGAATTACAAAGATCTCATTAATAGTTATGTAATATTAATAATTATATTAATATTATAATATTATGAGATTCTCCTTTTTTGTCAATCTCATTAAATCTCATTATCTTTTTTGGTGACTCCATATAATAACACTATTCCATAGTTTATGAAACTGAAGGTAGTTTATCTTATGCACCTTGTTCAAGGTTTCGCAGTGATTAAAAGGAGGAACTGGGAATCACTCTTTTTCCTTAGGCAACATTCTCTGGAATGAATGACCAAGCTGGACTTGAGCATAAGTACATCTAATGTCAAAACTCTTACTAATCTGGCCAATGCCTCATAATCTCTCCAGTTGAATTCATGCACACATACAACCAGAAGTCATTAGAGCCAAATTACAAAGCCGTGTGAGGATTACTGAACAGAACAGGACCTCAGGGGACAGCCTTTCAGTGTGTAAAAGATGATCTTCCTATCCCTCATACCCCAAACATGACCCCTGTCCTCATAAAATTGCTCAGATTGCAACTTTCATAATTGCTCTCAGGGATCCTGCATATCTTTTGGCTTTATTATCTTTATTGCCCCAAAGTCTTCTAGAGCTGGTCTGAGACTCCTAATAGTCATTAAACTGTAAACACTGGGAAGGTACCCTCTGACCTAATCTCAGTTGCTTTTTCCAGATGCTCATGCAACAAATCTGAGTGAACTTCAACTCCCCAGATCAAATGTAGAGCAGTGCTATATGAAATCTATGAGCACTCTGTTCTCATTAAGATCCTAAGACAAGGAAAGCAGCTGATAGCCTCTTCTTATTCAATAGCTTCCTGTCTCTAGGACACGAAAGGCCAAGGGTGAGGAAAAGGGTCTGTCTGATGCTTACTGACCCGGGGTCTCATGTGTGGGAGACAGGGCTACCAGAAAAGCTTTGTCCCCTCCACAGGTGGCAGCACTTGGAACAGTGGCATCTTTCTCATGGCAAAGCGGGATTTCTAATGCTACCAATAAAATTACACTTGCATAGATGGACCAGCAGCTTATTTGGAAGCAACACGATTTTCCATCTCTTCAGGCTGCGTGCATAGGCAACAGTACAGAAGCCCAGGTGGTTTTGAATATTGCCAGTCCTATATCTGGCTCTACCTTCATTCTCTACACACCATTATTACAAGAACACATCTGAAAGGTCTTCCCTTCTTTCTTCATGCTATACACTTTTGGTTTGTTTGCTTTAGCTAGAAACAGGAGACTTCTGTCTAATTTCTCATAAGGATTCAAAATTTCTCTGCAAATGCTATCTGAATTTTAGGACACTGTGTGGGTCGTACTCCTGGCTTGTGACTTTGGGCAGGTCACTCCAGTGCTCAATTTGTTTGTTTCTTTGTCATATACATGTATTGGAATATGCAATTAATAATATGCTTGCCACCTATAGACATTGAGGTGAAAAATATTATGCCTTAGAATGAAACAAGAACCTTTTTCTACCACTTGAGGCAAATAAATGATGAATAACTGGTAACAGGCACTACAGCCAGGATGAGGAGGAAGAGGAAGAGGAGGACAATTTTGATGAAATATCATTCACTCCATAGATATTTATGGTACATTAACTGTAAGTCAGGCAGTATTTTATGTCATGACATACATTAGTAAAAACAGCAGGTAGATAAATAAGTAGATAGATGCATGGATAGATGGATGTGATATTATACTGTACTCAGTAACCTCTTCTACATTTCGTTTTAACCCAGATTTCTGGGGATAATGGAATTTACTAAGTAATTGCTATCAAGTCCAAGTTCCGTTGCTATTTATAAGTCAATGAACTAAAAGCTTGATCCCACCACTCCCCAAATTCAAGTTTTACATTTTAAGTATTTACAGAATGCAAATTTCTAAATTATCTTAGGATCTAGGACTGAAATAACCCAGCTTCTCTAACTGAACAGAGAAGTCACATAGACATATTCTTCTTTTAGTAGGAAAGTTTTGTGTAACAGAGTGTTTGAATTACAGATTGTCTCAGAATGTTTTACACATATGGTGCCCACATCTATGAAATTGCCCAGAGCAATTAAACCACACACACACACACACACACACACACACAAATGTGTGTGTGTCACTCCCTGAGATCAATGTATCTGCTTGGCAAACAGGCTTCACCAAGTGCTTTTTGCCCTTTGGCCTGTTCTGAGGCGCTCTGCGTGTCTCGCCTGGCAGTCCGGAGCTGTAGCAGGAATATAAAGGTTCAATTCTAACCACATTTCTGCAGTTTGTTAGCAACTTTCCCAGGCTTGAAAAGGACATTCTGTAGACGCCTATGATGTAAGAGGGTGTTCCCACCTCGGCTGAGGCCAGCAGATGCTATGCGAACCCTCTCTGCATCCATGTGTGCTGATAAAAGGCAGGGAAAATGTGAATAATGGAAGAAGACTGGCAGGCTGTTCTTTTGCTAGTGATGGTGATTTTTGAGCACAAGCTAAGCACACACTTAAGCTTCTCCCTGGCAAATGCTTCGGTCCCCTTGAAATTTTTCACTCTTGTGAGAATGACTCATGTCTTGGAAATGACGAGCTCCGAGTCTGGTGCTTACAGCACCTTTAGGCATTGGTTAACGTGTCCTCTGGGAGTGTTCAGCATCCTGTCAGCTGTGCTAATTAACGAGGGATGGCGTCCCTGCTCACCTCTCACAGAAAACTCCCCAGCTTGCCTTTTCCCAGAACACTTAGTTTTGCATTTGTGCTAGGGTTGCTGTTATCAGACACCCCCCCACCCCCGACACACACACACACACACACACACACACACACATACACACCTCACACGGTGGTGTGCTGTGTATCTGCTCAGAGTGCAATTCACATCTGTAGCTTATTCAGGATGTATTTTTAGCTTCCTAGTCCTTTAAAGTGGGTCGTGACTCTGGGTTTTAGAAACACTTTCCACACTCTTTTGCTTTGCTCCTCAGCACAGTGTTGTTTTGAAGTCTGATGAGCATGAACAGATCATGTAAGAGAAGAAAATGATGTCTAGAAGGGAGAAAAATAGCCAGCAGTGGTCTCCATGTTTCTATGCATTATCTTGGTTATATTAACCAAGGTTAATGAGATCCATATATATATGTATATATATGTGTGTGTGTGTGTGTGTGTGTGTGTATGTGTATGTGTGTGTATATATGTGTGTGTATATATGTGTGTATGTGTGCGTGTATATATATGTGTGTGTGTGTGTGTGTGTGTGTGTGTGTGTGCGCACACGCGCGTGCATGTGTGTAAAATGTCCAATTAAAAGCTAAGCACGCTATTTATTGCTGACACAACCCCATGTAGCTACTTTGACTGATGAGCGAATACATTCCATATTTAATTCAATAACCAACTTCTCTTTTCATCTTGGGGTGATATATTCACCCAGAACTTTTCTGAAATATATTCAAACCAGAGGAGGATGAAGATTGGAGGGAAACGATCCTCTCTTTTAAATATTTCTCTCTTCTACTAGAAGAGGCACGTCTTATATTTCCACAGTCCCCAGTGTTGGAGCCCCATCATATTATCTGTAGAGGTAACATTAC
The DNA here is from genome assembly GCF_947179515.1 of Apodemus sylvaticus. NCBI lineage: Eukaryota > Metazoa > Chordata > Mammalia > Rodentia > Muridae > Apodemus > Apodemus sylvaticus. The sequence continues at coordinate 25,208,659 of NC_067488.1, read as the reverse complement.
TGGTGGAGTGACGCAGAGAAATCTCTGAGCAGTGTAGCACATACCTACTTAAGTATAATTAGATGCAACAGAATGCAGAAAGTGGCCACACAGGTGTTAATGGCCAAGATGATACCATATTCCTATGGAATATTCATATTTACAATTTGATAAGAATTATTAGGAAACTGTAGTATATGAAAGAAGAGATTTTATAGAGATAATTTTATCGAGTTTTTCATTTAAAAGAAAATCATTCAGTTTTCATAAATTATTATGTATTAATGATATGCAAAGCTGACCAATTCCCCAAGTGGTTGTAAAAACCTGAAGAAAGGAACACTGTATTTATAACAATTATGTGTTGTATGGTAGTTCATTTCTACAAGAGGGGGTTTAAAATAAAATAAAAAAGGTTTGTGAAGCAAAATTCTAATGCTCAGAATCAGATGTGTTTTGGGAGGTAAAAAAAACAACAAAAGTCTCTCTAGTCCTTAAATTACTTAAAACCTTTTTTAGACAGATATACACAGATTCTTGAGGTTAACTATCCAGATGACTTGGCAAATTCCAAACTAGTGTTAAAACATTCTCAAAATAAATAAATACATAAATGAATAAAATAAATAGATGGAAGGTGGGCAGCACTGGGGGTATATGACCCTGGAGGTTGTCATCTGGTTTTCACATGCACGCACAATCATGTGCATATGAACTTGGGCACACACACACACACACACACACACACACACCAACTTTGTTTAGGATATGTGCAGAATTTAGGGGTTAATTGGGAGTTAAAACACCCAAGATTTTACCTGTTAGATCTTTTCATTTAGGTTGGACTTCAGCTGTTGAAATTCAGGAGGATGTTATTTCTTACCCAATGATTGCTTTATTCTAATAATATGCATCTTGTTCTATGATGCTATTATTTTCCTGATCCTCATGACTGTATTAAGTAACAGTGGTGGGTGGAAGTAACATACACAGGACACCAGGAGTAAAGAACGTTAAGGTCAAAGGGGAATTTTAAAAATGTGAATATTGTCATTGAGCAGGTCTTAAAACACAAACACACAAACAAAAACCCTGAGCTCCATAAATGTGAGATGATCCTTGCAAGGTCACAGGACTAGCTGATAAGGCAGTCCCAGGACTCAGTCTTTCTGATCCCTAACCTCATCCAGATGCCTAGAGAAGATGTAAGCCCAGGGCCATGCGTTAGAGATGAAATGAAGTCATAGTTGGGAAACTCAGCAGCGTCTCCTGTGGATTTGCTACTCATCAGTAATTAGGGACTGAAGAAAGTATTGAGCAGGCAAAAAGATTACTTTGCATTTGGGCAATGTAGGTGTGATGCCTAACTGTGGCTATGCACAGAGAGACCTGCCACAGACAAAGGACTCTAAAAACAAAGTATCAAGGCATGTCTTCAGTGACACACATACTAGCACTAGCCACTCATTTGAGGCTTGAAATAGTCCAGGGAGTTGTGTTATCAGGGCATCCTGACTTTAGAGACTTGCATCAACATAATGAGTTTAGTGAGAAACTAAGTGTTACCATTCCTGAATGCTGTGTGGAGGAGGGGGCACGGCAAGTCCTAATGCAGGCTGCTGGGGAATTGTCTTAATCAGTGATGCACCCCCCTGGTAGCTGCCAGGCATACATTGGCAGCAGTAAGTGGATGATGTGGATTAGGAAAAAAAGCAAAAAGTACGTGAAGTTGGGAGGGGGACGTGGTGGCAGCATGGGACAAGTTGGAAAGCAGGAAGTAGGTGCTAGAATTGATCAAGCACATTGAATATGTGTATGAAATTATCAAACAATGGATATAGAATGAATAAAACTAAAGGGGGGACCCCCCCAATACTCTTTTGACAGCTCCTCCTGCCAACCCATGATATCTATATGTGATATGCAAGGGACGAGTGGTTAACCACAAGTATCTCTGATTACATTTCAGATGCATTGTGAGAGGTTTCTATGTGTCCTGAGAATAATTGGAACTACACTTTTTGGAGTGTCTCTCCTCCTCGGAATCACAGCTGCTTATATTGTTGGCTACCAGTTTATCCAAACAGATAATTACTATTTCTCTTTTGGACTGTACGGTGCCTTTTTAGCTTCACACCTCATCATCCAAAGCCTCTTTGCCTTTTTGGAACACCGGAAAATGAAAAAGTCCCTTGAAACCCCCATTAAATTGAACAAAACTGTAGCTCTCTGCATTGCTGCGTATCAAGAAGACCCTGACTACTTACGGAAATGTTTGCAATCTGTGAGAAGGCTGACCTACCCTGGGATTAAAGTCGTGATGGTCATAGATGGGAATTCAGATGATGACCTTTACATGATGGACATCTTCAGTGAGGTCATGGGCAGGGACAAATCGGCCACTTACATCTGGAAAAACAACTTCCATGAAAAGGGACCTGGTGAGACAGACGAGTCCCACAAAGAAAGTTCACAACATGTAACCCAATTGGTCTTGTCTAACAAAAGTATTTGCATCATGCAAAAATGGGGCGGAAAGAGAGAAGTCATGTACACAGCCTTCAGAGCACTGGGGCGAAGTGTGGATTATGTACAGGTAGGTCTGAAAATGCCTGCCAGGGCAAACATACATTCAAATAAAGCAGCTTTTGTATCTCCCCAGTCCTATGCTATAGCCCATCCTTGTCCCTTCCGAACACAGTGCTCCTTTCAGCCCATTGGAAAACAGCATGACTGTTAAAAGCACATTCTGAAAGACAGGGGGGAAAAAAAACCCAACCTTGTAAAACTGTTAAGAACATCTATGAAAGTGCTTCCTTGTGTATGCAATTGGTTAGAAATCTGGATTATTTGGACAGGACACCCCTTCTTTCGTTCTCTTCCTTTTCCTTAGTTCTTCTCTGACCCTCTAGGTACTGCCAAGTAAAATCCAACATCCTTGTCCACACTGTTTAAACACACACACACACACACACACACACACACACACACACACACACACCAGCAGCAGTAGCAGCAGCTCTGTAAGAAAACAGGGTCTTGCCTGAGTGGAAAGTTCTTCGGAGAGGCTGCAGAGTGAAGGGAAGCCTAGACAGTGATTGGTGGGTAGATGAGGTAAAAGCAAACCAGTGAAAACGACTTTGCAAAAAGAGAGAGAATTTTAAAACTGAGAGGGAGAGAGGAAAATGAAAAGGAGGGGTGAGACCATCATAGAGGGAGCAAACCCAGAGTAATGTTTATTTCACTCCCCAAACAGCATTACCTCACTGCAACTTGACCTTTGAGAGAGTTTGGGATGATGTGTGCTTGTTGGAAAATTAGGCAGGCTCTGTCTCTCCTTAATTGCCTTCTAGCTTTCTGTCAGGCTTCTTTTCTCTCAGTATGGGGCAATTTTCTCTCCTTAATTTTCTTGCAGCTTCTTCGGTTAGATTTTGACCATGAAGAGATCCAGAAAAGAGAAATACCCCTGGGTATAAGCAAGCCGCTGGTGCCCTGTGTCCATCTTCATGGAAGTGAAACCCTGTTCTCAGAAGTGGGATTCTATTGTTCAGGGATCTTTATTGACACATATCATGCTCCCAGGATCAAGAATGAGAATGAGCAGGGACTGGGTAATGATTTTAGAGTCATTGCCTGAGGATCTACCTAATGAGGGGGATAATTAGCTGTTGACTGAGAAAGTTTACCAGATAGAATAAACCAACCTTAAAAATGCTTCACAATAATTACATCAAACAACACATCCCTAGGGTTTAGCAAAAGTTACAATGTTATTTCATGCATAACTAAAGATTTTGCTATAGATATATTGTTTATTAAAGTACATTCCAATTTATGCTAAAATATAGAGCTTACCATCTGTTACCATGGGGCTAATTTCAGTTGGTGTTTTAAGAGTAGGAGGTATTTCACTGGCTTCTGTTTGCATATTAATATCACATCCATGGAGCCTGCATAAGTCTTCTCTTTTTGTCTCCTAATTTCTCAGTAGTAGACCTTTTGATGTTAAGTAAGTTTCAATTATTTCTAGACATTTGATGTTTATTTGCATGTTCTAGCATTGGAAGCTAGATGGGAAGATGATAGGACATTGCCCAAGAAGATATGGCAGATAACTTAGAACACAAAGAATAAACTTTTGTGCCTTAAGTGAGAAAACATCTGTTTAGTTCTAGTTACATTTGTCAATTTCAATGAAGACATCATTGTGTGTGCTCACTCTGTTCTTCCTTTTTCTTAGCCTACTCCTCTCAACTGCCCTTTTCCCATCATTCTTGTTTTGAAGTTTGTTTGTTTCCTTGACTACTTTGCACTGTGCCTGGCCAGGAAAAAGTAATACAAAATATAAAAGGATACAGTTAGCTCTCTGTGCAGTCTTCCTCTAGGCTAAACCTTCTAGAAGACTGACCCCAGTAGCTGCTGGTATCTAAGCTCTGAGGCTTTCTGAGACTCTCATCCAGATGTAAGCACTCAAAGAAGATTAAAAATCATTTAGTATCCTGAAGCTGGGTATTACTTCCTATATTGTCCCCATACACTCTCCTGTAAGATAACCATGCTTGGCTATAAAATGGCAGCTACTTAAGGTTCAAGCTAAACACAGAGTACTCTAATTTTCCCTTTGGACTGATCCAAAGTTTAGAAATGGTAAAGTAGAGGGCAAATTGCCACAAAAAGCAGAGAGATGTAAAGGCAGTGGTGACAAAGCACTGTTGGTGAATGAATTTTGGGGTAAATGCCTTAAGAAGAGGAAGAAGCAATGCCCCATGGGAAAAGACACTGGAGACAGATAGCTAAGGAAGACTGTGACCATCTGTGTACTTGCGAGAATACTGACTCATCATGTAGAGGTGTGGCCAAGACGTTTGGTTGCTAGTCACAGCTGGTCTTCGATGCTCTTCAGTACTTTGTGCACTTGAGTTTGGATTTCTGGCTTATTGTTCCTATGACCTATTATTTCATATCTTCACCATGCTCCCAGTTCCCTGTCCAAACTCCTCCCTGCCTAACTCTTAACAGATGATCTCACCTCCTACGAAGGAGAAACCCAACAATACGGATTCTGAATGTTCTTAAAGCCATCCTTACCCTCTATTGTGTATCCTGTTTCAATAGCACTTAACCTGATTGACTGACTTTGTGCATCAATGCTGCTCTTTCTCGCTAACCTCCACGGACCCCTTGGCTTTCTCCGATCTGCTCAGGAATACATCTTTAGTAATTGTGAACTCTACCTTTGTCTGTCTTCTCAGCTGACTACTGTCCCCAACTTGTCCCCTTTCAAACATCTAGCATTGTTTCAGAACAGTGAGGAAGTTCACAGTCAGGGAACATCTGTCTGTGTAGTAGCAGCTTCCCTGTGGTGATGATAGTTGCTCTCAGGGATAGAGAGGATAGAAAAATAGAACAAAATAAATAAAGTGAGGAAACGCAGTGAAAGGAACATAAACTTCACTGGTAGAGAAGGGAGAGACGAAGAAAGGGAAGATTTCAGATATTTGAAAGGATGCATTTTGTAATGACAGGAAAGGAGATGTTCTAGCCTATGCCTCTCCAAAGTGGAAGAATCTTTCTTACATCCTCAAAAGAATACTCATTTTGGTCATTTTATTTATTAAAACAACATACATTATGATAGTCTATTTTATGTATTGAAAAATCAGAATGAACTAAACTGAATTATCTGTACAAAATAAGTGTTCATGGATGGATCAGTGCTTTCTGATATATACCCACGATTTTTTTCTGAAAGTTTGGAAGCTTAAGATTAATTTTAAACATAACATTATTAGAAAGTAAAACATATTTTGATATCCACATTATACAACTGTTGATTCATGTCTCTTCTCTTTGAACATACATAATATAGCAAAGTAGTCAGTAGTCTGCAAGACAAAAAGAAAGTCAGCATCCACTGATGTGTGTGTTAGGGATTTTCCAAGTAGAAAGAATCCTACAATTATGAACGGTTTCTAAAGCAAGAATTACAAGTGGCAATTTTCTCATTATTTTCACATAGCAGTATCATAGGTATCCAGATTTCTTTGAGTAGGAAAAAATAAAGCTACATAATTTATAAGTGCACCGTTGGTCATCATCCTCATTGAACACACACACACACACACACACACACACACACACACATACATGTAGCGGTACTCCAGTGTCACTGCTTGTGGTTCGATGCTGCAGATACTAGGCTAGCTGACCTATAAGCTTCTAGGGATATTCTAGACTCCACCTCAAATCTTGTTATAGAGACACCAGGATTAGAGGTGTCTATGCAATCATTCCCAGTCTTGGTTGGGTTCTAGAGACTCTAACTGAGGTCTTCCACTTGTTGGAGCGTTCATTACCCATTGAGGTATTTTGAAAGCCTCATGGGTTCTATGTTCTATATTTTCAAATTCTCATTAAAACTTACTTCTCACCTCCAAATCAATATTCATAGCTTTTGGGAAATTGTATACATATATACAATGACAAAAATTACGACTGAGCCAATATACATGTTTTGACTAGGGTCAAACAAGGTAATTGTTTGCTTTGCTGTTTTAATAATTATCTTTATAGCCATTTGTGCTACCATACCTACATTTTTCTGTGCTTTTTGTTGATAATTAGTTATGATAAAAAAATCAAACAAAAAGCAGGGCATGCTTATTTTTTGTACTTCTTTCTTCCAAACAACAACTCAATCTAAAATTTTTTTCCTGACATGTGATCTAAATTTGTCATATACTAGTGAGGCTCTGGTTTCCCTGTTTCAGGGGTGGGTCATAGTTTAGCTATGCTAACTTTAACAAGAACTCTTTCTTTGAACTAGAGACATGAATTTATGTCTTTGGCTTTTTTTGTTTGTTATACTTCTTCATTTCTATTTATTAAGTACTTACTATGAACTATCCATTACTAAATGATTTATAAATATTATCTTATCAAGAAACCATTATGATAAACTTTTGGCAAGGATAATCTATATGTTTGTCTTGAGGGACAGAAGCCTAGAGACTTGAGCTTAGGGGCTCAAGTTAAGAATCTAGTCCAAGTTTATGTGACTGGCAGATTCTGGATTGGGAACTGTTTTATTTATTTTTATTCTTTTTTTAAAAAAATATTTATTTGTTTATTATATCTAAGTACACTGTAGCTGTCTTCAGACACCAGAAGAGGGCATCAGATCTTTTTTTATGGATGATTGTGAGCCACCATGTGGGTGCTGGGATTTGAACTCAGGACCTTTTGGTGAGCAGTCAGTGTTATTATCCGCTGATCCATCTCTCCAGCCCCATTTATTTTTATTCTTCACTCTTGCATGGTGCAAGATGCTTTCATTTTTCTCCTTTATGTATCTCTTTTTCTCTGTCTCCATCTCTCCTCCTCATTCTTTCTCTTCTCTTCTCTTCTCTTCTCTTCTCTTCTCTTCTCTTCTCTTCTCTCTCCCTTCCTCCCTCCCCCTCCCTCCTCCCCCCCTATCCTTTATGCTTTCTGTCCAGAGTTTAAACCCAGGGCTTTATGCTTTCTAGGACTGTGCTCTAGCACTAAATTCATCCCATTTCTTTCTTTCCATTCCACAGTAAGTTCGTTCTGGAGTATCATTAGAGGAATTTAGGGAGAATGTCATCATCTTCTGTTTCCTCACTGGTAACTCCTGGGGAGGGGTTTTGTGGTCATTTCTGTTTATTTGTTCCTTCTTTTACCTCACCCTTTCCCCTTTCATTTAGAGACATTGTTTGGGATAGGGGAGCAGAACATCTGTTTACTTTTATAATTGAGTTGTAGCTATAACCAAAACCAAAGCCCCCACACTCTAGAAGTAGTCTCACCGATTCAAAGTTAAGATGAAGGGTCAAAATTAAGATGTAGGGTCGGGATCAAGAAAGAGTTGAACAGGAAAAGAATTACTCCAGTACTGCCAGAAGGGGTCTTGATTTCTTCTGAATTTGTTTCCTCTTGGAAGTCAGCCACCGCAGTACTGATTTCCTCTTGCCATGTTGACTTTACACTGCTCTTTGATTCAGCTATGAAATATGGAGGAATCCACTAGTGAAGCGGAATGGGAAGACTGTTTTCAAAGGAGTCAGTGAGACATGCAGGATCTTTGAGAGGCATTTGGTGGAAAAGTACTCTTGAGAGGAGTTCTAACTAGATTGTTGTGAGTTTCTGGCCTGTTGTAGATGGTGCTGGGTAAGCTGTAATCTGTTCACACCTTAAGAGATGCTCTTCATGTAATCACATAATCTAGTCTGTGGCCCTTTTAGTGAATCTCTCTATTGAGCACTCTTGATCCGTCAGCTTTGGGTTCCCATAAATAAATAATTTAAGGGTTCTTACTTTATACTAATGGCATACAGTGCTTTGTAACACAGGCAGTACATACATATTGAGGATTTTGCTAGGTTGCCTTGATGATGGTAAGTTCAAAGCCATGCACTAGTAAGATACACGATTCAAGAATTCAGGTTTCTTTAACTGTTTCTTAGTCATTCGAGGTTCCTCTGTTGAGAATTCTCTGTTTAGCTCTGCACCCCATTTTAAATTGGGTTATTTGGTTGTTGGAGTCTAACTTCTTGAGCTCTTTATTTATTTTGGATATGAGGCCTTTATCAGATGTAGGGTTAGGGAAGATCTTTTCCCAATCTCTAGGTTTCTCTTTTGTCCTGTTGAGAGTGTTGCTTGCCACATAGAAGCTTTTCGGTTTCAGGGAGGTCCCTTTTATTAATTGTTGATCTTAGAGTCTGAACCGTTGATATTCAGTTTAGGAAATTTTCTCCTGAAGCAAGGCATTCAAAGCTATTTCCCACTTTCTCTTCTATGAAATTTAGTGTATTTTGTGTGAGCCCCCAAAACTGGAGCAATGGCTTTTCCAAAAGCTATTGCCTGAGTGTGTTATGTGTTCCTAAATAGGGCTGTCTTGTCTGGCCTCAGTGGGAGAGGATGCACTCAATCTGGCAGGGACTTTATGCATCAGGGTTGGAGGATACTCAGAGGGGCCCACCCACACAGAGGAGAAGGGAAGGGAATAAGGGGAAGGATCTCAGTGAGGAGGAGACCGTGATGGAGTAGCAGTTAGGATATTAGTTAATTAATTAACTAATTAATTAAAATGAATTCAGGTTTCTTGATTCTATAAACACTTATTCTTAAAGCAAGGAGTCTTTACTGTAGAAAATCTATACATTAGCTGACATTTTCTGCTGTGAAGTCCCACTTTTTGTACCATAGAGAGGAAGGGAACCTTTGAAAAGCCTGAATGATTAAAACTGGGATTTAAAACATTTAGTCTCAGCACTGTTGCTACTACTTTTTTTGTGTGTGTGAAAATAGGGCCTTTTTCTAAAACCAATTCCTTTGATCCCAAAGTTGGCAAACTTTGCTTGTAAAGCATTAGAGAGTAAATATTATGCTTTGCCACCATTTGGGTTTGTTGACGTGTGAACATGGCTGAAGATAACAGGTACAAGAACATACATGACCAGATGCCATGGGCAGTAAAATTTGAATTTCATATAATCTATGTGCATCCCCAAATATCTTTCTTTTATTTCCTTTCAGATTCAAACACATAAAGTCATCCTTAAGTCCTAGACAATTAGAAGCAAATAGGTAGCAGGCTGGTATTTACCTAAACCCTTTAGTTTGCCAATCCCTAATCAATACCCAGTCCTATAGAGAAGGTACTGTTAACTGTAGGCTAAACCACTGGAAGTAATAACCAGAGAGTGTTAGTCTTTCTGAGATTAAAACAATGTGGCTTATTCTTCCCAATAGTAGATTGGACTGACTATTTATATTAATTGTTTACTTAGAGGTTATTATTATTACTACTACTCATTTCCATTATCTGTTACTGAGAAATAAACTAACCATTATGTACTACAGCAATTCACAATCAGACCCTGTGTGGATAAGACTTTTGATTTGTGCCCCATTTCCTGTGTGCAAATCACATCCTGAAACTTTTCTGGCTGTGGAGTTCAGCTACTCATGAACTGGTCTATGTCTGCCCTGGGTTCTAATGCTAAGATTAGGCAGTCGACATTCACTTCTCCTTATTAAGTGGTGAGGAGAAAACCAGAAACAATATCCTATTAGGTGAATTTTAAAGAGTAAAGTTGTATATTTCACATCATCTTATTAAGTAAATATTCCTGTGCCCTGAGCACACATGCTTTTTCCAACTGGCAAAGACAGAGTTTGTAGTTGGCACTACATCTCTAAACAGCATCCAGAAACTGAAAATCTTTAAAGCTCTTAAATCCTATGATAACAAACCCCTTCCCGGGAGACTTCTGAGAACCCATTTTTCCCCTGATATAGCTAAGCTCACCCGAATAGCCTCTCTCAGAGAACTTCTGGGTTTCTTTTACAAAGTGGGAGGGGCCAATTTAAATATGTCAAACCTTAGAGGTTAGGTTCAAGTTTAGCCATTTCAAAGTAAGCAAGTTCTTGCTTGCTTATACTCAGAAGCAGGTGGGGCTATTTGAACATTAATTCTAGATTGCCCCTTTCCTGTTGCTTTAAGCTTATTTTAGCTCTCTGGTTTTACCATTCCTGACTTAAGTCAATAGAGGTACATGTGGCCTTAACTTTGTGCGCTGGCTAAAGGTGTGTCTGAAGGATGTGCCTACACCTCTCTTTCCCCTTAGCTTAGGCCTCCTGCCCAGCATGCAGGTTTATGTAAACTGTGGTAAACAAGTCACAGGAGAGGCGAGGTCAGGTTTTGGTGACTTTATATAGCTTACTCAGGTTTAGAATGCTTGAACCTCTAAGTGTTGGTGAATGCTTGTGTTCTATAATGAGAAACTTACGACTACCTTTTGCTTAGTTAGTCCTACTCAAAATACATAAATGACTCTATTGATCCTATATGTAAAATTTAAAAATCAACAAAACAAAAAGCCACAATAAGAACAATGTAGTTTTTTTTTAATTTATAAAGGAGTATTTCTACTTAGCAAATCAAAAAAGTAAAATCCACAGTTTAAGGAGAAATTATTTATTTAAATCTAAAATGAAAAAATTATGTTTTAAATTTGGATGACCATACATTATTTAAACCCACAAATGCCAATAGCACATTTAAATAACTGTTTCCACCAATCTTGATGAGCAAGAAATCTTTTCAGGCAAATAGCCATTAATAAAGTTGAAAGAGATGTTTTTAAAATGTTCTGATTCCTTAGTTAATACAGTGAGTGATTAATACTACAAGTAAAAAATGACGTGAGCTCCCGAAAGTCCATGCTTGTATAATATATTTACCTTTTCAAGTTATTATTTTTTAAAGAAGTTTGGAGACTTGTCAAAAATTGCTCTTTTTAATTATTAATATGGTTATGTTGGTTGGTAATGGTAATATTCTCTGAAAATGTGCTTTAGGTGATTCTTGTACTTGGGCAAACATTATAAATGCATATATACATTAAAAATGCATATATACATTAAAAAAAACCTACAAAGCCACTTGATGGTATAATCTTCTGGGGCCACTAGCAAACATATTGCCCATCTTGGTTTAAAATATCATGGTGTTGAATATGGGTGTAGATAGGATAAGTGGTGACGAGGAGGATGAGGATATGCAGATAGCCAGAATCTCGATGGCAGGAAACAGAATGCTGGAGCAGTGAGCAACACTTAGCATATACCAGTCTTCTTATTTAGTGTCTGGTGTGGGGGTGGGTTAGCTAATTTTCTCATTGCTGCAATCAAATACCTCACAAGAAACACCTTAGGGGAGGGAGGATTTGTTTCCCCTGAAGAGTTGAAGGAATATAAACCCATCATGACTGGGAAGTCATGGCTGAGGGCAGCTCTGTGTTCAAGGAAGCTTTCGGCAGCTACTGGCTCACCTCTTGAAGGACAGTAAGCAGAGAGGACAGAGACCAAGGTAAAATTTACAGAACCCATCTCTCAGGATTTTAGTGAGGAGCTATCCCTCTCTCCCCCCCCTCTTTCTCTTTTGGTTTTTTGGATTTGGTTTTTTTCGAGACAGGTTTGTTTCTCTGTGTAGCCCTGGCTGCTGGCTGTCCTAGAACTCACTCTGTAGACCAGGCTGGCCTCGAACTCAGAAATCCACCTACCTCTGCCTCCCAGTGTGCTGGGATTACAGGCATGAGCCACCACCGCCTGACTGAGGAGCTACCTCTTAAAGATTCCACAAACGTTCCAAACTAGTCTACTAGCTAGAGATCAAGTTCCTATAGTAAGTCAAGGAGGTCATTTTATATTCAAACTCTAGCAGGATGTTCAATGGCTCATCACGTACAAGTTACATTTGTTAAGGCTTCAGTGAATTTAACAGAAAAAGAGAGTACTATGTCCCATTAATACATGTTGCTGTGCTCTTACCAGGGGTGGTTTCCGTTGTCATAACAAAATATGCAAGACTGGATACTTTAAATGACTGGATACATTAAATGACGTTTATTTGACTTGGAGTTCTGGAGACTGAGAAGGTCAAGGCACTCTGATAGAGTCTTTCACACACAGCAGGATGAAGAAGCAGAAAGCCAACCCTAGAGTGTGTGAAAGGACAACTGAGAGAAGCCAGGACAGGCAGCTTCTGTTGCCAAAATGTGAGACATCCCTGGCAAATTGAAATAGGCTGGTGATCTACACTCCACCATCATTTGAACTAGCTTGCTTAATGGACAAAACACTCTATGTTGGCAATGGTATACAGAATCTTCTGTCACATTTGTGACGTTTTCTGACAGTCCGGTGAGGATAAGGCGAAGGGTGCAGGGCCTGATCTCAGTTGTGGCTGAGGTACAGTATGGTTCTCTTTAAGTCATCTCCTGCTTCCTTCCTTGCAGGTGTGTGACTCAGACACCATGCTTGATCCTGCCTCATCCGTGGAGATGGTGAAGGTCTTAGAAGAAGACCCTATGGTTGGAGGTGTGGGGGGAGATGTCCAGGTACACATGGCTTCATTATTTTTATAAGACATGGTTTTCAGAATAATCTTGATTCATTCGGTGTTTATTGGTCTAATGTTCTGTGGTCTTAGTGCTGGTCACATTTGAGAATTTGTACTCCTGTTTTTCTTACCTAAGTTGAAATAATCTGAAACATATATGCTTAGCCCTGGCATATAACATGTATTTGTAGTGACTGAAAAATTACATGTAACACAAATGAATTGATGAGTAATGATTTTCACCAGGCACTGTCAGACCCCAGGTTAGCCACCAAGGGGTTGGTTAGAAATACAGTATAAAGGCCTGCAGAGATGCCTGAATTGCAGGTGGAGCATTTGCTATTTTTACAGAGACTTTGGAGTCCAGCATTCATACAATGGCAAGCAACCAAGCATAACTCCAATTCCATTTCCATTTTCTGCTCTCTGTGGACGCTGCATGAATATAATGCACATCCATACAGGCAGTAAAAGCACTCATACGCATAAAATTTAAAAATTTATATAAACTGAACCATAAAAGAGGAAAAGAGACAGCAATTTGTATTTACAACAGTAAGAAAAGATAAAGACAAAATTAATAAGTGACCCATGATTTTTTTAGTAGCAGAGAAATGATTACTAATGACAGCACGCTGATGCTTCTCAGACAGAAAGGGGAGCATGTGGAAATATGCAAAGGTCAGGGCTTCCAAAGTATGGGATCTGATTTCATTTGATTTTAATAACAGATGAGAAACCCAGAGAAACGAGCCTCGGTGGTGTTGTGTGACCCATGTGTGCACGCTGCTGATAAAGACAATAATGACATAAACAAAGAAATAGATTGGTAATTAAACAGTAACTTACAAAATCTAGATAGAGAATGAAGAAAACCAAGAGAGAATTTGGAGAATTCTCTAGGTTCTTATATCTTTCATATCTTAGATGATAATTTCCAAAAGCACATCTGGGAAAATTTAGGATTGATGATTGATAACTTAAAATTTAAAATCATAACCAGAGAGCCCAAAGTATGGATGAGCCTAGATAATATCAGAAGAAGATGAAAATAAAGAAGTAAAAATCCATTAATATACAGACCTAACCAACCGAACCTATTTCCTAATACAAAACCCTAGAGGACAAGATAAAGGAATGGCAGAAAGGAGGGAAGACAAAATGGAGTCAGAAAAGAACAGATTTCACTTCAGGCAGTCGTCTCAGGATATTTTGGGACCTCTTGGTATTATTAGGCTAAGGCTAAACTTTTATTTATCTACTTTTTTTTCTACTTGCAGATTTTAAACAAGTATGATTCTTGGATCTCCTTCCTCAGCAGTGTGAGATACTGGATGGCTTTTAACATAGAAAGGGCCTGCCAGTCTTATTTTGGCTGTGTCCAGTGCATAAGCGGTCCTCTGGGAATGTACAGAAACTCCTTGCTGCATGAGTTTGTGGAAGACTGGTACAATCAGGAATTCATGGGTAACCAATGCAGTTTCGGTGATGACAGACACCTGACCAACAGGGTGCTGAGTCTGGGCTATGCAACTAAATACACGGCTCGGTCCAAGTGCCTTACTGAAACACCCATAGAGTATCTGAGATGGCTGAACCAGCAGACCCGTTGGAGCAAGTCCTACTTCCGAGAGTGGCTGTACAATGCCATGTGGTTCCACAAGCATCACTTGTGGATGACCTACGAAGCTGTTATCACTGGATTCTTTCCTTTCTTTCTCATCGCCACAGTCATCCAGCTCTTCTACAGGGGTAAAATCTGGAACATCCTCCTCTTCCTGTTAACTGTCCAGCTAGTGGGTCTCATTAAGTCATCTTTCGCCAGCTGCCTTAGAGGAAATATTGTCATGGTCTTCATGTCTCTCTATTCAGTCTTATACATGTCAAGTCTACTTCCTGCCAAGATGTTTGCGATCGCGACCATCAACAAAGCTGGGTGGGGCACGTCTGGAAGGAAGACCATTGTTGTTAATTTCATAGGACTTATTCCAGTGTCCGTGTGGTTTACAATCCTTCTAGGCGGTGTGATTTTCACCATTTATAAGGAATCTAAAAAGCCATTTTCCGAATCCAAACAGACTGTTCTCATCGTGGGAACCTTGATCTATGCATGCTACTGGGTCATGCTTTTGACTCTGTATGTGGTTCTCATCAATAAGTGTGGCAGGCGGAAGAAGGGACAGCAGTACGACATGGTGCTTGATGTATGATGATGTGTGCAGTAACACCTGGACAGACACACAGACACATAGACACACACACACATCTTAGCTCCTCAAGGGGCTGTGCAGTACTGTGGCATCTCACCCTGCCACCACAGGCGACATATCACTGCTGCTGGGACTTGAACAAAGACATTCGATGGGGTGGTTTTTTTTTTTTTTATTTTATAATTCTGCCAAAGCAAACTGACACATCAGTGAGAAGAAAGTCCAATTAAATCTGACAGTTTGAGGAAGGTGGGATGACGTCTTGGTTTGTGCACTTTTCCCTTAGTGTGCATCCGCCTGACAGTGTTTGTTCTAAATACCTCACTTGCCATGCTTTCTGTGGGCGATCATGGAAGAAAAGGATTCTGAAAACTCAAGGGAACATTTTTTCAACCTACACATCCTAACTTATGGACCATTTTGATAGCTGATTATCTTCTTTCTATTTTTGTTTTTTTTTAAGGAAAATTGTCTTTACCAAATGAAATGCCAAAGGAAAATTGAAAGCCACTGGCTATGCTGTATTTTGATATAATTGTACTGTGTTTTTAAATTTTGTATCCAATTTTTAAAAACAAAATTTCACACCATAGTATATATTTTACTTCTCTGGCAAAATACACTTTTGTTCTTTTTGTTTTATATATATATGTAATAAAATAGGTTCTAAAAAATCCATACTATAAAAAAAATTAACCTGCCCAAAATGTGAAACGTGGTTGACTGATGTTCATAAAAGAATAAAATGTTTCTCTTTTTCTCTACATTTCATAATTGAATAGTTATTTCTGTGAAAAATGTAAACTTTGAATACTCTAACATTTTATTTCTTTTAGAAAGGGCCAAGATACTGTCAACTCGTAGGTAAAAATACATACTCACATGTGTGCAAGAGCCAATCATTAAAGTTGAGGCCGAAAGGGTAGAAAAGTGCAATGTTTGAAAAATATTTTTTTTTCAAAAGGGAATCCTAGTCTTTGGAAAAAGGAAAACAAAACACTGGGCTCCTTGTACTGAATAAATGTAAACATCCAAGACAGATCATCATCATCGGCAGAGATGATGGCAGTGGTTGGGTAGGCCTAGTTAAAATGGAAAGCTGGTGAGACTTTATCTGTGTGATTGGGACATCAGAAGTTTTATTCTGAGGCCTGAATGTGGCAGACCTTAACATAGACACAATAAGTGTGTCTCCCCTTTTTAGTGTCTGAGTTTGCCAATTCACCCTGCCTGTTAGTGATGTTTACATGGATGAACTGTAAGTGATACACAGCACAATTCAGAACTGGCACATTTATGTTCCCAGTGTCATCTTCACTTCTCAGGAAGGGTATTTTTTTTCTCAATTATACAGGTAAATCTCTCCATCTCTACTTGGCCTTCCTAAAAATCTGCACAAGTCAAAATGATGTCAACATGTAATCAGTATTACTAAGGACTGGTCAATGTAAAAAGTGATGTACCAGTTCCTCCAAACATGGCTAATTCAGTTATCATGGGGCCTTAGTTGTTCAGTTTGACTTTTCGCATGATTTATCTTGCCTTGTGGCTGGTGCTGGGTAGGCCTGTTAGACACTCAGAACAAAAGAATAGCTGCACAAATGCCTTACGGCGAAGCAGGAACAGTGTCAACGCTCTGCTTCCTTACTATGCAGACTTCCACACCACACACAAAGGTAGCAAGATACTATCTGAGGAAAAGCTGCACATTCTACCTTGGGAGTACAAAGAGGTCCGTTCAAGTTCTGAAAAACTCCGACTCTTGCTGTATGGAGAGCTAGTGGGAAACGAACACACCCTGACAATAAATGAAACTAAAACTTGAGTTTGCCTTTTTAACTATTTATGTTCTAAGTTAAGCTTTGATAACGTTCAAATGTCAAATTTTCTCATTCTTATAAAAAGTTGAATTAATTGCCTTGTATTTATTTTAGCAATTATTCAATGTATTTCCATTATAGTATGTATAGTATAATTGATTTTTTTGTAAATAAAATATTTTTGATAAGATTACTGTCTCTCTTTTCTAAGGGAAAGGTTTTGTTTTCCTCACTGTAATGGTATGCAGTTTAAGATGGGTGTGTAAAAAATATGACTGGTGTAAGATAATATGTCAGCTAATGATTCTTATGCTGCATAGAAATCTCCCAAGTTGGTGTTATTTGGAAATCTTGGAACCATCTCAGACACAGAGATAGGGAAACCATATCAACTAAATTAATCTTTGACTATGAGTTTTTTTCTTTATGCATCCTCTAAAGTTGCCTAAATTAGAGACGTTTTTAACTATATCAATAAAATCAAAGAGTGAAGCAAAGCAGTAAGCAAGTTTGTTTACTATTGCAT
The DNA here is from genome assembly GCF_947179515.1 of Apodemus sylvaticus. Classification (NCBI taxonomy): domain Eukaryota; kingdom Metazoa; phylum Chordata; class Mammalia; order Rodentia; family Muridae; genus Apodemus; species Apodemus sylvaticus. Next base: position 25,191,199 of record NC_067488.1, on the reverse strand, counting down.
TATGCATAAAAAATAAAATTCTAAAAGTAATTGAAATTGACTAACATGGGCAACAGTTAAATGGTTTGTTACCATTATATAACAGTTAAATGGACTGCTGTCAGCCACTAAACACAATGTAACCAGAGACTATGTGAGACTGTTGGGGAAAGCCACACTTGAAATATACATGACCATTTTGTACAGTAGTGTCTGATTTTGTAATGAGCAGTGTTTAAATGTGGTTATATCTAGTTATAGCAATATGGCTAATTTATATTCTGTATACATTTTTTTGTATTCTAGGATGATAAAGTTGTATTGCTTTTACACAAAGAAAAAAGATAATAAATATCATTTTTTAAAAAGTAGGTTGAGGCATCTAATAGCATTTCCTGGCTTAAGGGCTTTGGTGGTTAACATTGTTCTATTTTCCCAGGTTTCATTTAAATTCATCCATTTTTTAAAAGTTTTTTATTTTTCTACTTTTTATAGTTTCTAAGAATTCTCATTTCTTCAGCAACTATCATAAAACCAGATTCACCAGGTATTATGGTCTCAGTAGGGAATAGAGATATTATTGATTCTAGTTCCAAGAGTTCACTGCTAAAGGCTCATGCTAAAGTAAGGATTGGCAATCTTGTGATGGAGAAAGATGGTCCACATTTCTGGTGTTGAGGGACTCATGGTATGGCATGAAAATTCTCACCTCTGCCATCTTAGCACAAAAGGAAACATGAACAGGTGATATGTAAATGATCCTATGTGATATATATATGTGTGTGTGTGTATGTGTGGTGTATTGCATATATATATATACATACACACACACACATATATATATATATATATATATACATTTATATATATGAATAAACTTGTGAAAGTAGGAAGGAATTGTTTGTTTGCATCACTGTTTGAAGGTACAGTTCATCATTTCAGGTGTATGAGGCAACTGGTCACATGGTATTGACAGTTATGAAGCAGAAAGACATAAATTCTTGTGATCAGCTTAACTTACCCTTTCTATTCCATTCAGAACCTGGTCCTAAGAATGGCACTACCCACATTCTAGGTCAGTCTTCATTTTCAATTAAACTTTTTCCAGCACTTCTAAAGACATTCAGAAATATATCATGGAAAGTCCGGGTGTCATCAAGTTGACATCAAAATCCATTTCATACCATGTCCTGGTTATTTCTTCCTTGGGGATTTTGAACTCTTTTCTAGGTCTTCAATAAAAGTCTAATAGGCTCTTATTAAATGTGTAAGAATCCAGTGTGTGCTGATATCCAGAATAAAACTCAGTACTGACAAGTTTGTATCTGACAAAATAAGACTATCGAGGTAGCCAAAAACTGGGTCGTTGGGAGGAAGGATATGATGCTGACACCCAGTGGATTGGAGTGCTCATTCCACTCCATCGAGTCCACTTCTTATTCAACACTCCAGTTGTTTCAGTTAGAAGAGTATAACAATGCCCCTGCAGCCACCTGTGTAGGGGTGTTATAGATATTTAAAAGGGAAAACTGAAAAGAAAACCATTTCAAATTCAGAGCTCTGCTGATTTGTTGCTATTATTTATGAACATTGGATGGCTCTCAGATTTTCCCCATGGTAGAGAAATGTATGTCCTTCCATCTTCCTGTACTCCTCTCTGTACCCTTATCATGACTGTCCTGGGCCAGGCTCTTAGCACAGTGTGCTCAGTGTCAGAGTCTTCTGCCTCTTACCTGCTCTTGTTCTTTAATTCTTCATGAAACAGTCAATGGGAGAGCTTGTAGCCCACCTGCTTAGAGGCCTCCATGTGCCATTTCGCTCAGGATCCCACGGTCCATGAGGCCCAATACATTTGCCACTCTCTCTTTTCATGGCTGCTTGTTAAACATACCTTTTCTGTATTTATTACACACTTGGGCTATATTTTTCTGTTCCTTGGCCAAGACAAACTTGCTCTTTCTCAGGACTAGAAACAGTTACTATTTACTTTGCCCAAAGCACTCTTCTCCAAGAAGTTACCATGGCTGATTTCTTCTTGTCATACAGATCACCTCCTAAGAGTCCTTTCCTGGCCGTGCTATGGAGTGGGATCCTCTAATCCCCTCCATTGCCTACTATCACATTCTGTTACATTATTAAACTGCATTTATCATAGTCAGAGAGTAGAATATATATTTATTTACTTGATTGGTGACTCCTTTAGCACACCAGGTGTAAAAATCAGAAAGCAGAGGCATACTCTATATCTCAGAGCCAAGGAATGTGCTAGGCACACAGAATGTGCTAACAAATGTGGCTGAATTCACATAACATGGTATAACGCCAAATATCATCAGCTTTGTATAAATCTAGTAGGAAAATACCTATAGCATCATTGGATTTCCCCTTTCCCAGATAATGCTATTCCCATAAGCCCTTTAAAAAGTTTCAAAAAAAATTTTTAATAATATGGTTACATCATTTTTCTCTATTCTTTTTCCTTCCTCTGACCCTTCCAACCCTTACCCCTCTGTTTTCTACCCCAATTCTTTCTGTTGCTTCATTTTCTTTCAAGTTCCTGGTCTCTCTCTCTCTCCCTCTCTCTCTCTCCCTCCCTCCCTCCCTTCGCCCCCTCTCTCTCTCACACACACACACTCACAACATACAGTCTCTTCAGAATTGATTTCACAGGGGATCATTTGGTATTATATATATAATTAGAGGGACTCTCTACAGGGGAAGACTACTCCCATCCCAAAGCTTCCTCAGTTACCTGTAATCCTTTGTCTAGGACTGAGGTCCCATGAGTTTTCTCCTTTTCCACATTAGTATGTCTATTGCTGTTATCTTTGATTAGGTCTTGTTTAGACATTCATAGTGTTGAAACATCATGGCAGAAGCTTCCTTGTCCTTTCCAGGATACACAACCCCATAGCAGATGCCACAGGACTCTGGCTCTTATAAATCTTTCCAGGCCTACTTCTGTCATGTCTTTTATTGTAGATCTATCCATGGGGGCTGGGAGCCCCAAAGTGAGTTGTTTTCTTCATATTGACCAATTTTTTACTTCTTGTAAATGTGGTGACTTTTCTTGATCAGATGATGTCCAGCCTGCCCTTCTGTTTACACAATGTGATACTGTCTATATATAGTCAGAAGTAATTTTGAGGATAGTTAACTTTAGACCTGAGTGACCAACACTGAAGTCAAAAACAGACCACATAGGAAACTAAATTTAAACTCACTAATTCTTTTAATGACAGAAAAGAAGGTTGTTTCTTCTCCATGCTGTTTGTTGTCATGAATTAAGAACCATTCCATAGCAGACCCAAACAAAATTTTTAAAAATATATGGCTTGATTTTGAGCAGACTCTTAAACTAGAGCTTTGTCCCTTTAGAATGTTTTTTATCAACCACGGGGGAATATGGATTTAAGCTCCCAATCAATCTTTGTTATCTAGACAACATCCTTCCTAAATATGTGTCATATAATCCTAGGAAGGGAAAAACTACTTCTGTATATACTGAAGTTACTACTTTTCAAACATCTGGACCCAGTTGACAGAAGTCTAGCTCCATATAACCAAGGATGTAGGTATTGGGTTGGGATCTATCTGTAACTTTCCCTAAGTAAAGTTTTGGCAGAGGACACACAGAAATCAAGGAGCACAAAGGAAGCTGAGAACTTCCAGTGACCTTCCCGGATGTTGACTGACTGAGGCTGCTGAAGTTGCTGTAATCCCAGCAGGTGGCCACTTTCCAAATTGTTCACAATTACTTCTGGGCATATAGAGATGATATCTCACCGTATGGAGAGAAGCCCAGTCTGGATGAGGCTGTTTAAGAAAGTGTCTCCATGGGGATGACTTTATCTGGCAAAGGGCAAATCCAATGATGCTGTAGCTACTTCCCATCTTCCCTCCTCATGCTTGAGTCATTTCCTTCATAGACAAGATAAGGAGTAGCCCGAAGAATTACCACTGGGTAAGAATTCACATATAAAAGTTGAATTATTTCTCTAGAGTTGATGTAACTGCTAAGTTTCCGGAGTCAGATAAACATGGGCCTTCTCAGCAATAACTCTTTCTTCCCTCTACCCTTGTGAATGGGAACAGATAACAGACCAAGTCTTTCACTCTGAACCCACTGATAAAGTAAATTAGTTCATGTTTTTCTACTTAAAATAAATTGGTAGACTGAAGGGAGATTTAACTTTAGAGTGCACGTTAGTAAATAGATACCAATTCAATCATGAGATTTTCGTTAATTATCCTTATAAGGCTTCAAATATCTTATCCGATTATCTTCTAGCTTAAGTGCCTTTAGGACTTTTCAAATACATGAAGGACAATTAGTGCCGCAATATTTTGATTTGCAAAGAACAACAAAGCTATTTGGAGGTGTTTAAAACTCCTCAATTGGCTAATGGGAAGCTTCAGTTAGAAACCTCATTAAGGTTTGAAAACAGTTGCTAATGAATGAGAACAAGAAGGCTCAAAGTTAGTTCCAACACTGACTTGGTCTGGAACGAGGAGGTATTTTTTATTAGCTACTTACCATGATTTCCAAATATGATTATTTTATGAAAAAAAGGATTATTTTGTGTAGCAGATGTCTTGTGATCATTTTAGCCTGCAATTAGTTTTGCCTCTTTTGAATGTCTGGCACAGTACAGTGGTCCATAAATGTCTCTTTCATTCTGTTTCTAGAACTTAATACATTATTGAATTTCATTGGAGTTCATGCTAGAGGAAACAAAGAATTACCTGACATGAAGAGTATCAGTGTACTGCACACTGAAGAAGATAGCTTGATTTAGTATAATATATAACATGTGAGTTACATATACCTTATAAGAAAGCATAGTTATGAAGCAGGGTCCCCCTCTTTCATATGTTACCAAGGAGCCCAGAATGTAGAAGAGGAGATGGACAGAGTGTCAATCACAGACCCTAATCAATGAGTCATTCCCTCACATTACACAAGTCAACATGAACAAATCTGGAGTAGTGTCATTGTGGCCACATATTCCATGAGATACTTTAGAGCACTCCAAGTTCTGGAAGCTTCTGCCTCAATGCCTCCAACATGGATGGGTGAAGGGGTACTGTATACATTTCCATTTGCCCAGCATGACTGCAACTCATCTTTATGTGCAAGACACACCCTTAGAATCCCTGTTTTGGCTAAGCATACCCTTACGTTCCTTGATACTATGCTCTCACTTCCCTTAGGCTGGTTGCTTGCTTTGCTTGTTTGTTCTTGTTTTGTGACTGTCACTCCACTGTCACATCTACAGTAAGCTTGTCTCCTTGGAATGACCCTTCCACTTGGGCTTTATTTCCTCTCCTTTAATATCCAGACAATACCGATATGAGTGAGAACTCAGGAGGCTTACACTACACGATCCTGGATGAAGGGCTTTACTATTGTTGGTTATTCCTAAGGACCATAAATAAACCCTAAGTCAATTCTGAATATTTACCACATATCATATATCTTATATATGTTCCTGCACACATACCTTGATATATAATTTACTTTTGTTTTTCCAGATAGTGTAAAGCAAAGTGGATCCATGAAAACACCTATAAATTAGTGAAAGGAGGCAAATATAGGTAGAGGAAAAAAAAGCTACAGGAAGACTAATCTAGAATGGAGGCCTTAGTCTATTGTCCATGGTTTCTGGAGCTGTAAAAGTCCTGCTGATTGACTTCAGTTCAGACAAAGAGACTGTGTCTCTGTCATTCCATAGACTATATCAACTAGTAATTACATGAAAGTTCTGATAGGGCTATTATAGGGGCAGAGGAAAAGATTCAGCAGTAGGTATTTCCCTACAGACCAGGGAAATTCCAGGGGAGAAAGTCAATTGTCATTCAAAACAGTAGTCAACACTTGGCAGCAGGAGGGATGAGTAATTGTATCCTAAGGCAGAGAAGTAGGCAAGTCATCTTCTGCACTGTGCTCATTTAAATTTTAGGTGTTCTATTGGGAAAGTTAGTCAAAATACCTTGCTCAGGGCTCAAGAACCTGTCTTTCCTACAACTTGTTCTGCACTGTGCTCATTTAAATGTTAGGTTTTTCTGTTGGGAAAGTTAGTCAAAATACCTTGCTCAGGGCTCAGGAACCTGTCTTTCCTACAACCTAGTGGCCATTTTGGTCACTGTTGCAAGAGATCTTGAATCCAACCCCACATGGGAAATACTCTTTTTCTTCAGATTTTTTCCTTCCATTCTCAGGCAGAATTTCCTTTCCTTCATTAGCAAATTGTCCTTTTACAAGATTTCTCATGCTGTCCCTGGCAAGAGTGGATTTCCCCAAACACTGGAAAATTCATAACTCTAAGGCCCGTTTCATTGCTTCCTGAATTGCTTCACAGCCCTTATTTTTCTCTACTTTTCTTTCTCAGGAGATTCTATCATGATACCAAGCTTTGGTGCCTCCCAAAGGCAACATGCCTGGTATTTCCTAACTTTCTATAGCACCTGATCTCTTACATGCACACCTTTGATAAACTTAAAGTCTGCAGGAGTGCTTCACTACAATGCTTAGTAGATGCTTTTATGGGAAATCTGGGGCAGAGGATGTGTGCAATAAAGCTTGGTAGAAATTCGCAGGATGCCCTCCGTTTTCCTTCAAAACCATAGTAGAGGACTTTGTGTCCTCTTGATAGAACATTTGTGTTTTCAATAAACTCTAGAATCAGTAGTTTAAATGCCAGAGGGGACTGAGATACTGCCTGCTATTTATTGTCTCTCTTTGTCCCTGAATCCTGTTGAATTTCAGAAGACTGTACTGATGATCATTAAAACACTAAATGTGAACCACCACCACCACCACCACCACAACAACAAGGTAATAGTAATAATAATTAATACTGATGATGATGGACATAGCAAATAGGACTATGACTTGGACTTGAATTTATGTTTCTTAAGGAAAAGTTAGTAATCTTACCACATTAGGTAGGTACAAGTAAGGATAGCTTGGAGTTGCAACACATTACATCTGAACACACATATTCATACTAAGTCAAAAATAATCCTTTGTAAAACAAGAGTAATCAATTAGTCTCTCTCTCTCTCTCTCTCTCTCTCTCTCTCTCTCTCTCTCTGTCTCTTTCAGACAAGAAAACAAAAAAGATCATTTTCCCCCAAGCAAGATAAACCATTCTACTGTGGACAAGTTGACCCATAATATGTTAATATTAGAGAATAATACATATCTAGAGTTAATGGCAACATGATTAGAGTAAGCCCCACCTGCTATTCACAAAACATTTCTTTTCAGGAATCAAAACTTTTTATATTCATTTTTTCATATAAGATAATTGGAGATTTACACAGTGGTTATTCTAACAGAGCCCAGGTTGTTGACCTCTTTACTTCCATTCTCTTACTAATTACATTTTGTAAAACTGTCTTAACAGTACTAGGAACAGCAAGGCAAGTTTGACACAATCCTTCAATCCTGCTTAGGTAACCCTGGTATACTTGGTGTGTGTGTGTGTGTGTGTGTGTGTGTGTGTGCATGTGCACATGTGTCTGATTAGTTCTCTATTGTATTCCATGTATATGTGCTTACCTTCTCAGTCAATTTATAATCCCATTGTATGAATCCTTTATGTTGTTGATTTATAACTACACACTTACATCTCAAAGTCTCATTTTCATTAAGAATACAAAAACAGAATAAGCAATTTGCTGTGCAATATTGGATGAAGCTATTGAGAGAAAGAAGTTAGAGGTGTTGAAGATCCTGCTGCTACTGGATACTTGTGGAAACTTTAGATCTTGTGACAAGCATGAGAATTTAGGTCATTGGATCTCTGGCCCCTTTTTTTCCCTTTGGTTTTGCTTCCTGGTTTCCAAGAGGGGAGCAGTTTACTTTATCACATACTACAATAATAATGATACAATAATAATGATGATGCAATAATAGTAATGGTATAGATCCAAAGCAATGATGAAGCAGCAATGGATGGAAGCCGTAGAAAATGTAAATTAATCTTTATTATCCTCTACAGTTTGCCACAGTGATGGATAACAACCACCATTCTAAATATTCTATTCCCCGAATAGTCCTCTTTGTCCAAAGTGCTCCCAAAAGCAACTTATAGGGAAGCATACTCCCATGGAAGCTGTCTTACACACAATGCCATCTGAAGTGCACTGCAGGAGGAGTTGCTCAATTCAACCATGAGTATAGCTGGAGGTCAAGTCCAGGATCCTGGGAACTGGTCGAGGGAACCACATGCTTTGTAGCAGAGCAGTGCTGATTAAGGTTATTAGGGTTGGGCACTGCATAAAATGCTCACTGAAGATATTTAGCTTTGAAACATATGGTGTATGATTCTTGCTGAAAAAAAAAAAAGCACAACCAGGAAGCAACTCTTCTTCCTGCCCAGCTGAAGAAACCCTCTACTAGCACACCTTACTCATCCAGCAAGCACAGTAAAAAAATGCCTACGGGAAAATAGATGGTTTGGGAGTTGATCGGCAATAAATCTGTACCTGGTCCTGATCGTGTTCAGGCAATGCTGTGCATGTCAATGACAAGTGTTAGTGGTATTTATAATTGCCATTGCAGAACAGGAGAGCTAGCGAAGGAAGTCAGGGAAAAGGAAAAGTGAGGTGACAAAGTAGAGAGGGAACCATGAGCAACAGAGAGAAAGGACTGACCCTTGCTCTTCCCTAAGTACCTGTCCAGATATTTTAGAAGCTAAGCATCTCCAAGATATTGACTGTTATTTGGTAATCAGGAGAAATTATAAGATCCTTTTAGTCAAGTGAATGCAGTAATCTATAAAATCCTTTACTCCTACTTGAATAGGAGCAAACCTCTCTCAGGTTCAAGGCTGTTTCGTGGGCCAGAGGCAAGAAGTGAACTTTTTCTGGAATTCTAGCCCCAACATAGAGTTCATATGAACTCTATGTTGGGGCTAGAATTCCAGAAACTGTAAAAAAATTTTTTTTCAGCCCTGAGGATCCGAATGAACTTGATCAAGCCTAGGAGTTATTAAGAGGGTGATGGCGATGGTCACGGTTGATGGTGAAGGGCACACGCACCACCCAAGAGAAGAACAATGGGCACCACTTTAGGTAAAAGGGCTTTCATAAAGGCTCCTATCAGAGTCCAATTTTGGACTTAAAACAAAATCACAATAAGGAAACATCAAATCAAGGAGCCGCTTGCCATATACACTGCTTCCTAGAAGCCTAGCAGAAAACACAGCAACCTGGAATGCCTAATTAAGCATCCTGAACTTCTTCTAACAATAAGGGGTGTTCCTGGCAATCTTCCCCATTGCAAAGCTTGTTCTCAAACTTTAGGCTCCCCCAGGGTTTGCAATTCTGGTTTTTATTTAAGCCTGGCTAGGCCCCCCATGTAGAAGCTTTACAGATTGCTTCTGAATCACTCCTGTCATGCAATATTCACCATGCCAGTTTTAAGGGAGTCTTTTAAAAAAAGAGCAAAACAAGAAAGTCCTGGAGCCCAGAAAAGCTTGGCTCAGGTCTATGCACATAATAAAAAATAACAAGGAAGGGGGTGGCTGGGGAGTGTGTGCTCTTATAAAATAGAGTCATAGCTTTTATTTATCATCAACACTCCATTGTCAAAACTCAGGCACAGCTGTGGCTAAATGAATCCATGAGATAACCATTAGGTGAGTACCTGGCAGTGCACTGTGGGGCTTGTGCTTACCTCAGGTTTTTGGTTTCAACATCTAAGCAAGATATTGTTGCAGGGCAGCCTAACCACTCTCAGTCTTAGGATGTGGATAATGTGTTCCACTCTCAGTTCTACAACTTGTACCAGCCTGAGTGTCCAACTTCTGTTCTCTACTGGGTCTCAGCACAACCTGTCCTCCAGTTCAGTCTACTAAACTCAAGAGAGAGAGAAAGAAAAAAAAGAAGGCACCATGCAATTATTGCTTCCTTTAAAAACTCCAGTTAGCCCAGGCTTCAAACAGCGAATGAGGGATTCCCATATCCCAGCTCTTGACCTTAGCTGCAACTCAATATCCAAGACTGGAAAGGGTTTAAATCAGAATGCCTCCACCCTGTTTGGAGAGTGTGAGGGCAATCTTCCAACACAATTGCATCTCCCTTTCACACCAGCCCACTTGGATGTTCTGTGAGACCCTGTCATCTCTGTCACTCCCCAGCCTGTGGATTTAGATGGCTTGATGCCAGCTCCTTTGTGGCTTATGGGTTTCACAATTAAGCCTTATTTAGATGGTCAGTATAGAGGTTCTGAGCACAAGCTGGGAGAATCAGTTTGCCTGGGTTAAATTTCAGCTTGTCTATTTAAAAGTTGTGCAACCTCGTCAACTCCCCAGAATCTATCTCCTCGTCTAATCAGTGGAGATAAAAGAACAAACACTTGTTGAATTTCTGTTCTCTGAAATGTACTCAGAGCCCTGTATGCTTTCAAATCTAATCTTCACAATATTCCTATGAGACAGGTAATCTTATCATAACCATCACCCCTAGTTTAATTATAACAATAGGACATAGGGCTATTATATGACAATCCTTCAGTAAAATAAGGAGTATATTTTTTCCTTGTTTTAATTTTTTCATTAGATATTGCTTTATTTACATTTCAGATTTTATCCCCTTTCCTCATTATCCCTACAAAAGCCCCTTTTCCCAACTTATCAACCCCTCCCCTCACTTTCCTGACCTGGCATTCTGCTATACTGGAGCTTTGAGCCTCCACATGACCAATGGCCTCTCTCATTGGTGTCTAAAAAGGCCATCCTCTGCTACATGTGTAGCTGGAGCCATGAGTTCCTCCATGTTGTACTCTGGCTGGTGGTTTAGTCACTGGGAACTCTAGGGGTACTTGTTGGTACATATTATTTTTCCTCCTATGGTGCTGCAAACCTCTTCAGCTCCTTGGGTCCTTTCTCTAGCTCTTCCATTGGGGACTCTATGCTCAGTCTATTGGTAGGCTGTGAGCCATGGGTATTTTGATCCACCTTCTAAGAAGGATCAAAGTATTCACACTTTGGTCTTCCTTATTCTTGAGCTTCATGTGGTCTATGAAATGTATCTTGGATATTCTGAGCTTTTGGGCTTCAACTATTAAATAAAGAGTATATTGAGCAGGGATTTCTACCTAGAGAGTTCAACTTTATGTGTAAGTTCTGAGTCTGGGCTTGCACTATCTGGAAAAGAATATTCCCTACCACCTCTGAGTATTATGGCAATACTTATATGAATGTGTAATGAAGCCAATGGGAGCAGTGACTAGATCCCAGGACCTGATAGACTCTTGCCTTCATCCAACTAATGTTAGAAAGAGTAGGAGAGACCACAGCCAAATATTAGCAGAGGTGGGAAATCCTGCAGAGGAGGGGGAAGAAGGAGCTAGAAGAGCCAATGGCACCAAAAGAAAACTCAGAGTCGACTAGTCTGGCTTCATAGATTACAAAAACTGAACTGACAATCAAGAAACCTGCATGGATCTGACTTCTGCTTATATGTTACAGTTGTGTAGCTTGGTCTTCTTGTAGGATTCCTAACAGTAGGAGTGGGGGCTGTCCTGATTCTTTTGCCTACTTCAGGGACCCTATTCCTCCTTCTGGGATACTTAGTTTAGCCTTGGTCTAGTTTGTGACTAGTCTTGTGACAACTTGATATGCCATGTTTGGTTTATATTCATGGCAGGACTGCTCTTTTCTCAAGAGAAAGGAGGAGGAGTGAATGGTGGGCAGAACAAGAGTTAGAGATAGAGAAAGAGGGAGAGGTAGACGGAGAGGTAGATGGAGAGAAAGAATGTATGAGTTGATGGAATTGGGAGACAGGGAGGAAAGACTATAATGTATAAGAAAAGAATAAATTTAAAAAATAAAGAAAAATCTGAGCTGTACAGAGGCTAAGGGAACAGCTAGTGAACCACAAATGATGATTGTTTTTCTGAGCCAAAATTAATCTCCAGTACACACACTGTGCTACTGCAGTAGTATTCAGAGACTGTTTATGCAAAATAACTGAAATAAATTGTATAGAGTCCCTGATGCAGGTATCAAACTTGTCTCCCCATGGCATTCTTTCCTTTGACAAACATTTATTGGCAAGGCTATAGACGATAGGCTTGGCTTTCTGGAACCCCCCCTCCCACACACCACCACCACACATGCAACATACACAATAGCCAAGGCAATGCAGAGCAGGCATCTGGAGAGACTGTGTGTGTGCTGTGGCACTTCAGAGCTGCTCCGGTGGGAGAGGCAGCTGTCCAGGAAGCCATTAAACATGGACACAGACTCATAATTCCTAACAGTTGGGACTCTGTCTTTTTAAATACCCCTTAGCTCCTCTTTTCCTCTCTAGGTAAAAATAGATCAGTTGCCAAGATACTTTTGAGTGAGAAAACATGCCCTCCCTAACTAGACACATAAATTTGTTATTAAATCCAACTGTAGATGCTGTTCAAAATCTGGCCCTTCAAAGCTGCAACTTACTCTTACAGAATATATGGTGCTACACAGTAATATGAAATGTACCTTTATATTTCAGTAATAAAAGTAAAGAACACATTTACTACAAATTTTCTTGGATCATATGTTGTTCTTATCATATCTCATGTCAGATACTTGGCATACACTTTTTTTTCCCCTGGGATAGTATACTTCAATGTAAGTTCAGATCACTCATCTATACATGTAAAAATATCACATGTAAGTCCATAAACACACTCTTTTGCTAATTCTAGCTTCCTGGTTTTCATATTATACTATCGTGGTATACTATGTATCTGTAAGCCATCTAAGTTAAAGCTGGATAAGACTGGTCTTTGCTACTTTTGCATCTTCCTGTGATTCCATATTTAGTCCAGAATTAAAACATTAAAACTTAATATCTCAAATAATAGGCTGGGGTTCAAGCCATTTTTAATTCCCATGTGTTATCACCTCATGTTTTCAGAAACACACAAATCTCCTAACTTACCATGTATTCTCCTTTTCATCTACGTTCCCTCTAAGTCTAAGTTATGTAGCATCTTCATTCACAGCATTTAACAAATGAACTCTTTTCTTCTATAAATCACAAGGAGTTTGGATTCTGTTTCAGGTTCAAACAGGTTCTGTCAGTTATGGACAATGTAATTTTGTCCATCTCACATATTTCCTTCCTTAGCAAAACTGCAGAATTTGTCATTGCTTTGTTATTACTATATTATAATATGCTAAGTGTCTATTAAAAATTAATATAGACTCTCCAGTCTTTATTTCCTCTTTGCATCTATCCTATCGCCTTCCTTTTAGCTGTATTCATTATGAAAGTTCCTTTTTTATTAACTTAAAATTTAATTTAATTCCTCTTCTTCTTCTTTTTTTTTTTTTAAAACTTATTCACTTTCCACCTGCTCGCTGTCCCCTTCTGGTCACCCCTCCCAGAATCCTTCCTCTGTCTCCCCTTTTCTTCTCCTCTGAGTAGGTGGAGCCTCCCTGGGTATCCTCCAACCCTGGCACTTTAAGTCTTTTCAAGTCTAAGTGTTTCCTTTTCTAGTGAGGCCAGATAAAGCAGCACATCTAGTAGAACATATCCCTTGTACAGGCAACAGCTTTTGGGATAGTCCCTGTTTCAGTTGTTTAGGACCCACATCTGTTATATATGTGCAGGGAGGCCTAGGCCCATCCTCCATATATTTTTTGGTTTGTGGTTTCAGCCTCAGAAAGCCCCAAGGGCTCAGGTTAGTTGATTCTGTTGGTCTTTTTTTTTTTTTTTTTTTTGATTTATTTATTTTATGTATGTGAGTACACTATTGCTCTCTTCAGAGACACCAGTAGAGGGCATCGGGTCCCATTGCATATGGTTGTTAGCCACCATGTGGTTGTTGGAAATTGAACTCAGGGCCTTTGGAAGAATAGTCAGTGCTCTTAACTGCTGAGCCATCTTTCTAGCAAGAACTCTGTTGGTCTTCCTATTGAGTTCCTATGTACTTCAGGGCCCTCAATTCTTCCTCCTACTCTTCCATAAGAGAACCCAAGCTCTATTCATGGTTTGGCTGTGCGTTTCTGTATCTGTCTGCGTCAGCTTCTAGGTGGAGCTTCTCAGAGGACAACTTGCTCCTGTTTGAAAGCATAATAGAGTATTAATAATGTTAGAGATTGGTGCTTCCTATGGGATGGGTCTCAAGTTGGCAGTGTTATTGGATGGCCATTCCCTCAGTTTCTGTTCCACCCTCTGTGCCTACATTTCTAGTAGACAGTAGAAATTTGCTGTTGAAAGATTTGTGAGTGGATTGTTGTCTCTATTTCAACTGGAGTTCCTGCCTGGCTATAAGAGGTGGTCTTTTCTGATTCTATATCTCCAATGTTGTGAGTCACATTTAAGGCCACCCCCATTGATTCTTGGGTACCTCCCTTACTCCAGGTCTCTGTCTTGTTCTGGAGTTGCCCTCCATTTCCTTGCCCCAGTGAATTGCAGATTTCTACTCATTTTCATGGCCATATGCCATCTCTCCTCTCTTTCCCTTACCTGATACTGAAGTCCCTCTCTCAGTTACCTCCTTCCATCTGCCCCTTATGACTAGTTTATCCCCCTTTCTAAGTGAGATTCAAGATTTCTCTCTTGAGTTACAGAGTTTCTGTAAGGCAAAGGACACCATCAAGAGGACAGATCGGCAACCAACAAATTGGGAAAAGATCTTCACCAATCCTACATCAGATAGAGGGCTAATATCCAATATATACAAAGAACTCAAGAAATTAGACTCCAGAAAACCGAACAACCCTATTAAAAAATGGGGTACAGAGTTAAACAAAGAATTCTCACCTGAAGAACTTCGGATGGCGGAGAAGCATCTTAAAAAATGCTCAACTTCATTAGTCATTAGGGAAATGCAAATCAAAACAACCCTAAGATTTCATCTTACACCAGTCAGAATGGCTAAGATTAAAAATTCAGGAGACAGCAGGTGTTGGAGAGGGTGTGGAGAAAGGGGAACACTTCTCCATTGCTGGTGGGGTTGCAAATTGGTACAACCACTCTGGAAATCAGTCTGGCGGCTCCTCTGAAAACTGGGCACCTCACTTCCAGAAGATCCTGCTATACCACTCCTGGGCATATACCCAAAGGATTCCCCACCATGTAATAAGGATACATGCTCTACTATGTTCATAGCAGCCCCATTTATAATTGCCAGATGCTGGAAAGAACCCAGGTATCCCTCAACAGAAGAGTGGATGCAAAAAATGTGGTATATCTACACAATGGAGTACTATTCAGCCATTAGAAACAATGAATTCATGAAATTCTTAGGCAAATGGATGGAGCTAGAGAACATCATACTAAGTGAGGTAACCCAGACTCAAAAGGTGAATCATGGTATGCACTCACTAATAAGTGGTTATTAACCTAGAAAACTGGAATACCGAAAACATAATCCACACATCAAATGAGATACATGAAGAAAGGAGGAGTGGTCCCTGGTTCTGGAAAGACTCAGTGAAACAGTATTCGGCAAAACCAAAACAGGGAACTGGGAAGGGGTGGGAGGGAGGACAGGGGAAGAGAAGGGGGCTTACGGGACTTTCGGGGAGTGGGGGGGGGGGCTAGAAAAGGGGAAATCATTTGAAATGTAAATAAATTATATCGAATAAAAAAAAGTAAAAAAAAAAAAAGTAAAAAAAAAAAAAAAAGATTTCTCTCTTGAACGTTCCTTACTTCCTGTTTAGCTTCTTTAGATCTGTGGAGAATAGTGGGCATATACTCAAAAGATGTTCCCATATCCCACCCAAAGACACTGTTCTACTATGTTCATAGCAGCTTTATTCGTAGTAACCAGTAACTGGATACCACCTAGATGTCCTTCAATTAAAGAATTGATAAAGAAAATATGGTACATCTATATAATGGAATACTTTTCAGCTATTAAAAACAAGATATCATGAATTTTTCAGGCAAATGGATGGAACTTAAACATAGCATCCTGAGTGAGGTAACTCAGTCCTCAAGTGACATGCATGGTATGTACTCACTTATCAGTGGATACTAGCCAGAAAATTCCCCCTTTATGCATGACTTTGACACAGATATCCCTGGTAGTAAGCAACACAATTTGTTTACCTGTCAGATAGGTAGCAACTAGTATATAGCTGATAAAGTTTTTGATTATGGGAACATACTATTACAAGAATAATTTTAGTCTCAAAAGATCAATCATGGTATGCACTCACTGATAAGTGGATATTAGCCTAGAAAAGTGGAGTACACAAGACATAATCCACATATTAAATGATGTCCAAGAGGAACAGAGGAGTGGCCCCTGGTTCTGGAAAGACTCAGCGCAGCAGTATAGGGGAATACCAGAGCAGGGAAGTGGGAAGGGGTGGATGAGGGAATAGGGGGAGGAAAGAGGGCTTATGGGACTTTTGGGAGTGGGGAGCCAGAAAAGGGAAAATCATTTGAAATGTAAATAAAAAATATCGAATAAAAAAATAACACCAGTCAGAATGGCTAAGATTAAAAATTCAGGAGACAGCAAGTGTTGGAGAGGGTGTGGAGAAAGAGGAACACTCCTCCACTGCTGGTGGGGTTGCAAATTGGTACAACCACTCTGGAAATCAGTCTGGCGGTTCCTCCGAAAACTGGGCACCTTACTTCCAGAAGATCCTGCTATACCACTCCTGGGCATATACCCAGAAGACTCCCCACCATGTAATAAGGATACATGTTCTACTATGTTCATAGCAGCCCTATTTGTAATTGCCAGATGCTGGAAAGAACCCAGGTATCCCTCGACAGAAGAGTGGATGCAAAAAATGTGGTATATCTACACAATGGAGTACTATTCAGCCATTAGAAACAATGAATTCATGAAATTCTTAGGCAAATGGATGGAGCTAGAGAATATCATACTAAGTGAGGTAACCCAGACTCAAAAGGTGAATCATGGTATGCACTCACTAATAAGTGGTTATTAACCTAGAAAACTGGAATACCCAAAACATAATCCACACATCAAATGAGGTACAAGAAGAAAGGAGGAGTGGCCCCTGGTTCTGGAAAGACTCAGTGAAACAGTATTCAGCAAAACCAGAACGGGGAAGTGGGAAGGGGTGGGTGGGAGGACAGGGGAAGAGAAGGGGGCTTGCGGGACTTTCGGGGAGTGGGGGGGCTAGAAAAGGGGAAATCATTTGAAATGTAAATAAATTATATCGAATAATAAAAAAAATTAAAAAAAATAAATTAAAAAAAAAAAGAAATACAAATTTGAAAAAAAAAATAACAGAGGTGGAAGAAAATGCTTAATAAAGTTTGGTGATGACCCTGGTCTGTGCTTACAACCCCTAAAAAAAAAAGAATAATTTTATAGTTTCCCCAGTTAGAGCCCTTCATTAAAATTAATTCTGAATATTTTCTGTATTTTTCATTATTCCTTTTTTGCACATTATAGGAGAGCAACTTCCCAGCATCTGAGAATCAAAGTCAATTATGAAAGTGAGTGTAAACTATGAATTTCAAAGCAATTTCAAACGTATTTCATTTTGTCATTGTATAAAAAAGACAAATCCTGGGTTCAAAGATACCATTTCCCAATTTCTCTTGTCCTTCATAGAATCTAATATTGGAATTGAATAGAGATACTGGGTGAAATATATGGCTCTAATTCCTGGTAAGATCCTTTATTCAGTATACATTTGCAGCAGCCATCTGCATGCTATTCTCAGCAGCCATTTTCTACAACTCAATTATCCCTGGTTCTGTCTTTCCCCACAACAACCTACCCTCCCTCCACCCCCCGTAATGTCACAAGAGCCAATTACCTTCAAAGACCCATATTTCAAGGAGCAGGTCATGTGAACACTTTGTGCTCTATAACCCTTTATAATGATTTTCTAGAGTATACTATCTACAAATTCATACCCAGTCAGCCAGCAATGTTGCCTATTGTGCTATTTGATTAAAAAGAAGGAATATTTTCACATGCATTGGGTTCTATCCAGATCATATTACCATACCATAGAACATAGTCTAAAGTTGAGTTTGAAATGGATGAAAACACATGGGACTCCCAACATTGAGCTTCACAACCAGATAGCTTTCATAGTTCCAGAATGTACTACACAGATTACTAGGGCACAAAAGGTATCAACAGTCTGAATCAGCTGTGAACCCTATGAACTGTAATACCTACTTATTAAGCAAGATGTGCTCACAGTCACCAGTGCCACAACCGTTATAGGGAGGGGATAAAACACTCATCCTTGATTGGATTATTGCTTGGCCCCATTTGAGGGGATCCATACCTAGTATTGCAAACTTAGTAAAATACTACTACTACTACTACTACTACTACTACTACTACTACTACTGTAAAAACTCAAAACCAAAATTATCCATGAGGAAGACATAAGCCCTTGTATAGAACTTACTACTCTTGCTTCACTAAATGGGCATAACAGCAAATTATGTTCTGAATATTTATGCTTGTGCTCATCTACAAAAGTTACTCTCAGCCTTAATCAGAAAAGTCTCTGTAATGAATGGTGGTGGATGCAAAGACTCATAAATATCACTGATACTAAGAAAAAGTGAGAGTTAAGGACTCAGCCATAGAGAAGATTTTTATAATCCCATAGGACTAAGAGTATCTTCTTGAGGAAGAAGGTGCTGAAAGAATGTAAGGGTGAAAAGATATGGAGAAGGGACGTGAATATCATCTTTAAAAAGTGACACAATCGCACTTTGCGGCGTAGGAGCGGCGCTCGAGGCCTGGAAGTGTTCCGCGGCCTGCCGGGTCAGCACCATGAGCTCCATTGGCACTGGGTATGACTTGTCAGCCTCTACATTCTCTCCTGATGGAAGAGTTTTCCAAGTTGAATATGCCATGAAGGCTGTGGAAAACAGTAGTACAGCTATTGGGATCAGATGTAAAGACGGTGTTGTGTTTGGGGTAGAAAAACTAGTCCTTTCTAAACTTTATGAAGAAGGCTCCAATAAACGTCTTTTTAATGTTGATCGGCATGTTGGAATGGCAGTCGCAGGTTTGTTGGCAGATGCTCGTTCGCTAGCAGACATAGCAAGAGAAGAAGCATCCAACTTTAGGTCTAACTTTGGCTATAATATTCCTCTAAAACATCTCGCAGACAGAGTGGCCATGTATGTACACGCTTATACACTCTACAGTGCTGTCAGACCTTTTGGCTGCAGTTTCATGTTGGGGTCTTACAGTGCGAATGATGGTGCACAGCTCTATATGATCGACCCATCAGGTGTTTCATATGGTTACTGGGGCTGTGCCATTGGCAAAGCCAGGCAAGCCGCAAAGACAGAAATAGAAAAGCTTCAGATGAAGGAAATGACTTGCCGTGATGTAGTTAAAGAAGTTGCAAAAATAATTTACATAGTACATGATGAAGTTAAGGATAAAGCTTTTGAACTTGAGCTCAGCTGGGTTGGTGAATTAACTAAAGGAAGACATGAAATTGTTCCCAAAGACATAAGAGAGGAAGCAGAGAAATATGCCAAGGAATCTTTGAAGGAAGAAGATGAATCAGATGATGACAATATGTAACATTTTCTTCACCATCCACTGGTTTACATTTCTGTAACAGTTGCATATGGCTAGCACCATGGATTATATATACCCCCTGACCAGTTTTCATTAAATTTTGTCTTATAAAAAAAAAAAGTGACACAATCTCTGCAATTATGAACTCACAGCACCTGCAGTTATTGGTGCCTGGGTAGTGTAACACTGTCCCTAACAACAGTCAGCCTCAGATGGACAAGAGACTGTGAAATCTTACTCTTCACCATTGAACTATTGACTACTAACAGACTCTGAGAATAAAAATTCTCTCTTCGATTATTAAACTTAGTGGGTTTCAAAACATACAGTCATAAATATGAAAAAGAGATTTTTAGACATCTTATTATTCTGACAAACGTGAGGGAGGGGTACAATATAGCAGATCTGTTATATACATGTATGAAATTGTCAAAGAACACAATTAGTTTTAAAAAGACAGAGTATAGGGGGACGGAAGAGGGCTTATGGGACTTGCGGGGAGTGGGGACCCAGAAAAGGGGAAATCATTTGCAATGTAAATAAAAAAAATAAAAAATTAAAAAAAAAGACAGAGTAAGTTTCTTTTCTATGCATTTTAATTTTTTGTCAAATAGTTTTTATTACAGTGTATCTTGACTATATCCTTAATGCCCATTCCATTTCCAGAAGAGTAGAGGGTGGTTCTGATGCTAAGGTCCTGTTCCCCAGTTGGTTCTTGAACCATCAATAAAGATGGTAGCAGCCAATGAGTTAGGCAAAATAAGCAGGACTTCCAGTTTTCCTGCAGGCAGGCTAGCAGATGCAAAGGAGGTGAGAAAACATTTTGCCATGCTTCAGATGGAGAAAAGGTGGCCAGCCATGTAAGATCTTAGGCGGAGCAGCCACAGTCCAATTTCCCAGGTGAGAGACACCCAACTAAAGTTGAGGTCAGTTTTGTGTTGCTGAACTATGAAAAGACAACTGAGCAACTAAAGTTGAGGGTAGATTTAGGGTGCTGAGCGAGGAGTGTTGGGCCACTCAGTAGACACAGAAGGTAAGAAGCACCCAACAATTGAGCTAAAACAATATAAAAATAAGCTAATGTCTATGTGTGTCTTTCATCTGCAGATCTGAGGAAACCTAGGTGGGACTGGTAGCACGGCCCACCAGGAGCTTAAATCAGGGTAGCAAAAACTACACACCATACACACACATCATCAATATGCCCCCAGTTTCATTCCCTGTCACTCACTTTTGTTTTATAAATAATCCACCAAGTTCAGTTAGTGTTGTTTGTTGGAATTCTGATGTTGTTGTCTTGATCTCATACAAGCAATCTTCAGGTGACCATAGCTGCAGAAAGTTGAGTGTAATAGCCATATTATACCAAAAAAGGAACATTTTATAGATTATATCAAAAGAGCATTTCTTAAAACTTCTTTCCATACTCTGTTTCATATTCTTTCTGTTCCTTCTTCCTCAGGCACTTAATAGACTTTGGCAGAATAATCAAGAGTTTCAAGGGTTATAGATTTAATGAAAAATTTCTAATCATTTTTAAGGCCTTACCATGAACTTGAGTATTCATTTGACATTGTTCTAGAATATGTCCAAAGTAAGTGTACTATCTCATCATCTCCCTTCCCTATAGGAGTCAGATAACATCCACTCCAGACCTTATCTCTCCCAATTGACTGCTTTTTAAGCACTATTAAATGGATTCCACATAATCAGTTTGCACTATTTCATTAGCTCTTGAATCCAAAGTAAAAAATCAAATCAATTCTTATGTCATTTATTTGTTTTCAGTGCAATCTGACAGAATATTTTATCCCCCTCCCTGTTCTACTGCATCAGTTCTATCTATAAAACAGAAAGTGTGTGTGTGTGTGTGTGTGTCTGTCTGTCTGTCTGTCTGTCTGTCTATGTGTGTGTGAGAGAGAGACTTGCAAAGTTGTCCTAATGATGAAATAAAATAACACTCACAAAGTGCCTATATCTAAGTAGAGAATGTGCTCAGAAAATATCAGCTTCTGCTCAGTATGACCAGGTCAATGTAGAGGAGGCTTCTTTATGAACTGCAGTATACTAGATTTGGAACTAAGTTTAAAGAAGTCTGTGTGACCAACCCATTACTCCTGTGCTGTTCTTAAATGCTCCAGTTTCTCTGTGAGGCCCCCGTGGAAAGACTATGGATACAAAGAGTCTGGGTGGTCTCTCTCTCTCTCTTTTTCATCAGGAAGACAGAAGAAAATTGTTGATTCTGGACCTGACAGGTTGAGGATATAGACATTAGGACTAATTCCTGTCTGATTTATACATACTTTTAGCTTTAAATGACAAATTAATAGCAGTTTAAAATGGCTTCAGCTCTGTGCCATGCTCATTATGCTGTGTGTTAAGTTTCCATGCTGGTAAATGAAACAATTTTAGGGTTCTGTAAACACAGTTCAGGCTGTGAGCTGCACTACACCTAGCCAGAATGGGGGAGATGCAGCTAAACAGCTGCTCATGTGAGTGGGATTACCAATTGAAGTTGACAGCCAGCCCAGCATGACTCACCAGTGTGAGGCTGCCAAGGGGATAATTTGATCTGGGGCTGAATGAACAGGACTGCAGTGTCCATACTAAAGTGAGGGATACTCCCTTGTCTGCATGTGAGCTGGACCACATCTTCTGTTTTGCTTATTCCCCAACCTTCCATCTTGTTATGACGCTGTATACAAATTGAAATAGATCCAACTATGAGAGTCATCCTATAATGCTTACGTTAGAAACTGTGCTCTTTTTATGACTTCTATCATAGTCTATAATTTAACTTGCTGAAGGTGTGGGTATTGACATCCTTGAGAAGACTAAGTAGATCTTCTTTTGTGTATCTTGCAGTATAAATAGACATTTTCTGGTTCTACATTTTCAAACCAATAGATTAGAGGCTAAATCCATGTCTGTTATCTAAATTGTGGAAATCTCACTAAACAGATGTAAATTCCAGTCCTGCTTAAATTCTTATAAACAGGAGACTCACTAGGCTATCACAACTTCATGCTTAGTCCTATATTTGTGGGCCAGAGTATTCTCTTCTTGCCTCTGTCCAACATTAATGTACCAGATATAAAATCATAAATATATAGAAGCAGACCATCATCCTCTCACATTCTCCTAACAGCACAGTGAGCACAATATCCTACTGGTTATATCTTTAGATGCCAGGTTGTTAGAGTAAAGAATAATGCATGGGTGGGAAGAGCCCCGACTCTGCTAGGAGAAAACACAGCAGAATTTGTACAGTGATAAGGGATCAGGCCTTAGGGATTAAATAAAATCTCATTTTGTATCAGCAGAAGCATGCCTGGATAAGGAGGTGGCTATACAACATAGGAAATTATCTTCCTTCTTCCCAGTCTAGTCGCAGCTATTAATCTGAACAAAGGACTGAGACAGCAGCCAACTGGGCAGCGTGAATAGCCAAGGACAATTTCACTGAGATTTGTTGGCAAATAGCACGTTTGGCTAGATCTTACTCTCTCTCAAAATTAGCAAAAACAAAGCAAAGTAGAACAATTGTCCAAACAGCAGAAACTATGGGATACACATATATGCAGAAAGGGAAATGTCACGTGAAGATGCATGGGAAGAACATTTAAAGAAGTAGGCTTTTAATCTCTCTCTCTCCCTGTGTGTGTGTGTGTGTGTGTGTGTGTGTGTGTGTGAGAGAGAGAGAGAGAGAGAGAGAGAGAGAGAGAGAATGAGTCTGTAAGGGTTAGAGACAACTCATTGGAGCTGATTCTCCTCTTCTATCATGTGTGTTCCAGGGCTTAAACCCAGATCATTAGAAAAAGCCCACACATGGTTTTCAGAATCTATTTTTAAAATTTTTTTGTAGGAAGCACAAGAAAATTACAATACCCATTAATTTTACTTCATTTTTATTTAGTGGTTATATTAATTATACAAAATAATCACTTTCCTTAAGATATTTACACATACACAATGCTCTTTGATGACATTTATCTCTGTTTCTCTCTTTTGTCTTTCTCTCCCACTGCTGGTCCACTTCATCTTTCTAAATATATTAGGAACTAGACTTTTTTTTGTTTCCTACTAGAAAAATATTGTGAAGCCTCATGTCTTTAGAATGGCTATTCTAACTACAGAAAGTCATTAAGATGTAGACTTCATGTCTGGTTAGTTTTAGCCCATGGTATTTTTTTTATTTGCAAGTTTCTATAATAAAACTTATTTTAAGATGAGATCTATATATGGAATACTAGGCTAAAGAAACATGCCTCAGAAAACAAATGGTCATTATACTGTAGTGATGCTGAGCCTGTCACATATCTCTGGGTCTAAGTAGTGCTTGTTTTTATGGGGATCATCTTTTCAAAAAAGTTATTAAGTGTTTCAAGAATTAATATAAATGGTATCTTTTTATATTTCCAAGAAACAGTTTCAGACTCTGTGTTTTAAATATTGTTCAGTCAGAATTCTGACTCATGTTGCATGCCTGCATATGAATAAAATTGTGAATAAAAATTGCAAGTGGGAAGGTGTACTTCTAACTTAATGATAAGTTAGCTTATCTGTGTGGTGGAGATCCTAAAATAAGCACTAATTAGAAACAACACCCAAAGAGAGAGAAAACACTTCATGTCCTGTTCATTGATGATACATATTCAGGAGGCTGGCAAAAAGTAACATGTTTTTAAACAACATCTATCAAAAATGAGGAGGGTGGGATTCAAAGAACAAGTAGAAAAAGTGAAACTGTTACTGTGCAGCATAGGAAAGGCTTGGCAGAACTTATATAGAGTCTACTGGAACCTTCCTAAAGAATGTTATTAGTGAAATCAACTTCTGGGTTCCACAAAACCACATGCCTTTCTAAAATATTCTAAAATATTTCCATGTATCCTTTTTAGAAATGTATATATGTAGTTATGTATATTTATGCCTCTCACTCCATCTCATATCAAATATAATGTGTACCAGGCAGGTAGAATCTCATTACAGGTATGAAACAATAAATACATGATTGATTAAACAAACAGTTACCAAACAGTCTGAAAGCCAAAAGCACCACTCATATTCAAAGATTCTAAACATTTGAATTCCTTTCCTGATTATGGTGGAATAAGCGGCTTCCTATGCCAAACAGGTAAGAAACTGAAACTGAACAAAATGCCTAAAATAATTATAGATATGGATTATGGGCAGCTAAGAGCTGTGATATCTGAAAAGTGAGAAACAAAACAGTTCAACTCTCTCTGTCTCTCTGTGTCTCTGTGTCTCTGTGTCTCTGCCTCTGTCTCTGTCTCTCTCTCTCTCTCTTTCAAACACACACACACACACACACACACACACACACACACACACACACACAAACTGCTCATAGCTGTGTTTAGACATTGGATACTTGCTTACATTTAAAATGCAAAGATGAAAATTTTCCATCAAGAAAATACAGACCTATCATGTTGGGTGGATTAAACCAGTCTTCTTACTACAACTGAAACATTGAATGTATTGACAAACCCACATATTAAAAGCATGATTGTGAAATTATGAGAAGATAATGGAACTTCTAGAAGGCAGAGTCAAGAAGGAGGTTAAGTCATTGGAAGGGCTTCCTGGAAGGATTTACTTAGATTCTGAAAATCTCTATCTCCAGTGTGTGTGTGTATGTGTGTGTGTGTGTCTGTGTATCAGTATGTATGTCTGTGTATGGGTGTGTCTATCTTTGTCTCTTTATGTCTCTGTCTCTATCCCTTTTCTCTGTGTCTGTCTCTGTCTCTGTCTCTCTTCCCTCCAATCTCTTCTCATTCTGTTGCTTCTCTTTTTCTCTTTCTTCTTTCTAGCTTCTGTTCTGTCACAATGGTCTCCCTCTTGGCAGACCCCCAGACAGCGGTATATGGATTGAAATCTTTGGAGTCATTAGCAAAAATAAACATTTCCTCTTTATAAATTAACTTTTCAAGGTATTTTGTTACAGAATGCTTATATACCTTTAATGAAGAAATAATATATACTTTCAAAACATTTTCTTTTTTTATAAGTTTTTATTTTCTAAATCACAGGCCAGATATGACATCTTGGTAAAAAAATACTTTTAAATTTTAATCAGCATAAAATTACAATGTTCCCCCATCCATTCCTCCCTCCACCCCACTATGTCCTTACCCTCCTCATCCTCTCATGCTTCTCCACTAATTTTCTCTAATATTCATGGATGCCTTTCTTTAATTACTATTGCTATGTTGCCTCCCAAATGTATATGTATATACATACATATATATTTATGTATGTATATACATATATGTATATAGACATATTTTCATAAGCATTTACAGTTTTATCATTTCTAGAGTATCGCAGAGACACTATGTGGAGAGTAAACCAAAATCCTGTCATATTCTGAATACAATTAAAAGACAACAGTTATAGTAAGAGAATATGTACTGAAAATAATATGACAAAAGTGAGTAGTGCTGTGATGTTCAAAGTATTTTCATTATCATCAAACATGAGTAAAATTTGGTATTTTCTACAGAAAAAAATGTACACAGCTATACTTTTGAAGGCACTCACTAATGCCTTGATGAATTGATTAAAATAGCAACAACAATCTCTTTTTCAACTACTGATTTTGGAAAGATTAAAAATTTATCTGAAAGAGGATGCCCAGTGACCCCACAGTCTTCTACAAAGACAATGTGAAGGCATACCGACTGAGAATTTTGACACAAGTAATCATAACCTGATTTCAGGAAGTTTAAGACTGGAATCTGCCAAGGAAAGGTTAAGAATGTTGATAAACACACTCATGGAAAATCTCATTTTTTTTGTAGGATTCTTTACAATAGGGGAGACAGAAATAACCTAAGTATTCATTGACAGATATATGGGACAGTAGTGACAGTTGATATGGATGCAATGTATTTGTAACTAATTAAAGTACAACACGTATCAATATAGGTATCAAACCTATAATGAGCATCAGAAACACCAATCTAAATTATAAAAACAAATATTGCAGAAATCTATGTTTTATGTAGTTTTTAAAAAATAGTTTTGATGAACCTGGAGTATAAGCTTAAATAAACTTTGCTCATTAGGCAGAGTAGATATTTTGGAAGCTATTTCAAGGAAGGGGCTGACTTTTAGAGCAAAATATGAATATAATGACTTTTAAACCTAAGAGAATTCAGCAGCTGATTTGAGTAGATTTATCACAGTAGGCCATTCTATCACTCTCCAGTTTAGACCATTTGTTAGTTATATTTTATGTATTTTCTTTCCTTTTTACATATTTGCTTTATGTTTTTGAAGTATTTTCCTCATAAATTATCAACCTTCCTTGAGTATGGATTCTCATATATTCTATTGATGATTAACTTGGCATTAAAAATTACAATCAAGACATGTACTTAAATCAGACCATCATTGCTAGCTTCTTCAGAAGAACTGGGTATTATCCTTAGGTCTGTTACAGTCCAGTGTAGGAAAAGAGAAAAATACAACTGCATAAAAATGGAGACAACCATAAGAAAAACAGCATCCAGACATCCCTGGTGCAGCCAAAGTGGGCTTGGAGGGATTAGGGAGGACTAAATTAAGGGTTTTGGATTTGGATAACATTTGCTTCTCAAGAGAGGAAAAGTCTCCAACGAGGGCTTTTGGGGGAGGGAGGGTTGTCAGGGTGTGCTTGTAGATTCTCCTGGGCCTCTTGGAATGGAGAGATAAGGTGAGCAAGATAAAGCTGGCCCCAGCTGTGCATGGGCTTCTGTGGCAAGGAATTTTTACTGATTCTACAGAAGTCTGGAGATAATACTAAGACCAAGTCCTTGTAGCTCACAAAGCTATCTAAGTCGCTGAGTTTATACTAAGTGAACAGTAGCAAAAAAAAAAAAAAAAAAAAAAAAAAACAAAAAAAAACGAGAAAATGAGAAAATGGCTCAAAGAAAGACATCAGACTAATCCCTAGGGTACTAATGTTTTGCAGGCTGTTTTAAGCAAACAGCATACTGACAACAGAGACTGTGGAAATTCAAAAAATCATCAGATCCTACTACAAGAGTTTATACTCAACAAAGTTGGAAAACCTGGATGAAATGGACAACTTTCTAGAAACTTTTTCTTTTTTTATTATATATTTTTATTTTCCATATTCTTTGTTTGCATTCCAAATGATTTCCCCTTTCCTGGTTCCCCCTCCCCATATGTCCCATAAACCTTCTTCTCTCCACCCATTCTCCAATCACCTCCCTCCTTTTTCTCTGTCCTTATATTCCCCTCTAATGCTAGATCAAGCCTTTCCAGGATCAGGAACCTCTCCTTCTTCATGGGAGTCATTTGTTATGCTAATTGCGCCTTGGGTATTCAGAGCTTCTGGGCTAATTAATATCCACTTATCAGAGATTGCATTCCATGTGTATTCTTATGTGACTGGATGATATTTTCCAGATCAAACCATTTGCCTAAAAATTTTGTGAATTCCTTGTTTTTAATTGCTGAGTAGTATTCCACTGTGTAAACATACCACATTTTCTGTATCCACTCCTCCATTGAGGGACATCTGTGTTCTTTCCAGCTTCTGGCTATTATAAATAAGGCTGCTGTGAACATAATGGAGCATGTGTCTTTATTGAATGCTGGGGAATCCTTTGGGTATATGCCCAGGAGAGGTATAGCAGGGTCCTCTGGAAGTGTCATGTCCAGTTTTCTGAGGAACCGCCAGACTGATTTCCAAAGTGGTTGTCCCATCTTACAGCCCCACCAGCAGTGGTGGAGTGTTCCTCTTTCACCACATCCTCGTCAACACCTGCTGTCTCCTGAGCTTTTGACCTTAGCCATTCTGACTTGTGTAAGGTGAAATTTCAGGGTTGTTTTGATTTGCATTTCCCTAATGACTAATGATGTTGACTACTTCTTAAGGTGGCTCTAGGCCATCTGAATTTCTTCAGGTAAAAATTTGTTTTTTAGATCTGTACTCCATTTTTTAATAGGGTTATTTGGTTCCCTGGGGGTCTAACTTCTTGAGTTCTTTGTATATATTGGATATTAGCCTCTATCAGATGTAGGGTTGGTGAATATCCTTTCCCAATTTGATGGTTGCTATTTTGTCCTTTTAACAGTGTCCTTTGCCTTACAGAAACTTTGTAATTTTATGAGGTCCCATTTGTCAATTCTTGATCGTAGAGCATAAGCTATTGGTGATCTGTTCAGGAACTTTTCCCCTGTGCCCATGTCCTCAAGGGTCTTCCCCAGTTTCTTTTCTATTAGTTTCAGTGTGTCTGGTTTTACATGGAGGTCCTTGATCAACTTGGAGTGAAGTTTAGTACATGGAGATAAGAATGGATCAATTCACATTCTTCTGCATGCTGACCTCCAATTGAACCAGCACCATTTGTTGAAAAGGCTATCTTTTTTCCACTGGATGTTTTTTGTTCCTTTATTGAAGATCAAGTGACCATAGGTGTGTGGATTCATTTCTGGATCTTCAATTCTATTCCATTGGTCCACTTGTCTGTCACTGTGCCAATACACTGCAGTTTTTAACACTATTGCTCTGTAGTATTGCTTGAAGTCAGGGATACTGATTCCCCCAGAATTTCTTTTGTTGTTGAGAATAGTTTTAGCTATCCTGGGTTTTTTGTTATTCCAGATGAATTTGAGAATTGCTTTTTCTAACTCTGTGAAGAACTGAGTTGGGATTTTGATGGGGATTGCATTGAATCTGTAGATCGCTTTCAGCAAGATGACCATTTTAACTATATTAATCCTGCCGATCCATGAGCATGGCAGATTTTTCCATTTTCTGAGGTCTACTTCAATTTCCTTCTTCAGAGACCTGAAATTCTTTTGGTATAGATCTTTCACTTATTTGGTTAGAGTCACACCAAGATACTTTATATTATTTGTGGCTATTGTGAAGGGTATCATTTCCCTAACTTCTTTCTCAGCCTGCTTATCCTTTGAGTATAGGAAGGCAACTGATTTGCTTGAGTTGATTTTATAACCAGCCACTTTGCTGAAGTTGTTTATCAGCTGTAGGAGTTCTCTGGTGGAGGTTTTTGGGTCACTTAAGTAGACTATCATGTCATCTGCAAATAGTGATAATTTGATTTCTTCCTTTCTAATTTATATCCCCTTGACTTCCTTATGTTGTCTAATTGCTCTAGCGAGAACTTCAAGTACTATTTTGAAAAGATATGGAGAGAGAGGACAGCCTTGTCTAGTCCCTGATTTTTGTGGGATTGCTTCAAGCTTCTCTCCATTTAGTTTGATGTTGGCTACCAATTTACTGCATATTTCTTTAACGATGTTTAAGTATGGGCCTTGAATTCCTGTTCTTTCCAAGACTTTTAGCATGAAAGGATGCTGAATTTTGTCAAATGCTTTTTCTGCATCTAATGAGATGATCATGTGGTTTTTTCTTTGAGTTTGTTTATGTAGTGGATAGCATTGATGGATTTCCTTATATTGAATCATCCCTGCATCCCTGGGATGAAGCCTACTTGATCATGGTGGATGATCGTTTTGATGTGTTCTTGGATTCGGTTGGCAAGAATTTTATTAAGTATTTTTGGATCAATATTCATAAGGGAAATTGGCCTGAAGTTCTCTTTCTTTGTTGGAGTTTTGTGTGGTTTTGGTATCAGCGTAATTCTGGCTGCATAGAACGAGTTGGGTAGAGTTTCTTCTGTTTCTATTTTGTGAAATAGTTTGAAGCGTATTAGTTTTAGGTCTTCTATGAAGGTCTGATAGAATTCTGCACTGAAGCCATCGGGTCCCATGCTTTTTGTGGTTGGGAGACTTTCTATGACCCTTTTTATTTCTTCAGGTGTTATGGGACTGTTTAGATGATCTATTTGATCCTGATTTAGTTTTGGTGTTGGATATCTGTCTAGGAAATTGTCCATTTCCTCCAGATTCTCCAGCTGTGTTGAGTATAGGCTTTTGTAGTAGGATATAATGATTTTTTGAATTTCCTCACTTTCTGTTGTTATATCTCCCTTTTCATTTCTAAGTTTGTTAATCTGGTTACTGTCTCTGTGCCCTTTGGTTAGTCTGGTTAAGGATTTATCTATCTTGTTGATTTCCTCAAAGAACCAGCTCCTGTTTTTGTTGATTATTTGTATGGTTCTCTTTGTTTCTACCTGGTAGATTTCGGCCCTGAGTTTGATGATTTCCTGCCTTCTACTCCTCCTGGGTAAAATAGCTTCTTTTTGTTCCAGGGCCTTCAGGTGTGTCATCAAGCTGTTAGTGTATGCTCTCTCCATTTTCTTTTTGGAGGCACTCAGGGCTATGAGTTTTCCTCTTAGCACCACTTTCATTGTGTCCCATAGATTTGGGTATGTTGGGTCTTCATTTTCATTAAGTTCTAAAAAGTCATTAACTTCTTTCTTTATTTCTTCCTTGACCAAGGTATCATTGAGTAGAATATTTTTCAGTTTCCACGTGTATGTGGGTTTTCTATTGCTTTTGATGCTATTGAATACCACTTTTACTCCATAGTGATCTGATAGGAGGCATGGGATTAGTTCGATCTTCTTATATTTGGTGAGGTCTGTCTTGTGACCAATTATATGGTCGATTTTGGAGAAGGTATTATGAGGTGCTGAGAAAAAGATATATTCTTTTGCTTTAGGATAGAATGTTCTATATATATATCTGTTAAAACTAATTGGTCCAAAGCTTCAATTAGCTTCACTGTGTCCCTGTTCAGTTTCTGTTTTCCTGATTGGTCCATTGAGGAAAGTACAGTGTTGAAGTCATCCACAATTATTGTGTTAGGTGCAATGTGTGCTTTGAGCTTTAGTAAAGTTTCTTTTATGAATGAGGGTGCCCTTGCATTTGGAGCATAGATGTTCAGGATTGAGAGTTCTTCTTGTTGTATTTTTCCTTCGACCTGCAAGAAGTGTCCCTCAGAGTCTCTTTTGATGACTTTGGGTTGAAAGTCAATTTTATCTGATATTAGACTGGCTACTCCAGCTTGTTTCCTGAGACCATTTGCTTGTAAAATTGTCTTCCAGCCTTTTACTCTAAGGTAGTGTTTGTCTTTGACAGTGAGGTGTGTTTCCTGTATGCAGTAAAATGTAGGGTCCTGTTTATGTATCCAGTCAGTTAGTCTATGTCTTTTTATTGGGGCATTGAGCCCATTGATAAGAGATATTAAGGAATAGTGATTATTACTTCCTGTTATTTTTTATGTTATTTTTAAAATTTGATTGGTTATCTTCTTTTGGGTTTGATGAAAGAAGGTTACTATCTTTCTTTTTCCAGGGTGAAAAAGGAATACAAGTTTCCCTCCTTGTATTGGTGTTTTCCTCCTATTCTTTGTAGGGCTGGGTTTGTGGAAAGTTTTTGGGTAAACTTGGTTTTGTCGTGGAATATCTTAGTTTCTCCATCTATGGTGCTTTAGAGTTTTGCTGGGTATAGTAGTTTTGGCTGGCATTTGCGTTCTCTTAGAGTCTGCATGAGATCTTCTCAGGATCTTCTAACTTTCACAGTCTCTGGTGAGAAGTCTGTTGTGATTCTGATAGGTCTTCCTTTATATGTTACTTCGCCTTTTTCTCTTACTGCCTTTTATATTCTTTCTTTGTTTAGTACATTTGCGGTTTTGATTATTATGTGACGGGAGGTATTTCTGTTCTGGTCCAGTCTGTTTGGAGTTTTGTAGGCTTCTTGTATATCCATGGGCATCTCTCTCTTTAGGTTAGGGAAGTTTTCTTCCATAATTTTGTTGAAGATATTTTTGGCCCTTTAAGTTGTAAATTTTCACTCTCATCTATGCCTATAATTCTTAGGTTTGGTCTTCTCATTGTGTCCTGGATTTTCTGGATGTTTTGGGTTACAAGTTTTTTTGCATTTTGCATTTTCATTATCAGTTGAGTTCATGGTTTCTATGGTATCTTCAGCATCTGAGATTCCTTCTCCTATCTCTTGTATTCTGTTGTGGATATTTTCATCTATGACCCCTGATTTCTTTCCAACATTTTCTACCTCCAACGTTGTGTCCCTTTGAGATTTCTTAGTTATTTCTACTTCTGATTTTAGATCCTGGATGGTTTTGCTTAGCTCCTTCACTTGCTTGTTTCTGTTTTCCTGTAATTCTTTAAGAAACTTTTGTGTTTCCTCTTTCATGACCTCAGCCAGTTGACCAAAGTTCTCCTGTATTTCTTTAAGTGATTTTTTTGTGTTTCCTCCTTAATGGCTTCTGTATTCTCCGGAATTTCTTTCAATGATTTTTGTGTTTCCCTTGTAAGGGCTTCTAACTTTTGATCAATTTTCTCCTGAATTTCTTTAAGAGATTTATTTATGTCCTTCATGTGTTCCTGTAACAGCATCATGACCAGTGATTTTAAATCCAAATCTTGTTTTTCTGATGTGTTGGGGTATCAAGGACACGCTGTTAATGGAGAATTGGGTTCAGATGCTGCCATATTGCCTTGATTTCTGTTAGTAAGTTCCTATGTTTGCCTTTGCCATCTCGTTCTCACTGGTGTTAGTTGGTCTTGTTGTCAATGCTGGACTCACCAGTGCAAGCTGCCTCTTTCCAGCTGGTCTCTGGGTGCACAGCTGACATCCTGCCCTGCCTAGAGATGGGGTGCTGTGGTCGAGGCTGTTCCAGATCCAGAGGCGGAGACCGGAAGGCTCCTGCCAGAGGCCTCAGGACTGGATCCTCTGCTCTGCAGGACCTGACTCACCAGAGCACGCTGCCTCCTCCTATCTGGCCTCTGGGTGCACAGCTGGCCTCTTGCACGGCCTGGAGGCCGGGTGCCATGCCCCAGGCTGTTCTTGATCTAAAAGCCAATTTTAACTTTTTCTAATTAAACCTGTTTTGCATGATTTACTTGTAATGTCTTTGGTTGTCTTTCCAATTGGAAACACATGAGAAAAACACACATTTATACACATAGACATATTCACTCACACACACACACACACACACACACACACACACACACACACACACACACACACACAGAGAACCTTAAGACTTATCTAGGGCCTTCATTTAAGTCCCCAACCATCCTCTGATATGCAGTCATCATTGGTCACTACAAAGTTTGCCACTTTCAAGCTATTCTGAAAAGTTGACAAAGTTTAGAGTTCCCCACGACCTCCAAATTATCTTTAAGGATGACCTATAATACTTGGATGAGAGCAGTTTAGGGAGGCTTTTTCTAACCATTTTCTTGTTATCTCCTTGGACAAGATGTATGAAGGTTAAATGCAGACCTATGAAAACCACACACCCTTCCAGGATTTGGGTTCAGTACTTGTCACCAAACCCGGCCAGTGACTTTTATCCAGAAATCTTAATATTCTAATAGAACAGAAAGAGAAGGTGGCACATCATACATTGACTCCTCTCATATCATAAATACCATAAGCAAGGTATAATCTTGAGCACAGCCATGCTAGAAGCAATCAGAAAATCACCCGATACTAGAATATATGATTTTTAGAAGGTATAAATGTGTAAGTTCTTATTAAGGTCTTACGAGGCAGAAATTCCAACTTCCCCAACACTAATTTCCTTGGGTCAATCTTTGTTTCACAACTGATGTGAGTTATTCCATTCATGCCATTACTGTCTGGTCCCCTCTGGTACTGATTATACTGCTGATTTGACACAAATCAAATTTAACTTCATCAAGAAGCATAGTATTTTTGTTGATACATCATTATTTTTTTTTTAATGTAAGAATATACAAATTCTGTATTTTTCATCTGTATAAAAATCCTGGTTGGGTTTAGAAAAAGTACCAATCTTGCAGCTGTGAAGATGTATCCTCAGGGAGCTCAGAGGATCCATTCGCCAATCTTTCTACATTCTTTGTGAGGTGGTAAGATGAAAATGTTTTAGAAGGCATTTCTGCAAACAGTTTCCAACCCACAGCTCAAGTGTCATCATTAAAGTAATTTTATAACTGATGGCAGGGGCTGGCATGGGGGTGCTCTCTAACCATCATCAGCTTTTTATAATTGCTTTAAGATTCGAATATATAGTGAATAATAATATGAGATAATTGTCAAGGAATTTTGAAGCCTGTATACATAGGTGCCTGTGTGTATGTGCACGTGGACCCGCATGCATGCGTGCAAGTGTGTGTGTGTGTGTATGTGTGTGTGTGTTTGTGTGTTTGACTTAGTGGGGATACATGCTTCAGAGTAATACAAGGACAAGAAAGTTGATTTAGGTGGATCCTGAATTTAAAACCAGCTTGGGCTACAGAGGAGAACTCACATCCCAATTCTTATCCCATTCCACCACTCATCAAAACACCAGCTATCTAGTTTTGCCCTACAGTAATCAAACAATAAAAAAAACAAACAAAACAAAGAAGCAAAACATGGTAACACAAACTGGAATCAAATGAAATGAAACCAACAGAATACAATGACCATTCTGCAACAGAGTTAACTGTCAGGGATTTAGAGACAAACAGTCAGACAATAGCAGCAAAAAACATATCCTCTTAGTCACTTACTGTCTACTCTTATCGGGAGACTCCCCAAAGTTTTTCCATCTCATCAACAAGAAAAATGAGAAACAATATTGGTATAAAGATGAGGAGAGCCACAGGGGAACAAATCAATAACTGTATACTTACTGAATGCCAGGCAATTCACTATTTCATGAGGAACCTTCAAAACGGGATACCCATCTTGGAGAATGACAGAACTTTCTATAGGCTCTAAAATTTTGTGGTATCACAGAACTTTCCTCAGAATGACACTTCTGAATGTGGTTTCCTAAAACATTAAAGGCAATTTAAATGTCACACACACACTCCCAAACACTGCTCTAGAAACTCTGCGTTGGGTTATTTTCCTGGTGGATGGACACTGGACAGTTGGCTTTGGAAGGTGTCTTGGACATATTAGTAATGGAAAAAATGAATGCTTTGAAGAACTCAGTCCTTAGGAGGCTTTTGTGAGTTGGTTACCTCCACCTTAGGGAAAATTTCAGGGATGTCCAATGGTTCTGTGTCCCATGAGAAAATAAAGACACAGTGCTCTATTACTGATAGAGTAAGCATACTTCATCATAAAGGAATAACATGCCATAACTTGTATTCTTTCCCATTAATCTTCTTAAGGTAACTGAAGCTCTAATTTGTGATAAGATTCTTCTCTTCTGTTTACATATACTTTCATTCAAAGATTAACTGCTCTAGGAAGAAAAGTCAATGATTAAAAACCTCACCAATGAGATCTAGTTGAAATTCTTCTCTGTATGTGTGCATAGACTGGCAAAAGAGCTTGAGATGGAGACACTGAAGGATCTATATATGACCCATCGTTGTAATCCTCCTAGGGTTTAAAATACTCCCCTATGGCATGCAATATCTTGTTGCCTTCCAATGCAAATAGCCCCGAGCAGCTGTTTCTTTCCATTGCCTTCATCCCCAAGTGAGTAAATATGAGACAAATGGCTGTTTAGTCACCCTGTTGGCATCTAAATTCTACACTGCTCTCCCTCAGTTAGGAAAATATTTGGTGTATCCCTGTTCAACCTGCTGTACTTGTATTTACAGTCGGAAAACATAGTCCTCTTTCTTAAAATACCTTTCAGTGAGTAATACTCAGGGCCAGGATTACCATGGGCCAGGGGTTAGCACAAACTCCAGTTCTTCCCTTAGTTTCTTCTTTGGCATCTAAAAGAGCAACAACCTTCCCAGCAACACCTGCATTGCCAGCAAAATTGCAGCCTATGAGTGTGTGTTTTATTTCACAGACACTGGAGAACTGCTTAACTTGACTAGGCTTGACGTAAGGGTAGACAGAGGGTACCTCTCTTTGAAGCTGACAGCCTGTCTAGAATAAAGTATATGGCATTTACAGTCTCCCCCATCTCCCAATGGTTGTGCTCACAGATAAAATAAATAAGCTTATGTGGGCACTGTTTTTCCTCCTTATCTTCTGCCAGCAACAGTTATTCAGTGTGGCTTGCTTTCCAGTCTGTGAGAGGCTGTGGAACCCCCCCTCCCCAGTCTGGCCAGAAGAGGGGATGCTTGTTTACATTGTGATGGAAGACAGGATAGGGTCCTTAAAATAAACTCTCTGGTTTCCTTCCTTTCTTTATCTAAGAGGAGACTAAAGTGGGTTTGCACAAAGGGCTCTTCGTGTTGGCTGCTCTGTTTGGCGGAGGGTCTGTCATGTGAATTGATTCTTTCCCCTAAAACAAATAATTAGAGTACCGCAAGCTCTATTTTGCTTTTTTTCATCCTTTCTTGGAAGTCTGTCCTGAATGGTGTAAGCAGAGGGACACAGCCCTTTGTTACTAAGGCTGTAGTAATTATATAGGGATTTGGATCTATTTGGAATGGGAATTTTGCTTTTTGTTTGAAGTTTTTACTCTCAGAAATACATAAACTCTAGTGATCCATTAAACCTCTTAAATTTTAACCATGATGAATGATAAGAAAATTGTACACAAGTTTTATTTTTTATTTTACAGATTTATTTTTATTCTTTTTACTTATGTGTATATGCCTGTGTGTGTGTGTGTGTGTGTGTGTGTGTTTGTGTGTATGTCCATGTGAGTGAATATCTTGACTATATGGAAGTCTGCAGAACCCAAAACAGGCTATCAGGTCCCTTGGGCCTGGAATTACAGTTGGTTGTATATCACCCCACATGGTACTGGGAACCCAACTTGAGTTTTCTAGAACAGCAGTGATTTTAACATAGAGCCATCTCTCTGATCCTGAAATAATGTTTTCAAGTTAAGAAATAAAATGATATCTAATTTCCTCTAAACTCTAGCCTATGAATTATAGAAAGGCTGCAAGATACAGGTTATGTGTGCGGCTTTCCATCTGTGCTTATATGCATGTTCATATGTTCATAAGCTTATATGTACACATGCTTGAATATGCATCTGTGTGTGAGTTGTGTGTGTATGTGTGTCAGCATATGTTTATGTATGTGAACATGCACAAACACTAGCATGCATATGTGTGACTCTGTGTGTGTATGATTATATGATCAGTGATGGGATTCTTCCGAAGAATATATATACATATATATGTATATTTGAGATATACACATATATGTATATTTAAGATACATATATATATATATATATATATATATATATATATATATATATGTATATTTAAGATTTCTTTATCTAAGAGGAGACTAAAGTGGGTTTGCACAAAGGGCTCTTCATGTTGGCTGTTCTGTTTAGCTAAAACTATTCTCAACAACAAAAGAAAATCTGGGGGAATCAGTATCCCTGACCTCAAGCAATACTACAGAGCAATAGTGTTAAAAACTGCATGGTATTGGTACAGTGACAGGCAGGAGGATCAACGGAACAGGATTGAAGATCCAGAAATGAACCCACACACCTATGGCCACTTGATCCTCAACAAAGAGGCTGAAAACATCCAATGGAAAAAAGATAGCCTTTTCAACAAATGGTGCTGGTTCAACTGGAGGTCAGCATGCAAAAGAATGCGAATTGATCCATCCTTGTCTCCTTGTACTAACCTCAAATCCAAATGGATCAAGGATCTCCACATAAAGCCAGACACTCTGAAGCTAATAGAAAAGAAACTGGGGAAGACCCTTGAGGACATCGGTACAGGGAGAAAGTTTCTGAACAGAACACCAATAGCGTATGCTCTAAGAGCAAGAATGGACAAATGGGACCTCATAAAATTACAAAGTTTCTGTAAGGCAAAGGACACCATCAAGAGGACAAATCAGCAACCAACAAATTGGGAAAAGATCTTCACCAATCCTACATCAGATAGAGGGCTAATATCCAATATATATAAAGAACTCAAGAAGTTAGACTCCAGAAAACCAAACAACCCTATTAAAAATGGGGTACAGAGTTAAACAAAGAATTCTCACCTGAAGAACTTAATGCTCAACTTCATTAGTCATTAGGGAAATGCAAATCAAAACAACCCTAAGATTTCATCTTACACCAGTCAGAATGGCTAAGATCAAAAATTCAGGAGACAGCAGGTGTTGGAGAGGGTGTGGAGAAAGAGGAACACTCCTCCACTGCTGGTGGGGTTGCAAATTGGTACAACCACTCTGGAAATCAGTCTGGCGGTTCCTCCGAAAACTGGGCACCTTACTTCCAGAAGATCCTGCTATACCACTCCTGGGCATATACCCAGAAGACTCCCCACCATGTAATAAGGATACATGTTCTACTATGTTCATAGCAGCCCTATTTGTAATTGCCAGATGCTGGAAAGAACCCAGGTATCCCTCAACAGAAGAGTGGATGCAAAAAATGTGGTATATCTACACAATGGAGTACTATTCAGCCATTAGAAACAATGAATTCATGAAATTCTTAGGCAAATGGATGGAGCTAGAGAATATCATACTAAGTGAGGTAACCCAGACTCAAAAGGTGAATCATGGTATGCACTCACTAATAAGTGGATATTAACCTAGAAAACTGGAATACCCAAAACATAATCCACACATCAAATGAGGTACAAGAAGAAAGGAGGAGTGGCCCCTGGTTCTGGAAAGACTCAGTGAAACAGTATTCAGCAAAACCAGAACGGGGAAGTGGGAAGGGGTGGGTGGGAGGACAGGGGAAAAGAAGGGGGCTTGAGGGACTTTCGGGGAGTGGGGGGGCTAGAAAAGGGGAAATCATTTGAAATGTAAATAAATTATATCGAATAATAAAAGAAAAAAAAAACCCAAAAAAAAAAAAAATGCTCAACTTCATTAGTCATTAGGGAAATGCAAATCAAAACAACCCTGAGATTTCATCTTATACCAGTCAGAATGGCTAAGATTAAAAATTCAGGAGACAGCAGGTGTTGGAGAGGGTGCGGAGAAAGAGGAACACTCCTCCACTGCTGGTGGGGTTGCAAATTGGTACAACCACTCTGGAAATCAGTCTGGCGGTTCCCCCGAAAACTGGGCACCTCACTTCCAGAAGATCCTGCTATACCACTCCTGGGCATATACCCAAAGGATTCCCCACCATGTAATAAGGATACATGCTCTACTATGTTCATAGCAGCCCTATTTATAATTGCCAGATGCTGGAAAGAACCCAGGTATCCCTCAACAGAAGAGTGGATGCAAAAAATGTGGTATATCTACACAATGGAGTACTATTCAGCCATTAGAAACAATGAATTCATGAAATTCTTAGGCAA
This sequence comes from Apodemus sylvaticus, assembly GCF_947179515.1. Classification (NCBI taxonomy): domain Eukaryota; kingdom Metazoa; phylum Chordata; class Mammalia; order Rodentia; family Muridae; genus Apodemus; species Apodemus sylvaticus. The sequence continues at coordinate 25,151,560 of NC_067488.1, read as the reverse complement.
ATGGATGGATCTAGAGAACATCATACTAAGTGAGGTAACCCAGACTCAAAAGGTGAATCATGGTATGCACTCACTAATAAGTGGATATTAACCTAGAAAACTGGAATACTCAAAACATAATCCACACATCAAATGAGGTACAAGAAGAAAGGAGGAGTGGCCCCTGGTTCTGGAAAGACTCAGTGAAACAGTATTTGGCAAAACCAGAACGGGGAAGTGGGAAGGGGTGCGTGGGAGGACAGGGGTAGAGAAGGGGGCTTGAGGGACTTTCGGGGAGTGGGGGGCTAGAAAAGGGGAAATCATTTGAAATGTAAATAAATTATATCGAATAAAAAAATTTAAAAAAAAAGATTTTTAGAATAGAATTTTAAGGAATCTGTTGATATGTCAGAGCTCTGTACTTGGTTCTGATATAACTTGACATGAAATGTTAAAAAAATCACTTTATATCATTCTGTTGTTTAGAATAAATTTTTTTTCCATCACATCTGAGTTGTTTTCTTTCTAGAAAGTGCTTCATATAACCCATACTCACTTCAAACTCCCTGTGTAGCAAAAGGATAACTTTAAAATTCTATTCCTCACTTTTCAATACACCAGGTCTGTATGGTTCTGGGGATCTAAATCCAGGGCTTCATGCTTGCAGGACAAGCAGTTAAGCATCTAAGTTATGGTCTTAGCTCTCTACACTCAGTTTAATGGGTTTCTCCAAAACCAGGGCTCACCCACCTGTGGCTCTAATCCTGGTTACCACCTCTGTTGTGTATATTTCTCTACTCTCTGTGGCAGCATTTAGCAAATGGCTGTCATGTGTTACTAAGGTATCATAAAAATAGAGAACTTTGTGAACCTTTACTCCCAGGTAAAGCTGAAAAAGAGAAATAATTCATAATGTATGCTCTAGCATTGGCCTATTTTAATAGGCCAATCTTCAACACTAATTTTAAGCATGTATTAAATACAAAGTGCCATTCTAAATATATATATATATAATACAGCATGTATTATATTCATGTTTTAATATACAGTGGGGTTATTATATAACACATTTAATTATTTCCATATTATATATGCTGATATTTCACTGTGTTATAGATAAGCAAACACAGAAGAATCAGAAATAAAGTAATTGAAATGGGGTATCAGTTACTGCCTTCCTCAGCTCTGTTTAATAGTCTTCCCTAATTCTGCTTACTTACAATTTAGTCATGTTGAGCAAAAAAGACATTAAAAGTCCAACCTACCTGCAGGTGGGCATAAGAGTGTGATTATGTAGTATTCTGATGTTTGAGCAGTCATCTAGGAACTTTCTACCTGAATTCACACAACTGGGTTTTTGCGTCAGATATCCCTTCCCCTCCCCCCCCCCCACTTTGCCTGTTTGTGTCTGGCTTATGCCATTCCCCCTGGCGCTTGTGCTGTCCTAGCCTTGTCTCTTCTACCATGATTCTGTATGATTGGAATCATAACCGGAACCTGTAGTAGCCTTTCCCTTTTGAGTGAATTCTGCCCTTCCTCTTGTACATTTTTATCCACTGGCATTATGGCTATTCTACCCCGAGTAGAGATCACATACTCACCAAGAGAGAGCACTTTCCAGTTCCAGCTGCACCTCTAGTTTCCATAGTTACTATCCTGACTTACTCTAGTAATCCCTTTCTTTGTTCTTGACCAAGTTTGGGAAACCTATATTTCCGGATGACCTTTAGTCAGCACAAAAGTTAAGGCAGGAGAGGTAAAGAATATATCTAATAAAAAATTATGGAGAAAAACAAACGTAAAAAAATAATCTGGCAATTGAATAGAGCTTTGAGGAGTGAATAACATTTGCATTGGTTTTCCAATTTCTTAAACTTATAGAATCTCTCTGATAGAACCATCAGCAGTCTGTTGCTTCTGATGTGACTCGTTCTCCATATCAAAGGGAAGACCTTGAAAATTTACCAAGAATAGAACAAATCTATGCGAAACCAGATAATCTCCCCAGGCTTGGGTATTGCCTGTTGAACTTCTCAGAGCACAGTTGTCACGTGGAAAAATTATAGTGCCATTATTTATGTTCAGGTAAATCCAGTTGCCTGTAATCAGGCCTTGTTTTTTTGGGGGGGGTGTTTTGTACTTTAATTTCTTATAAAACATTTCAATAATTCAAAACATTAAGCAACATGATAAATATCCTCACATCTACCACATAGCATGAGAAATAAAACATTATATATAAACTCCAATGCTCAGATATTGCATATCCTCCCCTTCCAAACTCGACCTCTGGTATATTCTTTCTTTTTTTAAATTCATTTATTTATGTCATTTTATTAATTCATTGTGATGTGTATGAGAGATAAAGAATGAGAGAGAGAGAGAGAAAGAGAGAGAGAGAGAGAGAGAGAGAGAGAGAGAGAGAGAGAGAGAGAGAGAGCATGTGCCATGGCATACTTGTAGAAAACAGGGTACACCTTGTAGGAATTAGTTCTCTCCTTTTCCCAGACAGGTTCAGGGGTCAGTCTTGGACTATCAGGTTTGGTGGCAAGTGCCTTCACATACTGAGTCATCTAGCTAACTTGACACGCAGAACACTGCCGTTTATACGGAACTTGCTGTATGCTGCAGTGGGATAGAATTTAGACTAGTTCTGTCTTAGGTCTGAGGTACTTTTTTTTTTTTTTGAGTCCCCTTCTGGTTCAATCAGGCCTTGTTTTAACCTCTTAACCACATGCAGAGGCTGTCCAACAAGAGCACCTGGTATCTCGGATCTCTGATACAGAAGTGTCACAGTGCATTAGACAACCTGAACTTTTCCTGAAAAATGAACAACACCAAAAATAACTATTAAGGACCGATTGGTTCAGCCTAAGTTATCTTTATGTATTTGTTTTGTATCCATCTTTACTCCATAGTTTCCTCCCCTTTGAACAAGCTGACCAGTATCTCACATAAGACTTATTAAGACTTATCATGTCTTCAGCTCCACCTTAATGTTAAGTAGTCTGTCTCTGTAAGTATTCCTAGCCAAGCAGAAATTTTTTTGTGTTCAATACTGCAGCTCTAGCACCATAAACTGCGTGCTAAAAAGTATAATAGCAATAATAAATTAAAGAATGAGTGAAGGATGTGTATCAATTATGTTTCTTGTTGCTGAGATAAAATAACAGGCAAGAAGTAACTTAAAGGAGTGAGGGATTGTTTTAGCTCACAGTGTAGTGGACACGGCACTAGGACCAGCCATTCTCTGTGGTATTGGGAGGCTGCTTGCTCATGTCTAACACCTCAGTGTATGGGAGTTAGACAATAAAGAATGTCAGGATGCATGGGATTTTCTCCTTTTGCCCTCCTCCTCTTTTTAAATTTAATCAGGAACTCAGCCCCTGGGATGGTATAGTTAATGTCCAGAGTAGATTGTCTTACCTTAATTAAACTTTCCTGGAAATGTCCTAGGCGATTCAAATCAGGTCAACTTGGAAATAAAGATGTTACTATCATGGATGTTAATAGTCCTTGGCTCTAGCTGCTTTTCAGAGATAAATGTGCTAATGACAAATTGTGTGTGTGTGTGTATACATGACATTATTATGTTGAAGTCACATTTTATCTTCATTTTATAAAATATTTCTACCCTTCCAGCTTCCAATTAACTGGTTTTATTTTTATCTACACATGTGGATTGTATATTTGTTTATACTTGACTTGATGCATGTGTAGTGCATGTGTGTGTATATCTGAGTGTGTGTCTATGAGTTTGAGTGTGTGTGTTAGTGTGTATGTGCATGAGCATGTGTGTGTACGTGTATACATGTGTGTGTGTATGTGTGTGTGTGTATGTGTGTGTGTGTATGTGTGTGTGTGTGTGTGTGTGTGTATGTGTAGATTTTCAGTGTTTTTCTTGATCATTTTCTGTACTTTATTTCCTGATGCAGGATTTTACACCTAGGAGGCAATGTTCTGGTCAACTTGTTCCCATTTTCCTCTGTCTCTGACTTAGTGATTAAGGGCCAGGGTTATAAAAGACCTTTTATACTCACCAGACTTTCAGCTGAGCTCTGAATATTTGAAATCAACCCTCGTGCTTCCACTTCATTCACCAAGACATCCCTGAAGCCCCCAGACAATAGTTTTGAAGCAGCATCTCCGGAAGTAGAGACTTGAAATACTAATACGTGGGCATCTGACATATATTATACATGGGTTTTATAAAAATAACAGAAACATATTATCTACTGAATAAAAAAGACAGAAGGAAATAGAAACATAGCATAGCAGTTAACATAGAATTAAATAAATAAAATTTAAAACTATGCACAGGGGGATGTTTGTAGTTCAGTTGGACTGGTGATCTTGCTCAAAATATTACAGTGAATGAAAACTATTTTAAAATATGGGCATCTTGAAAGAGCTAAAAATGCCCTATGTCCTCAATGTAAAATAATGAACCTTCATATTGGTAACAAATTCCATACCAAAACCCATTTTTTCTTTTTTTAACTGAGCAAGAGAGAATTATCCAGAAGAAAAACAATCTCCTCTAGAACATATATTTGTTCCTTACTCCTCACGGCTCTTCATTTTCTTCAAGTAAAAGGCGGAAATCCACTGAGGAGATCCTGGATGTACATGGATTTAAGTAATAGTAATCTTGTCTCTCCTATGATTCATTAATGTATAAATTAAGGGATCACTGAAGAAGAGATGCAGTAGAGTATAAGGATCAGTGGATAACTCAGAGGAACTGTCATCTGCTTACACAGGGACTTCTCCATACATAAACTCACAGTGGTTATGACAGTTAGTGCACAGGATATGTTAATGTTTCCAACAAGATCTGCAGCTAAATCCAGACATGGAGAGGGGAGTTGGGTATCAAGTTGTATTGCTAGTCGAAGAGCTCTTGGCAAGAGATAGCTGATGGGAGAGAGAGAGATTGTCTTTCTAAGAGCATACCTCCTGTTAAGTTGACTGTACTCCTTGGAAGGCCACATATCTACGAGTGTGTATAGAGAGCACAAACTGGCCTTGAGAAAAATCAGAAATAAAAGGACACAAAGCTGTTCGGTGCAGAGGGGAAGTAGATCTGGAAGGACTTAGAGGAGGCGGTGAACATGATTCAAACATATAAATTGAAAAAAATCAGCTCTAACCACCAGTTATTGTGGTCCATGTTTTCATAATGATCTTTCCAAAATGATATTTGGAAAATTCATCAAATAATTGTCCATTGGGCTTTGCAATTTGGTGTCCACTGCTGAAGCACAAGGGTAAGAAGCTCTCCAAAGAGAAATTCCTTAGACAGGCTTCGTGTCTTGCAATGAACTTACTGTTTTCTCCTACAGCAAATGTTTTTGCTGTAATTCATGTTCTTTGTTTTCAAGTGTTTAGTTTTAGCTGCTAAAATTTACAACAAATACGTACAATTCTGAAGATTTTTTAACAATTGTCTATGTAGGGAGGTTATTTATTTATTATTAATTTTTCATTTATGGTTGTAGCATTAGTTTCAATAAGAAGAAAGGAAGCAGAAAAATCCCTCTTTTTTCATATTTAGTAACTGGTGTTTCCTTGAATATTTATTCTTCATGCTAATTTACATATGCATATATGTAACTAGAATGGGCAAATAGAGAAAACCGAAGCTGTCCTTTAGAAAATGTAGAACTTGATACTTTCTGTGTCTGCAGTAAAGCAGTGATATAAAATATTTTTCCATGTCTGTGTTTAGACTCGTGATTCATTTGTACTTCATTCAGCACCTAGATAGTCACTGAATAACTCACTAATAATATTCCAGTTGCTTGAAATAGAAAGGGATAAATGGGTTAATCATACAAGCTAGTCCTCCAATATTTCAGAGAATGCCTGCTGAAGAGAGCAAGGAAAGACTAAAATCCAGAGGCGTTGAATGAAACCAGGCCAACAGTGTCCTCCTGACATAACATATGAAGTCACAGGGGTTATGTCCACACATAATTGAGCGTGGAAAAGGAATGGAGATATAAACTCCCAACCCTTGTCCAAGAGCTGGTGGCAACTAGTAGCTGCAAAGAGAGTCAGAGTCAATTTTCTTTAAGATGTTGCCATACTTCATGGTTATCCACAATCCATAAATATAGGCAGCACTAATTAAACCTGAGAGGTGGAAAAAGAAGAAAACCTAAAGTTGGGTGGGTAGGAAGGGGGGTTGAATCTAGGAGGAGCTAGGGAAGAGAGTGAATGCAGTTACAGGTCACCATTAGTTGTATGAAATCCTTAAAGATATAATCAAAGTTTTAAAACGCATACATCAATAACAAAAACTAATGGTGCAGACTGAGAGAACTGAGAACTTTTCACATTTTTTTCTTTAGAACTGTGACATGGTATACTTTCAGCCCATCTGAAAGGGTGCATCAAAGTGTCTTTTTTATCTGCTTTTATCACATGAGCAAAAGCTTAAACTGCCGGGAATGTATCTCAATGAAATGAAAACTTTAAGTCTTACCTAAAAACTTACAGAAAAATTTAGCATTGCCAAGTTAACATGATTTTAATATTTACAATTTGGTGAACAGTGAAATAAGAAATGGTAAGCAAAAGAGATACAATTCAGCCTATTATAGAATGAAATGTTGGTACTTTGGGATGCTAGACTGGGTTTGAAGAGGTATTGTGTAAGCCTTATATGTTGTCTACCTCTTTTCTACAATAGACTTATAACTATACATTATAGACATCCAGAATAGGTTAAGGGGATAAGGAAATGTAGGAGGAATTGGCCATGGAGGGAAGTGGCTCTGGAGGAAATAGCCACTATCTTCTCTGTGTTGTGTGTCAGAGGGGTCTTCACACATGATAAAATGCACGTGTTCATCAAAGATGGCAAGTAAAATGAATCTGAGCTACTTGTAGGATTATCACAAAAATTTGTTTCCTAGTTGTTCTCCATTGCCTTCTGTTGCTGTGATAAAATACCAGGACTAGATGTAATGTGAGGAAAAGATTTATTTCAGTTTATGTTTCCAGGTCAGAGTTGATCCTGGGGGGACATCAGGGCAGGAACTCAAGTAGGAACTAAAGCAGAAACCTGAAGGACTGCCGGTCCCTGGCTCAGTCTCTGGATCAGCAGCGGCTGGCTTCATATATTGCTCAGACCTTAAGGGCGGCCCTGCCATGGTGAGTTGAGCCCCCTCGCATTAATTAGCAGCCACGATAGTGCCCCATAGACACGCCTGCAGGCTAATATGATCAAGGAATTCTTGATTGAGGTTCCTTCTTTCCAGTTGGTTCTTGGTTATATCAAGTTGACAATAAGAACGAATGAGCCCACTGGTCAACTTACTGCATTACAGCTGCATAAGGTGTTGCTTTTAGAGAGGTCTGGGTCAAAAGCGTGAGGGACCCCACTTTTACTTCACATTCTTTAGAGGGCATCTGCTGTTACATTAAAATAAATAGCTTGGATGCATTTCTAAAACTAAAAGGGAATATGAGAGTTTCTGTAGGAGTTTTGATTCTCTTGCATTTTTTTTCCCTGTAAGTTGGATATTTGAAGTCAATATTGGCTTCTCTGAATATAGTGAATTTTTACCTTTCATTCATTACCAAACTTGATATCATAAGTTATTAAATATATCTCTTAAGAAATTATCTGTTTTTTAAAAGGTAACTTCTGAAGACCAGATCTCAACTACTTTGAATTTTATAAAAATTGAGCTCTGAACAATATGAAGATAAAATTTAATGTAGTTCATACCAGCTATTCCAGTCTTGTAACAAGCAATTTCTGTTGAGGGTTTTCCATGAAAACTTTCTCTTGAGTCTGTAATTTGAGTGTCTACCTGATTCATACACATCTCCCCCATTGGTAATTACAGATAGTGGTGTTGTTATTTTTAAAACATGTTTTTTTTCATTTATAAGTAGGATGTTTTGGCTAAAATCTGTTCCTTCTATTGACCAAAATTCACTTATTTAGAACTGGAGAAAGACAAGTGTGAACATACACAGAATAGTTATAAAACTGCATTTTTTAAATATGCAGGCTGGTAGGGAACAGAGAGCATTTGTGCATCTTATGCAAGCAGATCATATCCTGAGCTTCCCAGGGGCACAGACTGCATTTCATGAACATTTAACACCACTAATCTCAAGCCATTGTTTGTTAAGAGGAAGCAGCATGGATCCTCCACGTAATAGATAGCAATAGCTGCTTTGTAATAATGATAAAGTATGCCTGTGTTCTAGACATGTTTCATTATTGCCCAGGATGTCTACATGATAAACACATCTCCAATTTATAGATGAAATCAAGGACTTTATCCAGGGCTGTACACTGTATAGAGTAGAGCTAGAACACCAATTCAATGTTAGTATGTCAGTATATTATCTTTACAATCTTTAATTTCCAAGGAAAAAAATAGAGACAATAAAAATTTTGAAGGGTAATTACTTTGATTCATATACATTCGCTCCATTTACCCATTCCTCAAACTTGAGTTTTTCATTTTCTTCTGTCTCTCTGCAGTGTTCTCATGGACTTTGTACGAGTTGGTAAACATCTGCACTCACTCACTTGCAAACCTGAACCAGAGAAGAAATTGCCATTTAGACATGCTACACAGTACAGTCATCAAGCCAAATTTTTCCCTATTGGCAACATTATTTTACTGTTTAGGTGGGGATGATGTTGATAATTAATAGTAGTACCTGACTGTTTCCTGAAGCTGAGGCTCAACACATCTTAACCACGTGGCCTCTTTTGGGCCTTGCCATAGACACCAGATTCACAATGCAGAGATATAGTTCCTAGTTTTTCACATAGTCGAAGACAAGTGGCTATATTCCATTTTATTCCATACACTGTACTCATAATGGGGAGACAAGAAATAGAGGTCAAAGCGTTCCAGTTTCAGAACCTTCCAGCCTTGTGGGAAGCATATGAGTTCCTATGTTATTTATTTCTTTTTTAAAATTTTTATTTATTGAATATAATCTTCATTTACATTTCCAATGGTAAAACCTTTCCCAATTTCCCCCATCCTCAAAGCCCCCCCAAGTCCTCCTCCTACCCTCTGCCTCCACATATATACCCCTCCACCGGACCCAATCCCACCTCCCCCACTCCATTTCCCTTTGTTGGGGCATCTATTGAGCCTTCACCTGGCCAAGGGCCACTCCTCCCACTGATGCCTGACAAAGCATTCCTCTGCCACATTTTTGGCTGGAACCATGTGTACCCCTTGGTTGATGGTTTAGTCCCTGGAGACCTGGGACGTCTGGGTGGCCAACATTGTAGTGTTTCCCATGGGTCTGTAAACTCCTTCAGCTCCTCTGGACCACCCTCCAGCTCCTCCACAGGGGACCCCAAGCCCAGACCAATGGTTGGCTGCTAGCATCTGCCTCTTTATTTGTAAGGCTCTGTTTCTTTTAAGAGGCCACACATAATCTCTCTCTCTCCCTCTCCCCCACCCCTCTCTCTCACTCTCCCTCCTTTCCTCCCTCCCTCCCTTTCTTCCTTTGTATACACACACAAACACACACACATTTGTGGATGTGTTGGTGGTGTATACTAGTGTGTATATGGTTACACACATTTATCTGCTCCCCATACAGAGGCTCACGTGCACATTTTGCAAAGGTCAGAGGAGAATGCTGTGTATCCACTTTAAGCACTCTCCATTTACAGCCCTGGAAACAGGTTCTTAGTGACTCTGAAGCCAGGCTGGCAGTCAGCAAGTCCTAGTGATTCTTCCAACTCAGCTCCTGCAGGACTGGGATGACAGGACTATGCTTGGCCACGTATGGATTTCCATGTGGGTTCTGGGATCTGAAGTTAGCTTTTCATGCTTACATATCAAGTGTTCTTACATACTAAGTCATCAGTCCAGTTCCAGAAATATCTTTTGGGCCAATGTTTCCATGGCCTAGATGAGACAGTCCTATGTCATTTCAGTTTTCTGATGTTTTAATTTGAGATAGGTTCTAACTATGTAGCTTATAACTCACAGTAGTTCTCCTGTCTCAGCCTCATGCATATGCAAGCATCATTTATAATTTTTTATTAGATATTTTCTTCATTTACATTTCAAATGTTATCCCCTTTCCTGGTTTCTCCTCCTAAACCCCTCAGCCCATCCCCCCCCCCTGATCACCCACCCACCCACTTCTGCTTACTGTCCTGGTGTTCCCCTATACTGCGGCATCTAACCTTCTTAGGACCAAGGGCCTCTCCTCCCTTTGATGTCCAACAAGGTTGCCCTTTGCTACATATGCGGCTGGAGCCATGGGTCTGTCCATGTGTACTCTTTGGTTGGTGGTTTTATCCCTAAGAGCTCTGGGGGTACTGTTGGTTCATATTGTTGTTCCTCTTATGGGGCTGCAAAGCCCTTCAGCTCCTTGGGTCCTTTCTCTAGCTCCTCCATTGGAGACCCTGTGCTCAGTGAAATGGTTGGCTGAGAGGATCTGCCTTTGTATTTGTCAGACACTGGCAGAGCCTCTCAGGAGAAATCTATATCGGGCTCCTTTATATTTTAAACATTTATTTGTTATTATTAGTTTTCATATGTGTGAGTGTGTTTATTCATACCTCAGTATGCCATAACATGCATCCTGAGGCCAGATGACATCTTTCAGTTGATTCTCCTCTTCTGTCTTCAGGTGGGAATCAGGGATCAAGCTGAACACATTAAGCTTGCAGTGTTTTGGTTCCTAATGCAGCTCCTGACTACTTTAATTATAATTTTCAAATAATTGTTTTATTGTTTGAAAACTATTATCTATATACTTACCTCTATCTATCTATCTATCTATCTATCTATCTATCTATCTATCTATCTATCTATCTATCTATCTACCTATCTATCTATTCATCTGTCTGTCCATCTACCTACATCTATCTATCATCTACCTACCTACCTAGTGCTGCCATCAAGTGCCAGAATTTAGGCTTATCTAATGAAGCATGAGTAGCCTCTCAGTCCAGATCCTTAAATGAATGATTCTCTTTGTCAGAGCAGTCAATAATTTCCAGTGTCTCCTTAATCAGGGGTAGGACTCAATGTGTCCTTCCAGTCCATGCTTGAATTGTTGTTTAGGTTGATCGTGTTCACATCTTGAGCACGCTATCACAGTCGTTATGAGTTCATACATGCAGCTGTTCTGTTGTCTGTGTCTGGAAAATGACATGTTACTCCAGTTATCCACTAACACTGGCTCTTACAATCTTTCTGTGTCATCTACCATGATAATTGAGGAGCCTAGGGGAAAGGAGTGGGATATGGAGATCCAATTTATAGCTGAGCATTCTACACTATCTTATTCTCTATATCTTGACCAAATGTGGGTCTCGGTGTTAATCGTAAGCTGAAAAAAAGACTTCTCTAGTGTGTGCATGCATACGTGTGTGTGTGTGTGTGTGTGTGTGTGTGTGTGTAACTGCAGGTGTACACATGACATAGTGTGCATATGGAGATGTGAAAAAATGTTTGGGGATCAGATATGTCCTTGCACAGTAGGATCTAAGAGTGGAGCTCAAATTAGGTTTGTGGTTGTCACTGAACCATCACATACATCCTCAAGTTGTCCTCTAAAGTTTCTGTGTACAGCACTGTTTTACACTTATTTAACATATAAAACAGCCCCCTGACCATTACGCTTATTATTTGTAAAATGAGGCAAATTAGGAAACTTATGTCATATTTTGGTTTTAGGAGCAGACAAAAGAATCAGTATGATGTTCCTAGGGCGATGCCCAACAGACTACCACCACCCCGCACATATTTTATGCCACTCACCACTGCCAGCTACGACACTGTGTTTGTCATCTGGCTTGATGATTAAACATTCAACAGAGATAAACAGGCTTTAGACATAATGAGCAGCTCAGCAAATGCAAAAGGACAGGAAAGAGCTACTCTGAAAAAACAAAACAAAACAAATGAGAAGTCCCTATCCTTGTGGATGTTTGCTCAGGGTAAGTGACAGAAATGTTTGGCTAGCAACTAACTTAATTGTTTTCTTTCAGACAGAGGTCATTAAGTACCCATTTCATCGTGTAGACTATGCATCTCAAATGAGAATCCAATAGTGAGTTTCAGTATGCGTCATGGGTGTCTCTCCCATGAGAATGAAGACGGAACAGTGGCTGCACTGTGCAGAGGACAGACCTGCTTTCTGTTTGACTAGTAAGGCTTTCTCCCCTACTTTCCTTTTCAGATAAATGCATACTCTTGGGAAATCCATGGAAAGCCCCTTTCTTTGTATGTTATATTATTCCATGTTCGCTTGCTTACAGGGTCTCCCAGGCCACTTGCTGGAATGCAGAATCATGTCCTCTCTCCTCGAGGGATCTCACCCATGATGAGTATAACCGGACAGTAAGCAGGGACTTCCCAGACTACAAAAAAAAAAAAAGTTCTTGGTCCAACTGTCCTAAACCATTTACCAGTTTACCAGCAAAGTTTCCATTCTTCAGGGTGGGGTTTCCAAACTGTAGCTGGATAGGCTTTGCTTTTAGAAATTTTCTTGTTTGCTTTATGCCTTGGCACTGTGCTTTTGAAAGTAACGGATTCTTAAGCTCACTTCCTCTGACTCCCTTTTAGGGATGGAATCTGTAGCCACTTTTTTTTTGAATGCTAGGGGTGGAAGGTGGTTCTTGTTGGAAGGATTTCACATGGGAAGTCTGGGGGTTGACCATGTACAGTCGAGCATTTACACAGAGCTATTCTTACATTCAGGATGTAGTGACCAATATGCTGGCCTCGTATCAACTGCCTGGCCTATTTCTGAATGTAGTGTGACATGGATGTTTTAAATAATTTCCCTTGAAGTCAGAAAAAAATTCTTCCCTCAGATTAAGAGGAAAATGATGGCAAAATTTGGGGAATAAAATTAATTTTTCATCATGCTTAGCCTTGGAGACACTGTGAGAAACGTTTTGTGGTGGCTCAGAGTGGAAAGACTGACTCCAGATGCAGCTAAGCTGCCAAACACATTTCTGGCTTTGGACAGTCCACATGAGCCCCTGCTCAGTTACTTTCTTCATCTGCAACCTTAGTAATAATTAGAATAAGCAATAAATAGTATAAGCTGTGTTCTTTAACTACTAGTAGTGTGTCAATATTAGTTCATTCCTCTTTCCAAACATACTCAGTCTATTATATAAGCATGATTTGAGATGTGAGGATGAATTTGATATTAGAGTACATAGGACTCTCTTTTTGGTGTGCTCAGTTTCTCTATAAACCTAACATTTTCCTAAAATGTAAATTCAATAAAGAAAATGTGATAAACCTCCAAAAATATCAGAAACCAACTGAATTGGAAATGAAATCGCACAAAGAAATATGAAGGATATTTGTCATTCTCTGCAAATTTGACTGAGAAGTATTAGCACCATTTCTTCATACAGCATTTCTCTCACATACAAATCGAGTAACTTATAAGGAATGGATAGGCTGCAGACCCGTGGATATAAACCCATGACTACTCATTGTTCTTTTGTTTCAATCCCTCAAAGAACTTAGTGGAGACAGAGACAAAGGATCTGCCTCAAGTCCTCCGCTCTTTTAAAGATTAATTTTAATCTTGATTCATGGGTATGCGCATGTGTGAATGAATGCCATGTTTGTGGGTGAATGGGGAAGCGAGAAGAGGATATCACATTCCCTGGGGCTGGAGGTGCAGGTATTTAGTTGTGAGATGCTGTCCTTGGTTATTGTGAATTAAATCTGTATTTATAGAAGAGCAGGAAATGCTATTAAGTGCTGGGTTATTCCAACAGTCCCAGGTTCGATTTTTGAGAAAGTTGGCCTTTGAGTGTTTTGTTGGCCTTTTCATGAATCATTCAGTAACCTCATGTTGCTAATAAGGTGCTATTTAAATTCCCTAACAGTGCTCCAGAGACCCAAGGATGCAATCCTTGCAATATATAGGACAATGTGTCAATTTTCTACTGTTGTAATGGATCAACACAAACTTAGACGCTTATGGTAACGAATGTTTGTTTGCAGTTCTGAGATCACAACTCTGAAATCAAGGTGTGAGTAGGGATGTCTTCTTCTTTCTACCTTTAAGGTCAAGTCTATTTTCCCTGTCCTTTAAATATTCAGAACAGTGGTTCCTAACCACTGTTCATGACTCCTTTAAGTGGGGAATCAAATGACCCTTTCACAGGGCTTGCATATCAGGTATCCTCCATATCATATATTTATATTATGTTTCATAACAGTAGCAAAATTACACTTATGAAGAAGCAACAAAAAGTTTAGGATTGGGCATCACAAGAACATAAGGAGCTATTTTAAAGGGTTGCATCATTAGGAAGGTTGAGAACCACTGGTGTAAAGGCTGCCTACATTCCTCGGTTTGTTATCTTTCCTTTACAACTCTCCATCCTGCTAATTTATTTTTCACACATCTACTTTTATTCTTTGCTGTTCTATTGTTCCTCTTGTCAGAATTCCATTGATAACACTAGGCCCATGAAGACAGTCTAGGGTAATGCTCTGGTTTCAAAACCATTAATATGCCTCAAGGGTTCTAACTGCGATATCAGATAACACATTTTCAAGTTCTACTAAGTGTCTTGTGGAAATTTTCTGGAGTGCATTATGCAGTGTGTTACAATTGTTCTGTCTGTACTACCTGCCATCTTCAAACTGTTTTCTCCCTCCATTCATGCCGAGCTCTTAGACCTCTTGCTAAATGGGCATGGCCCATTACAAAGAGGTCTGTCAAATTTCCACTTGACTAGTTTCTTTACCACATCTTTACTAGCAATAACGTGACAGCTTGGAAAAATGACAGGAGCTGTAGTCAGAGTAGCCCATCACCTGTAAGCTTGTTTTCTTCCATATCTTCAGATTCACCAGAGAAATACAAATCAGCAACAAACAGATCATATTAAATAATGCCAGTGTTTGAGTGTAATCCATAAGGACATTTATCTACCATGAAGATGACCACAGTTCAAGAACCACTTCATAGCAATGATTTCTGTCAGGATAACTTTCGTTTTAAACCTTGGATTTGAAGCTTCAGTTAAGCCGAGTTAGTAGATTCTCCCAGAGATGGTGAAAATTACACCTGACATGGGCGGGATGATGGTTGTCATCCTGTGACACTAGCCATATTTTATGTGGACAGTTCAGATTCATAGACCTCTGTTACCACGAGGCCACTTTGTTTGAAAATTATTTCACTCCAGTGTGAATGAACACACACAAACATTGCTTTTGATGTTCAGTAATGCTCTTGCCATTTTGCCTAAGGTTGCAGTTGTCACTCAGTTTGCCCTGCCCCCTTTTATGAAGCATGGCTGCTCTTGGAGATGCAGTCTCTGGTGGTACTCATCACTTGTATTTATAAGTTTGTCTGGGGTAATGTAGCAATTTGGTGTTTGTGGTAGTGAAAGAATGAATGATGGCTCAATAATGCTCCTGTTCTTTTTTTTTTTTAAAGATTTATTTATTTATTATATGTAAGCACACTGTAGCTGTCTTCAGACACTCCAGAAAAGGGCATCCGATCTCATTATGGATGGTTGTGAGCCACCATGTGGTTGCTGGGAATTGAACTCAGGACCTTCGGAAGAGCAGTCTTAACCACTCTTTGGAAGAGCTCTTAACCACTGAGCCATCTCTCCAGCCCCCAATGCTCCTGTTCTTATTCTCAATCACCACTTCACTGAGATCTAGCCGACAGACAACTCACATTCTTTTGCCTGGTTCTTTTTTGGTTTCTGTGCCAACAGCCCTCAGGGGGGCATCACCCTTTCTCCTAATTCTCAACAAATTCAGACTACTGGTCAGTTTTGTTTTATTAAATACTCCGGGAGTTCCAAATGGACAAACCCAAATACATTCAGAGTCTGTCATTTGCCAGACTCCAGAAGCAATGTGGTTTAAGGTAAACTGAAAATCTCGCAGAAAGCTTTCAAGCGCGAGCAAAGCATCTTTATGTGTGGAAAATTCTAGAAGGTTGGCATTCCTGGCTGAAAGGTAGGATAGCCTGAGTATGGTGGACTGAAAAGTGAGCAGGAATGAGTCTGCTTTATCGTCATCCCTGCTTTTGTTTACAAAACGAAGTGAAAGCCTGAAAAACCAAGTCTTTATGAAGGATGCCCGTGCATTTCCCTGAGAAAGCGGTTGCTTAAATACGCTAAGTCTTTGTGCACTTATAAATTAAGCTAATTTAAAAAGTATCTTCTGGACACACAGCAATGATTCGTATAAATTGAATGGATGGATAATACTGTCTGTAGAGCCTGAGCAGTTTTGAAAGCTCTTTTCTGAACGACATCCCCGGCTCTATTCCTTTAGCCAATTTTTTGTTTGTTTTTGTTTTTGTTTTTTGGCCTGTGCTTCTTGATACAGGGTATCATGCAGCTTACCTTGGCCTCAACCTTGCTGTGTAGTTGAATTCTGGTTCTTACTGTCTTCAGTTCCCAACAGGATATTAAAGACAGGAGCTGTTACCGTGTGGCTCAGCCTACATGGAATCAGTTATGTAGCTCAGAGAGATTGTGAATTCATAATCCCACGGCCTTCACCTCTGAAGTATAGGCATTGTAGGCATGCACCGCCTCACCCAGAATTATCTTTATATTTAAAAATAATATCCACAGTAGATGACATTGGGTTAGAAATTGGAACCTTGGTTGTTCTTCTAGTTATATAAGCCTGGAAAGCTTATTTAACATCATTTTTAATCTCAAATTTCTCATCAATAACGTAATATAAGCAGGCTTGACAGCTAAATACTAGGCTGTACTATATGGCTAGGATTTGATTACCTGCAGAGTGCTTTATGGCAGGAGAAATTGGTTTAAGGATTAAAAGCTCAGGTTTAGGGATCACTAAGAAAAAGGCCCAGAGCCTAGCTCGGTTAAAGATGCTATAACCTTAGGTCAATATTAATCTCTTCATGAATACATTTCTGTAGTAATAGTTATGAGATTTGAGTTGTATATTTTTCTTGTGGTTGTTCACAAGTACAGCAAATAACATAATTTATGCCCAGAGATTATTTTAGAACGATGTAAATTGGGCTGGAGAGATTGCTCAGCGGCTAAGAATACTGACTGCTCTTCCAAAGGTCCAGAGTTCAGATCCCAGCAACCACATGGTGGCTCACAACCATCTGTAACGAGATCTGACTCCCTCTTCTGAAGTGTCTGAAGACAGCTACAGTGTACATACATATAATAAATAAATAAATCTTCAAGAAAAAAAAGAAAGATGTAAATTATCATCATTAATAGAATCTCTACTTTTAAAATGTACAGGAACGGCAATGAAGTTCTGTTTTTCAGTTGTGAAAGTTGAATGCTTTTAGATTTTTGAATTTTGCTGTCTCTCCAAATTTCCTATAGTTTTGGCAAAGCAAAGATGAACTTTTCTAGTTGATGTCTTCAGTCTTCCCAGACTGCTTACAAATCCCTTGCTCCTGGAATGGCATTTTCCTGTGTCTTCATTACTTGAAAGAGCTAGTATCTCACAGTTAAGGAAGCTTATCTCCTGGAAATCTTAGTTCCTTCTTTCCTGATGATTCTGTGTGTGTGTGTGTGTGTGTGTGTGTGTGTGTGTGTGTGTGTGTGTAAAAGAACAAAGAGAAACATTTTCTTGTGGCTTTCCTCTACCTGACCACCATCAGGTACCTTTTTCTCTTTCCCCAGAAGCCAGAGCACACATCTCAGGTTAGAATCAAATTTGAACTTCTGTATTAACATTTAAATGTTACCACATCATTTCTTAGTAATGGCCATTTAGTTACACAGAGACCGGCTTCTAATTTTTAAAACTCCTTTCTCCTTTCCCAAGAATAAACGTTTGATAGTACATTAAGAGCAAATTTAACTTGGCACTTAAGACAACATAACGGATGTTTTGTACTTGTGAGCACATGCATAGGGTAATTTACTGTGGCACAGACAGATCTCTCTCATTTTACGTGACCTTCAAATCAAGTTCATTAAGGGATGAAATTTCTCCTTATTCTCTACGGGGACCAGCTGCATATCCATGATACGAAAGATAAGTCTGCACCAAACAGAAGCATTTTTGCTAAGCAAGCTGCATGTGAAAACAGAGGTGGCTCTACTAAGAAATGCTTTGTTATGTTGTGACATCAGATGATGTTGGGACTGATGCTTCTCAGCATGGAATTAAAGCATGACTTTGGTAGTTAGGATTTCCAAGCTGAAAATCATTCTCCCCAAGCAAGTAAGGTCATAACTGCCCTGTAAGTGCCATTCTAGGGAAGAACCTTTCTCTGAATTAAACTTGATAGTTATATTAATACATGCGAACAAACATTTTTTACTTTATTATTATTTATTTTGTAAAAAGTTAAGGTTTAATATTTAAAATGTAACTTGAAATAGGTACCCATTTTATAGGTATATAACTACAGATGTAAGTATAAATATGATAAATCAATCTACTTTAATATATATTTAATTAAAATAAGCACTAAAGATCAAAAATATTTTTCTCATATATCTTATCTTTCTGATATTAGATCTGAGGAACTCTGGTGTAAAAGGTCATGAAAAAGCCTAGAGAGTTAAACATTTGTGTGGATGGACATAGACTAGGACAGTGATTTAAGGATGGGGACTTTCTATTGGTCATACTTAAATTTTACTTCAACCCCCATGTTAAATAATCACCAGACTTTACTTTTAGAAACTGTTGTTTGTCATAGTTAGGAGAGAAAGAGGGGCTGTAATTACAGTCACACTGATGAGTCACTATGGAGCTAGGGCTGTATTTTACTCAGATACCAGTAATTCCACTTGCTAACATATGACAGGTTGTTTCATATCACCAGTCCTCAGTCTTTTCATCTCAAGGTGGGGATAAAGATGGTACTGACCTCAGAAGACTGTTGCAAGAGATACTGAAATCATGGGAAGTGCAGAGAGGAAGGCAGTGGGAGACTTCTGTAAGAGAAAGCCCCTTGTATCACAGCCTGGGCAATCAGCTGTGACGAGGAAAGGCTCCATGTCCGCCATACTGCAATCAGCACACTGTTTGGAAAATAGACTTCAATGAACCTTAGCTGCAGTTAGGATGGTTCTTAAGCTTACCTTTGGAAGCAGACCAAAATGCACTTCACTTAGTGAGCTTGGGACTAATGTTTCAGGAAGTGATCAACGAGATTGGAAAGTTAGACATTAAAAGCAGATCAGCTTGCATTAGGGGGTGGCAGAAGTGACGATGAGCTGGACAGATTTTTTAAAAAAAGGGATGTTGTGGGAACAGAGCAGGGCGCACATCTGAAATACTACAATTTTTAATGGAAAATGGTACTACATGTCTCATTTATAGGAAGCAGAGCCTATTGAGGATGGACTGATGGCTCCAGGAGTACCAGGCAACTGGTCTACCCTGAATATACCACCTACCCCAATATAAACATGAGATTTGGAGCCCTCTGGGAGAGAAGCCCCTTAGAATGATAATCTGGAAAATCAGTTACAGTGGTGAAAGGTTCTGAGTATCTTTCTGTTTATTTGGTTGTCCTCACTACCATAAATGCTAACATTTTTGAAGAGACTGCGTGAAAGAACATTTGCAAAATACTTTTGACCTTGAAAGGGTCACTTTGGCCCTTGCTTTGGTGACCATGTTCAAAGAGTAATCAGTCCCTGAAACCAAGCAGGCGTTTGTACTTTGAGGACCTCAGGAGAATAGAGAAGGTCTTGATACATGCATTTAGAGACAAAGGTAACAAATCCATTTAAGATATATCAGAAAAAGAAAATGAAATTACCCTGTTAAATACGATATTCAATACAATGTTAGATAGGACTTGTTACTGAGTGCCTGAAACCTCTCCACCAGAATTAAAAACAACTAAGTCTACACATTGCTGGTGGTTGATCATGTTTGGAAGAGATACTCAAGGATGGGGAAGTCTCAGGACTATTTTATACTAATGATATGCAGGTGAACTGATGAAACAGAAATGCTAAGCACACAGCATCAAAGAAGAAATGGGTCTGGTTTGAAAGGGCATGGAGCACCTGCACTTAGCCTTCAGGGTTATAGAAAGAAGGGCATGTTTGCCAGGAAGCCTTGCGAGTAAAGTGGTCTTTCTAGCATTGAATCCTTGTAATGATTCTTAATCTTCCTGGCCCTTCACAGGTGAGGCGCACGTAAGTGCTTGTGTTCTGTGTGTAGGCAGCAGGACCAGCTATGAGATAGTTTCTGAGAGCTTGCTGTTCTTATCTCTGAAAGCTCTATGATGGTTTCCATTCTGTCCCCTATCCTTGTTCTTATAGGGAAAGTGAGGTTCTGGACACTATTCAGGAAATTGAAAAAAAATCAAAATTATGTTTAATTTAGAATTAGGATGGCATTGACTAGTGAATAAATTAGTTCCTATTATTTATAGCTATAGCTTGAATCTCCTCCAGAGCTCCGTGTGTTAAGGATTTGCTCCCCAGAATATCACTGGGAGTCTCTGTGGACCTTTAAAATAAGATCCCTGTGACAGGCTGTTATGTCTTTTAGGGTATTATGTATTTTTGGGATTCTGGCCCCTTCTTTCTTGTTTCGTGGTCTGGCTTTATTATATGCTCTTTATAGTTGCCACTTAGCATGCACATCAGAAAAACAAACAAAGGGTCCCCCTGCATCTGCAGTGAAACCCTTGTCTTCTAGAGAAAGTTCTTACTGTTAAAAATGACAGGAAGCCGTCTAGTTCATTCACATTAAAAACAACTAGTTACAGCATAACTTTATAGCTAAAGAAGAAATGAATTGTCCTGAGATAAGTTCATTTTGTTTCCTCTAGAACTTTAGAAAATCATGAAAAGGTAGGTACATAAAATAATGAAATAAATATGCTAACAGCAACAACAACAATAACAAATCTTCCCAGCATATCCTTTCATTATTTGCAGTCTCACCTTATCGAGGTGTTACTATGTTGTGAACAGTCTTTTGTTACCTCATGGGCCATTTGCAAGGACTCTAACACCTATGTATTCTTTTGTTTTATGGTCTGGAGAGTTGTCTATCCATTTTATTTATTAGTGACCTCTTTCTTTCATTAAAGAATTTTGATGAATTTGATGTACGTGTGCTATAGTTATATCATTTCTACACTCTCACTCCTTTTCTTCTCAATTCCCCCATGTTCCCTACACCTTGTCAAAATTGTGACTTTTTCTTAATTATCACTGTTTTACACACACACACACACACACACACACACACACACACACACACAAATGCCACTACCAAGTCCATTCATTGTTACTTCTTTGTATTTTTTGTGTTTAAGGATGACCTCATGGGACTGGATAAATTATCAGGGTACTTGTACTTTAAGAAAACAGATTTTTCTACTCTCAGCAACTACTGATTTCCTGTACTTCCTCATTGATGGGTAGGACCTCTCAAGTGTCTTCTATCATATACATTTTCATACCCACCAATGTCATTATGCAGATTTGTTTAGGTCATGATAATGTTGATAATTCATGTATAGATGCAGCTTCTTTTCAGTGTTTATAAGACATTAACTAGCAGCAAATATTCTAATTCTTTTGCCCTTACAATTGTTACATACCTTCTTCCATGATCTTCCCTGTGTGTTATATGTAGGGGTTAAATTGCTGCTGTATAAGTGGGGATTGGACATCAGAGCATTACTTATTCTATGAAAGAAAGTATTATTTTTCTAAAGGTATGAGGATGTGTTTAAAGTACAGTTAGGAATTATATTTGTTTAGAAAAATGGTAACTAAGGTTCTCCTTTCAAGTCTATGGCTAGTTTAGTCATGGGTGGATATTAAAGTTTATAATATCAGGCATTTATTTCCTCTTGTTGAGCAGATCTTAAATCCAATTATATAGCTCTTGGTACTCCAAAGATAAAAGTGATATTATTGTCCCATTGTGGATATCCTTCTGGGCTGGTTGTTGTGGTGGTCCATAGGATTTATAGCTGAGTAGGATCACTAATTCTTTTTGTTCATTGGCAGCTTGCATAACATTTTGTCCCTCAAAAAGAAGTATCCAAGTCAGTTCCACTTTGATTCTTCACAACTCTATGTGTGAAGTATGTGTAGTCTTCAGCAAAAAGATCTTACCTTTTAAATTACTGGAGGAAAGGAAGGGCAATGACAATTGCCTATATAGTCTTATTTGAGAAATGAGGGACCAGAGGCCATGAGGAGGTCTGAAAGGCTATTGATTTATTGATTGATAAATTACTCTCACATTCTTTGAGAATACACTTCTGAAAAAGAGAAAGGTAATCTCTGCCTCTTGGAGATTTTACATCGTCAAAATTTGGAAATAATTTTTTTGATAGCACATAGCCAATAAACCTCAGAGACAGGATTTCAAACTACAAACTCTGGGGTCTTTATACTAACCATGAAAATACTGAGAGAAGACATAGCATCTGAATAGGACTTATGGTGACCATGTCTTACTTCTTTGTTTTGTTCCCAGAACATTTGTTTAGTTTTATTGAGGGTGTTTTCCAAATGATTTCCATTCCCTCCCCTGGGCAAGTTATTGTCATGAGTCATAAGGTCAACTCTGATGACTAACTGCCAATGGCTGTGGGGTCCACCCTAGTTCATCTCAGATTGACAGACTCCCCTCAGTCCCTGCAGAGCAGCAAAGTGGGGAAAATGCCTTGGATCAAGCACCCTAAACAGTTGGGAAATTTAAGATTCATGAAGAATCTGGTTAATCACAGAGGTTTATTGGAAAATTGCATTAGCTCTCTGCTATGGTTGAATTATGGCTTCACAGTGAGGAGAGGAGGTGAGACCATAAGTAACTGAAGAATATCCAGACCAACAAGTTCCCATTTTCTGCAGGCAACATCTGAAGCACTCACATACATTTCTCCGATTTTGAAACATGCATAGGACTTTGGCTAATCTATCTTCCAATGACTGCCAAGTAAGGAAATCAAGATTGCTAAGCATTCTAGAAAGCCCGGAGTTCCATTCTAGAAATAATGAATAGCGTTTTGTAAAGAAAATGAATATTTAAAAAAAAAACAGTAGAATATCTCAAAAAGAAATCTACTCACTCTAAAGCCAATTGGCTTTTAACTAGTGTAGTGATTCTCACAGTGTGACCTCTGGAATATCTGTATCAGCATTATGGGGTAATATGTTAGTATAAAAGTTTAAAAGCTTACTATAAAAGTTTGGACTCTGTGAAAAATTCAATGAATCATAAAATCTGAGAGTGTTCTGCAAACTTTGTTTCTCTACTTAAGCTAGATACCCATTGACATTTGAGAGCTAATGTGATCTTAAACTGATTCTTTTCACACACACTTGGGATGTCTTCAACACAAGTTATTGATAACATTCTAGCTGTTTGATTATACTCAATTTTCTTGTTATCAATGTCACAACAAAGCAATTATTATCGTTTTGGTTCATCATGCAAAATGATAATTTAAGACAGATAATTTAAGAAAGTTCTGTTTTTACAGTTTCCAAGGTTTCGTCACTTGAGGCAGGGAGCACATGGTTGTATTCATATAAGAATAATGATGGTATGATAGGTTCAAGACAATAGATGCATTTCAAAGACACATATAGCCATCTTCTTGTTCCACACCCCCATCATTTGAAGTGTCTACCACTCAATTAATTGTTCAACTTTTGCACACATCTATTAATTAAACCCTTGATTAGGCTTAATTATCTCTAGAAATATTCTGGCCTATTCACCCAGAGGTGTGCCTTATGAATCTTCTCTATGACTCTTAATCCAAATAAGTTGAGAAAATCAGGATTATGACAATTATATAAAAAATATGGCATAATATGGTCAGTTTCTGAAGGATTCGAAAAACCAAGTGGCAGCATTTTGCATAATGGCATAGCCAATAGATTTCTGTGCCAGGATTGATGTGTGAACTTCAGTTTGTAGCCATCTGTTTTGCTGGGAAGATCTTCTGGGGTCACTGTGATATCTGTGACCAATTAGCAATATCTGAATAGCCAGATATTTTGAAAGTGAGGTACATGTGTTTGTTACATTTTGATTAAGGGCAGAGAAGATATCTACCTAATGTTTACTTTTCTAAATGATCTTAATTTAATAAGTATTAGTAAAACCCAGTGATAGCAGATTGGTGGCTCATACTTTTAATCTCAGGATTTAGGAAGCAGAAGTGGGTGGATCTTTATGAGTTCTATCAGCTTAGTCTAAGTGAGTTCCAGGCCACCCATGACTACTTTCTAAGACTCCGTATTAAAAGCAAACATTAAGAGAAATGCAGAGATGGGGAAATGGAACAGAGGCAGAAGGAATAGCTAAGCAATAATTATCTCAAATAGAGACCCATCCCATGGGAAAGCACCAATCCCTGACACTATTTAGAGTACTCTGTTATACTTTCAGACAGGAGCCTAGCATGGCTGTCTGCTGAGGGACTCCACCAAGCAGCTGACTCAGACAGATGCAGAGACCCACAGTCAAATATTGGATGGAGCTTGGGGAATCTTCTGGAGAACTGGGGGCCCTGAAAGGGTTAGGAACTCTACAGGAAGACCAACAGAATCAACGAACCTGACAGAATCAACTATCCTTGGACCCTCGGGGGCTCTTAGAGACTGAGCTACCAACCAAAGAACATACACAGGCTATGGACCTACATAAGTAGGAGATGGGCAGCTTGTTCTTCATGCATTTCCCCAACAACTGGAGCAGGGGAGTGGTCCCTGACTCTGTTGCCTGTATATGGATCCTGTTCCCCTAACTGAGACACCTTATTTGACCTCAGGGTGAAGAAAAGCATCTAGCACTGCAGAGATGTGCCCGGGTTGAAGGGATAACCAGAAAAGGCCTCCATTGTCTCAAAGGAGAAAGGGGTATGGTGGTAGAGGGAGGAACTGTGAAAGGGAGACCCGGAAGGGAGGATAGTGTTCGGGATGTAAAGTGGAGAAAAAAAGCAAGCATTAAAGATTCTAGGACTGGAAAGGTAGTTAAGAAAGAGCATCGGTTATTCTCCCAGAGGATCTGTGATCAATCCTTTTTTTTTCCTTTTAAAGATTTATTTATTATATGTAAGTACACCATAGCTATCTTTAGACACCAGAAGAGGGCATCAGATCTCTTTATGGATGGTTGTAAGCCACCATGTGGGTGCTGGGATTTGAACTCATGACCTTCAGAAGAGTACTTGCCCACTGAGCTATTTCCCCAGTCCCCTGTGATCAATTCTTTTTTTTTCAAATGATTTCCCCTTTTCTAGCCCCCCCACTCCCCGAAAGTCCCATAAGCCCCTTTCTCTCTTTTTTTTATTAGATATAATTTATTTACGTTTCAAATGATTTCCCCTTTTCTAGCCCCCGACTCCCCGAAAGTCCCGTAAATCCCCTTCTCTTCCCCTGTCCTCCCACCCACCCCTTCCCACCTCCCCGTTCTGGTTTTGCCGAATACTGTTTCACTGAGTCTTTCCAGAACCAGGGGCCACTCCTCCTTTCTTCTTGTACCTCATTTGATGTGTGGATTATGTTTTGGGTATTCCAGTTTTCTAGGTTAATAACCACTTATTAGTGAGTGCATACTATGATTCACCTTTTGAGTCTGGGTTACCTCACTTAGTATGATGTTCTCTAGCTCCATTCATTTGCCTAAGAATTTCATGAATTCATTGTTTCTAATGGCTGAATAGTACTCCATTGTGTAGATATACCACATTTTTTGCATCCACTCTTCTGTTGAGGGATACCTGGGTTCTTTCCAGCATCTGGCAATTATAAATAGGGCTGCTATGAACATAGTAGAGCATGTATCCTTATTGCATGGTGGGGAATCCTCTGGCTATATGCCCAGGAGTGGTATAGCAGGATCTTCTGGAAGTGAGGTGCCCAGTTTTCGGAGGAACCGCCAGACTGATTTCCAGAGTGGTTGTACCAATTTGCAACCCCACCAGCAGTGGAGGAGTGTTCCTCTTTCTCCACACCCTCTCCAACACCTGCTGTCTCCTGAATTTTTAATCTTAGCCATTCTGACTGGTGTAAGATGAAATCTTAGGGTTGTTTTGATTTGCATTTCCCTAATGATTAATGAAGTTGAGCATTTTTTAAGATGCTTCTCCGCCATCCGAAGTTCTTCAGGTGAGAATTCTTTGTTTAACTCTGTACCCCATTTTTTAATAGGGTTGTTCGGTTTTCTGGAGTCTAACTTCTTGAGTTCTTTATATATATTGGCTATTAGCCCTCTATCTGATGTAGGATTTGTGAAGATATTTTCCCAATTTGTTGGTTGCCGATTTGTCCTCTTGATGGTGTCCTTTGCCTTACAGAAACCTTGTAATTTTATGAGGTCCCATTTGTCAATTCTTGCTCTTAGAGCATACGCTATTGGTGTTCTGTTCAGAAACTTTCTCCCTGTACCGATGTCCTCAAGGGTCTTCCCCAGTTTCTTTTCTATTAGCTTCAGAGTGTCTGGCTTTATGTGGAGACATTTGGATTTGAGCTTAGTACAAGGAGACAAGGATGGAGTACTTGCCCACTGAGCTATTTCCACAGTCCCCTGTGATCAATTCTTAATCCCCACAAGAAGGCTTACAACCCTCTGAAACTCCTTTTTTGGCCTCCATGGGCATTGCATACACACAGTATATAGATATAAGTTCAATAAAATAACTATATCCATAAAATTATACACATGAAACAAAATGTAAAATAATTTAAAAAACACTGGTAGTACTTTGCAGTTTTATTTGAGTTTTCTGAATGAATCCATCTAAAAGGCTTATGAAAGAAGAATTGTCATTACAGTTTTTACCTGTTAAATGGAGGAAAATTGAGAAATTGCAAGGTACCCAGTATCTGTGGACACACTCTCACGTGAAGCTTTCAGATCTGCTTTACGTGCTCTTTTCACTGGACTTGATGCTGTCTTTTGGGCCTTTGTAATTTAGTGTCTCAATCAAGCATAGGGGGAAGATCCAGATAGCCTAGAGAAAATTTAGGAGATGGTTGTATTTTACTTGTTGACAAACTGAGGTTGTGTGCAGCGGAAGAGCTGTGTCTCATAACTTCTAATATGAATATTTTTCTATTCATATTAGAGCCACCACAGACAGGTATTTGATGATAAATCACAATCAATATGATTTAATAATTTACATTTTCCTTGCCAGGAACAGAAAAACTTTCCAGCAAAAGTACAAGTATGCTCCAGACTACTTAGCCTTTCCAGATCCTGGTGCCTACAGGTAAGAACTTCCCAGAACCAACCCACTCTACAGAAAATTTCCCTCTTCCAGCTTACTCTGAGTGGGTAGAGAGGGAAGGAACAATTAAGTTTCAGAGACTCTGACAGCTGGGCCTGGTGCTGGCAAGAAGTTCTCAGGCAAATGGCCACTTAGACAAAACTTCTGCTTTCTACATAGCTGCTGCAATCAACTGGTAAGGTGCCCTCAGATACTGGCATGTCTCCCTAATCCTCCCTAATTTCCTTAGTTCCCATGTCGACTTAGTTCCTAGGCCAGCATCCCCAGGCCAATACTCCCACTGACCCTACTAACTCCCAGTGAGAAAATCCCACTGCAAAATCCAGAACAGCACTAAAATTTCAGACAATCTGTCTCCTCCTAAAATTATAAAGCCCATAATAGTAGATCCCAAGTGAAAAAAAAAACCTCAAAGAACTTCCAGACATAGAATTTATAAGAATGATTATAAGTATGTTTGAACATCTCAAAGAAGATGTGAATGTTCTCCAGGAGAACAAACAGAGATGAATGATATAAGCCAATACAAGAGTTAAAGATGAACATTCAATAAACAAATAGAATTGTTGAAGAAAAGACAAAATGAAATGATACTGCAAATGAAAAGCTTAATAGGCCGAATAAAATCCTCAATAGAGAGCTGTGGTAATAGAATGGATCACGTGGAAAGCACAATATCATAAATGGAAGAGAAGAGAGAGAAGTAGGATTATTCAGTAGATGTCAATGATAAATTTATATAAAAAAATTCCATGAAGGAAACATAGATTTTATCACAACGATAGGAAACAACTAAGGATAATGAGATAATGTGGAGGGTTAAAGATTAAGTGGGAATAGGTGCAGGGGAGTAGAGAATAAGAGGGGTTCGTGAGTAG
Organism: Apodemus sylvaticus; assembly: GCF_947179515.1. Taxonomy (NCBI): domain Eukaryota; kingdom Metazoa; phylum Chordata; class Mammalia; order Rodentia; family Muridae; genus Apodemus; species Apodemus sylvaticus. Next base: position 25,123,472 of record NC_067488.1, on the reverse strand, counting down.
GTTAACCAAAACTAAAGATCTCTTTAAAATCCTTATGGAAGCCCACAAGTTAGTAAGCTAATTTCAAAATAAAGCTTTAAAAATATAGTTCAAGTGGAATTACGCTATGTGGGTGCACATTGCTACTCCAAAAAGACAGACCAGGAAATCTATTGGGAGACTGTGTTTCTCAGAAGTTATAGAGAAGCTACACCCATCATACCTCCACAATATGGTTGTCTAAACAAAGATAACATCAGGAAACATATTATTATGAAAGAGGGAAATCTCACAGGTCCCCACCATTAAACAAAAACTACAGTCAGGCGAGGAATTCTGAGAGTGGAAAATGTAGTCTTTCCCTGGAATGGTGATCCCTAATTTGTTATCCAATACCAACTGGTCGGATCTGAAATTATATGTACCCAAATAACAGTAAATGGAACGAGTGACACACACACACATACACACACACACACACATCACATAATATGCATATATATGTTATATATAACTCATATATAATATATATGCATGTATCTAGCATCTATGTATCTATATCTATCTATCTATCATCTAAAATGAAAAAGAGTTTATGAATTTGAGAGAGTAAGGGGTAACATATGAGGAATTGCAGGAGGTAAGTAAAGGGAGAAAATGTCATAATTTAAATTAAAAATAAATGAAAGAAGTAAAAATGTGAGGGTCTATGTGCCTGAGGGATGGGGAACACTGATATTGGGAACAATAGGGCCGAACAGGAAATCCAGCAGTCTTAGAAGATTAAACACCATTGAAGTAGAGAGTGCCAATCTAAAAATTGTTAGAAGAGTTTTGTTAAATTTTATGTAATTATATACATTACTCTATGTGTGTGAGTAGGTGCACACTCACATATGCACACGCAAAATCATGTGGAGTGATTTTAGTGAACTGTGTCATAGCCAAAGACGCTATTCTGTGAATGAATTTAGCCATTTTGTTGTCAGACGATAGATTTATGGTCTTTGGTTCTTTCTCAAGTTTGATGTCAAAAAGTCTGATTTTTTTTTTTAATTTTACATGTGGGAAATTTCAGTCCAGGGAATGAGTGCATCTAATTTCCCTTTACAGAGGAAGATTATCTCCATAGTCATCTCTAAAAATCCTTTCATGTTTTGCTAAGATACTTTTCCTGTAACTTCAGGCAGTTATCAAGCTGCCAAATTCCAGTGACAAGGATCAGAGAACCAGCGCCATCATGGAGCTGCCCAAACATCTGCTTAATTGTAGAAAGCGTGCTTAAACTTAGCCATGAGTCCGTAGCAATAGGCCCTGCAATAAAGAAAAAACCATCTAGTGCATGACAGTTACTTTCCAGGAAGACGATGGCTCTGGCTCAAGTTAGGTAATGGAAACACCCTCGTTACTCCATCTTCCAAGGAAAAGAGGAACCCTTCACTCAGTCTGCTCGTCCTTGAACGTTGTCAAGAAAGACAGTAAATTTTTATTAGCATATATTAATTATACCAACTAAATTGGCTCATTATGACATTTCTGTGCATGTGTTTAATGCACCTTGGCCTTATTCCCCCTCTCTCCCACTCTTTTTGCCCCTCACCCACTCTACTTCCATATCTCTGATAGTGACTCTGGTATTTTGTAACCCACCTATATTGCACCCTTGTGAGAAAAAATACAAAACTCCCATTAGTTATCCAGGTTATCCCACTTAGCACAGTGACTTTCAGCACATCATTTCCCCATAATGAACGCATTTATTTGTGTGACTAAGTAAAACTCTGCCAAGAACATATACTACTGCTGCTTTACCCACTAATCCACTGATGGCTATCTTGGTGGGTTCCATAGCTTTTCCATTTCAGGAAAATCATGAATTTGGAGGTATCTTTATAGATAACTCCTGGATTATTTTAGGCATATATTTACAAGTGTCATACTTGGTTATGGAAGTATTATTGCCTTTTATAATTTTTGAAGAATCAATATACTGAATTCTATAGTGACTATGCCAATTTAATCAAGGAAAGCCTCATCTCATTGTGTTGTATCCTGTAATGTAATTAACATTACAGGAAATATTTTAGTTTTTTTTTAAAGTCAGTCAGTGTCTGTGGATTACTTTTATCACCACCATTATTATTAGTGTGTAACTATATTTGTGTGTGTGTTTGTGTGGGGGTATACATATACAGCCTTTATTTGGCTAAGGTATAGATATTACTTTCCACAGGGTTTTCATTATTGAGCATATTTAACCTGCGTATGAAGTCCAGATACACAATAATAAAATTTCAGATCTCAGTGCCTTAGTCTCATAAAGATGATCTAAGTAAAACAATGACCTAAACTGACCCACAGATATGGACTTGAATTCATGGCTGAAAACTAAACATTTTTTTCAGAAGCCCATGGAACTTCCTCCAAATTTCATCAGATTTTAGGCCATAAACTTGATTTTAATTTTTAAAGTGATAAATTACTTATTGCATCTTGACAGATCACAATAAAATAAAGTTAGACATAACATCAAAGAAACTACATAAAATTCACAAACACACAGGGAGTAAACAGTAAACATGGAGTAATAAGTGGTTGATTAAAAAAACTGAGAGGAACATTTAAACCTTTGAAAAAAATTAAAAACAAGATCTTTGAGAATCCAGCAAGAACTTCTTTTTTTTTTTTGCTTTATTATTTTTTTTAGATTAACTGATTTTTTTTATTCGATATAATTTATTTACATTTCAAATGATTTCCCCTTTTCTAGCCCCCCACTCCCCGATAGTCCCGTAAGCCCCCTTCTCTTCCCCTGTCCTCCCTCCCACCCCTTCCCACTTCCCCGTTCTGGTTTTGCCGAATACTGTTTCACTGAGTCTTTCCAGAACCAGGGGCCATTCCTCCTTTCTTCTTGTATCTCATTTGATGTGTGGATTATGTTTTGGGCATTCCAGTTTTCTAGGTTAATAACCACTTATTAGTGAGTGCATACCATGATTCACCTTTTGAGTCTGGGTTACCTCACTTAGTATGATGTTCTCTAGCTCCATCCATTTGCCTAAGAATTTCATGAATTCATTGTTTCTAATGGCTGAATAGTACTCTATTGTGTATATATACCACATTTTTTGCATCCACTCTTCTGTTGAGGGATACCTGGGTTCTTTCCAGCATCTGGCAATTATAAATAGGGCTGCTATGAACATAGTAGAACATGTATCCTTATTACATGGTGGGGAATCCTCTGGCTATATGCCCAGGAGTGGTATAGCAGGATCTTCTGGAAGTGAGGTGCCCAGTTTTCGGAGGAACCACCAGACTGATTTCCAGAGTGGTTGTACCAATTTGCAACTCCACCAGCAGTGGAGGAGTGTTCCTCTTTCTCCACACCCTCTCCAACACCTGCTGTCTCCTGTATTTTTAATCTTAGCCATTCTGACTGGTGTAAGATGAAATCTTAGGGTTGTTTTGATTTGCATTTCCCTAATGACTAATGAAGTTGAGCATTTTTTAAGATGCTTCTCCCAGCAAGAACTTCTAGTTTCTTCTTTTTTACATGGAAAATGTGGCAGGTTAAACTTCGGGCCTTATGTTAGAATTAAATCTTTAATCGTCAAGTACTTCTCTTTTAGAAATTTTATTTTTATTTATATGCTTGTGTCTGTGTGTGTATATGCCACAGAGGTACCCAAAGAAGTCAGAAGAGGGTGTTGGCTCCCCTAGAAATGGAGTTTCAGACAGTTATGCCTCAATTGGATTTTGGTGCTAGGACCTAATTTTGGGTTCTCTTGGAAGAAGAGCAAGTTCTATTAACCACTTAGCTATTAAGTTAGTTCATTAACCTAGAAAGGAGAAAAATAAAAATCAAACACTAAATTAACTACACATAGTTTTTACGGAAACTGGAAGTGCTAAATTTGGTTCATTTGTTTTTCAATCATATGCTTTTGGATTTTACCGTTGGGTAATATCTTTTTTTTCTTCCTAAGGTGAGGAAACACAGGTTTATTAAGTAAAAGAAGAAAAAAATCATCAGGATGGGAAAGGGGTCTGGTAGTGACTTTCTCTATCTCTTTTGACTGTGTTTTAAAGTGGACTTTGTCTTTCAGATTTTATCTGCTTATTAGGCATTTATTTCCTGCCCTCATGCTGTAGCCATTTGTATGTGGACAGAAGTAGTAGTTGGATCTTGGTTTTTTTTTTTTTTTTTTTTTTTTTTTTTTTTTTTTTTTTTTTTTTTGGTGTTTTGTTTCTTTGTTTCATTTTGTCTTGTCTTGTTTTGATTTAGTCTGTCTGAATCTTTCAGTTGGAGAGGTGACTATGTGCTTATGGTTGTTACTGAGAGTAATGTGGACTCCTGTGATGGTGTTGGCTCGGAACTGGTTGGTTTGAGCACTGCTTACTCCCTGCTTTCTCCTTTATTTATCAGAAGCTGAGATTTTGCTTCTTTTTTGAACTGATTATATTTTATTTTTTCTATTCTGATTTGTTTATCTATTTTTCCTGTGGACTTTTTTTCTTACATAAACTATTATGATTTATTATTTTTTTCATGTGTGTATGGTCCCTCTATATGCCTTCTGCACTACTGGCTTAGTGATTGTAAACTATCTTAGTTTGTACATATTCAATAAACTTTATATTTCTTCATTATCAATAGATTTTTACATTGGTAAAAATATAATATGGTAATAAAATAATCTTAGAAGAGACTATTGGAGCCATTCTGCTGAGTCATGATTGTAATTACTTATGGACCTGGGAGAGGGAAACAGAAAAATTCCTACAAAAGAAGGATATATGGTGCTGGGAATAAAACTTGTTGGAGAGCCGGGTGGCACACGCCTGTAATCCCAGTACTCTGGGAGGCAGAGGCAGGTGGATTTCTGAGTTCGAGGCCAGCCTGGTCTACAGAGTGAGTTCTAGGTCAGCCACGGCTATACCGAGAAACCCTGTCTCGAAAAAACAAATCCAAAAAAAAAAAAAAAAAAAAAAAAACCAAACCAAACCAAACAAACAAACAGAAAAACCACTTGTTGGAGAGACATACTAGTCAAAGACAGCAGAAGTCTGGAAAAGAACTGCTCTAGAACCTCCAAAGGGAAATATCCTTTCTAGTTCTTGCCTTGACTTAATAGCTTGGTAAAAATAATTCTATAGTCACAGCCTATAAAAGTGTAAAAGAAAAGTCTACTGTAGATTAAACTACCATTTAAGTGGTGATGCTTTTCCCCAGGAATGAATTAAATGGCACAGATAATGTCATCCTTTCTTTGAGAACAAATTAAAATACTTGAGAGTTTAAGTGCTATGCTTTAAAATGCTTCTAGGTATAGCAATATGCTCTTAAGAAGTGAGACTTCAAAGAGCTTTTTGAAATTTGTTTATTTTACAGATGTGAAAATATAGTTCACTGTCTATAAACGCATTGGATATACTTCCAATAAGAATATAGCTCTCCTGATTAATAGTACTTAGAAATCCACATTTTCTTCTTTCCTATTTCTTAAATGTTACTGAAAAAAATTATGGCAGATTCTCTTCAAGCAAAAGAGTTGGATGTAAATTCTCCATAAAAGGAAAATGTTAAAATTCCTCCTCAGGAGAATAATGGTATGACCAATATGAGCAGAGGCATTGCTCCATAGTTTTTAATTCTCTTATCTGTGTCCAAAAATGTATCTTCCCTATTATTTTTAAATCCTGATAGTCTCAAGGGGTGTATGTGTTGGTGGCAGGCTCCCTTTCTGGAGCATTCCAGAAAGTCCAAGTGACAAGAGGTCTTCCTCAAAACTGGAAACTTTTTCCTGCAAGCTGTTCCAGTGTGAGAACTTTGCTGCTGAAAGACAGCAGCAATCCTGTGAGGCCACATGATTGGGTTGGCTCTTAAAATGGTATTAAAATTAATTGAATCATATTTTTGGAATATGTGAACCAAAGTGAAAACAGTTGTTCCCTCACGCCCTCTCCTTCTTTAAAAGTTAGGCATGGACATCATATACAGGGACAAAGCATCTTATATTTCACTAGATTGAGAAGGAAACTATAGCAGTAGCAGGTACACAACTGTTGAAAATACATTAGTAAATGGTTTGAGAAAGCTCTACCCCCAACCATACAGAGGACCCTAGACTCTGCAGTCAGTGGTCAGGAGGGTTATCCTCCTGCTTTTGGGACAGTAGAACATTGAGGAGTCACTCAGAAGAAAGGGGGAGGCAGGCATGCTATGGGCTCCCCTCAGTAGATATAAGAAATTAAGCACCAAGTACATTCTGATGACTCTGACTTTTGATTTTGCCCTATTTTCATGGGTTAGGCATTTCTCAAGCCTGCGGGTTGTGACCTCTTTGGGAGGGGTGTCAAACAGTCCTTTCTTAGGGGTTTCCTAAGGCCATAAAAACCCACAGATATTTAAATTATTATTCATAATAGTAGCAAAGTTACAGTTGTGAAGTAGAAGTGAAAATAATTTTATGGTTGGGGGTCATTACAACATGAGAAACTTTATTAAAGGAATTAGGAATGTGGAGAACCACTGGCTTAATGGATCAGACTGGTCCTATGGAACTAGGGGGTGTGATCCCTCCGTGTCTTTGGAGGGAATTTTTGTATGTCCCAGGTACTTTGTTTAGATCCTGGGAGTTGTGCATAGAGATTGTATCCAGGGGCCCCTGGGCTCTAAGCATCAGTATTTCTGTATTCTAGCCCACACTCTTAGTGAGGACTCAGATGTCCAAGGTCCTTTGCTACTACAGAAACTTTATGCTAGAACCAGATGCCATCACAAGTGGGAGCCATCAAGCATCAAGTTTGCCAACAACAGCCAAGCATTTCCATGCAGGGAGTGGCCAAGGTCTTTGCACACTCTCAGGAAGCTAAAAAGGAAAAAAAAAAAAGCCTTGAGACATATCATTTCAATCTGGTGTCAAATTGGTTTGTTTTATTGTTTTGAAAATATGTTTTAAATTATTCTCAGGATTTGTTTGTATCAAGCATGGTAAGACATATAGATATGCAAATTAAAGGAAGAGGAGACATAATACTCACAGGTTAGAAACTAAGCTACTAGCAACAAAGTTACGTGCTAAAGCTTAAAAGGGGCAGTGAAATGACCAGCACATTTGTTTTTAAACATTTGATGAGAAAGCTCAGGTGATATAGGATAATCAGGATTTATGGCTGAATAACAGACCCAACTTGAAGACTTTCAGAAGACCCAAGGGGGAAATGAATGAGCTCAAATTGTACTTTATAAAACTCTACTTATCATCTTCCACAACCAGGCCAGGATCCAGACGACTTCAAATCTTTGTCGACTGCAAGGCTAACACATGACGTCACTGGTACCACTTTTAAGGATGGCAATCATAGCATAACATTTAAACCTGTACAAAAGCCAGTGAGGGAACAGAGGCAGAAATGAGGGTTCTGAATAAAAGAAAAGTACTTTTTAGATGAAGGTATTCCTAGCTGCTTTAAAATGTAAGGAAGCCAGGGCAAGAGTGAGTGCCAAAGAGTTGTGGTAGACAAGTTAGTCCAAATAACAGGGACTGTGTTGTGGAAGGCTGGGTAGGAGGCTGGGAAGGTTTGGACTTTTGCTATCACTAAGAGAAGTTCTAAAGGATTTTGAGCATTTGAGTGATTGATTGGTGTTGACCCCATCCAAGCCTTTGATCTTTCTGTGAACTTACTTCTCCATTATTTGCAAGTGAGAGTAGAGGTGTATATATTATTTGCAAGTGAGTATAGAGGTAGGTATATGTGGTTGACAATCCCTTTGTTTTCAATAGTTTCCATTATTTCTTACTTGCTTCTTATTTGAAACTGTAGCATTCACACTTCCAGGGCTGCACAGTTTTCAAGGAACCCATTTATTAGGCTTATGGGATATAGAGGTGATGGGAAATTAAGAAGCAGAAACAAATTTGGGCATAACTAATTTTCCTGCATGGGATTTACTATACAGATAGAGTCTCTTTTGAGATAGAGATTAGGCAGAAAATTGAGGGTTGGGATGAGTGGTCATGCTATCAGAGATGAAAAATTCCCTTTCTAAGAGAAAACATACACATAGAAAATGCTAGTATTTAGCATGATGCACACAGATTCCTTTCCCTTTTCTGTAGCATAAGCAAAGCTAAAGAGAGATTCTAGAAAACACAGAAGAGACAAAGCTCTCATTGTCTCATTTAATTCCCCCTGCAATTAATTTTCCCAACCAGAAGAAGATGCCAAATGTATACACTCAATACCTAGAAGGAACAATATTTTCTATGCTTAAACTATCCACTCCATGCTATAAAAACTAGGAGAAAATACTCTAGATATTAATTCTAGTTCATGAGGGAACAGTGTCCCTTGGATTCTCTTGTCTTATTATGGAGAAAGTGTAAGCATTTTGTAAGAGTGCAGAAATGTATTACTGAAATCCCACCCTTGCAGTATTACTACATCATTGTATTAGTTGTGGCTGAAAAGGACATCTGCACATAAAGATGGATTGTTCTAACCTCCCTTCAAAACCTATTCAAGTCATTATTTCTCTTCTATGTTATCTCCCCAAATGGAGCATATCTCAAATACTTTCTGTGACTGAAATGCATGAGATACTGAAGTAGTTCACCATACCTAAGGGCAGTTTTGATAGCTAAAGTATGCTCTTGTGTTTGGCCAAAATAAACATGAGCGTCTTCTCACAGATCTTTATTCTGGGGGAAATCGCTCTCCCAGAACTTGAAAGTCCATGTGTTTAGACATTCAGATTAGAGGATAATCATTGTGATGTTCATTATCTTCTCTTAGACATCTATTAATGTCAGAGAGAGAAAGAGTTAAAATTTTAATCTTCTGGAGGAATCCTGGATTTTGAAAGTCTCATCAATGAATTCTAATTACATTTCCAAATGCAGTAGACACACTGTGTATCCTCTTCCCTTTACTAGCTCTCCCAATATTGATGCATGATTTCATTCAGCAATTGATCTTTCAATTGATGTTTGGGGTAATTTCTCAGCTTTCTTTTTTTTTCTTTTTTTTTTATTCGATATAATTTATTTACATTTCAAATGATTTCCCCTTTTCTAGCCCCCCCCACTCCCCGAAAGTCCCGCAAGCCCCCTTCTCTTCCCCTGTCCTCCCACCCACCCCTTCCCACTTCCCCGTTCTGGTTTTGCTGAATACTGTTTCACTGAGTCTTTCCAGAACCAGGGGCCACTCCTCCTTTCTTCTTGTACCTCATTTGATGTGTGGATTATGTTTTGGGTATTCCAGTTTTCTAGGTTAATATCCACTTATTAGTGAGTGCATACCATGATTCACCTTTTGAGTCTGGGTTACCTCACTTAGTATGATATTCTCTAGCTCCATCCATTTGCCTAAGAATTTCATGAATTCATTGTTTCTAATGGCTGAATAGTACTCCATTGTGTATATATACCACATTTTTTGCATCCACTCTTCTGTTGAGGGATACCTGGGTTCTTTCCAGCATCTGGCAATTACAAATAGGGCTGCTATGAACATAGTAGAACATGTATCCTTATTACATGGTGGGGAGTCTTCTGGGTATATGCCCAGGAGTGGTATAACAGGATCTTCTGGAAGTAAGGTGCCCAGTTTTCGGAGGAACCGCCAGACTGATTTCCAGAGTGGTTGTACCAATTTGCAATCCCACCAGCAGTGGAGGAGTGTTCCTCTTTCTCCACACCCTCTCCAACACTTGCTGTCTCCTGAATTTTTAATCTTAGCCATTCTGACTGGTGTAAGATGAAATCTTAGGGTTGTTTTGATTTGCATTTCCCTAATGGCTAATGAAGTTGAGCATTTTTTAAGATGCTTCTCCGCCATCCGAAGTTCTTCAGGTGAGAATTCTTTGTTTAACTCTGTACCCCCATTTTTTAATAGGGTTGTTTGGTTTTCTGGAGTCTAACTTCTTGAGTTCTTTATATATATTGGATATTAGCCCTCTATCTGATGTAGGATTGGTGAAGATCTTTTCCCAATTTGTTGGTTGCCGATTTGTCCTCTTGATGGTGTCCTTTGCCTTACAGAAACTTTGTAATTTTATGAGGTCCCATTTGTCAATTCTTGCTCTTAGAGCATACGCTATTGGTGTTCTGTTCAGAAACTTTCTCCCTGTACCGATGTCCTCAAGGGTCTTCCCCAGTTTCTTTTCTATTAGCTTCAGAGTGTCTGGCTTTATTTGGAGGTCCTTGATCCATTTGGATTTGAGCTTAGTACAAGGAGACAAGGATGGATCAATTCGCATTCTTCTGCATGCTGAACTCCAGTTGAACCAGCACCATTTGTTGAAAAGGCTATCTTTTTTCCATTGGATGTTTTCAGCCTCTTTGTTGAGGATCAAGTGGCCATAGGTGTGTGGGTTCATTTCTGGATCTTCAATCCTGTTCCATTGATCCTGCTGCCTGTCACTGTACCAATACCATGCAGTTTTTAACACTATTGCTCTGTAGTATTGCTTGAGGTCAGGGATACTGATTCCCCCAGATTTCCTTTTGTTGCTGAGAATAGTTTTAGCTATCCTGGGTTTTTTGTTGTTCCAGATGAATTTGATAATTGCTCTTTCTAACTCTGTGAAGAATTGAGTTGGGATTTTGATGGGTATTGCATTGAATCTGTATAGTGCTTTAGGCAAAATGGCCATTTTAAATATATTGATTCTACCGATCCATGAGCATGGGAGGTTTTCCCATTTTTTGAGGTCTTCTTCCATTTCCTTCTTCAGAGTCTTGAAGTTCTTGTCATACAGATCTTTCACATGTTTGGTAAGAGTCACCCCAAGATACTTTATACTGTTTGTGGCTATTGTGAAGGGGGTCATTTCCCTAATTTCTTTCTCAGCCTGCTTATCCTTTGAGTATAGGAAGGCCACTGATTTGCTTGAGTTGATTTTATAACCTGCCACTTTGCTGAAGTTGTTTATCAGCTGTAGGAGTTCTCTAGTGGAGTTTTTTGGGTCACTTGGGTAGACTATCATGTCATCTGCAAATAATGATAGTTTGACTTCCTCCTTTCCAATTTGTATCCCTTTGACCTCCTTAAGTTGTCGAATTGCCCGAGCTAGTACCTCAAGTACAATATTGAAAAGATAAGGAGAAAGGGGGCAGCCTTGTCTGGTCCCTGATTTCAGTGGGATTGCTTCAAGTTTCTCTCCATTTAGTTTGATGCTGGCTACCGGTTTGCTGTATATTGCTTTTACTATGTTTAGGTATGGGCCTTGAATTCCTGTTCTCTCCAAGACTTTAAGCATGAAGGGATGCTGAATTTTGTCAAATGCTTTTTCAGCATCCAATGAAATGACCATGTGGTTTTGTTCTTTGTGTTTGTTTATGTAGTGGATTGTATTGATGGATTTCCGTATATTGAACCAACCCTGCATTCCCGGGATAAAGCCTACTTGATCATGGTGGGTGATCGTTTTGATGTGTTCTTGGATTCGGTTGGCAAGAATTTTATTGAGTATTTTTGCATCGATGTTCATAAGGGAAATTGGTCTGAAGTTCTCTTTCTTTGTTGGATCTTTGTGTGGCTTTGGTATCAGCGTAATTGTGGCTTCGTAGAAGGAATTGGGTAGTGTTCCTTCTGTTTCTATTTTGTGGAATAGTTTGAAGAGTATTGGTGTTAACTCTTCTTTGAAGGTCTGGTAGAATTCTGCACTGAAGCCATCTGGTCCTGTGCTTTTTTTGGTTGGAAGACTTTCTATGACTCCTTCTATTTCTTTAGGCTTTATGGGACTGTTTAGATGGTCTAGTTGGTCCTGATTTAATTTTGGTATTTGGTATCTGTCAAGGAAATTGTCCATTTCCTCCAGATTCTCCAGTTGTGTTGAGTATAGGCTCTTGTAGTAGGATCTGATGATTTTTTGGATTTCCTCAGTTTCCGTTGTTATATCTCCCTTTTCATTTCTAAGTTTGTTAATTTGGATACTTTCTCTGTGCCCTTTGGTCAGTCTGGCTAAGGGTTTATCTATCTTGTTGATTTTCTCAAAGAACCAGCTCCTGGTATTGTTGATTTTTTGTATGGTTCTCTTTGCTTCTACTTGATTAATTTCGGCCCTGAGTTTGATGATTTCCTGCCTTCTACTCCTCCTGGGCGAAATAGCTTCTTTTTGTTCTAGGGCTTTCAGGTGTGTCATTAAGCTGGTAATGTATGCTCTCTCCATTTTCTTTTTGGAGGCACTCAGGGCTATGAGTTTTCCTCTTAGCACTGCTTTCATTGTGTCCCATAGATTTGGGTATGTTGTGTTTTCATTTTCATTGTGTTCTAAAAAGTCTTTAATTTCTTTCTTTATTTCTTCCTTGACCAAGGTATCATTGAGTAGAGTATTGTTCAGTTTCCACGTGTATGTGGGTTTTCTGTTGTTTTTGTTGCTATTGAAGACCACTTTTACTCCATAGTGATCTGATAGGAGACATGGGATTAGTTCGATCTTCTTATATTTGTTGAGGTCTGTCTTGTGACCAATTATATGGTCGATTTTGGAGAAGGTACCATGAGGTGCTGAGAAAAAGGTATATTCTTTTGTTTTAGGATAGAATGTTCTATATATATCTGTTAAATCTAATTGGTCCAGAGCTTCAATTAGTTTCATTGTGTCCCTGTTTAGTTTCTGTTTTCCTGATCGGTCCATTGAGGAAAGTGCAGTGTTGAAGTCACCCACAATTATTGTGTTAGGTGCAATGTGTGCTTTTAGTTTTAATAAAGTTTCTTTTACGAAAGAGGGTGCCCTTGCATTTGGGGCATAGATGTTCAGGATTGACAGTTCTTCTTTTTGTATTTTTCCTTTGACCAGCAAGAAGTGTCCCTCAGGGTCTCTTTTGATGACTTTGGGTTGAAAGTCAATTTTATCTGATATTAGACTGGCTGATCCAGCTTGTTTCCTGAGACCATTTGCTTGTAAAATTGTCTTCCAGCCTTTTACTCTAAGGTAGTGTTTGTCTTTGACCCTGAGGTGTGTTTCCTGTAAGCAGCAAAATGTAGGGTCCTGTTTACGTATCCATTCAGTTAGTCTGTGTCTTTTTATTGGGGCATTAAGTCCATTGATGTTAAGAGATATTAAGGAATAGTGATTGTTACTTCCTATCATTTTTGACGTTATTTTTTAAATTTGAATGCTTAACTTCTTTTGGGTTTGATGAAAGGTTACTATCTTGGTTTTTCCAGGGTGAAGTTTCCCTCCTTGTATTGGTGTTGTCCTCCTATTATCCTTTTTAGGGCCGGGTTTGTGGATAGATATTGGGTAAACTTGGTTTTGTCATGAAATATCTTAGTTTCTCCATCTATGGTGATTGAGAGTTTTGCTGGATATAGTAGTTTTGGTTGGCATTTGTGTTCTCTTAGAGTCTGCATGAGATCTGCCCAGGACCTTCTAGCCTTCATAGTCTCAGGTGAAAAGTGTGATTCTGATAGGTCTTCCTTTATATGTTACTTGGCCTTTTTCTCTTACTGCCTTTAGTATTCTTTCTTTGTTTAGAACATTTGGTGTTTTGATTATTATGTGACGGGAAGTATTTCTGTTCTGGTCCAGTCTGTTTGGAGTTCTGTAGGCTTCTTGTATATTCATGGGCATCTCTCTCTTTAGGTTAGGGAAGTTTTCTTCCATAATTTTATTGAAGATGCTTGCTGGCCCTTTAAGTTGTAAATCTTCACTCTCATCTATGCCTATAATCCTTAGGTTTGGTCTTCTCATTGTGTCCTGGATTTCCTGGATATTTTGGGTTACAAGCTTTTTGCATTTTGCATTTTCTTTAACTGTTGAGTCCATGGTTTCTATGGAATCTTCAGCATCTGAGATTCTTTCTTCTATCTCTTGTATTCTGTTGTTGATATTTGCATCTCTGTCCCCTGATTTCTTCCCAAGGCTTTCTATCTCCAAAGTTGTCTCCCTTTGAGTTTTCTTAGTTGTTTCTACTTCTGATTTTAGATCCTGGATGGTTTTGCTTAGCTCCTTCACTTGCATGTTTGTGTTTTCCTGTAATTCTTTAAGAGATTTTTGTGTTTCGTCTTTCATGACCTCAGCCTGTTGACCAAAGTTCTCCTTTATTTCTTTAAGAGATTTTTGTGTTTCGTCTTTCATGACCTCAGCCTGTTGACCAAAGTTCTCCTGTATTTCTTTAAGTGTTTTTTGCATTTCCTCCTTGTTGGCTTTTGTATTCTCCTGGATTTCTTTCAATGATTTTTGTGTTTCCCTTGCAACGGCTTCTAACTTTTGATCCATTTTCTCCTGAATTTCTTTATGTATGTCCTTCATGTGTTCCTGTATCAGCATCATGACCGGTGATTTTAAATCCAAATCTTGTTTTACTGGTGTGATGGGGTATCCAGGACATGTTGGTAGAGGAGAATTGAGTTCAGATGTTGCCATATTGCCTTGATTTCTGTTAGTGACGTTCCTGCGTTTGCCTTTTGCCATCTAGTTCTCACTGGTGTTAGTTTATCTTGTCAGTGCTAGACTCACCAGTGCAAGCTGCCCCTTCCCAGTTGGCCTCTGGTGCACAGCTTACCTCCTGCACTGCTTGTAGACAGTGTGCTGCTGCCCAGGCTGTTCAGATCCCAAAGCAGGCACCCGAAGGCTCCCGCTGGGGTGCGCTGGATTCACTGGAGCACACTGACTTCTCCCAGCTGGCCGCCCGGAAGCCCAGCTAGCCACTTGCAGGACTTGGAGATGTAATGCTGCCGCCCAGACTGATCTGGATCTCAGTCTGTCCGATCCCCGGAGTCCGGAACCAAGATGGATGTACCTCTCCTGACTGGTGGGAGGCCGAGTTCTGAAGTGGCCTCCGTGCAGGAAAGGCGCAGCACAACTGCAGCTGCTTGCTGCCCGGCTGGTCAGCGAAGGTCAGTGGTCATAGGTGCAGGGCCTAACTGGTCCCTGTGACGCCTTGGTTCCACGCTGATGGCCCTTCAGCTGGAGCAGCCACTGCTGCCGCTGCCGCCCCAATCCTCTTTTTTCTTCAATAGATGCTATTTCAATAGACACAAAGAATGAATGTTCACTATATTTTTATGTTTAAATCTTAACTTTCTACAAAGGCTTCTGTATGGATAGCTTGGTTCCCAGGATGATGGCATCATCAGGAGCTGGTGGATCCATATAGGAGCTATAGTCTCATAGAAGGTAATTACTGGACAAAAGGAATGACCTTGCCCCCCCAAAAGAAGACACTTCCTCTTTTACTTTCATTTCTTAGCTGCCCTGATGTGATAAGCCTTGGACTTTCTGTATACCTGATACTTGCTTTTCTATATGACCACAGTAAGGAACCCAGCAGCCAAGAACTAAATAGATGAAGTTAGATCATTCTTTATTTTAAGGTTCTTTTTTTTCTTAAAGATTTATTTATTTAATGTGAGTACACGTCACTGTCTTCAGACACACCAGAAAGGGGCATTGGATCTCATTACAGATGGTTGTGAGCCACCATGTGGTTGCTGGGAATTGAACTCAGGACCTCTGGGAGAGCAGTCAGTGTTCTTAACCGCTGAGCCATCTCTGCAGCCCCTATTTTAAGGTTCTTATCTCAAGCATTTCACTACAGAAATAGAAATATAATCTATGTGAAAAGAACAGGAAATTATTGTAGCAGCATGATAGTCTAGCAGGTAAAGGTACCTGGCACCAAGCTTGCTAACCCGAGACCCCTATGGTAGAAGGCGAGAACCAAGCAACCCCCAAAATTTTTCCTCTGACTTCCACATCTGCCAAAACGTTCATGTCTACACACACACACACACACACACACACATTTCTACAAAATGAGTAACTAAAATATGAGTTAAAAATATAGTAAACATAACAAGTGTTGTAGATGAAAACAGACTGCCCTGCAAACCTGAAGATTTATATGGGAAAGCAGTGGCTTTTGGGTCTGAGATCAGCAACTTAGCTGTGAAAGTCCACTGCTCCCTGCCTCTCCAAAAAGGGAACTGCTAGCTTTCAGAGTAAGTAAAGTGCAGCGTGAATAGAAATAACCAAACTGGTAGATTGATCAATACAGTGTGATGTCCACTTAATTGTCTATTGAACTGGCCTGATTTTTGCAGGGTTAAGAATTTGGAAATATTCAGGAACTTTTCCCCTGTGCCCATGTCCTCCAGGGTTTTCCCCAGTTTTTTTCAATTAGTTTCAGTGTGTCAGGTTTTATGTGGAGGTCCTTGATCCATTTGGAGTTGAGCTTGGTACAAGGAGATAAGAATGGATCGATGCGCATTCTTATGCATGCTGACCTCCAATTGAACCAGCACCATTTGTTGAAAAGACTATCTTTTTTCCACTGGATGCTTTCAGCCCCTTTGTCGAAGACCAAGTGACCATAGGTGTGTTGGTTCATTTCTGGGTCTTCAATCCTATTCCATTGATCCGCTTGCCTGATATTGTACCAATACCATGCAGTTTTTATCACTATTGCTCTGTAGTAGAGTTTAAAGTCTGGGATATTGAATCCCCCTGAAGTTTGTTTACTGTTGAGAATAGTTTTAGCTATTCTGGGTTTTTTGTTATTCCAGATAAATTTGAGAATTGCTCTTTCTAGCTCTATGAAGAACTGGGTTGGGATTTTTTATGGGAATAGCATTGAATCTGTAGATTGCCTTTGGCAAGATGGCCATTTTAACTATATTAATCCTGCCAATCCATGAGCATGGAAGGTTTTTCCATTTTCTGAGATCTTCTTCGATTTCCTTCTTCAGAGATCTGAAGTTCTTGTCATATAGGTCTTTCACTTGTTTGGTTAGAGTCACCCCAAGATACTTTATGTTGTTTGTAGCTATTGTGAAGGGGGTGATTTCCCTAATTTCTTTCTCAGTCGGCTTATCCTTTGAAGATATAAAGGCTACTGATTTGCTTGCATTAATTTTGTAGCCAGCCACTTTGCTGAAGTTGTTTATCAGCTGTAGGAGTTCTGCTCTAAGATCAAGAATTGACAAATGGGACCTCATAAAACTACAAAGTTTCTGTAAGGCAAAGGACACCGTCAAAAGGACAAAACGTCAACCAACAGACTGGAAAAGGATCTTCACCAACCCTAAATCTGACAGAGGGCTAATATCTAATATATACAAAGAACTCAAGAAAGTAGAACCCAGAGATCCAAATAACCCCATTAAAAAGTGGGGTACGGAGCTAAAGAAAGAATTTTCACATGAAGAACTTCGGAGAGCTGAGAAACACCTTAAGAAATGTTCAACATCATTAATCATTAGGGAAATGCAAATCAAAACAACCCTGAGATTTCACCTCACACCAGTCAGAATGGCTAAGGTCAAAAACTCAGGAGACAGCAGGTGTTGGCGAGGATGTGGAGAAAGAGGAACACTCTTCCACTGCTGGTGGGATTGCAAGATGGTGCAACCACTTTGGAAATCAGTCTGGCGGTTCCTCAGAAAACTGGGCATGTCACTTCCTGAGGACCCTGTTATACCACTACTGGGCATATATCCAGAGGATTCTTCAGCATGCAATAAGGACACATGCTCCACTATGTTCATAGCAGCCCTATTTGTAATAGCCAGAAGCTGGAAAGAACCTAGATGTCCTTCAACGGAAGAATGGATACAAAAAATGTGGTATATTTACACAATGGAGTACTATTCAGCCATTAGAAACAATGAATTCATGAAATTCTTAGACAAATGGATGGAGCTGGAGAACATCATACTAAGTGAGGTAACCCAGTCTCAAAAGATCAATCATGGTATGCACTCACTGATAAGTGGATATTAGCCTAGAAACTTTGAATACCCAGGACATAATCCACAAATTAAATGATGTCCAAAAAGAATGGAGGAGTGGGCCCTGGTTCTGGAAAGACTCAGTGCAAGAGTATAGGGGAATTCCAGAACAGGGAAGTGGGAAGGGGTAGATGGAAGAATAGGGGGACAGAAGAGGGCTTATGGGACTTGCGGGGAGTGGGGACCCAGAAAAGGGGAAATCATTTGCAATGTAAATAAAAAATAAATAAATAAATAAAAAGAATTTGGAAATAAACAAAATAAAGAATGTGCTGAGATATAAATATCTAAAGAAGTGGCCCACATTTTCTCATTTGGCCTTCTTACTTCTCACTTTGTTTCTTTATAACTTTCCCTCTTTTATGCAGCATAAGCCCTGTCAGTCCTAAGGTTTATCCAGGAAGAGCCATTCACATGAGTCTGTTGAGACTAAGAGTTAACACAAGCGTTTTGACCAATGATGTCGTATTTTCAGCATAAGTGGATCTTGCTAATTTGCACATTTTCTTTGGATCATGCAAAACCAAAGAAAACATAAAGGAAAAAAAATATATGGTGTTTGAAGAATTTAACTGTAAGTAATTCCAAAGTACTCACTGCGAGATGCTGCTAAAACCTATTCTCATACTAGATGGGTGTGTTAATGATTTTTCTTTCATTACAACAGGCCCGCTCACTGTTGCCTTTTATTGCTTGCTGTTGGTTATTCAATGTTTGTAGCAGGAGGATCGTGTTTGTGAAATTCACAGTCTTCTCCAATTTTAGACACAAAGGGGACCTTAGAAAACACTGAGATTTAAAACACCTGAACTCAGGCTTTGAGGAAAGGAGTCTGGAAGAGCTGTGAAGCTGGGAAAGTCTTAAGAAGAATCTCTGTATAATGGCATACAGCATCATCTTTCCCTAAGGATAGGAGAAATGGAAAATATATTACTTTTTTTCCTTTGAGCAGCTCTTGGCAATGCACCATGAATGCACTTCATTAAAAAAAAAATCTGCACCTCAATTGCACAGGCTGGAATATGTAATATACATGTTGAACATCTAAGGGGAGGAGTAATATAGGACTGACCCCTGGGAAACCCTATTAGAAAGACATTTGTAGAAATAGGCTCTCCTGATTTCTCACACAGGCCTTCACTATCCACAGTGACTTAATTCCCACGATTCTGTTTTACATTCTTCCTCGATCCTCCTCTTTTTCCCACCACAAGTGATGGGAGATATTTAATATTCTTTAGCTGACTTTGGAAATGTATAGTCTAACAATCACTTAGTTTACATGCCCCAGCATAATCTTTGATGCTGAAGTTAGAACTGGTAATCTGTGCCACAGCCAGAGAGTATGATATGGCAAGAGCAGAGGCTGGAGAGAATGATTACTTGGTAGGCCTTATGACCAAAACTAGAATTTAAATGCTTTCGTATAACCAAACCTCAACAACTATTGTACTCCAGAAATAGGATGTAACTGATTGTATCTAATCTTATAGGTAAAAGAGCTGAGGCTTGAAGTAAGCAGATTGTTCTTCCCCTGGATCAGAAGCTATTGGTCCTTCTTTTATATTTTTCTCTTCTTTGATAAACTCGTGTTCTGCATCAGACCTTTCAGGGACAGCAGTAATTTAAGTTGGTTGTCCTGGAGAACACCTTTCACATAAGTAGACAGGTTGTGTTGGACGATGGGAATATCGATGTTCAAAATTTAGCCTCTGCCCTGGGGAACTCTGAGGTTCAAATCATGTATTCTCCTGGAATCAAACATTGATTAATGATGAGAGTTTCATTGTCCCTCACCCCATTATTTCTCTTGAGATCAACACATATTTAAACTGTTTGACTCATTGCATCCTTCCTGAGAAAGCCAAGCCAGGAAACACCATGGGTCTATAATTTTTAAAAGCGTCATGGTATCTAACCAGTCACACATACTTAGGTGTGCTGCCTTGCACCATCCTCACTTTATCTCTGTTCTTTCTCCTGGAGTCTTATGTCCCCATACTCCATGTGGTCATGGTCTTCTGCTTCTGTTTCCTTTCTCATTTTTCTCTTAGTAACATGATATTGATTTTGTTTCCACTTAGGTATTAGAAAGATGCTAATGAAATTAAAATAAATTAATAATAGACACAAGTGACTGAAAGCTGTGCATTGTCGGTTTTGCATTTCAAAATAGCCAGTTTTTTTTTGTTTGTTTGCTTGGTTTTTCTTTTTGAACATCACAGGGTCTTAAATTTGATACAACTTACAACATTGAGTATTTTGGATATGTGATAGTCACATGCACAGAGGAAAGTACCCCCTTAAGGAGGGTAAAATCACTAATTTCACCAAGAAATGTCTGGTTTTTTTCTCCTTCAGAATCATTCCAAGATGGCCCCTCAATATCCTTTAGACTATTTTTCTAATAACTTTCCCAGCTTTCAGAATAACCCTTTAAATATGAAAATAAAGATCATTTGAAAACTTTTATAGATGAGAAAGCTGAAATATTTGAATTAAGAAATGAAGATTGAAAATCATGTTTAAGGAGAACTAGCCACGACACCCGTGGCTGATGCCTGGGCCACTTGGATCTTACTTCCCTTTCCTTGATGACTCTCTTTTCTCATGTTTTATCTTATGCTCACCTTGTTCTCTTTAAGGATTCTTCTTTATCTCATTAGTGAGAACTATGATGAACAGCAGAAGATACACCATCTCTGATCTGACATAAAGATGGCTGTTTTAGAGTTTTACTGCTGTGAACAGACACCATGACCAATGCAAGTTTTATAAAAGATAGCATCCAATTGGGGCTGGCTTACAGGTTCAGAGGTTCAGTCCATTGTCATCAAGGTAGAAGCATGGCAGCACCCAGACAGGCATGATGCAGGAGGAGCTGAGGGTTCTACATCTTTATCCAAAGGAAGCCAGGAATAGACTGGGCATGCTCAGACCTCTTAGAGAAAGATCTCCAAGCCCATTCCCACAGTGACACACTTCTTCCAACAAGGTCATACCTTGTAATAGTGCCACTCCACGGGGCAAGCATATACAAACTATCACAATGGTCTTGCCCATATTTAAGCAGACTCAACAAGAAGAAATACTCTGAGAGGATAGGCAACCCTTACCGATGGTGGCTTCAGGCCAGAAGCATTTCAATCATGAAGGGTTTCCTTCTCATTCTGCTCACATACTTCCTTCATCTCCATGCCTTATACCTTTATTAAGTTTGGCTTGTTTTCCTCCTCAAGGTGGAAGGGAGGCAAGGAATTGCTGCTCTCCACCTGGAGGTTAGACCATAACCACATCCTAAGGGAGAGTGGCACATTTCCAACAGGACCATCAGCAGCCAAAGCATTATAATACACATGGCTTTGTGCAAGGAGCAAATAAATCATGCTTCACACCTGGCCCTGCCTGTTTATTAGGAGCTATTTGCAAGGCATCCAGTTCTCTCTCACATTCTCTTGTAGTTAATAGCACTCTCCTTCCTGGAACAAGTTTTCCCTAAAACTGAGATTATAGAACTTCATAATGTGCTTTAGCTATGATTTCGGCTCAGAGACAAGAAAATAAATAAAGTGATCCAAAGAATTAATGACAGAAAGGTCATCAGTGTAATGCCAAACGAATTTAGAGAGTCCCATTTCCTCCCTTCAAAAGCCCTTGTCAGGAGCTGCAAGGGGTATGGGAAAAAAGAAAACAGGCACTATCTCAGTGTGAGTTATATAATATGACAGCACTCTCTGTGCCTGGGGCTATTTCTTCCTATTCATTTCTCATTCAGTGCTCCCCAGACTATGATAGACCTGTTATCAGATGCTATTAGAACAACAGGAGAGGAACTGTTTAAATGTTGATTAAAACTACTTAGCACTCATGAAGTCCAACCTCTTTTTGAGGTGCTATTAGTGACTGAACGATGCAGTGGAATGGAGAATCAGTTTTCTTCAGGGATGTAGGGTCTGAGAGACAACCCATGCTCCAGGAGACAGTCCATAGTACAAAATCTATGGCCATGCACATATGGACAACAATGGACTCAATGAAATGTGTGTGTCTGTGTGTGTGTGTGTGTGTGTGTGTGTGTGAGAGAGAGAGAGAGAGAGAGAGAGAGAGAGAGAGAGAGAGAGAGAGAATGAGAATAAGAGGTGAATTGGATTGGGAAGAAAAACATGAGGGTGAAGATTAGAGAGGAATTGTATAAAGAATGGGAAGTGGGAGAACAGAGGGAGGGAAGGGGGCTTATGTGACTTTCGGGGAGTGTGGAACCAGAAAAGGGGAAATCATTGAAATGTAAATAAAAAAATATATCGAATAAAATTAAAAAAAAAAGAATGGGGGCTGGCTTCAATCCAAACACATTCTATGCATGTCTGAGTATTAAATAATATATTAAAAATAAATTGATTGGTAGGGGAATTCGTGTGCAAAAGACTTTGCTGGTAGTAGTATGCTTGGTGTTCATAATTAGCCAATGGAATCAATCTGTTGGAAATTTTCATTGACTAAAGTAAAAGAAAATGGTCCTAAGGGGGCACTGACTTCGATAAAAGCAACAATTAAGAAGATCAGAGTGAAACTAGAACAAGGGCCTCTCATTTGCAAAACTGAATCCTCCATTCAGGAACAGGAATGCCAGAGCATTCAAGACCTCTAGCCTACTTCAAGTACAAATCTGAAACGGAGTATCTGAAAATAATAGAAATATATGGAAAAGAACAGGCATAACCATACTGCACATGCATATCTTGCCCAATTAATATATGTGCTAACATCCTTATGGATCTCAAAGGTAAATAGTCCCTATATTGTAGCAATATTTAATATTGTCAGCTCTTCCTACTCAGGGTACCATTTTACTACCAAAGCATTCTGACTTTAATTGCCATTTAAATGTTATTTCCCACAGACTCCATGGAGAAAATAAAAATGTCTGCTTGAGTCACCTCCCATAGTGTTCTCTCTTGTAGATCACATTACAGGACTACCTTTAAATGATCTATGTAAGTAGTTAGTCAGTGTCTGACTTTTTCAGTACATATTAAATGCCATGTGTTCATGGACCAAATTTCTTTTTGTTACTGATTGTATATTTAACTCATAGCAACATGTCTGTTCCATTGCATCAATATGACTTGGGAAATGGAGTATGAAGTAAGGTAATAAGAAACACCACATTTAAAACCAGAAACTCCATTTTTAATAACACTTGAATGAGTCGGTTAACATCTCTACATTGAGTTTTCTAATCTGTAAAATCATAATTGCTATAACTAAGCAACAGATTCTTTCTGTCATCACTCTTGTAGCAGGGTGCAGTGTTATGAGTAGCAGCTTTTCTTCATTCATGAAAGAACCTTCTCTCAGTCTCTGCAAGTTTAAACTTCCTAATTATTTTTGCATTAAGGTTGCATAGATCAAGTAAACTATTCCTCCATTCAGATTTTTGTGTAACTACTATGTGCTTAATACCATTCTATTCACCAGTGACATACTAAGGAACAATTAAGATCATTTTCATAAGGGTTACACTTTAATACGAAAGGCAGATAAGCAGGCAGGTTGGTAGATAGGTAGACACATGATAGACAAACTAGACAATACATTACAGTCTATACAATATTGTCACAATCAGTACAAGAGACAAAATCTTCTTCTCAACCTTTGTGACTGATTAAGAGAATGTAATAGAAAAGCCCTTGGGATTTGGGAGCATCCACATAATGTAGAAGAGTAACAAATTTATCTCACTGTCTTAGAAGTCTACCTTGAATATCTTTCCAGGACTGTTCTGGAGACATTTCAACAACTGGAGGGTGAGAAGACACCTGCAAATGACTAATGTGCTCCAACTGACAGTGTAACAGGAGTGAACCATTCATGTAGGCCATTTTTTGAGGCCATTGGCATAGTTTAGTAATTTAAGAGTGTATCCTCTTAAATGAATTTAAGCAACTCAACAGAGCAATCAGGCTCTGCCACCCAGTGACATTAAACAACAGCAACTGCAGTCTCAGTCACTGAATTCTTGAAGAGCCTTGGACTTACCTATAATGCCCTGGTGGGAGGGAAGGGGGGCGTTTCCAAGGCTCTGAAGGTGGAATAAAGCAGGGTGAAGAGCCAAAGACTCTGAGGAGCGGGTGGAACTTTTCTTTGGTTTTTTATTGGTTATTTTATTTATTTACATTTCAAATGTTGTCTCCCTTCCTGATTCCCCCAACAAACCCCCATCCCATCCCCCTCCTGTTTGCCACTATGAGGGTTCTCTACATACCCACCCACTCATTTCCACCTCACTGCTGTTAGCACAAGCCCTAAGAACAATAATTAATAAATGTAGCCTCATGAAACCAAAAAGCTTTTGTAAGGCATAGAACATCATCAATCAGACAAAGCAGTAGCCTACAGAATAAGAAAGCATTTTTACCAGCTCTACTTCTAATAGAAGGCTTACATTCAAAACATATAAAGAATGCAAGGAACTAGATATCAATAAACTACATAACTCAATTAAAAATTAGGGTACACATCTAAAGCTTTTCAATAGAAGAAGCTCAAATGACTGAGAAACAAAGAAATATTCAGGATCCCAACCAGCAGAAAAATGTTAATCAAAATTACTTTGAGATTCTTTGAGATCTTACATCTGTCAGAATGGCTAATATGGCACAGAAACAGCTTATTCTAGTAAGGATGTGGAATAAGGGGAATACTTGTCCATTGCTGATTGAACTGTAAACTTGTACAGCCACTATGGAAATCAATTGATCTATCTCAAGGTCCAGTGATCCACTCTTGGTCATATACCTAAAGAATGTATAATTGTTTTACAAAGACACTTACTAAATCATGTTTATTGCTGCTTTATTCATTATAGCCAAAAACTGGAAGCAACCTAGATATTTCTCAACACAAGAATGTGTATTTAGACAATGGAGTTGTCAGCTGTTAAAAAATAACATGAAGTTTGCAGGCAAATTAATGGAACTAGAAAAAATCAATCTGAGTGAGATAACATAGGCCCAGAAAAATAAATATGGTATATATTTAGTTATATGTAGATATTAGTCATTAAATAAATGATAACAAAGTTACAATCCATAGTCCCAGAGGGGTCAGGTATAGAAGGGACTAGGGAAATATATCACTGGGAGAGAGAAATAGAAGAGATTTTTTGTGTGAACTAGAGACTGGTATGGAAATGGGGGGATCACGTAAGAAGGGGAAAGGGAGATGGTGTTAAGGAAGGTGAGACAGGTAGAACTGAGGGACCTTGGAAGTGGTATGGAAGTCTAGTGCAGTGGAAACCTTGTTCCTCTGAGAGGCTCCACACAGCAGCTGACCAAAACAGATGCAGGGACCCACAGCCAAATATTAGATGGAGCTCAGTTCTTGTGGAGAAACTAAGGAAAGGATGGAGGAACCCAGATGGGTAGGGACTCCACAAGAAGACTCTCAGAGTCAACTAACCTGGATCTTTGGTGGCTCCCAGAGACTGAACCACCAAAGAGCAAATGTGAGCGGGATGTGCCTCACCCACACATATGAGGCAGATGAGTAGCTTAATCTTCATGCAGGCTCCTCAACAACTGGAGCAGGGCTGTCCCTGACTCTAAGGCCTGCCTATGGATCCTGTTGCCCTAACTGGGCTGCCTTGTTTTCCCTCAGTGGAAGAGGATATGCCTAGTCATTCACTGACATGATATGCCAGGGTGGGTTGGTACCCAACAGAGGCCTCCTTCTACTCAGAATAAAAGGGGAGGGCACATAGGGGAGAGAATAGGGGAGGGGGACTGGGGGATGGCTGTGCTTGGGATGTAAAGTGAATAAATGAATTAATTAATGAAAAATATGGCAGTGATTCTAATGAAATCTCCAAATAACCAGAAATATTAACTTCCCATATCTTTTCACCAAGTGAAGCTTCCAGTACCAGAGTTGCGATCATCGAGTTTCTGGTCAAGTGGTCACATGGAAATCCCCAAACAAACCAAGCAGTTTTGAACACAGTAGGCTGTTCTCTGAAAATGGACAGCAAGGCTCCATCACCAAAAACCACACACATCCAACTCATTGAACATGGGAGAGTTGAGCTGGTGCCCACATCTTCACCCCTATATTCCAGCTTCTTTGGTTTGGAAAGGTTTTTTGTATGCTACCCAAAGAGGAATATTCATACACTACAATCCAGGCACAAAATCTTTGACCTACAGTCTGTCCTGCTTACAAAATATGCCAGGCTTTTATTGGCACTGAACTTGTAGAAGTAATGTCTGTGAAACCAATGTCTGATTTGAATTAAGGCCAAGTCTACAAGATGGAACCCATGCCTGAAACTGCTTGGGTAAGCAAGAACCAGAGGTTAGATAGCCTAGACGCCTAGGATAAAAACAAAATATTACTGCATTATATACAAAAAATAAAAATTAAAAGTAACATTAAATGATTCCTGATGACATTCTGAGGTATTCATAGATCAATCAGTGCATTACTCAGCCATCATCAGAGAAACTTCTTCGCCCTGCAGCAAATGGAAACAAAGACAATCACAGTCAGACATCAGTCACAGAGAGAGACCTGGGAACATACAGCTCTAAGGGGATGTCTCCATCAAATTATACCCCTCAGTGCTCAGAAAATGTACGGGAAGAGGAATCTAGTTCTTTCTTCCATCTCTTGTATTCTGTTGTTGAGGCTTGCCTCTGAAATTGCCATTCCAAAATTTTTAATTTCTAGAATTTTTCATTTTTGATTTGCTTTATTGATTCTATTTGCATTTTAACTCTTGAATATTTTTATTTATTTCCTTGTTTGTTTGTGCTTTTATAGATCTTTGAAACATTTATTTCCTCTTTAATGATCACTATTTTATCAATAATCCTATTTAAAGGTTTTTGTCTTGTGCTTCCTCTATGAGCTATGCTGCAAATCTCTAGGCCTACTCTGGTAGGGTTAATGGTGGTAGAGACATATTTTCCTGGCTTTTATTGATTTCTTAAGTTTTGTATGTTTGTTTTAAGCTGGGGTCTAGTAATGTGATTCTAAGTGCTGATATGTGGTCTTCTTTTTGTTGGGTACATGTTTTGTTGTTTGGTTTCTGTTGTTCTCTTTGGTGCTTAAGTGAGTATTGTACCTGTGTATTGCCTGATAGGAAATTCTGTTGAGATCCTAATAGGCATGCCCAATGGGGTCCCGAAATTAGTTTATTCCTAAGTATTAAGAGCTGATACCTAGGAATGTGTATGGGCTAGTAAGAGAGAGATGGAGGGAATCCACAAGAGGAAGGAAAACAGGATCTTCCACCAGGATCTGCTTAGTCTCCTGGGAATATGGGCATTGAGAGTGAGTAGAGTCCACTACAGGTAGGGAGTCGGGGATGAAAGTGTGGAATTGAATATGAAGGAAAGGTGGAAGAGTGCAAACCCAAAAATCACCTATCTGCTTAGCTAATCTACTTGTTTCACTGGCAGATTTGGCTGGTAGGTTACCCAGGAAAGCCTACTGGATTGGGGGCTGGCATAACAGGATGAGTGGGAAGGAAGGCTGGAGGACAAGATTTGAGTGATCTGGAGTTAGGTGCAGAGAGGAGAGGTAAGTTATAACTGGTGTACTGATACAAATCTTAGGAAGAGACAGGGGTTCTGAATTTGGGAGAGAGGATGGAGCATTACAAATTTGGCAATGGTATCATCACAAGCCAAACATAAATAGAGTTAGTTCCTCTTCCCATTTATCTCATTTGTGTCAAGTTCAGAGTAGTTTACCAGCATAATTAGGGTCTGCAATTGGTCTTTGGATAGCTTACCTTGAGGCATAGGCTTGGACATGTGTTTTCCCTGTCTACTCTCTTATCTCAGTAACTTGACATCAGCAAATAGAGCAGTAATTCTGAATCTTCCTAACTCTTCAACCCTTTAATCCATAGAGTTACTAGTGTTGTGCTGACTCTCAACTATAACATTATTTTTATTACTACTTCATAACTATAATTTTGCTACTGCTATGACTTGCAATATAAATATTTTTGTAAATAGAGGCTTGCCAAAGGGGTCATGACCCACAGGTTGAGAATAGAGCATGCTGAGTCTATAGTCCAAAGGTCACTGAATGGTCTATCTTAGTCTACACTTACCAGCAAAAAGTTAAGGTAACTAGAAGCCTTTAGTTGTAAAGGCAGGTCCTCGTGATCTAGTTTTTAAATGGCTCACCAAGATGTGGATAGGTTCGAGAAAGAGATAACTGACATTTTTTTTTGAACCACACAGCAATTTTAATACTTATAAAAAGAATGCACAAGATGTGTTCTAAGTTAGCTTTTATTTAAAATTAAAACAAATTAGGAAGTAGTTCACAGTGTTCTTCTTCAGTCATTGTGGTCACTTAGCCTTCTGGAGGCTGGTAAAATGTGGTTGGAACATTTGAGAATTCAGTATGTATTTCCCTCCTTAATTCCTTTTATAGATGAATTTTATCATCTGTGTATGCAGTGCTGAGGGGAGAGGAGCCACTCCAGGATGCAGGACTTTGCTTTTGTCTGGATATGATCACTAAGACTTATCTGGATACTGAGAACAGAGTCCTCTGAAGGGTGGTTTTGCCTATGGATGATAGTCTTCTGGGAATGCAGTCTTTTGTTCTTGGGATTCTGATTTTTATCTGACTTCAGTGTATATCTCAGTATCAGACTTAAAAGAAACGTCATGAGACAAGACAAGGTCAGGGTCTGATCTACCACATACGTTTCCTTTCTTCTCCGTAGTGGTGTGATGAGGTAGGGGACTATCAGCTGCTCTAATTGCTGAAGACCTCCATTTTAACTGGATTAACAGTAAATTTTGCTTAATAGTCTCACTCTTTATTTGAAAGCAGATAAATGTGTAAAGGAAGCCATGTAATTGAGAAAATCTGGCTCATATTATATGCCTACTTATAAAGTAAGACTTCTTAATAGTTGTCTGTAATCAAGATGATTTTATAATTCTTGTGATTATCAAATAGGAGATAGTATCTTTTATTTGAAAAAAAACTCTTTTGACTTGTGTGTGTCTGTGATTTTTAAATATAGCCTGTTCATTTGGCAAGACATATCCACAAATGTCAGTGTAAAATTTAACAAGCTATAAAAGTATGTGATACACCCATCAGGAAACCCAATATTATAATTCCATCCCTGGGAGTCTCAGACAGACAAGAGCAGTCTTATAAACATCCGAGGAATGAGTAAGGGAGACATCATTTGCACGCATGATGAGAATGCCAAATTTAACCCAAACTGTTTGAAAATACTCTAGAAAAGCCATGATCCAGTAGCCCAAAGACCAGTTTCATGTGCACTTAAATTTTCCCATCTAGTATTCCTTATTTTATGAGTATGTTTATTATATCAGGTTTTTATTTAAATTTAAAGTCAACTAAATGAAGTAAGAACTTAACTCATTATATATGCTTCTCAACAGTAATTAGACACTCTAGTTTCTGATCTTTGCTTAAAAAGATTGATAGCTACCATTTAATGAGATGCTGAACAACCCCAGAGATAAAATGTGCTTGTTCATCCTAATAGCAGTGAATCTTAAGTCTACCATGAAGATCCCACTGAAGTACGCCAAAGCACACTGAAACATTGTCTCTCCTTGTTGAGAGAAACTTCTTCCTACCAGTGAAGCACACTTGGAGTCCAACAGAAACTTGTCCTTTTAAAACTGATAATTTCCTTTTAGAATGTTACAAAAATCTGTAAGACTTGAGTAGCTTCCACTAAAGTCTATTTGACTCTTATTAACTATTCTAAATCTTTCTGGCTTAGTAATTTAAAGGATAATATGTGAGTCTGAATATGCTTGGCCCATAGGGGTGGTACTCTGAGGAGGTGTGGCCTTGTTGGAAAAAGTATGTCACTGTGGAGGTGGGCTTTGAGACCCTCCTCCTAGCCAAGAGGAAGTCAGTCTCCTTCTGCCTGCCTTTGGATCAAGACGTAAAATACTCCTTTCCTTCTAGAGCACCATGTCTGCCTGGATGCTGCCATGCTTTCTGCCATGATGATAATGGACTGAACTTTTGAAACTCAAAACCAGACCCATTTAAATGTTTGCCTTTATAAGAGTTGACTTGATCATGCATTCTCTTCACAGGAATGAAACACAAACTCAGACAGAAGTTGGTAACAGGGACTGGGGTATTGCTGAGATAGGACTGACCATGATTTTTATTGGAAAAAATTGTGGGTTTTGAAACTTTGGATTTGGAAATCTATGGAATGCTTTAAGTGGGTCTTAATGGAATAGGAGTAATATAGAAGACATTGATGCTGAGGATGATTTGAATGCTGGAGGGTTTTTTTTTTTTATGATGTTTTGGTAAAGAAAACTGCTGCTTTTTGCTCTTGTGTGGAGAGTCTACCTGAGGCTAAGGTAAAGAGAATTATATTAATTACATCAACAACGGAAGTCTCAAAGAAGTCCAGCATAGACTTTGTCCTCTAGTTTACTCTCATGAAGGACATTTTGACCAAGCATAGCTTACTATAAGCTTACTTATAGAAGTAAAATACAAATTATATGGTTCAAGTAATAAAAGGGCACCCGGAAGTACAACGGAGGTAAACAGATTAAAGGAGTGGTGACTTTGTGACAATTTCTCACCCAGATATGCTTTTATTGTTTATGTGTTTGCAACTTAACAATGGGGTATTAAAAGGTGTTAGGCATTATTATGGCTTGGTTATTGTTTTCTTTTGGACATAAGGAGATATAGTTATATGGCAAATTGGCAAGCAACAGATTATTATGGCTGTTCTTGGTTTTCTAATTCAATAAGATCTATAATGAATGCTGTTTTGTCTGATTGACAGTATCCTTTGCCTTACAGAACTATGATATTAATGGTAACATATATCCTGTGATGTTTGTATGTGATCTGTTTTTTGATTTTTATTTTATAGGAGATAATAGCTAATTGATTGTATGAATCTCAGAAGAGACTTTAACCTTTTAAATTTTTACAATGTTCAGACTGCTATAGACTATGGGGATTTTTTTATAGTTGGACTGCATTATTTTTCATTATTATATGACTAAGTATGGACCCTATAGACTCAGGTGTTTGAACAAGCCTATGGGAGCTAGGAAATGGAATGTGGTAGTTTGAATGTATTTGGCCCATAGGGAGTGCTGCTGCTAGGAATCTTGTTGGAGGAAGTGTGTTATTGCAGGGGTGGGGTTTGTGACCTTCCTCCTAGCTGCCTGTAAGACAGTTCCCATATGCTTGTCTTTTAATCAAGCTGTAAAATACTCATCTCCTTTTAGAGTGCCATGTCTGCCCAGATGCTGACATGCTTTTCGCCATGATGATAATGGACTGAACCTTTGAAACTGTAAGGCAGTTCCAATTAAATGTTTGTCTTTATCAGAGTTGTCTTGAGCATGGTGTTTCTTTCCAGCAATGAAATCCAAACTAACAGAGCTAATTAACTAATTGCAGAAGCCTGGACACATCAAACTGACTTCTGCCAGTCTTTTATATTTCAAGAGGCTATATTATGAGAAGATTATAAAATTTCTCTGCTCTAAAAATCCATATTACTAGATGTGATGGCATGAAGAGTAATGCTCAAAGTAAATTCAGTGGAAAATTATTACACAAAAGAATACTCAGTTGATGACTCAGCCCAAAGTGATCTCAGTCGAGACGCCAATAAATTGTATATATTAACAAACAAAATGATTCTTAAGAAAAATGTATCCAATGTTATGTATCCCTAGCTGGCCTAGAACTCATTATAAAGACCAAGATGGCCTCCAACTCAGAGAAATCAGCTTGCCTTTGTCTCTGTAAGAGCTGTGATTAAAACTGTGTGTCACCACAAACAGCAAATAAGGTGAGAATTTTATTTAAACATTTGTACTATGTTCTACCTACATACTTCTGTCTGCGCAATGATGATAAGTCTTCACTACAAATCAATTACTGGGCCCATTGTCTTAACTGTCTTCCATGCACTGGTTTTTTGCTTTTGAGAATTATTATTTGACCTTATAATCTTCTTGATATGATGTGGCTCAATGAAAATACACGGTCTCATTCCTTCATTTATTCATTCTAGTCTCTTCTGATTTTAACACATTCCTCTGAGTTCCTAAAAAGGAATAATTTTCTGAACTTTCCATTTCACTGCTGCCTCCACAACTTTATAATGAACTCCCTGAGTCTTCTTCCTGAGATATGTGGTTGATCATTAAACTGCTTGTTTAAATGGGTTTTTGGTTTTCAGACATTGAGCTCAAACAGCAAATGAAACAGTGCTTATCTGCGTTCTTGATGCCTCGTCCACAGTGGATGCTTTCTGAAAATACGTTGTTTGCTCGACCAGATGAAAATGGAGGGGGCATTGAATAGCAGAAGATGGAGTTACTTTGAGACTCCTACTCTGGTCCTTTGTGGAACTGCACTGCATATTCTGGTGGACAGTGGGTCATTCCTTTCTGATCTATGTTTAGCAACAGATTGAACCTGGTAGGAGAGTGAAAACTAAGGAAGGAAACAAAGAAACAACTAATCATTTTTGGGCAAATCTCTTCATGCCTAATTGAATTTAATGCAGACTTACTCAGTTTTGTGCTGGTGATAATGAGGCTAGGCATATTTTTTAAGTAATTTAAATAATGCCATATAATAATGATATATAAGAATTGACAAAGTGTATGATATGCTAGTAGCCATTGTTTAAAAATAAGTATACTGATATGAGGTGTTATTCACGCTGGGAATCATATTGTTTGTGAACATATTATGGCAGTTATAATTGATAACATTCCTAAATTCATATTTCTTCCTTTCTCTCCATTCTTTTTCTCAAAATAGTATCTAGAGCTACAACAGCTAATCTATAATACCTTCAATAATAATTTCTGTACAGAATAAGCTGAGCATTATATGGGAAGATACTTATTTCTCCTCAATCCCCCTTAAAATTATCAATTTATATAATGTGCAGTTAACAACACTAAAAGGGTTTTGATTTGGGGTATCAAAGCCTGAAAGGATTGCTCACAGTATAAGATACAAAAATTTTGTTTGTAGGCTGTAAATTTGACTCAACTAATAGAGATGGTTGACACATGAAGTATGTTTCATTCTTTTCCCACATTTATCTAGGGAATAAAAAGTGTAAGAAGTTAAATGTCAGAGGACGAACCAGCAACCAACTTTTCAGAGAGCTTCTGTTTACATTATTAGTGACATCACAATTAAAGTTTTGTGGCAGCCAGGTAAATAGGTTGAAGCATATATTAAGTCATTTTCTGTTTTAACTAAATACATGTAGGAAACTTACAAAGAAAAGAAATGCATTTCACTCATAGTTTCAGAAGTTGAAAGCACAAAAGGTACAGCATGTCACATCACAATGTTGCTATATCATGAAATGATGGGTGATCACAGTGGAAGAGCATGTGTCAACGTGTCTGTGATGATAGTCCTTGGAGGACTTGAAGAGATGGTTATCTACCAACAGTGTGCATCACTTCATATGGACAGATAATAGAACCCTGCCAGGCAGGACCTCTCTCATCATCAGTACTCTGGGTTTTTCCCCATAAAATGTATTTAAGGTGTGTGTGTTTATGTGTGTGTGTGTGTGTGTGTGTGTGTGTGTGTGTGTATGTGTGTGTGTGTGTGTGTGTGGTGTAAGAGCGAACAATGGTAGATGGTTACAAGAGAACAGTGTCTTCTGCGCAGAGCAGTGGACCCGCATATATAAACCCACAGCATTTGAAACAACATGCACCAAGCCTGTGCAAGCATAAGCCTTGTTTATTCATACCATGGAGATGGACATTGGTCAAGAAATCCTACCTTTAGCCAAGGAGATGTTAGCAACTGTTAGGTGCAGTGAAAAGGCGTCAATTTCCTCTATGAGTGTATCCCCTGGCAAGTCAGGCATGCTCCCATGAAGGCTACACATCACAGATCAAAGATGATTTGAACATCCCAAACTGATCTTCATTGAGGAAACAAAACAGTCACAATGTTGTGTAGATGAGCAAAGGTGTGTAGATCTGGAAACACATGAAGGTTGCAGCATGCATGTAATCAAAGCACATTTTACAAAATTCTCATGGAATTAATAAAAAATTGAAGAGAATTAGTTGGTTTAAGAAGAGTCAGAAACCAAATAGAAACAAGCAAACAAACAAACAAACAAAACAATCAACAGTAACAACAGCAAATCAGCCAAAGAGAAAGCCCAAGAAACATAGATGCCAAGGCACATGCTTTTAAGCACTGAGAAAGTCATAATGATGTAAAACTTCAAGGAACCTGCAGTGTGTCATGCAGTATATCCATTTGTGCACAGATCTTTACTGGCAAATGTTCATCGATCTGTTTCAAGGCCCTGGCTTCTGCTACAGTCATAATACTGAAGGCACAAGGTAGACATGAAGGGATAGGGAGAGGAGAGATGGGCATTCATGAAGTGAAATTCACAATTCAATAAAACGTCTAGAAAATGTGGCTTGTTAAAGTTGCCAAAAAAGTATATGAACTGTTTTTTTAAAGACAAACATCTTTTTCTAATGATCGATATTAAGAACCAGCATGGGTTTGTGCAAGTGGGAAGGTGGAACATATCTGCAAAGAGATGGGGAAAATATATTGATTGAAAACTTATTTTCATTAAAAAGTATGACAAAAGATGAGACAGCCGTTTAATTTTTAAAATCTTGTTATGTAATATAAACTAAAAGCATTAGAAATATGTCATGTTGAGAATGCAACGTTTGAAATCCAAAGCAAACATAGGTTATAGACATTATTATATATTACTTCCAAATTGGCACTAGTGTAGATCGAAGTTTAATTAATGCACTATTTGGGTGACCAAACAAGCACTTAACTTCCCGTGTTCAGTTTTCACAGATACAATTCACGGTACACAATAACCTTGTTAGATTCTGGAGGGCTCGCTGCTGATTCTGCTGAAGTCTCAGTGAAGTCAGTATGAAGTCCTAATAGATAAGGAAAACTAGAGTCAGTGTATTGGCTGGTTTTGT
Source organism: Apodemus sylvaticus (assembly GCF_947179515.1). Classification (NCBI taxonomy): domain Eukaryota; kingdom Metazoa; phylum Chordata; class Mammalia; order Rodentia; family Muridae; genus Apodemus; species Apodemus sylvaticus. Next base: position 25,088,703 of record NC_067488.1, on the reverse strand, counting down.
ATGTCAACTTGACACAGGCTGGAGTTATCACAGAGAAAGGAGTTTCAGTTGGGGAAGTGCCTCCATGTGATCAAACTGTGGGGCATTTTCTCAGTTAGTGATCAAGGGGGGAGGGCTCCTTGTGGGTGGTTCCACCTTTGGGCTGGTGCTCTTGGGTTCTATAAGAGAGCAGGCTGAGCAAGCCAGGGGAAACAAGCCAGTAAGAAACATCCCTCCATGGCCTCTGCATCAGCTCCTGCTTCCTGACCTGCTTGAGTTCCAGTCCTGACTTCCTTTAGTGATGAACTGCAACGTGGAAGTGTAAGCTCAATAAACCCTTTCCTCCCCAACTTGTTTCTTGGTCATGATGTTTGTGCAGGAATAGAAACCCTGACTAAGATAAGTTGGTACCAGCGTAGTGGGGTATTCCTGTGACAACCTGATCATGTTTTGGGGAGGATTGTGGAAGGACTTTGGAACTTTGAGCTAGAAAAGCTGTGGAAAGTTCTGTAGGAGCTTGGAAGACAATGTTAAGAACAGTGCAAAAGATGGAGGCCTGGTTTGTGAAATTTCAGAGGGAAGATTAAAGACTATTACAGTGGCCATGTTTTGATTGTGAAGATTCTGTGGTTTTGGTTAGCTGGGGCTGAAGAATCAGCTGTGAGTAACAAAATACCAGAACCACTAAAGCAACCCTTTGTGTTACTGGGACTATTGATGCTGGTTAGCTGGAGCTAAGAAATTAGCAGTGATTAAGAAGAGACCAGCATCACTGAGGTGAAAACTTCTGGGAGGTGTTTTCTGAGAGCACAGAGAGTGTGTTCCAGAGATAGCCACAGTTGTATTTTGTGCTATGGCTGGACTTGGTACTGTGTAAGAGTCACCCAGATGATACTGGTTTTGAAGGCATGAAGGGGTCATGAAGAGCAGCTGAGGCTCTTGGCACAATGAGAGGCCATGGAAGGCCACTGGTGAAGATGCAGCCTCAGTTGCAATTGATGGCTCAGGACTTGAAGGGGTCATGCATAGGAGCAGAGGCTTGTCACCCTGATGAGAGCCTATGAGAGGCTATTGGTGAAGCCTAATTACAGTGGAAAATAGCGGCATTTTGGAGATGCCAGTACCATGTAATGACCACCAAGAACAGCAGCAGCAGTGGAGTACAGGCAACTGGATCCTAGAAGACAAGCTGTGTGCTACAAAGGGCAGAGCTGGAGAAATGACCTAAGCCCTTGGAGGAGCCCGGAAGATCTTGAGTTGGATCCCAGACATTGAACCATTGGTGTTTTGAGTTTTGCTTTTGGTTGTGACTGTGCCCTGATATGTTTCCCTCTTGAAGAAAGAATGTATTTTAGTGGAGTCCACAGTTAGAGACTTTGAATTTTTAAAAGACTTTGAATTTTAAAGATATTGGACATTTTAAAGTGATTGAACTTTTAATATGTAAAGACTGTGGGACTTTTAAGTAATTTAGATCTTGGGGATGAATAAGAAAGTAAGGGTTGAGGCTTAATAGTGATGTGTTTGTGTGTCAAGTTGACAAGGGGTCAATTGTACTGGCTGGTTTTGAGTGTCAACTTGACACAGGCTGGAGTTATCACAGAGAAAGGAGTTTCAGTTGGGGAAGTGCCTCTATGTGATCAAACTGTGAGGCATTCTCTCAATTAGTGATCGGGGGGAGGGCCCCTTGTGGGTGGTACCATCTCTGGACTGTATTCTTGGGTTCTATAAGAGAGCAGGCTGAGTAAGCCAGGGGAAGCAAGCCAGTAAGAAACATCCCTCCATGGCCTCTGCATCAGCTCCTGCTTCCTGACTTGCTTGAGTTTCAGCCCTGACTTCCTTAAGTGATGAACTGCAACGTGGAAGTGTAAGCTCAATAAACCCTTTCCTCCCCAACTTGCTTCTTGGTCATGATGTTTGTGCAGGAATAGAAACCCTGACTAAGACAGTCAGGGAAGGAAAGATTTCTAGAAGTAGAAAGAAAACACTTTAGCCACAGGAATCTTTCACTTACAAACAGAGAAGAGTTTTCATTTTATTGAGCTAAATTGCTATGAAAAAGGGTCACTGCAGATTCAGAGTATAAACAGACCCTAATAGTTAAAAGAAAAATATCTTCCCAGTGCTTCTTCCAAGGACTCGGTTCCCAGCCTGTCTTTTCTCCACACCCATAAAGGAACAAAGAATCAGATTTGATGACAATGGCTCTCATGTCATTTAATCCCTGATTGAAGCCATCCATCTAAATTATAGTTATGAGCTGATTTTCACTCCCTTAAGTAGTTTTATGGTGAGGTCCTATTTTAGTTTGAAACTCACATGACTGCCAATTTGCAGTCATGGTAGCTTACCATGCATACATTTACGCAATCTAACCAGAGCCTCTTTATTCACAAGATAGACTAATTTTTCACCTGTAAATCATTTTCAATAGCCCTCCCCCAATAGATATTCCTCTATTATCATACTACTGTCCTAGCGGGATACAGTTTTAGGAAAAGGACCAGCACAAAATAAAAGTGGTATATTTATCTGTTTCAGATTTGGCACCCATGTCTTCACTATCTGCTTTTGTATATAGCAATGGTGGGAAAGTTAGAGTTTCTCATTCTGTTTTGGAAGGGAATTTATAAGTGATGACTCAGCCTGTTACCAAGGTTTCATAGAAGTTTTTGGATGGAATGTAGGGAAATTCTGATAGGATATGGTTTTCTAACTTACCAGTCGTGTTACTTTACTTTTCTGGCAAGCCTTGCTTGGTTTATACAGACTCCTGCCAAATGCTACTATTTTATTGGACTTGAGGCAGTGACATCAATGTGTCAGTGGCTCTCACACCCTTGCACCTGTTGCAATACATGCTTTTATTTCCTACAGTTTTGTTCAAATGACTAACACAGAGTGCTTGTTTATTTAGCATAGTTTTTGCAGAGAGCTAAATTCATCATTTTATTCTTTCAGTATCTTCACTGTGTTTTTCAATAATGGGAAAGAGAGTGGCTGGGATGCTATGTAGCACTTTTTATGATTCCTGACACTCTGAGGTCACATGCTTATCATACCTTGCTTGTGATGATGTACTTAAGAAAAGATTTTGCTGAGTTAAGAATACAGAAAGCAAAAAATAAACCCATCATATGTGCCATCAGTGAAGAGATGTAACAGATGTTTCCCATCCCATGATAGCCTTGGAGAAGCTAACTGAAGATTTTTCCATGGTTCCCAGATGCTGTGTGCTCTGTCGGTTCCCAGGATTCACTCAAATGAAGATACACTGGGGTCAGCAAATAAGAATTCCCTAGCTGTATTCTGCAAGGTAGTAATAGGCAATGCACATCTGGAATTCAAAGACATCCAGAAGACACTGTGTATTTCAATGTGGGTCACTTTTTCAACAGTTTGGTGTGTTCAAAAAAGGTGCTAGAAAACCTCTCTGAGCTACTTTTAATTTTCTTCTTTTCTTTAAAGTTCTCCTTAATATTTGTTTTAAAAGTATAGTAAAGGTAGACAATAGTTATGGGAACAAAGGAGTGAGACCTAAAGTTAATGGACTTAATTACTCAAGATTCAGTCTATTGTTTCCATAATGCTCTCACTCTATCCATGCTTAAGAACTGTCACATCTTCATACACACAGGCTAGAAACATAAATACTCGTCTCATTGGTCGACATTCACAGTGCCTGGCCCTATTTGTATGATGAATCAACAAAGAAATATACTATGTATACCATTCTTTAAAAGAGCATTTTAGGAGTAAATCAGTGAACCTTCAGAAAAGCTCTATGAGGAAGACACTACTATTGTTTCATCAGACAAAGGAAGAAACTGGATCATAGAAATTAAGCTATTTTTTCCCAGTGGCCATTAAGTGCAGCATTCAACATTGAAATCAAGTATTCTGGCTTCAGAAGCCAGGCTTGGAAGCTCTGTGGATCACTGCCAGTTTCTGGATTAAAAATGCATCTCCACAGATGATTATGTTTCCAGTGCAACTGGATACAAATAGGAACATATTGCTATTGCTTGCAAGTCTAAAAATGGCTTTTAAGGCTTACATATTCCTTGTCATTCCAACACTTGTGAGGTTTGCCATCTTAGCAAAATAACAATACTTTCCTGAGCCTTTAGTTCTTTAGCTGCAGAGTTGGGGGTTGGTATAGACCTTAGGATGGTGCAGATGTCTCCTACTCTTCCTTGGATCCTAGAATTCTTGAGTCAGGTGTCGTTTACCACATATGTATGTGTAGCCTGATGACTTTCCACAAACATCTTTTAATTACTTCATGAAGAACACAGATGGAGCACAGCAATGCAACAGGAGACTGGCCCACATGATATTGTCTTTGGTTCAGTCTTTACAACATAAGTTCACACACAAGGACTATAAATAAATAAAAAAAATTAGAAAATTAGCATGAAAACCATTACAACAACTGTCAAGTGAATTACTACCACTGATGTAATGTTTTATTTAAGGCTCTGTAAAATACAAGGTTGTCATGGAGATAATATCCATCAAAACAATCTCTTCTTAGCTACTACTGACAGAGGCTGTACGTCTGGATTTATCACATTGGAGGGTCTTGGTTGGAATCCAAAGAACTGTTGAGAAAGATGGAGTCTGATGGAGCATTTACAAGTGACTTCCCCAAGACATTTAGATTCAAATATGTATGAACTGCCCCCATATTATATATGTATTTTTTGTAGCACATTTGATGTATTATAATTTCTTCACATGCCTCCCAGGAGCAAGCAGAAATAGCAAAATGAATTTATAGATAGTTAATGCTGTTTCATGATTTAAAAAATTCACAGAAATTTCTGTATGTGGAAGAGAATTTCATTATGGGTTGCCAATTTCCCCTTACTGGAATAACAAGTAGTGTTTATATATATATATATATATATATATATATATATATATATATATATATATATATATATATATATATATATATATAATTTTTTCCTTAAGAAATTCATATATACATATAATGTATTTCTTAATATTCAGTAAAAACATGGCTTTCCAAGTTCTCCTGAATTTTTCTCCATGTCATATACTTTCTCATAATACATCAACTGTGGAGAACACTGCAGCATTCGTCACTCTACAGACCTCCATTGAGGGGACATCAGTTCAGTTTTTTAATAATTGTTTCTCTCTCTTCACTGTCTTATCTTCTAAAACCTCCTTCTTTTTATGAAGAAATTTCCTCCTGCTAACTAAGAGTGATACTATCCCGATCTGGGACACAGTACTAGGAAACTTTGAATTATAAGGTAGAAAACAAAATGATGGATAGTCTTATCTGACTTTTCATATTTTCTGCTAGTTCATAACAATCCATAAAATTTAAGATATCTGGATAAGAAGGATGTTCTCTGATATTTGAAGTTGTGATTGCCAGCCAAAATTAAGTAAGAATGACTGTTCTACCCTTCCGACACCACCTTTCTGATGGTAGAAGCCTTCTGATGTGTCCTTAGAAAGAATGGAAGAATGGATACAGAAAATGTGGTCTATTTACACAATGGAATACTACTCGGCAATGAACAACAATGAATTCATGAAATCTTAGGCAAATGGTTGGAACTGGAAAATATCATCCTAAGTGAGGTAACTCATTCACAAAAGAACACACATGGAATGCAGTCACTGATAAGTGGATATTAATTAGCCCAGAAGCTCTGACTTCTCCAGACACAATTAGCATATCAAATGATACCCAAGAAGAAGGAAGGAGAGGGCCTTGGTTCTGAAAAGACTTGATCCAACATTTTAGGGGAATACCAGGACAGAGAATTGGGAGGGAGGTGATTGGGAAATGGGTGGAGGGAAGAGGGCTTATGAGACTGATGAGGAGGGGTGAACTGGGAAAGGGGAAAGCATTCAGAATGTAAACAAAGAGTATAGAAAATTAAAAAAAACAAACAAACAAGAAAGAAGATAGTCCTTATCTTCTTTCCCTTGCTATCTATTGTCCTCAGGGGAAGAGGAGAGACTTGTTTTCTGTTTTTATTGGTTCTTTGAGAATTTTTGTATTTAAATCATATTCACATGACCCCTTCCCAGGCACCCCCATTCCCTACACTCCTAAATGTTCTTTTTATTTTTCACCCATGAAGTCCAATTTGTGATGCCAATATATTTGGATACGGAGCCTTCCATTAGAGTCAACTTACCACAGGCAACACTTAAGAGAACCAACACTTCCCAGTGGCTATCAGGTACTCAGGGTTCCACAGCTAGGTTTGGGACTCATTACCCATGTCTTCCCTCTCTGTTCTGGCATTTGGGCTGACATTGCATCTCTCCCCTCATCAGAGAAGCTTCCACTTGCAGTAGATGATGACCAACACAGAGACATACAGTCAGTCAGTGTTCAAAGAATAAGATGCTGCCCAGTGCTCAGTTCTCTAGTGATAAGTTTTGACATTTCTGGCACTTTGATTCAATTAAAAAAAACACAAAAAAAAATATCTATAACAGTGTGCTTTAATTTTAATCCCAGGTGTAAGGAGTTGGGGCTGCTTCAGACTGTTCACAACAGCTAACTAGGATTTGCCTCATGCTCTAACAGAGGCATGGTTTTGCCAGATGCAACTAGTTTCTATGATGGTCTGACATTTGGAATTCTGGGAACTGTTTAGAGGGTTTATCCCTGAGCTCCAATAGATGGGAATGGTTGTTGGTGGCTGTATAGAGAGATTGGCTGTGGTTTGTTACTGGTCATGATCAAAGACAAACCAACAAGAAATTATATACACCCCCTCTCCCTTCCTCCCTCCCTGTATCTCCTTCTCCTTCTTCCTCTCTATGTCTCTTAAAACTATTCTGTTTTTCTTTGATAGGAATAAAACTATGGGGATATAGGATGGGAAAAAGAAAACCCACAAAGTAGCAAGGACCAGCTACATAGAATTTTATAGGATATCGATATCACATGCCTTCTTCCTAAAGCTGAGGAATCACTGGAAAGGAGAGGACAGAATGAATGAATGGGCACATGAGCCAGAGGTGATGTATTTATGAATATAAGAGGGCAGCTGTACATATGCACTCACACCAGTTGTGATAACATACACAAGACATGTGTAGGCTCATGCTAGCACAAATCCCAACAAGGAGAGACTCTTTTACAGATAAATTTAAGAAGAGGAAAATACATCTAATGATCTCTTCCAAACCTAGGAAGCAGCGCGCATGCCAAGAACATGGTCTTTCATTTGTTTCCCACCTGCTCATAGAGAAGAAGTTCTAATTTTTCAGAATGACTGTTACTGGTTAATGATGTCATCATTTATTGAGGGTGCAGTGTTGGTTTAAAATATTTTGGTCAAGCCACGCGGTGGTGGTGTACACCTGTAATCCCAGTACTTGGGAGGCAGAGGCAGCCGGATTTCTGAGTTTGAGGCCAGCCTGGTCTACAGAGTGCATTCCAGGACAGCCAGGGCTACACAGAGAAACCTTGTCTCGGAACAAAAAAACAAATCAAAATATTTTGGTCAATAAATGGTATTAGTTACTTTCTTCTGTATCACTTCTGCCAATGTTAAAGGTGGTGCTTTCATTTACCACCATTCTTGTTCTTTTGTTTTATCTCTTTTCTTTGCCTTTTTATATTACTGCATATTTCTCTGTTTTCTTTTTCTTTTCTGTCTCTCCACTTATTTTTTTTTCAAAACAGGATTATGCTCTCCAGTGTAGGTTAGATTGATATATAGCTTAGGCTAGCTTTGAACTCACAATCCCCATAAATGAATTTCTCAGTGGCTAAAATTAATTCTGTGTACAACCATGGCTTATATTATCTGCCTTATTTTTACTTATTAATTCACTCTGAATTTGGCTAGAAAAAAGAATTATTGTGGGCTCTGATTTTAACAAAGTTAATCACACACACACACACACACACATACACACACACACACACACACAGAGAGAGAGAGAGAGAGAGAGAGAGAGAGAGAGAGAGAGAGCCCCTCCCCTCTCAACATGATTACTCTTGTCTCCAGTTATATATGTCCTTTCCTCTGTAGAGTAGAAACTGTGAAAACAGATGAAATTGTGCCCCATTCAAATACTGAAGCCACAAACTTCATATTTCATTTTGGACCTTAATTCCACCATGCACAACTCAAGGTGTTAAGAATTCTTTCTGACATTATTGGAGAGATTCTCTGAAAGTGAGTATATAAATTAGTCTAATTTATGGCTTCTGGAATATCAATTTCTGACTATGTACAGTCATGTAACTCATGTGTCCAAGCATTTAATCACTGACTAAATTTTCCAAATGATCATGTAAGTAATGTACAATACCACATATCCCTCTACACATTCTTTGAGTCACCATGTTGTCTATTGTAAGGACTATCTATAACTTGTTGGATTTCCAAAGTCATCCTATTCAGAAGCCTGCCTTTTAATAGAGGTATTTCCTTCTTAAAACAAAACAAAACAAAACAAAAACAATGGATGTGGATATATAATGTTCCAACATCATACTTCTCATCCAAAAACAAGAAAGAAAAATATGAATAAGTTTTCTGAATCTTCAAATACTTTCTGGGTTTTGGAATCCTGACCATCTTTATAGTGGTTGTAAAGATGAGTTGGTTTGATAAGAAAAATACATCTAGAAAATTTGGATCATGATGAATTAAATTTTGAATGTAAGCCAATAAATACTGTATCCTCATTTATACTGAGGCATCCACATCTGTTTTTAAAACACAAATTAATCACAATGAAAGGGGTGTGTATAGTTATAGTGACATATATGTGTTAGCATTTTGTCACAATGAAGAGAAGCTTAGAGAAGCATCTCATTTTTTAATTTTGTAAATTAATTATTTTATTCATTTATATCCCAAATGCTGTCCCCCATCCCGGTTACTCTTCACCTCTAATAGGGTGACCTGCTTGGGTATTTTCCCCGTCCTGGATCATGAATTTTGTAAAAACATTTTTAAAGGAAGACAAGGTTTATTTTCATTCCCAGGTTCAAAGGTTTCAGACATGTTCACTAGGTTCTGCTTTTTTGTGGAGCATAATGAGACAGAATATATATGATGGAGAAGTCACTTGGTAGATCAAAGAGGTTCATCTCATTACAGTTGTTAAATATGCAAATCAAAAATGGAACCCAAGACATGGCTTGTAAAATCATGGTATGATCCCGAAGACCCTTTATCTTCAATTCTATCCATTTACTACCTATCAATGCTTTAACATATTGATGAGGTCAGAATTCTCAGATCATTTTCCCAAGTTCTACCTTTGACACTCACATTTGCAAACAAATCTTCAATAAAAGGTCCGTTCCATTCTGTACTTTACCAACAGATTTCAGATAACTGGGAAGACATGATGAAAATGTATTCTTGAGTGATTGTGAGTACTATTTCAGATAGAACTTTGATTCTATATAATCTACCTAACTTGTTTAAAGTTATTATTCAAATAGCTTGAAGAGTCCCTCAGCAGCCAATCTAATTTGACTAGTAAATGATGCTGAGAAGAAGTGGCTTAGTTACTTCAATTTTGTGTGTGTTCATTCAAATCCATATTAAATTTAGATAAAGATGAAAATATCAAGAGATGAAATCTGCTTTTTACTTTAATATTCTATATAAAATTTCAAATAAGTTATAACATTATATTAATTTCTTTTTTTCTTTCTTGAATATACCATAACACATGTGATTGATATCTAGTATATGAACACAAAGACTATATTGTAAATTGGAGTTAGAATGTGTGCTGAGCAATACTATATCCTAACTTACACTGAAGCATCCATATTTAATGTATATAGCATGTTGATGTTTCATGCATATATCTGCATACTTGTCCAATTCATTATTAGAGTTATATTAATTGAACTAGGATCATGCATACAAAGAATACATATTTTTATAGGTTCCCATATATGTTGCCAAATAGCCATCGATGGAGATTTAGCTTATTAGTACTCTAAAATAAGTATTTGAGAGCAGTGGATTGTGTTAATTCTTTGCAAGTACTGGATTTTCTCCCTATGTTTGGTGCATTACAGTCTGTGGTTTTTTTATTAAACAAAAAATTTTCCTGTCTTAATTATATCTCTCTTTTTATTTTCTATATTCTTTGTTTACATTCCAAATGATTTCCCCTTTCCCGGTTCCCCCCTCCCCATAAGTTCCATAAGTGTTCTTCCCTCCACCTGTTCCCCAATCAACCCCCTCCCACTTCTCTGTCCTGGCAATCCCCTACATTGCTGCATCAAATCTTTCCAGGACCAGGGCCCTCTCCTTCCTTCTTCGCGGGAATCATTTAATATGTGAATTGTGTCTTGAGTTTCTGGGCTAATATCCACTTATCAGTGACTGCATTCCATGTGTCTTCTTTTGTGATTGGGTTACCTCACTTAGGATGATATTTTCCAGGTCCAACCATTTGCCTAAGAATTTTATGCATTCATTGATTTTAACTACTGAGTAGTATTCCATTGTGTGAATGTACCACATTTTCTGTATCCATTCCTCCATTGAGGAACATCTGGGGTCTTTCCAGCTTCTGGCTATTATAAATAGGACTGCTATGAATATAGTGGAGCATGTGTCCTTATTGCATCCTGGGGAATCTTCTGGGTATATGCCCAGGAGTGGTATAACAGGGTCCTCTGGAAGTTTCATGGCCAGTTTTCTGAGGAACTGCCAGACTGATTTTCAGAGTGGTTGTACCGGATTGCAATCTCACCAGCAGTGTAGGAGTGTTCCTCTTTCTCCACATCCTCGCAAGTATCTGCTGTATCCTGAGTTTTTGACCTTAGCCATTCTGATGGTGTGAGGTGAAATCTCAGGATTGTTTTGATTTGCATTTCTCTTATGACTAAGGATGTTGAACATTTCTTTAGGTGCTTCTCTGCAATTTGATATCCTTCAGGTGAAAATTCTTTGTTTAGCTCTGTACCCCATTTTTTAATAGGGTTATTTGGCTCTCTGGAGTCTACCGTCTTGAGTTCTTTGTATATCTTGGATATAAGGCCTTCATCAGATCTAGGGCTGGTAAATATCTTTTCCCAATTTGTTGGCTGCCATTTTGTCCTATTGATAGTGTCCTTTGCCTTACAGAAACTGCAATTTTATGAGGTCCCATTTGTCAATTCTTGATCTAAGAGCATAAGCTATTGGTGTTCTCTTCAGGAAATTTCCCCCTGTTCCCATGTACTAAAGGCTCTTCCCCAGTTTCTTTTCTATTAGTTTTAGTGTGTATGGTTTTATGTGGAGGTCCTTGATCCACTTCGACATGAACTTAGTACAAGGAGATAAGAATGGATTGATTTGCATTCTTCTGCATGCTGACCTCCAGTTGAACCAGCACCATTTGTTGAAAAGGTTATCTTTTTTCCACTGGATGGTTTTAGCTCCTTTGTCAAAGATCAAGTGACCATAGGTATGTGGGTTCATTTCTGGGTCTTCAATTCTATCCCATTGATCTACCTGCCTGTCACTGTACCAATACCATGAAGTTTTTTAAAACTATTGCTCTGAAGTACTTCTTGAGGTCTGGGATACTGATTCCCCCAGAAGTTTTTTTTACTGTTGAGAATAGTTTTAGCTATCCTGGGTTTTTTGTAATTCCAGATGAATTTGAGAATTGCTATTTCTAATACTATACAGAACTGAGTTGGGATTTTGATGGGGATTGCATTGAATCTATACATTGCTTTTGGCAAGATGGCCATTTTTACTATATTAATCCTGCCAATAGAGGAACATAGAAGTTTTTTTTTCATTTTCTGAGGTCTTCTTCGATTTCCTTCTTTAGAAACCTGAAGTTCTTGCCATACAGATCTTTTACTAGTTTGGTTAGAGTCACACCAAGATACTTTATTGATTGTGGCTATTGAGAAGGGTGTCATTTCCCTACTTCTTTCTCAGCCTGCTTATCTGTTGAGTATAGGAAGGATACTGATCTCCTTGAGTTGATTTTGTAACTGGCCACTGATATCAATTCATTTTATGTCATAGTTTTTTCCTTTTTCAGAATTTCATACATGAATTTTGTACATCACTGCCATTCTTCTTCTCAATTATTTAAATTCCCATGTCCTTCTCTTTCAGTTTTATTATCCCTTCTTTAATTATTATTGTACATATGTACACATATGCATCTATAAATTCAGACTGCTGAGGCTATTTAATATTGCTCCTATGTATGTGTTATAGGCTGATCACTTAGGATAAACTATTAGGAGGCTGGTCCTTGGTGAAGAGTGATTCTTCTGAGTAGCCTCTAATTGCCTATAGCTCTTCATATACTGGCGGATCTTTTCATATTTCCTCCATCGTCTTTGTTATTAATTGATGTTGTAATTTCATAGGTCTTGTGTGATTGCTCATGTTATTAAGATTTAATGGGGGGATTGGATGGTTGCAGCAGAAACAGCAGCAGCAGCTGGTCCAGAGGAAGGGCCATCAGCAATGGAACCAAGGTGACAGGGTCCAGGTAGGCCCTGCGCCCATGACCACTGACCATCACTGGCCAGCCGGGCTGCAAGCAGCAGCAGATTTACGCCACCTTTCACCACACAGAAGCCACTTCAGAACTCTGCCTCCCGCCAGTCAGTTACAAGAGACTCACCTCCTTCTTGGATCTCGGGCACCAGAGAAATCAGACAGACTGAGGTACGCAAATATAACCCAAGGCCAACATCGCGGGGGTCTAAGCCCGACTGGCGTTGGCCTGCACCCAGACCCAGGGCTGTTGGGGGGTGGGCATCAGTGTGCAAACCCGGCCAGGAGGTTGTTTGCCTGGCCCAGCATGCATGCTGCCATTTTGCTTAAAGGACGCCAGAGTTCTAGCAAGCAAAGCTGGCTAAAAGGTGTAGCCCAAGGCTAACATAGAGGAGGTCTAGGCCCCGACAGGCCCTGGACTGCCCCCAAGACCTGGGCTGCTCGGTGGACCATCTGTGTGCCAACCTGGCAAGGAGGTTGTTAGCCCAGCAGACTCTCCCTGCACTTTCAGGGAGCGCATGCACGCCCCTATCCTGGCCACCTGACAGACTCAATTAAATCTCTTAAAGAATTACAGAAAAAGCTCCAGGAAGTGCAAGAGGCCTGGTGTGCAGACTGGGAGCGCACAGCTTGCTCCAGTGGTTCGGCACCACAGAGCTTAGGTTCCAGTCCTGAGGCCTCTGGCGGGAGCCTTCAGATCTCCTCTTCGGGATCCAGAACATCCTGGGCTGCAACACCACATCTTCAGGTCCTGCAAGAGGCCAGAGGGGCACCTGGGAGGGCAGCTGGGAGGAGTCAGTGTGCTCTGGTGAGTCCAGCAGGCCCCAGCGGGAGCCTTCAGATGTCTGCTTCAGGATCTGAACAGCCTGGGCCACAGCACTCAGTCTCCAGGAAGTGCTAGAGGTCTGGTGTGCACCCGAAGGCAGACTGAGAGCACACAGCTTGCTCCAGCAGCACAGACCTTAGGTTCTAGTCCTGAGGCCTCTGGCAGGAGCCTTCAGATCTCCACTTCGGGATCCAGAACAGCTTGGGCTGCAATGCCACATTACAGGAAAGCACAAACAAGCAAGTGAAGCAAAACCATCCAGGATCTAAAATCAGAAGTAGAAACAACATCATACTAAGTGAGGTAACCCACTCTCAAAAGATCAATCATGGTATGCACTCACTAATAAATGGATATTAACCTAGAAAGCTGGAATACCCAAAACATAATCCACACATCAAATGAGGTACAAGAAAAACGGAGGAGTGGCCCCTTGTTCTGGAAAGACTCAGTGAAGCAGTATAGGGCAAAACCAGAACAGGGAAATGGGAAGGGGTGGGTGGGAGAACAGGGGGAGGGAAGGGGGCTTATGGGACTTTTGGGGAGTGGGGGGCTAGAAAAGGGGAAATCATTTGAAATGTAAATAAAAATATATCGAATAAAAAAAAAGAAAAAAAAAGAAAAAATAGATTTAATGGGTACATCTCCATCTGATGTATAGAAGACATTGTATCACAGTGGATGTCCTGGTTCTCAGTCTCTTACAATTGTTTCTCAGCAAACTTTGGGTTGTTTTCTGAACCTCAGTAGAGGTTTTAATGTAGATGGTTACATCACAACCAGTTGTTCTCTGCATTTTGACCAGTACTTTAAAACCTCTGTGCCTTTTGCATGTTTTAATCTATTCAAAACTTCTTCATTGATGTTTTAATGTTTTTTGTCTTCATGATGCTGCAATGTGTAACAGAACCTTAGGAAGGTAGCCAGAATAAACCGTCTCACTTCTATTTCTGATAACATAAATAGCCTGAATGACTACAGCAGCAATATCCAAGGAAGAATGGATACAGGCACATACGGCACTGGAAACACCCACTGAGTTCCTCAGACAGGCAGAATACGACTTGGAAAGTAGTGACCCAGTCGTTGTTTGCAAGTGCTCATGTGAGAACATAAATCACTCCTTTCCATTTGCAAAAATCCCAGGGAACCTCCTTTCTGGCTTCATGAAGTAAAGCCTGGCACACAAGAGTAAGGTGGTGACCTGCCAACTGAAGCACATTTCTTCATCTATCAAATCATTAGTCACAGCTAAGGGCTTGGACTATTCATCCACTTAGATCACTGGGTTTCCCTCCCTGCTCCTCCTGACTCACTTAAAGTCATGGCCTCTTTCTTCTTAGTCATGGCTCTGGTCTCTGAATGCCTCACCTGATGGTGTCTGGCAGGGGCCACATCTCTTTGCTTAAAGGGTCCTTGCACATTTTCTTTGTGATGACTACCAAATATAAAGGTTGGAGAATATTCTCATGTTCATAAATCCCCTCCAGTACAGAAAACTATACATGGATCATTAGATGAAAGAAAGACCCTAAATTAGTCTCAGCTGCTTCACTTCTTCCTTTCTTTGCAAAAGACTGATTACTAAAACAGCTTTAATTGCATTTCCCTATATCCATCTCCTTAATAGTAAGCTTTAGGACTTAGGAGCCCTACTCTTGGATCCAGCCCCATACAGAAAACATGAAGGTGTGCGAGCACTAACCCCGGGCTTCAGCAGTTTTGCTCACTTTTGCTTGCTCTTCCCAAATCCTGCCTTGCCAAAGTGGTTAAGGCGAGCTCGTTGCAACATGAGAGATATCAAGAATAAAAATGTGGTATCATCTAGACTCACTCATTCTGGCCTAGATGTTTAGGCAGAGTCACAACTGAACCTTAGTGACACCAGAAGTCACACTTAGCTGAAGCCATTTCAAGTTGTTAAACTCCAGTGTCTTGGTTGTTTTTGTCAAGCCATAATACAACAGAATCGGACTGATGCATATGTCCATGCTTGAAGCTACTCTTAGGTTTCAAGTAATAAGTAACAAAATTGAGAAAAAGGATTTTAATGGAAGTTATAAATTCTCCAGAAGTCAGAGCAATTACAAAATCGAGTAAAATAGCCAGCCTTCATTCAACATGTTTTAATCCAATTATTTTATATTCTGAATGAAAATTTTATTGTTCCAGGTAATTTTATATGCTTTTACTTCTTTTTATTATATATATATGGTATATCACATGATTTTTGATATACTTATAAATGTGGGAATTGCAAATATAGCCATGCAAATGCAAATGAGCACACCCATCAGCACATAACTATCATTTTTTGTGAGGATAGATGACCTATATTGTTTTGATGAATATAGCTTTGTAGTATAGTTTGAGATTGGGAAGAAGGATGTATCCATTTTATTTATCCTTTTAAAGCTTTAGCTATTCTGGGTCTCTTATAGTTCCATCTGAGTTTTGTAATTTTTTCTGTTTCTATGTAAAATACTATTAGAATAATGAGAAAGACCATGCTGAAAAGTATCTGTCTATTGCTTTGGAGTGTATGTACAATAAATGATACTACTTCTTATGATCCATGAATATGAGGTTTATTATGGTCATTTTATATTCCCATTTCTTCAGTGCTTTGAGATTTTTTTAAAAAATTTTTATTTATTTATTTATTTATTTATTTATTTATTTATTTAAAGCTCCAGATTTTATTCCCCTCCTGGTCCACATCCCATACCTCCTCTCGGTCCCCTGTCTCCAAGAGGATGCCCTCATCTGCCAGCTCTCACCCCACCAGACCTCTAAACTCCTTGGAGCATCCAGTTTCTAGAGGGATAGGTGCAGCCTCTTTTATTAAACTGGAAGTCCTCTGCTGCATTATGTGTTGGAGCCTCATATCAGCTGGTGTATTCTGCCTAGTTGGTGGTCCAGTGTCCGAGAGAGATCTCAGAGGTCCAGGTTAATTGAGACTGTTGGTGCTCCTACAGGGTTGCCCTCCTCAGCTTCTTCCAGCTTTCACCTAATTCAACCACAGGGGTCAGCAGCTTCTGCCCATTGGTTGGGTGCAAATATCTGCATCTGACTCTTTCAGCTTCTTGTTGAGTCTTTCATAGTGCTGTCATACTATGTCACTTTTTGTGAGCACTCCATAACCTCAGGAATAGTGTCAGGAGCTGGAGTCTCCCCTTGAGCTGGATCCCACTTTGGGCCTGTTGCTGGACATTTTTTCCCCCTCAGGCTTCTCTCCATTTCCATCCTTGCAGTTCTTTCAGACAGTAACAACTATAGGTCAGAGTTTTGACTATGGGATGGCAACCCCCTCCTTCACTTAATGCCCTGTCTTTCTGCTGAAGGTGAGCTCTACAAGTTCCCTCTCCCCAACGTAGCAAATTTCACTTAAGGTCCTTCCCTTTGAACCCTTACAGTCTGTTACTTCCCAGGTATCTAGTACATTCTGGAGGGTCTCTTCAACCTCCAACCTCCCAAGTTTGCCTGTTTCTACTCTTTCTGCTGGCCCTCAGGGCTTCAGTCATTTTCCCTCACCAAATACCAGATCATGTTCCCCTCTCCCCACAATCCTGCTTCCTTCCCAGGTCCCTCCCTCTCTGCTTGTCTTTGCTTTCCTCTCCCTCCCAAGTGGGGCTGAGGCATCCTCACTTGGGCCATTCAGCTTGTTGAATTCTTTGAGCTCTGCAACTAGATCTTGGGTATTCTGTGCTTTTCCTTTTTTTTGACTAATACACTTATTAGTGAGTACATACCATATCTGTTGTTTTGGGTCTGAATTACCTCACTCAGGATGGTATTTTCTATTTCCATTCTTTTTCTTGCACATCTCAAGATGTCTTCATTTCTAACAGCTGAGTAGTATTCCATTGTGTAAATGAACCATATTTTCTGTATCCATTCTTCTGTTGTAGGATATTTGGGCTGTTTTCAGATTCTGGCTATCAGAGAATTTCTCCAGCTGATAAACAACTTCAGCAAAGTGGCTGGATATAAAATTAACTCAAATGAATCAAGCTTTCCTTTATACAAATAAAAAACAGGCTGAGAAAGAAATTAGGGAAACAACTTCGTTCACATTAACCACAAGTAACATAAAATATCTTGGGGTAACTCTAACTGAACAAGTGAAAGATATAAACAACAATAACTTCAAGTCTCTCAAGAGAGAAATCGAAGGTCTCAGAAAATGGAGCGATCTCCCATGCTCATGGATTGGCAGAATTAACATAGTAAAAATGGCCATCCTACCAAAGGTAATCTACCGATTCAGTGCAATCCCCATCAAAATCCCAACACAATTCTTCAAAGGCATGGAAAAAGCAATTCTCAAATTCATATGGAAAAACAAAAAACTCAAGATAACGAATACAATTCTTAACAATAAAAGAATGGTTGGGGGAATCACCATCCCTGACTTCAAATTTTACTACAGAGCAATAGTGAAAACTGTATGGTATTGGTACAGAGACAGGCACATTGACCAATGGAATAGTATTGAAGACCCAGAAATAAAAGCACACATGTGTGGACACTTGATCTTTGACAAGGAAGCCAAATATATGCAATGGAAATAGATCGCATTTTCAACAAATGGTACTGGTCTAACAAGCTGTTGATATGTAGAAAAATGAAAATAGACACAGTTTGGCACCTTTCACAAAGTTCAAGTCCAAATGGATCAAGGACCTCAATATAAAACCAGATACACTGAATGTAATAGAAGAGAAAGTGGAAAAGAACCTTGAACTCATTGGCACTGGTTCACACTCTAGGATCAATAAAGCACTAATAAATGTGAACACATAAAATTGGAAAGCTTCTGTAAGGCAAAGGAGATAGCCAATAAGGCAAACTGGCAACCTACAGATTGGGAAAAAAATCTTCACTAACTCCACATCTGATAGAGGGCTAATATCCAAAATACATAAAGAACCCAAGAAGCTAACCACCAAAATAACCAAACAACCCAATCAAAAAATAGTATATAGAACTAAACTGCTAAGTCACAACAGAGGAATCTAAAATGGCTGAGAAAAAGCTAAAGAAATGTTCAAAGTCCTTAGTGATTAGAGAAATGCAAAGCAAAATGCCCCCCCCCCCCACACACAATTCTTCTTCACGCTAATCAGATGGCTAAGATCAAAATCTCAGGTGATATCTCATGTTGGGGAGGATGTGGAGAAAGGAACCCTTCTCCATTCTTCTGGGATTGAAAACTGGTACAACCACTCTGTAAATCAATCTTGAGATTCCTCAGAAAATTGGAAATAGATCTACCTGAAGACCCAGCTATACCACTCTTGGGAATATACCCAAAAGATGACCCACCATGCCACAGGGCACATGTTCCACAATGTTCATTGCAGCCTTGCTTGAGATAGTGCTTTGAGATTTGTTATTGTATTTTTACTTCTCTGGTTAGGTTTTTTCTTGGATCATCCTTTGTAGCTACGAATGGGATTGTTTTCCTAATTTATTGTCAAATAATTTGTTGTTGTTACATAATATGATGACTTTTTTACATTAATGTTTCCTAATACTTTTATGAAGGTGTTTTTCAATTTTGATGGTTTTCTGGTACAACCTATCAGCTCTCTTACAGGACTAAATAATCTATAAATAAAAATAATTCACTTTTACCTACTTTTAAAATTAATTTTATTTTATGTGTACAAGTTTGTTGCTTATATTTTGTCTTACGTGCATATATTTGCTATGTGTTATATAATACATATGTAATGTATTATATACTATATGTGCATGTATACATGTGAATATGTGAAGGGGTGTGTGTCAGCCTAGACACACTGACAGTTTGAACATCCATCAATGTATAAAAGCTACTCAAGTTTTCTCTAAATCTTTTTATGCTTCTGTACAGTATGTTTCATAGAAAATCATCTAATCACACAAAACCACACCTGAAATTATTTAATAATTCCTCAAAAGTTTCCAAATAATATTCAAACATTTTACTGAAACATAATCCTCTTAGATTACTAAAACTTCAAAGAATATTATACTAGAATAACACAGTATGTAGGCGGAGCTTCTCATCACTCAGTGTGAGCTGTTATTTTACGCACCAAAACCTTATCACTGCAGGGAGCTACATTTGCCAGATATTAGTAAGAGATTATATCTGTGGGAGTCTGAGGAAGATTGTAGCAAACATGTGAAATGGCTCTTTTCCCAAAATGGAAAGGCAGTTAGCACCATGATTACCAAGGATACATGATATTGACTTTCCAAGTTTTGAGTTATATTTAAAGCAGAAACTTTGAAGAAAATAAGAATTCTTAGAAATTATCAATGCTACCTTAATAAAGAATTCAGATTCCCATTTCATTTTCAGAATGAGAGGGTTGGCATTGATTATTATCATAAGCAAGTTAATGTCAAAATGCTACATGAGATTTGAAGGGGTAAATCAGTCATTAATAGTTCCATTCTCGGCATCTATGTCTCTACAGTTTCCTACAATTCTGATAGTCTCCATATTATTCCAAATTCATTTTAATAATTAAAAGTAATGGACTTGGATATGTAATTAATAGACTAGCAATTTAGTAAATTAACACAAACTAAATGTATTTCTCACTAAAATGCTATTTAAGCTTTCAATTTTATACAAAATGTACATAGATACCTCAAATCATACCTCCAATAATGTTTTAAAAAGGACATGAAACTTACAATAAAAACCTTATTTCTTCATTATTAAACAGAAAAGACAAACAAAATTGTCCAGCCATTCATGGCCATAATTTAACTAACAGTCTGAAATTACTAGTATTTAAATATTTATAATTTCCAAAATGCAGTATCTTTGACTGTTTTCTTGACTTATTACCTGGAAGTCTCTAAAAAATTATTTCTTTTTTTCTCGTGGATGCTTTAATAACATCATTGTTAACTCATCCTAAACACATCTTCCCTCCAGAAAGTTGTAACAAATCATACACACACAAACACACACACACACACACATCCACACATGCACATACACACAAACACAAACATACACACATCAATGAATAATAGTTTGAATATGTTATATAGACAAAGAGAAAGAAGATGTATTATAAAATATACATTTGTTAATGTGTAATAAAAAGAAGTATATATCTCAAAATGGCCTTATGATTACATTAAATCAAACATCACATGTTAATCTTCATATATAAGAACTGTCAAGGACTTACAATCACAAACATGTTAACTGTCATTAGGTTCATCAAGGGAATCATCATGGTACACATGATTAAAAGTCATGGCAAAAAAACATCTAAATTGGAGAATTAAAGAAAATAATAAAATATTTATATGTTTTATATATTTTATATATAAAATATAAAATAACAATGAGGGTCATAAGCTTTTATTATATGTTCAGTTTAAAGATGGTGTTTGCAGAGGTAGCCCAGAAACACAGAAAATATGATAGTGAAAGCAAACAAGTTCAAAGGATCAAAACAGCTGTTGTTTGCCTAGGATCAATATAACAGATATTAATAAAAAGGAAATTCAGAGAAATATAAGGTTTAAATTTGCTTTGTTTTGGACTTTTTTTTTGAGTTGTTAGTATCTATATTGCCTAAGTTTAATATAGAAGAGAAAGAACTGTGTTGAAATCAATCAAGTGTGAAAATCACACACTCTGTCCCAGGGAATTGCTACAATATCTGGCTGATGGACTAAGGAAAATTGCTTCATTGGTTAAAGTATTGAAAAATAACCATAGTACTCTGTAGTTGGTCACATCCAACAACAACTAATTTGTTTCCAATTTCTAGCTATTATTTTAAGCTGCTTTGAACATAGTTGAGCCCTGGTTGTAGGATGGCGTATCTTTTGGATATATGTGGTATATTTGGATTCTGAGGTAGATTGATACCCAATTTTCTGAGGTACTAACATATTAATTTCCATAGTGTCTATGTTGGCACTCCTACCTGCAATAGAGGAGTACTCCCCTTGGTCCTTAAGCTCACCAGCCTGAATTGTCCACTATGATTTTGGTCTTAGTCATTCTGACAGATGGGATGTCAAAGTTGATTGATTAGCATTTGCCTGATGGCTAAGGATGTTGAATATTCCTTTAAGTGCTTCTCAGCCATTTGAGATCCCTCTGTTAAGATACTTCTCTGTTTACATCTTTTCCTATTTTTATTGGATTATTTGGTTTGTTGATGTCTAGTTCCTTCAGTTCCTTATATATTTTAAATATTAACCCTCTATTGGATGTAAAGTTCGTGAAAATCTTTTTGCAATTTGTAGGCTGATGCTTTGTTCCATTGATGGTTTCCTTTGTCTTAAAGAAATTTCTCAGTTTCACAAGGTACCATTTATTAATTGTTGATCTCAGTGCCTGAAATGCTGGTGTTGTGTATAGGAAGTTGTTTCCTGTGCCAATACATTCAACCTCAAATTCTCTTCTGTCAGATTTAGTGTATCTGGTTTTATGATGATCTTTGATTTGCTTGGACTTGAGTATTGTGCAGGGTGATACATATGTGTCTATTTGCAGTCTTCTACACAGACATCCAATTGGACCAGCACCATTTGAACATATTTACTTTTTTATCCATTGTGCATTTCAGGTTTCATTCTTAAAATATCATGTGTCCATATGTATGTGGATATATGTCTGGGTCTTAAATTTAATTTAATTGATTAACATATTCTTTCTATGTCAAAACCATGCAGTTTTTGTTACTATTGCTATGAAGTGTAGCTTAAAATCAGGGATGATGATACCTCAGAAGTTTTTCTATATTATTCAGTATTGGTAAAGCTATTCCTTTTTTTCTCATGAAATTGAGCATTTTAAGGTCTGTGAATAATTGTGCTGGATTTTTGATGAGGAATGTATTGAATCTATAGATTGCTTTTGCTAGGCTGACCATTCTCTATGTCACTTCTAATAATTCAATCTTCATGGGAGGTTTTTCTTCTATCTTCTGATATCTCTTCAATTTCTTTCCTCAAATATTTGAAGTTTTTGTTATATGAATCGTTCACTTCCTTGATTAGGGCTATTCCATGATATTTAATATAGTTTTTGGATATTTTGAAGGATGTTATTTATCTGCGCTTAAACATTTGTCATTTTGATATAAGAGAAATACTGAATTTCTTTCTGTTTTCTTTGTTTCTTTTTTCTTTTGTTTGCTCCTTCAGTCTTCCTTCCTTCATTTTTCTTCCTTCTTTCCTTCTCTCCTCCTCCTTCTTCCTTTCTATTTTTCTTCTTCATTAATATTACATCTTACCATATTGCTGAAGGTGTTTGTCAGCTGTAGGAATACTCTGGTAGAAGTTTTGTGTGTGTGGTATGTATGTGTGTTGTTTATGTGTTCCATATCACTTGCAAATAGCAATACTTTGACTTCTTTCTTTCTAATTTATACCTCTTTGATCTTTGGTTGTCTGATTGCTAAAACTTTAAAAATTGTATTGAGTGGATATAGGATGAGTGAATGGTCAGCCTTGTCTTGCTTGTTATTTTAGTGGGATTGCTTTGAGTTTCTCTTCATTTAATTTGATTCTGGCTATAGGTTTGCTGTAAATTGTTTTCATTGTGTTCAGATGTCTCCCTTATGGCCTTAATCATGCAAAGACTTTTATTATGAAGGAGTGTTGGAATTTGTCAGTCTTTTCTGTCATTCAATGGGATGACCATGCGTTTTTGTCTCTCAGTTTGTTTAAATGGTAGATTACATCAACTAAGTTTTGTATATTGAAACATCCTTGCATCATCCTTGCAATAGTGATGAAACCTACTTGATCATGGTTTATGATCTATTTGATGTGTTCATGAATTTGATTTTCAAGTATTTTTTTGAGAGTTTTATATGAGACATTGTATCTGGTAATAATATTTTGCATCTATGATCAAAATATTTTTTGATCAAAGGGAATTTCTTGTAATTCTCTTTGTTTAATTTTGTGTGAAGATATATATCTATATCTATCATGAGTGTGGTGTGTGTGTGTGTGCATGTGCGTGCGTGTGTGTTTGTGTGTGTGTGTGTGTGTGTGTGTGTGTGTGTGTGTGTGAGAGAGAGAGAGAGAGAGAGAGAGAGAGAGAGAGAGAGAGAGAGAGAGAAGGTCCTGAGTTCAAATCCTAGCAACCACATGGTGGCTCACAACCATGGGTAACGAGATCTGACGCCCTCTTCTGGAGTATCTAAAGACAATTACAGTATACTTACATATAATAAATAAACACATAAATCATTTTTTAAAAACACAAGATTGCTTTTGGTTAGGTAAACTAAATCATACAGTGGCAAATACAAGATTTTACATAAAATAATTAAGTCCTACCTACTGATTTTCTTTACCTGATTATCTTCTTTCCACTTTAAAATTAAACTGTACTCTGTCCAGTCCATTATCTCACTTCATAGCCCTCCTACATAGGACAATCTACTTTCTTTTACCTCAGCCACTCATTGCACCATATGTAATCACGCCTAAAAAAAATAGGGAAGGGGGCTGATGGAACTTTCGGGGAGTGGGGGTCTAGAAAAGGGGAAATCATTTGAAATGTAAATAAAAAATATACTGAATTAAAAAAATTAAAAAAATCCTTGATATCAATTATGAGGGCATGAAATCAGTTCATCCCCTATTCTAAGCACTGAAATAAATAATCTTTCTAAAGGGAAAAGGGAAAAATAGGGAAAAGTTAAGTGGTAGGTGGGATAAAATACTCAAGGTGTTTGGAAAGTCACAGGTGAAACCACTACTTTATAAGTGTATGTGTGTACAGGATGTGTGTGTGTGTGTGTGTGTGTGTGTGTGTGTTGTGAGTGTATGTGTATGTTTGAAATGTAAGTGAGTGTGAGCACATACATTCCATGTCACAGCCTGTGTGTGGACATCAAAGAACAACTGTCTGGGCTTGGTTTTTCTCTTCCCAGCTTGATGCAGATTCTGAGGATGCAATCATGTCCCTAGGCCTGCACTTTCTCTACTGTCTGGCTGACCTCACTCATCTTCTACAGTTGTCATCCTGAACTTTGGATTCTCTGACTAAAGTTTAGTGCATACAGAACAGAAATCGAAGGTTGTCATCTCTTTTTCCCAGGTGGTTTTGCTCCATATTGAAATAATTGATCTTTTCAACAACATACATTCTCAAACATCATATATCATATGCTTTTAAAAATATTACTGTTTTAGTATATATATTTTGCTATGTATTGTAGAAGTGGAGTTATCTCATATGGGTGATAATGTCCCTTCCAGGAGTCATAGACTGTCTAATAAGAACCCAAGTGCCCTGATCCTGGAAAGGATTGACCTAGCATTGGAGGGGAATATAAGGACAGAGAAAAAGGAGGGAGGTGATTGGAGAATGGATGGAAAGAAGAAGGTTTATGGGACATATGGGGAGGGGGGATCTGGGAAAGGGGAAATCATTTGGAATGTAAACAAAGAATATAGAAAATAAAAATATTAAAAAAAAAGAACCCAAGTGCCAAGAAAGAGACAGCTCCTATGAAGTTTTAAGTATGAACGGTCCAAGAGATTCACAAATCAAAAAGGTTATGGCTATTGCCCTTGGTTGCATTCCAGAACCTGAACATAGCACCATTGCTGAAAACACCACATACTTGGTCACAGGACTTGGAGTAATCAGGTTGATATTTACCTAGAAAACTCTTATCTGAGAGCTAGCTCTCATAATATGAGAAGGTATTGTGTAAGCTGCTGAGGGTCGAAAGTTATCAACAGTCCTGGTAGGAACCCAGGTGCTAAGCTTATAAATAACAACTCCAGCCAGGAAAGATATCTCCAATAGTGTAATATTGGCACTTATAATTTGAATGTCACCAAGAGCTGTCGAAATTAGACTTATGGTTCATTCAGTAGAAGAGAACACATGTTTAGTACTATATACCTAATGGGAATACCTACGGATGAAGATGTTCTAGGTCCTAAAACAAAACCATATATTACCATTTTGCTAATTTAATATATTTTCAAGTGTATTAAAAATCCTTATCCTTATACCTACTGAGTGTACCTTTCACTTCACATCAAAGAAGCTTCTCTTTACTTTGCAGGTTATAGAGACAGTTACCCAGGTCTAGAAGCAGTACAGATGCACAGAATAAGTGGCTGCTAGGTGCCCTATCCCATTTAGACCATCTAATATGTAATCCTGACACCACAGTCTTGGGGAATGTCATAAGTAATCATCTAGAAGTACTGTAACAGCCAGAAGATCATGAGAATGCTGTAAAAATTGTGTCTCTTAGATATATCAGTGATACTGAGACCATGAATTCTCAGCAAAATGGCTGTCTGCACAAGGTTGTCATGCCTACTGACATGATTAAATTGGTGTAGAAGATTTTAAAAGTTCCCAGATTAAGAGTAAAGGTGAATTAATTTTTTTCCCAGGGAAAACCTCTTTGATAGGTTATCCAAACCTAGTGGTCAGTCTAAAGCACATGTACATATAAGCAATGCTCAGTGGACTCAGTAGGTTGACGATTGTGTGTGTGTTTGTGTGTGTGTGTGTATGTGTGTGTGTGTGTTTAAGATAACAGTAATTATTGAACAAGAAGGAATGAATTTATCCAACTGTAGCAGGGTAAATGGAAAAGATTGGAGAAGAGATAGAATGTAAAAATATATATAAACACAATCTACTTACATATGAAATTATCAAAAGAAATTATTTTTAAAAAGAAACTTCAGTTAAGGACACCTATTTAATTTTAAAAGTCCAGCTGAAATACAAAATATGCTATCCTTTATTCAAAAAGTAAAATAAAGCCTTTATAATTCCACTTGTATCATCTTCATTCATTCATATTTATATCATAGTAGTGATTATTTCCTTCTAATAAAGGTTAGATAGAGATCTGCACTTGTCCCAACTCAAGCCATGCACATTAGACTCCTACCCAATCTACACCAATGTTCAACACTTTGTGAGAGTGAAAAGCTCAAAGGACTAAGTTTGGGTTAAGTCAGGACTGCAGGTGTTGAGAACAAACCCAAGAGCCACCAAGGCAGGACAGCATCTGAGTTCTCTGGCTCATGCTTCAATATTGCAATGTGCCTCACTAGTAAATATTAGTTTAAAAGTAAATGCATTAAAAATATCTTTCCTACTTTCTCATGGTCTTGACTTCAAACACCAGCATCAAAACTGGGCACCTCACTTCCAGAAGATCCTGCTATACCACTCCTGGGCATATACCCAGAAGACTCCCCACCATGTAATAAGGATACATGTTCCACTATGTTCATAGCAGCCCTATTTATAATTGCCAGATGCTGGAAAGAACCCAGGTATCCCTCAACAGAAGAGTGGATGCAAAAAATGTGGTATATATACACAATGGAGTACTATTCAGCCATTAGAAACAATGAATTCATGAAATTCTTAGGCAAATGGATGGAGCTAGAGAATATCATACTAAGTGAGGTAACCCAGACTCAAAAGGTGAATCATGGTATGCACTCACTAATAAGTGGATATTAACCTAGAAAACTGGAATACCCAAAACATAATCCACACATCAAATGAGGTACAAGAAGAAAGGAGGAGTGGCCCCTGGTTCTGGAAAGACTCAGTGAAATAGTATTCAGCAAAACCAGAACGGGGAAGTGGGAAGGGGCGTGTGGGAGGACAGGGGAAGAGAAGGGGGCTTATGGGACTTTCGGGAAGTGGGGGGGCTAGAAAAGGGGAAATCATTTGAAATGTAAATAAATTATATCGAATAAAAAAAAGAAAAGGAAAAAAAAAAAAAGAAAGAAAGCAGACAACCCGCCGAGAAGAAGATCTAACAAACTGTCGGCCATTTGGGGGGCAGGGTGGTTTTTCCAAAGATTATAAATATTGGCTAATTGATAGTAAAGTCAGTCTCTATGGGAGAAAAAAAAATAATATGTTCCTCTCCAAACTCAGTCTTTGAACATATCCAATTCATGTAGATTATTGACTCCTTGGTTTGATATAAACATATATGGTAGGAATTTACATATATGTAAAATATGTAAATCTGATATATATGTGTATATATATATATAGATAGATATATATGGACTGAGACATCTACATAAATAAACAAACAAATAAAAAACAATATAAAATATATAGCAAGCTCAAAGCCAAACATCTAAACAACAAAAACAAAAATTTCCAAAAGATCTCCATAAAACATTAAACCCCCCAAAAGAGCCCTCCCTCTGAGGGTTAGCCATATGCACTCTGTAGAATATATATTTCAGTGAAACCTTTTCTGGCTTTACTATAAATATCTGAAAAATATTCTTTTTTATTGGTTTCATTGGGTTCTGATAGTTGCCAATTGGTAGTCTCTAAACAGTAGCACATTTAGAATGTTTGAGCAGGTCCTGGCTATTACTAGTTGTAAGAAGAGCTAAGCAAAACACAGCAAATTCAAGCAAAGAAGAAAGAAAATACAAAGAAGAAAATAACCATAAGCAAATATTAACAATAAGAACAACTACTGTACTGTTGTTTGGGAAACGCTATAATGTGTCCATTAAGATCAGTGTGACTCCTGACATCTACAGTGTGGAGACTGTAATCTGTTTTTCCATGTTTTATTTTTTTCTCACTTTGCTCTTCAACATTTTCTCAGCCAACTGTTAATTAGTTTTCCTTGTACCTCGAGGCCTCTGCTAGTAATTTCCATTTCTGTTCTCCTTCTCTCTTTGCTCGCCTGGACCAAACAACTAAAAGCTGGTTTCCCTCACTGGAAGCTGATCTATCCTTGCCCAGAAACACACACCAGTATAACTGGCCTTTGATCTATTGTGAAGTTAACCCCTCATCAATCTCCCAGATGATAGGCCAACCATTACTCAGTTGTATTTTCCAATGTATACATTTACCTTGAATGTTCATGGAAGAAGGAAACCCCATATACCTGAAATACAAATACAGATACAATTGCAGAAGGGGCTATTTTTCAAGACATGTCTTAGTTTAACCAACACACATATAACAGATCACATGTGAGAATGAGTTATCTGCAAATAGGCTTATCAGTCCTGTACAAATGGAAGCAGACATTTAGAGCCAAGAGACTTATTGGCTCTGACTTTAGATATATAGAATAAACAAATCCTGCTCAAACTAGTTCCAACTCATTTTCAGACTTAAGATTAAAGCCTAAACTGCTCACATTTCCCTCCCAAAGAATCACTAACAAGTCCTGTCAAAGTGTATACATATTTAAGTTGCTGGGTAGAGAAGGCAAAGCAATGAAGAATTTTATGTGCTTTCAAGGCACACTTCATTTCAAGGTCACTTTATATTATTCTCATTGTCTTACTTTCACTTGATCCAAATGTGTACTAGTTTCTTAGCTTTTATACATGCTGGTTTCTTTATACACACACTTGAAGAATCTACCCAAAATATTAAAATATTGGCACACTGCTTCATTTATGTTTTGCTTATATATTCTATATAAATTTGACTCAAAAAATTTAAAACAGAGAAATATAACTATAAATATACATTGTTCCATTTTTTTAAGTTGAGAAATTTAACTTCAATGTACCTATTTTAAATGTTTTTGAACTTTAAAATTAGTAATATGGAGCGAACCTGAGAAAATAGCCATCTTTTGGATTTGTTTGGAATGTCTGAAAACTTTCTTGATGTTTTCAGAACTCCTCCTCACCCACAGAGACAGATGAATGGCGTTGTCTCTCTACTTTATGTTTCATTTGTTTGCCCCTCAAGAGCTTCTGTAGTTCACACTGATAGATAAATAACTAATGATTTAAACATTCAGCATATCCCTCTGTCTTTTTATTGAAAATAGATCTTGTTCTCACATAACACTTCCTGCTTATGGTCTCCCCTCCTTCTCCCTCCCCAAGTTCTTTTCCATCTCCTCTTTCATCTGGATCCTCTCCATTTATGTCTTTTACTAGAAAAAAACCAAAGGCTTCTAAGAGATAGTGATATGATAAACTTAATATACAAATTAATAATATATAAATAATATACTATATGATAAAACAAAACCTATTCCACCAGAATAAGACAAAGTAAACAGAAAGGAACAAGTCCAAGGAAAGACATAAAAAACAGACATAGATGCAGAGACCCACTCGGTTCACCCACACAGGAATCCCATAAGCACACTAAAACCATAATATATACTAACAGGTTAGTAGGGCAAAAATGGAAGCTATAATATATACTCAAAAGATCAATAGTGCAAATGCACACAACAGTCACCGCAAATTTCAAGATATAGGAGGTAGAGACTCCAAAGGACTAATGAAGGTCCCTCAGGCCAGGCTCGCTTCTGAGAAACCAAGTCTTTGGTTCCAAAGAACCACAATAACACATTTTATGCTTCCCAGCACATATAAAAAATGATGCTTAATCCATGCTAGTAAGTGTATAACAGCTACTTTGCTGAAAATATTTATCAGCTATAGGAATTTCCTGGTGGAATTTTTAGGGTCATTTATATATACTAACATCCTTTATGAAGATGAATGAATTCAAGGCTATTTCCCACTTTCTCTTCTATTAGATTCAGTGGATCTGGTTTCAGGTTTCTGTCCCTTAACCATTTGAAGATAAGTTTTGTGAAGAGTCATGAGTATTTATCTATTCTTCTACATGCAGACATCAAGTTTGACCATATGTTTAATATGTTGTCTTTTTATAAGTGTACATTCCGAGCTTCTTTATCAAAAATAGGTGGCCGTAGCTGTGTGAATTTAAGTCTGATTGTCATTTATGTTTGATTCTGTTGATTAATGTTTTTATTTTTGTGACAATACAATGCAGTTTTTGTTATTATATGTCTGTAGTAAAATTTGACGTCAGGGATAGTGATACTTCTAGAAGTCAATTTATTATGCAGAATCATTTTGTTTTTGTCTTGATTTTTGTGCATGGATTTTTATATGGAGCTGAAAATGTTCTTTCAAGATCTGTGAAGAATTGCATTAGAAGTTTGATAGGAAATGCAGTGATCTGTAGACTTCATTTGGTAGGATGATCATTTCTTGCTATATTTTTCTATTTTATTATTTTTTATTTTTTCGATATATTTTTTATTTACATTTCAAATGATTTCTCCTTTTCTGGCTCCCCATTCTCTAAAAGTTCCTTAGGCCCCTTCCCTCTCCCTCTTCCCCCTTCCCCTATTCTATTAATCCTGCTGATCTATGCATGAGCATGGAGAATCTGATATCGTCTTCAATTTCTTTTTTTGAAGACATGAAGATTATTATCACATGTCTTTTACTTGTTTATTATAGTTAATGGTGTAAAATATAATTATAATATAATATATAGTTATAAAATATCCACAAGATATTTTATATTATTTGAGGCTATTGTGAAAGATGTTCATTTACTGTTTCTTTCTCGTATCATTATTTGTTTGTATATAGGTGGAGCCGAAAACATTCATTGGAAAAGAGGTACCCTTTTCAACAAATGGTGCTGGTTCAACTGGAGGTCAGCATGCAGAAGAATGTGAATTGATCCATTCTTATCTCCTTGTACTAAGCTCAACTCAAAGTGGATCAAGGACCTCCATGTAAAACCAGACACACTGAAACTAATAGAAAAGAAACTGGGAAAAAACCCTTGAGGACATGGGTACAGGGGGAAAGTTCCTGAACAGAACACCAGTAGCTTATGCTCTAAGATCAAGAATTGACAAATAGGACCTCATAAAATTACAAAGATTCTGTAAGGCAAAGGACACCATCAAAAGGACAAATCGGCAACCAACAAATAGGGAAAAGATCTTCACTAACCCTATATCTGATAGAGGTTAATAGCCAATATATACAAAGAACTAAAGAAGTTAGACCCCAGGGAACCAGATAACCCTATTAAAAATGGGATACAGATCTAAATAAAGAATTTTCACCTGAAGAAATTCAGATGGCCGAGAAGCACCTTAAGAAATGCTCAACATCATTAGTCATTAGGGAAATGCAAATCAAAATAACCCTGAGATTTCACCTCACACAAGTCAGAATGGCTAAGGTTAAAAACTCAGGAGACAGCAGGTGTTGACGAGGATGTGGAGAAAGAGGAACACTCCTCCACTGCTGGTGGGATTGTAAGATGGTACAACCACTCTGGAAATCAGTCTGGTGGTTCCTCAGAAAACTGGATATGACACTTCCGGAGGACCCTGCTATACCTCTCCTGGGCATATACCCAGAGGATTTCCCCAGCATGCAATAAGGACACATACTTCACTATGTTCATAGCAGCCTTATTTATAATAGCCAAAAGCTGGAAAGAACCCAGATGTCCCTCTGTGGAGGAATGGATACAGAAAATGTGGTATATTTACACAATGGAATACTACTCAGCAATTAAAACCAATGAATTCATGAATTTTTTAGGCAAATGTTTGGAACTGGAAAATATCATCCTAAGTGAGGTAACCCAATCATAAAGGAATACACATGGAATGCAGTCACTGATAAGTGGATATTAATTAGCCCTGAATCTCTGAATACTGAAGATACAATTAGCATATGACATGATTCCCATGAAGAAGGAAGAAGAGGGCCCTGATCCTGGAAAGGCTTGATCTAGCATTGTAGGGGAGTACCAGGACAGAGAAAAGTGAGCGGGAATGATTGGAGAATGGATGGAGAGAAGAGGACTTACAGGACATATGGTGGGGGGAACTGGGAAAGGGGAAAGCATTTGGAATGTAAACAAAGAATATAGAAAATAAAAAATATATATAGAAAAAAGAAAATTCAAAGGAAAAAGACATTTCATATAATATAAAATTTTGATAGCCTTAAGGTGGCCAATTATATCTCATTAGGCCAAGTTTTTTTCTTAGAATTGAGTAGTCATTCTTCATTGGTTCCTTACTTTGTCTTTCTTCACTTTAATAAAACAACATTGTCCATGATTAAAAAAAAAAGACACTAAGAAACCGGACACATAAATAGGACTCAACATTTTGCTGCATACAGGAAATGCATCTCAGTGTCAACGGCAGACAGTATCTCAGAGTAAAGGGCTGGAAAACAATTTTCCAAGTAAATGATCCCAAGAATCAACCTGGAACAGCCATTCTAATATCAGATAAAATCAAATTTCAACCAAAAGCTTTCAAAAAGAAGGACACTTCATATTCATCCAAGGAAAAATCTGCCGAGAAAAACTCTCAGTTCTGAACATCTATGCTCCAAATGCAAGGGTACCCACATTCATAAAAGAAACTTTACTAAAGCTCAAAGCACACATTGTACCTCACACAATAATAGTGGAGACTTCAACACCCCACTCTCATCAATAGACAGATCATAAAAACAGAAACTAAAGAGAGACACAGTGAAACTAACAGAAGTTTTTGACCAAATGGATTTGACAGATATCTATAGGACATTTCATCCTAAAACAAAATAATATACCTTCCTCTCACCACCTCATGCTACCTTCTCCAAAACTGACCATTTAATCAGTCATAAAACAGGCCTCAACAGGTACAAGAAGATTGAAATCATCCCAAGCATCATATCACATCATCACAGATGAAGGCTGGTCTTCAATAGCAACAAAACAACAGAAAGCCCACATACACATGGGAGCTGAACAATGCCCTACTCAATGATAACTTGGTCAAGGAAGAAATAAATAAAGAAATTAAAGACTTCAGAATTTAATAAAAATGAAGGCACAACATACTCAAACTTATGGGAAACAATGAAAGCAGTGCTAAGAGGAAAACTCATAGCTCCGACTGCCTCCAAAAAGAAACTGGAGAGAACATACACTTGTGCTTGACAGCACAGCTGAAGGCTAGAACAAAAAGAAGCAAATGCACCCAAGAGGAGTAGAGGGCAGGAAATAATAAAACTCAGGGTGAGATCAACCAAGTAGAAACAAAAAGAACTACACACACAAAAAAAAATAACAAAACCAGGAGCAGGTTCTTTGAGAAAAATAGACAAGATAGATAAACCATTAGCCAGAGGGCATAGAGACCATATCCAAATTAACAAAATTAGAAATGAAAAGGGAGACATAACATCAGAAACCAAAAAAATTTAAAAAATCATCAAATCTTACTACAAAAGTATATACTCAACAAAACTGGAAAATCTTATTGAAATGAACAATTTTCTAGACAGATACCAGGTACCAGTTAAATCAGGATCAAATAAATTATCTAAATAGTCACATAACCCCTAAATAAATAGAAGCAGTTATTACAATTCTCCCAACCAAAAAAAAAAAAAAAAAAAAAAGCCTAAGACCAGATGGGTTTGGTGCAGAATTCTATCAGATCTTCAAAAAAGGCCTCATATTGATTTCTATATATTGAATTCTTTTTGCATTTCTAAGATGAAGCCTACTTGATCATGGTGGATGACCTTTTTTATATGTTCTTAAATTCTTTTTGCAAATATTTTATTGAGAATATTTGCATTTATGTTCATGCTCTGCAATCTCTCTCTCTTTTTTTTGGGTTGGGTCTTCATGTTGTTGGGGTATCAGGTATCAGAATGACTGTGGCTTCATAAATTAAATTGGGCAATCAGTATTGAGTAATTGAGACCATTTGTATTGAGAGATATCAATGAACAGGTTTGTTGATAGCTATTATTTTGTTATTGTGGTGTGTGTGTGTGTGTGTGTGTGAAAGAAAGAGAGAGAGAGAGAGAGAGAGAGAGAGAGAGAGAGAGAGAGAGAGAGAGAGAGAGAGAGAGAGAGAGAGTTTTCCTACCCACTGGGATTATTGATTGATTGTGTTTTCTTGGGTATGAATAAACTTTCTTATTTCATGGTCTTTCTCTGTTCAGTACCTTTAGTGTTTTGATTATTATATGTCATGGAGACTTTCTTTTCTAGTCCAACCTGCTTGGTGTTATGTTTGTTTCTTTTTCCTTATAGGCACCTCTTTCTTCAGGATAGGAAAATTTTCTTCTACAATTTTGTTGAAAATATTTTCTGTGCTTTTAACTTGTATTGAATCTCCTTATTATTATTCATAGGAAATCGTTTAATATTTTCCAAAACTTTCTGCATGTTTTACACCAGGATGTTTCTTTTTCTTTTTTTTTAGCCTTTTTATTTTAATTTATTTATTTTGTATTTATTAGTCATTTCATTCGTTTACATCTCTAATGATATTCCAATTCCTGGCTACCCTTTCTCAATCCCCCATCCTACATCTGCTTCTTCCCCACCCCCTTTGCCTGTATGAGGGTGCTATTCCACCCACACTCTCTTGCCCCCTATGATGGGGCATCAAACCTCCTGGGTACCAAGGGCCTCCCTCCCATTGCTGTCCTGCAAGGCCATCCTCTGCTACATATGTATCTGGAGCCATGAATGCTTCCCAATACACTCCTTGGTTAGTGATCTAGTCTCTGGTTGGTCTGGCTAGCCCACTAGGATGCTTTAGATTTAACATTTTTAATGACTGAGGTATGAATTTCTTCTATTATGTTTTCCATTTTTGAGGTTTGGTCCTTTGCTATGCATCGTAATGCTAAATGCTGGTCCCCAAGGCCTGGTTTTCCCCAGGGATGAGAGAATCTGCACATACATAAGTGACACTATATAATCCCCACCCCCAAGTTATCTCTGATTGGTGCATAAAGATGCCTAATTGCTGGGCAGAAGAGAGATAGGCAGGGTTTGACACCCAGGGTTGGGGTCTAAGGAGACCACAAGGAAGTGTAGAGAGAGAGAGGCAGAGAGAGAAAAAATGCCATCAGACAGGTGAGTTATGAAAACACGGTGCCTGAGATTATTACTTCCATCTTTTCTAAGCTGTCAGTGAAGCTATTCTCTTAGGCTACTATTTGAAATCCTAAGTTTCTTATTTCTAGATTTTCCTCTGTATGCATTTTCTTTATTGATTCTGTTTTCACTTTCAGGTCTTGAACAGTTTAATTCAATTTCTGCTGCTGTTTGTTTTTGTGTGTCCATCAGTTTCTTTATGCGATTTCTTCATTTTGTCTTTAAGGACCTCTATAAGATTCCATAAAGGCTATTTTAAAGTTGTCATCTTATGCGTTAGCTATATTGTAATTCTCAGGACCTACTGTGGTCTAGTGGATATATATTGCCCTGGTTTTATATGCTGGCATCTAGGCATCTGGGATTGTGTAGATTTTATTTCTTTTTTTTAATTTTTTTTATTCGATATAATTTATTTACATTTCAAATGATTTCCCCTTTTCTAGCCCCCCACTCCCCGAAAGTCCCGTAAACCCCCTTCTCTTCCCCTGTCCTCCCACCCACCCCTTCCCACTTCCCCGTTATGGTTTTGCCGAATACTGTTTCACTGAGTCTTTCCAGAACCAGGGGCCACTCCTCCTTTCTTTTTGTACCTCATTTGATGTGTGGATTATGTTTTGGGTATTCCAGTTTTCTAGGTTAATATTCACTTATTAGTGAGTGCATACCATGATTCACCTTTTGAGTCTGGGTTACCTCGCTTAGTATGATATTCTCTAGCTCCATCCATTTGCCTAAGAATTTCATGAATTCATTGTTTCTAATGGCTGAATAGTACTCCATTGTGTAGATATACCACATTTTTTGCATCCACTCTTCTGTTGAGGGATACCTGGGTTCTTTCCAGCATCTGGCAATTATAAATAGGGCTGCTATGAACATAGTAGAACATGTATCCTTATTACATGGTGGGGAGTCTTCTGGGTATATGCCCAGGAGTGGTATAGCAGGATCTTCTGGAAGTGAGGTGCCCAGTTTTCAGAGGAACCGCCAGACTGATTTCCAGAGTGGTTGTACCAATTTGCAACCCCACCAGCAGTGGAGGAGTGTTCCTCTTTCTCCACACCCTCTCCAACACCTGCTGTCTCCTGAATTTTTTTTTTATTATTCGATATAATTTATTTACATTTCAAATGATTTCCCCTTTTCTAGCCCCCCCACTCCCCGAAAGTCCCGCAAGCCCCCTTCTCTTCCCCTGTCCTCCCACCCACCCCTTCCCACTTCCCCGTTCTGGTTTTGCTGAATACTGTTTCACCGAGTCTTTCCAGAACCAGGGGCCACTCCTCCTTTCTTCTTGTACCTCATTTGATGTGTGGATTATGTTTTGGGTATTCCAGTTTTCTAGGTTAATATCCACTTATTAGTGAGTGCATACCATGATTCACCTTTTGAGTCTGGGTTACCTCACTTAGTATGATATTCTCTAGCTCCATCCATTTCCCTAAGAATTTCATGAATTCATTGTTTCTAATGGCTGAATAGTACTCCATTGTGTAGATATACCACATTTTTTGCATCCACTCTTCTGTTGAGGGATACCTGGGTTCTTTCCAGCATCTGGCAATTATACATAGGGTTGCTATGAACATAGTAGAACATGTATCCATATTACATGGTGGGGAGTCTTCTGGGTATATGCCCAGGAGTGGTATAGCAGGATCTTCTGGAAGTGAGGTGCCCAGTTTTCGGAGGAACCGCCAGACTGATTTCCAGAGTGGTTGTACCAATCTGCAACCGCACCAGCAGTGGAGGAGTGTTCCTCTTTCTCCACACCCTCTCCAACACCTGCTGTCTCCTGAATTTTTACTCTTAGCCATTCTGACTGGTGTAAGATGAAATCATAGGGTTGTTTTGATTTGCATTTCCCTAATGACTAATGAAGTTGAGCATTTTTTAAGATGCTTCTCCGCCATCCGAAGTTCTTCAGGTGAGAATTCTTTGTTTAACTCTGTACCCCATTTTTAATAGGGTTGTTTGGTTTTCTGGAGTCTAACTTCTTGAGTTCTTTATATATATTGGATATTAGCCCTCTATCTGATGTAGGATTGGTGAAGATCTTTTCCCAATTTGTTGGTTGCCGATTTGTCCTCTTGATGGTGTCCTTTGCCTTACAGAAACTTTGTAATTTTATGAGGTCCCATTTGTCAATTCTTGCTCTTAGAGCATACGCTATTGGTGTTCTGTTCAGAAACTTTCTCCCTGTACCGATGTCCTCAAGGGTCTTCCCCAGTTTCTTTTCTATTAGCTTCAGAGTGTCTGGCTTTATGTGGAGGTCCTTGATCCATTTGGATTTGAGCTTAGTACAAGGAGACAAGGATGGATCAATTCGCATTCTTCTGCATGCTGACCTCCAGTTGAACCAGCACCATTTGTTGAAAAGGCTATCTTTTTTCCATTGGATGTTTTCAGCCTCTTTGTCGAGGATCAAGTGGCCATAGGTGTGTGGGTTCATTTCTGGATCTTCAATCCTGTTCCATTGATCCTCCTGCCTGTCACTGTACCAATACCATGCAGTTTTTAACACTATTGCTCTGTAGTATTGCTTGAGGTCAGGGATACTGATTCCCCCAGATTTTCTTTTGTTGCTGAGAATAGTTTTAGCTATCCTGGGTACTGACACACAGGTGTGCAGGGAGAACAAGCCACAGACAGAGACAAAAAGCTCAGCTACCACCAGAAATAACCAGATGATGACAAAAAAGGGCAAGAACATAATCAACAGACACTAAAGCTACTTGGCATCATCAGAGCAGAGTTCTCTCACCACACGGAGCTCTGGATACCCCAACACACCAGAAAAGAAAGATTCTGATTTAAATAATATCTCATGATGATGATAGAGGCCTGTAAGAATGACATAAATAGCTCCCTTAAAAAATACAGGGGAACACATGTAAATAGCTTGAAGCCCTTAATGGAAATGCAAAAATCCCTTGAAGAACTGCAGGAAAACACAATCAACCAGGTGAAGGAATAGAATATTACCATTCAGGATCTAAAAATGGAACTAGGAACAATAAAGAAATCAGAAAGGTAGACAGCTCTGGAGACAGAAAACCGAGGAAAGGGATCCAGAGTCAAAGATGTAAAAATCACCAACAGAATACACGAGATAGAGAATCTCAGGTGTAGAAGATACCATAGAAATCATTGACCCAGCAGTCAAGGAAATGCAAAATGCAAAAAGACACTAACCCCCCCAAAACCAAGGGAATCCAGGACACAATGAGTGGACCAAACATAAGGATAGTATTTATAGAATTTCCAAATTAAAGGGCCATTATATATCTTCAACAAGTTTATAGAAGAAAACTTCCCTAACCTAAAGAAAGAGATTCCCATGAACATACAAGAAGCCTACAGAACTCCAAAGAGATTGAACCAGAAAAGAAATTCCTCCCATCATATAATAAAACACCACATGCACTAAACAAAGACATAATATTAAACACAGTAAGGAAAAAATGTCAAGTAACACATAAAGGCAGACTGATCAGAATTACACCAGACTTTTCACCAGAATCTATGAAAGCTAAAAGATCCTGGGAACATCTCACACAGACTCTGAGAAACACAAATGCCAGCCCAGACGACTATACACAGAAAAACTCTCAATTCCCATAGATGGAAAAACCAAGATATTCCATGACAAATCCAAATTTATACAATATCTTTCCACAAATCCAGCCTTACAAAGGAAAACAGATGGAAAACACAAACACAAGGAGGGAAGCTACACCCTCCTTGTAAAAGCAAGAGAATTATCTTCCTACAAACTCCAAAGAAGTTAGCTACAACATAAAAATAACCTCAAAAATAATAGGAGGCAACAGTCACTATTTCAGAATATCTCTTCCTATCAATGAACTCAATTCCCCAATTAGAAAACACAGAATAACAGACTAAATATTGAAACAGGACCCAGTATTTTGCTGCATGCAGGAAATGTACCTCAGTGTCAAGGACAGACACTACCTCAGACTAAAGGGCTGAAAAACAATTTTCCAAGTAAATGGTGCCAAGAAACAAGCTGGAGTAGCTATTCTAATGTTGAATAAAATCAATCTTCAACCAAAAGTTGTCAAAAAGGATAAGGAAGGACTCTACATACTCATCAAAGAAAAAAAAATCTATCAAGAAGAGCTCTCAATTCTGAATACCTCTGCTCCGAATGCAAAGGCACCCACATTCATAAAACTTTAATAAACTCAAAGCACACATTACACCTCACACAATAATAGTCGGAGAATTTGACACCTCACTCTCATTAATGGACAGATCAGAGAAACACAAACTAAACAGAGACACTGTGAAACTAACAGAAGCTATGGTCCAAATGGATTTAATATACATACATATATGTATATATATGTATGTATAATTCATCCTAAAACAAAAGAATATACCTTCTTATCAGTACTTCATTATACCTTCTCCAAAACTGACCATATGATTGGTCACAAATCACACTTCAACAGATATAAGAAGATTGAAATATTCCCATGCCTCCTCTGGGATCACTAGGGATTAAGGCTGGTCTTCAATAGCAACAAAAACAACGGAAAACCTATAAACACATGGAAGCTGAAAAATAACATACTCAATGAATACTTGTTCAAAGAAGAAATTAAGACAGCAATTAAAGAGTTTTTAAAATTTAGTCCAAATGAAGGCACAACATACCTAAATGTATCGAACACAATGAAAGCAGTGCCAAATGGAAAACTCACAGTTCTGAGTACCTCCAAAAAGAAACTTGAAAGAGTATAAACCAGCAGCTTAACTACATATCTGAAAGCTCTAGAACAAAAAGAAGCAAATACACCCAAGAGGAGTAGACAGCAGGAAATAACCAGACTCAGGACTGAAATCAAACAAATAGAAACAAAAAGTAGTGTACAAAGAATCAACAAAACCAGGATCTTTCTTTGAGAAAATCAACAAGATAGATAAACCCTTAGCCAGACTAACCAGAGAGCACAGAGAAAGTATCCATATTAACAAAATCAAAAATGAAATTGGAGCTATAACAACAGAAACTGAGGAAATTAAAAACAAACAAACAAACATCAGGTCCTACTACAAAAGCCAAGGAAACTGGAGAATCTAGATGAAATGGTCAATTTTCTAGACAGATACCAAATATCAAAGTTAAATTAGGATTAGACAAACCATATAAACAGTTTTAAAACCCCCAAAGAAACGGAAGCAGTCATTAAAAGTCTCCCAACCAAAAAAAAAAAAGTCTCCCAACCAAAAAAGACCAGATGGCTTTAGTACAGAATTCCATCAGACCTGCCAAGAAGACCTGATAACAATACTCTTCAAATTATTCCACAAAATACAAACTGAAGGAACACTACCCAATTTGTGTTATGAAGTCACAGTTACACTGATCCCTAAACCACACAAAGACCAAACATAGAAAGAGAACTTGAGACCAATTTCCCTTATGAACATTGATGTAAAAATACTCAATAAAATTCTCACAAACAGAATTCTAGAACACATCAAAATGATAATTCAAGATGATCAAGTAACTTCATACTAGGGATGCAGGGCTGGTTCAATATACAGAAAACCATCAATGTAATCCGCTACATAAACAAACTCAAAGGAAAAAAAACCAATGTGATCATTTCATTACATGCTGAAAATCATTTGAAAAAAATCATCATACCTTCATGTTAAAAGTCTTGGAAAGATCAGGAATTCAAGGTCCACTCCTAAACATAGTGAAAGCAATATACAGCAAACCAGTAGCCAACACCAACAAGAATCTTGAACCAATTCCACTAAAATCAGGGACTAGACAAATCTGTCCATGCTCTCACTATCTATTCAATATGGTACTTGAAGTTATAGCTAGAGCACTTAGAAAACAAAAGGAGGTCAAACGGATAGAAGTTGGAAAAGAAGTATACAAAATATTGCTATTTTGTATACTTAAGTGACCCCAAAAGTTTCAACAGAGATCTCTTACTGCAGATAAACAACGTCAGCAAAGTAGCCTGATAAAATTAACAAATCAATAGCTTTCCTCTACTCAAAGGATAAACAGACTGAGAAAGAAATTAGGGAAACTACACCCTTCACAATAGTCACAAACAATATAAAATATTGTGATGTGACTAACTAAACATGGAAAAGATCTGTATGACAAGAACTTCAAGTTTCTGAAGAAAGAAATTGAGGAAGACATCAGAAAATGAAGAGATCTCACATGCTCATGGATTGGCAAGATTAATATAGTAAAATGGCCATCTTGCTGAAAGCAATCTACAGATTCAATGCAATGTCCATCAAAAGTCTAACTTAAATCTTCATGGAGATAGAAAGAGCAACTTGCAAATTCATCTGGAATAACAAAAACCCAGTGTAGGGTTCCATAGCTGCCTGCAGCTATTACAAAGTGGGTTTCTGGAACAGAAGCTGAGGAATAAATAGGGAAGAG
This sequence comes from Apodemus sylvaticus, assembly GCF_947179515.1. NCBI lineage: Eukaryota > Metazoa > Chordata > Mammalia > Rodentia > Muridae > Apodemus > Apodemus sylvaticus. Next base: position 25,047,160 of record NC_067488.1, on the reverse strand, counting down.
GGGTGAAAAGAAGTATGGCTAAGACAATATTCACTGATCAAAGCCAGAAACTTTAATGGCGCCAGACCTTTTAACAGTTTGGGCAAACCCTTCCCCCCAGACTCCAGGCTGAGTTCTGGTGGAAGTTGTCTAGCTTCTCTTGGAGGTCCTCGTCTTGACTGCTCCGGCAGCTGGGTGGGTCACCTGCTTAATTCAGGAATTCCTAGACCTGGAGGAACAATGAACTTAACCTTTACTTCGAGCACTCCACGCTAGGTGGAGCAGGATCCTGGCTATCTGGGAGAAGTTAACCTTGACCAAAGTCAAACTCTGACCAAGTGCATGACTGCCCCAATATGGCTCTGTACATTTCCTCCTTTTTTTTTTTTATTAATTTGAAAATGAGGAGGTAGAAAACAAGTGGATAAATATCCTTCATAAGAAGGCGGGCCTTAACCAGGAGGGGAAGCATTGACCGTAATTCCTCTTAAATATTGTATAACGTCTTTTTCAGAGGAGGGGTAATAGGCTCCCTTATTATTTTAAGGACAGCCTCTCGACATTAACCCCTATGCAATTAGGTGTACTTCCTGGGGACTCAGAAGCAGAAATTCACCTCCCCATGCGGTGCTTTGCCTCGCACGTCTCACTGGTACCCATGTTTGTTCATAAACAAACACACATAGATCTGAGTTCTATGTGGCTCCCTCTTTGGAGATCTACTTGTGTAAGTTTTGAAGCCAGGGGGGTCTGCAAGTGTCTTTAACAGACATGCAATCTCTCCATCCAGGTGAGCCTGGGTGGAGACAGCCAGTCTGCTTAACAAACAAGGTCAAGAGTTAAAGGTGGAATAGGATTAACTTGTCCCTGAAGTGTCCAATTCAGTTGCAAATTAACAACTTTAAGGACCCAAAGCTTGGCCTCTGGGGTGGGAGAGGTAGCCTTGTGTATCAAGAGATATGCTGTTACTTCTCAGGAAAAGTGGAGACTATATGTTAAATTAACACAGCTGGCTGAAGATCGTTAGCCATCTTCAAAATTGGAATCCTCAATATTGGAATTATTTCTAGACCAGTCTATGGTTGAGTCAGCTGAACACAGTAAGGAGAAGAGTCATTTTAACTCTTCTTTAGATTAATTTTTCTTAAGCTAGCTTAACAGTCTCTATGTTCTCTCCCACAAAGTCTAAAAGCTTGAAGCTAGGCAATTTATCTAACCTGGGACATTTGACAATTGAGGTAAGTCAAGAACATATACCCAATATAGCTCTTATGTTACCATGGTCTGGGCATTCAGCAAGCACACAGTCAGCATATCTTCTGTAGCATTCTGTGGAAAAAACATAGGGGACATGCCTTCTCCCCCAATATTAAATCAGGATCATGGCATATGTCAATAAGTTAATTCCTTCATTTCACCTAGACATCAATATGCCTAATTATAAGATGTCATATACATTTAGCAAGGAGTTTCTTGGCATCCAAATTTTAAAATTTTCTTAAAAACATGTAAGCATAATTTAAATGATATGCACAGGGACACAATTTCCCCTCTCTTCTCTCTTCCAAGAAGATATTGTTTTATTAATTTAAGTTGGAACACAAAGTATACACCATAACATAGGCAATAACTATGTAATTATAGAAAATAAACAAAAAACCCAGGATAGCTAAAACTATTCTCAGCAACAAAAGAAAATCTGGGGGAATCAGTATCCTGACCTCAAACAATACTACAGAGCAATAGTGTTAAAAACTGCATGGTATTGGTACAGTGACAGGCAGAAGGATCAATGGAACAGGATTGAAGATCCAGAAATGAACCCACACACCTATGGCCACTTGATCCTCGACAAAGAGGCTGAAAACATCCAATGGAAAAAAGATAGCCTTTTCAACAAATGGTGCTGGTTCAACTGGAGGGCAGCATGCAGAAGAATGCGAATTGATCCATTCTTGTCTCCTTGTACTAAGCTCAAATCCAAATGGATCAAGGACCTCCACATAAAGCAAGACACTCTGAAGCTAATAGAAAAGAAACTGGGGAAGACCCTTGAGGACATCGGTACAGGGAGAAAGTTTCTGAACAGAACACCAATAGCGTATGCTCTAAGAGCAAGAATTGACAAATGGGACCTCATAACATTACAAAGTTTCTGTAAGGCAAAGGACACCATTAAGAGGACAAATCGGCAACCAACACATTGGGAAAAGATCTTCACCAATCCTACATCAGATAGAGGGCTAATATCCAATATATATATAAAGAACTCAAGAAGTTAGACTCCAGAAAACCAAACAACCCTATTAAAAAATGGGGTACAGAGTTAAACAAAGAATTCTCACCTGAAGAACTTCGGATGGCAGAGAAACATCTTAAAAAATGCTCAACTTCATTAGTCATTAGGGAAATGCAAATCAAAACAACCCTAAGATTTCATCTTACACCAGTCAGAATGGCTAAGATTAAAAATTCAGGAGACAGCAGGTGTTGGAGAGAGTGTGGAGAAAGAGGAACACTCCTCCACTGCTGGTGGGGTTGCAAATTGGTACAACCACTCTGGAAAGCAATCTGGCGGTTCCTCCGAAAACTGGGCACCTCAATTCCAGAAGATCCTGCTATACCACTCCTGGGCATATACCCAGAGGATTCCCCACCATGTAATAAGGATACATGCTCTACTATGTTCATGGCAGCCCTATTTATAATTGCCAGATGCTGGAAAGAGCCCAGGTATCCCTCAACAGAAGAGTGGATTCAAAAAATGTGGTATATCTACACAATGGAGTACTATTCAGCCATTAGAAACAACGAATTCATGAAATTCTTAGGCAAATGGATGGAGCTAGAGAACATCATACTAAGTGAGGTAACCCAGACTCAAAAGGTGAATCATGGTATGCACTCACTAATAAGTGGATATTAACCTAGAAAACTGGAATACCCAAAACATAATCCACATATCAAATGAGATACAAGAAGAAAGGAGGAGTGGCCCCTGGTTCTGGAAATACTCAGTGAAGCAATATTCGACAAAACCAGAACGGGGAAGTGGGAAGGGGTAGGTGGGAGGACAGGGGAAGAGAAGGGGGCTTACGGGACTTTCGGGGAGTTGGGGGCTAGAAAAGGGGAAATCATTTGAAATGTAAATAAATTATATCAAATAAAAAAATTAAAAAAAATATTCATAAGGGAAAAAAAAAGAAAATAAACAGCATTTTTAGTTGTTTTTTCTGTTAGAGCAGTTGCAACTAGAAAGCCTAAAAATGAATCATTAGTCACATGTACATATATTTTAATCTTCTAAATTAGAAATATGAGTATCATTTATCTGTAATAACTAAGTCTTCTAGGATTAACACCATTACATGGTAGAGGTAGAAATTGAGGACATCAAGAACAAATCTTTATAATTTGATGTGTACAAAATATAAAATTATTTCAAATACCTAAAGGACAGTCATTTAGAGAACATATCCTTTGTTCTTAGAAATTTGAATCACATTTGTATAAACTGTAAATATTAAGAATTAGCAGTATTAAAAATGGACCAATTTTAAGGAATTATAAACCATGAGCTACATATATATCTACTATTATTAAAAGCTTGACTTTTAACATCTTAAAACTACCTGCTATAGCACCCAATTCAGGTATCTGTGTTGAAGCAGGGAGAAACAAAGGAATAAACATGTGATCTGATAGTACAAATTATCTTTTGGATAACAATTATTAATTTTGCCTAAAAATGTTTGCCATGTAATAGATAATGAATTTCATTGCTACTTGAAGCAAGGAACACATGTTTCCTACCTTGAAAACAGAGGTTTAAAACCTTCTGTGGCAAGCTTAAAATGAGGTAAATATAAGATAAAGCCAATTAATATATCCTAACAACCTTTGAAAGCCATTTACCTAAAAATTCTAAACGTCCATAGTTAGGAGCAAGGGCCTGTATTTCTTGGATTGTGTCATGCCACGTGTTGTTTAAAAATGGCGACTACCCTAAACTACCAGCTTTAACCGCCATGCCACATGTTGTTTAAAAATGGTGACTACCCTAAACTACCAGCTTTAACCTAACTTTTGTTAATAACATTATATCTTTTAAAGCATGTCCAGCGACTTAAGCCAATACTCTATAGTCAAGACATGTAAAATAGATATACCACAAAAATGTGGTATATCTACACAATGGAGTACTATTCAGCCATTAGAAACAACGAATTCATGAAATTCTTAGGCAAATGGATGGAGCTAGAGAACATCATACTAAGTGAGGTAACCCAGACTCAAAAGGTGAATCATGGTATGCACTCACTAATAAGTGGTTATTAACCTAGAAAACTGGAATACCCAAAACATAATCCACACATCAAATGAGATACAAGAAGAAAGGAGGAGCGGTCCCTGGTTCTGGAAAGACTTAGTGAAACAGTATTCGGCAAAACCAGAACGGGGAACTGGGAAGGGGTGGGAGGGAGGACAGGGGAAGAGAAGGGGGCTTATGGGACTTTCGGGGAGGGGGGGCTAGAAAAGGGGAAATCATTTGAAATGTAAATAAATTATATCGAATAAAAAAATTAAAAAAAAAATTACAAAGTTTCTGTAAGGCAAAGGACACCATCAAGAGGACAAATCGGCAAAAAAAAAAAAAAAAAAAGACATGTAAAATATACCTTTAAATCCAATTATAAACAAGAACAAACATGAGTTGTGTTAGGCCACGTGTAGCTAGTTAAGATGGCTCCAACACTGAATCACCAGTTTTAAACTAACCTTTTCTTAATAACACTATACCTTTTACATAATAACCAATTAATTTATAACTCTTTAGTCAAGAAATGTAAAGCCTTATACCATTAAAACCAATTAGAAACAAGTATAAAGCGACTACATGAATTTCACAAGCCAAACCAAAGTCTTCCCAAATCTTGAGGCTTCTGGGCTTTTAAAAGCGGGTTTTTCCCCAGCCATGCATGTCTCTTGGGTGTGTGAGCTGCGCTGCTGCTGCGCGGCTTTAAATCAATCCCCACACAAACTGTGGCTGGCTCAAGAGGTTACCAGCAGATGAAATCTTTATCAATTTTTCTTTTTAACATGAAACAGTCATTCACACAAAAACACAGAGAGGACATAAACATACACATAAACAAACAGTCGGTGCACCGGGACAAAAACGGAAAGATACACAGAAAGTTAAGCACGCTTGTTAAGCAATTGCATCTATTTTCCTCTTTAAACAGCTCTTAGAGGCTGTGGACATATGCCTATTTTTAAAACCCCTTTCTTTTTCGCCTAAATCAGCTCTTACGAGCTTTGGGCAAATGCCTACCAAATTCCTTCCCCATATTTCCCTATCTTTTCAACCCAAGCGGCCACTGTGCCGGGTCAACACAGTTTGCTTGAAAAACCCGTATCCCTCTGCACTCACAACAATAGAAAAAATTTTCCACTAGCGCTAGTTTTTGACCTCTATGTTGCTTACCGTGCGGATACCATTCCTTATCACCTTTTCTGCGAACCTTTGCTCGATAGGGTTACCTCAGGAAATTCTCCCATACCAGGTTGCCCCACGTTCTGGCGCCAATATGTAGGGTTCCATAGCTGCCTGCAGCTATTACGAAGTGGGTTTCTGGAACAGAAGCTGAGGAATAAATAGGGAAAAGGGGCAAAAAGAAGTATGGCTAAGACAATATTCACTGATCAAAGCCAGAAACTTTAATGGCGCCAGACCTTTTAACAGTCTGGGCAAACCCTTCCCCCCAGACTCCAGGCTGAGTTCTGGTGGAAGTTGTCTAGCTTCTCTTGGAGGTCCTCGTCTTGACTGCTCCGGCAGCTGGGTGGGTCACCTGCTTAATTCAGGAATTCCTAGACCTGGAGGAACAATGAACTTAACCTTTACTTCGAGCACTCCACCCTAGGTGGAGCAGGATCCTGGCTATCTGGGAGAAGTTAACCTTGACCAAAGTCAAACTCTGACCAAGTGCATGACTGCCCCAATATGGCTCTGTACAACCCAGTATAGCAAAAACTATTCTCAACAATAAAAGAACTTCTGGGGTAATCACTATCCCTGACCTCAAGCTGTACTACAGAGCAATAGTGAGAAAAACTGCATGGAATAGGTACAGTGATAGGTGGGTAGATCAATGGAATAGAATTGAAGACCCAGAAATGAACCCACACACCTATGGTCACTTGATCTTTGATAAAGGTCCCAAAACCATCCAGTGGAAAACAGCATTTTCAACAAATGATGCTGGTTCATCTGGCAGTTAGCATGTAGAAGAATGCAAATTGATCCATTCTTATCTCCTTGTACAAAGCTCATGTCCAAGTGGATCAAGGACTGCCACATAAAATGAAATACATTGAAACTAGCAGAAAAGAAAGTGAGGAAGAGTCTTGAGCATAGGAGCACAGAAGCACAGGAGAAATTTCCTGAACAGAACACCAATACCTTATAGTCTACAATCTAGAATTGACGAATGAGACCTCATATAATTGCAATGCTCCTGTAAGGCAAAGGACACTGTCAACAGGAAAAAAAAACCAGCAACCAACAGATCGAGAAAAGATCTTTACCAATGCCACATCCAATAGAGTACTAGCATCCAATATATACAAAGAACTCAAGAAGTTAGACTCCAGAGTACCAAATAACCATATTAAAAATGGGGTACAGAGCTAAACAGGGAATTCTTATCTGAGTAATACTGAATGGCTGAGAAGCACCTAAAGAAATGTTCAACATCTTTGGTCAACAGGGAAATGCAAATTAAAACAACCATGATATTCTACCTCACACTAGTCAGAATGGCTAAGATCAAAAACTCAGGTGACAGCAGATGTTGCCTAGGATGTGGAGAAAAGGAACACTCTGCCATTGTTAGTGGGATTGCAAACTGGTACAACCACTCTGGAAATAAGTCCTGTGGTTCCTCAGAAAATTGGACATAGTACTACCTGAGCACCCAAATATACCACTCCTGGGCATATACCCAGAAGATGTTCCAGGATATAACAAGGACACATGCTCCACTATGTTCATAGCAGCCTTATTTATGATAGCCAGAAGCTAGAAAGAACACAGTTGGCCTTTAACAGAGAAATAGATGCAGAAAGTGTAGTGCATTTACACAACAGAGTACTACTCAGCTATTAAAAACAATGAATTCATGAATTTCTTTGGTAAATGGATAGAACTAGAAAATATCATTCTGAGTGAGATAAACCAATCACCAAAGAACACACATCCTATGTACTCACTGATAAGTTGATATTAGCCCAAAAGCTTGCAATTCCCAAGATATAATTCATAGATCAAATGAAGCTAAAGGAGAAGGAAGACAAAAGTGTAGGTACTTCTTTCCTTCTTAGAAGGGGTAACAAAATACTCATGGGATCAAATATAGAGACAAAGTGTGGAGCAGAGAGTGAATGAAAGGCCATCCAGAGACTACCCCACCTGTGGATCCATCCCATATGTAGTTACCAAACCTAGACACTATTGTGAATGCCAACAAGTGTGTACTGTCAGGAGCTTAATATAGCTGTCTCCTGAGAGTCTCTGCCAGTGCCTGACATAGAGGAGGATATTCTCAGCCAACCATTGGATTGAGAAGAGGGTCCACAGTGGAGGAGCAGGAGAAAGGACCCATGAAGCTGAAGGGGTTTGCAGCCACATAGGAGGAACAACAATATGAACCACCCAGTATCCCCAGAGCCCCCAGGGACTAAACCACCATCTAAAGAGTACATATGGAGGGACTCATGGCTCCAGCCACATATGTAGCAGAGGTTGTCCTTATTGGACATCAATGAAAGGATAGCTCCTTGGTTCTGTGAAGGCTCATTGCCCTAGTATAGCTGGATGCCAGGACAGGAAATCAGGAGTGGGTGGGTTAGGGAACATGGGGAGGGGGATGTGATAGGGTATTTTTGGATGATAAATTAGGAAAGGGGATAACATCTGAAATGTAAATAAAGAAAATATCTAATAAAAAACATGTAGAAGAATGTAAGCTGATCAAATCTTATCTCCCTATAGAATTCTCAAGTCCAAGTGGATAAAGGACCTCTACATCAAACCAGATACACTGAATCTAATAGAAGAGAAAGTCTGGAAATGCCTTGAAAACAAGGGCACAGGGGAAAATTTCCTGAACAGAACACCAGTAGCTTATGCAGTAAGATGAAGAATTGACAAATGGGACCTCAAAAATTTGCAAATATTCTACAAGGCAAAGGACACTGTCAATAGACAAAACAGCAACCAACAGATTGGGAAAAGATCTTTACCAATCCCATCTTTACCAATCCCATATCCAATAGAGGACTAGCATCTACTATATACAAAGAACTTAAGAAGTTAGACTCTAGAGAACCAAACAACCCTATTAAAAATATGCTACAGAGCTAAACAGAGAATTCTCATCTGAGGAAGCTCAAATGGCTAAGAAGCATCTAAATAAACGTTCAGAATTCTTAGTCAACAGGGAAATGCAAATCAAAACAACCCTGAGGTTGTACCTCACACTGGTCAGAATGGCTAAGATCAAAAACTCAGGGGACAGCAGTCACTGGTGAGGATGTGGAGAAAGAGAAACATTCCTCCATTACTCGTGGGATTGCAAGCTGGTACAACCATTCTGGAAATCAGTCTAGGGGATCATTAGAAAATTGGAGATAGTACTATCTGAGGACCCAGCTATGCCACTCCTGGGCATATAACCAGAATATGCTTCAGCATGTAATAAGTACACATGCTCAACTATGCTCATAGTAGCTATATTTATAATAGCCAGAAACTGTAAAGAACCAAGATGTCCTTCAAGAGAGGAATGGTTACATAAAAATTTACAAAATGGAGTACTATTCAACTATTAAAAACAATGACTTCATGAAATTCATAGGCAAATGGATGGAAGTTGAAAATATTATCCTGAGTGAGGTAACTCAGTCATAAAAGTACACACACAGTATGCAGTCACTGATAAGTGGATCTTAGCCCAAAAGTTTGGAATACCTCTGATTCAATTCACAAACCATATCAAGGCCAAGAAGAAGGAAGACCAAAGTGTGGATGCTGCAGTGCTTAGAAGGGGGAACAAAATACTCACAGGAGGAAATATGGAGACAAAGTGTGGAACAGAGACTGAAGAAATGGCCATCCAGAGACTGCCCCACCTGGGGATCCATCCCACATACAGACACCAAACATTTGACACTATTGTGGATTCTGGGAAGTGCTTGCTGAAAGAAACCTAATATGGTTGTCTCCTGAGAGGGTCTGCCAGAGTCTGACAAATACAGATGTGGATGCTTGCATGCAACCATTGGGCTGAACATGTCCCTGATGGAAGAGTTGAAGAAGGGACTGAATGAGCTGAAGGGGTTTGAAGCCCCATTGAGGGAGCAACACTCCAGAGCCCCTAGAGCTCCCAGAGACTGGACCACCAACCAAGAGTACACATGCAGGGACCCATGGCCCTGTCAGCATATGTGGCAGAGGATAGCTGTGTCAGACAGCAATGGGAGGAGAGGCCCTTGGTCCTGTGTGTGTTCAATTCCCCAGTGTAGCAGAATGCCAGGATGAGAAGCTGGGAGCTGGTGGGTGGGTGGGAGGGGGAGCACCCTCCAAGAGGCAGGGGATGATGGATGGGATACGAGGATTCCAAAGGGGAGACCTGGAAAGGTGAAAATATTTGAAATGTAAATCAAGAAAATATCCAATAATAATAATAAAAAGGGGCAGAGGGGAAGATATGAAGGTCTGCAGCTAGAGTATCATGCTACATAGTCAGTTCAGTAATCTAAAATGTGACATTACTCCACATTAGATTTTAGCATATATTTTGATGAGAAAATAAATTCCTATTATCTGAAATCTGATAATTAGCAATACCCAATAGTTGCCTAATTATAAACATATATTAAAATTAAACAAAATAGTTCTGCGTTAGTAAAATGTCTCAGTGTTTGATGCCAAAATAAAAATCCCAATTGGAAAACTCCCTGATAACTTACCAGTTCCCAAGATCTTGGAGAGTCTATAAATGTCCTTATATTTTCTTCTGTAGTTTTGATTTCAGCTAACTGTTTTTTCTAACTGAAGTTTGTCAACCCAGGTTGTGATTTTTGTATTTAAAACCCCACCCTAAAAAGAACTTCAGGACTCCATTCAAATCCTGAACACCCAGGGTAGTGGCTGGCCAGCTAACAAGACTTGATTTGAACCCATGTCTGAGGGGACTTCTCTGTTGGAAAACTCACAACACAATGTCTTGAAAAAAATGAAGCTAAGTGGAGGCCTAGGGATTCTGTGAAACTAAGTCAGTCTTTGTCTCTTCTATAGCAATGATTCTGCAGTGACCTTGAATGTGCTTTTTGGGAGAGGTGTAATTTCACTCCTTGCCTTAACTACTTTACCTCTGTATGGATGAATGAATATGTCATAGTATATAAATTGCTATGTCTCACACACAGTTAAACAAGGAAATTGGTTCCTGTTGGATTGAAAAATAGATGAATGTTATTCAAAGATCTCTCAGCTAGCTGTCTGCACCCTCTTTATCCTATGTAAGGATGTGTACAAAGTAAACATTTTTAAATATAAAGTTTTAAATATAAAGATTAGAACCTAACATAGCTAATCGTATTCTAATTATAAAAATTATAACTACCAAATCATGTATATATATATTTTGTGTGTGTATATATATATTTTGTATATATATACAAAATAAATGTGGTGACTTAATATGTGTATACAATGATCAAGTTGTGGAAATTAATATCATCTTTCCTTTTGTTTCCAGTAACCCATTTGAAAACTTTGCTCTTAAAAATGTGAAATATCTGTTATTACTACTAACTCTAATGTTCAATAATACAACTCAAACATGAAAATTTATGCCTTTTGGCCCAGGAACCTGCATATGGAGGAATTCAATCAGCACATGGATGCTAGTTTTGCCTATTTTGAATTCTGCCTACAATTTCCACTTCTAACTGTATGGCAATGAAAATAATCTATGAATTATTTGCCTTAGATATATGATGATGTTAGTAGTGTTGAACAGCTAGGACTCAGTAAATAAAAAAAATTGATCATGCTCACTAATGTTAGTTGTCTCTTTTCTTTATCTCATTTATACTATTTTATCTTGCTTTTTAGAATTTCTCGTATTAGTGCAACATTTAGATAATTTTCATCCCAATATTTCTCTGTCCAATTCTTCCTGTGTCCCCTAACTCCTTACAGATTCATACTCTTTCCTTCTTTGATTATTGCTACACACACACACACACACACACACGCGCGCGCGCGCGCGCGCATATTCTCTCATGCACACATATGTGCAATATGTAACCACAACCTTCTGAACCCGTATAATATTCCCATATGTGTTTCTCACTAACTTCATGAGATGAGGAGGCTTATCAAGCCACTTTGCCTCCAGAAGCCTTGCTCTCATCTCTTGGTAGCCATTGATTGCCTACAACCTTCATCTAGGATTAAGGTCTTGTCAGATTTCCCCATCCATGTTGGCATGCCAATTGGTGTAATAACATTTTCAGATATTCTTTATTTCATAATATTGTTAATATTTCATGGTAGCAGTGCCCATGTTATTTATAGAAGACGTTGCTTCAAAGTGGATGACCTGGTCTTTTGGTTTATGTAATCCATGATACATGATATTTGACATGATAGTCCCTGAACCTTTGGTAGAGGGAGTGTGTTACAGATGTATTGACTGTGGCTGTATACCACACAGTCAATATTCCTCTGCCTTGGTCAAGTGTGGCTTTTTTATGGTCTCTATCTGCTGTAAAAAATCTTATGGTGGGGCACAGCTAGAGGGAGAGTTTTTAGAATGCAATCAATTTATTGAACTCAATGTATTTTTCAAATATTATTGGAACATCACTACAGTTGGCTGCTTGTTTTCCTGCTCAGTTTTGAGCTTTCATTGCAAACTTCTGATACAAATTTACACAAAGTAATATTGTCTGACTCACAAAAATCCTCGAAGTAGGTTGTCTGATTTTATAAACAACAAACATTCTAGTCAGAGTTTCCAAAAACAATATAGCTACTCACTAACGAAGTTGTTTCATTGTGAATATTCTGGTTCTAGAGTGTGTTTGTTAAACTGCTATGTTGACTGCCTTTGAATACATAGACTCTGGTGTTTTAAATAATCCTTAACAACTAGATATGACTTCAGGGTTGAATTCTTGGACAACATAGAAACAATCTGCCACAGAGACCTGGGGAATTGAATGATTGTATTTGGCTTCAGATTAATAATATTCTGTTTCAAGAAGCTAGGCGTAGCTTCTAGGAGGGTTAACTCCTGAGCAATGCAATATCAAATACATTGCACAAGCAAAGTGGGTGTATTCACCCTACTGCTTCTCTCTACTCTTAATTCTATCTGGAATGTGTTGCTATTGCCAATTACTGGGCCCAATTAACCAAAAGAACTTAATCACATCTGGAAGCCAGCTGTGTAGTTTCTGAGCCCAGAAGACACACCCTGGAGAAGATGGAAAAGATGACTAGTAAGCCAACATGAAATACCCTGCAATCACTTTGATGGAAGGCAGTAAGTGTCCCCAGCATCGGCATTCCCTCACTATTCCAAGGAAGGATTACATGGAGAAAAGAAGTGGTGACGCTTGGGAAATACAAATCAGAAAGATTCACAGCTGACTGAGACAAGATGTATTATTGCCTGTGTACTTCCTTTCAGTCTCGTGACAGAGGCTTTTCAGTTTTGCAGAAAAGGCGTCACAGGAGCTGGGACACTCAGAATAATAGCTGAGATTTTCCCAGAGACTTTCCCAAGTAATAAGTTGGGGGACTGTCTTTATTATTGGCTTACACAAAGATATAGTCAAAGAGGAAAATGAGGAAGATGGACTGTCTGAAGAGAACATATTACCTAAGTGATTCGGTTAGATACCTGCCATGGGCAAAGCAATTGGTTACTTCGCTAGGCACTTAGTTCTCCCAATACAGCATACAGGGTCTCTTGATCCACATCAGATTTAGTAAAATGCCATTTCTGAGATTAGCATTTATACTGTTAAAACACTTCAGACCTCAAGTAAGATACCGTCTTTACCTGAATACCATTTTAAACACTTTCCTGCTAGAAATAAATTTTTACATTTACCCAGAGAGAAGTAACTGCTCATGGTCACGTGGAGGCATGTCCTTCAAATACACTCAAAGCAGCATCAAAACTAACACCAATGAAAACAAAAAGCGAATAGACAGGAAGTAAGCTCATCTAGCTTAGATTGTAAAACTTTGAAAGAAAATGGAACTGCAAATGTTTATTTCTATTGATTCTTCTTCTCATGGCAAGATACCATTTCCTATACAGGAAGGACAAACTATTTTCTCTAGATTCTGCCATCTGTTAATAGTATTTTATACATACCATTTTTATTTGACTAAATTATCATGCTAACAAATCTACATGTTTGTTTCTGAGTTGTATATCTCATAAATAGCCTTATCCAACCAGCTACTGTATGCAATGCAAATACTCAATGCAAACTGTAATGTATTTCCTCGTTCTCATGGCAGATTTTCCTGCCTCAAAGATAGATATACAATCTCAAAAAATAAGCAAAGGAGAATTTGAGTCAAGAAAAGCTTGTATTTGTGTGTGAGGGTGTGGAGGGGTGTGTGGAGGGGGTGCAGATCACACACCTATATTCTCAGCTCCTTGGAGGAAGTGTGATATTACTTTGAGGACAGCATTAGCTACATAGTGAGGTTCAGACCTCCTTAGAACAATACAAAACAAACAAAAGAATAAGAACTTTAAAAAGCAGAAGACACAGTCCAATACTGTGGAAATGGTTTCCTCAGAAAATTCTATAATCAGTCCCTTTCTGACACTCAATTTCTGGCTTCATAGAAGGGAATTTAGGCTGAAAGAAAGTTCCTATCTCTCCTCAATATGCCTCAGACAAGTGCCACATAAACCAAGAGAGGTACCTCATGATGTCTAGTGGCTGCAGCCGTGTGACTATCTCCTTTCAGTGTTTGAAAGGCATGCACATTGAATAGATCTAAAGCCTAGCTTACAAACTTATAATAATCCCCAGTTATTCCTTTCCACAGGACTGTACATTTAGAAAATGACCACTACAGATGCAGTCATTTCCATAAAAGGAAACCAATGAACCACTGTTTCTGTTTCTCTCCCACTTCCATGATACCTCCCTAAGTTCATGCCTATTATATTTACCTCTCACAACTCTGTATTAGTCTGGGTTGTCTAGAGTAAACAGAACATAAAGAATGAATCTCTCTTTTTCTCCCTTTCCTCCTATCTCTGATTTAATAGAATGATTTACAGGCTGTGATTTAACAAACCTTACAATGGCTGCCTATGAATGGAAGATTCAAGATTTAGTCTATGAATTTGGATGTCTTAGCTGGTCTTCAGTATGCAGCACAATCTGAAGGAAGTAGGATTTAGAGGTACCCATTTAGAGGTAGGTCTTCCCATCTGAACCGATCTGGATTAAGGTGTATTGCACCATGTCAAAGATTAGGATGAGAGATGTGTCTTTCCAGCTCAAAGATCCAAATTAGAAATGGATCTTCCCATTTCAAATTAATCAAAATCCCTCACAGGTGTGCCCTTTTCTTTTGGGGTTTTAGTTAATCCCAGATGCAGCCATGTTGACAACCAAGAAGAACCATCACACATGCGTCTTTTTTTTTTTTTTTTTTTATTCGATATAATTTATTTACATTTCAAATGACTTCCCCTTTTCTAGCCCCCCCCCCCACTCCCCGAAAGTCCCGTAAGCCCCCTTCTCTTCCCCTGTCCTCCCTCCCACCCCTTCCCAGTTCCCCGTTCTGGTTTTGCCAAATACTGTTTCACTGAGTCTTTCCAGAACCAGGGACCACTCCTGCTTTCTTCTTGTATCTCATTTGATGTGTGGATTATGTTTTGGGTATTCCAGCTTTCTAGGTTAATAACCACTTATTAGTGAGTGCATACCATGATTCACCTTTTGAGTCTGGGTTACCTCACTTAGTATGATGTTCTCTAGCTCCATCCATTTGCCTAAGAATTTCATGAATTCATTGTTTCTAATGGCTGAATAGTACTCCATTGTGTAGATATACCACATTTTTTGTATCCACTCTTCTGTTGAGGGATACCTGGGTTCTTTCCAGCATCTGGCAATTATAAATAGGGCTGCTATGAACATAGTAGAGCATGTATCCTTATTACATGGTGGGGAATCCTCTGGGTATATGCCCAGGAGTGGTATAGCAGGATCTTCTGGAAGTGAGGTGCCCAGTTTTCGGAGGAACCGCCAGACTGCTTTCCAGAGTGGTTGTACCAATTTGCAACCCCACCAGCAGTGGAGGAGTGTTCCTCTTTCTCCGCACCCTCTCCAACACCTGCTGTCTCCTGAATTTTTAATCTTAGCCATTCTGACTGGTGTAAGATGATATCTTAGGGTTGTTTTGATTTGCATTTCCCTAATGACTAATGAAGTTGAGCATTTTTTAAGATGCTTCTCCGCCATCCGAAGTTCTTCAGGTGAGAATTCTTTGTTTAACTCTGTACCCCATTTTTTAATAGGGTTGTTCGGTTTTCTGGAGTCTAACTTCTTGAGTTCTTTATATATATTGGATATTAGCCCTCTATCTGATGTAGGATTGGTGAAGATCTTTTCCCAATTTGTTGGTTGCCGATCTGTCCTCTTGATGGTGTCCTTTGCCTTACAGAAACTCTGTAACCTTATGAGGTCCCATTTGTCAATTCTTGCTCTTAGAGCATACGCTATTGGTGTTCTGTTCAGAAACTTTCTCCCTGTACCGATGTCCTCAAGGGTCTTCCCCAGTTTCTTTTCTATTAGCTTCAGAGTGTCTGGCTTTATGTGGAGGTCCTTGATCCATTTGGATTTGAGCTTAGTACAAGGAGACAAGGATGGATCAATTCGCATTCTTCTGCATGCTGACCTCCAGTTGAACCAGCACCATTTGTTGAAAAGGCTATCTTTTTTCCATTGGATGTTTTCAGCCTCTTTGTCGAGGATCAAGTGGCCATAGGTGTGTGGGTTCATTTCTGGATCTTCAATCCTGTTCCATTGATCCTCCTGCCTGTCACTGTACCAATACCATGCAGTTTTTAACACTATTGCTCTGTAGTATTGCTTGAGGTCAGGGATACTGATTCCCCCAGATTTTCTTTTGTTGCTGAGAATAGTTTTAGCTATCCTGGGTTTTTTGTTGTTCCAGATGAATTTGATAATTGCTCTTTCTAACTCTGTGAAGAATTGAGTTGGGATTTTGATGGGTATTGCATTGAATCTGTATAGTGCTTTAGGCAAAATGGCCATTTTAACTATATTGATTCTACCGATCCATGAGCATGGGAGGTTTTCCCATTTTTTGAGGTCTTCTTCCATTTCCTTCTTCAGAGTCTTGAAGTTCTTGTCATACAGATCTTTCACATGTTTGGTAAGAGTCACCCCAAGATACTTTATACTGTTTGTGGCTATTGTGAAGGGGGTCATTTCCCTAATTTCTTTCTCAGCCTGCTTATCCTTTGAGTATAGGAAGGCCACTGATTTGCTTGAGTTGATTTTGTAACCTGCCACTTTGCTGAAGTTGTTTATCAGCTGTAGGAGCTCTCTAGTGGAGTTCTTTGGGTCACTTAGGTAGACGATCATGTCGTCTGCAAATAATGATAGTTTGACTTCCTCCTTTCCAATTTGTATCCCTTTGACCTCCTTATGTTGTCGAATTGCCCGAGCTAGTACCTCAAGTACAATATTGAAAAGATAAGGAGAAAGGGGGCAGCCTTGTCTGGTCCCTGATTTCAGTGGGATTGCTTCAAGTTTCTCTCCATTTAGTTTGATGCTGGCTACCGGTTTGCTGTATATTGCTTTTACTATGTTTAGGTATGGGCCTTGAATTCCTGTTCTCTCCAAGACTTTAAGCATGAAAGGATGCTGAATTTTGTCAAATGCTTTTTCAGCATCCAATGAAATGACCATGTGGTTTTGTTCTTTGAGTTTGTTTATGTAGTGGATTGTATTGATGGATTTCCGTATATTGAACCAACCCTGCATTCCCGGGATAAAGCCTACTTGATCATGGTGGATGATCGTTTTGATGTGTTCTTGGATTCGGTTGGCAAGAATTTTATTGAGTATTTTTGCATCGATGTTCATAAGGGAAATTGGTCTGAAGTTCTCTTTCTTTGTTGGATCTTTGTGTGGCTTTGGTATCAGCGTAATTGTGGCTTCGTAGAAGGAATTGGGTAGTGTTCCTTCTGTTTCTATTTTGTGGAATAGTTTGAAGAGTATTGGTGTTAACTCTTCTTTGAAGGTCTGGTAGAATTCTGCACTGAAACCATCTGGTCCTGTGCTTTTTTTGGTTGGAAGACTTTCTATGACTCCTTCTATTTCTTTAGGCTTTATGGGACTGTTTAGATGGTCTAGTTGGTCCTGATTTAATTTTGGTATTTGGTATCTGTCAAGGAAATTGTCCATTTCCTCCAGATTCTCGAGTTGTGTTGAGTACAGGCTCTTGTAGTAGGATCTGATGATTTTTTGGATTTCCTCAGTTTCCGTTGTTATGTCTCCCTTTTCATTTCTAAGTTTGTTAATTTGGATACTTTCTCTGTGCCCTTTGGTCAGTCTGGCTAAGGGTTTATCTATCTTGTTGATTTTCTCAAAGAACCAGCTCCTGGTTTTGTTGATTTTTTGTATGGTTCTCTTTGTTTCTACTTGATTGATTTCGGCCCTGAGTTTGATGATTTCCTGCCTTCTACTCCTCCTGGGTGAAATAGCTTCTTTTTGTTCTAGGGCTTTCAGGTGTGTCATTAAGTTGGTAATGTATGCTCTCTCCATTTTCTTTTTGGAGGCACTCAGGGCTATGAGTTTTCCTCTTAGCACTGCTTTCATTGTGTCCCATAGATTTGGGTATGTTGTGTTTTCATTTTCATTGTGTTCTAAAAAGTCTTTAATTTCTTTCTTTATTTCTTCCTTGACCAAGGTGTCATTGAGTAGAGTATTGTTCAATTTCCACGTGTATGTGGGTTTTCTGTTGTTTCTGTTGCTATTGAAGACCACTTTTATTCCATAGTGATCCGATAGGATGCATGGGATTAGTTCTATCTTCTTATATTTGTTGAGGTCTGTCTTGTGACCAATTATATGGTCGATTTTGGAGAAGGTACCATGAGGTGCTGAAAAAAAGGTATATTCTTTTGTTTTAGGATAGAATGTTCTATATATATCAGTTAAATCTAATTGGTCCAAAGCTTCAATTAGTTTCATTGTTTCCTTGTTTAGTTTCTGTTTTCCTGATCGGTCCATTGAGGAAAGTGCAGTGTTGAAGTCACCCACAATTATTGTGTTAGGTGCAATGTGTGCTTTGAGTTTTAATAAAGTTTCTTTTATGAAAGAGGGTGCCCTTGCATTTGGAGCATTGATGTTCAGGATTGAGAGTTCTTCTTGTTGTATTTTTCCTTTGACCAGCAAGAAGTGTCCCTCAGAGTCTCTTTTGATGACTTTGGGTTGAAAGTCAATTTTATCTGATATTAAAATGGCTACTCCAGCTTGTTTCCTGAGACCATTTGCTTGTAAAATTGTCTTCCAGCCTTTTACTCTAAGGTAGTGTTTGTCTTTGACCCTGAGGTGTGTTTCCTGTAAGCAGCAAAATGTAGGGTCCTGTTTACGTATCCATTCAGTTAGTCTGTGTCTTTTTATTGGGGCATTGAGTCCATTGATGTTAAGAGATATTAAGGAATAGTGATTGTTACTTCCTATCATTTTTGACGTTATTTTTTAAATTTGATTGCTTAACTTCTTTTGGGTTTGATGAAAGGTTACTATCTTGCTTTTTCCAGGGTGAAGTTTCCCTCCTTGTATTGGTGTTGTCCTCCTATTATCCTTTTTAGGGCTGGGTTTGTGGATAGATATTGGGTGAACTTGGTTTTGTCGTGAAATATCTTAGTTTCTCCATCTATGGTGATTGAGAGTTTTGCTGGATATAGTAGTTTTGGTTGGCATTTGTGTTCTCTTAGAGTCTGCATGAGATCTGCCCAGGACCTTCTAGCCTTCATAGTCTCAGGTGAAAAGTCTGCTGTGATTCTGATAGGTCTTCCTTTATATGTTACTTGGCCTTTTTCTCTTACTGCCTTTAATATTCTTTCTTTGTTTAGAACATTTGGTGTTTTGATTATTATGTGACGGGAAGTATTTCTGTTCTGGTCCAGTCTGTTTGGAGTTCTGTAGGCTTCTTGTATATTCATGGGCATCTCTCTCTTTAGGTTAGGGAAGTTTTCTTCCATAATTTTATTGAAGATATTTGCTGGCCCTTTAAGTTGTAAATCTTCACTCTCATCTATGCCTATAATCCTTAGGTTTGGTCTTCTCATTGTGTCCTGGATTTCCTGGATATTTTGGGTTACAAGCTTTTTGCATTTTGCATTTTCTTTAACTGTTGAGTCCATGGTTTCTATGGAATCTTCAGCATCTGAGATTCTTTCTTCTATTTCTTGTATTCTGTTGTTGATATTTGCATCTCTGTCCCCTGATTTCTTCCCAAGGCTTTCTATCTCCAAAGTTGTCTCCTTTTGAGTTTTCTTAGTTGTTTCTACTTCTGTTTTTAGATCCTGGATGGTTTTGCTTAGCTCCTTCACTTGCTTGTTTGTGCTTTCCTGTAATTCTTTAAGAGATTTTTGTGTTTTTTCTTTCATGACCTCAGCCTGTTGACCAAAGTTCTCCTGTATTTCTTTAAGAGATTTTTGTGTTTCGTCTTTCATGACCTCAGCCTGTTGACGAAAGTTCTCCTGTATTTCTTTAAGTGTTTTTTGCATTTCCTCCTTGTTGGCTTTTGTATTCTCCTGGATTTCTTTCAATGATTTTTGTGTTTCCCTTGCAAGGGCTTCTAACTTTTGATCCATTTTCTCCTGAATGTCCTTCATGTGTTCCTGTACCAGCATCATGACCAGTGATTTTAAATCCAAATCTTGTTTTACAGGTGTGATGGGGTATCCAGGACTTGCTGGTAGAGGAGAAATTGGTTCAGATGTTGCCATATTGCCTTGATTTCTGTTAGTGACGTTCCTGCGTTTGCCTTTTGCCATCTAGCTCTCACTGGTGTTACTTGGTCTTGTCAGTGCTGGACTCACCAGTGCAAGCTGCCCCTTCCCCGTTGGCCTCTGGTGCACAGCTTACACTCTGCACTGCCTGTAGACAGGGTGCTGTTGTCCAGGCTGTTCAGATCCCGAAGCAGGCACCTGAAGGCTCCCGCTGGGGCCCGCAGGATTTATTGGAGCACACCGACTTCTCCCAGCTGGCCGCCCGGAAGCCCCCACTAGCCTCTTGAGGGACCTGGAGATGTGGCGGCCACCCAGGCTGATCTGAAGCGGAGAGAGTTGAGCTGGGGGCTTCTGCCTGAGGCCTTGCCCCAGATTGTGTCTGTGGACCAGGTGGAACCCGTGTGCACCCCCAGGGAGCTCCGAAGGTGAATGTTGCTGTGACCTCCCCTGTGCTCCGCTCACTCCGCTGGGCAGCCGATTTCCCCAACCGGGCTGGCGCACACTAGGTTAGCCTTGTCGCCCGGGCCCTGAGTCCAGGCAAACGCCTGGGAGGCCAAGGTCCGAGCAAAGTTCCCCTGGGGCTATGTCTGTTATTTGGGTCCGCCAGGTGACCCGGATGGCGGGCGTGCGCGTCCGCGCTCCCCGAAAGCACCGGGAGAGTCTGTTGTGCTAATAACCTCCTGGGCGGGTTGACACACAGATGGCCCACCAAGCCGCCCAGTTCTTGGGGTCAGTCCTGTGCCTTTTGGGGCCTAGATCCCCGTTTTGTTAGCCTCAGGCTACGCTTGTTAGCAGTCTCTGCCCTCCCGAGCACTCTGGCTCCTGTAGGCAAAATGGCGGCGCGTGCGCCGGCCGGGGCAAAAAAAACTCCTGGCTGGGTTGGCGCCCCGATGGCCACTCGAACGGCCCAGGGCCTGGGTGCAGGCCAACGCCCGTCTGGCTCAGACCCCTGCGGTGTTGGGCCTAGGATTATGTTTGTGTACCTCAGTCTGACCGATCTCTGGAGCCCGGGGTCAAGATGGAGGTGAGTCTCTCCTGACTGGCGGGAAGCCGAGTTCTGAAGTGGCTTCTGTGCAGCGAAAGGCTCCACAGAACCGCAGTTGCTAGCGGCCGGCTGGTCAGCGAAGGTCAGTGGTCGTGGGCGCAGGGCCTAACTGGACCCTGTGTCGCCTTGGTTCCACCGCTGATGGCCCTTCAGCTGGAGCAGCCACTGCTACCGCCGCCGCCGCCGCCGCCGCCGCCGCCTACCCTACGCATGCGTCTTTTATATTTTCTATTTACATTTCCTCTCTGTCTCCTACAGAAAGTCATTATTTGGTTCTATAATTATTGTCCACATAGACTTCTGTAGAAGAACTCTAATTAATTCACTCTATCTTCTATTTGCTGTCTTTCAAGATGTATTGTTATCATCTACCTGAAGTGTTTGAAATTTCTTATATCTGCCCAGAATCTTCTTATAACTCTCTTGACTCACTTATTTTTTGCCTTTCCCTAGATGTCAGTTCCATTTCCTCAGAGAAATCATTGCTAAGTCAAATCCTTTGTGTGTCTATAAAGCCATAGATCTTTTCACAAGACAACTTATCATTTCTACACTTTTATATTTACATTACTCAATTAATGTCTTTATCCACCAACAAATTCTTTAAGGGTAATATTGTATTTTTGGCCAAGTGGTAATAAAGTATAAGGTAGATGACAAAATTCTAACAAACTGAATTGAGTGAAGAAATGTTCAAATGTTCAGGAGGAGGGCAAAGAAGGTTAAGTTTGGTGGGTTCTCTTCTCTCATCTTTTTACAGCTATGCATGGGAATAAGCATTACTTACCTTTTTTAATCACCACCATAATTTCCCCTATCTAACATAACATACACTGACATTAAAACATTACAGATACATTGTATTAATACTAAAACAAACATGTTTGTCATCATGGATAAGTTCTATTCTTAGATTTTTATGAATTACATAAACTTAGTAACTTATAAGTTTCTAAACGTTTCTTTCATTAAATACTGTTAGTATTGGCCATTTTCTCTCTGGTAACTCTGTATGCAGGTATGGCCAGGAGCCCAGGGAAGTGGCAGAGCAGCTTGGCTAGGCTCCTTCCAGGCTCCATCTGCACTCAGGAATGGGATGAGCCAAAGCCTTCTGTGCACCAATCCTGTCAGGGGAGAACTGGTCTTCAGGAAATGCTTTGACTCCCAGGTTTGGAGGTGAGACCACCATTTTCTCTCCCGTGACTGTGCAGGTGAGTATGGCCAAGAGCACAGAGGACATATGAGTGGCAGAGCAGCTAAGACAGGGTCCTTCCTGGCTCCATCTGAACCCAGGAGCTGGGCTGAGCCACAGCCCTCTGTGCCAGGGAAAAGCTGGTCTCCCAGGTGTGCTGCAACAGGCTTCCATGCCCACAGGAGAGACAAGTTCCAGCCAGAGACAGTGGGACCAACTAACACCAGAGAAAACCAGATGGCCCGAAAGGCAAATGCAAGAAAGTTACCAAGAAAAAGCAAGGCAACATGGCACCATCCGAACCCAGTTTTCCCACAAGAGCCAAGTCCTGGATGCCCTAACACACCGGAAAAGCAAGATATGAATTTAAAATCATATTTCATGATGCTGATGGAGGACTTCAAGAAGGACATAAATAACTCCCTTAAAGAAATACAGGAGAACATGGGTCAATATGTAGAAGCCGTTAAAGAGGAAACACAAAAATCCCTTAAAGAATTACAGAAAAACACAAACAAATGAAGAAACTGAAGAAATCCATCCAGGATATAAAACTGGAACTAGAAACAATAAAGAAATCACATAGGGAGTCAACTCTATAGATAGAAAACCTTGGAAAGAAATAAGGAGTCATAGGTTCAAGCAAGCAACAACAGAATACAAGTGATAGAAGAGAGAATCTTGTGTGCTAAAGATACCATAGAAAACATTGACTCAACAGTCAAAGAAAATGTAAAATGCAAAAAGCTTCTAACCAAAACATCCAGGAAATCCAGAACACAATAAGAAGACCAAACATAAGGATTATAGGTATAGAAGAGAGTAAAGATTTTTAGCTTAAAGGGCCAGTAAATATCTTAAACAAAATTATAGAAGAAAACTTCCCTAACTTAAAGAAAGAGATGCCCATAATCATACAAGAAGTCCACAGAACTCCAAACAGACAGGGCCAGAACATAAATTCCTCTGTCGCATAATAATCAAAACAACAAATGCACTAAACAAAGAAAGAATATTAAAAGCAGCAAATCTCTCAATTACCATAGATGGAGAAACCAATATATTTCATGATAAGACCAAATTTATATAATATCATTCTACAAAGCCAGCTGTACAAAGGATAATAGATGGAGAACGCCAAAACAAGGGGGGAAACTACAACATAGAAAAAGTAAGAAACTAATCTTCCAACAATCCCAAAAGAAGATAACCACATAAACATAAAAATAGCATCAAAAATAACAGGAAATAACAACCACTATTCCTTAATATCTCTTAACATGAATGGATTCACTTCCCCAATAAAAGACATAGACTAGCAGACTGGATACCTAAACAGGATCCAGCCTTTTGCTGTACCTCAGTGTCAAAGACAAACGCTACCTCAGAGTAAAAGGCTGGAAAAAAAATTCTAAGCAAATGGTCCCAGGAAACATGCTGGAGTAGCCATTCTAATATGGGATAAAATCAACTTTCAACCAAAAGTCATCAAAAAAGATAAGGAAGGATACTTCATACTCATCAAAGGAAAAAAATCTACCAAGAAGAACTCTCAATTCTGAACATTTATGCTCCAGATGCAGGGCACCCACATTCATAAAGAAAATTTACTATAGCTCAAAGCACACATTGCATCTCACACAATAATTGTGGGGTTACTTCAATACCTTACTCTCATCAATGGACAGATCATGGAAACACAAACTAAACAGAGACACAGTAAAACTAACAGAAGTTATGGACCAAATAGATTTTAACAGGTATCTATAGAATATTTCAACCCAAATCAAAAGAATATACCTTCTTCTGAGGACCTTATGATGCCTTTTCCAAAACTGACCAGATAATTTGTCACAAAACAGACCTCAGCAGATTTAAAAAGATTGAAATAATCCCATGCCTCCTATCAGAGCACTAGGGATTAAGGCTGCTCTTCAACAGCAACAAACACAGCAGAAAGCCCACATACATATGGAAGCTGAACAATGCTCTACTCAATAATATCTTGGTCAAGGAAGAAATAAGGAAAGAAATCCAAGACTTTTTAGAATTGAACAAAAATGAAGGCACAACATACCCAAACATATGGGATACAATGAAAGCAGTGCTAAGAGGGAAACTCATAACCCTGAGTGTCTCCACAAATAAACTGGAGAGAACATACACTATCAGCTTAACAGCACACCTGAAAACTCTAGAACAAAAAGAAGTTAATACACCCAAGAGGAGTAGAAAGCAGGAAATAAACTCAGGGCTAAAATCAACCAAGTAGAGACAAAAAAGAACCATACAAACAATCAGCAAAACCAGGAGCTGGTTCTTTGAGAAAATCAACAAGATAGATAAACCCTTAGCCAGACTAACCAGAGGACACAGACACAGTATCCAAATTAACCAAATCAGAAATGAAAAGGGCGAAATAACAACAGAAACTGAGCAAATTAAAAAAAAATCAGATTCTACTACAAAAGCCTATACTCAACACAACTGGAAAATCTGGATGAAATGGACAATTTCCTAGACAGATACTGAATACCAAAGTTAAATCAGGATCAGATAGACCATCTAAACAGTCCTATAATCCCTAAAGAAATAGAAACAGTCATTGAAAGTCTCCAAACCAACAAAAGCACAGAATTCTATCAGAAATGAAGACCTAATACCAATACTCTTCAAGCTATTCCACAAAATAGAAACAGAAGGAATACTACCCATCTTGTTCTGTGAAGCCAAAATTGCACTCATAACAAAACCACAGAAAAAGCCAACAAAAAAGAAAATTTCAGACCATTTTCCCTTGTGAATATCGATGTAAAAAATTATTCAATAAAATTCTTGCCCACCTTAGAAGATAGTGACAAAAGACCCGGAGTTCCTAAAATAGAGAATCGCCTACAAAATATTTCTTGAATGGCAATGATAAGTTAGGCCTTCCCTCATAAAGTACCAGGTGTGATTGTAAAATTGTACCTTTGGAAGCCTCAAGAACAGAAGCCAGGATGTTGTTTTTTAACCTTGGTGTGATATAGTACTATGCATTTGTATGTTTGACATGTATGGATGTGAACAATTCTAAATTTTCTTCAATTTTTTAATCTCTAAAATAGAAATAACAAATCCCTACCACATGAAAAATTATTTATATATGTTAGTGTATTCATTACGTTTCTTATTCTTGAGCCAAACTACCCAATAGAAGAAGCAATTTAAGGAATGAAGTGAGGGTTTTTTTGTTTGTTTGTTTTTTGTTTTGGCTCCTGATTCCAGAGGGTGGGAAAGCATGGTAGAATACCTCTTTAGCAGTGAAAATGTGTGGTCTAGCAACTCACATGCCTGCCTGAATAGGGAGCAGAAATCTCAGTTTGTAACCAGAAGCTGGTGTGAACATCATGGCCAACTCTTACTAGGCTTTTCTTGCTAGATAGGTCTGTTATACTACAGGGTTTTAAATCTCTGGTGATTGAGCATTCAAAAACCTGAGCCCATGGGACATATTTCACACTCAAACAATAATGATCTACCCTGGTCCAACAGGCTCATATCCATGACAATGAAGAATGAAACATCAAAAGTTCCCATAGTTTCACCAAAATTGAAATAATACAAACTCAATCTTTTCTGAGATTCCTGGTTAACTATTAATTAGGAACCTTCATAAATCCAGATATGAGTTATCTCCTTCCAATATATGACAGCATGAAATCAATATTCTCATTCTATAAGAAATGAAGGGAAGTGACACAATGAAATACTGGAAAAAAAAGTAGGAGTTAAATACAGCTCCATATTTAGCCCGTGTGCCATAGAGTGGCATCAGTTGGGTGGCATGCCCATTGGCATGTGAAGTACTTCTGCTATGCCCTTGTCATTTTTAAGATACATATCCTCTCACTTGGACTGAAGGCTATACCCAGTTTCTACAGCTTTACTTGGCAGGTGTTACATATTCTTAGACTCTCCAAATTCTTGGAGCATCTACTATAAGTACACATAGCACATAGCTCACTTAGAGGATCCATGAAAGTAATGAAAGTCTACTACATATTAGAGGACTCTTTACAGAGTTAACTGGGACTTTGGTAGATGCTCCAGTTATCCAGTCACTTTCATTTGTATTTTTTTTGAAAATGTATTTTTTCATGAAATATAATCAAATTATGTTTTCTCTTCCCCCATCTCTTCCAAGATCCTACTTTCTCACCCAAATTATGCTTCTGTTGGCATAGATCTATGTCTGGTGCCAAAATCTATATTAGTCAGAGTAACAGAACTAACAGAATGAATTTTTGTCTGTGTCTCTGTGTGTCTCTGTTTCTCTGTGTCCCTGTCTGCTGTCTGTCTGTCTGTCTGTCTGTCTGTCTCTCTCTCTCTCACTCTCTCTCTCTCTCTCTCTCTCTCTCTATATATATATATATATATATATATATATATATATATATATATATATATATATATATATATATATAAACATACATAACATACATTCATACACACACACATATGAGATTTTTTATCATGTCTTCTTACAAGGCATGTCCAGCTAGTCTAACAATGGATTATGACTTATGATGAACTGAATCTTCAAGAATCTAGTAGTTGTTCAGTCCATGACGCTGGATGTCTCAGTTGATCTTTAGTATATGCTAGAATCCCAATAAAATAGGCTTTAATGCTGGTGAAGGAATGGATTTGCTATCAAGGTGAGAGCAAGTAGGCAAATAGCAAAAGTTTCTGTCTTCTCTGGTCATATATAGTTTTCCAGGAAAAGGCATGGCCTAGATTAGAGGTAAGTTTTCAAGCTCAAAAGATCTGGGTAAAAGGTATGTCTTCCTACTTCAAAGATCTATATTAGAAGCATATCTTCGAACTTCCTGTTAAACAAAAGATTCACAGATTTACCTCTCCCATTTTGTGGGTTTTACTTAATTCCAGATGTTGACAACCAAGAATAGCCATTGCAGGGCCACACTCTCACTTGTGAAAAGCAACCACTAGCCTTGGAAACAGTTTGGTCTGTTTGGAAATTTACACAAACCCTAATCAATCTTGAATTTTGAATATAAAAACTACCAAGATTTGGGTAACACTGAGTTCTGATACCAGCAGTGGTTTCCAGGTGCCTGCATGAGTGAACCTGGGGGTACACTTGCCAATAGGCATGTTATACAGACAGTCTCTTCAAGGTTTTTACATGCGTTTCAGTTTAATATATTAAAGCTCTTGATTGCTAGACTGACTCTCAAGACACTTGGCTCAAACGAGATGCAAGCCTCAGTGGCTCCATCCAACTCCTTAAGACCTAGTGATTCACAGCTGTATAGATAATATTTAAGTACTGAAGAGACTGAAGTCTGATGTTTGTGGACAATGAGAGCATTGTTACTGCATTTCCTTGGGCAGAAAAGAGCTTGTACACCTGTGTTGGCAAATACTTCTCCAACTTTCCTCTATCTAAATCCCATGTAATTGCATATGCCACTTACCATGCATTGATGTAGGTCCTTCCTCATCATCTAGGGCATTCACAATTTAAAGGTATATCATCATCTGGCTTGCTGTGATGGCCAGCTTAAGAAGTATTCAGAAATTCAGAATCTCAGAAATATTCCATTCGATCAAAGACAAAACAATAATCATGTAAACATATTTACATATGGGAGGAGCAACTCTAAAATCAAAGAGGATTAATTATATTAAAAGTAGAAAAGGGACTGTAATACTTAAAATAAGCAGTGGTTTTTCCACATGTGTTATCTATGCATTAAAGGTATGAAAGTGCCAACAAATTCTGGACAATCACTCTCTGAATTAATGATGAATAAAAATTAACTATGAAAATATGAACAAGAAAAAATACATAGAAGTCATCTCTGATTTTACTAACACTAATATGCAAGTTTATCATTAATGTATTTTATATAAAAGACAATTAATATCTCACTAATATATGACATTGATATATTTAGAAGGCTTATGAGTATATTACTATTATAGATAATATTTGACATGCAGTAGTATAATTATAAGTATTATCTATAATAACATATCATTTTATATATCGGTTGTTAATATTAACTGTTAAATCGCAATGACAATAATACAGTAGATATGCATTCACTGTTCTTACTATATACATGGCAGTACTGTTTGATTTTTCTGATATACTTTTTAATAAAATTTGTTTTGATAAATTTTTGATAAATCTTGTTTTATTTATTTATTTTTTTAATACATAAGAAACTGTGGCCTCATTGTTCTTCTGAATGTGTTAAGTCAGAATTTCTTGACTGGAATATGTTGCCTGCACTGTCAAGATTGTTATGAAATACTCCTATGTCGAGCACTTGATAATATTAAGCATTTTAATATTATCAGAAGGAGATGTGGGTTCTGCATAACTCATGGCAAGTACCTGTTGAATACAGACTGAGTGCTCGGATGCAGTAACTGTTTAGTTGTCACTCACTTCAGTACTTCTTGTGACCATGACAATTGCTCAAGGCAGTCACTCAGAAACATGGGCTCGTTCTGTCCAGTGGACTTCTTTATCATGTTCTAAAATTTCCTACTGCATGTTCTACATCTGACAGTTCTAGGAGCGAAGAAAGAGAGTATGTAGGGTTACCGTGGACTTTTCTTAATCTGGTCTCTCATGTCAATTACCATTCCTGCACAGAAGTTAGTCCCATGATTCATCTGACTTAAGAAATGATGAGATGCAGGTTGAGTTTCTAGGAGGAAAATAAAATAAGAGTTTGTATCCAACTAGGAAGAGAATAAAATAGGAGTTTGTATCTACCAGATCATTCCTCTGTCCTAAGTCTTTATTGAGTTTTCTTTTAAAGTTGGATGGAGGACAAACAACTGACATTTAGAGTAAAGCACAGCTTCAAGTGTTTTCTGAGAACATTTTAAATAGAACTTCTTGGGTGAAGGATAGCAATGGTCACTTCTAAACCAGTTTCACATAGGATTTAGATGGGAAGTTTCAGATGAGTAGATGTAACATGTATGAGGACAATTGTATCAGAAAGCATCAAGACACAAGCCAACAAAAACAAGGAAAGAAATGAAGATGTCTCATTTAATTCTGGAACATTTATAGAACCTGGGCTTCTCTTGCCTTTTTTCTTTCTGTTTTAAAAATACTTTTTATTTGCTGAAAGCTATATAACACACACACACACACACACAAAATCATGACAATAACCCATTTGAGTCCCTCAAGCACCCCAACATATCTCCCTCCCAACTTCGTGACCTCTTTTAAAACTGTTTGTTTTTATTTTTTTAACACACCAAATCTAATTAGTATTGTTAAATGTGCATGGGAATAGGATCATCTGATGGATCATGAACAATTTACCAATAATCACCTACCCCAACCAATATGACTCACCTTCCACAGCAGCCACCAATGGCCAACATCTAATTTAGAGTCAGGGATTTATGAGCCTTACCCAGATTCTTGCTGAAATTTTGAACTTGCTTGGGCGGTGTAGTTCCTGTGCAGTAAACACAGCTTTTAAAACTTTACGCATGCAGCTGTTGTGATTTGTCTAGAAGTCATCTTACAGCTTTCTTCCCCATCGGCCAGCCTTTCTGACCCCTCTTCTGTGACGCTTTCTGAGCCTTGGACAAAACAAGCTTGATGTAGATGGCCCATCCACAACTGAGCACTCACTCGGTGTCGTTTACTGTTGACACTTTAATTGAGCAGTCCTGAATCTCTGTATTAACTACTACATACTGCAAAAGGAAGTCCATATTACCAAAGTTGAGAGAGCAGCACAAATTAAACTGTATGGACAAATATTTAAATGTACGTTGACATTCTGGTTCAAACATATTCAAGTGACCATAGAGATTAATAAAATGCTTAGACGTAGTGCTTTATGTTAAGTCACAGAACCTGAGAACGAATGAGACAGAAATATACTTTATTTAGATTGTGTGGTAATTAGAGAAATATCAGGGGAAAGGACATGTAAGAAGAGTCTGGAAGGATGAAAACAGATAAAGTATAAAAGCTAAAAGCGTGAGAAGACTGTCCAGAGAGAAAGATGTGTATATTCAATGTGGAATCCCCCTGGCCAAGTTTCTTGGTCTGCTGGTGGCCCAGTTTGCTGAGAACTTGGTGAACAGGGCTGAGATTGACAACAGATGTTTCTAGACAGTTAATGAGGAGAAAATCTTGCAAGACCATGGAACACAGCCTGGCCTTTGGGTTTTGATAGCCATGGGATGGGTAATTGTGTGCAGGCTTTTCAGAAGGGAAACAGCTTAATGAATTCTGTGTTTAGGAAAACTCCCAACCTTTGCTTAGTTAAAGTCTCACCTTTCTTACACTTATTTTAAAACATTTTTAAAGAGCTTTGGTACCCATACACCCTCATGAGTCTTTCCCCTTCCAGCTTTCTCAGTGAGATGTTGATGCAGGTTTTGCATCAGCCAGTGGTGAGATTCAGACATGTCTCCACAAGAAGTCAGATTCCTCCAGGGATCAATAGGTTGATTGCTAAGAGTGTGTGGGTAAAATTGCCTGCAGTTCAAAATTCAGAGTAGAGACTGTTTATAGGGATACAATGAGTCTGGGACAGGTCCAAATCATTCAAGACCTCAGCCTCTTAAATGAGGTTGGAACTTGTAGCGTAAGAAGTTTCCATGTGGTAGAGCCAGTAGACACAGGTTTATTGTTTTTTGAAAGCCCAAATTACAAACTTGTAATTAGAAAAATGAGTCTACCTCTTCTTTCAGTTCTATGACTCCATTTGATACAGACCCATGTAGGCCTTATATATGCCGTCTCCATCTCTGTGAGTTCAAACATGCATCCATCCTGTTAATTCTAATAGCCTTCTTTCCTTGGTCTCCTGGGTCTCCTCTCGCTCTTACATTCTGTCTCCTTCTCCTCAGAGTTTCGTGAACCTTGAGAGGATGGTTTTAGAGATGTCCAGTTTAGGGCTGAGTGTTCCAATGTCTCTCATTCTCTGCACAAGGTCTTATGGGTCTCAGTATTTATTATTATCTGCTGCAGGAGGAAGCTACTTTGATGGAAACTGAGCAAAGCACTGATAGATGATTAATTTTCATGGTACATTCTTTTAGTAGAAAGAAGGTGAGATTCCTGTATGCTGCAAAATGTTGGGTCCTGCTTATGTATCTAGTTTGATAGTTTATGTCTTTTTAATGGAGAATTGAGTCCATTGATCTTAAGAGATATTAAGAAGAAGTGATTGTTGCTTCCTGTTATTTTTGTTATTGGAGGTGGATTTATGATTTTGTGGCTGTCTTCTTTTTGGTTTTTTAAGAGAAGATTAATTTCTTGCTTTTTCTAGTGTGTAGTTCCCCTCATTTTGTTGGCATTTTCCATTCATTATCCTTTGAAGGGCTGGATTTTTGGAAAGATATTGTGTAAATTTGCTTTTGTTATGGAATTCCTTGATTTCTCTATTCATAGTAATTCAAAGTTTTGCTGGGTACAGTAGCCTGGGTTGGCATTTGTCTTCCCTTATGGTCTGTATGACATCCCTACGGATCTTCTGGCTTTCATAGTCTCTGGCGAGAAGTCTGATGCAATTCTGATAAGTCTGCCTTCATTTGTTACTTGACCATTTCCCCTTACTGCTTTTGATATTATTTCTTTGTTTGGTGTATTTGGTGTTTTACTTATTATGTGACAGGAGGAATTTCTTTTCTGGTCCAATCTATTTGGAGTTCTGTAAGGTTCTTGCATGTTTACGAGCATCTCTTTCTTTAGGTTAGGGAAGTTTTCTTCTATAATTTTGTTGAAGACATTTATTTGCCCTTTAAGTTGGAAGTCTTCACTTTCTTCTATACCTATAATCCTTAGGTTTGGTCTTATCATTTTGTCCTGGATGTTTTGGTTTAGAAGCCTCTTGCATTTTTGCATTTTCTTTGACTGTTGTGTCAATGCTTTCTATGGTATCTTCTGCATCTGAGATTCTCTCTTCTATCTCTTGTATTCTGTTGTTGATGCTTGCATCTATGACTCCTGACTTCTTTCCTAGGTTTCCTATGTCCAGAGTTGTTTACCTTTGTGATTTCTTTATTGTTTCCTACCTATATTTTTAGGTTCTGAATAGTTTTGTTCAGTTCCTTCACCTGTTTTGTTGTGCTTTCCTGTAATTCTCTAAGGGATTCTACCTGTTTACCCGTGTTCTCTTGTATTTCTTTAAGGCAGTCATTTATGTATATCTTGAAGCTCTCTCAGTACCATGAGCTGTGATTTTAAATCTAAATCTTGCTTTTTTCAGTGTCTTGGGGTATCTAGGACTTGCTCTTGTGGGATAATTGGGTTTTGATGGTGCCATGTTGCCTAGATTTCTGTTGGTCATGTTCCTATGTTTTCCTTTTGCAATCTGGTTATCTCTGGAGTTAGTTGATCCTGCTGTCTCTGACTGCTGTTTGTCTCTCCTCTTGGCCTGCAAGCCTGTCTCAGCACCCCTGGATGACTGGCTCTCCCTTGACACAGAGTGCTGTTGTGCTGCCCAGCTCCTGGGTGCAGGTGGAGCCTGGACTGACCCTGTCCCAGCTTCTCTGCCACTCCTGTATTCTCTGTGTTCCTGATTGTACCCACCTTCCCAGGCTCTGGAGAAAAGATGGAGGCCCCACCTTCAAACCAATAGTCAAATCACTCCCTGCAGAGCAGTTCTCCTCTGGCAGGATTGGTGGACAGATGACTGTGGTGCTGTCCAGCTCCTGCATGCAGGTGCAGCCTATAAGGACTCTGGCCCAGCTGCTCAGCTGCTCCTTATGTTCCCTGCACACCTGGCTGTACCCACCTCCCAACTTCTTTTAAAAAGACATCCATTTTTCTATGTTGTGATAAAAGCAATATCTTACGTTTGACAAATTTTCACACCTAAATGTCAGCAAAAATTGACACAGATTTATACCTGGTTTGTAGTTTTCTTACTCTACCCACATGATTATAAACCTGAATATTAAAAGAACCATACATATTCTATTAAGACAGCTGATGTGTCACATACAATAGTGTGTCATCAGTTCATA
Source organism: Apodemus sylvaticus (assembly GCF_947179515.1). Classification (NCBI taxonomy): domain Eukaryota; kingdom Metazoa; phylum Chordata; class Mammalia; order Rodentia; family Muridae; genus Apodemus; species Apodemus sylvaticus. The sequence continues at coordinate 25,013,790 of NC_067488.1, read as the reverse complement.
ATGCAAAAGGATTGTTTCTAGAAGCCACTCTTATACTTTGTAGATAGTGGTTCCTAAATAAGTATAGAGTATAATCTCCAAACATTAAATAATTACTTTACAAAATAGTCTTAACAATTTAATTTCTCCCAAGTGTACTTAGTAATGGCAATATCCCATTTATTACTATTTATGTGTATAGAATATTTACATATTATAAATATTTATTGTGTTTATCTGTGTAGAATATGTACATGTTTATATGTACAGAAGTATATATTTATATGCTAGGGATATATTCATATTGAATAAAGATATATATATTCATATAATTCGGAGTGTCGTGTATGTGAGACAGAGGGTCATACTAGCTAGTAGCAAGTTTTAACCATTTATTTAATCATATGGTTTTGATATTATAAGATATAGACTATCTAAATACATTATTGAGGTTTCTGGTAGTGTTTAAATATACATCAGCTTTTCTAAAATGCTAGAGATTTCTGTGTAAAATAGATGATGCTTTCCATTCTTAGGAAGATTAAATGGAATAAACCCTGGTCTTGGCCTTCTCAGGGTGACACATCTCTGAGTGGATTGGGAAATGGTTTTTTCCATGTAGTTACTAGCTTTTCTTATAGTGCTCATGAAACGAAATAATTTGACCTGCCACTTTCAATTACTAATTTCTTCTGCACGCTGTCTCAGTGGGGAGTCACACAGGTTCTCTAGAACAAAATGAACATATTGAAAAACTATCCCCTATTAAAAAATGTGGTACAGAGCTGAACAAAGAATTTTCACATGAAGAACTTTGGATGGCTGAGAAGCACCTTAAGAAATGTTCAACTTCATTAGTCATTAGGGAAATGCAAATCAAAATAACCCTGAGATTTCAACTCACACCAGTCAGAATGGCTAAGATTAAAAACTCAGGAGACAGCAGGTGTTGGCGAGGATGTGGAGAAAGAGGAACACTCCTCCACTGCTGGTGGGGTTGCAAGATGGTACAACCACTTTGGAAATCAGTCTGGCAGTTCCTCAGAAAAATGGACATGACACTTCCAGAGGACCCTGCTATACCTCTCCTGGGCATATACCCAGAGGATTCCCTGGTATGCAATAAGGACACATGCTCCACTATGTTCATAGTAGCCTTATTTATAATAGCCAGAAGCTGGAAAGAACCTAGATGCCCCTCAATGGAGGAATGGATACAGAAAATGTGGTATATTTACACAATGGAATACTACTCAGCAATTAAAAGCAATTAATTCATGAAATTCTTTGGCATATGGTAGGAACTGGAAAACATCATCCTAAGTGAGGTAACCCAATCACAAAAAATACACATGGAATGCAGTCACTGATAAGTGGATATTAATTAGCCCTGAAGCTCTGAATTCTCAAGACATAGTTAGCATATCAAATGATACCCAAGAAGAGGGAAAGAGAGGGCCCTGGCTCTGAATAAAGTTGATCCAGCATTCTAGGGGAATACAAGGACAGGGAAATGGGAGAGGGGTGATTGTGAAATGGGTGGAGGGAAGAGGGCTTATGAGACTGATGGGGAGGGGGGAACCGGGAAAGGGGAAAGCACTCAGAATGTAAACAAAGAATATAGAAAAAAAAGATACATTATATACCTGTGAGAAAATGTCAAAGAATAAATAAAAGAATATTTTTAAAAGAAAAAAAAAAGAAAAACTATCATAAACTGAGATAAAATTCTTCCTCCTTCTCAAGGCTTTTTGAGAGATTATAAATACCCCACCCCATCTTTTACTGAACTGAAAAATACCAAGCTTCTGTTGGTATCTTTCACTGGAATTTTATCAGAAATGTTGGTAATGCCCATGTTCTTTGCAAGTTATAAAGACAAGCTGCATCGCGTCATAATGAATTTGAACACAGACGGTTGATAATAAACCTTATCCACAGTGTCACTATGATGGTTAAGCATCACTGTCAACTTTACTTGAATTACAATTACCATGCATACAGGTCTCTGGGTTTATCAGTGTGTTTCCAGAAGAGTTTAACTTACGAAAGATAACTTAGGAGAGATCGGCTGCAAACCAGACAGTAAGCTAAGTCATTCATTGCTCTTTCCATTCCAGTCACACACACAATAATCCCAGAGGCCTCATGCACCTACCAACAGGATTTCCTAGCCATAATAGACTGTAGAGTCAAACTTTGACTCTATATTAACACTTCATCTACTTGCCCTTGTAAGTATTTTGTCACAATGATTTTAATATATGCATAATTCAGTGGAACCAATCATCTTTCTAAACAATTATGTGCCTGTCTAAAATTGAAAGTAGTCTAATGTCAATCTGATAAAACACCTGCATCTATAAGCTTGAGGATAGTACACCTTCATGCCAATACCAGATGTTTCACATCTATAAGAACTGTACCTTACCTCAACATTTTAGGTGGATTATTTAAGAGTCAACTATGACCTTCAGTTGAACCAGTACCATTTGTTGAAGAGGCTATCTTTTTTCCACTGGATGGTTGATCCTTTATCAAAGATCAAGTGACCATAATTCTGAAGGTCCATTTCTAGATCTTCAATTCTATTCCATTGATCTACTTGCCTGTCACTGTACAAATACCATGCAGTTTTTAACACAATTGCTCTGTAGTACTGCTTGAGGTCGGGGATACTGATTCTCCCAGAAGATCTTTTACTGTTGAGAATAGTTTTACCTATCCTGGGTTTTTTGTTATTCCAGATGAATTTGAGAATTGTTCTTTCTAAGTCTATGAAGAATTGAGTTGGGATTTTGATGGGGATTGCATTGAATCTCTAGATTGCTTTTGGCAAGATGGCCATTTTTACTATATTAATCCTGCCAATCCAAGAGCAAGGAAGACTTTTCCAACTTCTAAGGTCTTCTTAGATTTCTTTCTTCAAAGACCTGAAGTTCCTGTCATACAGATCTTTCACTTGTTTGGTTAGAGTCACACCAAGATACTTTATATTGTTTGTGGCAATTGTGAGGTGTATCATTTCCATGATTTCTTTCTCAGCCTGTTAATCCTTTGAGTGTAGGAATGCTACTGATTTGCTTGAATTAATTTAATAACCAGCCACCTTGATGAAGTTGTTTATCAGTTGTAGGAATTCTCTGATGTTTTGTGCCATGTTTATATAAACAACAAGTTCTCTATGTCCCAGCATGTGACATCAAACTCATGTTTATACAGAAAGCACTAGTTAGAAAAAGTGGGTTACAAATGAATGAATGAAATGAAATGAAATAAGTTGTAGTGATATTTCAGAGGAAAAATTAACCTAGCAAGTTAGTGATCATGGAGCTGTGATTCTAATCAAGACCTTCTGTCTTCAAGAATTTGTATATTTTAAGGCTTCTGGGTTTAAATTAAAATAACTTACTACAGTTCACAGTTAGAATTGTTTGTACTTAACTAGTCAAGGCTGGGAAATATTTTTTAGAAATTTCATTTCCAAAAGCAGCATAAGGATAAATATTGTCCCTGCTTCATTTTCAGCCCTCAACAGCATGCTCTGGTCTTTCCTCACCTTTGTGGGAAGAAAGTAAGAAAGATATGTACAATAATAAAAGTTTGAAATGTGTAAGTTTGACTCATTATTTATTTCCTGAGGATTTCTCAAATAAATTAAAAATATATAAGCACATGAAAAAATAGTTGTCTCAAAACAACCTATGAAATAACAAAACACATGCATAAATAAATGACTGGAGTTTACAAAGATTGAGTAACACGAACAAGTTAAATAGAAAGAGGATCAAAACGTGACATCGTGCCTCTCTGACCTGAAGAGTCCTTCTCTGAACTATACACTAAACAGTCTTATGTTCACTGAGATGAAAACCCAGTGTCGATCTTCTGCTGATGTACTTCATTTCCTTTATCACTTCTCAAGGACTGTCTGGTGTGCTGTGTTTGCTATACTTGTTAGAGCTTGAATAGCCCGCATTTATCATTTAAGTGCACTACATAATGAAACCTGAAAAGTCAACCTAATTGCTTCTGTCACTGTGATTACCTGAAAAATGTACTTAACACTTCCCCCTTGCCATGTTTATATAAACAACATACAGAAAAATTATCACTAGGTATATATATATATATATAGTCCCCAGGAGAGTTTCTGGCAGAAAGATTATGATATTCTTATAGAATACATGATATATCATAGGGTCTGACCTCTGTGTACCTCTCTGATCTTGGCATCCTCTACTCCACCCAGTTCCTCTGCAACTTCTTAAGTGTAATCTCAGAGAATGTTCACTAGCAGCCATGTATGTTCATCGCTTTGCTTTGTAAGTTCTCTGGTGTTATTAGAGGCTCATTGAGAAATACCTAAAGGTGTAGCTAGGGTCTGAATAAATGCTCTTACCAGTTCATGAGCTCTAGACAATGAGCAAAAAGAGCCAGTGTTCAGAGAAAATCCTTCCTTTTTACACATCTCAATAGACCTTTCTACATAGGTCATGGATGATGGTGGGTCAAGGTGTCTGGAGATGACAACAGATAGTACATAAAGCTCTCAGTGATTCAAGTTTCTGGGCTTTCATAAAAGGGTAACTTTTCTCATATCTGCCTCATGAAAGGCCTTAATTCTTCATGCCACTGTATTTTTCTTTCAGTTTGACATTTTCAACTATGTAAAGCAGAGAAATAAAATTCATTGAAGCACTAAGTTCTAAATAATTAACCAACACATATATGAATTGTCTCCATGGCAATTTGTGCATGTAATAATTGGGACCAATGGTATTTCCTTCAGGATTTATCACTGGCCCTTAAGCTGTAGTCCAGGCAGCTTCCCTTTTGACAATGGTGATGTTATATCACTCACGGGTTTGTTTTCAGTGGAATTCTCTCATGTGTTGCCCTTCTTTGATAACTCTTTATGGAAAGAGGCACTGAGATTCAATCATCTCTTTCTTCTTCTCTGGCAAAGGACAGACAAAAGAAAAATTGAGACACATGTAAGCAGAGGAAAGAAATTTAGAGGAGAAAGAATAGTCTGGGTAATTTGGAATTTATTAATATCATGGTTTTATTTTAAGCCTGGGAAGGGAGTGGGACGAGAAAGATTCAGAATGATCCTAAAGGGCATGCACATATAGGAGGAGAATACAGAGAGGCATGAAGAGAGATTCACTGTAGATAAACTCGGAAAGCCAGAGAAACATGGATTTCTGCCAGAAAAGAAGTATGTGACAGCCTGCTCTCACAATCTTTCCATAGTGATGAAATGATGTACCTTAGAACATAAATATTTGGCAAGAATGCTTATGGTACCACCTCAAGTTGCTTCTCTGATTCAGTTTAGATTTGTATTGCCTTACCAGCCTCCTCAGAGAACCAGAGGCAAGCAAGGCTCAGAAAACATACTGAGAGTGGAATTTTGAATTCTTCTGTGTGGGCTGAAGTACATAACTCAGCCTAAACAAGTATTAGCATGTCCCACCCTGGGATGTTATATGCAGTAATGAATAAATCCTTACGATCAAGCCCTCTGTAAATATGAAGTGCCATTGAGATGTAGAGTAACACACTGGACATCTTTGTTTTCCATCAGACACATCCCATGAGATGTGTTCTTCCTTCCAGAATATGCACACCCCACAAAGAGTGCATCTGGAGACTCTGACTCTGCCAAGAGTTCAAAAGCAAATTGTTCTAAGGTGAACAGCTGAGAGCGAGTGTGCAAAGGTAGTAAAAGACATGTATCTCTGCTGCCTGGAGGTTAAAGGTACACCAACTTGTACAATGAAGTAGGTGTTTTCTCCAGGGAGAATGAGAGGAAGAAACATTTCTGGTTACTCTTCCCCCAAGCCCCTTTGCTTACCCTCCAAGAAAAAAATTGCGCTCGATTAATGGAGCTGTAACTTTGTTTTGATTTCCTGAGTGGTCTTGTGTTACCTAATATCTGGCTTGCTTCCCTAGATGGTTCTTTCTTAGATCTACCCAGCAAAAATCATACTTAAGCTATTTTCATTAGGAACTGAGAAGTACATGATCATAAATGGCCTCATGAAATGTCATGATTAGGAAAGATCAAAGGCCCAGCTTCACTGGTGTTGCCTGCTTCTCTCTACTTTGCCTTTGCCCGTCAACCCTCTGAACCTGACCAAACCCAGCTCTCCAGCATTTGCACAATCTGGAAAAGATAACTTCTCCAGAGACGTCTGACTTTTCTTGAAAGCACACAGCTTGCAGGTTTTTGTTGTGGCCCACGTCACAGTCCCTGAGCTGAATGGTCTGTCTGTTCCCTAAAGAGAACCTGTATTTGGTCACTGTAGCTGCTTTTACAATGACTTCTAGGGCTAAACAGGATTTGAATTAACACTGTGGCTAAGGCAATTCTCTGAGCCAGCTGTTCCTTGGCACACTGAGTCATTTCAGACGCACTCCTGACCAAATCCAAAGCTGTGCACCGTAATTGTGCTGGAAGGATGTTCTTCTTCGTGGCAGACCTTAGTTTAAATTCTGGCTCTTAACCTCTCAGAGCCTTGCATTCTTAAATATAAGTTTAAGGTATTGCTAGTCACCTCCAAGAATGGTTATTAATCCTAAAGGAGACAATGTTTAGAAAATAAACAGAAGAATACCTGGCCACAAAGCTCCCAATACATTATGACTCCATCTGTTTACCCTTTCAATGCTTTCTTAATGTTCTAGAAAAGAGGTCTATGCAAACTCTGATATGCTAATTCTTTTCTAAAAACTGTTTCCAATTGCTCAGCCAGAGTTGCCTCTAACTTTCCTTTTGGATTCAAACTCCAATGAGGAGTGGAGGATGTTTTCTTGGATTAGCAGTTTGGAGCCAGGCAAACCTCAGTCCTTCCCACAAGCTCAGAGAAAAGGATGTCTGCTCCCAGTCTGAACAGCAAGAGGCAGAGTGGAAAATCTAGCTTACTGCACTACTGCACGAACTGAGACAGTGTAGAGTTGTGGTAAGGTTTTTCTCATTCTTTTTCAAAGGACTTATTTTTATACTATTATTTTTGTGTATGTATGTCTGTTTGAGGGAATGCCACATGTGTACTCAAAAGCCAGAAATATCATCAGCTACTTTGGAAATGGAGTTAGAAGTGGTTGTGATCCACTGACATGGATGCTGGGATTCAAACTAGGGTCTTTTAGAAGAGTAGTAAATGCTTTCAGTCCCTAAAACATATCTCCAATCTCCCTTTAAAAAAATACACACATATATGTATATACACATATATTTGCATTGATAAATAACTTTTATGTAATAATGCTTTGACGTTGGAACAATATATGTGTATGTGTGTGTGTGTGTACACATTTCAAACACACACACAATCACCACAACCAATTTCAACCATTAAGTGGAGTTTGGATATTTTCATTTTTTTTCTTTTGGGGGGGGAAGAAAACGCTTATTTTATTTTATAGTTTGAAGTCTATTACACAGGGAAGTTAGAGCAGGAACTCAGAGCAGGGACCTGGAGGAAGGAGTTGAGGCAGAGGCTATGGAAGAGTTCTGCTTCCAGGTTTGCATTCCACAGCTTGCTCCGTCTACTTCTCTCTCTCTCTCTCTCTCTCTCTCTCTCTCTCTCTCTCTCTCTCTCTCTCTCTCTCTCTCTTTCTGATATTTTCTTTATTTATATTTCAAGTGTTATCCCCTTTCCCATTTCCCCTCTCGCAGAAAACCCCTATCCGATCCTCCCTCCCACTGCTTCTATGAGGGTGTTCCTCTACCCACCCCACTTCCACCTCCTTCCCAGATTCAATCCCCCTACTCTGGGACATCTATCAAGCCTTCTTAGGACCAAAGACCTCTCTTCCCATTGATGCCTGAGAAGGCAATCCTCTGCTACATATGCATTTGGAGCCATGTGTACTCCTTGGTTGATGGCTTAGTCTCTGGGAGCTCTGGGGGGTCTGGTTAGTTGATATCGTCGTTCTTCCTATGAGGGTGCAAACTCCTTTAGCTTCTTTGTCCTTTCTGTAATTCCTTCATTGGGGACCCTGAGCTCAGTTCAATGGTTGGCTAGGAGAACATGTTTCTGTATTTTCAAGGCTCTGCAAGGCCTCTCAGGAGACAGCCAGATCATGTTCCTTTCAGTGAGTATTTCTTGTCATCCACAATAGTGATGGGTTTGGGGCCTGTATATGGGACGAACGCCCAGGTGGGACAGCCTCTGAATGACCTTTCCTTAAGTCTCTGCTCTACGCTTTATCTCCATATTAACTCCTGTAAGTATTTTGTTCCCCTTCTCAGAAGAACCAAAGCACCCACAATTTTGTCTTCCTTCTTCTTGAGCTTCATGTGGTCTATGAATTATATCTTGGGTATTTAGAACTTCTTGGCTAATATTCACTTATCAGCGAGTGCGTACCATGCATGTTCTTTTGAGATTGGATTACCTCATTCAGGACGATATTTTCTAGCTCCATCCATTTGCTTAAGAATTTCATGAATTCATTGTTTTTAGTAGCTGAGTAAATGTACCACATTTTCTGAATCCATTCCTCTGTTGAGGGACTTCTGGGTTCTTTCCAGCTTCTGTCTATTACAAATAAGGCTGTTATAAATATAGTGGAGCATGTGTCCTTAGTACATGTTGGAGCATCTTCTGGGTATATGCTCAGGAGTGATACAGCTGGGTCCTCAGGTTGTGAGGAACCCCCAAACTGATTTCCAGAGTGGTTTTACCAGCTTGCAATTCCACCAGAATGGAGAATTGTTACTCTTTTTCCACATCCACTCCAGCATTTGGTGTCCCCTGAGTCATTGATCTTGGCCATTCTGACTGGTGTGAGGTGGAATCTCATGGTTGTTTTGATTTGCATTTCCCTGATGAATAAGGATGTTGAATATTTCTTTAGGTGTTTCTCAGATATCCGGTATTCCTCAGTTGAGAATTCTTTGTTTAGCTCTGCACCCCATTTTTAATAGGGTTATTTGGTTCTCCAAAGTCTAACTTCTTGAGTTCTTTCTTTATATTTGATATTTGCCCTCTATTGTATATAGGATTGGGAAAGATCTTTTCCCAATCTGTTGGTGGCTATTTTGTCCTATTGACAGTGTCCTTTGCCTTACAGAAGCTTTGCAATTTTATGAGGTCCCATTTGTCAATTCTTGATCTTAGAGCATAAGCCACTGGTGTTCTTTCTATTCAGGAAATTTTACCCTGTGCCCATGTGCTCAAGATTCTTCCCCACTTTCTTCTCTTCTATTAGATTTAGTGTATCTGGTTTTATGAGGAGGTTCTTAGACTTAAGCTTTGTATAGGGAGATAAGAGTGGATGAATTTGCATCCTTCTACATGTTGACTGCCAGTTGACTCTGCAATTTTTTTTGAAAATGTTGACTTTTTTTCCACTGTATGGTTTTAGCTCCTTTGTCAAATATCAAGTGACCATAGGTGTGAGGGTTCATTTCAAGGTCTTAAATTCTATTCCATTGAGCTACCTGCCTGTCACTGTACCAATACCATGCAGTTTTTTTTTTTTATCACTTTTTCTCTGTAGTATAGCTTGAGGTCAAGTATGGGGATTCTGCCAGAGGTGCTTTTATTGTCCAGAATAATATTTGCTGTCCTGGGTTTTTAGTCACACAAAGGTACTTTATATTATTTGTGACTATTGTAAGGAGTGTCTGTCCCTAATTTCTTTCTCAGCCTCTTTATCCTTTGAGTATAGAAACACTACTGATTTCTTTGAGTTAATTTTATATTCAGCCAATTTGCTGAAGTTTTTCTCTGGTCGAGTTTTTGGGGTCACCTAAGTATACTATTATGTCATCTGCAAATAGTGATATTTTGACTCCTCATTTCCAATTTGAATCTTTTTGACCTCCTTTTGTTGCCTAATTGCTCTGGCTAGGACCTCAAGTACTATATTGAACAGGTAGATAGAGAGTGGACAGACTTATCTAATTGGTCCTGCTGTCTCTGGCTGGCGCTTGCCCCTCCTGTGGGCCTGCAAGTCTGCCTCAGCAGCCCTGGGTGACTGGCTCTCCCTTGGTACAGAGTGCTGTGTCACTGCCCAGCTCCTGGGTTCATGTGGAGCTGGGACTGACCTGTCCTAGCTGCTCTGCCACTCCTGTGTTCTCTGTGCTCCTAGCTGTACCTGCCTGTTCAGTCGCTGAAGAGCAGATGGCAAGACATTTTCACAAGTGAAAAAGGAGAGTGATTTCTTAGCATTCTTGTGGAAATCACATTTTACTTGGCCAATTTCTTTTTTCCATATTTGTAGTGTCCATAGCTTTGATATATTGTAACAATAATAAAATAAAACTGTAGCAGATGATCTTTTTGTGTTGCCACCAATTGTCATCATCAAATTGCAAAGAACTCCAGGTGTTCACCCCTCCCAGGCACTGTATAAGAAAGACACATAATAATGCTTACAAATATTAAGAAAAGAAGAGTGCACTCACTACATTCCTCTGGGTTAGTCACTTCTCAGACATTACCCCATGCAATATTTGCCTTAGCCCTAAGAATTAATGTGGTTATCATTCATACTTTTTAGACAAGGAAATCATCCTCAAGAAAATAAATTTCCTTCCTGGGGTGCCATAGATGTTAACAACAAAACAGCTTCAAATTTTCTCTCTGAATGACTTCAGGTTCTTGAATAATTAACTCTCTAATCTACCCACCTGCTTTATTTCATTATCTATCTGTCTATCATGTCTCTCTCTCTCTCTTTCTCTCATTTGTGTGTCTATCTCTGTTTATATCTATATCTATATCTATATCCATATCCATATCCATATCCATATCCATATCCATATCCATATCCATATCCATATCCACATCCCTATCCTTATCCCTATATCTATATCTATATCTATATCTATATCTATATCTATATCTATATCTATATCTATATCTACATCCATATCCATATCCATATCCATATCCATATCCCTATCCCTATCCCTATCCCTATCCCTATCCCTATCCCTATCCCTATATCTATCCCTATATCTATATCTATCCCTATATCTATATCTATATCTATATCTATATATCTGTCTATCTATCTATCTATCTATCTATCTATCTATCTATCTATCTATCTATCTATCTACCTATGCATCATGTATCCATCTATCTATACTTTCTTTTCTCCCTCTATTACCCTGACAGATACTGAAACAGGCTACCAGGAACATGAATCATTTGTCTGACACCTTTCTTAAGTTTATGGACTCCATAAGAGACATTACTGTCTCTATTCCACTTTTCCACTGCATCAAAGGAACTTGAAAATAAATCAAAAAGCAAGATCTTAAACTTATGCCTCCCATTGAATTTTTTCCAAAGGCAACTAGACATGTGCAGTGAAGAATGATAGGATAAACACATCAGAAATGTACACAGAGAGAAACAGAGCTCACAGATTTTTGTCAAATCTATCACATTTGTACTTTAAAAATTTTTGTATAAACATCTTTATCTTGCTTCTTATTTATAAAATGTAAAACTTCTTTATTTGTAACATATAAATGAGTTAATAAATTGCAACTATTAATCGTCTGAGGTTGCTAGAGACCGTTTTGTACTATAAATATACTTATATAATAAATAATTTTATTTTATCTATCAGCATCTTTTGTAGACATTTTTTCCTTTTATTTATTCTTCTCATATATTGTGTCCAAACCAGTTTCCCCTCCTTCCTCTCCCCCCAGTCTCTCTCCCATACCCCTTTCTCCTACTAGATCTATCCCTCCTTTCTCTCCCTTCACAAAAGAGCAGGCCTTCCAGATCATTAACCAAAATGGCAAAATAAGACACAATAAAATTAAGTACATATCTTCACATCAAGGCAGGATTAAGCAACCTAGAAGGGGAAAATGGTTCCAAAGATAGGCAAAAGTGTCAGAGACAGTGCCCCCTCATTAGGAGTTCTGCAAGAACCCCAAGCTACGTAAGCATAAACTATTTGCAGAGGACCTAGGTCAGATCCATACAAGGTTCCTGATCTCTGTGAGCCCAATTTAGTTCAGTCCAATTTAGTTCCATAGGCCAAGTTCTTATGATGTTCTTTCTCCCTCTGGTACAGTCAATCTTTCTTCCTATGCCTCCACAGTATTCACAGAGCTCTCCCTAATATTTGGCTGTTGGAATCTGCATCAGGAGACACGCTCTTTGAAGACAAGTTGGGAATGACATTTTTATTTTATTTTTTAATCTATCTCCCTATTTATTTATTTATTTATAGTTCTGAGTATATCATAGTGCATCATCATTTTATAATTAAAGGGATATAGTAATATGGAGTTTTCTGTGCTAAGTTTAATGGGCACGAGACTGCAGATATCTGTTTAAATATCATTCTGGACATGTCTTTGATTTATATTATATCTCTATGATTATTTTTATTCTGGGTTAATATCTAATGAGCATCATGAGTCATACTTCTGCAGTGTGGGCTGGCTTCATAGATTTTGCTGAAGGCACAATTAAAATAAAGGAATAAACAAGAAACTATGGTCTGGACCAGAGGTAAATGGTGTTTATAGCCATGTCTAATGACATGAGTTCAGGCCCCTGAACCCACATGATTGAAGAAACTTTCCCAAGCTGTTCTATGATCATATGTGGCATATTTACACATATGCACAGACAGAAAAATGATAGGATGGAAGGTGGGTAGGTAAGCATATAGATAGATAGATAGATAGATAGATAGATAGATAGATAGATAGATAACACACACACACATATATATATGTAAAACGAAGGAAGGAAGCAAGGGAGGAGGGAGGGATGGAGGGAAAGACAGAGAAAGAGAGACAGAGACAGAGACAGGAGCAGAAACAGTGAATTTTATTTTTCCCAGGTTTTTCTTCCAGCTTGGAATAAAGTCTTTTTCTGTCCCTGACTCAGATTTGGGCTGAATAGGAGCATGCGACTCTGATCATCCTGGCCTTCTGGCCCTAAGGTTTCGATTACATTGCTACCTCTGGATATTCTGGATTAAATTTCAGTTTCATTGATCTTATTTTGTCTATGTTTTCTTGCCTCAAACTTTTGGTTTATTGTGTTTTCTTTCCTTTAGTTTCTAGTAATGGGAGCTTTGAGTATTGATCTACGAATGCTCTTCATGTGAGTAAAAGCTTTTCGTTGTCTAAATTCTCCTCTAGCCATGCTTTCAGCGTGCTTTTTCAGCTCTACATATTTAATAAGGCTCACGGATCTTCTTTCCTTTGTGGATAATGCAGAAACTAGTGCTTGACTTTTAAGTATACAGAGATTCTCCTGTTGTCTTTTCATTATTGACACATGCTATAATTCTATTTGTAGATTTAGAAAACACTATAAGTATTTTGGCTACATTAAATGTATTGAGAGGTTTTATAGCTCAACATACTGTCTAAACTGTTGAATGGTCCATAGGAACAAGTATGAATGATATTTTTATTGGAAGAATTATTACACAAATGTCATTTAGACACTGCTGATCGATAATCATCACCACATATTGTATTTTCCCGCTGACCTGTGAAAAGACAAGTTCTATTGTCTATTTTCATTCAGCCCCAACAATTGCAGATAATCTCAAAATTACAAACATTGGACCTACGCATTTCAACTTGACAGTGGTTGTACAAAGAGTAAAACGCATTCAATAGAAACTACTTCAATTTGGCCACTTGGCCTTTGCCTTAAGGTAGCACTATGTATAACAATGAGCCTCAATCACAAAAGCAAGGTGTGTTGCCAAAATGTAGTGTTCAGGACACCAGCTTCAGTAAATGCATGGTCATCTTGTAGTGCTTACCTCTTCTAATGCCTCTATCAGGACATAACCCTCTTGTGATTCCAGTGACTCCTATATTGTTTCATGTATTTTGAGCTCTATTAATTGATCCATATATGTTTAAGATCATGGCTTAAAGTGGACTATAGATATTCTTGTTGCATTTGCCCCTTTTGGTCAACAGCAACTCCTTTGCTCTAATATGTATTTAATTTGATGCCACTAGAACTCCTTCATTCTGGGATAGTACCTGTAAGGCTTATCTTCATCATTATTTTTCTTTACCTTCAACTTACATGCTTCTTAAATTTGAACTGTGAATCTTCTTTTTTTATATATCTTTATTTTATTCGATATATTTTTTATTTACATTTCAAATGATTTCCCCCTTTCTGGCCCCCCACTCCCTAAAAGTCCCATAAGCCCCCTTCCCTCCTCCTGTTCTCCCACCCACCCCTTCCCACTTCCCTGTTCTGGTTTTGCCTTATACTGCTACACTGAGTCTTTCCAGAACAAGGGGCCACTCCTCCGTTCTCCTTGTACCTCATTTGATGTGTGGATTATGTTTTGGGTATTCCAGTTTTCTAGGTTAATATCCACTTATTAGTGAGTGCATACCATGATTGATTTACCTCACTTAGTATGATGTTCTCCAGCTCCATCCATTTGCTTAAGAATTTCATGAATTCATTGTTTCTAATGGCTGAATAGTACTCCATTGTTTATATATACCACATTGCTTGCATCCATTCTTCTGTTGAGGGATACCTGGCCTTTTTTCAACTTCTGGCTATTATAAATAGGGATGCTATGATCATAGTGGAGTATATATCCTTATTACATGCTGGGGAATCCTCTGGGTATATGCCTAGGAGTGGTATAGCAGGATCTTCTGGAAATGAGGTGCCCAGTTTTCGGAGGAACCGCCAGACTGATTTCCAGAGTGGTTGTACCAATTTGCAACCCCACCAGCAGTGGAGTGTTCCTCTTTCTCCACATCCTTGCCAACACCTGCTGTATCCTGAAATTTTAATCTTAGCCATTCTGACTGGTGTAAGGTGAGATCTCAGGGTTGTTTTGATTTGCATTTCCCTGATGACTAATGAAGTTGAGCATTTTTTAAGATGCTTCTCTGCCATCCGAAGTTCTTCAGGTAGAAATTCTTTGTTTAACTCTGTACCCCATTTTTAATAGGGTTACTTGGTTTTCTGGGGTCTAACTTCTTGAGTTCTTTGTATATATTAGATATTAGCCCTCTATCTGATGTAGGATTGGTGAAGATCTTTTCCCAATTTGTTGGTTGCCGATTTGTCCTTTTGATTGTGTCCTTTGCCTTACAGAAACTTTGTAATTTTATGAGGTCCCATTTACCAATTTTTGATCTTAGAGCATACACTATTGGTGTTCTGTTCAGAAACTTTCCCCCTGTACCGATGTCCTCAAGGGTCTTACCCAATTTCTTTTCTATTAGCTTCAGAGTATCTGGCTTTATGTGAAGGTCCTTGATCCGTTTGGAGTTGAGCTTAGTACAAGGAGACAAGGATGGATCAATTCTCATTCTTCTGCATTCTGACCTCCAGTTGAACCAGCACCATTTGTTGAAAAGGCTATCTTTTTTCCATTGGATGTTTTCAGCCCCTTTGTCGAGCATCAAGTGGCCATAGGTGTGTGGGTTCATTTCTGGATCTTCAGTCCTGTTCCATGATCCACCTGCCTGTCACTGTACTAATACCATGTGAACTGTGAATCTTCTAAGCAATCAATTTACATTAAGTGCTTCTCTTATCTTTTCTCTGTCATACTGTTGGTATATTTAAACCTTTACATTCTCATTTATTTGAAATATATTTGACCACTATTTTATTTTATGCTCTATTTTTCTTGCTGCATTTATTTTGCCTTTGTATGCATTATCTAAACCTTTTAATGAGTCTTTCTATATCTATGTACACTGTTTCTTAAAATCTTCCCTTCTGGTCTTTAGTTATTATAATCTGTCCAAGATACTTCTTCAGGTTTTTCCTGACATGAAAATCTTATTATTTTATGTTAAATAGAAAAATCTATAATTATATATATTTACTTTTGCCTTCCTCACATAGAAATATTACTGTTAAAAAGGTCAGATGGTACTGTACAATTTGTTTTGATTATCACTTGTGACTTGGTAAATTCATAAGGAACAGGCTGGCATACCATACAGACATGAATTCCGATATTTCTGTCACTATTTCTTCATTCCAGATTTTTACATTATTATGTTATTTATTATTTTCCATGTTAAAATTTTCTTTGAATATTTATAAAAAGATCCATTTGTAATAAATCCTTTTAGATGTCTGAGAGGAAGAATGTTTTTATTTATCTCTTAATCATGAAGGATATTCTTCCATTGACCTACATTACATAGTTTATAAAACATTGTTTGTTTTCAAGAGTGGCAAGGTATTATGACATTTGCCTTCTGGCAAAATAGTTTTTGAATAGATATCCTCTAGCTTATCTTTCCCTATGGACAATCTGTTATTCTCTCTGTTTACCTCAATATTTTTCCATTGATTTTAGTTTACAGGAGTTTAATTGTGACCTAGTTTGATGTTTTGTGGGATTTACCCTATTGTGAGCAGTTTTGAGTTCCATAATTTTTATTTGGCTCTCTTTTTATAATGCATGTCTTTGTTGTGATTTTATTTGTCTTTTTTATTTGTTCAAGATGATTAGAAAATGTTTGTTGAAACATTTCTGGGTTGTTGGTTTAAAATTCATGTGAGAACATTTCAACAGAGATTTTTAGTGTTGATTTGTATTTGATTGTGTGTTTTGTTCAATACGAGGCTTTCCTGGATCATTTTATAGTGAGTGATTTCCTGGATACTTAGGTTATTGTTTTAACAGACTGTGGATTCTATTTAAAATACTTTTTCAACATTCACTCATTCTGTTAGATCCTAAAGTAGACCCTCTCCCGTTGACTGGGAACTGAATCTAGGTTCTATCACATGCTAAGCATTCACTGGCATTGATTCCACTGCTGAGTTATGCGTTCAGCCCTTCAGTGATTGTTTGTCTGTGTATTTACCCAATTTTGAGACAAGGTCTGTCTAAGGAAGTCATCTTGGCCTCACATATGTGATGTTCTTTGCCTCATCCATAAGAGTAGCTACAGTTAAAGACTTATATCTTAGTATTAGCTTTGCGTGTTGTCTTGGTACTTCATTGACTTGATATCATCGATGTTCCCTCTAGCTTGTTAATGGAAGTAGAGAAGCAAAGAATAATTTTTAAGCTGGATATTTGTTTTTTGGGATTCCCTGTACATGTCAGGAAAGACTATGTCTCAAGCTGTGGGAATTTGCTATTGCATAATTCTAAATGATGATGCCTCTTGCTATACAATTATCTGGTGATGCACGTGGTCACATAGTATCTTTGGCAATACCCCTGCCAGATGGTTTCTCTTAGCATTACATGAAGTCTGCAATCCAGCAAGAAGGAGTATACTTCTCTTTGGTGGTGTACTGAAAGTAGGTTTTTTATTTGATCGCATTTTCTGTTCCTGCTAGTTTTGACTAGTGATGTTTGAAGAACTCAGATTCAGTATAGGAGAAAAGAAGCCTAGGTATATCTATGACTAATTTGATGATTATGAAATGCCCAGCTTGGTCACCTTCTGCTCTTGGAGTTTTTAATCCAGAGTCAAGAATAGAACCTGCTTTCTCTTTTGAGTTATGTTCTTGTTGTTGCTGGGCTTTGTTGTCACTTTTGTTCATTTCTTTATTTTACTTTTCTGGTTATCTCTTTTTTTCCTGAAATTCATTGTATTTAGCAGAAAAACTGAGGCGAGTCCATAGACTAAATTCTCCTCTTCAGTTCTAAAGAAAAAAATTAATGGAGTTTCAGACTTGCATCAAAACCAATTCTTACTGAATCTTCTCAATGCCATTCTAATCTTGTGATGCCAGATATACAATATGCCAACCCAACCTGGCTTTAAGAGTTTCTATTTATAAACAATTTCATTTTTCTGCATATTGAAAATAGATTCGAGTTCGAGGCCAGCCTGATCTACAGGGTGAGTTCCAGGACTTCCAGGGATACACAGAGAAACCCTGTATGAAAAGAAAGAAAGAAAAAGAAAGAAAGAAAGAAAGAAAGGAAGAAAGAAAGAAAGAAAGAAAGAAAATAGATTCTTTTTAACATAATACATCATAATTAATGATTTCCTTCTCTGTATTCCTCCCAGTTCCTCCCACATCCCTTCCTATCCCAATCCATCCTTCATAGCAGGGATTTCTAGTAACACCCCCACCAGTCTTGTACTCTATATCTAATCTCTTTGGCTTTACAGTTTGTAGCTCTGTTACTGTGACCAAGGCCAGAAAACCCATTTTATTTTTTTAGAAAGCATGTTCTTTTATTGAAAAAGGACATAAAAACATTTTATGATAAAATTGGAGATTTACATGGAAAACATTTCTGATAAAATAGAAGAGATATATCGAAAAACACACGTTAAAATTGACAATTTTCGGAGGATCGGCGGCGGCGGCGGCGGCAGCAGCAGCGGCAGCAGTGGCTGCTCCAGCTGAAGGGCCATCAGCAGTGGAACCAAGGCGTCACAGGGACCAGTTAGGCCCTGCGCCCATGACCACTGACCTTCGCTGACCAGCCGGACAGCAAGCAGCTGCAGTTGTGCGGCGCCTTTCCTGCACGGAGGCCACTTCAGAACTCGGCCTCCCACCAGTCAGGAGAGGAGGATCCATCTTGGTTCCGTACTCCAGGAATCGGACAGACTGAGGTACACAAACATAACCCGAGGCCAACACCGCGGTGGTCTGAGCCCGACGGGCGTTGGCCTGCACCCAGGCCCTGGGCGGGTCGGGGGGCCATCGGGGTGCCAACCCAACCAGGAGGTTTTTTGCCCAGGCCTGCGAGCGCCGCCGCCATTTTGCCTGCAGGACGACAGAGAGCTCAGGCGGGCAGACCTGTAACAGGCATAGCCTAAGGCTAACAAAGCGGGGGTCCAGGCCCCAAAAGGCACAGGACTGACCCCAAGGACTGGGCGGCTTGGTGGGCCATCTGTGAGTCAACCCGCCCAGGTGATTGTTAGCAAAGCAGACTCTCCCGGCGCTTTCAGGGAGCACGGGCGCACACGCCCGCCATCCTAGTCACCTGGCAAACCCAATTAACAGTCAAAGCCATAGGGGAACTTTGCTCGGACCTTGGCCTCCCAGGCTTTTGCCTGGACTCAGGGACTGGGCGGCCAGGCTAACCTTGTGTGCGATAGCCCGGTTGGCAGATCGGCTGCCCAGCGGAGTGAGCGGAACTCAGGGGAGGTCACAGTAGCATACACCGTCGGCACTCCCTGGGAGTGCACACGGGCTCCATCTGCTCCACAGACACAATCTGGGGCAAGGCCTCAGGCAGAAGCCCTTAGCTCTACTCTCTCCACTTCCGGATCCAGATCAGTCTGGGCGGCAGCATTACATCTCCAAGTCCTGCAAGTGGCTAGCTGGGCTTCCGGGCGGCCAGCTGGGAGAAGTCAGTGTGCTCCAGTGAATCCAGCGGGCCCCAGCGGGAGCCTTCGGGTGCCTGCTTTGGGATCTGAACAGCCTGGGCAGCAGCACACTGTCTACAAGCAGTGCAGGAGGTAAGCTGTGCACCAGAGGCCAACTGGGAAGGGGCAGCTTGCACTGGTGAGTCCAGCACTGACAAGATAAACTAACACCAGTGAGATCTAGATGGCAAAAGGCAAACGCAGGAACGTCACTAACAGAAATCAAGGCAATATGGCAACATCTGAACCCAATTCTCCTCTACCAACATGTCCTGGATACCCCATCACACCAGTAAAACAAGATTTGGATTTAAAATCACTGGTCATGATGCTGGTACAGGAACACATGAAGGTCATACATAAAGAAATTCAGGAGACAATGGATCAAAAGGTAGAAGCCCTTGCAAGGGAAACACAAAAATCATTGAAAGAAATCCAGGAGAATACAAAAGCCAACAAGGAGGAAATGCAAAAAACACTTAAAGAAATACAGGAGAACTTTGCTCAACAGGCTGAGGTCATGAAAGACGAAACACAAAAATCTCTTAAAGAAATACAGGAGAACTTTGGTCAACAGGCTGAGCTCATGAAAGAGAAAACACAAAAAATCTCTTAAAGAATTACAGGAAAACACAAACATGCAAGTGAAGGAGCTAAGCAAAACCATCCAGGATCTAAAATCAGAAGTAGAAACAACTAAGAAAACTCAAAGGGAGACAACTTTGGAGATAGAAAGCCTTGGGAAGAAATCAGGGGACAGAGATACAAATATCAACAACAGAATACAAGAGATAGAAGAAAGAATCTCAGATGCTGAAGATTCCATAGAAACCATGGACTCAACAGTTAAAGAAAATGCAAAATGCAAAAAGCTTGTAACCCAAAATATCCAGGAAATCCAGGACACAATGAGAAGACCAAACCTAAGGATTATAGGCATAGAGGAGAGTGAAGATTTACAACTTAAAGGGCCAGCAAATATCTTCAATAAAATTATGGAAGAAAACTTCCCTAACCTAAAGAGAGAGATGCCCATGAATATACAAGAAGCCTACAGAACTCCAAACAGACTGGACCAGAACAGAAATACTTCCCGTCACATAATAATCAAAACACCAAATGTTCTAAACAAAGAAAGAATACTAAAGGCAGTAAGAGAAAAAGGCCAAGTAACATATAAAGGAAGACCTATCAGAATCACAGCAGACTTTTCACCTGAGACTATGAAGGCTAGAAGGTCCTGGGCAGATCTCATGCAGACTCTAAGAGAACACAAATGCCAACCAAAACTACTATATCCAGCAAAACTCTCAATCACCATAGATGGAGAAACTAAGATATTTCATGACAAAACCAAGTTTACCCAATATCTATCCACAAACCCGGCCCTAAAAAGGATAATAGGAGGACAACACCAATACAAGGAGGGAAACTTCACCCTGGAAAAAGCAAGATAGTAACCTTTCATCAAACCCAAAAGAAGTTAAGCATTCAAATTTAAAAAATAACGTCAAAAATGATAGGAAGTAACAATCACTATTCCTTAATATCTCTTAACATCAATGGACTTAATGCCCCAATAAAAAGACACAGACTAACTAAATGGATACGTAAACAGGACCCTACATTTTGCTGCTTACAGGAAACACACCTCAGGGTCAAAGACAAACACTACCTTAGAGTAAAAGGCTGGAAGACAATTTTACAAGCAAATGGTCTCAGGAAACAAGCTGGAGTAGCCATTTTAATATCAGATAAAATTGACTTTCAACCCAAAGTCATCAAAAGAGACCCTGAGGGTCACTTCTTGCTGGTCAAAGGAAAAATACAAAAAGAAGAACTGACAATCCTGAACATCTATGCCCCAAATGTAAGGGCACCCTCTTTTGTAAAAGAAACTTTATTAAAACTAAAAGCACACATTGCACCTAACACAATAATTGTGGGTGACTTCAACACTGCACTTTCCTCAATGGACCGATCAGGAAAACAGAAACTAAACAGGGACACAATGAAACTAATTGAAGCTTTGGACCAATTAGATTTAACAGATATATATAGAACATTCTATCCTAAAACAAAAGAATATACCTTTTTCTCAGCACCTCATGGTACCTTCTCCAAAATCGACCATATAATTGGTCACAAGACAGACCTCAACAAATATAAGAAGATCGAACTAATCCCATGCCTCCTATCTGATCACTATGGAGTAAAAGTGGTCTTCAATAGCAACAGAAACAACAGAAAGCCCACATACACGTGGAAATTGAACAATACTCTACTCAATGATACCTTGGTCAAGGAAGAAATAAAGAAAGAAATTAAAGACTTTTTAGAACACAATGAAAATGAAAACACAACATACCCAAATCTATGGGACACAATGAAAGCAGTGCTAAGAGGAAAACTCATAGCCCTGAGTGCCTCCAAAAAGAAAATGGAGAGAGCATACATTACCAGCTTAATGACACACCTGAAAGCCCTGGAACAAAAAGAAGCTATTTCGCCCAGGAGGAGTAGAAGGCAGGAAATCATCAAACTCAGGGCCGAAATCAATCAAGTAGAAACAAAGAGAACCATACAAAAAATCAACAATACCAGGAGCTGGTTCTTTGAGAAAATCAACAAGATAGATAAACCCTTAGCCAGAATGACCAAAGGGCACAGAGAAAGTATCCAAATTAACAAACTTAGAAATGAAAAGGGAGATATAACAACGGAAACTGAGGAAATCCAAAAAATCATCAGATCCTACTACAAGAGCCTATACTCAACACAACTGGAGAATCTGGAGGAAATGGACAATTTCCTTGACAGATACCAAATACCAAAATTAAATCAGGACCAACTAGACCATCTAAACAGTCCCATAATGCCTAAAGAAATAGAAGGAGTCATAGAAAGTCTTCCAACCAAAAAAAGCACAGGACCAGATGGCTTCAGTGCAGAATTCTACCAGACCTTCAAAGAAGAGTTAACACCAATACTCTTCAAACTATTCCACAAAATAGAAACAGAAGGAACACTACCCAATTCCTTCTACGAAGCCACAATTACGCTGATACCAAAGCCACACAAAGATCCAACAAAGAAAGAGAACTTCAGACCAATTTCCCTTATGAACATCGATGCAAAAATACTCAATAAAATTCTTGCCAACAGAATCCAAGAACACATCAAAACGATCATCCACCATGATCAAGTAGGCTTTATCCCAGGAATGCAGGGTTGGTTCAATATACGGAAATCCATCAATACAATCCACTACATAAACAAACTCAAAGAACAAAACCACATGGTCATTTCATTGGATGCTGAAAAAGCATTTGACAAAATTCAGCATCCCTTCATGCTTAAAGTCTTGGAGAGAACAGGAATTCAAGGCCCATACCTAAACATAGTAAAAGCAATATACAGCAAACCGGTAGCCAGCATCAAACTAAATGGAGAGAAACTTGAAGCAATCCCACTGAAATCAGGGACCAGACAAGGCTGCCCCCTTTCTCCTTATCTTTTCAATATTGTACTTGAGGTACTAGCTCGGGCAATTCGACAACATAAGGAGGTCAAAGGGATACAAATTGGAAAGGAAGAAGTCAAACTATCATTATTTGCAGACGACATGATCGTCTACCTAAGTGACCCAAAGAACTCCACTAGAGAGCTCCTACAGCTGATAAACAACTTCAGCAAAGTGGCAGGTTATAAAGTCAACTCAAGCAAATCAGTGGCCTTCCTATACTCAAAGGATAAGCAGGCTGAGAAAGAAATTAGGGAAATGACCCCCTTCACAATAGCCACAAACAGTATAAAGTATCTTGGGGTGACTCTTACCAAACATGTGAAAGATCTGTATGACAAGAACTTCAAGACTCTGAAGAAGGAAATGGAAGAAGACCTCAAAAAATGGGAAAACCTCCCATGCTCATGGATCGGCAGAATCAATATAGTTAAAATGGCCATTTTGCCTAAAGCACTATACAGATTCAATGCAATACCCATCAAAATCCCAACTCAATTCTTCACAGAGCTAGAAAGAGCAATTATCAAATTCATCTGGAACAACAAAAAACCCAGGATAGCTAAAACTATTCTCAGCAACAAAAGGAAATCTGGGGGAATCAGTATCCCTGACCTCAAGCAATACTACAGAGCAATAGTGTTAAAAACTGCATGGTATTGGTACAGTGACAGACAGGAGGATCAATGGAACAGGATTGAAGATCCAGAAATGAACCCACACACCTATGGCCACTTGATCCTCGACAAAGAGGCTGAAAACATCCAATGGAAAAAAGATAGCCTTTTCAACAAATGGTGCTGGTTCAACTGGAGGTCAGCATGCAGAAGAATGCGAATTGATCCTTCCTTGTCTCCTTGTACTAAGCTCAAATCCAAATGGATCAAGGACCTCCACATAAAGCCAGACACTCTGAAGCTAATAGAAAAAAAAACTGGGGAAGACCCTTGAGGACATCGGTACAGGGAGAAAGTTTCTGAACAGAACACCAATAGCGTATGCTCTAAGAGCAAGAATTGACAAATGGGACCTCATAAAATTACAAAGTTTCTGTAAGGCAAAGGACACCATCAAGAGGACAGATCGGCAACCAACAAATTGGGAAAAGATCTTCACCAATCCTACATCAGATAGAGGGCTAATATCCAATATATATAAAGAACTCAAGAAGTTAGACTCCAGAAAACCAAACAACCCTATTAAAAAATGGGGTACAGAGTTAAACAAAGAATTCTCACCTGAAGAACTTCGGATGGCGGAGAAGCATCTTAAAAAATGCTCAACTTCATTAGTCATTAGGGAAATGCAAATCAAAACAACCCTAAGATTTCATCTTACACCAGTCAGAATGGCTAAGATTAAAAATTCAGGAGACAGCAGGTGTTGGAGAGGGTGTGGAGAAAGAGGAACACTCCTCCACTGCTGGTGGGGTTGCAAATTGGTACAACCACTCTGGAAATCAGTCTGGCGGTTCCTCCGAAAACTGGGCACCTTACTTCCAGAAGATCCTGCTATACCACTCCTGGGCATATACCCAGAAGACTCCCCACCATGTAATAAGGATACATGTTCTGCTATGTTCATAGCAGCCCTATTTGTAATTGCCAGATGCTGGAAAGAACCCAGGTATCCCTCAACAGAAGAGTGGATGCAAAAAATGTGGTATATCTACACAATGGAGTACTATTCAGCCATTAGAAACAATGAATTCATGAAATTCTTAGGCAAATGGATGGATCTAGAGAATATCATACTAAGTGAGGTAACCCAGACTCAAAAGATGAATCATGGTATGCACTCACTAATAAGTGGATATTAACCTAGAAAACTGGAATACCCAAAACATAATCCACACATCAAATGAGGTACAAGAAGAAAGGAGGAGTGGCCCCTGGTTCTGGAAAGACTCAGTGAAACAGTATTCAGCAAAACCAGAACGGGGAAGTGGGAAGGGGTGGGTGGGAGGACAGGGGAAGAGAAGGGGGCTTGCGGGACTTTCGGGGAGTGGGGGGGCTAGAAAAGGGGAAATCATTTGAAATGTAAATAAATTATATCGAATAAAAAAAAATTGACAATTTTCATAGAAAAGTAAAGAGTAAAATGGTAGACATAAAAAACATTGCTAAACTAATTGAAAAAAGAAAGTAGAAGCATTTTATGATATAACTGAACATTTACATGGAAAGTATTTCTGATAAAATTGTAGAAAAATGTAGAAAAATATGTTAAAGATTATCATGGAAATTTTTATATAGATATACTAATGGTAGGCATAAATTTATTCCTAAGTTGTTTGAAAGTGGAATTATAAACATTTTCTGATAAAGTTGAAGTTTACATGGAATATATTTCTGATAAAATTGAAGAAATATATAGAAAAACGTTAAAATTGAAGATTTCCAAGGAAAATTATACAAATAAACTGGTAACTCTTATAAGGACAACATTTACTTGGGGATGGTTACAGGTTCAGAGGTTCAATCCATTATCATCAAGGCTGGTGTGATGAGGAAGGATCTGAGAGTTCGACATCTCTGTCCAAAGGCAAAAAGGAGTTGATTAGCTCCCAGGTAGCTAGGATGAGGGTCTTAAAGCTCATGTCTGCAGTGACACACTTTCTCCTACCAGGCTACATATACATCAGCAAGGGCTCACCTCCTAATAGTGCTATCCCTGGGCCAAACATATTCAAACTATACAAGGGCAGTACTTCTAAATCCTGAGGAGTATCAATCCTCATCATTGTCAGTAACCCTCACACTGATTCTCATAGTGACTGTACAAGTCTGCACTCTCACCAGCCATAGCGGGATGTCCCTCCTACTCCAAATCCTTGCAAGCCTGAAATTTCATTTGTTTTATTCATCTTAGCCATTCTGATGCATATTAAGACAAAATCTCAGCATAGTTTTGATGTGCATTTCCTGATGGCTAAGGACATTGAAAATTTCTTCAAGTATTTCTTGGCCTTTAGAGCTTCTTTGGAGAATTTTATGTTTGGCGGTGTATTTCATTTTTAAGTAAGTAGTTTGTTTTCTCGATATCTAGTGGGTTTGAGTTTTTTGTATACCTTTAGTAATAGGCTTTTATAGGTGTGAAGCTGGTAAATATCTTTTCCTTCAGTTTTTATTCTTTAGGCTATTACTTTGCCCAAATGGTGATGTCCTTTGCCTTACAGAAGCTTTTCAGGTTTATGAGATTCTATTTAATAATTGGTTATCTTAGTGTGTATCATAACAGTATTCGATTCAGAAAGTTCTTTTGTGTGTGTTACAGACAATTCAAGGAGAATACTAATTTTCTCATCTGTCAGGTTCAGTATTTCTACTTTTATGATGAGGTCTTTGATCAATTTAATGTTGTATTTTGTATATTATATGTAATATTTGACTATTATTATACATTGTCTTCCAGTTTGGCCAGCACTATTTGGTAAAGATGCTATTTTTCTCTAGAATGTATTTCTGACTACTTTCTCAAATTAAGGAATTTGTAGGTGTATATATTTATATGTTCATCCTCAAGGTGATTTTGCTGATCGACATGTTGTTTTTATGACTATAGCTGTTTACAATGTGATGTCAGGGATGATGATACCTCCATCAGTTCTTTGATGATTCAGGATTGTTTTAGCTATCCTGGGTTTTTTGTTTGTTTGTTTCCATAAAGCTGAAATTCTTTACTTTCAAGAATTTCTGAAATTTTGATGAGGATTGAATTAAATTTGTAAATTGCTTTTGGTAGGATAGCCATTTTTACCATATTAATCCTACCAGTCTATGAGAATGTGAGATCTGGTATCTTTTTCAAATTATTTATTCAATGTATTAAAGTTTTTCATGCAAATCTTTTTCTTGCTTGGTAGAATCACTCCAAGATAGTTTACATGTTTTGAAACCCTTGTGATAGGTATTGTTTCTTTGCTTTCTTCCTCAGTCCATTTGTCATTTGTATTCAGGAGGTCCACTGAATGTTGTGAAATAATTTTATATCCAAATACTTTGTTGAAAATGTTCATAAACTGTAGGATTTTTTTTAGTAAAATTTAAGAGTCAGTTACGTATATTATCCGATATAATTTATTTACATTTCAAATGATTTCCCCTTTTCTAGCCCCCCCCCCACTCTCCGAAAGTCCCATAAGACCCCTTCTCTTCCCCTGTCTTCCCTCCCACCCCTTCCCAGTTCCCAGTTCTGGTTTTGCCGAATACTGTTTCACTGAGTCGTTCCAGAACCAGGGACCACTCCTCCTTTCTTCTTGTATCTCATTTGATGTGTGGATTATGTTTTGGGTATTCCAGTTTTCTAGGTTAATAACCACTTATTAGTGAGTGCATACCATGATTCACCTTTTGAGTCTGGGTTACCTCACTTAGTATGATGTTCTCTAGCTCCATCCATTTGCCTAAGAATTTCATGAATTCATTGTTTCTAATGGCGGAATAGTACTCCATTGTGTAGATATACCACATTTTTTGTATCCACTCTTCTGTTGAGGGATACCTGGGTTCTTTCCAGCATCTGGCAATTATAAATAGGGTTGCTATGAACATAGTAGAGCATTTATCCTTATTACACGGTGGGGAATCCTCTGGGTAAATGCCCAGGAGTGGTATAGCAGGATCTTCTGGAAGTGAGGTGCCCAGTTTTCGGAGGAACCGCCAGACTGATTTCCAGAGTGGTTGTACCAATTTGCAACCCCACCAGCAGTGGAGGAGTGTTCCTCTTTCACCACACCCTCTCCAACACCTGCTGTCTCCTGAATTTTTAATCTTAGCCATTCTGACTGGTGTAAGATGAAATCTTAGGGTTGTTTTGATTTGCATTTCCCTAATGACTAATGAAGTTGAGCATTTTTTAAGATGCTTCTCCGCCATCCGAAGTTCTTCAGGTGAGGATTCTTTGTTTAACTCTGTACCCCATTTTTTAATAGGGTTGTTCGGTTTTCTGGAGTCTAACTTCTTGAGTTCTTTATATATATTGGATATTAGCCCTCTATCTGATGTAGGATTGGTGAAGATCTTTTCCCAATTTGTTGGTTGCCAATCTGTCCTCTTGATGGTGTCCTTTGCCTTACAGAAACTCAGTAACCTTATGAGGTCCCAATTGTCAATTCTTGCTCTTAGAGCATACGCTATTGGTGTTCTGTTCAGAAACTTTCTCCCTGTACCGATGTCCTCAAGGGTCTTCCCCAGTTTCTTTTCTATTAGCTTCAGAGTGTCGGGCTTTATGTGGAGGTCCTTGATCCATTTGGATTTGAGCTTAGTACAAGGAGACAAGGATGGATCAATTCGCATTCTTCTGCATGCTGACCTCCAGTTGAACCAGCACCATTTGTTGAAAAGGCTATCTTTTTTCCATTGGATGTTTTCAGCCTCTTTGTCGAGGATCAAGTGGCCATAGGTGTGTGGGTTCATTTCTGGATCTTCAATCCTGTTCCATTGATCCTCCTGCCTGTCACTGTACCAATACCATGCAGTTTTTAACACTATTGCTCTGTAGTATTGCTTGAGGTCAGGGATACTGATTCCCCCAGATTTCCTTTTGTTGCTGAGAATAGTATTAGCTATCCTGGGTTTTTTGTTGTTCCAGATGAATTTGATACTTGCTCTTTCTAACTCTGTGAAGAATTGAGTTGGGATTTTGATGGGTATTGCATTGAATCTGTATATTGCTTTTGGCAAAATGGCCATTTTAACTATATTGATTCTACCGATCCATGAGCATGGGAGGTTTTCCCATTTTTTGAGGTCTTCTTCCATTTCCTTCTTCAGAGTCTTGAAGTTCTTGTCATACAGATCTTTCACATGTTTGGTAAGAGTCACCCCAAGATACTTTATACTGTTTGTGGCTATTGTGAAGGGGGTCATTTCCCTAATTTCTTTCTCAGCCTGCTTATCTTTTGAGTATAGGAAGGCCACTGATTTGCTTGAATTGATTTTATAACCTGCCACTTTGCTGAAGTTGTTTATCAGCTGTAGGAGCTCTCTAGTGGAGTTTTTTGGGTCACTTAGGTAGACTATCATGTCGTCTGCAAATAATGATAGTTTGACTTCCTCCTTTCCAATTTGTATCCCTTTGACCTCCTTATGTTGTCGAATTGCCCGAGCTAGTACCTCAAGTACAATATTGAAAAGATAAGGAGAAAGGGGGCAGCCTTGTCTGGTCCCTGATTTCAGTGGGATTGCTTCAAGTTTCTCTCCGTTTAGTTTGATGCTGGCTACCGGTTTGCTGTATATTGCTTTTACTATGTTTAGGTATGGGCCTTGAATTCCTGTTCTATCCAAGACTTTAAGCATGAAAGGATGCTGAATTTTGTCAAATGCTTTTTCAGCATCCAATGAAATGACCATGTGGTTTTGTTCTTTGAGTTTGTTTATGTAGTGGATTGTATTGATGGATTTCCGTATATTGAACCAACCCTGCATTCCCGGGATAAAGCCTACTTGATCATGGTGGATGATCGTTTTGATGTGTTCTTGGATTCGGTTGGCAAGAATTTTATTGAGTATTTCTGCATCGATGTTCATAAGGGAAATTGGTCTGAAGTTCTCTTTTTTTGTTGGATCTTTGTGTGGCTTTGGTATCAGCGTAATTGTGGCTTCGTAGAAGGAATTGGGTAGTGTTCCTTCTGTTTCTATTTTGTGGAATAGTTTGAAGAGTATTGGTGTTAACTCTTCTTTGAAGGTCTGGTAGAATTCTGCACTGAAACCATCTGGTCCTGTGCTTTTTTTGGTTGGAAGACTTTCTATGACTCCTTCTATTTCTTTAGGCATTATGGGACTGTTTAGATGGTCTAGTTGGTCCTGATTTAATTTTGGTATTTGGTATCTGTCAAGGAAATTGTCCATTTCCTCCAGATTCTCCAGTTGTGTTGAGTACAGGCTCTTGTAGTAGGATCTGATGATTTTTTGGATTTCCTCAGTTTCCGTTGTTATATCTCCCTTTTCATTTCTAAGTTTGTTAATTTGGATACTTTCTCTGTGCCCTTTGGTCAGTCTGGCTAAGGGTTTATCTATCTTGTTGATTTTCTCAAAGAACCAGCTCCTGGTTTTGTTGATTTTTTGTATGGTTCTCTTTGTTTCTACTTGATTGATTTCGGCCCTGAGTTTGATGATTTCCTGCCTTCTCCTCCTCCTGGGTGAAATAGCTTCTTTTTGTTCTAGGGCTTTCAGGTGTGTCATTAAGCTGGTAATGTATGCTCTCTCCATTTTTTTTTTTGGAGGCACTCAGGGGTATGAGTTTTCCTCTTAGCATTGCTTTCATTGTGTCCCATAGATTTGGGTATGTTGTGTTTTCATTTTCATTGTGTTCTAAAAAGTCTTTAATTTCTTTCTTTATTTCTTCCTTGACTAAGGTATCATTGAGTAGAGTATTGTTCAATTTCCACGTGTATGTGGGCTTTCTGTTGTTTCTGTTGCTATTGAAGACCACTTTTACTCCATAGTGATCAGATAGGAGGCATGGGATTAGTTCGATCTTCTTATATTTGTTGAGGTCTGTCTTGTGACCAATTATATGGTCGATTTTGGAGAAGGTACCATGGGGTGCTGAAAAAAAGGTATATTCTTTTGTTTTAGGATAGAATGTTCTATATATATCAGTTAAATCTAATTGGTCCAAAGCTTCAATTAGTTTCATTGTGTCCTTGTTTAGTTTCTGTTTTCCTGATCGGTCCATTGAGGAAAGTGCAGTGTTGAAGTCACCCACAATTATTGTTTTAGGTGCAATGTGTGCTTTGAGTTTTAATAAAGTTTCTTTTATGAAAGAGGGTGCCCTTGCATTTGGAGCATAGATGTTCAGGATTGAGAGTTCTTCTTGTTGTATTTTTCCTTTGACCAGCAAGAAGTGTCCCTCAGAGTCTCTTTTGATGACTTTGGGTTGAAAGTCAATTTTATCTGATATTAAAATAGCTACTCCAGCTTGTTTCCTGAGACCATTTGCTTGTAAAATTGTCTTCCAGCCTTTTACTCTAAGGTAGTGTTTGTCTTTGACCCTGAGGTGTGTTTCCTGTAAGCAGCAAAATGTAGGGTCCTGTTTACGTATCCATTTAGTTAGTCTGTGTCTTTTTATTGGGGCATTAAGTCCATTGATGTTAAGAGATATTAAGGAATAGTGATTGTTACTTCCTATCATTTTTGACGTTATTTTTTAAATTTGATTGCTTAACTTCTTTTGGGTTTGATGAAAGGTTACTATCTTGCTTTTTCCAGGGTGAAGTTTCCCTCCTTGTATTGGTGTTGTCCTCCTATTATCCTTTTTAGGGCTGGGTTTGTGGATAGATACTGGGTAAACTTGGTTTTGTCGTGAAATATCTTAGTTTCTCCATCTATGGTGATTGAGAGTTTTACTGGATATAGTAGTTTTGGTTGGCATTTGTGTTCTCTTAGAGTCTGCATGAGATCTGCCCAGGACCTTCTAGCCTTCATAGTCTCAGGTGAAAAGTCTGCTGTGATTCTGATAGGTCTTCCTTTATATGTTACTTGGCCTTTTTCTCTTACTGCCTTTAATATTCTTTCTTTGTTTAGAACATTTGGTGTTTTGATTATTATGTGACAGGAAGTATTTCTGTTCTGGTCCAGTCTGTTTGGAGTTCTGTAGGCTTCTTGTATATTCATGGGCATCTCTCTCTTTAGGTTAGGGAAGTTTTCTTCCATAATTTTATTGAAGATATTTGCTGGCCCTTTAAGTTGTAAATCTTCACTCTCATCTATGCCTATAATCCTTAGGTTTGGTCTTCTCATTGTGTCCTGGATTTCCTGGATATTTTGGGTTACAAGCTTTTTGCATTTTGCATTTTCTTTAACTGTTGAGTCCATGATTTCTATGGAATCTTCAGCACCTGAGATTCTTTCTTCTATTTCTTGTATTCTGTTGTTGATATTTGCATCTCTGTCCCCTGATTTCTTCCCAAGGCTTTCTATCTCCAAAGTTGTCTCCTTTTGAGTTTTCTTAGTTGTTTCTACTTCTGATTTTAGATCCTGGATGGTTTTGCTTAGCTCCTTCACTTGCTTGTCTGTGCTTTCCTGTAATTCTTTAAGAGATTTTTGTGTTTTCTCTTTCATGACCTCAACCTGTTGACCAAAGTTCTCCTGTATTTCTTTAAGAGATTTTTGTGTTTCGTCTTTCATGACCTCAGCCTGTTGACCAAAGTTCTCCTGTATTTCTTTAAGTGTTTTTTGCATTTCTTCCTTGTTGGCTTTTGTATTCTCCTGAATTTCTTTCAATGATTTTTGTGTTTCCCTTGCAAGGGCTTCTAACTTTTGATCCATTTTCTCCTGAATTTCTTTAAGTATGTCCTTCATGTGTTCCTGTGCAGGCATCATGACCAGTGATTTTAAATCCAAATCTTGTTTTACTGGTGTGATGGGGTATCCAGGACATGCTGGTAGAGGAGAATTGGGTTCAGATGTTTCCATATTGCCTTGATTTCTGTTAGTGACGTTCCTGCGTTTGCCTTTTGCCATCTAGCTCTCACTGGTGTTACTTGGTCTTGTCAGTGCTGGACTCACCAGTGCAAGCTGCCCCCTCCCCGTTGGCCTCTGGTGCACAGCTTACACCCTGCACTGCCTCTAGACAGGGTGCTGCTGTCCAGGCTGTTCAGATCCCGAAGCAGGCACCCGAAGGCTCCCGCTGGGCCCCGCAGGATCCACCGGAGCACACTGATTTCTCCCAGCTGGCCGCCCGGAAGCCCCCGCTAGCCTCTTGAGGGACCTGGAGATGTGGTGCGGCCGCCCAGGCTGATCTGAAGAGGAGAGAGTTTAGCTGAGGGCTTCTGCCTGAGCCCTTGCCCCAGATTGTGTCTGTGGACCAGATGGAGCCCGTGTGCACCCCCAGGGAGCGCCGAAGGTGTATGCTGCTGTGACCTCCCCTATGTTCTGCTCACTCCGCTGGGCAGCCGATTCCTCAACCGGGCTGGCACACACAAGGTTAGCCTGGTCGCCCAGGCCCTGAGTCCAGGCAAAAGCCTGGGGGGCCAACGTCCGAGCAAAGTTCCCCTAGGGCTATGACTGTTAATTGGATCCGCCAGGTGACCCGGATGGCCGGCGTGCGCTTCCGCGCTCCCCGAAAGCACCGGGAGAGTCTGTTGTGCTAACAATCTCCTGGGCGGGTTGACACACAGATGGCCCACCAAGCCGCCCAGTTCTTGGGGTCAGTCCTGTGCCTTTTGGGGCCTAGACCCCCGTTTTGTTAGCCTCAGGCTATGCTTGTTAGCCGTCTCTGCCCTCCCGAGCACTCTGGGTCCTGTAAGCAAAATGGCGGCGGAACCCTGATGGCCACCCGCACAGCCCAGGTCCTGGGTGCAGGCCAACGCCCGTCGGGCTCAGACCCCTGCGGTGTTGGGCCTCGGATTATGTTTGTGTACCTCAGTCTGTCCGATCTCAGGAGTCCGAAATCAAGATGGAGGTGAGCCTCTCCTGACTGGCGGGAAGCCGAGTTCTGAAGTGGCTTCCGTGCAGCGAAAGGCTCCGCAGAACCGCAGCTGCTTGCCGCCCGGCTGGTCAGCGAAGGTCAGTGGTCGTGGGCGCAGGGCCCAACTGGACCCTGTGTCGCCTAGGTTCCACCGCTGATGGCCCTTCTGCTGGACCATCCACTGCTGCCGCCGCTGCCGCCGCCGCTGCCCTACGTATACTATCATATCTTCTTAAAATAAAGGTATTTTGACTTCTCCCTTTCAAGTTTATATCTCTTTAATCTCCTTCAGTTGTCTGCTACTCTTGGTAAGGTACTCTACGACAAGTAATATGTTGGATAGATATCAAGAGAGTGGACAACCTTGTCTTATTCCTGATTTTAGCAAATTGCTTTAAATTTCTTTACATTTAAGTCATTAAGGCTATGAACTTGATATAAACCGTCTTTATTATGTTGAAGTATGACCCTTTTATGCCTAATCTCTCTGGGAGTTTTATCTTGAGTGATGTTGGGTTTTTGTCAAAGTTCTTTTCTGTATCTATTAAATAATCATATGGTTTTTGTCACTTAGTTTCTTTTTATGGTGGGTTACATTTATCAATTTACATATGTTGAACAATTTCTGCC
Source organism: Apodemus sylvaticus (assembly GCF_947179515.1). Lineage (NCBI taxonomy): Eukaryota > Metazoa > Chordata > Mammalia > Rodentia > Muridae > Apodemus > Apodemus sylvaticus. Next base: position 24,979,921 of record NC_067488.1, on the reverse strand, counting down.
AACATAAGGTGTAGGGCATGCTTTTATGAGTACTGCAACCAGTGAGGGGTAGGAAGAGCTCTCTCACTCTCATGACACTGGGACCAGCTCTCCTGTTTACTTCTGGTGGAAAGCAATGTGGAGGGAGATTCCATTTTTTTTTTAAAAATGTGGACACTTTTCAAAGAATGAAAAGAAATGCCTTTATTGTGATTCATAAATTTAAGTATGTTCTGTATTCATTTTTGCTCAATTCCAGAAAGTTTTACATTTCTTTCATAATTTCTATGTGACATGTTTTATTATTTTTTATTTAGTAGTCAGTTCAATATCCACAAGTCTGAACATTTTCTGTTATGTCTGTTGTTGTTGATATTCAGCTTTAATTCATGAGGATCAGATAGACTGTATAGTGATATGTCTTGTACCTGATGAGACTTGCCTTGTGTCTGAATATTTAGCCATTTTTAGAAAGAAGTTTCACAAGCTTTTGAATGGAAGTTATATTCTTTTATGTTTGGGTGAAATATCATGTAAATGTCTGTTAAGTCCATTTGATTTATAGCATCAGCTAACTCAAACATTTTTCTATTTAGTTTTGTCGGGATGATCTATTTATTGACAAGAGTGTTCTGGAAAAAATGTCTTTCTCGGTATTGGGAGCTGTCTATTAACAATGGGGATGAGTAAGAATCATGTGTGAGGACATCCACAGGAGGAAGGAAATCAGGGTGTTCCACAAATATCTGTTTAATGCCTGGGGAATTGTTTGCAGAGTGTGAGGAGAGATCATGAAAGCATAAACTAGGAAACTGGGTATGGAAAAGAGGAGGAGGAGCGGCCACCTGAGGCTCCAACCTGTTCTATTGACTTACTTGCTTCTCTGGAAAGTCTGGCTGCTTCATTCCAAAGGAATGGCAGCTCTATTTGGGGACTAGACTAACAGGATGAGTGTGAAAGAAGTTGGTATAGGAAGACTTGTGTCATCTATTGGAGGTGGAGCAGAAAGGAGAAGGGGGAATAGCTATTACAGTGTTTCACAGATGAGGGTGAGAGTTCTGGATTTGGAGGAGAGGAGAAATTGGTGAATAAGTGCAGTCAGCCTATCTGCTTCCCTGACCAGAGTTTCCTGTGGGATCCCAGGGAGGATATTTGTAACCAAGAACAATTAGCCTGTGTCAGCTGAACTTTGGTATACTTTTCTGCCCTGCACTAAACAATTTCTTACTGTTTCTGTTTTTCTTACTTGTGCATATTTCTTGCAGAGGGTGAATTGGAATACAAATGTTACTAGATAGATTTCACTATTTTGTACATGTCTAGCATAGTAAAAAATGGAATAAGGGAAGAAAACTTAGGCTTAGAAAAGTCAAGCCTCACATCCTAGTTGACATATTTGTAGAAGCAAGGTATTAGAGGTTTTCAGCCAATTTGGTCTTCATTGTCTTGATTAATTTCTTAGTGATTGTGTTTTTCCAAATCTAAGTAGATATATCTCTTTTAAAACAAACAAATGCTTTGTTTCTTAAAATGATTTTATTAAACTGTTGCTAAACTGTGTAGAAAACTAAATCTACTTACTTCTTTTGCTTGCAAATTTTCTAAACTATGAAATGTAAATACATTTACTAATTAAATGCAGACAAAGTGAAACCCAGTGAAATTCAATTTAGTAACCTTTATTTAATATGATAGATGTTGTTGTTCTCTTAAAATAAAAAACCACTCACAAATGAGCATGGCACTCACTTTTAAGGCTCAAGTTTTTTTGTGGTCATCATGCCCAGGCATCTGTATGCCATGAGATTACTCAAATTTTCCACCATTTTTCTCTTTTTCCAACTCCAGCCAAACCCTAGCATGATGTCATTTGGCCCTTGCTTCTCAAAAAGGCACCATTCATATGGTGATTCTGACTCTATTTTTCTGTTCCTGTTTAACCTACGTTCTAGAAGAGCTTCCTGTCATAAGGTGATAAAAATGTCTCTGAATCACCATACATTGTCTTTGACCTGTGTTACCCTATTGACAGCTCCATGGGCCTGTGAGAGTCCACATATTGACCTGCAGAGCACCTGAGTCCTTAGATTAAGAAGTTCTGAGTTGCTCCATGTTCATCAAACAGCTGTCTCCTCTTTCTTGGAAGCAACAATAGTTTATGTCAACATGATTTAAAATGATACTTGAGTCACGTTAAAGTAGAATACGCTGGAAGGAGATAAGTAGCAAAATTAATTTTCTGTTTTCTTTCTTTTTTCTTTTTTATTGAATATTTTATGTATTTACATTTCAAATGTTATCCCCTTTCCTGGTTTCCCCTCATAAATCCCCTTCTCCCATCCCTCTCCCCCTGCTTCTATGAGGATATTCCCCCTCCCATCCACTCACTCCCAACTCATAACCCTGGCGTTCTCCCCACACTGGGGAATCAAGCCTTCACAATACCAAGCACTTCTACTCCTATTGATGCTAGACAAGGCCATCCTCTGCTACATATGCAGCTGGAGCCATGGGTCACTCCATGTGTACTCTTTGATCGGTGTTTTAGTCCCTGGGAGCTATGGGGCATCTGGTTGATGAATATTGTTGTTCTTCCTATGAGGTTGCAAATTCCTTGACCTCCTTCAGTCCTTTCTCTAACCCTTCCATTTGGGGATTCCATGCTAAGTCCAATGGGTGTCTGTGAGCATCTGCCTCTATATTTGCCAGGCTCTGGCAGAGCCTCTCAGGAGACAGCTATAACAGGTTCCTGTCAGCAAGCACTTCTTTTTTGTTTTTTTGTTTTGTTTTGTTTTGTTTTTTTGTTTTTTTTTTTTTTTTGGTATGCACTTCTTTTTTTTCTTTAATTTATTGATATATTTATTTACATTTCAAATGATTTCCCCTTTTCTGGACTCCCACTCCCCGAAAGTCCCATCAGTCCCCTTCCCTCCCCCTGTTTTCCCACCCAAACCTTCCCACTTCCCTGTTCTGATTTTGCTCTATACTGCTTCACTGAGTCTTTTCAGAACAAGGGGCCACTCCTCCGTTCTTCTTGTACCTCATTTGATGTGTGGATTATGTTTTGGGTATTCCAGTTTTCTAGGTTAATATCCACTTATTAGTGAGTGCATACCATGATTCATCTTTTGAGTTGGGGTTACCTCACTTAACTTAAAGCAATCCCACTAAAATCAGGGACTAGACAGGGCTGCCCCCTTTCTCCTTATCTTTTCAATATTGTACTTGAGGTACTAGCTCGGGCAATTCGACAACATAAGGAGGTCAAAGGGATACAAATTGGAAAGGAAGAAGTCAAACTATCATTATTTGCAGATGACATGATAGTCTACCTAAGTGACCCAAAAAACTCCACTAGAGAACTCCTACAGCTGATAAACAACTTCAGCAAAGTGGCAGGTTACAAAATCAACTCAAGCAAATCAGTGGCCTTCCTATACTCAAAGGATAAGCAGGCTGAGAAAGAAATTAGGGAAATGAACCCCTTCACAATAGCCACAAACAGTATAAAGTACCTTGGGGTGACTCTTACCAAACACGTGAAAGATCTGTATGACAAGAATTTCAAGACTCTGAAGAAGGAAATGGAAGAAGACCTCAAAAAAATGGGAAAACCTCCCATGCTCATGGATCGGCAGGATCAATATAGTTAAAATGGCCATTTGGCCAAAAGCAATATACAGATTCAATGCAATACCCATCAAAATCCCAACTCAATTCTTCACAGCAAGCACTTCTTGGCATCACCAGTAGGGTCTGGATTTGGTGACTGTATATGGGGATGGATTCCCAATGGAGCAGTGTCTGGGAGGCCTTTCCTTCAGTCTCTACTCCACACTTAGTCCCCATATTTCCTTTATATAGGAGCCCTTCTGTATCCTATGCCCCAATCGGGGAACTTCGCTAACTTCTGGATACAGTTTCTACAGGATCTCTCTCCCTTTGTTGGGCATTACAGCTAATCTCATCCCTCTTGGGTCTTGGGAATCTCCTTCTTTCCTGGCACCTGGGAATTGCTGGTGGCTGTTCCCCATCCCCTTATGCTACACACCTCTGTTCAAATTCCTGAGCCTCTGTATATCATACCTGTTTCCTCTCATACCTGATCCTGCCCCCCTTCATCTCTCTCCCTCTCCTTTCTTCCTCCCAAGTCCCTCCTACCCTCTACCTCCCATGAGTATTTTGTTCCCCCTTCTAAGAAGGACTGAACCATCAACATTTTGTTCTTTCTTCTTCTTGAGCTTCATATGGTCTGTGAATTGTATCCTGGATATTCTAGAGTTTTGGACTAATATCCATTTCTCAGTAAGTGCATATTATGAGTGTTCCTTTGTGACTAGGTTACCTCATTCAGGATGATATTTTCTAGTTCCACCCATTTGCCTAAGCCTTGCTGTGCTCAAAGGATTAAACAAGTTGAGAAAGAAATTAGGGAAACAACATCCTTCACAATAGTCACAAATAATGTAAAATACCTTGGTGTGACACTAACCAAACAAGTGAAAGACATGTATTACAAGAACTTCAAGTCCCTAAAGAAAGAAACAGAAGATCTTAGAAAATGGAAAAATCTCCCATGCTCATGGATTGGCAGGATTAATATAGTAAAAATGGCCATCTGGCCAAAAGCAATATACAGATTTAATGCAATCACCATCAAAATTCCCACTCAATTTTTCATAGAGCTGGAAATAGCAATTCTCAAATTCATTTGCAATAACAAAAACACAGGATAGCAAAAATAATCTCAACAATAAAAGAACTTCTGGGGAATCCCCATCCTTGACCTCAAGCTGTATAACAGAACACTAGTGATCAAATCTCCAGGGTATTGGTACAATGATCGTCAGGAAGATCAATGGAATAGAATTGAAGACCCAGATATGAACTTACATACTCATGGTTACTTGATCTTTGACAAAGGAGCTAAAACCATCCAGTGGAAAACAGACAGCATTTTGAACAAATGGTGCTGGTTCAACTGTCAGTCAGCATGTAGAGGAATGTAAATTGATCCTTTCTTATCTCCTTGTACAAAGCTCAAGTCCAAGTGGATCAAGGACCTCCACTTAAAACAAGATACACTGCAACTTATAGAGGCGAAAGTGGGAAAGAGCTTTGAACACATGGGCACAGGGGAAAATTTCATGAATAGAACACTGATGTCTTATGCTCTAAAGTCAAGAAATGACAAATGGGACCTCATTAAATTGTAAAGCTTCTATAAGCAAAGGACACTGTCAATAGGACAAAAGGGCAACCAATAGATTGAGAAAAGATCTCTACCAATCCTGTATATGATAGAGAGCTAACATCCAATATATACAAAGAACTCAAGAAGTTAAACTCCAGAGAACCAACTATCCCTATTAAAAATTCAGTATATAGCTAAACAAAGAATTCTCAACTGAGGAATATTGAATGGACAAGAAGCACCTAAAGAAATGTTCAACATCCTTAGTGTACAGAGAAATGCAAAACAAAACAACCCTGAGATTCCACCTCACACCAGTCAGAATGGCTCAGATCAAAATCTCAGGTGACAGCAGAAGCTTGAGAAGATGTGGAGAAAGAGGAATTGCAAGCTGGAACAACCACTCTGAAAATCTTTCTAGTGGTTCCTCAAAAAATTGAACATTGTACTACCTGAGGACCCAGCTATGCCACTACTGGACATATACCTAAAATATGCTCTAACATATAACAAGGATACATGTTCTACTATGTTCATAGCAGCCATATTTTTTAATAACCAGAAGCTGAAAAGAACCCAGATGTCCTCCAACAGAGGAATGGATATGGAAAATGTGGTACATTTACACAATGGAGTACTACTCAGCTATTAAAATTAATTTTTCTTGTCACATATTTATGCAATAGAAAGCAATAGGGATATTATTCTTTTGACCATGTAATTTTAAGGATATCAGAAAGAATGATTTTAATTTATGACTTTCATGGTTAGGAACAAAGAATGATTATGGACTATTCTCTTAGTTTATTTGTTTGAAGGAGAAGTCCATTAATTCGTGCTTATTCAGTGTCTAAACTGAATAGTTTAGGAGAGTAGTAGAATAATTACTACGGGCTGAGCTATGTGTTCTCTATATTCATTACTTTCTGCAGCAACAAATATCTTCAAAGAGTAGTAGTTTGCAACTCATTCATTGACCCAACTTGAAAAAAGCACATCTTATACTCTTCCATATTGGTCCCAGGTTTTTTCCTTAATATATAAATACTTCCCTTCAAAAACAAGAAAATCTGACTTTGCACAAAATTTGTATTGAGAAGTTTAGAATAAGGTACTCTACATATGTAACTCCCCTTTGTCACTTTCTTGCTCTGTGACTGAACAAAAGTTGGTTAACTCTCCGAACTGTTTTGGAGAATATGAGTGATGGTTTCTATTATGTAGTATCATTTCAAAGAGTAATTAAAAGTCAAGGAAGTGCCTATTGATATGGTAGCATATATTTAGTAAGCATAAAGCGTTTTGTATCCAGCAATAAGTCTTTAGAGATAAATGACCATGTGTACTTTCTTTGCATCACACTAGAGTTACTACAGTCATTATGTCCTAAGTAGGTATTCTTTTAAAAACTATTATATATAAATCCAATTATTCCTTATTGAGACAGCTTTGTGACTTTTTGACTTTTAATTCCATTTGACACTTGGAGAAACTAAGAGCGTTTAAGTTATTTGCTTATGTACACAGAGCAGTTATGGAATGGTAGAAATGGAAATTATTCTTCTGTACTGAGAATTGTTGTCCCAGGTTCTCCTTATTGTGAGGCTTGATACTGGTACCAATAGATACGGCTGTTTTTGCTGTCAGTGGAAATTCCTGATGAATGTAACCATGTTTAATATTCCATCTCAGTTTTGAAGGCTATTTTTCATACCCACATTGGCATTTTCCTTGAATATCACCCCATTACTTAACCCTTTATTTCTAATGCCTTATAACCAGCATAATCTTTTAAAAAAGATTCTCAATCTTTCTAAGCTTAATTTTCTGTCTTAAATCAGCACCACGATCTATGTTTCAATTAATTTCTAAACTTATTCCTTCCATTTCATTTATGTGATCCCAGAATATTTTAGAGAGTTGAGAGTATCATGCAGATGCACAGTACTTAGAATCATTCTTCTCCTGATGACTTAATTGTGCATCTATGCATTGGTCTATCAGCGGTGTCCTTAAAAGCTAATTTTAAGCTTCCTCTAACCATTTTCCTAGAATGTGTTTTCCTATCTTTAACCTCCTTTCCTCAGTTCTTCAGCTGATTATGTTTATAATTTCTAAAGCCCAAGTCATCGAAGCATTCCATGAAAACATGGGGCGCACAACTATGGGAAGTACAATTTAGGTGTGGAAGTTTTACATAGATGTTAAATTTTCTTTGCACAAACACAGCAGCTCAATCAAAACAAACATTATCTGTATATTTTGTGCTGGATAAATGAGAATGTTGGAAGAATCTAGCACCAGTTGCATTCATGTATCATAAAGCACTTCTCCCCATGAGACATTAGAGTAGCATTTTGTAATCAGCAAAACTAATAGCTTCTTCCCTGAAGACCTCCATCTTTTTCTTCTCCCAGCATTTAACCCCTTTTATTAAGCTTATGTTTGTCAAGAAATATTTGGTTTTAATACACTTGATTCATTTATACATACATGACTCATCCAAATGTTTTGTAAGAGAGGTTTACTGTATAATTTTGTGGACATTTAAGCCATTTTTGGGGTATTTTTGTTTGTTTTGTAAGAGAGGTTTACTGTCTAATTTTGTAGACATTTAAGCCATTTTTTTGGTATTTTTGTTTTGTTTTGTTTTGTTTGTTTGTTTCTGACAGAAGTTTTCAGTCAGATCCAAATTTAACAAAGGAAAAAAATTACAAATGACTTGGAATAATTAAAGAAATCAAAATAGGTGTTCATCTGTTTTTCAGTTATATATCCATGTCAGAGTAGGATTTCCAACCTCTTCCTGAAGGTAAAACCTAGGAAGTATTTATTCCACAGCTTGACCTGGAAATCCTTATTAAAATATCACATAGCTGCTTAGGCTCCACTGGGATTCTCCCCCCTCCTTGGTATCTCAAACATTTCAAAGTCAGAAAGTACTGCATCCCACATAACAGCTAAGCTACATTAGGAATTTTGGTCAGGGTGACACTTGGCTCACTGCCAGGTAAGGCAAATAAGTGTCTCTCTTGTCAAAACACCTGGTGTCTGGCTTCCACTTGCACCGGGTGGTCAGGCCCAGCCTATGTAGGGGCAAGTGAGCCTTGAGCTATGATAATGCAGTCCATGTGCCCAGCATGAATGTCTTTGGATCTGCTGTATGGCCCTAAGTCATTTTTCAAGGATTGCAAATTATATTTTAGAAGCTCAACAAATAGTTCATTGTACAACAGACTTGGGCACTTAATTAGAAACTGCAGAACTTTGCTCATTGTATGTAATATTATAATGGTACTTTTCTTTTATTATCTAAATATTGTAGCTAATTTATCTTGTAACATGTCATGTGCAATACATTCCGGAAATACTATGGCTATTTACAAGTTAGACAATTAGGGCCTCATTTGAGGGCTAAAAAACTTTAGAGAGCACTTCCTTAATATTTCTTCCTGACCACTTTCTCTAATCCATACCAAACCACAGGATGTCCTAACTTTACAACATTCACAAAAACAGCAAGGCCCCTGTCTGGTTGCAAAGAACTCTTGGAGGCTTCCTTTTAGGAAGCCCAGTTTTCCTTCTCTGCCATTATAAGTCACTAGGGGGAAATCATCGTACTGTTTCAGAACCAGAGAACAAAAACTCAATCCCTTCACCTCTATGGATGTGCTGACATCAGGACATGCTGATTTATCATTCCCAAGTCTGATTATGCTCTTGTACTCATCACTGACTCTCAGAGAAAGGAAGACAGCAGAGACACATATTCCATGCCTGTAACTATCTTGAAGAGAACTAGAAACTTAGCTATCTAATGCCAAACATCTGGATACATGAATACATCTTCATGTTTCCCTTCTTTATTCTACTTTCAGACAGATGTTTGGCATTATATACAAAACACCTAATGTTTTGAAAAGAAGTCTCAAACAATATTGTGATTCTTCAGATTAGGAACATGAGAGGACAAAGTTCTAGAAAGGTATTGTTTGTTCAGTGTGTACCATCTGTAATTGTGAGAGAGCTCAGTGATGCAAAGTCACAAAATCTCAGAGTGTAAGGAACAACCTTTGAAACTTGAGACTGTAACCCAAAACCAAAGGACAAGTCAGTTGAGAATAAACATGTGGCCCATGTTAGCCCAGATGTATAGGATAATGACGCATATACTAACTCAAAAATATTTATATACATTTACAGATGATTGACAGAGTTATTAAAGGGAGGAAAAATAGTTTAGATATGTTGCTAACTTTTTGACTTGGGTGTCATAAAGAACAGTCTGACTTTTAGCACACATGTTGTATCCACAAGTTTTATATGCATATGCTGAGCTATATGAAATCCAGCCAGGCAACTGTTTGCACAGTAGCTGCTTACAATTATTTGTTGAATGAGTATTAATACTTAAAGTACTTTCAAGTACACAGTTTCTTGCATGTGTGATCTTGCTGTATTACTGTTGTTGTTGTTGTTGTTGCTGCTGTCATTGCTGTTAAACTCTTTACATGAAGAATGCTGTTAAACTCTTTACATGAAGAAGGAAGATTCCCAAAAGAACTGAGATAAAGGTAGTATAGGGAATTATGTCTTTTTAATAGACTGATTTGTGTTCTTTTTTGACAATTTTATAAATATATAAAATGCATTCTAATTACTGATCTCAGTCTTTTAACTCTCTTCCATTCTAATCAGCCTGACATCCTACCTTCCAATCCATTATGGATTTTAGTTTTCCTCTGCGACCTATTTAGATTAACCAGAGCATTCTGTGTGAGCACTTATTAAAACTGTCTATGGTCTATTCATGACCCATGGGTTCAAAATTGGAGGCAAAAATCTTGGGGAAAGATTTTAAATAGGGAAATGATTCAAAGCCCAGGATCTTGAGTCAGACTTGTATAGTGTTATAACTCAATAAACCAAAAGACTGAGCACTTTAAATCAGTTTGAAGAATTCACCAAAACCTACTTTACATGTATATAACGTGGGAATAGTCAAAGTGTTTACTTTGCTGAGTTTCTGTAAGAAGGAAATAGACAATGTCATGTATGCTGAATGATGCCTAGCAAATTATAGCTGGTAAATATGCAATAACTACTACTTTGAGATAAGAAAATTTCTTTGTACATACTTTAAATATCTAATTATCATACAAATTATGGATGGTTAATTATAGTACTAAAAAAGAAGAATTCTTCTGACTCCAAGCTGTGTTCCTTACATGTGCTTTGCATATGCTCTTTGGCCAGAGACAAAAGACTAAGCTGGCTTTCCTGAAAGAAAGGAATTCTGGCATTCACTCTCTGAAAGTGTTCTTCAGTATAATGACAAATACGAGGTCTATAACTCATTAAGCATTGTATATTTTAAATAGACTTCTGTTTGCTTTATGATTAAAAAGATCTAATTTATTTTTGATTGATGACAGTCAACCATATGTTTAAATATATGAGCTCACCACATACTTCTTAGAGATGTTTGCCCTTTAGTAAATAGATTGTATCAATAGTTATAAGTAACAACAAATATTTGCATTTATATGCGCTGTCTTATGAGTAGAAGATTGGAGCAAATGATGTGCAGAAGTACTCCTTAATATCCATGCTTTAAATAAAGCAAACATTGCCAAACAAGTTTAGCATGAAAAGTAATCACTGGTCTTTCAAGATGTTTTACAAAACAAACTTGGAAGTGTGTTTGGATGATAGAGGAAAATGACCTCTATAAGATCTTTTCGTTTCAGTAAAACACAAACAAATGGGACATCATAAAATTACAAAGTTTCTGTAAGGATAAGGACACTGTCTATAGGACAAAATGGCAACCAACAAATTGGGAAAATATCTTTACCAACCATACATTCGACAGGGGAATAATATCCAATATATACAAAGAACTCCAGAAGTTAGACTCCACAGAGCCAAATAACCCTATTAAAAATTGGGTACAGAGCTAAACAAATAATTCTCAACTTAGGAATATCGAATGGCTGAGAAGCACCTAAGAAATGTTCAACATCCTTAGTCATCAGGAAAATGTAAATCAAAACAACCCTGAGATTTCACCCCATACCAGTCAGAATGGCTAAGATAAAAAAATCAGAAGACAGCAGGTTCTGGAGAGGTTGTGGAGAAATAGGAATACTCCTCCACTGTTAATGAGATTGTAGGCTGATATAACCACTCTGGAAATTAGTTTGGCAGTTCCTAAGAAAACTGGGCATAATACTACTGGAGGACCCTGCTATACCACTCCTGGGCATATATACAGAGTATTCTCCAGTATGTAATAAGGACACATGCTCCACTATGTTCATACAGCCCTATTTATAATAGCCAGAAGCAGAAAAGAACCCAGATTTCCCTCAACAGAGGAATAGATACAGAAAATGTGGTATATATACACAATGGAGTAAATGTGGTATATATACACAATTCAGCCATTAAAAACAATGAATTTATGGAATTCTTAGACAAATGGATGGAACTGGAAAATATCATCTTGAGTGAGGTTACCCAATCACAAAAGAACACGCATAGTATACACTCACTGATAAGTAGATATAAACCCAGAATCATGGAATACCCAAGACACATTTCACATATCAAATGATGCACAAAAAGAAGGAAGAACAAAATATGGATATTTGGGTTCTTTGTAGAAAGAGAAACAAAATACCCACAGAAGGAGATACAGAGACAAAGGGTAGAGCAGAGTCTGACAGAAATACTATCTAGAGACTACCACACCCAGGGATCCATATACAGTTACAAAACCCAGACACTATTGTGGATGCCCACAAGTGCTGGCTGACCAGTGCTGAATATTGCTATCACCTGGGAGGCTCTGCTAGTACATGACAAATACTGAGGGGGACACTCTCACCCAGCCATTGAACTGAGCATAGTGTTCCCAATGGGGGAGCTAGAGAAAGGGACCCAAGGAGCTAAAGGGGTTTGTAGCACCATAGGAGGAACAACAATATGAGTCACCCAGTACTCCCAGAGCTCTCAAGGACAAAAAACATGAACCAAAGAATACACATGAAGTTACCCATGGCTCCAGACTCATAGGCAGCAGAGGACGGTCTTGTTAGACACCAAAGGGAGGAGAGGCCCTTGGTCCTGGAAAGACTTGATTCTGTAGTGTAGAGGAATACCATGTCAGGGAAGTGGAAGAGGGTTGATTAGGAAAGGGGAGATGGTTTATGGGATTGTCAGGGGATGGGGCAACCAGGAAAGGGGACAACATTTGAAATGTAAATAAAGAATATATCTAATAAAAAACATATCCAATTAAAGTCTGCTAAGATGGCACAGAAGATATAGGTACTTGGCACCAAGCTTGATGAGACCAAATTTCAATCTTGGGGGTCCCACATATTAGAAGCAGAGAACCTGTTGCTGAATATTTGCTGCTCTAATTGGCAGCACAGACCTGGGATGAAAGGGATTAAAAATGAGCCAGGCTAAAGTCTCATTCAGTAGTCAAGTTTATTCAGAACATCAAACAATTTATACTCTGAGTCTCCAGAATGATTACAAGAGTAAAGTGTATAATCACAAGGACAAACCATGCACAGCAAAAGTATTTTCCCACAGAGGCATGTGAGTAACAACAGCGTCAGTACATTTACTCCTATCTGATGTTCCTGGGATGAGCAGTAAAACACATTCCAAGTGCCAGTCTGTGTTTTTTGAAGAAACTGAAGTTACAAGGCTCTTGTTTTGTTTCCTTGGAGTTTCACAGAAGCACTTGACTGTTGTTCTCATCAGGAAACTCCATTCACATATATCATATATATATTAATGTATATATACATATATTAAATGTGTATAATTATATGTATACATATTTATTTATATATGTGTGTATTAAAATACAATAGACAGACTTGACTTTGACACACTCGACACCTAATCATTAGCTGAAAACACAATAATTTCTGTAAATTTGAATATCTAAATTAATTTTATTATATAAGCTCATGTAAATGATTTAGCACAAATCCCAAATATCAGCCTTAAAGTTTATTAATGGAAAACATTAGTTGAGAACATATCCCAGAACCATGTGTCAATATGGAGCAGTCATAGAAAATTGAGAGAACTGAGATAAGTAATTTGCATTCCATTCTTCTGTCTTCAGTCAAAATAAACAATTTAGGTTCAGTTACTTGAGATTTTGATTCCTCTACCATTTTTCTTACTTAAATAATAATCAGAACAAAATCTTTATTTCTTCATGGATTGTTCTTTATACATACCTAGGCAAACATCCAGAGCATCATAAATGCACAAGTATTATATCATGACATTAAAAGTAGGCATTGTATGTGTAAGAGTTTAAAAAGTCACTAAATTTGTGGTCTATTTAATGAATATAATATTTTAAAGCAAGTATGAAAAATAAATAAAAAATTGCAGGGGTGGTGAGAAGGCACATTGTATAAACCATTTATTATATACACATGAGGGCAAGAACTCTGATTCTCAGAATCCAGGAAGTATCCATATGAGCATAGTGACTTGTTTACCAGATGTGTCTTATGGAAAGCAGAGAGAGGAATCCCAGGTCATGATGGCTTTGGACTCAATTGAGGGATCCTGCCTCAAAGAACAATGTGAAGTGTGCCTAAGGTAGACACGTGACATTAAACTGGGCATCAACATGAAACCACACAAACATGTCCCCAAATACATGTAAATGTCCACCAATGTACACAGACATATAAGTGCTTGACAAAAATGTTAGTCTGAGGTTAATATTAAGATATAAAAAAACGTTTCAAAAATATAAATGTATGCTTATCAGATGCTGGCAGACCTTTCTGCAGAGATGATTCTTAAGCTGAGAATTCTAGAACTCAAGAAATTTAAAATTCTTCTAAAAAGAAAAAGGACATAATTATGAAGGTCAAAGACCTGGCTGCACCATGTATAGATGGTGGCATATGACAATATATGGCATTTCTGTGCAGTACTACAACTGCTGAAATCCCTAGTGGATCTGGAGACTGAAAGCATTGCTCTCAGAATCTGAGACAATGGCATATGTAAACACAACTCTTCCATTGTCCTTACATTCATTTGGCTTTATGTAAGACATCCCTAAAGTAAAAAACTGAAAATAAAAAGTTACACTGTAGCCTTTCAAAGTGAAAATGATCTGTATCCTGTTATTACTTTCTCAAGCCCAACTTGATCTTACCAATTATAGTCCCTTATACATTCTTGATTTCTGTTATTGCTCCATGCCATATAGCTATATCTGTGGATCTAGGAAGCACGAATGACAGAGAACATGCAGCAATTGTCCCTATGCTACCTCACTCAATGCAGTTGTCTCTAAATGTATCCATTTACCTTGCAAATTTCTTTATAGCTTAATAGTATTTCATAGTACACATATACCATACTATATTTCCATCATCCATTAATCAAGGCAGAAATCTCTCTGATTACCTAAAGGTAACATATTCTGGACAACGCCAAAGAAAAGCAAACCAACATTTGAGCATCTGATCTCAGAGAGAATGAAGTAAAGCAAGACAGTTAAATCTGTGACCTGAATCTTTCTGGAAAGAAACGAATGATGAATTAATTATCTTGTTTTATGAAGCCCTATAAGAAAATTACAGGTGGAATTTATACACTGATTATGTCTTGGAGATTCAGAGATTTAATTATATGCTTTTCAACTATCAATGGAACAACCAGAAAGACAAAGATCACTATCCAGAGAAAAAAGGTAAACAGACATACTAGGGTTTGGTCAATTATGCAACAATACATGTATTCATCTCACAATCATCATCCTTTCCATAGGGTCATGGTAACCACATCTAGGCACAACACTGATGCTTGAGGGCAAATCTACTTTTATATGTGAAATTAAATTATAAATCAAAGTATTTTAAAGAAATGACACAAAAGTATTCAGGTAATGCATAACCCATATTAAGAATGCATCAGTAGAAAAAACTCCCAACTATATAAAGAGGACTGAAATCCCAACTGAAAAGTATCTACTGAGTACTCAAAGCTGTTAAAGTCATCAGAAAGAAGGAAATGCTGAGAAGTTACAATAAACCACATGGAGCCTAAGGATATCAATACACTTGTGAGTTGTAACACAATATTCTGCTATATTGGAACACAAAAGAATAGGTAAAAATTTTGAAATCTAGGTACATTATGGAATGTATTAAAAATAATGAACTAATATGATCATTAATTCTATAAAATATATGAATGTGGATACTAGTTAATGATGGCAGGATCCTGGAATTTATTGTATGAAAGTTCTTTTAGCTGTTTTCTCAATTATTCTAAAAATTAAATTTGCTTCAAAACATTTTTTTCCTTTTTTTTATTCGATATATTTTTTATTTACATTTCAAATGATTTCCCCTTTTCTAGCCCCCCACTCCTCGAAAGTCCCGTAAGCCCCCTTCTCTCCCCCTGTCCTCCCACCCACCCCTTCCCACTTCCCCGTTCTGGTTTTGCCGAATACTGCTTCACTGAGTCTTTCAAAACATTTTAAATTATTGTAACAAAGGAGAAACTAGAAAATGTTTCTAAATATACTCTAACTCAGGGAATCCCATAAAAGTGTGAAAAGGGGGACTGTGGGAGCCAGAGAGGTCCAGGGTACTAACCTGTAGTAGTAACTAAGCAGTGTTCATGGGGTGTTCAAGGAGACTGAAATATTTGCAAAGTCTGCATGGGTTTGCGCTAGGTCCTCTGCATATATTTTATGACTGTTGGCTTGCTGCGTGGCGAGACTCCTGAAAATGGGTGTCCAGTGTCTCTGACTCTTGGGACCTTTTCTTTCTCTTTCTTATTGGGTTGCCACATCAACCTTTGATATGAGGGTTTGTGCTTGCTCTTATTGTATCTTGTTGGGCTGTATTCCCTTGATATCCCTGGGAGTCATGCTCTCTTCTGGAGGCAAATGGTGTAGGTTGGATCTGCGGGAAGAGAAGGGAATATGAGGACAAAACGGAGGGGAAGCTGCAGTTGTGGTGTATTGTATAAGAGAAGAATAAAAGCAGTTTTTTTTTTAAAGAAAAAATCTTTGATATGCAGCCACAACAGCACTTCAAAGGAAATGTACAGATTTACATGTGTGGACTAAATAGGATAAAGCAACTTAGGTTATATTCTTCATGGAAAGAAAATGAATGGACTAACTCCAAAAGCAGTACGTAGAAAAAGAATCTTTAAAAGTATCAGAGATAGTATATGGGAAAAATAAAATAAACTAAAATAAAAGGGAAGCATGGACTATGAACTTCCTGCACCTTGGATGTGAGATGCAAAATTCTGCCATGGGTTTGTGAAAGGATGTGTCTGCTTTTAGTGATTCCTGCACCTCTTTCATAGCCATCAAATCATCCTACATGTGTATCCTATAATAAGTCCTTTTGCTAAGAAGATATCTACAAAAGTGTTCATAGCAACTTTATTACAGCTCTGAAAGGAAAGTAGCTTAAATCCCAGCCAACAGGTTAATATTACAATGGATTCTTCATACATGTGATAACTACTTCCCACATTATCTCTTCAAAGCCTACAAACTATATTGCAAGCTATTGGATTCTCTGTTATTTGAAATGGGAGGAATTGATGCTGGGGACATTAACTCTGTCAAGGTCAAACCGCTAGTGATAGGTAGTTCCAGAACTCAAATCCTAGTGGTGTGTGACAAAGCACATGTTCTCAAGCAATATGCTGGTTCCCATATCCAAATAATACTGCCTCATCCAGAGAGTTTTAGTAGCACAAAGTCCATATGTTGGGAAAGTCTGGAATAGTGTTCCTTCTATATCTTGCTCTAAGGTAGTAATGATGCATCGTGTTGATGATTCTGAACATAGACCCTTAGCAGCTCCTCACTATACAGACCTCATCAACCAAAGAAATGCTTAAGAAAGATGAAACATTTTCAAGTGTTCCAAAGATAAACATTTTAGACAATATACCTAAGAGCTAAGAGAAATGATATCCCTCTTTCATTGGCTTTGGCTAATTGAGACTAGCCCAATGAGTGTTGACTTCCTGTTCAGTTAGGACATTATATACTTTTAATGTGGATAAATGACATCTTGTTTCAATACTCTGATAGTCATCATTCAAAGCTAACATTTAACCACTACTATGCAAACTTTTATAAGAACTATGTTTACATGGAATAAGCATTATTTCCAGTGCCAAAGCCTGAATTGTACTGAGGAGTATTCAGTTGTTGTAAGGAGATGGCAGATAAAAGTACTAAGAATTGATATGGATCTAGTTCAAATCCTTTCCTTAAATTTCTGACCATCTGAACTGAACAATGACCTTCTTGCTGTAACTTGGTGTCCTCATTGCAAAATGACAATATAACAGCACAGATTTATCACAGGTTACCCACATTGCCAGGACACCTTTGGCTAGTCTTTTGTCTATCCATACATCTGGTAATTCCCACTTGGTACCAAAAGAGACTCTTTAGTCTAAGCACCAAAGTTTTTTCTCTGTTTCGTTTGAAGGAGGTACAGCACCTGTGGAACTGTATTGGTATTGTATGTAAAGGTACACAAGTTTATGGAAAGCCAAGATATTTAATTTGGAGTATCAGCTCACTGGGAATTTAAAAATTACGTTAATTACAGCATAACAGAAAGTACAAATTGGATAGTCTTTTATCTTTACAACAAAAACTGAATAAAATTGTTTTATATGTAGATTCAAGAAAGCCTTCATATACCAGTGAAATACTTGAACTATTGAGTTCATGTTTCCTCCTTCTCTACTCCAATGTATTTGTAACTCTTATTTACAGGGTTCATCCCTATAAAGTCTAATGGAATTCCATCTTATTATAATTTCTATTACTCCCTTTTTATTATCTCCCATTCAGACACTTAGATCCAGGAATTGGTTTCTTGTCTCATGTACTAACAATTATTATTGACCTAGCACTCATTAAGTACTTCCTCAGTTAAGAGGATCATTAAAAGAATTTGAGTTTTTTCCTTAATTTTTTTATTGGATATTTTCTTTATTTACATTTCAAATGTTATCCCCTTTCTCTGTCTCCCCCTGAAACTCCCTATCCCATTCTGCTCCTGCTTCTATGAGGGTGTTCCCCTAACCACCCACCCATTCTTGATTCCCCAACCTCAAATTCTGCTACACTGGGGCATCCATCCAGCCTTCACAGGACCCAGGGCCTCCCCTACTATTGATGCCTGACAAGGCCATCCTCTACGACATATGCAGGAGCCAGGGGTCCCTCTGTATGTACTCCTTGGTTGGTGGCTTAGTCCCTGGAGGCTCTGGGGGTTCTGGTTGGCTGATATTGTTGTTCTTCCTGTGGGGTTACAAGCCCCTTCAGCTTCTTTAGTCCTTCCCCTAACTCTTCCCCAGCTTTATTTACACTTAGAGTCAGGTGTTCTAATTAAGTTTGTATTAATGAATGCAAATTGAAGTATTGCAGGTTGGCTTTGAAGAAGTCTCTGCACAAAGTTGAAGATTACTCTTTCCTGTTTCTACATGATTCTAGAGTCCGCATGTGGCAGCACTACAAAATGGACTCATTCTGGACTTACATGAGGAAAGCAACCAGTGAGAACACAACCTTATTTGAACACTAATATAAAGCAACCAATGAGCTTTATTAATTGACCAAGAGTCAGTATTATTATAGCACAGAACACATTTACTTCTAGAGAGACAAATGAAATTATCATTAAAGTTTTAATGGAACCAAAATGACTTAATATCTTTAAATGCAATACAATTAGTTATTTATACAGCAGTTATTTTTATCAACTCTGTCCTAACTTTAAATTTTTTGTTTTCATTTATGTTTTATTACAAGAGTATAGCATTTTTAACAGCAATGATCATTCAATGTGTGAATTAGATGCTGAGATATTTTCTTGATATAAGAGAATCTGATGCAATTGGGTATAATTAAATATTTTGCTAGTTTATAAATTTTCTTCATTAGATTATTTAAATATTAATAGGATATCCATAAAGCTGCTCTTGTGAATCTGAATATTATAATCAAAGATCCCCAAACCAGGAGATGGATGCAAATGGGCATTCTTTTTTTTTTTTTTTAGTTAAGATTTTATTTTCTATATTCTTTGTTGACATTCCAAATGATTTCCCCTTTTCAGGATACCCCCTCCCCATAAGTCCCATGAGCCTTCTTCCCTTCGCCCATTCCCCAATCAACTCCCTCCCATTTCTGTGTCCTGGTGCTCCCCTACAATGCTGAATCAAGCCTTTCCAGCACCAGAGCCCTCTCCTTCCTTCTTCTTGGGAATTATTTGATATGTTAATTGTGTTTTGAGTATTCAGAGCTTCTGGGCTAATTTCTTCCTCCTCCTCCTCCTCCTCCTCCTCCTCCTCCTCTTTCTCCTCCTCCTCCTCCTCCTCCTCCTCCTCCTCCTCCTCCTCCTCCTCCTCCTCCTCCTCCTCCTTCTTCTTCTTCTTCTTCTTCTTCTTCTTCTTCTTCTTCTTCTTCTTCTTCTTCTTCTTCTTCTTCTTCTTCTTCTTCTTCTTCTAGCACAGTTGCTTTATTTTTTTTAATCAATATATTCTTTATTTACATTTCAAGTGATTTTCCCTTTCCTGGATCCCCCCTCCCCAAAAGTCCCATAAGCCCTCTTACCTCCTCCTGTTTCCCTCTCCACCCCTTTCCACTTCCCTGTCCTAGTATTCCTGTACATTGCTGCACTGAGCCTTTCCAGGACCAGAGGCCACTCCTTTTTCTTCGTGGGCATCATTTGTTATATGAATTGTGTCTTGGGTATTCCAAGCTTCTAGGCTAATATCCATTTATCAGTGAGTGCATACCATGAGTGTTCTTTTGAGACTGGGTTACCTCACTTAGGATGATGTTCTCCAGTTCCATCCATTTGAATTTCATGAATTCATTGTTTCTAATGGCTGAATAGTACTCCATTGTGCATATATACCACATTTTTGTATCCATTCCTCCGTTGAGGGACCTCTGGGTTCTTTCCAGCCTCTGGCTATTATAGAAAGGGCTGCTATGAACACAGTAGAGCATGTATCCTTATTACATGCTGGGGAATCCTCTGGATATATGCCCAGGAGTGGTATAGTGGCATCCTCCGGAAGTGTCATGCCCAGTTTTCTGAGGAACTGCCAGACTGACTGCCAGAGTGGTAGTACCAGCTTGCAACCCCACCAGCAGTGGAGGAGTGTTCCTCTTTCTCCACATCCTCACCAGCACCTGTTTTTCTCCTGAGTTTTTTTTTATCTTAGCCATTCTGACTGGTGTGAGTTGAAATCTCAGGGTTGTTTTGATTTCCATTTCTCTGATGACTAAGGATGTTGAGCAGTTCTTTTGGTGCTTCTCAGCCCCTTGATATTCCTCAGGTGAAAATTCTTTTTAGCTCTGTACCCCATTTTTAATGGGGTTATTTGGCTCTCTGGAGTCTACCTTCTTGAGTTCTTTGTATATCTTGGATATAAGCCTTCTGTTGGATGTAGGGTAAAGATCTTTTCCCAATGTGTTGGTTTCTGTTTTGTCCTTTTGACAGTGTCCTTTGCCTTACAGAAACTTTGTAGTTTTATGAGGTCCCATTTGTCAATTCTTGATCCTAAAACATCAGCTATTGTTGTTCTGTTGAGGAAATTTTTCCCTGTGCCCATGTCTCAAGGGTCTTCCCCAGCTTCTTTTCTATTAGTTTCAGAGTGTCTGGTTTTATGTGGAGGTTCTTGATCTGCTTGGACTTGAGCTTAGTACAAGGAAATAAGCATGGATCAATTTGAATTCTTTGCATGCTGACCTCCAGTTGAACCAGCACCATTTGTGGAAAAGGCTATCTTTTTTCCACTGTAGCTTCTTAATCAAAGATTAAGTGACCATAATTCTGTTGATTCATTTCCAGGTCTTCAATTCTATTCCATTGATCTACTTGCTTATCACTGTATCAATACCATGCAGTTTTTAACACTATTACTCTATAGTACTGCTTGAAATTGGGGATACTGATTCCCCCAGAAGTTCTTTTACTGTTGAGAATAGTTTTAGCTATCCTGGGTTTTTGTTATTCAAGATGAGTTTGAGAATTCCGCTTTCTAAGTCTATGAAGAACTGAGTTTGGATTTTGATGGGGATTGCACTGGATCTGTAGGTTGCTTTTTTGGAAAGATGGCCATTTTTATTATATTAATTTTGCCAATCCAAGATCATGGAAGATTTTTTTCCATCTTCTGAGGTCTTCTTGAGTTCTTTCTTCAAAGACTTGAAGTTTTTGCCATACAGATCTTTCACTTGTTTGGTTAGAGTCACACCAATATACTTTATATTGTTTGTGGCTATTGTGAAGGGTGTCATTTCCCTAATGACATATATAATTGAGTATAGGATGGCTACTGATTTGTTTGAGTTAATTTTATATCCAGCCACTTTGCTGAAGTTGTTTATTAGCTGTAGGAGTTCTCTGGTGGAGTTTTTTGGTCACTTAAGTATACTATCATATCATCGGCAAATAGTCATAGTTTGACTTCTTCCTTTCCAATTTGTATCCCTTTGACCTCCTTTTGTAGTCTAATTGCCCTGGCAAGGACTTCAAGTACTATATTGAATAAATATGGAGAGAGGGGAATCCATGTCTAGTCCCTGATTTTAGTGGGATTGCTTCAATTTTCTCTCCATTTAGCTTGATGTTGGCTACTGGTTTACTGTATATCGCTTTTATTATGTTTAGGTATGGGCATTGAATTCCTGTTCTTTCCAAGACCTTTAACATGAAATGATGATGAATTTTGTTAAATGCCTTTTCAGCATCTAATGAAATGACCATGTGGGTTTTTTTCTTTGACTTTGTTTACATTGTCAACCATACATGCATCCCTGGGATGAAGCCTACTTGATCATGGTGAATGATTGTTTTGATGTGTTCTTAATTGGCAAGAATTTTATTGAGTATTTTTGTATTGATATTCATTAGGGAAATTATTCAAAGGTTCTCTTTTTGTTGAATTTTTGTGTGGTTTTGGTATCAGTGAAATTGTGACTTCATAGAGCAAGTTGGGTAATGTTCCTGCTGTTTATATTGTGGGAAATAGTTTGAAAAGTATTGGCATTAGGTCTCCTTTGAATATCTGATAGAATTCTGCACTAAAGCCATATGGTCCTCTGCTTTTTTTGGTTGGGAGACTGTCAATGATCACTTCTATTTCTTTAGGGATTATGGGACCATTTAGATGGTCTATCTGAACCTGATTAAATTTTGGTAGTTGGTATCTGTCTAGGAAATTGTCCATTTCATCCAGATTTTCCACTTTGGTTCAGTATAGGCTTTTGTAGTAGGATATGGTAAACTTTTGGATTTCCTCAGTTTCTGTTATTTTGCCCTTTTCATTTCTGATTTTGTTAATTTGGGTACAATCTCTGTGCCCTCTGGTTATTCTGGCAAAAGGTTTATCTACTTTGTTGATTTTCTCAAAGAACCAGCTCCTAGTTTTGTTGATTCTTTGTATAGTTCTTTTTCTTTCAACTTGGTTGATTTCAGCCATGAGTTTCATGGTTTCTTTCCTTCTCCTCCTCTTGGGTGTATTAGCTTATTTTTGTTCTAGAGTTTTCAGGTGTTCTGTTAAACTGCTAGTGTATGCTCTCCACAGCTTCTTTTTGTAGGCACTCAGAGCTCTGAGTTTTCTTCTTAGCACTGCTTTCATTGTGTCCCATCAATTTGGGTATGTTGTACCTTCATTTTTATTAAATTCTAAAAAGTCTTTGTTTTTTTCCTTATTTCTTCCTTGACCAAGGTATCATTGAGTAGAGAATTGTTAAGCTTCCATATGTATGTGGGATTTTTGTTGTTTTTGTTGCTATTGACGCCCACCCTTATTCCACAGTGATCTGATAGGAGGCATAGAAGTAGTTTGATCATCTTATACCTGTGAGGTCTGTTTTGTGACCAATTATATGGTCAATTTTGGAGAAGGTACCATGAGGTGCTTAGAAGAGGGTATATTCTTTTGATTTAGGATGAAATGTTCTATAGATATCTATTAAGTCCATCTGGTCCAAGACTTCTGTTAGTTTCACTGTGACTCCATTTATTTTGTGTTTCTCTGATCTGTCCATTGAAGAGAGTAGGATGTTTAAGTCCCCCACAATTATTGTGTGGCGTGTGATGTGTGCTTTAAGCTTTAGTAAGGTTTCCTTTAGGAATGCAGGTGCCCTTGTATTTGGGGCATAGATGTTCAAAATGGAGAGTTCTTCCTGGTAGATTTTTCCTATAAAGTGCCCTTCTGTATCATTTTTGATGACTTTTGGTTTAAAGTCTATTATTTTCTGATATTAGAATGGTTACTCCAGCTTGTTTCCTGGGACCATTTGCTTGGAGGACTGTTTTCCAGCCTTTTATTCATAGGTAGTTTTTGTCTTAACACTGAGATGCGTTCCCTGTATGCAGCAAAATTTTAGGTATTTTTATGAATCCAGTCTGTTAGTCTATGTCTTTTTATTAGGGAATTGAGTCCATTGATGTTAAGAGATATTTAAGGAATAGTGATTGTTGCTTCCTGCTGTTTTTGATGTAATTTTTATGTTTGTGTGGTTATCTTCTTTGAGTTTGTTGAAAGGAGGTTATGTTCTTGCTTTTTCTTATGTGTAGTTTCCCTCCCTTTGCTGGTGTTTTCCATTCATTATCCTTTGAAGGGCTAGATTTGTGGAAAGATACTGTGTAAATTTGTTTTTGTCATGAAAAACCTTGGTTTGCCCATTTATGGTAATTGAGAGATTTGCTGGATATAGCAGTTTGGGCTGACTTTTGTGTTCCCTTAGGGTCTGCATGATGTCTGTCCAGGCTCTTCTGGCTTTCATAGTCTCTGGTAAGAAACCTGGTGTAATTCTAATAGGTCTACATTTATATGTTACTTGACCTTTTTCCCTTACTGCTTTTCTTTTCTTTTTTTAAAAAATATTTTTATTTTCTATATTCTTTGTTTACATTCCATATGATTTCCCCTTTCCCAGATCCCCCCTCATCATATGTCCCACAAACCTTCTTCTCTCCATCCATTCTCCAATCACCTCCCTCCTTTTTCTCTGTCCTTATATTCCCCTCCAATGCTAGACCAATCCTTTCCAGGATCAGGACCCTCTCCATACTTCTTCATGGGAGTCATTTCTTATGCGATTTTTGCCTTGTGTATTCAGAGCTTCTGGGTTAATTAATATCCACTTATCAGAGATTGCATTCCATGTGTATTCTTTTATCATTGGGTTACCTCACTTAGGATGATATTTTCCTTACTGCTTTTCATATTCTTTCTTTGCTTAGTACATTTGGTGTTATAATTATTATGTAACAGGATGAATTTCTTTTCTAGTCAAATCTATATGAAGGTCTATAGGCTTCTTGTATGTTCATGGGCATCTCTTTCTTTAGGTTAAGGAAGTTTTCTTTTATAATTTTGTTGAAGATATTTACTGGCCCTTTAAGTTGGAAATCTTCACTCTCTTCTATGCCTATAACCTTAGGTTTGGTCTTCCCATTTTGTCTTGGATTTCCTGGATATTTTGGGTCGGGGGCATTTTGCATTTTTCATTTTCTTTGACTATTGTATCAATGCTTTCTATGGTATCTTCTTCATCTGAGATTCTCTCTTCTCTCTCTTGTATTCTGTTGTTGATGCTTGGATCTATGACTCCTGACTTCTTTCCTAGGTTTTCTATGTCCCGAGTTGTCTCCCTTTGTGATTTTGCTATTGTTTCTACCTCCTTCTTTAGATCCTGGATGGCTTTGTTTAATTTCCTTAACTGTTTTGTTGTGTTTTCCCTTAGTTCTTCAAGGGCTTCTCGCTGTTTACTTGTCTTCTCTTGTATTTCTTTAAGGGAGTTATTTACGTCCTTCTTAAAGCTCTCCATGATGCCCTCTATCAGCATCATGACCTGTGATTTTAAATCTAAATCTTGCTTTCCTGGTGTGTTGGGATATCCATGACTTGCTGTTGTAGGAGAACTGGGTTCAGATGGTGCCATATTGCCTTGATTTCTGTTAGCAACGTTCCCACATTTGCCTTTTGCCATCTGGTTATCTCTGGTGTTAGTTGGGCCTGCTGTCACTGGCTAGAGCTTACCCCTCCTATGTGTGTGCTTATAGGCCTATCTCAGCAACCCTGGGTGAGCTTCTTTCTTCTGGCACAAAGTGCTGTGGTGCTGCAGAGTTCCTGGGTATAGGTGGAGTCCTGGTGAGGTGTGTCCCAAGTGCTCCTCTACTCTGGTGAAACCTGCCTACCAATCTGTTGCACAGTCACAGTAGCAAAGATGGCAGTGGAGACCTACTCTCTTGTAGTTGTATTTTGCGTATGTACCTCTGTGGCCCCATCAGCTCTGGATGCAAGTTGTGCAGGCTGTCTCCTCCTCACTGGCTGCTGTGTGTATAGTTGGCTTCATGCACTGCTTGGAGATCGTGCACTGTGGCTGAGGGTGTTTCTGATCCAGAGGTGGAACCAGAAGGCTCTTGCCAGAGGCCTCCGGAAAGCAGGGTCGGACTCACCAGTACCTCCTTCTCACTGTCTGTTGGGTGTAGAGCTGGCTTCCTGCACTGCTTGGAGATGGTGCACTGTGGCCAAGGGGGTTACCCATCCAGAGGCAGAACCCAGAAGGCCTGAGGTCTTCTCCAATTTTCTTCTTCAGAGACCTGAAGTTCTTGACATACTGATCTTTCACATGTTTGGTTAGAGTCACAAAAAGGTACTCTGTATTATTTGTGGCTATCGTGAAAGGTGTCACTTCTCTAATTTCTTTCTCAGACTGCTTATCCTTTGAGTATAGGAAGGCTACTGATTTGTTTGAGTTGATTTTATAACCAGCCACTTTGCTGAAGTTGTTTATCGGCTGTAGGAGTTCTTTGGTGGAGTTTTTTGTCAAAAGCTTTTTCAGCATCTCATGAAATAACCATGTGGTTTTTTTCTTTGAGTTTGTTTATGTAGTAGATTACATTGATGGGTTTCTGTATATTGAACCATCCCTACATCCCTGGTATAAAGCCTACTTGATCATGGTGGATGATCGTTTTGATGTGTTCTTGGATTCGGTTGGCAAGGATTTTATTGAGTATTTTTGCATCGATATTCATTAGGGAAATTGGTCTGAAGTTCTCTTTCTTTGTTGGATCTTTGTGTGGTTTTGTTATCAGTGTAATTGTGGCTTCATAGAATGAGTTGGGTAGTATTCCTTCTGTTTCTATTTTGTGGAATAGTTTGAAGAGTATTGGTGTTAGGTCCTCTTTGAAGGTCTGAAAGAACTTCTGCACTAAAGCCATCTGGTCATGTGCTCTTTTTGGTTGGAAGACTTTCAATGACCACTTCTATTTCTTTAGGGGTTATGAGATTGTTTAGATAATCTATTTGATCCTGACTTAATTTTGGTATTTAGTATCTGTCTAGGAAATTGTCCATTTCCTCCAGATTCTCCAGTTGTGTTGAGTATAGGTTTTTGTAGTAGGATATGATGATTTTTTAAATTTCCTCAGTTTCTGTTGTTACATCTCATTTTTCATTTCTAATTTTGTTACTTTGGATACTGTCTCTCTGCCCTCTGATTAGTCTGCCTAAGGGTTTATCTATCTTGTTGATTTTCTCAAAGAACCAGCTCCTAGTTTTGTTGATACTTTGTATGGTTCTCTTTGTTTCTACTTGATTGATTTCAGCTCTGAGTTTGATAATTTCCTGTCTTCTATTCCTCTTGGGTGAACTAGCTTCTTTTTGTTCCAGGGCTTTAAGGTGTGCCTTTAAGCTGCTAGTGTAAGCTCTCTCCAGTTTCTTTTTGAAGGCATTCAAGGCTATGAATTTTCCTCTTAGCACTACTTTCATGGTGTCTCATAAATTTGAGTATGTTGTGCCTCCATTTTCATTCTAAAAGTCTTTTAATTTCTTTCTTTATTTCTTCCTTGACCAAGGTATCATTGATTAGAGAACTGTTCAGCCTCCATGTGTATGTGGGCTTTCTGTTGCTTTTGTTGCTATTGAGGACCACTATTAGTTCATAGTGATCTGATAAGAGGCATGGGATTAGTTTGATCTTCTTATATCTATTCAGGTCTGTCTTATGACCAATTATATGGTTGATTGGGGGAACGTAACATGAGCTGCTGAGAAAAAGGTATATTCTTTTGCTTTAGGATGAAATGTTGTATATATATATACTATATATATATATATATATATACAACATATATATATATATACAACATATATATATATATATATATATATATATACATTTCTTAAATCCAATTGGTCCAAAGTTTCAATTAGTTCTGTTTAGTTTCTGTTTTCCTGATCGGTCCATTGAGGAGAGTGGAGTGTTGAAGTCACCCACAATTATTGTGTTAGGTGCAATGTGTGCTTTGAGCTTTAGTAAAGTTTCTTTTATGAATGAGGGTGCCCTTGCATTTGGAGCATAGATGTTCAGAGTTGAGAGTTTTTCTAGATGGACTTTTCCTTTGACCAGAAAGAAGTGTACTCTGTGTCCCTTTTTATGACTTTAGGTTGAAAGTCAATTTTATCTGATATTAGAATGTCTACTCAGGCTTGTTTCCTGATACCATTTGCTTGTAAAATCGTTTTCCACCCTTTTAATCTGAGGTAGTGTTTGTCTTTGACACTGAGGTGTTTCCTGTATGCAGCAAAATGTAGGATCCTGTTTATGTATCCAGTCTCTTAGTCTGTATCATTTTATTGGGGAATTGAGTCCACTGATGTTAAGAGATATTAAGGAATAGTGATTATTGCTTCCTGTTACTTTTGATGTTATTTTTATGCTTGAGTGGTTATCTTCCTTTTGGTTTGATGAAAGAATGTTGCTATCTTGCTTTTTCCAGGGTGTAGTTTCCCTCCTTATATTGGTGTTTTCCACCTATTATCCTTTGTAGTGCTGGGTTTGCGGAAAGATATTGTGTAAATTTGGTTTTATCATGGAATATCTTGGTTTCTCATCTATGGTGATTGAGAGTTTTGCTGGGTATCATAGTCTTGGCTGGCATTTGTGTTCTCTTAGAGTCTGCATGAGGTATGCCCAGGATCTTCTAGCTTTCATGGTCTCTGGTGAAAAGTCTGGTGTAATTCTGATAAGTCTTTCTTTATATGTTATTTGGCCTTTTTCTCTTGCTGCCTTCAATATTCTTTCTTTGTTTTGTACATTTGGGGTTTTGATTATTATGTGGCGGCAGGTATTTCTGTTCTGGTCCATTGTGTTTAGAGTTCTGTAGGCTTCTTGTATGTTCATGGGCATCTCTCTCTTTAGGTTAGGGAAGTTTTCCTCCATAATTTTGTTGAAGATATTTGGTGGCCCTTTAAGTTGTAAATCTTCACTCTCATCTATATCTATAATCCTTAGGTTTGGTCTTCTCATTTTGTCCTGGATTTCCTGGATGTTTTGGGTTACTATCTTTTTGCATTTTGCATTTTCTTTGACTGTTGAGTCAATGGTTTCTATGGTATCTTTGGCACTTGAGATTCTTTCTTCTATCTCTTGTATTCTGTTGTTGATATTTTTATCTATGGCCCCTGATTTCTTTCCAAGGTTTTTTATCTTCAAAGTTTTCTCTCTTTGCAATTTCTTAGTTGTTTCTACTTCTGTTTTCAGATCCAGGATGGTTTTTCTCAGTTCTTTCATTTGCTTGCTTTTGTTTTCCCGTAATTCTTTAAGAGATTTTTGTGTTTCCTCTTTTATGACTTCTGTCTGTTGACCACAGTTCTCCTATATTTCTTTCAGTGATTTTTGCATTTCCTCTTTATTGGCTTCTATCTTTTGACCCATATTCTCCTGAATTTCTTTAAATGCCAATTTCATCCATAATGTATATAGTCATATATATATGTATATCTACCTATCTATCATCTATCAAGCATCTATCTAGATGTATATGTATAATATATGTTTATATATGTGCTTTCTTATTTAGATATATGTAGCTATATACATATGCATATATATAAATATATCAGTTTGTATAATGTAATGTTATATATACACACATATGTATGTAGATAATGTATAACTGTATATACATATGCAGACATATACATATATATATACACATATAAATGTACATGCACAAATTTGTACACATGTTTAAAATATTTATATAAATATGTCAGATATTAATTTTATAACTAAGTAACAAATTTACTCTTGTCCTGAAGCCTACTTGTCTCTCGAATCTGAAAAGAACAAGAAGTGAAATTTACAGGAATCTTAGCTGCAAGAAAAAAATTAACCTTGGTCTCATTTTCTTCAGTTAAATGAAGATCATATGTTTGTTTAACATTTTTATAGAAATTATTTTGTCTTGTCCAAACCCAAAGACAGTTCCTTTCCAGCTCTGAGCAACTAAGCACTTTCCCAGACTCAGCTTGTAAGCTCAAAGAGAATGTGTGCAAAGGCGCTCTAGCCAAGATGTATTAACTTTGAGAAGTTGGTAACTTGTAAAAGTCTCAGATTATGAAAGTCTCTGGAGAAGAAGCCTTTGAAATATCTAGACTGTTGACAGCTCTAAATTCTACTAGTCCTTATGGTCATGGCATCTCCTCAGTATTTTCTTGAATAACCAGTGGAAACTATCACCCTGTGCTCAACTTAAATCATTACCATTTAACTTAATATGTAAGAGTTTCAAATGTTCTGTTAGGAAGTCAAGGCCAACATGTCAACATCACTAAACCTCATTGGAAACAATAAGTTACCCCCTCACTTCAAAGAAAGTACTTCCGAAAGTCATGTTTTTGTCTCTGTTTCTGAAAATGATTCATAAACTCTGTCTTCTCTCAAATGCGTATGTGGAAGGACCAATCCTTACTTAGTGTTATAGAATTTGAATAGGATACATTGTAGAAATGACTTGGCTATGGATTTGAAGCCCTAAGGAATTCGGATAGATATATAGATAGATATAGATATAGATATAGATAGAGATAGAGATAGAGATAGAGATAGAGATAGAGATAGAGATATTATATAATTTGTTAACAAGAAGAGACAAGAAAAAGCTATTTTCTCTGCCATGAGAGAAGGTTGCTGTCTGCACACCAGTAAGAAATTCTAACTCAACTAATCATTAGCACCCTGATTAGGTATTGCTAGCTTAAAGAACATTAAGAAATGATTATTGTCAAATCTTGCTAATGCATATCACAGTTGAAAATGACTAAGATAAATGGTGATTTAATAACCAAGGATTCTTAACACATTAAGCTCCCTGGATATAAATTTTATACTCCAAACATTTTAGCTACATAGCACAGTGTTATAAAATTAATTTATAGTGGTCATTATTACTTCTTGAAACTAAAATGATACATATTAATAATTGTGACAGGGTATTTATCAATCTTTCCTTTAACATTTAGTGAAACCACCTCTTAACGAGAAAGGGACACTTATCTGATAGGACATATGTTATGAGAGAAAGTAGAATCTTTGTAATACATAATTCACTTAGAATTATGAGCAAATATTTAGAGCAAATAAAGGACACGTATTTTCTTGGGATAAAAGATCATGCTTTTTCATTGATATTTAGTAAGAGGTTCTTTATAGCATGGTAAAACTTGTTCTTACCATGGATTATTATGGAAGATACATGCTCTTTCAGAAATAAGTGGCAAGATATGCTTGATTTCATAGTAGTCTATACAATGTAGCTTTAGCCTTCAAATTATGTTCTGGGAGTGAACAGGGTTCGTAATCTCCTGAGAAAAGAGTCTCTGATTCTCCCCTAAGCTTTGCAGGAACAAAGACATCTGTAGACTTGTGGGTCCCTTGTCTGCTCAGCCACAGGGCTCAGCTGCTCAGGGAGGTGTTACAAGGGAGTTTTTACTGTGCTTACCCCACACCTTGGCTGGGTGGGTACTGGGAAGGCCTGGAACACCGCTCCAGAGGTGGGAAGGAGTAGTCTGAGGCTTAAGACATCCAGAGATGGTTGTGGGGTTCCGTGCCTGAGACTAGGCCAGGGCAGTCTGGTTCTCAGCTCTTGGGCATCCAAGCACTGCTGGGTGCTTTGGAAGAGTTGAGAACAGAATGGGAGGCCAGCGAGCAAATCTAGCCCAGGGTGGGGATTGGTTTGGGAGAGTAGGCTCCTACTGGTCCTGCTGGGAGAATCCTGGGCTTGAGATTGGACTGATGACAGTTATGGCTAGGAGCACAGAGAGGCCTTCTATGGGAGACTAAACAATGCTTCTGTAGGCAAAGGTCTTCTCCATGGCTCCCCATGGCAGATCCTGATGAAAAGAGGCAGTCCATGGTTTTAAGGCATTTATTATCATGACAGAAAGTGGATGAGTAAAACCACACCCCAGTTCTCAGGGTAGACATGAGGTAAAGTACCTTTGACAGGTAGGAATTTAGGCCTTTAGGTACCTCATTAAAATGGAGATCTGTCTTGAGCCTATGTGATCACAGGCTACTTCTACAAGTAGAGAGGCTTGGGATTTGCCCTTATGTGTGACTGATGGCCATAAGTGTATGGGGAGGGGTGCACGTTGTGGCTAGTGACAAGGGCCTGGTGTCTGGGAATCAGGGAGAAAGTCTACTATCCCTTCAGGGTTTTCTGGGCTTCAAGCCTTCACTCAACTGGAGACCAATCTATCTTTCACAAGATATCAACACCCAGGGTGTAGCATTTTCAAACATATGTGCCACTATGGACTGATATGTGATTTTTATGTGTAAAATTTAAGACTAATTCATTAAGTCTTCTTACAGGCTATCACAGTCCTATCAGATTAGAACCCAGCCATATGGGTTAACTTAATCTTTTCACCTTCATATCCTGTGCCATATAGAGCCACTTTAGGCACTGAAGATGTGACAAGTAATTTGGAGGTTATTTACAGCTTGGTCCTTAACTATATATAGGAGGTATGTTTCAAAGCCCCGAAAGCAAATGGAAAAAAATGGAAAGAATTGCAAAGAAAAGCAGGGATTAAATTCTCTGCAAGGAAATAGACCTTATAAAGTCCTGAGCAATTATAAT
The DNA here is from genome assembly GCF_947179515.1 of Apodemus sylvaticus. NCBI lineage: Eukaryota > Metazoa > Chordata > Mammalia > Rodentia > Muridae > Apodemus > Apodemus sylvaticus. The sequence goes on along the minus strand of NC_067488.1, from coordinate 24,947,716 downwards.
ATTTTACATAATTCTGAACCTGATGCTGAATCAGGTGCAAAAAATCAATCAGTAAAATCAATCAGTGATAAAATCTATCTGATCAAGAAATTCTTTATTCCTCTTCAGTGGGAAACAAAGCTTTCCTAGACCAAATCTGAAAGGGCTTTTCCCCCATTATAACCACAGAAAATAAAAGTTAGCACGATAGCCTCCCACCTAATCAATTTCCCCTCTGAGAAGATGAGTGAATTAATGTTAGCAAACATGTCATAACAGAGATTCTAGGAAATTCCTGCATAATCAGTGCCAACTACTCGTTAATTTGGTTGTATTTTCAATGAGTTCAGTTCAATAGTTTTTGTTGGCCTGGTTAAAATAATAGTGAGGTGGCGGGAAGGTTTAGTAGGTAAAGACATTTGCTCAACAGCCCTATGAATGCAGTTTTTTTTTTAATTTTTTATATTCTTTGTTTACATTCCAAAAGCGTTCCCCTTTCCCAGTTCCCCCCTCCCCATATGGTTCTCTTCTCTAGTATTCAAGGCCATGTTTGATCTCTTGTTCCCTTGCTCTATCAGTCAATAATTATAATAATGAGCACAGTTAAATTAATGATACTTTTCTGATATTCTTAAAACAGTGTTCCACTATTATGTATGAACACCTTTTAACATTTATTCAGTTTTATGGTGCTATGCCTGAGAGTATATATGTATACCACATGTATGCTGGAGCCTGCAGAGATCAGAAGAGAGCATTAAAGTCCCTGGGACAATGGGTACAGGCAGTTGTGATCAGCTAAGAGCATACTGGGAACTGAACCTAGATCTTCTACAAGGAAGTTCTAAGCCAGCACTCTAACCCTTACCATGCAGATTTTTTAATCAAGGGAGGGAAAAAAATCCACACTCTCTAATAACTTATAACTTGGATACAAAATATTTTTCTTTCTGGCTGTTCACCCTCTCATAGCTCGTTTTTTTTGTTTTTTTTTGTTTTTTTTTTTGTTGTTGTTGTTGTTTTCATAGTGAACATTTAAGAAATGGAATGTGAGAGGTTCGAAGCAAGTGACTTGAACAGACTCAGATATTAGCAGATCTGTTCAAGAGACTGAATAAATAAATATAGAGATAAAGTAATTTATCACAGAAGTACTTGAGTATGGGAGAGCAAAGTTAGATGATCCAGTAGCCTTATTTATAAATCTGAAGTTCCTGAACTCAACTCTTGGCTGGGATTTTCTACATTTGTTTAATAAACCCCAAAGAAAGAGTATGAAAGTTATAACATGTACCTCAGGACCCAAAAGGAACTTTTTAAATTATTATTAATCATTTTTTTTGTTTACAATTCAAATATTATCCACCCCCGTCCGGGGCTCCACTCCATAAGTCTCCCACCCCATTTTCTTCCCCTTAGTCCCTAAGAGGGCGCTCTCCCACCCATCCACCCACTCCTGCCTCACTCCTCTAGCATCCTCCTTCTCTGGGGCCTCAAGCCTCCATAGGACCTTCCTTCCCACTGATGCCAGATGAGGCATTCTTCTGCTACATATGCAGCAGGGGTCACAGACCAGCCCATGTATACTCTTTGGTTGGTAGATTAGTCCCTGAGAGCTCTGAGGAGTCCAGTTAATTCATATTGTTCTTCCTGTGGAGTTGCAATATCCTTTGGCTTCTTTAGTCCTTCCCCTAACTCTTCCATTGGGTTCTCCAGCCTCAGTCTAATGGTTGGCTGTGAGTACCTGCATTTGCAATACTTTTACAAAAAGAGTTAGACATATGGAAAATTGTGCATGTAATTCATAACACTACAAGACTGTACTTTAAAGGGCCCAGCTTCCTTTTGCATGAATATGTTTCTCATGAGCATGTATTTTAAAATGAAATGTCTATTTAGTTAGAATACATCACCTTAAAATACAGAAAAATCCCCGACCACATGACAGGCACCGAACAACAGGTCTGTCCTTTGTGTCTTCTTAAATGACAAAAGATCATCCACACTAGAATATCCACACCAAAGAACTAACCCAAGGCTGGCCCATTCCAGTTTCAAGCCTGCTTTATATTCTCCTCATGTGAAATATCAATGGATATTTCACCCGTTTGAATTATCACCCCTGAACACACCTCATTAAATCATTTTCATAGTTAGATTTTTAATGAAAGTCTCTTGTTAAGAACCCTTATACTTCAGAATGGCCTTTATGATCATGTACAATTTGACCAGGTACTAATACTCAATCAGTATGTATCTCCATCTTGTTTCCTGAACCTAGAGCAAGGACATGTCATAGAACATGCTTGGGATAGAACGCGTTCTTTGTGTGCTCTATCCAGAATGATTTCTAGCTATTGTACAAACCTTCCAGACTGCAATTGCTGTTCCAAGGACTGACTGGTTAGTAACAAGACAGAGTTCATGTCCAGCACTCATCCTTTTACATAGGCTGGTAATCTCAGTGCTCTGGGCCTTGAGTGCACCAGGCACTCTTCAGAGGAGTTCAGCTTTCAATATGTTTAGGGGAGGAGGAGGATAAAGGGAAGGGTCCCATTTAAGCTACATGCACATAAGAAGGCTCACTGAGATTTCCCTGGCTCCTCCTGACACTCCACAGACTTATGTGCTTGGGCAAAGACTGCTCTTTTTCCTGGCTCATCACCTCAAATATGCAGACAGCTCCTCGATGGCAGTAACAGCTGAGAAGAGTTTATAGCCAACTTGGAAGGGAAGTTAGTAATATGTGTCCTGTTTATTGAAGCCAAGTGGCACAGTCCACTTTCAGAAAGACTTTAATGTGCAAGGGTTGTTATTGATCACTATTAGAAATTTTTATTTTTTTTTGGACTCATGTGTTGTTGTCAATGTTGTCGTTGTAATGTTCTGTGAAGTGTTTTCCCAGAGTAATTTTGAAAAAGAAATAATAAAATAGATTTTTTGTTGGTGGTGATGGTCCTTTGTTAATGACTCGCTTTAGAAGAGACTAGGGTGATATCCCAAAAGATCTTCCCACTGAGCATGCAGGAAGAAATGACTTTTGATACCCAGAATCTATATAAAAGCCAGGTATGTTGGTACACATGTGCAAAACCAGCACTGAAAATGAACTGACAGGCAGGCCCTGGGCTCTCACAGCTAAGCCAGCATTAATAGAAATGCTGAGCTACAAGCTCAGGGAGGTATCTTGTTTCAAAAAATAAAGGTGAAGAGTAATAAAGGAAGATGCCCAACATTAACCTTTGGCTTTCACATATTTATGAGTATACCCCCTTAAGCGCAAGTACATGTATAGATATCCAACACACACACACACACACACACACACACACACACAGAGAGAGAGAGAGAGAAGAGAGAGAGAGAGAGAGAGAGAGAGAGAGAGGAAACCTCCCTCTCTCTCTGTATATATATATATATATATATATATATATATACATATATATGTATATATATACATATGTTTAGACCTTTTATTATAGCTACCAACACAAACAAAAATATATTATGTATATGGAAAAACACTGACTCAAAAATGCAGAAGAAAAGTTATATTTTGTACTTTAGCTGATAAAAATAATGGATAGTCTCTGAAATAAAAATTATTTCTTTATTGGTTTATTTCTTTATTTACTTATTGATTATCAGATGTAGTACTAACTCCACATGTAAGCAGTAAAGCTACTGCTTACATATGGAATTAAGTCCTTTCATCATGCACATTATGTGAGCTCTGAGTGTCCAGCCCGGGATTGTGTCCTTTGGTTCCAGTCCCCGTATTGGAAAAATATTGAAATTTATCCAGTCCCCTATCACTGTTTTAGCTGCTCATTCGAGTTATAACTCCAGAGTTTTGCAATTATAGGTTAAATATTTTCTGGTAGCTTAAGATTTGGCTTGTTTCTCTCTGTAACTATGAGGTCGCCATAACAAAAGTCTTGCGTAATATCAGAACTATAATTTCCATTGCATGAATAAAATAATGATTCTCCAAGCTCACTTAAAGAGCTAAATAATTGAAATGAGTAATAAAGCATGTGTGCTTTCTTTGTGGGATGAACATGCTTGTGTGAGTGCGAGTGAATGTAGCTAAGTGGATCACTAACTGACGACCTATGTGTTGACATGTTATATCTCTGCTCTTGTGGCCAGAGCTTTTATCCAGTGATCGTTTATTTTACTATTTCTGTGAACAGCATGGGCATTATTTCACTAGGAACTTCAGAATGCTGATGGAAATATGTTGTTGTAGGAAAACATTCCTTTTTTGAGCTGGTTTTAAATTTTCTTCCTCACTCAAACTAATTGAAATTTGTATAGCTACAGCAGCTGTGGTAAAAGAAACATGGAGATTAAAAAATTTGACTTTATGTTGGTGTATTGCTCAGGGAGAAAAGGGCAAAAGAATTCCATCCATCTCAGCAAATACGCCATTTTATTTAGGCTTAATATTTCCAAGTTACTTTTCCTATGAAGAGAGTGTAGGGATTTTGTAACAATTGTCTCATATTTTTTTTCTAATTTTTTTTTTAAAAATTCAGATAAGATAAGAAACTAAAAGAGAGAGAAGACACTCAGGATGAGGCTGAGGAATGTGGCAAATACTAGCATTTAGGAGTCATTGCATGCTGCTGAATGATGTAGGAGAAGCCCCATGAGGACCTGAACATCTGAGAGATGGGGCAGCCTTGCTCGGTCCATGTGGCTGCCAAGAAGGAAGCAGCAGAGCTGGGCTTCCTGAGGTGAAATGAGCTTTGTCCACAGCAGAACACACTGCTTCCTTGGATCTTCTATGACCCTTTCACTGTAAGTGTGAGCACGTTCCTCGGTCCTCTAGCACTCATAACTACAAGTCCCTAGGTTCAGGGGTGGGGGGAGGGAGGGAGAGACAGACAGAGAGAGAGAGAGAGAGAGAGAGAGAGAGAGAGAGAGAGAGAGAGAGAGAGAGAACAGAAGCTCCAAAGGGGTTAAGTGACTTGCAAAATGTCAAACAAAACTCCAAAGGGCTGATCTTTTTTTTTTTTTTTCTAATTTCAATATTTTATTTTTTTTTGTTTTGTCTTTTTTTTTATTCGATATAATTTATTTACATTTCAAATGATTTCCCCTTTTCTAGCCCCCCCCCCACTCCCCGAAAGTCCCGTAAGCCCCCTTCTCTTCCCCTGTCCTCCCTCCCACCCCTTCCCAGTTCCCCCTTCTGGTTTTGCCAAATACTGTTTCACTGAGTCTTTCCAGAACCAGGGACCACTCCTGCTTTCTTCTTGTATCTCATTTGATGTGTGGATTATGTTTTGGGTATTCCAGTTTTCTAGGTTAATAACCACTTATTAGTGAGTGCATACCATGATTCACCTTTTGAGTCTGGGTTACCTCATTTAGTATGATGTTCTCTAGCTCCATCCATTTGCCTAAGAATTTCATGAATTCATTGTTTCTAATGGCTGAATAGTACTCCATTGTGTAGATATACCACATTTTTTGTATCCACTCTTCTGTTGAGGGATACCTGGGTTCTTTCCAGCATCTGGCAATTATAAATAGGGCTGCTATGAACATAGTAGAGCATGTATCCTTATTACATGGTGGGGAATCCTCTGGGTATATGCCCAGGAGTGGTATAGCAGGATCTTCTGGAAGTGAGGTGCCCAGTTTTCGGAGGAACCGCCAGACTGCTTTCCAGAGTGGTTGTACCAATTTGCAACCCCACCAGCAGTGGAGGAGTGTTCCTCTTTCTCCGCACCCTCTCCAACACCTGCTGTCTCCTGAATTTTTAATCTTAGCCATTCTGACTGGTGTAAGATGAAATCTTAGGGTTGTTTTGATTTGCATTTCCCTAATGACTAATGAAGTGGAGCATTTTTTAAGATGCTTCTCCGCCATCCGAAGTTCTTCAGGTGAGAATTCTTTGTTTAACTCTGTACCCCATTTTTTAATAGGGTTGTTCGGTTTTCTGGAGTCTAACTTCTTGAGTTCTTTATATATATTGGATATTAGCCCTCTATCTGATGTAGGATTGGTGAAGATCTTTTCCCAATTTGTTGGTTGCCGATCTGTCCTCTTGATGGTGTCCTTTGCCTTACAGAAACTCTGTAACCTTATGAGGTCCCATTTGTCAATTCTTGCTCTTAGAGCATACGCTATTGGTGTTCTGTTCAGAAACTTTCTCCCTGTACCGATGTCCTCAAGGGTCTTCCCCAGTTTCTTTTCTATTAGCTTCAGAGTGTCTGGCTTTATGTGGAGGTCCAAAGGGCTGATCTTAAAGCTCAAGGCTTATCACATTCCCTAGAAATTCTTTAAGAAGATTACTTTTATTTACTTTTAAGAAAAAAAAAAAAGCTTAACTCCACAGTGAATAGATAGAAAAGAATGATGTTCTACATTTACAGGGAGTTGGAAAACAAAACAATGAAGGCTTTGCAAATGATTCCTCCAGTTTGAAGTTTGGGATGGTTTAACCTACTTACAAACAATTATTGGCATTCCCACTCTGGTTTTTGAAAGTTCATGAGTAAGGATACAATTCCATAGACAAATTGACCTGTTTTGATTCTACTTCTATATCTTGCCCACAAATTACATAGTTAAGGGACCTACACACTACTCCTTACCCTACAGAAAAACTAGGCGGGGAGGGGGTGTCTTAGCTTTGAGCTCTAAGAGGTCCAGATGGCTGATATCAGAAGCAGAATTCCTCTTCTACCAAAATTTTACCTAGTAAAAACTAAATTCTCACTGGCTTATGACACATTTAATTGCAGAAATAAAAAAGACTGCAAAAAACAGTTTCTCAGACAGCAAATCTCTTCACTGTGTAGTATATTGAAATATGACTTCTGTTTTTGTCTCAAAACAGAAATACATACATAACTCACAATTTTGACATCAGAACACTTTAGAACTGTATCAATTTGTTGTTTTAAAATGTTAGTGTATTCATTTTATTCAATGAGGAATGTTTAAATATCCTTTAAAATCTAAATTAAAATGTATAACTCATTGTATTGTTAATATGAGTGTGAAACAAAATCAGTAATCTCACACATGATCAAGGAGTCAACTAATTGATTTCAAGCTACTATTTAAAACTCATCTTTTTACTTATAATTTCTCTCATTTGATCAAGCAAGCTATTTTTCAAATATAATCACTCACTCCTAGATAACTTTAGACATTATATAGTCAAGGAAGAAAATATGTTTTGTTTATTTAAATGAGTTGAATAAAATCTGCTTAGTAAATAATCATAAAGTAGAGAGAATCTTGACTAGAATACAAAAATGATAAAGTTGATTTATTATATATTACATGTTTAATATCCCAAACTAAATATTTTTTCACTTACAAGTCCCGTTGAATGTGAAGAATATTTTTTCCCTATTCTTCAAATGCCTGAATGGTAGGTATTGTGAGGACCTGGAATATTTTCAGACCAGCAAAGGTGAGATGCCTTAACTGAATGAATAAAGAATTCAATATGAGTGTTGCACTCTCTGATAAGCGGATATTAGCCTAGAAGTTTGGAATACCCAAGACATAATCCACATATCAAATTACGTCCAAGAAGAAGGAAGGAGTGGCCCCTCATCCTGGAAAGACTCCGTGCAGTGGTGTAGGGGAATACCAGAACAGGGAAGTGGGAAGGGGTGGATGGGGGAAGAAAGGGAGGGAAGAGGGTTTATGGAATTGAAGAGAGGGGGCGTCAAGGAAAGGGGAAATCATTTGAAATGTAAATAAAGAATATATAGAATAAAAAAAAAGAAGTCAATATAGGGCTGACTATTAGAATGTTGATTTTGTTCACTAGATTGTAGTTGTCGATGCTCTTGGTAAAGGAAGTAGAAGAAAAATTGGATAGAGACTTTTGACTTGAGGATAATGGCAAAACCATGTTAAGTCTCACAGCTCGTTTCTGTAAATGCATGCAGGATGTCGCTTTTCTGCTCAGCTCTAAGCAAGGTACTGCTGTTTAATAATGAAGCAGACATGTACTTGATTAGGGAATGAGAATCTTGTGTAATTTACTAATGTCTACCTTTAGTTTTTTTTTAAGGCCTCCTAGAGAGAACTATTCCTCAGACATAAGCTGAAGCCAAAATAAGAATGGAAAGGGCATCCAAGTGGAGAGGGGAACCTGGAGAAAGGCACAGAAAAGTAAGTGTGGTGTGTACAGAGATAGCTGATTATGGAGGAGTTTAAGTTACTGGGCAATAAACAGGGAATGAGAACATAGCCAGGGAGACAGAGGAGACCTAGAATTAACCCCATGTAGGATTTTTAAAGAAGATCATTAAACGTTCAACTTTGTGTTTGGATGGACCTGCTTGTATTTTGGTGACTGGGTCAGAAAGAAATGTTCTAGGGGAATAAAACTAGCGGCACACAAACCAGTGTGAAGCCTATTATGGTCCCTTATGTGCCACTTGGCTTCACAGTGCCAGGCACAACGTTCTCATGTCATACGTGACCAGTGTTGTTCTTCCTGTGAAATGCCCATCACTTACAGTGACTTCTGACAATACATAGACAATCTGAACGTCAGAAAATGCTAATAACTGACTAATCAATAATTATTTATTGACCTAGAATTGAATGTCCTGAAGGAAAGTCAAGTGCATTCTTGCAGAACAAAGAATAGACATGTAGAATATTCAAAAAATAAAAGTGCTAGTAAAAGTTGCCAACAAATTAACAATGACATGTGGGTGCCCATATTTATTAGGCACTGGAGCTCTACGAGGAAGTCTATGCAGAATGTGTCACAAGTTTAAACTCTGTGTACTCTACGCTCAAGAAAGAACCGCCGCCCGCCCCCGACCTGCTAGTCGAACCCTCTGCACAAGAGGTGCAATCTGTCTTCAGACTTAGCATGCTTCCATTTGCTCAAAATATCAACATGGGAATGAATGCGGTACCTGCACATTCTGTGGTGCTAAAGTCACAGGAGCCTGTAGACCAAAGCGTGATTGACAGCATATGCTCTGCAACAAACTCAGGTTCACCTCTTCTTAAGTCATTTGTCACTTCTGACTGTTTCATTATAGGGAGGTGACTGCTTTCACATGGCAGCAATGTCTTTTCTTTCTACTGCCCTCCTTGACAGAGTTTATTGTCTTTATTTAACAAACGGCAAGTCAGAAGTCCCAAATTAGTGGCGGTGCTAAAATGCACACAGAAAAGGCTGCCTTTGTGTTGACTAGCACTTCCTACCAAGATGTTCCAAGAAAGAGCACACTGAGGTCTGTGTGGTTGTAGAGCTTAAAAGAAGTAGTTCCCAGACTCCGCCAGTATAACTATGCTTAGTTCTATTTAACACTGACACTCAAAGCTTCAGAAAAATTCTTCAAACTTGTGAATTTTGTTATAGTTCATTATACATCTATCTTCTAAAACATGAGGCAAATATTTTCTTGCATAAAATAAATTTAAAACTATCTGAGTTAGCTCCAGATAAAGAATATTTTATAGGTTTCCATCTGCCTGGACTCTAAATGTCTAATACTTTTTTCCCTTATAAAATGTGAGCAGAAATCTAAATAAAATACTGGAGGAATAAAGATAATAAGGAAGATAATGGAGGATGGAGGAGTCAGGCATCTTTGGAAAAAAATAATGGAAATCAATGAAACATCACCCTGAGATCCGGCATCCTTTGGGAATCTGCATAAAGTGACCAAGTGGTGCTGGGTTTAGAGAACAGAGAACAAAGTCATCAGTGTTAGAACTCTACTTGGAAGCAGGAAGTACAAAGTGGAAAGATGAATTTGCAGCTCTGTTCTAGTGTAATAAATAGGTCTCATCAAAAACTTTTCCACGACAATTGACTTTTGATTTCTAGGATCAATAAAGAAACAACGTAAATCAGAACCCGAAAGAGTTTATGAAAAGTCTGAAACACATGAACCCATGAACAGGTTTTCCATCCATAGAAAATTCACTCTGTGGTTTGTGGACCAGCACAGATCTCTGAAAATGTATCTGTCCTTTGGAGAAGAATATAAATATTTGCTAACACACTTCAATTAAAAAAAAAAACCTTACATAGTACTTTAAAAGTAGTTTAATCTTTGCTTCTTATGATTGTTAAAATTATGAGCATAATTTGTATGCATTTGTCCATTTTGTTTATTGTATTGCTTTTGTATGTTTATGAAAACCTTTTGTGATACTAAGAACTGATAATCTTATTTTACAAAAATGTTGGCAAATACGGCTTGCTTTTATTGCATATACACATATACATTTTATTGCTTGTTAAGAAACATTGGACTTCCTATTAAAAGTAGCAAAATTGTAATTGTTCATTAAAATGAATACAGAATAAAAGAATGCTTCCTACAAAGAATAGATTGAAGTAAATTTTATATGGTTCACTCTCTTTATTTGAAGTTACACAGCATATCACTCATTTTCTTTGTATGAATATGTTTCTGTTTTCTGTTACATTTATCTGGTTGTTTGAGTGAGTGAGTTTGTGTTTAGACCTGTGCATACCATGTGGGTTTGGGGAGTCAGAGGACAACTTTAGAGAATCCCATATTAACAGTACTAAAATCAAATGTGAATAAGTAGCACACTTGCTGTGAAGAGCCTCTAGGGAGATAGAATTTGGACACACACACATACACACATACTCAAACACACCCTTATTATATGAATAAAGGACCTAAACTTACTCGAAAGCCAGAGCCTGTCTCTAGGTTTATTTGGGCGTTGCTTTGACTCTTCAGTGTGAGCATCATAGGCTCACTGGGAAACCAGACAATATTTTCTTCTAGGTGCTAATACCAAAAGGTTTAAAGGAAGTATGTAGTTTGCTCATGCCCAGAGGATCCTTGACGTCAAGGGCTCAGCTGTAGGATGCTTCAAAAGGCCCAGACAATATTCTTCTGGAACTAGTCTGTAAGGGCACTGACAGACCATAGAAGACTTCAAGGGGATTAATAGAGATCACACCATGTGATATTACTGGGTTGGAGAAGATGGCCAAAGACAAGGTTTCTGAGGAAACCCTTAGAGAGCTATAAAGAAATAACTTAAATAAGAACTCAAATTGTTCCCCATGGATAGCTCACCTGCTTTCATATACAATGGAAGGCCACCCAGCTATAGGAGGCACTGAAGACAATGGGCTGGGCCTACTCACATCAATGTTTAATCAAGCAAATTTGCCCAAAGACATGTCACAGGCCAATCTTTTGAGGTACTTCTTAGGCTAAGATTCTTCCCAGATAAGCCTAGCTTGTGTTGAGTTAACAAAAAACAACCAGCACAAAGGGGAAACATACATATACCGTGATCTGTCCATAGCATGGACAGTGTTTGTTTAAATAAATAAAAAGCATATGCAGTATATATATATAATGTGTGTGTGTGTGTGTGTGTGTGTGTGTGTGTGTGTGTGTGTGTGTGTGTGTGAGAGAGAGAGAGAGAGAGAGAGAGAGAGAGAGAGAGAGAGAGAGACCACATGTCTCTTCTATATGCCCAGAACAGGTTTAGGTAGTTAGAGCAGGAAGAATTAGCATGTCATCTTTAACCAAATGGAGGAGAAAACAGAGCTGCTGTTCACTACAAAGCCCCTTTGCTACCTTCTAACATTTTACTACATGAACTTGCTGCTTTTTAACAAATGTGTGTTTTGAAGTCTCAGATTGTGTTAGAAAGGCAATGCTGAAGCTGGACCACTCCAACTGGAATGTGTAGGAGGGCTGCAGAACATCAAATGCTGCTTCTGAGTAAGAAGTCTATGAATATGGGCAGTTGATTTGGGGAATACTCAATGAGCACAATCCCAGGGACATTATTAATGCATGAGCAGTTAGATGAGAATACATCTGAAACAGGTTGCTTGCCTTGGAAAACGTATTAAGTTGAATTAAAAGTGGGATGCAGGGAGATGGGATGAGAACATTCGGCAGGTTCCAGGGCTGCTCGCCTTGTGCTCTCACCATGCTGGGAGCCTGGAAAGTATGACTTGGGCATATGTTCTTGAAACAGTGTTGGATTAGATGGGGAAGATGTGAGAGGGCACAGTCTTCACGATAAGATGCTGAGAGTGCTTCTATTGGCAAGATCTCAAGGCAGGGCATATAATAGAAAACACTGAAAGTTCAGCAATGGGGTAAGGGCTTGAAAGACAGAGCTCAAGTTCAGAATGGGGATGGGGGTAGGAAGGAACTTGGAGTGGACCCCAGTGGCTATGGAAGCTTGGAAAAGTATCTAGTCCTCACACTAGCACAGTTTAGAGTTTACATTAAGAAGCCACCATTCAATACCTAAGCTTACGGGATCAGCTACCTCATGAAACTCACAGTTGTATTACTTTTCTCAGCATGATATTTAAACTCATCCCCCAAAGCCAAACAGTGTTTGGGTAACACTTTTTAAAAGATTAAGGAAGCCTCTGAAAGAGGGACCTCACTACAAGGCAAGCAATATACTCTGAAGACAGATTTCAGCAGTTCATTTTTTTCTTCCTAGATTCGGGTCTTAGGACAGCTGTAAAAATTATTTAATCGGAATCTGTATCTATAAAATGTGACGACAATATTATCTATTGAGATGACCAATAACCGTGAGTACAGGATGGAAAAGGTCATGATATGGCAGCACAGAAAAGGGAGAGGATGTAAGAGAAAGAGGAGGAAAAGTAAAAGAAACAGCATTGTGCAGGACAGTGTGTACATAATATCACTCATTTGACAGAGGCATCAAAATAAAGTCTCAGTCTCAGGACCTCAGTGATCTGGACAGAGTGCAGAATGTTGTAAGTGTGGATGAGTGCTAGAAAGAAAGGACCAGCTGGAGTTCTGTAATCTAGTCATCTAGACAGTGGAAAAGAGCCATGCAATTATTATTTTTAGTTCTTCTCAATTACCCAGGCCTTCTGCAGTGCTTTGGTGTCCCCGGGGTGGGAAACACCTGTCACAAAACTCTCATAAATGTGAGGATTTATCTGCATTCAAACATTGCGTCCACAGCTATGGAGGACAGGCAGAAACCTCAATGTGAGTTTTATCCTAATTAATCTGACTAATTTGGTTTTCTGCTTCCTTTCCTTCCTGCTTCCTGTTCCTGAAGAACTGACCCTGGAATTCAATCCCAGGGAACTGCAGCTGTACCCACAGACCACTGTGCTCAGTTACAGAGGGAACTGATGTATCATTGTGATTATAGTAAACTCTTTCTTTCTGAATTTTCCTAGAGATCAGTACAACATTTAGACTGACTGGTATTCTGTGAATGTTCTTTCGCCTCCTGTAGAGGGAAGATACCTGGATTTACGAGATTTTTTTCAGGGTACTTAAAAAAGCTCTAGTACTAGGATTGGGTTATATCTATTTTAGTTTTTAGTTTCCATAGAACTTTAAACACTGCATGTTATTCACAGTGATATCTGTTGTCCTCTACAACCTGTTGCTAATGCTATCAGGTCCTGAAGAGACCACATACTTATGTCATTGAGCCTGGGGCAAAGACGAGCTAATCTCAAATAGATTCTTCACTCCTATTGACTAGCACTAATAGTGCTGAAAAATTCTAGACATTCTACTGGAGGAGAAAGGCAATCGTCCACCTGACCCAGCTACAAACCCCATAAGCTACAATTGTGATCTGCCTGCAGGTCATAATTGCCTCCCTTTGCAATCATGGCACAGATTTTACGAGAGTAACCAAACACTATTTGCTTGGATTTGAGGCCTGTCCCATGAGCTAAAACTCATAAATGACACTCCAAATGAGGCTAAGAACTTGAGACTAGATTCTATGAAATGGACAACAATAACTTGTTTTATTATAAATTAGTTATAAATAATTTATAGCTATTTATAATAGCTATAAATCAGTGCATCATTGATGCATCATCAAAGAAGCTCTGTATTGCAGTAGATAGTAATTAACACAGAGAGAGAGCAACAACTGGACCACCCCCAGTCCTAAATTTAGGGTCCATATTACATCTCTTCTCTCAAGGCTCAGGGATCATTGTGGAGGAGGAAGAATGAAGATTTTAAGATCCAAAGGTAAGCCCCCCCTTGGACACAAGGAAGAATTTTCCAGACACACCAGGGCTGAGGAACATGTATACTCACAAAGACTGTGATAGCATCCACAGGACTTGTGTAAGTTCTAACCAGACAAAATCCCAGAACAGAAAAGGGGAAGTGAATACAAAATCCCATTCATAAACAAGAAGCCATTTGCTATAGATAGCTGATAGGAGGGGTTAATCAGTTATTTTTTTCAGTAGAGTAGCAATATATATATACATATACACCAAACACACCCCGGGGAAACAGAATTCTTTTGTTTTTAATAGTATTATAATGCTAAAGTATATACATATACACACATGTACATACACACACACACACACACATACACACATATAGTCAGTCTATAAATATATACCATATATCCTATCAATACATATCTATACATATGTATGCATATATACATATATATTGAAGCAATATTTAAAGTTCTATGGAAACTAACTAAAAAGATACATACACATATACATTGTATATATATGTATATATACATATATATACAGGTTGTGGTCCAGCTAGTCCAACAATGCCCATCACCTAAAAGAAAGCCTAAGAATGCAGTGGTTATTCAGTCCATGAAACTGGATATTTCAGCTGGTTTCCACTATACATTGACAGGAGTATACTTTTCTTTTTTATTTCTTCATCTTGTTTTGCTTTGGCTTTTATGTGCATGTTTTTAACTTTAAAAAATGAATAGTCTGAAATGCCAGCTTTGCAGGAAAACTTGAAGCAAACAATGATCATAAACTTTGTGTTTGCTGGCAAGACTATTAAGGTGAGAATCATTGTACTAAGTTTAAACTGAAGAAATCTTTCAAAATGGTCAACCCATTTCCTAAATAGGAAAGGCAATAGACAAACCCATGATGGTTCAGACACAAATACTATGTTTCTAATAGTACTATAATACTAAAGTTTTCTCTGCTGATAACATCTTCAGCAAATTTGTCTCAAGGTTACTTCCTGTGCAAACCTCTCTGGATTCTCCCAGATATACCCTGCCTACGTGTGTTTGTTCCCTCCCCAAACTATTGCCATCTCTTTTCAATGACTTTCCTTTGGTGTTCCCATTCCTCCATGGGCTATTTGTGACCACCTTGTTGATTTGATGTCGTTTAAATGACCCAGTATTCTGTCAAGTAAGTGATCAATCAACATTCCAATTGATCAGTTTTTCTCTGCATGGGTTCCTAAAGACCTTGGCATGAGCATGGCACTGCTTCCATGAGACTAGCATCAGGAAAGATGACTTAAGCCATGCTTCAGTTACCTTTAATTCAGTAATTGAGGCATTAGCTTTAAAAGTAAATTCCAAAATGATTAAAAGCACATCACTTACTTCACACACCACTCTGGCTGGACGTCAATACTTACCCACTGGGAGTATTGACCTTCTGCAGTTTAAAGCTAATGTTTGAGGGAGGAGAACCAGCAGTTATTGTTGCCAGGAGAATCAGGCCTTGGGGATCTGCATGAAACGACCCATCCCTTTCTTCACCCAGTGATGTGAAGACTTGCTAATCAGTTAACAACTGCCCTGGATGATAGAATTTCTTCTCAGTATTTATATATCCTCTAAAGTGGGCTTTTTCTTTTCTGTGAACCATTTATTTTCATGAAATTGTTTAGCTTTGGGGAAAAGGAATTGTCATCACACTGAAGAAAAGAGACATGGTTATGTTGATTTTTTTTAATTATTTGAGACAAGACTGATAAAGGAATATGTTGCTATGTGTTCTTTCAAAGACCCTGTGATACTGCTTACAATTATTTTATAGATGCATTGTCAATTATGAGATGAAAAAGCTAAAAAGATAATTGCTCTGTTGTCACAAATTGGTCTGTATAGAAAAGGAATAACTTAATAACATCAAAGTCCCAGATGGTTATCAGCCTTTTGCTCTGTCTTGTTCACAGGTTAGTGAAGAGATCACTCATTCATGGTCATAAAGTCATGCTACACTTCCTAATGTTATGTTATGATATTATAGATGGCTCAGGAAGGATGAAGGAGAGAAATGGAATGCCAGTTAGGAAGACCCTGTGACAGATAGAGATCAAAGTATGCTAGGAGTCTGCCATAGTTTAAAGACCTTAACATTTTCTAGAAACATGCATCAAATATCTTTTACTATTTATTAGCCAGAAAAAAAAGCAATCAGTCAGAATTTATATAATTATTATGGAGTCACCTCCTGGAGAAAATGAGGATTGTTACTGCCTGTAAGTATATGCATGTGGCATATAAGAAACAGTCCTTCTTCTGTGTCTGAAGATTGCATGAGTGAGTTTCTGTATCTACCCTCCATAATACTCAGTTTCAGCCTTCCGAATGGTTCAGTGTGTAGTTGTCTGAGTGTAACTATTAATACTCACCAACAGTAAGGATTCTTGTTTCTTTTAGCATCAGAAAGGATTTACAATCCTATGATTTTCAGGTCAGGTCCTGTAACTTGTTAGGTATATTCAATACACAGGAGGTGAGATGCTTCTGGGTAGAAATCATTTCCATGCTCAAACACTGTTATATCCTTTCCTTGGATCCTTTAATAGTGGATATTGAAATGGAGGGAACTTCCTTGGAGAGTCTTCCGGACACATGGTGCTAGGTTCTAAACCTAGGGCAGATAGCTGAGATGCCTATGAACATAACTAAGCAGACTTTCAGCATCCTTTATTCCCTACCTGTTACAGTATCGTCCTAGCTGCATACCTTCTTCTCTCATAGCCAGGTTCAGTCTGATGGCCAAGTCCAATCTGGAATCTTCCAGGCATCTTCTCTTCTTCTTCTTATATTACCCCCACATCTTTAATAAACCTCCATACTTCTAGAGTAGTCATGCCCTTCCTCCTTGGTATTTTGTGTTTTTATTCATCTTTGCCCTTTTGGCCGTTATATCTCTTAGCCAGGCTCTTAGCCCAGGTTACCCCTCTTGGTTGGTTCTTCATCCCCCTGTCTCTTCACATAGTCTGACTCCATTTAACCCTGTTCACTTTGTCTGGAGAGACAAAACAAAACAACAAACAACAAAAGAAAAGAAAAGAAAAAGAAACAAGACATTCCTAGTTCAAGCCCTGGAGAGTGGAAAAACCCTGGAGAGTGTGATTTTTGGTAGTTAAGCTGAATATGATTGTCACACTGGTAAAAAATGATTATTGACATTTCTCTGATCTAGATAATCACAAAATTACAAAACTTATTTATTTCTTCAGCCTAGCCCTGTAAACCTCTTGTCTTTCTTTCTTTCACCTAGGGTAAAAGCAATTTTACCTATTAGCATTTGGTCTGGTGCTGCTATGTATTCAAAAGCTAAATAATGCCCCTTCTTCCAGATCTGGTTGCTGTCTAAATGAGCATGTTTTCATGAACATCAAATGATGCTGTATAAACTTTGTTCATCAGTCTTCTCTGACTGGTTAAATAAAAGTGGTTAACAACCAATTACTGGTGAGAAGGGAAGTAGGTGGGGCTTTGGTTACTCAGCTGAGGCAGAGAGAGAGAGAGAGAGAGAGAGAGAGAGAGAGAGAGAGAGAGAGAGAGAGAGAGAGAGAGAGCAGGAGGCTAGAACACTAGAGCACTTGGCTGAGAATAGTGCACCCCGAGGACTCACTGATGAAGCAAAGCACCCTGAGCAAGATTCAAACAGCAAGGGACTTGGAGAGAGCAGCTGAGATATATCCAGTCTAGTGTAGAAAATTAGAATTAATTGCCCAGTAATTGTACTTATTCTGATTAAATAAATCGATAATGCTCTGTATCAATTATTGGGGGTGTTGGCTGGGTCATAATAAGAACTAATAGCACTATTAAATATCTTATAACAACAATTACCTACCTATTTAGTAAGAAACATGCTGAATATTTACTATATATATATTCTACACCAGAGCCTTTTTGCTCCCATGCACATTACCTTTAATCTTATAACAAATCATAGAAGAGAAACATACTAATGTTACTATTTTAAAACAACTGTAATTCATAAGATGGTAAATTTAATTCTTCAAAAATCATTCAACTATCAAATGATGTAACTAAGCAAAATTTAAGATTTTACTCTAAATTTAGCATATTTTAAATACTATGTATTCTTATAAGACCAAGTGACAAATATTTTAAAATAAGCTAAGTAAGAATAAATATTTTGAGCTATTTTATGTCTTTCATTGTGGAATTGTCACATTAGTGGTCTCTGAGGTAAATATGTATCTTAATCATTGATTTTTATCAATATACTATCTTATCAATAGTATTGTATGTGACTTCAACTCTTAAAATTGGAGATGCCTTTTTTCTATTTATACTCTTAAAATATGCCTCAAAAGCCCAGGCATTATTTTTTTTAAAGATTAAAAACAGCAGCAGCAACAAAAATCCATCTGAAACTTACCAGAAGCTTGCCATCACTAATTAAAACAAAACAAAACAAACAAAATAACCATAAAACAGGTGGCCTCGATCCATAGAAACTTTCAGAAATACTCCAGCTAAATACCACAGAGAAATCATCTGAAAACCTCTAAATGCATATCAACAAAAACCATGTGGGGAACCTAGACATCTTCCCTGGTGAAGTATCAACAATGTACCTACAAGGCCAGCAATGTACCTACCTCATGCCCTGGTGTGGTATCAGAAAAACAGAGCAGAGGATGCTGTGAGGACTCCTGGGAAGAGACACTCCATCCTGATCTCCATCAGAAAGCCCCTCTGCTTTCCCTGAGTAGTGTCAGATGAAAACCAATTTCTTGGAAGGGCAAAACAACCTCCTCCCAAAAGCCCAGAGTAAATAAAAATATGTAAATACAATGGACTTTTCTTCTCTTGGACTAAAATTTATGATCTCTCTATTATGCCTGGTAAAGCAAACAGCCCACCTCCACCTGCTGTGCATCTATGTGAACAGAGAACAGTTGCAGACATATTTTATTTAGTAATGCAGAATGCTAAAAGGAAGAAAAGAGAAGTTTCTGCTCTTCACCGTAATTGATACAGTGACTATATAAGTAGATATTGATTGTATATGTGAATGTGTATTTGTGTGTATGTGTGCATATGTGTGTTTATGTATGTATATGTGTATGTATATTTATGTGGGTGTATGTGAAATGCCCAGGACATCCACTTAAAAATTATACTATTTTACACATTTTGAAAAATACACTCAAAACCACTATAGTTATATACAGATGAAACTTTATGAAATGTTTAAATTAATTAAGTGAAAATAAATTTTAACAAATAAAGGAAAAACAGTACTGAACTCCATAGTGAGAAAACGTTTCCCTTTCAACACCCTGAAAGTTCTAATTATACCTCCAGGGAGTCTTAGGTTACAGACGTTAGCAGAACCAGGCTGGCAGGCAACAACCTCCAGTCAAGGCTCCACAGTTTCCTTTCAACTTTCAGTAGTGTAAAATGATGCAATGAATAGTTATTTATTTTTAAATAATAGATTTTAAATAACAGATTATCACTTTCTAGAAAAATATTATAGAAACAATAGTTCAGATAACACCATAGAGCAAAGAGGAATAATCCAGTGTCAGAATTATATGAGCTAATTCAGATAATATGTCAGGCACATCTGATCATGTCTACTGTAGTTAACCACTTGTGTCTGTGTATCTGTTATCTTCTTTCCTTTCTGTCTTTGTGTGTGTGGTAATGTTTGAGTCAGTAGTTTTACACACAACCAAAACTTGTACATTTGTGTGAATAGTAAAGACTCATTTATGATTCAGACTGTATGTGGGTCGCTTACATAGGCAAAATTATTATTATGCTTAGAAAAATACAGTGAGTAACTAACAGCTTTGTTAGATGGACCCTGGTCTAGTAAGAATTGGAAATATGCACCAAGCATGAAACGGCACATTATCTTGCTGTTCAAATCACTGTGGAAAATGTAGTAATTAGAATTTTAATGTTTCTTTCTTTAAAAACTTGAACAAAAGCAAATTTGCTCATATTACATTTTTAAACTAATTTAAACAGAAATGCATTCATAGGTAACTTTTTACCTGTTCTTAATGAAACCACTGTTGGAATCCACAGTCTGACTGCAATTTTTTGAAATTTTTTAGTAATTTTTTTCATGCTTTGGAGACATAAAATCAGTAAATTGCTTTTAAATATTTTTGAACAATAAAGCAAGAAATTAGTAACAGTAAAGTTTTACTCATTTGAATTTATAAGGAAAAGTTCTATGTCTATTTCATAAGTGTGTTGTGCAATGAAATATATTAAGATAAAAACGTTCCCCACTGAGCTCTGTAGCATATCTTGTATTGTCAGATACCCTTAGTTCTAAGAACAATAGTCTGTTTCATATTTCATTCTGAACACATCTCAGAATGAAAGGCCATACTCGTGGGAAATGACATTTCAAAACTAGAGGAATAAAAAGGAAGCACATATTCATGAGAAAAGAATGATTCATGTTAGATACACAGCCCTGAATTATACACTATAAATCAGCTAAATGAGATTTACTCCTTCAATCAATATTTTTTTGAGAGCTTACCGCATGGTGAGCTCTGAATAAGCATCCAAGTTCCTCTGTTAAATAGCACAGAGCACTTTTTTTTTGTAGAAGCATAGAATTTCATTGAAAAGAGTCTGATTATAAACATGGGGATTGTAAGGCAAATGCATGTTATTAGACACATATACAGAATATAAAAGTCTAACAATAAAAGGTTTACAAGCTTCTAAAGGAGAAAACTGACCAACAGTCCTACCCAGCTGCAAAGCCTACCAATCACCATGACCAGCACAACTAGACATCCCCAAGAGTGTAATAGTGGTACTTGTATCCTTGGAGTAACCAACAACCATTTAACTCAACATAAACTCTACTCAATAGGAGTAAATCCATGTCCTGTGCAAATATAACCATTCTGAAAGTAAAATAACACAGGGTTTGTGCCAGAGAACAAACATGAAGTTAATGTTCACCTTAACCAGATAAGTAGGTCCTGGCTGTATTCAATATATGTTAACTAGAAAACAAACTCCCAGCTCTTTTCCAGTCTTACATATTATGCTCTATTCATAAAAGATAGGAAGCGAATAACATTTTCTTATACTCATCTGCACCTAGAGTAAAATAGGCACAACATAAAAAAAGATGAGAAACTCAATAAATTGATGTAATTGATCAATACAATTCAAACAAACAAAAAAGCTCTTACAGTATTAAACATTTTCACAGAGAGGGATTTTTATACACATCTGTTTCGAATTTGGGAACCAGCTTAAGAAATCACTCACATTAGCACCAAGAAGTTTCTTTTTACTTTTTTGAACATTTTAGGAAATATTGAAGGATGATATAATGCTACATCATATAGGACAAGCCAATCTGGCATCAGAGTGAACAGTACGTATCTATCAAAGAGATTATTGTGGCCAATACAAGCTTCCAATTTCTAAAATTATGGCAATCTCTCAGGCTGTCTTTGGTAAGTCTCACACTTGAGTTCAGAAAAGAATTACATGGGTACTTTAAGAAGCAGATTCCTGGCCCTATAACCATTGAGTATGATTTAGCAGTTATAAAGGAAAGTTCAGGAATATTCATTTGAAACTACTTTCCTGGATTATTTGACTTGTACATTCTCAGAATGCACATTGTCAAAACATTGAGCCAGGGGCAATCAGCACTGGGCTTCATCAAGTAGTTATAAAAGTTTAATGAGACCATCTACATGGTCTTGAGTTTAAAATAAGCCAAACTGAGGATAAGGCCTTTAAATGGGAAATAATAATGTATATTCAAGTCTATTATTTTGTACCCAGTATGCCTGCTTTCTTTGTAAATAGCATGGTTTGATGCTGAGCTATTTGAATGCAGTAGATTCACTTGTCTTAATTGACCTGGACAGCTTACATTTCTGTCTAATTTAGACCTCTTATGTTTGCAGTTCTCTGAGATAGATACTGAAGAATTAATCACTTAAGTCACTGTGACAATCCTTTTGATTCAATCTTTAAATCAGTTTTATTTATGAATAAAAGCTTTGACTTTATGTCCTAAATATATCTTGTGTATTGCAGCTTCTCTCTGTAACACTAGCATGTTTTTTTCAAATTAGGATCCATTTCTTTCTCCAGTACTCCACTGACATCCAGCCATGTGATTTCTAGTTAATTGTCTACTTCTAACTGTAATGATCTTTTCAATGTGAAAATATGATGACATGTAAAATGACTTGTTTTCCATTGTTTGGATGATAAAGAGTCCAAATCATAGCAGGGCCAACATAGCCTTACATAATTTGCTCTGTTCTTGTCTCCACATCCAATGTTGAATCATAGAATGATGTTTTCACTTGGTTTTAGCCCCAGCCCCTGAGTCACCATAATGTTTTTTTCCTTTGTGCTCTGTTACTTTAGAGCATACATGACCCATGACTTTCCCTCCTGCCTTTTAATATGTTTTATTCACCACACTGTCTCATATCCAACTCCTATTCATCTAGTGGTATTTTCATTTTCAAAATGAGGTTTGAACTCAGTTATTACCTATTGTACACAAATTTGGAGGTCTATGTTAGTAAATCAAATTTGCCAATTAGATATTTACAAATCTCTCTATACACAACTTTATTCATAATATTATATCTGAATTAGAAGGCTTTTGAGGCAAAAAATAAGCAAATCTACTTATTTATTTCGAAAGTTTACTTCAATGCTTAAAATACATAGGATATTCAGCACCTCTTGAAAAATCAGATACATTAATTAGCATAATAGGGAATAAAAGATAGCTAAAACTATTCTCAGCAACAAAAGAAAATCTGGGGGAATCAGTATCCCTGACCTCAAGCAATACTACAGAGCAATAGTGTTTAAAACTGCATGGTATTGGTACAGTGACAGACAGGAGGATCAATGGAACAGGATTGAAGATCCAGAAATGAACCCACACACCTATGGCCACTTGATCCTCGACAAAGAGGCTGAAAACATCCAATGGAAAAAAGATAGCCTTTTCAACAAATGGTGCTGGTTCAACTGGAGGTCAGCATGCAGAAGAATGCGAATTGATCCATCCTTGTCTCCTTGTACTAAGCTTAACTCCAAATGGATCAAGGACCTCCACATAAAGCCAGACACTCTGAAGCTAATAGAAAAGAAACTGGGAAAGACCCTTGAGGACATCGGTACAGGGAGAAAGTTTCTGAACAGAACACCAATAGCGTATGCTCTAAGAGCAAGAATTGACAAATGGGACCTCATAAGGTTACAGAGTTTCTGTAAGGCAAAGGACACCATCAAGAGGACAGATCGGCAACCAACAAATTGGGAAAAGATCTTCACCAATCCTACATCAGATAGAGGGCTAATATCCAATATATATAAAGAGCTCAAGAAGTTAGACTCCAGAAAACCAAACAACCCTATTAAAAAATGGGGTACAGAGTTAAACAAAGAATTCTCACCTGAAGAACTTCGGATGGCGGAGAAGCATCTTAAAAAATGCTCAACTTCATTAGTCATTAGGGAAATGCAAATCAAAACAACACTAAGATTTCATCTTACACCAGTCAGAATGGCTAAGATTAAAAATTCAGGAGACAGCAGGTGTTGGAGAGGGTGTGGAGAAAGAGGAACACTCCTCCACTGCTGGTGGGGTTGCAAATTGGTACAACCACTCTGGAAATCAGTCTGGCGGTTCCTCCGAAAACTGGGCACCTCACTTCCAGAAGATCCTGCTATACCACTCCTGGGCATATACCCAGAAGATTCCCCACCATGTAATAAGGATACATGTTCTACTATGTTCATAGCAGCCCTATTTATAATTGCCAGATGTTGGAAAGAACCCAGGTATCCCTCAACAGAAGAGTGGATGCAAAAAATGTGGTATATCTACACAATGGAGTACTATTCAGCCATTAGAAACAACGAATTCATGAAATTCTTAGGTAAATGGATGGAGCTAGAGAATATCATACTCAGTGAGGTAACCCAGACTCAAAAGGTGAATCATGGTATGCACTCACTAATAAGTGGATACTAACCTAGAAAACTGGAATACCCAAAACATAATCCACACATCAAATGAGGTACAAGAAGAAAGGAGGAGTGGCCCCTGGTTCTGGAAAGACTCAGTGAAACAGTATTCAGCAAAACCAGAACGGGGAAGTGGGAAGGGGTGGGTGGGAGGACAGGGGAAGAGAAGGGGGCTTACGGGATTTTCGGGGAGTGGGGGGGGCTAGAAAAGGGGAAATCATTTGAAATGTAAATAAATTATATCGAATAAAAAAAATTAAAAAAAAAGATAAGGTAAAAATAAGATTATAAAATGAACTTCTGAAGTTTTTTTCAGAATGAAAAATTGTCTAGGAAGAACTTTTATTATAAAGCATCTTAGCAAAATTGTATGAAATTATTTTCATAATATGCCATAGCTAAATTATAGAAAGAGAATTGGAAACCATTAAAACTAATTATAATACAAGAGTTACAATATAATTTTTGAGGTTTCTCAAGGGGCTAATTCTTGAGAATCATAGAATGGACGCTAATTCTATTCTCTGAGAGTAGATTTCTTACTGTTTCTCAGAAAACGTTATGGTGACTCAGGGGGGTTTAGGCTAAAACCAAACAAAACCATCTTTCCGTGATTCATTATTGGATGCAGTGATGTTTTTGAACAGAACACAGGCTTACCCATATATTCTTTCTTGAGCTATCCAAGTATTACTTAAAAACCACCCAAAAACAGCAATAATGGAGTGGGTATTTTCTGATGACTGACTGTTCATTATGCGTTTCCTTAGTTAACTCTTAAAATATCCATAAAGCAGATCCCTGGTAGTTTCTTCTATTTAAAATGGGGTAAATGCCGTTTAGTAATGTTAAAGCATACACATAGCCCAAATGGAGTCTATAAAGCTCCAGTTGCTTAAGTATCATCTTTTGCTGGACTTCAGTATCTGGACAGTCTGTGATGAAATACCCTGGTAGAAGATCTTAAAGGAGATATAGATGTGCATGTTCTTTTTGATGCTCAGTTCTTGGGGTAGTCTATCACTGCAGAGAAATGCCTGGTCACAGGCAACTACAGTCAGAAAGAAGAGGATAATGAACAAAAACCTGCTGATGAGCTTGCTTGCTCATTTCATACAGTCCAGGATTCTCAGCCCAGGGCACAGCCCCATCTACAATTAATATGGCTCTTCCCACATCAATTCGGTTAATCAATAGTTCCTGACAGTCATGGCTAGAGTCCTGTCTCCCAGGTGATTTTAGACTCTGTCCATATGACAATTAACACTGTTACACATGTGAAATATTAGCTGCTATTTAAAAATAAAGTTGGAACTTGCTAGCTTCAGGCAAAGGAAGGGTCACTTTTCTTTAATTTGACACCAAACTAACTTGAATGTTCAGCACTAGCCGCAGCTGATAGGAGGGCTATTATCAAAAAAGGATAAGCAATAACTAGTGTTGATATGATTGGAGAAGAGGGAATACTTTTCCAGGTTTTGTAGAAATATGAATTCCTGTAAGTACGGAGGGGCTTAAAGGTTTTAAAAATATAAGTAGCATGTAATACAACAATTCTAGCAGAAGTCAAATGTCACCAACATGGATAGCCTTAAAGATTTTTAAAATGTAACAAGCATGTAGTTCAGAAGTTTTAGCACTGTGTAAATATACAAGAGAATTTTAACGTATATATAAAAAATAATTACATGTTCATGGTCATTGCTGCATTCTTCAAACTATCCAAAACCAAAAATTAACCTAATTGTCCATCAGTAAATCATTGGATAACAAAAATGTGAAATTTGTCTATTAATTTGTTATCTGCTACCTGTTTATCATCTATTTATCAATTATTTAATCTATCTCTGTATCTATCATCTATCTACTATCTATCTACCATCTATTATATAGCATTTGTATCTCCTGGCTATAGAACCATACTATTTGGTCACAAAAAGAAAATGTCTTATTATTTGTGACAATCCAAAAGAGAGTGTGCCAAGTGAAATAATCCAGGCATGCAAAAAGAAATTATGTCACTGAGATGTGGAATCTGAAAGGGTCTTACTCATAGAAAGGGGCAGAATGATCATTTGCATGGACTGGAGGTAGGACTAATTAGAGAGATATTAAAAAATTTTTGTTAAAGTATATACAGTTCCAGTTAGTTGGAAATAATTTGGCTTTTTTAGTGTAAAATGTTATTTCAGATGAAAATAATAAATGATGAATTTTATATCTCACAATGTGGGATTTTAAATATTCTCACCCCACACTCAAAATGACAACTATGCAAAGTAATATTGAGAATTGTCTTACAAGCCACTATAAATATACACAATACAGACACTTTGAACTCCACAAGTGATCTAAGAATCAGTGAATAGGATGAGTGTTATCTCTATATAGGAAGAGTAAGCACTAGGGGCATTAGGTACTTTAAGAAGATAAATTTTATTTGTCAGAAAAAAATAATCTGTGAGGCTATGAACAAACAATCATGTGAATACATTAATTACATAAAATATAAAATACAACTAGAGGAATTCTAAAGTGTTTGAAAGTCATGTGATACATCATGTGCATGTAATTTAAGCCTCATGGCAATGAAATCCGTACTTGAAACTCTCTCTTGAGTAATTGCAGCTTAACTTAAAGACAAAGAACTTTATTTTGATGAGGCTTCAAAAGAGGATTCTAAACTCTTCAGGAAACAGTTCACTGTCTGATAGCATTTTAAAGTGAAGAATAAATATATGCAATGTTCCCTTGCCATAATCACCACAGTGCCAAACTAATAATACAAAAAGGTATGTTGTAGTAAAGACAGAGAAGTTGAACTTGAGATACACTAGAAGATCAATAAAGCACCCCAAATGAAAAGTAACATGACCTGAGGCAGATGCACATGTAGCACAGTAAGTAGGTCATCATTGTTTCTGGTGACCAGTGAATGGATAGACCTCCACCTCACACCCAAAGAACTAAATAAGTGTTTTCACAAAGAACACAGAGGTATTGGGAGGGAGTAGAAAATCAGGATAAAAATACAGCCTTGAACTGTATAAGGATTTCTTAAACCTTAAAACTGCTGAACATAAAGAAGAAAATTTCACACCCTTGAAAGCCCAACTGATGAAAGACGGGTTAATGGATTTGAAGAAGAGCAGTGACTGAGGTATATATTGGAAGGTAAGAAGAAAGGAAAGGAGAGAGGCATTTTTACTTAAAAAATATTCTCATAAGTAAACAAAACAGGAAATTCACTGGGGTCAAGAAGATGGCTCCCAGGACGCTGGTTTCATAGCAGTTGCTGTTTGCGTATCTGTAAATGCAGTTACCCATTTAATATTTCTCATCATTCACTCTATGAACTAGAGAGAGGAAGAAGGAAGCTATGGAGGGTTGCAACAAATGGAAGAAGAAAACGACAGGACAAGACAGGAAAGGAGGAAGTGGAGAAGAATAGAGTACAGTAGGGCTCTAAATGAAAACTTGCACCAGATAGTATAGTTGGCTTTCTTGGTAATGGCAGTGAAAGTGAGAGCATCAGGTAAGCAGTAGAGAATGGTTTTATTAAAGTATCTCTAAGTGAATAACAACCTCTACATAAGTACAAGGACACACATACCAAGAATTGGCAGCAGTGAGTTTGTCACAGACATGGCACAATACTGCTTATGTCTTCTATCAGCCCTGCCTGAAGAAAACATGTTTTAAGCCTATGTCTCAATCATTTGAATCCTTTCCCTACTGACCTTGGCCTATTCCCACCTCCCCTCCACCCCCCCCTCCACCACCCCCTCCGTCTCCCAATTTCTCTTTGTGCAAAATATTTGTTCTTTTCTTCACTAATAGGTTTTGTGTGTGTGTGTGTGTGTGTGTGTGTGTGTGTGTGTGTGTGTGTGTGTGTATGTATGTTTCTGGGCCACAATGGATAGCAGGAGCTAGATGTGGTAGGCCAGAGTCAGAAACCACTGATGAGATTTCCAACCTCAGAGACTACCGGATCTAGAGAAGGAAGAGATATCAAGTTCATTTACCTACTGAAGCAGAACCACACTATTCATCTTCCACTCTGCCTGTAAAGAGGGTAGACATAAAGGTAGCGAAAAAAAAAATAGCTTGCCAGGCTATCTTCAAGTGGGTAATTGGAAGACTGGTAGGAATTTTCAAACATAATATAACAAAATTTAGAAACAAAAAAGTTCCTTTTCATTTGCACAGAGGCTCTGTTGAAGCTGAAATACTTGTGGGATATTAGGAATGAAAAATGTCAGCATGCAACTGCCCAGGCTTGTCTGGTTTACGGCTCCCACCTCGTGGCTGTCATTACTGCCCAGTAAAAGGGCCTCTTTGTCTCTGGAGAATTACTTTTCAAAGACAAGAAATGTCCACGAGCATCCACTCTCTTCCACATATAGGTCACGACATTCAGAAAATAATGTCAGGGATCTCTGAGTGCCATCGCCCTGAATCACTGGTCCAAGCTGGGAAGTATGTGAGTGAACTGATAGGCAGTCTCACTCCTAAAAGTTGTCTTACTGTAAAGAGTGACTTCAGTGATTTGAAATGCAATGAGAGAGAGAGAGAGAGAGGGAGAGACAGACAGACAGACAGACACAGACAGACACAGACACAGACACAGACACAGACACAGACACAGAGACACTGAGACAGAGACAGAGACAGAGACAGAGACAGAGACAGAGACAGAGATGACCAAAAAAAGGTGAGGTTGGGGAAGACACAGGAGTTGGAGACAAACTTATTTTTTTAATTAGGTATTTTCTTTATTTACATTTCAAATGTTATCCCCTTTCCTGTCGCCCCCACAAAACCCCTACACTAGTTACATGAAGACATTCCCTTGTGTGCGCATGTGCAGATTTGCCACATTGCCTTTTTGTATTGTCTTGATGAAAAATACTCTCTAGCTTCTGTCCCAAATCCTTAAAAGAGCCAAGTTAATAGCTGTCTGTCCTGTCAGAATCTTGCCTGCCTCTCTAGCAGATATCAGACTCTAGAGAAGGGTGATGAGTTCTGGCCCCAGTGTGGCATGCAGTGGTTTAGTTTTCCTTAGGAGGCTGGGATTCAGTAGCCATTGCTCTTCTGGGAAATCATTTCTGGACTTCAGCTCTGTGAGCTGTGTTTGTTAACACCTTAAGTTCCAAGAGGTTCCAAGCCACACATTTATTCAGTGACTTATGTGAACGACAGTCGAGTCGTGTTGTAGAATCTGATTCACTAGCGCACCTGTACACATTTGCCTGAAGCCTACTGGAAATAAGAAAACTGGATTGTTCCGTGTGAGATGAAGCTGTGATTGAATAGGATTGAATAGGAACCAGAGGTGACATCTTAGTGTGTCATACTATGGTATGGTAGGGGATGTGGTCATTGCAAAAGACAGTGAGAGTAAATGTGAGAATGAAGACATGGCTCTTCAATGTCAGTTTTGTGCAGAAATGCTTCTTGTTCTCAAATGAACATCTTTACTCAGATTTTATGCCTCTCTGCCACTGGACACATTCTCCTTCCCTTTCCAAATCTCTTGTTTTCTATAAGAAAGTAGAGGAAAGCTTTATATTCTGTTGCCCTTTGTGATGTCTATTGTATTAAAAAACAAATATTGTGCATAACTATGGACCTAAAATATTCAACTTTCCCTCAAATCTAACTTGGTAATAAACTCTTGCTATATCCCCTCGCTTGTAACTGACAAAGCAAGGACTCAGAGGCAGACACTCCCTCTGTACAGATCTCCTGAAAAAATAAGTCATGAAGAAAAAAAAAAGGAACTGCTGCACTCATATTTCTTAGTGTCAGTATCATCTCTTGAAAGTTTAACATGTCTCCACATGTATACAATAACTAAGGCTACGTTCACTGACTCTGTATCTAATGTTAAAACCACTTCCTCATTTGCCTGTTAAAGTGTTTATATACAATGGTATTCCATGTTTTCAAGATTAGGTTATATACTTGAGCAGTTACGGGGGAGGAAACATAATTGTATTATTTATAATGAAAACAGTAATAATCTGACCCTGGATTTATCTTCAATGCCCATTTTTTTAAATTTGATTTTTAAAAAGAAATTAAAATATGTTTTAGCATATTGTTCCCCTCTCCAAACAACTTCCAAATCCTCCCTCTTTCCCTACACATGCAAATCTAAGTTCATTATATGTTAGTCAGCTGCCTTCTCTGAGAGTGATAATTAGTGTCATTCCATTGGAGAAAACTGATTTTTCCTCTCCTAGCAGATATAAACGATTGTTCTGTTGTTAACCATTGCCCTAATGATTAGGTTTTCATTCATTAATTCATTTAAAAAATTATATAATAAAATAAAAGACAAAACATAACACAAAAACTCTTTAATGTTGTTAGGCCATGTGATATGTTATGGAGACACAAGACAGAGCAAGATTTCCAATCTGTGAGGACTTCTGAGACTGGGAGGAAAGCAACCAAGAAAAGAACTGAGCTGGTATCTAGAAGTTATCAATGAGGCCAATAGGCAACTGGGTTGGAGAGATTTATTAGCTGAGAGGTGTGCAGAGTTTTGATGCTAGGTAGCCCAGGGTAAAACCAAATAGCACTGATCTAAAAAGAGGGGAGGAATGTAGTAGTGAAATAAATGACTTCTAACAATAGTATGCTACACTTACACATCACTGCCTTGCTCAGCCATCGTTATAGAAGCTTCCTATTTCAGCAGATGGGAACAAACCCACAGACAGAATGTAACTCTGATTCTTCTGACTTCTATTGGTTTGTCTTGCCCATCTTAAATGAGGTAGTTTTTATCTTATCTTATAATTTAGTTATTGCTTCCACCAATGTAGGTACAATCCAATGCAAGACAATCCAAATCCAGCCCTAGCATAGGCCTCCTTACTTCTTTCTCAGCTCTCTGACGTTCCCCCAAAACACTCTGGGGTAGTATCTTCGGCTCAGTCTTATAGATCTTTCCTGCACATAACTCTGCCTAGTGAAACCAACTGATAAATAATATAAAGGTAATAAAATTCTGGGTAGAGTTAAGTCAAAATACTCACACCAGTCTCTATCTTTTTTGTGAGCAATAAGACATTAGTCATCTAGACATCTATTCAGTGAAAGTATTCAACAAAGTTTGTGCGGTCCCTATGCCCAAGCTTGCATATGGGCTGTGTGCCTAGAGAATAAAGTACCACTGAGCAATTCCCATGGCTTTGAAAGAAGCACAAAGACTTAAACTGATGATCACCATAATTACGGATTACCTGCAAAACTTGTTTTCAATAATTTCATTGTCATATGTTTAAAATACATAATTTAGATCCTATACAGACAATTTTCATCAGTGGTATCATGTGTGTTAACCACATTCATCCATTT
Source organism: Apodemus sylvaticus (assembly GCF_947179515.1). NCBI lineage: Eukaryota > Metazoa > Chordata > Mammalia > Rodentia > Muridae > Apodemus > Apodemus sylvaticus. Next base: position 24,916,288 of record NC_067488.1, on the reverse strand, counting down.
TCATTTGCTGCCTCATTCATACTTACACCTCCCACTTCTCTGTATTTACGTGTATACTATATATATATGCAAAATGAGTACACATTTATGTGTGTACCCATGTGTCTAAATTGCACTGTGTACCTATATTAAATTATAAGACCTACAAGTAAGAGAAAACATGTAATATTTGTCATTATACATTTAATTTATTTGGCTCAAGCTGATGATCTCCAGTTACATTCATTTTCCAGCCAATAACATAATTCATTCTTCTCTACAACTACATACGACTCCACTGTGTACATCAGATAACCTTAAACAATCTTCTTAAAGTGTTCCCAAAGGGCATCACTGAACAAATAACAATAAATCAAATAATACAAATTTTATGACAGAATTTATTTTCTGTACTCATCATCAAATACTTATTTTATAAAGATTTTCAAATCTTAGAAATTTCAAAGTCAGCTTTCTCCCTGTACTAGCATAAGGAATCTTTGAGTTAAAAACACTTTTTAAAAATCTCATAGGAAATTTTCTATTCATAGTTTATTCAGTAAAGTTTAATTTTAAACAAATTTAATTTAGTTAATCAGATTGACCATTGAGTGTTATTTGGGGAATGTAATTTCATTTGAAATATAACTACATAGCTATGTAATGTGGTAAACTATCATACTAAGTAGAAACCTATTAAAATTGGTTTTATGAATTGTTTCATATTGCATATGGATTTGAAACTGAGAAACAAAATACTGATCATGAAACATAAAAGTTTCTAGTGTTTGATATATGAATCAATTTTGGAAAAACTGAAATGGTCATACAAATTTAGTAGAGTTGGTCTACAATTTCTTGGGGGAAATTTTGAATCATATATTTCTATTTGGGAGATATGGATAGAGGGTCTGGGAATGTAGCTTAGTGGTAGAAAGCTTTAAGATTTTTTCCCATTCACCTGGAAAATCATCCTACCTGATCTGATTATATAATCATATCAGAAGGCCATTCTATTTTTCTAGGATGTCATGTTTAGTAGCTATAAAGCAAAATTACCTCTGAAGAATTTTAGTTCTGTTTGGGAGAAAATTACAGTGTATGCCTATCTTTGTCTCTCTCTTGTCACTGTGGAGATTGAATACCCTCCCAATAGCAACTTCAAGAAGGAAGGATTTATTTTATTTTACAGATCAAGGTGCAGTACCTCATGACAGAGAATTCAAATTCCTATCTAAGAATTTACTTGTAAAATTCATCCAGAATTAGTGATAAAAATAAGTCACATATTTTACTTAAGAAGTAAACAGGTATAATTCAAGATTTATATTAACAAATCTAATTATTATAAATTTTATCATTGAGATGTTCACAAGGTAAAATTTCAAGCTAGTCTGAACAGTAAGAAAAAAAATCCCTCTGTTTGTTTGTTTGTTTGGGGAATTCTTGTACAGCCAGCTTGTGAAGAATGAAATAGACGAATATTATATGGATATATTTACTCTAAGTTATAAGATTAGAACAAAGATGTTGACTAAAGACAAGATAACTAGGGAATGCCCAGAGAAGACACTAGAATAGTTTTGAATTTGGTTTTCAAAAACAATTATCAATTACCCAGGTAGTAAATTGGAGAGATTTTAATGGTATTTTTTTCTTCATACTTTAAGCTCTAAGCAACCCCTGAAAGGATGTCACACATTTGTTAACATGGAGTTCAAAAAAATAGGCCTTAGATGGCAGGAAAGGAATTTTAAAAGCTCTAAAATTCTAATAGAGGGATGGGGAGGGACTAAAAAGGCAGTGGATAAACCATTCTGAGATGGCAGATAGAGTAAGTGAAACGCAGCAGGGAACCCACTGGCCTCTAGATCATCAACATGTTCTAGTTTCAGATATGGGCAATTCCAACAACTCATATGTCTTCATTATTTAAATTATTTTAATACTGGATCATTCTTTCTCAGTGGTATGGAGAAATAAAGCAGAAGGGAAGCACAAAGTGGTGATTAAAAGACAAAATGGCTACCAAGGTCCATGACTGTAGTTCTTCATATTTGCCATTCCAAAACAACCATACACACTGAGCAATCTTTTGGGAGAATGTACAGTCTCTTATCTCACTCTTCCAGCTGGCTTAAACATTGAGTTAAATTATTATATATCTCAGAAGAGGAAACAGAGGAACAAAGAGCTCTTGGAGCATTGTTTCTTCTTTTTCTGTGTAGTCTGTGGTGGGCTAGATACTTAGATATAACAGCATTCTTTTGGTTCAAATATTCTACAGAAGAGCTTGCATGTAATAGTGGAGTGTGCCAGGTCCCTGCCCACAAGGAGAATGGAGTATTATGTACTAACCAGCTAGCCAGATAATATATTCAGGATGTGATTTGCCCTGTAGTCAAATTACACATTACAAGTTTTAGAAATGTGCAAAAGAAACTAAATAATTCAGACTAGATATCAAAGCTATGGGAAATATTCACAGACATAGACATTTGGACTTGGTATTTATAAATGAATGATACTTCCTCTGATAGGGAAGGAAAAGTGTTCCATTTGGATATTAAGTGCTATTGAAAATATAATGTGTGTTGATGACCAGAAATCCATACACATTTTTCTGTGTGCCAGTGATGTAGTAAGCACCTGTAGTGGCTGTGCCTGGTCATCAACTTGACTGTATTTGGAATGAACTACAATCCAAAATTGGAAGGCTCACCTGTGATCCTAATCTGGAGGCTGAGAGATATAAGTCTCTGACATGGATCTTGGCGTGGAGATCTTGAGGCATAGTGGCTATGAATGCCAGAAGATTAAGTTAGGGAAATCTCTGAGTTCAAAGTCATCTGGGATTAAAGGCATGGTGGCACATGCCTTTAATCTGGGTCACACCTTCTGCTGGAGACCTATGTAAGGACACTGGAAGAAGGAAGATTTACTCTCTCTCTCTTCTTTGCCTGCTTGTCTTGGGGGACTGAACAACTGCTAGATCTTTGGACTTCCATCCACAGCTGCTGCTGACTATTGTTGGGGAGTTGGACTAAAGACTGTAAGTCATTTACAACAAATTCCCTGACTTTATTGAGACTACCTATATGTTCTGTGACTCTATAGAACCCTGAATAATACAGCACCTATTTCTATTTTTATTATATAGTCACTAAGAAGAGTAGGCAGTTGAGTAAGTAGAGAAGTGGAGGTGGGACTGGAAAAAATTAGAGAAAGAGATGATTATGATGAAAATAAGCTATTCTCAAAGAATCAATAAAATATATTTAAAATATTTAGAATATAGTACATGAGTATGTCATAATTCCTTTTAAAAATTATTATTTAAAGCATACTTTATATAACAATGCATCTGATATATTAAATAAAATAACAGGATGATTTGGTAAAATTTTAAGCAGAAGTGGCAAGAGGGGCAAAAATCAAGGCATAAAACTCTTGCTTTTTTAAAATTACATCTTCTAAGTGTGTTGATGTGACAATATTATTCAGTGATTATTCATGTCAATGGGATTAAAAATAAGGTCAGCTTCCATAAGAACTGCCTCAAAAGACCCACATGTTCCATTTCTTTGGAATGCAAAGTTGGTGTATGATACACGATACTCAGAAAGATTGATAGAAAGGGCCATCCTGAAAAACAACAAGGACTACAGATTTGGAACTAGAAGAAAAGATACCTTCAAATCCTCTATTCCAACATAGGCATCTTTCTACCTATAGTCCATACTTTCTCATTCTTTAACTCTGTCCTCTCCTTATGTCCTATTTACTTGTTGACACATTATCCACACTTTAAAAAATTAAAAAAATATATACTCTTAGATCCACATGTAAGGGAGAATATGGTTTTGTTTTTTATTGTTATTTTTCTGAGTTTGGATCTTCTTGACTAATATTACATTCTCCAAATCAATCCAGTTCCCTGCAAATCTCATAATTTAATTCTAAACGGTCAAACATTATCCTATTGTATATGTATACTACATTTTATTATCCATTCATGTGTAGGTGGATGCTTAGATGACGTTATCTGTGAGAACTTCTGAAGCTGGAAGTTACTTGGTAGAGGACATAGATTTTGTCAAACCTCTTCTCGCTCTTTGTGGGTCTGTTTGGCCTCCGGCTACTGCTTGGTGAGCAACTCTGCTCAGTCACACACTCCAGACCCAGATGCTAAGGCAGTGAATCCAACAGACTACTATTGTCACCATTAAAACTATGAAACATAGTAGATTTTACCTATTTTTCTTGGCTATTGTCCCAGTGATCAAGTCACTGAACTCTTTACAGGCGACAATTCATTGTTCGCAGTCCTGGCATTGTAAACCCAGCATTTGCACCTTTAGACAAATGCTGAAAAGGATGCCGACCATTCCTACGTTCTTCTCATCTCTCTCCCTCTACTCCAGATTTCAACTGTCAAGTTCTAGTTTCAGACAAGTTGACAAGTGGAATCTTGTTACACACACCCCAATACGGGCCATATCGTATGCACACTGTATTTGCTTTAGACAAGATTTTATGATTCTGCTTGACTCCCTGCCTCTCTATTCAGAAATGTATTGGAGCAAAATAAACAACGGGGCCCCTCCCACCCTTAATGATCCCACCTTGTGACTGGAAGCTAACAAAAGCCTTAGCGTAGAATGACACAAGAAAGGCTTTATTTAGATACAAGGCAAAAAAAAAAAAAAAGATCAAAGCAAAGAAGTACAGACATGTCTGTTGTCTGAGGCAGGCAGCAAGTCATCAGAATGGAGCCCCATGCCCTTGAAGGCACAGCAGATGCAATACATCTGAGAGGTCACCATAAAGCAAATAAATACTGCCACAGTCCCTTCCCTTGATGTCTCAAGAAAACAAAAGCACAGGGCTTTCACCTGAGACACAGCAGCCTGCTCTCTGCAGCTGACAAGCGAACCTCTCCTCATCCTACTTCTGTAGTCGTAGATGAAAATCGAACATTCGCTACTTAAAACTCAGCCTAAGTGCACACCTATACATGTGTGCCTAAATGAATAATGATAACAAAGATTTTATTTGAAAACTTGTCTTCGAAATAACATAGTGACTCCTCTACAAACTGGAAGGGCTTCAAGGTGGGGGTGGCAGTTAACAGAAGCACTCTGCCCTACTAAGGAAAGATCTACAGTTCTAACCCATGATTGGGCAAAGGTGGGTCTGAGTTTCAGTCTGCTTGGAGGGGCACTTCTTGGCTGAAGAGGAAGTTGGAAATGTGCTGCCATTTAATGCATGGCAAATACTAACTTAACTGTCCCATTCCTGCTTGTTTCTGGTTGCTGTCATAATTCTGTGACATTGAAAGGATCATATTTATAGATAGAAGGCATTTAAATGTCATCCTCAATGTCTTGTGGATGGTTTTATTTAAAAATTACTTTTAAATTAATTTTTAATGACCTCATCTACATTTAGTGAGAAAACTGAGTCTGTAGTTACATAATTATATAAAAATATATGAAAGTTACAAAACATAACTAATTATAGGGGTTAATATTTGACTTGTTATATTTGAAGGAAAAGTAAAATAGGTCTGGGTAAAAAAAATATTACGGAGTACCAAACAAAGCAAGCAACTAGAGAAGATGCTTTCCTTTTTACAACTTTATTTTATTTTATTTTATTTTTATTTTTTTATTTATTCGATATATTTTTGATTTACATTTCAAATGATCTCCCCTTTTCTAGACCCCCACTCCCCGAAAGTCCCATCAGCCCCCTTCCCTCCCCCTGTTTTCCCACCCAACCCTTCCCACTTCCTCGTTCTGGTTTTGCTGAATACTGCTTCACTGAGTCTTTCCAGAACAAGGGGCCACTCCTCCGTTCTTCTTGTACCTCATTTGATGTGTGGATTATGTTTTGGGTATTCCCGTTTTCTAGGTTAACACCCACTTATTAGTGAGTGCATACCATGATTCATCTTTTGAGTCTGGGTTACCTCACTTAGTATGATGTTCTCCAGCTCCATCCATTTGCCTAAGAATTTCATGAGTTCATTATTTCTAATGGCTGAATAGTACTCCATTGTGTAGATATATCACATTTTTTGCATCCACTCTTCTGTTGAGGGATACCTGGGTTCTTTCTAACTTCTGGCTATTATAAATAGGGCTGCTATGAACATAGTGGAGCATGTATCCTTATTACATGCTGGGGAATCCTCTGGGTATATTCCCAGGAGTGGTATAGCAGGATCTTCTGGAAGTGAGGTGCCCAGTTTTCGGAGGAACCGCTAGACTGATTTCCAGAGTGGTTGTACCAATTTGCAACCCCACCAGCAGTGGAGGAGTGTTCCTCTTTCTCCACATCCTCGCCAACATCTGCTGTCTCCTGAATTTTTAATCTTAGCCATTCTGACTGTACACCTTAATTTTAAAAGCTTATTATAAATTTAAACTATAGCCAGTGTCCACACAACGTGCCAAGGAGGACCCCAGTCAGTCCCTCAGTTTGGCACTAGACATTCTTTATAAGCAGTAGTGATCTAATTGGCAGCAAACTATGAGAGGCAACAGAAAGTAAGTGGATAGGAGGGCTGACAAGTACCAAGTTTGGTATCTGAGCACATTAAGAGGGAGTCATTGATTTTACTGAAAGTTAAGGGACCGTGCTCCATGGAACTAACACATGACAGGAAATGTGAAGGGTTATGATATACTAGCCAGATGTAAACTGGGCTGATACAGGACATAGGTGAAGCAGAAAGAGAGACACAGGCAAAGACAAAATAGCAGGAAGGAACTGTCTTTTGCATCAGTGAACAATTGGGAAAGAGTAGAGTAGAGCGAAGTGCACATGACTTAGGTAGCACTGGAGAGAGAGAGAGAGAGAGAGAGAGAGAGAGAGAGAGAGAGAGAGAGAGAGAGAGAGAGAGAGAGCTAATAGATTCGTGTAGACAGACAGACAATTCAGAGGCTTGTAGTCTGGGTTCCCTTTTGAGTTTTGTCCTATAATAGAAGGAAGACTTCTAATGGATTGGGGAGTTACAGGAGTTCTGGGAGGGCAGAGTTGGTGACTACAGAACTAGTGTACAAAGATCTAAGAACAGAGTGGGCAAGAGTGCTGCATGAATGTGGCTTAGAAATATATACTTTACCCAGACTTTCAGAAGACTCAAGTGCATACCTCTTTGGGGAACCATTGGAGTGTTAAACTGTCTCATAATTTTTCTTAAATATACTTAAATATTACATTGTGGGCAAATGAAAAGACAAATGGAGCTAGAAACCAATAAAACCAAAGGATCAAAGAAATCATTAAACGTCTTGACACGATTCAGGTCTCCCTATTTTGGTTTATTAAGGAGGTCCACAGTGTGTGTGTGTGTGTGTGTGTGTGTGTGTGTGTGTGTATTGTGCTTGTACACACACCTGTGTACTTGTGTGCCTCTAGATGCCAGAAGTTTACATCAGAAATATTCCTCTGTTTTCCATTTTATTTTGAAGCTTTTTAAAATTTTTTTTTATGTGTGCACCTCATTTGCCTACATAAGCATACTGACCATGTGTGTCTGGTACATGTGGAAGTCAGATAATATCACTGTATCCCCTGAAACTAGAATCATGGTTGGTCATGAGCCACCATGTGGGTGCTGTGAACTGAACCCATGTTCCCCTCAAGAGCTTTTAACCACGGAGCCACCACTCCAGCCTTTTCTGCCTGATTTTTAAGACAGGGTATCTCAGTTGATTCACTCACCAGTTGGTATCTCATCAATTTGCCTAACTTAGGTGGGTAGCAAACTCTAGAAATCTGTCTGTCTTCACATCCAAAGTTACATCCCATTTTTCTATTAGTGGCTCTTGGGATCTGATTGAGCTGCTTGTATGTCTAGCACTTTATGGACTAAGCCATCTTCCCAGTCTTCATATTCATGTACCCATTAAGTCTGCCTGATGAAGGAATCTCTGTATCTTCTAAATGAATGGGTAACATGAATGGCAGAATTAGAACTGAATGGAAAATAGGTGATGTTGTATTACTGTAAAGTGTGACTCATGATACAGAGCACACTACATGTGATCTATTGCCCAAAATATGTTCAACTATCTCCTCAGTTGATTGATCCCAGTGATGGAAATATCACTTAGCACTTTTAACATAGGATGGAAATTAAGTGGCTCAAGCATGTACTCAAGTTACACTGTTCAATGACTGACAGATGTCAGGCTCATGATCAAATTCTAAAGAATGTATTTCCATGATGCAAATATGGTGCTCATGTATGTAATTCTCAAAAAGTACTAAGAAGTTCTTTTTAGAAGGATGACTTCCAGGGCTCTTTCTGTCTCCACAGTTGCCTGATGTAAATGTCTAGTTTTTGCTTTGTAGTTTTTAACGTTCCCCCAACTGGTGCTTAAACCTATAACGATCAGCAAGATGCTATCAGAATTAAAAGTGACTCAACTAACAATATTCAGAGGGATTCAAGAAATCACTGGTATTACTCAAGCATTGGAGTCTGAGCAGGGACATTGAAAGGCCAGCAAGTATTTGTGGGGCCCCTCCTTGGTGAGAAGTGGGCTGTCAGTGTGAAACTGGGCCATGAGCAGGTGGTTTGCATCAGTCTTTCCCTTTCAAGTAAGGGAGCACACGGCCTTGCATTTGATGCCTGAGAACCAGGACTGTCTTTATGGATAAGAAATGAGGCAGCAAAGGTCCTGCCTGACAGGCAGGCAGAGAACACTCTCTCCCGGATGCAAAGGTCATTAAGACTTAATGACCTCCACAGAGCCCACCCACCTTGAAGAACAAAGAGTCCTGGTTAGCAGAAAGATGAGAGCAGAGGAATGGGGTGTGGAGGGCTCCTATACAGAGATGTGATGACCTCATTCCCTGACTTCACACTTTAAGCAGAGCAAGTCCCTGCATAGTTGAGGGGTAGGTAACACTCAGTGATTTCACTGACACTGTGGAAAATGAAAGCCTTTGATTGAGGTTCTTTCATAACTCAGAATACTGAGTCCTGAAACAACATAAGACAACATAAAAGACTAAATGAATAACATAAGAACCTCCTATGACATGCACATGCCTACCATACCATGCACATACATACTACACACACATATCTATAACCTTAACCTTACCATACATATAAACATATAATGCACATGCAAATAAATAAAAATATACCTACCACATGTGTGCACTTATACTACCACAACAACCTCTATCACATCAAGCACAAACATACATAAACAGATAGTATATACACATGTACATGAACACATACCACACAAGCACATATGTACTGCAAAACATCTATAAACACATAACAAAAATACAACACAATGTTCCACACATACATAAACACATAAACACCCTATACTACACACACACACATACATAAACACTCACATACATACATTCATCCTATGCATATATCATAAAACATATAAACATACTATATAGACACATAACACAACTCATACACCCAAACACATACATAAAAACATATTACATATACATACTATACCATGCCACCCCCAAATACCACACACACATGGATAAGCACATACCTCACACACACCATGAGCAGAATTTTTATTTTTATTCTTCTTTCTTTCTTTTTGATATCTAAGCATCTGAACTGATTTTCTTCGGGTTATATAGAACTTTCATGGCAATGACTAATGGCTGGTTTTTTGTTTTGTTTTTGTTTTTTTTTTTTTTATTTTAGAAAATTATTAAGAGTGTGAGTGAAATTTTCCAGGAAAAAGAGAAATTCCACTTAGCTATATACCCTGTCCTTTGGTTGTTCATGGTTCTTTTCTATCCTTTACTGAAATAATTCTTAAGGTGAAAGCCTGAGACCTGCCACATTAGCACCTCCTTAGGCCTAATGTCATAAAGCCATATTCTTGGGATCCATTCCAGACTTCTTGAGCCAGAAACCTGAATATAGACCCAGTAACACATATTTAATAAGACCTCCAGCAGACTCAAATGCTCAAGCTTTCAAACAACTGGTCTGTTCAGTTGCCTGGAATTTCTCATAAATATATGTCAGTAGTATAACTGAAAGCAGAGACTAATACAAACCCAAGAAGCACAAAATTGTTCAAGTCATGGAGGAGTTCACTCCAATAGCCCTTCAAGAAGGAACCTGCTGTTCAGTTGCAAGCTGTGCAGTGAGCTGATAATGCCTTCCGTGCCTTTGCTAGCATTTGTCATTGTTCACAGCAAGTCAATGTAGAAAGGGTTCTAGGACCCGGTGCTCTCTACCCAAGTGAGGTCTCTTTAATGGTCATTCCTCGGAAGCTTGCGTCTAAATCAGCAGCTATGTGCCAGACCAGAGCTGGAGGTCTATCATGGACCTTTCTTTCTTCCACCTTGTCATTTAAAAGTGTCACATTTGAAACCTGAAGGCTTTTCCTGTCCATGCCCCTTCCTTTTATTCCCCAAACCCCAACTTGCCTTTCGGGAAATACACTGGAACTCCTATATTTTTTAACACCAGACTCCAAAGATTTTCATTAGAATAATTGCACTTGTTTCTCCAATGCCATGTGTGTTAGTTATTCTCCTCATTGCCACCACAGAATAATTGACAACAGCAACTTCAGAAAGGAAGAAGTTAAACTGACTCACAGTTTGAGGTTTCAGTCTTCTGTGGTAGGGGAAAGCACAATCCTGAGAGCAACTCCAACTCTTGGAGGCAGGAGCATGAGCATCTCATCAAGCTGCATCTGCTGCAATGAGGAAGCTGAGAGATATGAAAGCTGACTCTCAGATGACTTCCATTTTGAAATTCAGTCCAGGACCATGAGGTGCTGCTCTCCTACCCACAATTCATGGTAATCTTGATGAGTTAAACATGTTTGGAAGTATCCTAAAATGCATGCCCAGAGGTATGTTTTCTTGGTGATTCCAAATCCATTCAAATGGAAAATAAATAGTAACTACCATAGAACCTGAATTTTTCTCTTCCCACCATGCTAAGTATCCTTGAAGAGAATTCAGAACTCTGACATTTTCCATATATCTCAGCAGCTTTCATTAGTAACGCAAATTTTTTGCACACTGTCAGGCATAGTCTTCCTCTCCTGGCTTGGGCCTCAGGTTAAACCAATCATTTATTGACCACTATCACAAGCTCTGAGCCACTATTGCCCCAGCACATCTTGCAAGGATAGGTTTTATGACTGGATTGGATTTCCTGGTCCCACAACTGGGAACCTGATCTGGTTACAGAAGATGGCCAGTTCAGGGTCTATATCCTCCATTCATTTGTATCCTCACTAGGGTCACACTCATAGCTTCCAGGAATACCATCTTTTGTACTAATCTCTCCCTGTATACTCTCCCTTCATCCCTCTCCCCATCCCTCCCTCCATCCAGACCAGATCCTTCCTTTTCCCATTGTCACCCACTTCCAGTCCACCTGACATTACCTGGAAGGTAAGGAACCAGAAATAGATGGCTGAGAGACCTAAGGTAGAACCAAATATGACAGACCACAAAATAAAAGTTTCTTAACTATATTCTACTCTACTCTAGCAGCTCAAGAGAGCAGATGTAGACACCTATGGCCAAACATTCAACAGAGCTCAGAGAACACGGTGCATGAAGGGGCAGAAGGATTGTAGGGGTTGAAAACTTCAGGAGAATACAGCCTAAAGAGTCAACTAACCAGAGCTCATAGAAGCTCAAAGAAAATGAAATGGCAACCATAGAGCCTCCATGGGTCATTGCTACGGCTTTTGCTTATATAGGGTGTTTGTGGTCCTCCTAACAGAGCGAGAGAATGTTTTTCCCAGCTGCTCTGCCTTTGGGCCCTTTCCCTCCTATTGGATTTCCCCATCAAGCCTTGACGTGAGGGTTAATATCCGGTCTTATTTCATCTTGTTAGGCTGCATTCAGTTGATATCACTGGGAAGTCTGTTCTTTTTGAAGAGAAAAGAGGAGCAGTGATTCTGGGGAAAAGGAGAATGGTAGGGTTTGGGGGGATTGGAGGGAGGGGAGCTTGACTAATATGTATTATATGAGAGAAGAATTAAATAAGTAAATAAATAAAGATAGATAATAGATCAAATGAAGGAAAGAAGAGAGAGGGAGAGGGAGAGAGAGAGGGAAAGAGAGTGGAGGGAGAGAGGAAGAGGGAAGGAAGGAAGAAACAAAGAAAAACAGATTATTTTTAGGAAGAATTTGGAACTATCTAGCTCTACTAAAAGCTAAACATACTTTAAGTTGATTAATTTCACCAACCTATTGACTAATCAGAATGGGAACTCCTAAAGAATATCATCCCAATTAGGAAGAATCACAGAATAGACATCACTACTGGGTGATTGACTGCAGCCTGCAGAAGTTGCATCCCTGCCCCTTCTACTTAAGTTGAGTTCTATGAGATTAATGAGGTAATAAAACAGTAATTAGGGAAAGATGGAAGGAGATGGATTACAGGGAGTAGAGCACAGGCCAGCTTCACACACATTGGACACCCTTTGTCTTTGGGGGGGGGGGGAGGATACTCTGTAGTGCCACATTTAACTGTTCATTGACTTCAGTGTTGATTTCCTGCCTTAGGAATGAACTGGTCAGAATAATTTGAAATTCATACCCTGTGCTTTGATCTTGGAAAGTAATCAAGTGTGATTTCTTTACGAGTATCAAAACCAGAGAGAAGCTTAACTTCTTGCCATCTTCATTGTAACAGATCATCTTTCCACTGATGCCTGATATCAGATAACTAAGCCTTTAGTGAAGCTTGTATTAGGGGCTGTGGCTCTGAACAAAGAGATTTCTTAAAGATAGACATATCCAAAAGACTAGAGTCCGAACTCTTATGGAACTAGAAGACTTTGTATTCTTATGGAAATACCAATACTTCAGGAATTCCGTAAGTTTACCTTAACATATCCTTGTCCTTGAAAGCTAGCAAAAATCTAGCAAGAATGACTTTCTGCAAATATTATGGCTTGTCTATATATCAAGTACGTGGCTGACCTTCTCTAGTATTTATGTCTTTCTGAATCACAAGTATAAGGGTTTGTTATTTTTACTGACTCGTTATTAAATTTTCCCTTTATTTTTACATTCATTATATATTTTTCTGAATAAGAATTTCACCAATTAGATATAATATTTATATAAAATAATAATATACCTATGTATAATTTATAAATATCACCAATAATATATAAATTATATATTAAAATATATATGAATTAAATAATATAGAACAAATATATTAACTAAGTATTACATACATTATTTACAGTGATATATATATATACATGTATATACAAAGTCATACTGTTTCTCTAGAGAAATGGTTCATGCTAATGTTTGAAAAGAAACTGCCAGTTACCTCTGGAAGTTTTCTTTTTTGTTGTTTTTTTTTTGTTTTTTTAATTTATTGATATATTTATTTACATTTCAAATGATTTCCCCTTTTCTGGACCCCCACTCCCCGAAAGTCCCATCAGCCCCCTTCCCTCCCCCTGTTTTCCCACCCAATCCTTCCCACTTCCCTGTTCTGATTTTGTTCTATACTGCTTCACTGAGTCTTTCCAGAACAAGGGGCCACTCCTCCGTTCTTCTTGTACCTCATTTGATGCGTGGATTATGTTTTGGGTATTCCAGTTTTCTAGGTTAATATCCACTTATTAGTGAGTGCATACCATGATTCATCTTTTGAGTCTTGGTTACCTCACTTAGTATGATGTTCTCCAGCTCCATTCATTTGCCTAAGAATTTCATGAATTCACTGTTTCTAATGGCTGAATAGTACTCCATTGTGTATATATACCACATTTTTTGCATCCACTCTTCTGTTGAGGGATACCTGGGTTCTTTCCAACTTCTAGCAATTATAAATAGGGCTGCTATGAACATAGTAGAACATGTATCCTTATTACATGCTGGGGAATATTTTGGGTATATGCCCAGGAGTGGTATGGCAGGATCTTCTGGAAGTGAAGTGCCCAGTTTTCGGAGGAACCGCCAGACTGATTTCCAGAGTGGTTGTACCAATTTGCAACCCCACCAGCAGTGGAGGAGTGTTCCTCTTTCTCCACACCCTCTCCAACACCTGCTGTTTCCTGAATTTTAATCTTAGCCATTCTGACTGGTGTAAAGTGAAATCTCAGGGTTGTTTTTATTTGCATTTCCCTAATGACTAATGAAGTTGAACATTTTTAAGATGTTTGGAAGTTTTCTTGATATCAAAATATTTACTGTAACTGTAAACTAATTACTAAAAATTATACATGATTAAAGCAGGATGGATGTTAGTATTATATGGTTTATGTATATTGTGCATCCAATGCTCTTCCTCCTTAAATTAAATACACAGGTGAAGATGTGGAAAAAGAGCTATTCTTTGGCTTCTTTTTTTTTTTTTTTGTCTTTTTTTTTTATTTGATATAATTTATTTACATTTCAAATGATTTCCCCTTTTCTAGCCCCCCCCCACTCCCCGAAAGTCCCGTAAGCCCCCTTCTCTTCCCCTGTCCTCCCTCCCACCCCTTCCCAGTTCCCACGTTCTGGTTTTGCCAAATACTGTTTCACTGAGTCTTTCCAGAACCAGGGACCACTCCTGCTTTCTTCTTGTATCTCATTTGATGTGTGGATTATGTTTTGGGTATTCCAGTTTTCTAGGTTAATAACCACTTATTAGTGAGTGCATACCATGATTCACCTTTTGAGTCTGGGTTACCTCACTTAGTATGATGTTCTCTAGCTCCATCCATTTGCCTAAGAATTTCATGAATTCATTGTTTCTAATGGCTGAATAGTACTCCATTGTGTAGATATACCACATTTTTTGTATCCACTCTTCTGTTGAGGGATACCTGGGTACTTTCCAGCATCTGGCAATTATAAATAGGGCTGCTATGAACATAGTAGAGCATGTATCCTTATTACATGGTGGGGAATCCTCTGGGTATATGCCCAGGAGTGGTATAGCAGGATCTTCTGGAAGTGAGGTGCCCAGTTTTCGGAGGAACCGCCAGACTGCTTTCCAGAGTGGTTGTACCAATTTGCAACCCCACCAGCAGTGGAGGAGTGTTCCTCTTTCTCCGCACCCTCTCCAACACCTGCTGTCTCCTGAATTTTTAATCTTAGCCATTCTGACTGGTGTAAGATGAAATCTTAGGGTTGTTTTGATTTGCATTTCCCTAATGACTAATGAAGTGGAGCATTTTTTAAGATGCTTCTCCGCCATCCGAAGTTCTTCAGGTGAGAATTCTTTGTTTAACTCTGTACCCCATTTTTTAATAGGGTTGTTCGGTTTTCTGGAGTCTAACTTCTTGAGTTCTTTATATATATTGGATATTAGCCCTCTATCTGATGTAGGATTGGTGAAGATCTTTTCCCAATTTGTTGGTTGCCGATCTGTCCTCTTGATGGTGTCCTTTGCCTTACAGAAACTCTGTAACCTTATGAGGTCCCATTTGTCAATTCTTGCTCTTAGAGCATACGCTATTGGTGTTCTGTTCAGAAACTTTCTCCCTGTACCGATGTCCTCAAGGGTCTTCCCCAGTTTCTTTTCTATTAGCTTCAGAGTGTCTGGCTTTATGTGGAGGTCCTTGATCCATTTGGATTTGAGCTTAGTACAAGGAGACAAGGATGGATCAATTCCCATTCTTCTGCATGCTGACCTCCAGTTGAACCAGCACCATTTGTTGAAAAGGCTATCTTTTTTCCATTGGATGTTTTCAGCCTCTTTGTCGAGGATCAAGTGGCCATAGGTGTGTGGGTTCATTTCTGGATCTTCAATCCTGTTCCATTGATCCTCCTGCCTGTCACTGTACCAATACCATGCAGTTTTTAACACTATTGCTCTGTAGTATTGCTTGAGGTCAGGGATACTGATTCCCCCAGATTTTCTTTTGTTGCTGAGAATAGTTTTAGCTATCCTGGGTTTTTTGTTGTTCCAGATGAATGTGATAATTGCTCTTTCTAACTCTGTGAAGAATTGAGTTGGGATTTTGATGGGTATTGCATTGAATCTGTATAGTGCTTTAGGCAAAATGGCCATTTTAACTATATTGATTCTACCGATCCATGAGCATGGGAGGTTTTCCCATTTTTTGAGGTCTTCTTCCATTTCCTTCTTCAGAGTCTTGAAGTTCTTGCCATACAGATCTTTCGCATGTTTGGTAAGAGTCACCCCAAGATACTTTATACTGTTTGTGGCTATTGTGAAGGGGGTCATTTCCCTAATTTCTTTCTCAGCCTGCTTATCCTTTGAGTATAGGAAGGCCACTGATTTGCTTGAGTTGATTTTGTAACCTGCCACTTTGCTGAAGTTGTTTATCAGCTGTAGGAGCTCTCTAGTGGAGTTCTTTGGGTCACTTAGGTAGACGATCATGTCGTCTGCAAATAATGATAGTTTGACTTCCTCCTTTCCAATTTGTATCCCTTTGACCTCTTTATGTTGTCGAATTGCCCGAGCTAGTACCTCAAGTACAATATTGAAAAGATAAGGAGAAAGGGGGCAGCCTTGTCTGGTCCCTGATTTCAGTGGGATTGCTTCAAGTTTCTCTCCGTTTAGTTTGATGCTGGCTACCGGTTTGCTGTATATTGCTTTTACTATGTTTAGGTATGGGCCTTGAATTCCTGTTCTCTCCAAGACTTTAAGCATGAAAGGATGCTGAATTTTGTCAAATGCTTTTTCAGCATCCAATGAAATGACCATGTGGTTTTGTTCTTTGAGTTTGTTTATGTAGTGGATTGTATTGATGGATTTCCGTATATTGAACCAACCCTGCATTCCCGGGATAAAGCCTACTTGATCATGGTGGATGATCGTTTTGATGTGTTCTTGGATTCGGTTGGCAAGAATTTTGTTGAGTATTTTTGCATCGATGTTCATAAGGGAAATTGGTCTGAAGTTCTCTTTCTTTGTTGGATCTTTGTGTGGCTTTGGTATCAGCGTAATTGTGGCTTCGTAGAAGGAATTGGGTAGTGTTCCTTCTGTTTCTATTTTGTGGAATAGTTTGAAGAGTATTGGTGTTAACTCTTCTTTGAAGGTCTGGTAGAATTCTGCACTGAAACCATCTGGTCCTGTGCTTTTTTTGGTTGGAAGACTTTCTATGACTCCTTCTATTTCTTTAGGCTTTATGGGACTGTTTAGATGGTCTAGTTGGTCCTGATTTAATTTTGGTATTTGGTACCTGTCAAGGAAATTGTCCATTTCCTCCAGATTCTCCAGTTGTGTTGAGTACAGGCTCTTGTAGTAGGATCTGATGATTTTTTGGATTTCCTCAGTTTCCGTTGTTATGTCTCCCTTTTCATTTCTAAGTTTGTTAATTTGGATACTTTCTCTGTGCCCTTTTGTCAGTCTGGCTAAGGGTTTATCTATCTTGTTGATTTTCTCAAAGAACCAGCTCCTAGTTTTGTTGATTTTTTGTATGGTTCTCTTTGTTTCTACTTGATTGATTTCGGCCCTGAGTTTGATGATTTCCTGCCTTCTACTCCTCCTGGGTGCAATAGCTTCTTTTTGTTCTAGGGCTTTCAGGTGTGTCATTAAGTTGGAAATGTATGCTCTCTCCATTTTCTTTTTGGAGGCACTCAGGGCTATGAGTTTTCCTCTTAGCACTGCTTTCATTGTGTCCCATAGATTTGGGTATGTTGTGTTTTCATTTTCATTGTGTTCTAAAAAGTCTTTAATTTCTTTCTTTATTTCTTCCTTGACCAAGGTGTCATTGAGTAGAGTATTGTTCAATTTCCACGTGTATGTGGGTTTTCTGTTGTTTCTGTTGCTATTGAAGACCACTTTTATTCCATAGTGATCAGATAGGAGGCATGGGATTAGTTCTATCTCTTTATATTTGTTGAGGTCTGTCTTGTGACCAATTATATGGTCGATTTTGGAGAAGGTACCATGAGGTGCTGAAAAAAAGGTATATTCTTTTGTTTTAGGATAGAATGTTCTATATATATCAGTTAAATCTAATTGGTCCAAAGCTTCAATTAGTTTCATTGTGTCCTTGTTTAGTTTCTGTTTTCCTGATCGGTCCATTGAGGAAAGTGCAGTGTTGAAGTCACCCACAATTATTGTGTTAGGTGCAATGTGTGCTTTGAGTTTTAATAAAGTTTCTTTTATGAAAGAGGGTGCCCTTGCATTTGGAGCATAGATGTTCAGGATTGAGAGTTCTTCTTGTTGTATTTTTCCTTTGACCAGCAAGAAGTGTCCCTCAGAGTCTCTTTTGATGACTTTGGGTTGAAAGTCAATTTTATCTGATATTAAAATGGCTACTCCAGCTTGTTTCCTGAGACCATTTGCTTGTAAAATTGTCTTCCAGCCTTTTACTCTAAGGTAGTGTTTGTCTTTGACCCTGAGGTGTGTTTCCTGTAAGCAGCAAAATGTAGGGTCCTGTTTACGTATCCAGTCAGTTAGTCTGTGTCTTTTTATTGGGGCATTGAGTCCATTGATGTTAAGAGATATTAAGGAATAGTGATTGTTACTTCCTATCATTTTTGACGTTATTTTTTAAATTTGATTGCTTAACTTCTTTTGGGTTTGATGAAAGGTTACTATCTTGCTTTTTTCAGGGTGGAGTTTCCCTCCTTGTATTGGTGTTGTCCTCCTATTATCCTTTTTAGGGCTGGGTTTGTGGATAGATATTGGGTGAACTTGGTTTTGTCGTGAAATATCTTAGTTTCTCCATCTATGGTGATTGAGAGTTTTGCTGGATATAGTAGTTTTGGTTGGCATTTGTGTTCTCTTAGAGTCTGCATGAGATCTGCCCAGGACCTTCTAGCCTTCATAGTCTCAGGTGAAAAGTCTGCTGTGATTCTGATAGGTCTTCCTTTATATGTTACTTGGCCTTTTTCTCTTACTGCCTTTAGTATTCTTTCTTTGTTTAGAACATTTGGTGTTTTGATTATTATGTGACGGGAAGTATTTCTGTTCTGGTCCAGTCTGTTTGGAGTTCTGTAGGCTTCTTGTATATTCATGGGCATCTCTCTCTTTAGGTTAGGGAAGTTTTCTTCCATAATTTTATTGAAGATATTTGCTGGCCCTTTAAGTTGTAAATCTTCACTCTCATCTATGCCTATAATCCTTAGGTTTGGTCTTCTCATTGTGTCCTGGATTTCCTGGATATTTTGGGTTACAAGCTTTTTGCACTTTGCATTTTCTTTAACTGTTGAGTCCATGGTTTCTATAGAATCTTCAGCATCTGAGATTCTTTCTTCTATCTCTTGTATTCTGTTGTTGATATTTGCATCTCTGTCCCCTGATTTCTTCCCAAGGCTTTCTATCTCCAAAGTTGTCTCCCTTTGAGTTTTCTTAGTTGTTTCTACTTCTGATTTTAGATCCTGGATGGTTTTGCTTAGCTCCTTCCCTTGCATGTTTGTGTTTTCCTGTAATTCTTTAAGAGATTTTTGTGTTTCCTCTTTCATGAGCTCAGCCTGTTGACCAAAGTTCTCCTGTATTTCTTTAAGAGATTTTTGTGTTTCGTCTTTCATGACCTCAGCCTGTTGAGCAAAGTTCTCCTGTATTTCTTTAAGTGTTTTTTGCATTTCCTCCTTGTTGGCTTTTGTATTCTCCTGGATTTCTTTCAATGATTTTTGTGTTTCCCTTGCAAGGGCTTCTAACTTTTGATCCATTTTCTCCTGAATGTCCTTCATGTGTTCCTGTACCAGCATCATGACCAGTGATTTTAAATCCAAATCTTGTTTTACTGGTGTGATGGGGTATCCAGGACTTGCTGGTAGAGGAGAATTTGGTTCAGATGTTGCCATATTGCCTTGATTTCTGTTAGTGACGTTTCTGCGTTTGCCTTTTGCCATCTAGCTCTCACTGGTGTTACTTGGTCTTGTCAGTGCTGGACTCACCAGTGCAAGCTGCCCCTTCCCCGTTGGCCTCTGGTGCACAGCTTACACTCTGCACTGCCTATAGACAGGGTGCTGTTGTCCAGGCTGTTCAGATC
This sequence comes from Apodemus sylvaticus, assembly GCF_947179515.1. Lineage (NCBI taxonomy): Eukaryota > Metazoa > Chordata > Mammalia > Rodentia > Muridae > Apodemus > Apodemus sylvaticus. The sequence continues at coordinate 24,896,381 of NC_067488.1, read as the reverse complement.
CCGAAGCAGGCACCTGAAGGCTCCCGCTGGGGCCCGCAGGATTTATTGGAGCACACCGACTTCTCCCAGCTGGCCGCCCGGAAGCCCCCACTAGCCTCTTGAGGGACCTGGAGATGTGGCGGCCACCCAGGCTGATCTGAAGCGGAGAGAGTTGAGCTGGGGGCTTCTGCCTGAGGCCTTGCCCCAGATTGTGTCTGTGGACCAGGTGGAACCCGTGTGCACCCCCAGGGAGCTCCGAAGGTGAATGTTGCTGTGACCTCCCCTGTGCTCCGCTCACTCCGCTGGGCAGCCGATTTCCCCAACCGGGCTGGCGCACACTAGGTTAGCCTTGTCGCCTGGGCCCTGAGTCCAGGCAAACGCCTGGGAGGCCAAGGTCCGAGCAAAGTTCCCCTAGGGCTATGTCTGTTATTTGGGTCCGCCAGGTGACCCGGATGGCAGGCGTGCGCGTCCGCGCTCCCCGAAAGCACCGGGAGAGTCTGTTGTGCTAATAACCTCCTGGGCGGGTTGACACACAGATGGCCCACCAAGCCGCCCAGTTCTTGGGGTCAGTCCTGTGCCTTTTGGGGCCTAGACCCCCGTTTTGTTAGCCTCAGGCTACGCTTGTTAGCAGTCTCTGCCCTCCCGAGCACTCTGGCTCCTGTAGGCAAAATGGCGGCGCGTGCACAGGCCGGGGCAAAAAAAAAAAAAAAAAACTCCTGGCTGGGTTGGCGCCCCGATGGCCACTCGAACAGCCCAGGGCCTGGGTGCAGGCCAACGCCCGTCTGGCTCAGACCCCTGCGGTGTTGGGCCTAGGATTATGTTTGTGTACCTCAGTCTGACCGATCTCTGGAGCCCGGGATCAAGATGGCGGTGAGTCTCTCCTGACTGGCGGGCAGCCGAGTTCTGAAGTGGCTTCCGTGCAGCGAAAGGCTCCGCAGAACCGCAGTTGCTTGCCGCCCGGCTGGTCAGCGAAGGTCAGTGGTCGTGGGCGCAGGGCCTAACTGGACCCTGTGTCGCCTTGGTTCCACCGCTGATGGCCCTTCAGCTGGAGCAGCCACTGCTACCGCTGCCGCCGCCGCCCCCCTATTCTTTGGCTTCTAATACAGAATAACAATGGCTTCAATTTGGGTCAAAATGAGTAGGCAGTCTACTTGGAATCAAATAAAGCCCGGCTTCCATCTAAATGTTGGCCCACATGAAAACAATCCCCAAAAAGCAGAAGCACAAACTATTCCACAAATTGTTATTGTTGGACTAGTATTTCAGCTCACTGTCCTTTAGATTTTGTTGGTACAACTATAAAAGAAGTTCAGTTAAGGCAGACAGTCATATTCTAGAACAAGAAGACACAATATTCCGGACACATGGTTCTGCTGAGTATAGCTGAATTAACTGGAATCCTCTAAACTCTAACAAAGGACATGGGAAATTTAGAATAGGGAATCTAGATTATGTATAGAAAAGTACTTGAGTTTATATGGCCATCAAAAATCCAGAGAATATCCTAAATCCGTCACCTTTAGAAAAAGAAATAAGTTAGGATTTAGAAAGAAGAAAGGAATGGTGGGCAAAACCAGTGACAATGTATTTTACTGTTCCCTTTGCCATTGAAATAGAAAGTGGTACAAAGGCCAGCAAAAACTGAGGACTCGCCCTCTTACAGTTTTCTGATATTCTTGAGTTATCTCCAAGGTAGATCTTGTTTTACACAGGGCTATTTTGAAAATATAAAATACAGCAACTACAGAGCTATTTGAATCACCCAAGACATTTACTCCTAGATTTTATTTTCAGTTATCACAGATTTCCCAAGTTACTTAAAATATGATTTTAAAAAGTTGATTGTAATTGATCATAGCATAGGTTATAGTATTTTGAAAGTATTATGTGAAATTTGGTTAAATAAAAGGAACTTTAACACCAGCAAGTCTTCATGTTACACATTTAGATTTTAAAATTACTTAATGTAGGTTTCTTTGAGGCCATTAACTGGCCTACTGTCAGTACTGTCATTGTCTAACATTCCCACTTCTATGATGATTTGGTTAAGCAAGGGTGGAGGTGGCAGTGGAAAAGGTCACAGAACAATTTGAATCTATCTCATGACCAAATTAGATCCATGTCTTAAAAAGCCCAGCATTAACACAGACTTGGTTTCTCTGATTTACAGAGAAAAAAAGAAACAGATCAAAATGTTTCTCAAAGAGATGAAAATAACTGTCGGGCAGGACATATCTAATTGTAGTGCAATAGCACAAGCTAATATCTATCAACTCAAAACATATTTTAGTAGTTAAGAAAACAAAATACTCAAACCAGGGAACCTCCCATAATTCCTCCAAAGAAATGTTATTTTCCAGCTTAAATCGTGCAAATATATGCCATGATTACCCCTAACCAGGAGCCATGGAAGAGGCTCAATGCCAAGGCATGAGGAGGCAAATTAGCATCACAAGCTATTTCCTTCTTCCAAGCTACTTCACAAACTCTGAGATTCCCATTAATAAAATGTCCTTGTTTTTGTGTCCTTCTATTCCTCACACAGTGAAGAAATGGACAATTGCAGTTTGCCACCACAGGTTAGGTATGTTCCTCCCTCATAGCTATCATACACAGTTTACCAAACCCATTAGTATTTACAACTGGTTTGCATGGTCTTGCCAACTTTAAAAACATTTCAAGACATGCACCACCACACTTGACCCTCCCTAGAAGTAATTTAATATGCAGTCTTGGCCACTTTTGCCTTTGCTAACCTTCCTTTTCAACAGGGAACATAGCACAGGCCACATGGTTCTGGTTTGTTAAACTGAATCCTATTATAATGGCAAGTATTCATTGTAAGACCAAAGGAAGGCTCTAGCTTTCAATTACTATATTTAAATTTATGGCACCCAACTCTATTCATGAATAAGATGAGAATAATGTAATCCATAAAATATAAAACTCATCAAACATTAAGCTCAAATATTATTGTCATCATTAAGGCTAAGTAAACTATGCAATTCTTGTCTTCATTTGGTCATAAAAATGAAAATGAAGTTGTTTTGGTGACATTTAAAATTCTGACTTGTCAAATAAATCTTTTAATTTAATTGGAGTTTTTTATGTTGTGATTTCAGAATTTTTTCTTTCATGATAAGATAAATATTTTAGGACATGAGCATTCTATTTTTATAGTAATTTTCTTAAAATTACAAGATAATCTCACCCTTTCCCTCTTGATTTTCCTTCTTCCCACTCCTCCCATACACCCAACTTGTTCTTTGTCAAATTCATGACATCATTTTATTCATTGTTCTTACACACATACACATATATACATATATACATCCATACATGCATCCATACAATCACACATACATGCATATATACACACATTCACATTTGTGCACATTCCAGAAAACATAAATATATCCCACTTTGTGTAATGTTTCTGAGTATCTTTAGTGTATACATATGTGTTGGTGTAAACACACACCTAATTGTTATTGGATAAGTAATTAGGGTGCTTTTTCATTAGAAAACTTATTCCTCCTGTGCTCAATAGTCCCTAGTTCCATAAGTCAATTTTTGTTTGTTTTTCTTTTTTGTTTTATATCTTTAATTTAATTAATTTATATTTTAACTCTCCAGATTTTATCCCCAATCTACCCTCCAACTATTCCACATTCCCAACCCCTGTCTCCACACAGATGTCCCCCCACCCCCACACCCCATCCTACTAGACCTCTAAACTCCCTGGGGCCTCCATCTTTTGAGGGTTAGGTGTATCTTCTCTGACTGAACCCAGACACAGCAGTCCTCTGCTGTGTATATGCTGAGGGTCTCATATCAACTGGTGTATGCTGCTTGTTTGGTGGTTCAGTGTTGGAGAGATCTTGGGGTTCCAGGTTGAGAATGCTGGTCCTCCTATAGGGTCACTGCCCTCCTCCTCGGCTTCTTCTAGCCTTTCCCTAATTCAGCCACAGGGGTCAGCAGCTTCTGCCCATTGTGTAAATATCTGTATCTGACTCTTTCAGATCCATGACGGGTCTTTGGTAGTGCAGTCATGATATGTCCCTTTTTGTGAGCACTCCATAGACTCAGTAATAGTGTCAGGCCTTGAGACCTCCCCTTGATATGGATCACACTTTGGGCCTGTCCCTGGACCTTCTTTTCCTCGGGTTCTTCTCCATTTCCCGCCCTGCAGCTCTTTCAGACAGGAAAAATTATGGGTCAGAGTTTTGATTGTGTGATGGCAACCCCCTCCCTTACTTGATGCCCTGTCTTCCTGATGGAGGTGGGCTCTGTAAGTTCCCTCTCCCTATGACAGGCATTTCATCTAAGGTCCCTCCCTTTGAGTCCTGAGAGTTTCTCACCTCCTAGGTCTCTGGTGCGTTCTGGAGGCCAACCTCCTACCTACTGAAGTTGCCTGTTTCCATTCTTTCTGCTGGCCCTCAGGGCTTCAGTCCTTTTCTCTTACCCAATACAGATCAGGTTCCCCTCTTTCCTCCCCACTCCCACCCCCACCTCTGTTCACTTTCCCTCCTAGGTCCCTCCCTCCCCACCTGTTATTGCTTTCTTCTCCCTCCCAAGAGGGACTGAGGCATCACTTGGGCCCTTCAGTTTGTTAAACTTTTTGAGTTCTGTGGCTAATATCCACTTACTGAGTACATACCATGCATGTTCCTTTGAGTCTGAATTACTTCACTTGGGATGACATTTTCTAGTATCATCCATTTACCTGCAAAACTCCTTGTTTTTAACAGCTGAGTAGTATTCCATTGTGTAACTGAACCACATTTTCTGTATCCATTCTTCTGTCTTGGGACATCTGAGTTGTTTTCAGCTTCTGGCTATCACAAGCAAGGCAGCTATTAACATAGTGGAACACATGCCCCTGTGGTATCTTTTGGGTATATTCCCAAGCGTGCTATTGCTAAGTCTTCAGGTAGATCTATTTCCAATTTTCTGAGAATCTTCAAATTGATTTCCAGAGTGGTTGAACCAGTTTGTAATCCCACCAGCCATAGACGAGTGTTCCTCTTTCTCCACTTCTAGCCAACATGTGTTGTCACTTGAGGTTTTGATCTTAGCCATTCTGATTGGTATAAGGTCGAATCTCAGAGTTCTTTTGATTTGCATTTCTCTGATCACTAAGGACTTTGAACTTTTCTTTAGGTGCTTCTCAGTCATTCTCTATTCCTTAGTTGTGAAATCTTGATTTAGTTCTATGCCCCACTTTTTTATTGGGTTGTTTGTTTTTTTGGTGACTAGTTTTTAGTTTCTTGAGTTCTTTATATATTTTGAATATTAGCCCTCTATCATATGTGGGGTTAGTGAAGATATTTTCCCAATCTGTGGGTTGCTGATTTGTTTTATTGGCTATGCCCTTTGATTTCCAGTTTCATGAGGCCCCATTTATCAATTCTTCATCTTAGAGTCTGAGGCATTGGAGTTACATTTAGGATATTTTCCCTGTGCCAATGAGTTCAAGGCTCTTTCTCATTTATTAGATTCAGTGTATCTTATGTTATGTTGCGGTCCTTGATCCATTTGAACTTGAGCTTTGTGCAAGGTGACAAATATTGGTCTATTTTCATTTTTCTACATACAGTCAGCCAGTTAGATAGCACCATTTATTGAAGATGGTTTCTTTTTTTCCATTGTATATTTTTGGTATCTTTTTCAAAGATCAAGTGTCCATAAGTGTGTGATTTATTTCAGGGCCTTCAATTCTATTCCATTGATCAACATGTTTGTCTCTGTACCAATACCATCTAGTTTTTTTTATCACTATTGCTCTGTAGTAAAGCTTGAGATCAGGAATGGTGATTCCCCCAGCTGTTCTTTTATTATTAAGAATTGTTTTTCGCTCTTCTGGGTATTTTGCCTTTCCAGATGAATTTGACAATGGCTCTTTCCATGTCTTTGAAGAATTGTTTCAGATTTTGAAGGGGATTGTATTGAATCTATAGATTGCCTTTGATAGGATGGCCATTTTTACTATATTAATTCTGCCAATCCATGAGCATGGATATTTATATTTTCTGATATCCTTTATTTCTTTCTTGAGAGACTTGAAGTTATTGTCATACAGGTCTTTCAATTGTTTGGTTAGAGTTATTCCAAAATATTTTATATTATTTGTGCTTATTTTTAGGGAGTTGATTCCCTAATTTCTTTCTCAGCCTGTTGTGGTTGTCCCCTTTTGACTTTGTTGTGAGATGCTTAATATCTTGTCTTTTCTTTGGTGTAGGTACCTTCCTTGTGTTGGAGTTTTCCTTCTAGGATCCTCTGTAGAGCTGGATTGGTAGATAGATACTGTTTGAATTTGGTTTTGTCCAGGAATATTTTGTTTTTCCTTCTATGTTGATTGAGATTTTTGCTGAGTGCAGTATCCTGGGCTGGCATTTGTGTTCTTTTAGAGTCTGCATGACCTCTGACCAGGCTCTTCTGGCTTTCACAGTCTATTGAGAAATCTGGTGTAAATCTGATAGTTACTTTGTATGGTACTTGACCGCGTTCCCTTGTGGTTTTTAATATTCTTTCTTTGTTCTCTGTGTTTAGTGTTTTAATTATTATGTGATGAGAGAATTTTCTTTTCTGGTCCTATTTATTTGATGTTCTGTAGGATTCTTGTACCTTTTCCCTGTATTTCTTTCTTCAGGTTGGGGAAGTTTTCTTAAATGATTTTACTGAAGACATTTTCAGGTTCTTTGGGCTGAAAAACTGTTCTCCTCTATTCTGATATTCTTAGATTTGGTCTTTTCATTGTGCCCTAAATTTCCTGGATGCTTTGGGTTAGGAATTGTTTACATTTTGAATTTTCTTTGACAGTTGCATCAACCTCTTCTAAGGTATATTCTACACATGAGATTCTCTCTCCCATCTCTTGTATTCTGTTGGTGATACTTATAACTATAATTCTTGAGCTCTTTCCTAGGTTTTCCATTTCCTGGTTTGCCTCCATTTGTATTTTCTTTATTGTTTCTATTTCCACTTTCAGGGGCTGGACTGTTTTATTCAGTTCCTTCACCTTTTTGATTGTGTTTTTCTGTATTTCATTAAGGGAATTTTTGTTTCCTCTTTAAGGGCTTCTACCTGTTTACCTATGCTTTCTTGTATTTCTTTCAGTGAGTTATTTATATCCTCCTTAAAGGACTCTATTATGTTCATGAGATAGGATTTTAGGTCAGCTTCCTGACTCGCAAGTGTGTTGGTGTATTCAGGGCATGCTGTGGTTGGAGAACTGGGTTCTAATGATGCCAACGTATATTGGCTTCTGTTGCTAATAGTCTTGTGCTTGCCTCTTGCCATCTCGCTATCCTTAGTGTTTGCTGGTATGAGTGAGTTTGTCTGGTGTCTGCCTCTTTTGTCTATGGGTTGCTTGAGGTCTCCTGGTAGTCTAGCAGCCTTGGCTATAACAGACCACCTGTAGGGCCTTCCAAATGGGTGATCTTCAAAGTGGAAAGGAAGCTGCTGATCTGTTGCCCTGGATATAGTAGATCTCCTGTGAAGCCTTCAAATTGTTGGGTCTTCAGAGGAGCAGTAAAGCTGCTCTGTGTGAAGCTGTTCTCCCAGGGCCCCATGGTCTGTGTTTTATTTCCCTGTGTGCAGTAGAATGCCCAGGAGGCTTTCAGCCTGTCAGGTCAGTTGCGCTGCATGCCACAGAGCTTGGGAAGTCTTCAGACTGTGTTGTCTGTTGTACAGTTGCCCTGTATACAGAGGAACTCCTGGGATGCCTTCAAACTGTGCTGTCTTAACAGGAGCAGACAAGCTGGTGATCAGTTGCTCAGTTGCCCTGTGTGAAGCAGATCTTCTGGGATGCCTCAGGCTGTGGTGTCAGTTACCCTACTGCTCTGAGTGCAAGGATCCTCTAGGATGACTCAGGATATGGTGTCTGCAGGGAAACAGATCAGCTAGCAGTCTGCTCTGGAAGAAAGGACCAGGAAGAAGGGGCAGAAGGGGAGTGGTATTGCGGGGATGATAGGTTCCAAGTCCACCAGGCTACCAGCAGACATCTCTGGGACTTTGGAGGGTGGGGAGGGGTTCTTACCAACTGCTCTGTCTGCACCATGAGAAAGTACTGGGTGGAAGGGGAATGAAATTGGGCTGCGGGGTAGCAGGGCTTTTGGTGGGTCAAGGGTCCAGAGTTCCTTGGGCTTGGTCCCATGGTAGCAGACCCTGACTAATTAGACCAAGACTAATTTCCACAGTTAAGTGAATATGTGTATATTCACTTAACTGTGGAAATTAGTCTTTAAATAAGTGATAAGCAATCTGGAATCCATAGTCTCAGAGGAGGTAGGTCTAGAGGAAGGAACTAAGGGGGCATGTGGATCTCCCTGGGAGCAGGGATATAAAATAGACTGGGAAATGGGATATTAAATAGACTGGGAACTGGGATAACAGAAAAGAAAGGATCACGTGGGGGAGGGGAAGGAAAGATGAAGATGAGTGAAAGGATACAGGGAGAGAAAGCTAGAATGAGGGGCATTTGAGAGTGGCCTGGAAATGTCCTAAACCATAAGAACATAATCCTAATGAAGTCTCCAAATAATGAGGGAGACAGAGTCCCAGCTCTTGTCACTAAATGAAGTTTCCAATAGGAAGATGGATTACATCCAATGGAGTTGTCAGCCAAAGGGGTCTTATGAAATTACCTAAATAACACAGGATCTTTACAAACTGACATCAAGGAACCATTGCTGAAGAGAACACACACACACACACACACACACATACACACACACATACCTCATTGAATGTGGAAAGTTGGGGCTGCTGCCTACATAGAGCATTCACGCCCATGTTTTAATATTTCTATATGTAAAGGTAAACTGCAGGCAACCAAAAGAGAAAGAAAAACAATAACATAGCCACAAAACCTTTGATCTACAATCTGCGCTGCCTGCAAACTATACTAGGGCATGGTGGCACAAAGCACGTTAGAGAAAGCCACCAATATCTTATTTGACATAAGGCCCAGCTCATGAGATGGAAACCATATCCAACACTGCTTAGGTGATAAAGAACAAGAGACCAGATAGTCTAGAGACCTAGGGTAAAACAAAATATTACTGTTTATTTATGAGTAACAATAAAATAACTCCTAGAGATATTTGGCTATACTCATAGATGGATCCCTAATTCTGCCATCATCAGAAAATATTCCTCCCTTACCAGGTGGGAACACATCCAGAGACCCACATTCAGACAAACAGAGAGAGAGAGAGAGAGAGAGAGAGAGAGAGAGAGAGAGAGAGAGAGAGAGAGAGATATTTGAACATACTGCTCTAAAGGGAAAGTCTTTCTCTATCGAATCCTACCCTCAGAACTCAAGCAAGACAGCATAAGAGAAGGCAGAAAGAATGTGGGAGCCAGAGGGGACAGGATACCAGGAGAACAAGAGCCTTTATATCAACCTAAGGAAGCCCAGATGAATTCAGAGACTAAAGCAGCAAGCACAGGGACCACACACACACACACACACACACACACACACACAAAATAGCTTTCAGTTCAGTATTTTCATGGATTCCTGACTATATGTATGAGCCTGTCTCTGATTCTGGTGCCTTCTCTTGGAATCTTTTCTGTGTGTTGGTTTGCCTTATCCAACTTCAATGTGATTTTCTTAAATCTTACTGTATTTTATTTTGTTATGTTTTGCTGCTATCTCTTAGAAGCCTGTTCCTCTCTAATGAGAGATAACAGGGGGATTAGAGAGAGATAACAAGGGGGCATATCTGAAAGGGAGTAGTAATGGGGTGGCTGGAAGAAGTACAAGAGAAAAGTGGAATTAGGATATGTTGTATAAGAAAAGAATCTATTTTTAATAAAAGGAAGAAATAACCATGACATAAACCTTTCCGAAGGTATAATTACTGGAATCACAGTGTTATTACATAGAGGCAAAGATGCTTTCTTATTTATTTTCAATTTCTTTATTACAACCAATGTTAAAATTGTAAAGCTGAAATTATAATCAATCAGAAATAAATATACTATACAATAGTGTTCTAAAAGCCCAACTGCAATAGAAGCAGGCTATGAAAAGTAAGGAATCTGATATATGCATGTTTAAGGAAAAATCATGTGGAACTGGGAAGGATTGGAACACTGAGAGGAGACTGCTCCTTGTCAGACCACATCCTTCTCTTGCATGCAAATGGTGATGGCAGTTAATGAGGAACACCCATCTGTAGTCCCCGCTTTTTACAATGAAACCCTTGTTGATCTCTGCTGATAGAAATTACAGTGGCTGTTTTGAGCACCTTGTCCCTCCTTTTAACTACACTCTTCATCTTATATTTATATGACAACTGAAGGCAGTGTAGGATCTCTTTCAATATAACATCCATTCCCAGAGACACTAATTATTCCTATTCCAAATGTCCTTCAGATATTTGCCTAGCAAGAGAGAGGAAACAGAAGGAGCAGAGTTCTGTTTCCCTTTCCAAGTGTGGTTTTATAAAATTGCCCTTTTGTGCGACAGGATGAGCTATTCATTCATCCTAGAAAAATGCCCCATATTAAACAGCTGTTTTTCTTTACAGAGCTCTGGATGTAGGACCATGGTGTTTACACTATAGCCAATTATAAGCAAAATCAGGCCCACACCCTGGAAGTAGCAGTTACTTAATGAAAATAATATTCTATAACTCAGATTATGCTAATATCTGACAAATAAATCTCCCATACACTGAAGTTTTCCTGGTATCATAAAGGAATGTGTAGGAGTAACTATTTTTCCTCCAGCTTTGCCCCAAGGCAGCATTTATTTATTTTTTTTTTAATTTTTTTTATTCGATATAATTTATTTACATTTCAAATGATTTCCCCTTTTCTAGCCCCCCCACTCCCCGAAAGTCCCGTAAGCCCCCTTCTCTTCCCCTGTCCTCCCACCCACCCCTTCCCACTTCCCCGTTCTGGTTTTGCTGAATACTGTTTCACTGAGTCTTTCCAGAACCAGGGGCCACTCCTCCATTCTTCTTGTACCTCATTTGGTGTGTGGATTATGTTTTGGGTATTCCAGTTTTCTAGGTTAATATCCACTTATTAGTGAGTGCATACCATGATTCACCTTTTGAGTCTGGGTTACCTCACTGAGTCTGATATTCTCTAGTTCCATCCATTTGCCTAAGAATTTCATGAATTCGTTGTTTCTAATGGCTGAATAGTACTCCATTGTGTAGATATACCACATTTTTGCATCCACTCTTCTGTTGAGGGATACCTGGGTTCTTTCCAACATCTGGCAATTATAAATAGGGCTGCTATGAACATAGTAGAACATGTATCCTTATTACATGGTGGGGAGTCTTCTGGGTATATGCCCAGGAGTGGTATAGCAGGATCTTCTGGAAGTGAGGTGCCCAGTTTTCGGAGGAACCGCCAGACTGATTTCCAGAGTGGTTGTACCAATTTGCAACCCCACCAGCAGTGGAGGAGTGTTCCTCTTTCTCCACACCCTCTCCAACACCTGCTGTCTCCTGAATTTTTAATCTTAGCCATTCTGACTGGTGTAAGATGAAATCTTAGTGTTGTTTTGATTTGCATTTCCCTAATGACTAATGAAGTTGAGCATTTTTTAAGATGCTTCTCCGCCATCCGAAGTTCTTCAGGTGAGAATTCTTTGTTTAACTCTGTACCCCAAGGCAGCATTTATAAGACTGTGTTCTTTCCTATGTTTCAACTTACCTTCATAGTTTATATTTAAAAAAATAATAAAGCATCTGTATGTTTTTTTCAAGATATCCTACCTTGGTAAATTACACAGTACTGGGGCATCAAGGGGAGAAAGAACTTGTAAAGAATTTTACTTGGGCCACGTAGTTGCTGTATCTTGATCTGATTTAATGTAGAGGAGCAAAAGGCCTCCATTAGGGTAACAGTAAATAGCAAAGGTTTGGTTGTCAAAGTTTACTCTCAGTCTATCTCATAGATATAAATTCTTTCTTGTTATGTGCTAGGTATATGGCTTTTTTAAATTATTGAATAATCTTCATATTTATGTAAATGTACCACCATTCCTTCACTCAACAATTATTCACTGAGTTCTCACTACATTCCAAATATGTCCTAAAGAAGAACTACTCAGTAGGAAACCTATTAGATCCCTGATCTCCATGAGTTTTGAGGTGTCCTAGAAGGAAACACAATAGATAAGAACCACAGAGATTATTATTTTGTAAAATATTGAAAATGTTGTAGATTTTTATTTTCAAAATTATTTTAAGTTACAAGATATTTTCCCCACACTATAAGCACTGGGTATGGTTTGCATGAATTTCAGTGGGTACAAAGCAGAGAGGATGAAAAACAGAGAGAGGAGGGCAATATTCACATTTTTGGTAGGGTTTTCCAGAAAGCACAGACCAGAATGATGATATGATGTGAATAACCTTTTCAGTGTGAACAAACATTATCACTGTCATTTTCTCCCTGCCTTTCTCCCTCAGGAATGTATGACTGAATTCAATAATTAAGAAATCAGAAAAAATGATCAACTGGTGATTAGCCCAGGAATAATAAGCACTCAAGTTAGAAGCAACTCAAATTCAAGAAATTACGAGGTGGGATTTAAGTTGAACAATTATTTTCTCTAAGGAAATTAGTGTATGACAAAAGTTGTTGGAAACCAATTAGGGTCCTCAGCTATTCATTACACTAAAATGGTAATTCACCGGGAAACTTCTGGAAACTATGGCCAAAAAGTGTTTATTCTAGTAATCTTTAAGGTAAAGCATCTAACTGTCTCAGGAAGAGGATTTTTATTAACTTCTCTCCTCTGCTTTCAGAATCACAATCAACTGTTTCCCCCACTGAAGAAATGTAAGTCAGAAGGCACCTTGCAAAGGATTGTGGGAACTGTAGTTCTTGGGCTCAGCCCATAGAATACACACACACACACACACACACACACACACACACACACACACACGCATGTAGTATAGAGTGGAGTCTGAAGAAGATATCTACCAAGGAGAAAGAAAAAGGAAGACTGTTTACTCGATAGACACTGTGTGCTAAATTTAAACTCTTCATGTTCATTTACTCTCTACAGAAGTGTAAAAATGAACATGAAGAAATTACCTTGCCAGGTCATTTTAACAAATCGTTTGAACTATCTTTATTTTCAGTCAGGGTCCTTGGTGCAGAGTTAAATTCAATTAAGCTAGAATGGATAAACAAACCACTAAGACTCCAATATAAATAAGTCTGCTCCAATGCCCACACAGACAGACTTTGGTCAATAACATTTTTTTAACAGCATTCTAGTCTGTTGTTCTAATTATCTAATATTGATGAATATAATGTCTGTGTGTCTGGGTGTTGAGACACAGATGTAGGAATCCTGTTTACTGTCCTTGGCTCACCCTCAAACCTATTGGCAGCCTTGTCAGGTTTTATTCAGTCTGTCCAAAGTTCCCAGAAACATCATTACTTTTCATTAAGCCTCCTCCAAAAATATAAAAGTACAAAAAATGTAAAGATACTGTCCAAAAAAGCTCACACCTACTCACTGTAAGATTCTGAAATAGATCCATTATTAAACAAAACAGAAGGACTGCCCTCATGTCCTTGGATAAAGAGATAATTTGATGAGCATCCACTTAAAGAGGCAAATAATCTCCCTTACAATCAGAATGATTTCAATTTCCATGATATTTCAAGAGTGGTCATAAACTGAGCTTCCTTCAAAATATCTTTCCAAGTAGAAGCAGTGCTTTTTCATGACTGGGATATTTCTGTCTGGCAAAGCTCTACAGCTAGCTGTGCATCCTCCAACCATCTTTGGAAGACTAACTACTTTGATTTTCTACTTACCATATTGTATTTACTACTTATTATCCAAGAAAAAGAACAAATAATCATTAAATAGCCTCCTTTCTTTGAAAAAAACTACTTTTCTTAAGATTTATGGGTAGGAATCTACCTACATAGTTTGCTTTGTTTACTAATCTGTTTCAAACTTCAGGGACTGAATAAATTTATTCAGTTAAATTTCTGATTGCTCCTTGTACTGCAGATAATTTTAGTTAAATAAATTTATTCTTTCATCCTCACACAGACAGAATATTTATTATCCTTTATTACATATTATATGCATATATATGTATCTATGAAGTCTCTTGAATTTAAAGTGTTTTAACATACTATTTGTATTAATTTTTGAGAATTTCAAACATATTAATACAATATATTTTGATCATATTTATTTCCCATTCTTCCACTAAGTCTGCCCATAATCTTAATTTACTAATCTGTTTCCTTTACCAAATTTTACTAGAAAATAATCAAGAAACTAAATTCAGAATTTTCTGAAGAGAAACTTTCCCTGACATAGTACTCATTCTAGATTCAATTCTACCCTTATCAGACTGAATTTTGTCCTGTTATCAAATCTTAGCAAACATTTTCTTTCCTATACTTAAATCCTCAAAAAATCATGATTTCTGGCTTAGTATCTGAACATTTATAAGAACTGTAAATTCATGTTTAGGTTCTGTTAGGAATCACTATTCCAATTTACCTACTGACATATTTTCTCTTCTGATTAGTGATATTTCTGAAAATGTCAAGATTTTCTGTTTTGCAAAGTTCTATATACATTTAACTCTTTCAATAATAGCAGTTTTATTATTATTTTGATCTTGATGCATTTCTTCTGTAAATTCTCATTATGCAAATTTGAATCTTCTAACATAATAAAAGAAATAAAATCAGATTTTGAAAATCCTTAAACTGAACTTGAAAGGGAATGATATTTTGTTTCTAAATCAGAATCTACAATTAAAACTTCAATTCTTTTAAAAAAAATTGTTTTCATCAGTGGGAGGAGAGGCCCTTGGGCCTGAAGGTGTTTGATGCCTCAGTGTAGGGGAATGCCAGGGACGGAAGTGGGTGTGTCAGGGAGCACCCTCATAGGGGGAAGGGGAGGGAGGATGCATCCAGGGGTTACTGAAGGGGAGACCTGGAAAGGGGAAATCATTTGAAATGTAAATAAAGAAAACATCCAATCAAAAATACTTTTCATATTTGAAGTAAAATATTTTTCTCTTTTTATACCAAGAACATATAGCATCGCCATGCAATCCCTCTGTGCTACCATGGTCAGCGTTGAGTTATCCTGTGGGTAATAGCTTGACTTTGTAAAGTAAACTCACCGACTTGTATTTTTATTTTTCTAAAACTAACTTGCAGAGTTAATTTTATGATTACATCTAATGAAAATATCCACATAAAACAGTACCTGGAAACTCTACATTTTCTTGGGAAAGGCTCTTCATTCTCAGCATTCCAAACTCTACATCTTTCTCTCAAGTCTCACTATCAGCCTTTTAGTTGCATAAGCCATCCACAAATTGTGTTTTGAATCTACATTAATGCTTACAAATGTACCAGCTCCATTCAATGATATACTCTAAATGCATCTGGAATCTCCATAACAGTCCCAAAGCTTCTCGTGTTCAGGACATAATGATCTTACACTGACTGTTACAAAGGAATTCTAATTGAATGACACTTAAGCTCAACTTTCTCTGATTCATTGTTCACACTGAACTAAATATGGCCATGCCATTGTCTTGGTTAAAATCTCTAGCTATATACTTCTTTTTTTTCCTTTTTAAAATATTTTTATATTCTATATTCTTTGTTTACATTCCAAATGATTTCCCCTTTCCCAGATCCCCCCTCCCCATCCATTCTCCAATCACCTCCCTCCTTTTTCTCTGTCCTTATATTCCTCTCCAATGCTAGATCAATCCTTTCCAGGATCAGGACCCTCTCCATACTTCTTCATGGGAGTCATTTGTTATGCGATTTGTGAATTGGGTATTCAGAGCTTCTGGGCTAATTAATATCCACTTATCAGAGATTGCATTCCATGTGTATTCTTTTGTGATTGGGTTTCCTCACTTAGGATGATATTTTCCAGATCAAACAATTTGCCTAAAAATTTCGTGAATTCATTGTTTCTAATTGCTGAGTAGTATTCCATTGTGTAAATATACCACATTTTCTGTATCCATTCCTCCTTTGAGGGACATCTGGGTTCTTTCCAACTTCTGGCTATTATAAATAAGGCTGCTATGAACATAGTGGAGCATGTGTTTTTATTGCATGCCGGGGAATCCTTTGGGTATATGCCCAGGAGAGGTATAGCAGGGTGCTCCGGAAGTGAAATGTATATATTTCTTAAGAAATCCAAATCTTTAACATGGCTGACACCATGTGGAAGGTATACTCAAACTGAATTTCCTTTGGATTCCTCAAATGCTCTTTCTTTCCCCTTCCCTTTCACTAAGTTTTATGAGGATCCTTTTTTTTTCTTCTCTAATGCAAATTCTGTTGACAAAGGGCTTAAGCAGTCATGAATGTGACCACTTTTTGTTGTCCCAAATGTGGGACACACACCCTTATTGTGAATCACATCCATAGCACAGGGATTATTACAAAGGGATTACATAGTATTATGTCCAGTTTCTTACTTGGATTCTGTAATCTCAATTTAAATGAATAGGCTTGTGATTCAAAGCACTTTTGTACACAAAGCTATCTCCCCAGCTATATCCTAATAATAGTTGAAACAAAACTGCTGTTCCAGGCCATTCCTTCATTGATTCATTTATTCCTGAAAGGTGGGGAAATTTTTCTTTTGCACGAACAGGATTTAGGGGGAAAAATCCCCTTTGCATTTTTTAGAGCACAAAGCAATTATTTCACCATTTAAATTTGAATATATGATTAAATTATGATTTGTACTAGCAGCATTCCTGGAGAATCTATGTGCATACATATAAACATAAATGTCCACATTATTGTCCCCAGTGTCTGCCAGCTTACATCTATACATGAGCGTGCTTCAAATTTGTGTTTTTCTCTCAGTGATGACCCTGACTTAGACATCGTTGAATGTTTTTTATTGAGACCTTGCATTGAGAACTTTATCCTATGTTTGATGTCATACTCAGATATTTCAGATGAAGTTTTCCTTGAGAATGCTATCACTTAACCACATCTACATGGACTTCTCTATTCTCAGGTATGGGCAGCCACAATCCTGAACATGTTGTAAACACCTAAGACATGTTTTATGGAACTATTAAAAAGGAAAGCTTTTCTTGATTAATTATTCCCCAAGAAGAAAATGAGGCCATTCCTATTTTCTTTCTTGTCCATTAAATGGGTGTACTTTGCTCCTCATAGGACAACAGCATAAACAGTCAGATCATCCTGGACAAATCAACAAAAGACAATCAATTCTAAGCCAACAGGTATAAGGAAAAATCCATTCCACATTTATGATGTCATTGGTGGTGCATAGCCTAGTGTGTGTAAATCAACTAGCATATTACAGTCAGCCAGGCTTCAAAATGAGACACAAGAGCATTCATTACCTTGTGGGTCACCGCTTCAGTTTGGCTTACCTGAACAGTAATGAAAGCGACTTTCAGTAGGAGGCAAGTATAATCTCTGAATGGTGAGCAGCTGGCTCAGCTCGGACCTCTGTGTTCTTGTTTCGTGTTCAGAGCTGTCAGCTATCATTATCACCTTTGCTGAGTGTTTCTGAAGAAAAGCCAAGAAAATGATAAGTCTGGAGATTAAAAATCATCTCGTGCACCATTGGTTCCACTAAAACAGGGCACGGAAGGAAAGGAATCTTGTTCTGCCATTTGATCCCACTGGGGAAGTCTGATTTCCAGTATTCTGTTTCTTTCTCATGAAACTGGGAGTCAAAAGTTCAAAGGAGCACTAGAGGGGAGTGCAAAATATTTGCAAATCCTTTTTGCTCTGTCATTTCCCTTTCTATTTCAGACAGGGAAAGGCAACATTTTTTAGGTTTGTATTAAATCAAAGACTTTGAAGGATGTTTTCATTAAGGAAACTTTTGAACAGCTGAATTTTGTTTGGATATGTAGCACTTATTATGAAATAATAAAGTTGGGGAGATAATTAATTATAGTGTAGCATTTGAGAAGACCTCCTAACTACAGGGAAGGGTAGATGAACAGCTGAGTTCTCCAAGCTACTTTAAATATTTAGATTGCAGCCATAAAATATCAGGTGAGCCTCGAAAAGTAATAAACTGGGAGATATCAGAACTAAACTTTAAAGACAGAAGAATCTTGAAATGTCAGCCCAAGCCTACCAAGCACAAGTGAGACAGATCCAGAAAATACATCATTCTCTGTGTCTCTGTCTCTCCTGTGTATCTGTCTGTCTGTCTCTCTCTCTCTCTGTCTCTTTATGCCTTTGTAGCATTCTCTGTCTCTATGTTTCTGTCTCTGTCTTTCTCTGTTTCACTATATCTCTGTGTCTCTGTCTCACTTTCTCTGTCTTTATATGTATCTGACAGTCTCTGTGTGTGTCTCTATGTACCTCTATATCTTTTTGTGTCTCCATATTTCTATCTCTGTCCCTCTTTGTATATCTCTGCCTCTCTGTCTCTCTGTCTGTCTGTCTGTCTGTCTGTCTCTCTCTCTCTATCTTTCTCTCTGTCTCTCTGTCTCTCTGTCTCTCTCTCTCTCTCTCTCTCTCTCTCTCTCTCTCTCTCTCTCTCTGTGTGTGTGTGTGTGTGTGTGTATGATTTTTCCATACATGCATGTGCTTGTACATTTGTGTGCCTCCATAATTCCTATTGAGAATCAGATCCCTTCAGGGGTAATTAGTTTCTAGGATCTCTGCTCTCATTAAAGCAATTAGTGTTAATATAAAAAGAATTGAATCTGTTTTGACCCTTTCCCCACCTCCTCTTCTAACACATGAGTAAGTACAGCACTAGTGGAAGAGAACATTATGAGGCATCAGGGCATCTGGTACTGTTACGTCACACACCACAGATGTCAGAACTAGGCGAAAAGTTTGCTTGATTTGTATTACCTGATCCAAGGTCTATCTGTTATAGCAACATAAACATATTAAAATAATATAATTTTGTGCTTATAAAAATATTTGACAATACAATATTACTAAATATCAACTACACGTTTTCCCAAGCTAGCTATCCCTGTCTTTACCATTTGCTTCTACAGACATTTCACACAAATATTTATTAGAGTACATTCACTATGTTAAGCTCTTTAAAGTCGTTACACCATTTAATTCATTGACTCCATAGTTTAATGCCTTTAACATGTGTTTTGGGGAGTGCAAGGGGAAATCCTTCAGCAACATGCAAAATTATACAAAAATTGATTGTAAATGTTTTGTATAGTCTTTTAAGCTCTTAAGCCACTATTTTTTATTATATATTTTCTTTATTTACATTTCAAATGTTATCCCCTTTCCATGTTTCCCCTCCAAAATCCCCTATCTCCTTCCCCCTCCCCCTGCTGACTAACCCACCACTCCCCCTCCCACTTCCATGACCTGGCATTCCCCTACACTGGGACAATGAGCATTCACAAGTCCAAGGGCTTCTCCTCTCATTGGTGTTCAACAAGACCATACTCTGCTACCCATGGGGCTGTAGTCATGGGTCCCTCCATGCGTATTCTTTGGTTGATGGTTGAGTTCCTGGGAGCTCTGGCAATACTTGTTGGTTAATATTGTTGTTCCTCCTATGGGGCTGCAAGCCCATTCAGTTCCTTGGGTCCCTTCTCTAGCTCCTAAATTGAGGATCCTGTGCTCAGTCCAATGCTTGATTGAGAACATCCCCCTCTGTATTTGTTAGGTACTGGAAGGGCCCCTCAGGAGACAGCTTTATCAGGATCCTTCCTGTCAGCTAGCATTTGTTGGCATCCACAATAGTGTCTGGGTTTGGTAACTGTGTATGGAATGGATCCCCAGGTGAGGAAGTCTCTGGATGGTCTTTACTTCAGTCTCTGTTCCACACTTTGTATCTCTTCCTGTATGTAATTTGTTCCCCATTCTAAGAAGGACCAAAGAATCCATACTTTGGTTTTCCTTATTTTTGAGCTTTGTTTTGTCTCTGAATGGTATCTTGGGTATTGTGAGCTTTTGGGCTAATGTCCACTTATCAGTGAGTGCATACTGTGTGTGTTCTTTTGTGATTGGGTTACCTCACTCAGGATGATATTTTCCAGTTCCAACCATTTGCCTAAAAATTTCATGAATTCATTGTTTTCAATTGCTGAGTAGTATTCCATTGGGAAAATATACCACATTTTCTGTATCCATTCCTCCATTGAGGGACATCAGGGATCTTTCCAGCTTCTGGATATTATAAATAAGGCTGCTATGAACATAGTGGAGCAGGTGTCCTTATTGCATGCCAGGGAATCCTCTGGGTATATGTCCAGGAGTGGTATAAGAGGGTCCTCAGGAAGTGTCATGCCCAGTTTTTGAGGAACCACCAAACTGATTTCCAGAGTGCTTATACCAGCTTGCAATCCTTCTAGCAGTGGAGGAGTGTTACTGTTTCTCCATATCCTCACCAACACCTGCTATCTCCTGAGATTTTAATCTTAGCCATTCTGACTGGTGTGAGGTGAAATCTCAGGGTTGGTTTGATTTGCATTTCCCTGATGATTAATGATGTTTAACATTTCTTAAGGTACTTCTCAGCCATTCGAAATTCTTGAGGTGAAAATTCTTTGTTTACCTCTGTACCCAATTTTTAATAGGGTTATTTGGCTCTCTGGAGTCTACCTTCTTGAGTTCTTTGTATATATTGGGTATTAGCCCTCTGTCAGATGTAGGGCTGGTGAAGATCTTTTCCCAATTTGTTGGTTGCCATTTCATCCTTTTGACAGTGTCCTTTGCCTTACAGAAATGTTGTAATTTTTATGAGGTCCCATTTGTCAATTCTTGATCTTAGATCATAAGCTATTGGTGTTCGGTTCAGGAACTTTTCCCCTGTGCCCATGACCTCAAGAGTCTTCATCAGTTTCTTTTCTATTAGTCTCAGTGTGTCTGGTTTTATGTGAAGGTCCTTGAACCACTTGGAGTTGAGCTTAGTACAAGGAGATAAGAATGGATAAATTTGCATTCTTCTGTGTGCTCACCTCCAGTTGAACCAGCACCATTTGTTGAAAAAGCTATCTTTTTCCCACTGGATGGTTTTTAGCTCCTTTGTTGAAGATCAAGTGGCCATAGGTGTGTTGGTTCATTTCTGGGTCTTCAATTCTCGTCCATTGATCTACCTGCCTGTCAATGTACCAATACCATGCAGTTTTTGACACTATTGCTCTATAGTACTGCTTGAGTTCTGGGATACTGATTCCCTCAGAAGTTCTTTTATTGTTGAGAATTGTACCCCATTTTTAATAGGGTTATTTGGGGTCTAACTTCTTGAGTTTTTGTATATATTGGATATTAGTCATCTATCGGATATAGGATTGGTAAAGATCTTTTCCCAATCTGTTGGTTGCCATTTTGTCCTATTGTCAGTGTCCTTTACCTTACAGAGCTTTTCAATTTTATGAGGTCCCATTTATCAATTCTTGATCTTAGAGCATAAGCTATTGGTGTTCTGTTCAGGAAATTTTCCCCTGTGCTCATGTGCTCCAGTGTCTTTCCCAGGTTCTTTTTTTATTAGTTTCAGTGTATCTGCTTTATGTGGATGTCCTAGCCACTTGGACTTGACCTTTGTACAAGAGGATAAGAATGGATCCATTTGCATTCTTTTACATGATAACTGCCAGTTGAACCAGCACCATTTGTTGAAAAAGTTGTCTTTTTTCCACTGGATGATTTTAGTTCCTTTTTCAAAGATCAAGGGACCATAAGTGTGTGGTTTAGTTTCTGGGTCTTCAGTTCTAGTCCATTGATCTACCTGACTGTCATTATACCAATACCATACAGGGTTTATTTTTTTTTTAAATCACTATTGCTCTGTAGTATAGTTGGAGGTCAGGTATGATGATTCTGCCAGAGGTTCTTTATTATTGAGAATAGTTTTAGCGATCCTGGGTTTTTTGTTATTTCGAATAAATTTGGAAATTGCTCTTTCAAACTCTATGAAGAAATGAGTTCAAATTTTGTTAGGGATTGCATTGAATCTGTAGATTGCTTTAGGCAAGATGGCCATTTTTACTATATTAACCATGCCAATCCATGAGCATGGAATATCTTTCCGTCTTCTGAGATCTTCAATTTCTTTCTTCAGAGACTTGAAGTTCTTTTTTTTTTTATTTTCTATATTCTATGTTTACATTCCAAATGATTTTCCCTTGCCCAGTTCCCCTCTCCCCATAAGTTCCCTAAGCCCTCTTTCCTCCACCCATTTTCCTATCAACCCCCTCCTACTTCTCTGTCCTGGTACTCCCCTACATTAAGCCTTTTCAGGATCCTGGACCTTTCCTTCCTTCTTCTTGGGAGTCATTTGATATGTGAATTGTGTCTTGGGTATTCAGAGTTTCTGAGCTAATATCCACTTATCAGTGACTGTATTCCATGTGTGTTCTTTTGTGACTGGGTTACCTCACTTAGAATGATATTTTCCAGATCCAACCATTTGCCTAAAAATTTCATGAATTCATTGTTTTCAATTGCTGAGTAGTATTCCATTGTGTAAATATACCATATTTTCTGTATCCATTCCTCCACTGAGGGACATCTGGGTTCTTTCCAGCTTCTGGCTGTTATAAATAGGGCTGCTATGAACCTAGTGGAGCATGCGTCCTCATTGCATGCTGGGGAATCATCTGGGTATATGCCCAGGAGAGGTATAGCAGGGTCCTCTGGAAGCATACAGATCTTTCACATGCTTGGTTATCGTCACAGCAAGGTATTTTATATTATTTGTGACTATCGTGAAGGGTGTCATTTCCCTAATTTCTTTCTTTCTTTTTATCCTTTGAGTAGAGGAAGACCACTGATTTGAGTTAATTTTGTATCCAGCCACTTTGCTGAAGTTCTTAATGACTGAATCAATGAAAAGATGAGCAAATGAAGTACTGTGAGAACTATTGGCATCATCCCATATGAATTCAAGCAGTTGACTCCACAAAAGATGGGAATACTGGGGGGGGGGATAAAATTTAGAATGTAAAACAATAAATAATTACTTAATTTTTTAAAAAGATGGCAATACTTTGGCCGTTAAAATAAACCAACACCTTTTCAACATGCAAACCCAGAATGGGAGACACACCAAAGAATTTCCTTCCACCAAGAAATACCCAGAGCTGACCATTCCAGGAAAGGATCCATTATGCTCCAGCCACAACCAGATTATAATCACCAAGTTATTCCAGGTACTCACTTTCTAGACCCAGGCTCTGTCTAAACAGCAGCATACTACAGGATTTTAAAATGCATGACAAAGTAATAATAGTCAAAACAGTGTGGAATGGCCATTCAGCAGGCACACAGCTCAATCAGAATGAAGAAGAAGAAATGCAACTATTTATAATCAATTTATTTTGCTTAAGATCCCAGAAGTGTGTATTAATGAAAGGATAATACCTTGAGTAAATGGTGCTAGACAACTGGATATCCTCACACAAAAGTATGAAATTGGAGGTTCATTTCTTATCATATAAAAGAGACAATTTAAAAACTATTAAACCTTAAATGTAAGATCTGAAGCCATTAATAATACTAAAAGAAAACATAGGGAAAAACACTATGGCATTACTGTGAGCTTCTAAAAATATGACCTAAAACACAGACAAGAACAAAAATAGAAATGAAGAATGACATCAACTCAGAGTTTTCTCCCCAGCAAAAATCCAACAGCTTATGAAATAAAAAATAAATCTAAAATGCATACTTATAAGGGTGTAATGGCAAAAAATACAAGGAGTCAAATCAATAATAAAACAATTAATCTAAATTAAAAATGGGCACATTTTTAGTTAACTTGAAGAAACACTTCTCCAAAGAAGGCATAAAAATAGACAGAAGGAAAATGAAACATGCTCAATATAACTAGCTAGAGCTATCTCAGGGACATTTTCATGAAACCATCAAGAGTTTTCACCTTACAGCTGGGAGAATGTCTGTTAAGGAAAACATGTTCAAAGAAAGAAATCTCTGAAACCTATTGATGGGGATTCAAATAAATACAATGATCTCGAGCAATGCAAATGCTTCTTTAAAAGCAAATTGGAATAGGGTAGAAGGAGGGAGTTTGTAGAAATTATTGTAATCAGACACAGAATTTCCAGGTTATTTCCAGGAAATATTTGGAGAATATAGTCAATAACAATATGTTGAAGACATGAAAGTTGCTAATGACTAAGTTTTATATGGTTTTTAAACATAAAGTATGTAAGATTACAATATAACAAATATCTGGATTTAGTTCATTTATAATGCATGAATATATCAAATACATTAAGTACCAAAATACATATAATTGTATTTCTCACTTAAAATTGAATAAATAAAAACAACCATTATGTAAAATTTTATTTCCTTCATATTGGCAAAATTTAGGGATTGTGTTAACTGAAAATATCCCTGAAATTTTGAGAAAACAGGTATCTTATGTTTCTAAGGGATTTCTATAAAATTATATAAATTTGGGGACATAATTCTGGCTGTGTTTAATCAAATACTAATGTGCATAGCATGTGGGATAGCATCCTGCTTCTGGAAATTTCGTTTTTAGAAAAAAAAATTACAAGTGTATTGTAACATTCTCTTTATCATGTCTTGGGAAACACACACACACACACACACACACACACACACATACACACACACACACACACACATACATACACACCAGGGACCCACAGTTAAATGTGTTTTCTTTCTATTACTGTGATAAAACCTATGACCAAAAGCAACTTTGGAAGGAATAAATTTATTTGGCTTATATATGTCAATCATAGTCCATTATTAAGGGAGGTCAAAGCAGGAACTTGAGGCAGTAAGCTAAAACATCAACCATGGAAGAACTCAGCTTACTGGTTTATCCATTGTGGCAAGCACAGTTTACTTTCTTATTTAGTCTAGGACTACAAGCCCAGGAGTGGCCACTCTCCACAGTTGGTTGAGCTCCATCTAACAATCATCAATCAACAAAATGTTCCAGAGACTTGCATTAGAAGTTAATCTAATGGTGGAATTTTCTAAATTAAGGTTCCCTCTTTCTAGGAGATTCTAGACTGTGTCAAGTTGACAAAGAACTAACCTATACAGTCACTTTAGGACAATTTGGATTTTCATAAAGAGGCATACTTCATATCTAATGTTCCTTCAAGTTAGACTAAGAAGACTACAAGGAAACATAACAATGACAATAGATAAATTGGGAGAATCTATGCCTTATTTATGTAATTAAATTGAATTAGTGAGAATAGAAATAAGGAAGAGAAATTATGCAGGGGATGCATGAGAACTCTAAGATCCTGTTCTTCAACTGGGGCTATTTATGAAGCAAGGCACACAAGGCCACAACAAATGTGTATAAAATGCTGTCCTCTGGGAGATGGGGCAGCGGCGGCAGCAGCAGCAGCAGCAGCAGCAGCAGCAGCAGCGGCTGGTCCAGAGGAAGGGCCATCAGCAGTAGAACCAAGCGGACAGGGTCCAGGCAGACCCGGCGCCCACGACCACTGGCCATCGCTGGCCAGCCAGGCTGCAAGCAGCGGCGGATTTACGGTGCCTTTCACCACACAGAAGCCACATCAGAACTCTGCCTCCCGCCAGTCAGTTACCAGGGCTCCATATTGGTTCTCGGTCGCCAGAGAAATCAGACTGAGGTACGCAAATATAACCCGAGACCAACATCACAGGGGTCTAAGCCCGACGGGCGTTGGCCTGCACCCAGGCCCTGGGCTGATCGGGGGTCCACCGGGGTGCAAACCCGGCCAGGAGTTTTTTTTCCTCCCGGCCAGCACGCGCACCACCACCATTTTGCCTAAGGGAAGCCAGGGAGACCTAGCAGGCAAAACCAAACCTGCTAACAGGCATAGCCCGAGGCGGACATAGCAGGGGTCTCAGACGGTCAGGCCCTGGACTGCCCCCAGGCCCTGGGCTGCTCGTTGGGCCATCTGTGTGCTGACCCAGCCAGGAGGTTGTTAGCCCAGCAGCCTCTCCCAGCACTCTCAGGGAACTCGTGCACTCCACCATCCTAGCCACCTGACACACCCAATTAACACCCACAGCTGAGGGGAACTTTGCACCGACATTGGCCTGCCAGGCTTTTGCCTAGACTCAGGGCCTGAGCAGCTAGGCTAGCCTTGTGTGCACCAACCCGGTTGGGAGTTCTGCTGCCCATATCAGCCTGGGCGGCAGCACCACATCTCCAAGTCCTGCAAGTGGCTAGCTGGGTTTCCAGGCGGCCAGCTGGGAGAAGTCAGTGTGCTCCATTGAATCCAGCGGGCCCCAGCGGGAGCCTTCGGGTGCCTGCTTTGGGATCTGAACAGCCTAGGCAGCAGCACCTTGTCTACAAGCAGTGCAGGAGGTAAGCTGTGCACCAGAGGCCAACTGGGAAGGGGCAGCTTGCACTGGTGAGTCCAGCACTGACAAGACAAACTAACACCAGTGAGAACTAGATGGCAAAAGGCAAACGCAGGAATGTCACTAACAGAAATCAAGGCAATATGGCAACATCTGAACCCAATTCTCCTCTACCAACATGTCCTGGATACCCCATCACACCAGTAAAACAAGATTTGGATTTAAAATCACTGGTCATGATGCTGGTACAGGAACACATGAAGGACATACTTAAAGAAATTCAGGAGAAAATGGATCAAAAGTTAGAAGCCCTTGCAAGGGAAACACAAAAGTCATTGAAAGAAATCCAGGAGAATACAAAAGCCAACAAGGAGGATATGCAAAAAAACACTTAAAGAAATACAGGAGAACTTTGGCCAACAGGCTGAGGTCATGAAAGACGAAACACAAAAATCTCTTAAAGAAATACAGGAGAACTTTGGTCAACAGGCTGAGCTCATGAAAGAGGAAACACAAAAATCTCTTAAAGAATTACAGGAAAACACAAACATGCAAGTGAAGGAGCTAAGCAAAACCATCCAGGATCTAAAATCAGAAGTAGAAACAACTAAGAAAACTCAAAGGGAGACAACTTTGGAGATAGAAAGCCTTGGGAAGAAATCGGGGGACAGAGATGCAAATATCAACAACAGAATACAAGAGATAGAAGAAAGAATCTCAGATGCTGAAGATTCCATAGAAACCATGGACTCAACAGTTAAAGAAAATGCAAAATGCAAAAAGCTTGTAACCCAAAATATCCAGGAAATCCAGGACATAATGAGAAGACCAAACCTAAGGATTATAGGCATAGATGAGAGTGAAGATTTACAACTTAAAGGGCCAGCAAATATCTTCAATAAAATTATGGAAGAAAACTTCCCTAACCTAAAGAGAGAGATGCCCATGAATATACAAGAAGCCTACAGAACTCCAAACAGACTGGACCAGAACAGAAATACTTCCCGTCACATAATAATCAAAACACCAAATGTTCTAAACAAAGAAAGAATACTAAAGGCAGTAAGAGAAAAAGGCCAAGTAACATATAAATGAAGACCTATCAGAATCACAGCAGACTTTTCACCTGAGACTATGAAGGCTAGAAGGTCCTGGGTAGATCTCATGCAGACTCTAAGAGAACACAAATGCCAACCAAAACTACTATATCCAGCAAAACTCTCAATCACCATAGACGGAGAAACTAAGATATTTCATGACAAAACCAAGTTTACCCAATATCTATCCACAAACCCGGCCCTAAAAAGGATAATAGGAGGACAACACCAATACAAGGAGGGAAACTTCACCCTGGGAAAAGCAAGATAGTAACCTTTCATCAAACCCAAAAGAAGTTAAACATTCAAATTTAAAAAATAACGTCAAAAATGATAGGAAGTAACAATCACTATTCCTTAATATCTCTTAACATCAATGGAGTTAATGCCCCAATAAAAAGACACAGACTAACTGAATGGATACGTAAACAGGACCCTACATTTTGCTGCTTACAGGAAACACACCTCAGGGTCAAAGACAAACACTACCTTAGAGTAAAAGGCTGGAAGACAATTTTACAAGCAAATGGTCTCAGGAAACAAGCTGGAGTAGCCATTTTAATATCAGATAAAACTGACTTTCAAACCAAAGTCATCAAAAGAGACCCTGAGGGACACTTCTTGCTGGTCAAAGGAAAAATACAAAAAGAAGAACTGTCAATCCTGAACATCTATGCCCCAAATGCAAGGGCACCCTCTTTCGTAAAAGAAACTTTATTAAAACTAAAAGCACACATTGCACCTAACACAATAATTGTGGGTGACTTCAACACTGCACTTTCCTCAATGGACCGATCAGGAAAACAGAAACTAAACAGGGACACAATGAAACTAATTGAAGCTTTGGACCAATTAGATTTAACAGATATATATAGAACATTCTATCCTAAAACAAAAGAATATACCTTTTTCTCAGCACCTCATGGTACCTTCTCCAAAATCGACCATATAATTGGTCACAAGACAGATCTCAACAAATATAAGAAGATAGAACTAATCCCATGCCTCCTATCTGATCACTATGGAGTAAAAGTGGTCTTCAATAGCAACAGAAACAACAGAAAACCCACATACACGTGGAAACTGAACAATACTCTACTCAATGATACCTTGGTCAAGGAAGAAATAAAGAAAGAAATTAAAGACTTTTTAGAACACAATGAAAATGAAAACACAACATACCCAAATCTATGGGACACAATGAAAGCAGTGCTAAGAGGAAAACTCATAGCCCTGAGTGCCTCCAAAAAGAAAATGGAGAAAGCATACATTACCAGCTTAATGACACACCTGAAAGCCCTAGAACAAAAAGAAGCTATTTCGCCCAGGAGGAGTAGAAGGCAGGAAATCATCAAACTCAGGGCCGTAATCAATCAAGTAGAAACAAAGAGAACCATACAAAAAATCAACAAAACCAGGAGCTGGTTCTTTGAGAAAATCAACAAGATAGATAAACCCTTAGCCAGACTGACCAAAGGGCACAGAGAAAGTATCCAAATTAACAAACTTAGAAATGAAAAGGGAGATATAACAACGGAAACTGAGGAAATCCAAAAAATCATCAGATCCTACTACAAGAGCCTGTACTCAACACAACTGGAGAATCTGGAGGAAATGGACAATTTCCTTGACAGATACCAAATACCAAAATTAAATCAGGACCAACTAGACCATCTAAACAGTCCCATAATGCCTAAAGAAATAGAAGGAGTCATAGAAAGTCTTCCAACCAAAAAAAGCACAGGACCAGATGGCTTCAGTGCAGAATTCTACCAGACCTTCAAAGAAGAGTTAACACCAATACTCTTCAAACTATTCCACAAAATAGAAACAGAAGGAACACTACCCAATTCCTTCTACGAAGCCACAATTACACTGATACCAAAGCCACACAAAGATCCAACAAAGAAAGAGAACTTCAGACCAATTTCCCTTATGAACATCGATGCAAAAATACTCAATAAAATTCTTGCCAACCGAATCCAAGAACACATCAAAACGATCATCCACCATGATCAAGTAGGCTTTATCCCGGGAATGCAGGGTTGGTTCAATATACGGAAATCCATCAATACAATCCACTACATAAACAAACTCAAAGAACAAAACCACATGGTCATTTCATTGGATGCTGAAAAAGCATTTGACAAAATTCAGCATCCCTTCATGCTTAAAGTCTTGGAGAGAACAGGAATTCAAGGCCCATACCTAAACATAGTAAAAGCAATATACAGCAAACCGGTAGCCAGCATCAAACTAAATGGAGAGAAACTTGAAGCAATCCCACTGAAATCAGGGACCAGACAAGGCTGCCCCCTTTCTCCTTATCTTTTCAATATTGTACTTGAGGTACTAGCTCGGGCAATTCGACAACATAAGGAGGTCAAAGGGATACAAATTGGAAAGGAAGAAGTCAAACTATCATTATTTGCAGACGACATGATCGTCTACCTAAGTGACCCAAAGAACTCCACTAGAGAGCTCCTACAGCTGATAAACAACTTCAGCAAAGTGGCAGGTTATAAAATCAACTCAAGCAAATCAGTGGCCTTCCTATACTCAAAGGATAAGCAGGCTGAGAAAGAAATTAGGGAAATGACCCCCTTCACAATAGCCTCAAACAGTATAAAGTATCTTGGGGTGACTCTTACCAAACATGTGAAAGATCTGTATGACAAGAACTTCAAGACTCTGAAGAAGGAAATGGAAGAAGAACTCAAAAAATGGGAAAACCTCCCATGCTCATGGATCGGTAGAATCAATATAGTTAAAATGGCCATTTTGCCTAAAGCACTATACAGATTCAATGCAATACCCATCAAAATCCCAACTCAATTCTTCACAGAGTTAGAAAGAGCAATTCTCAAATTCATCTGGAACAACAAAAAACCCAGGATAGCTAAAACTATTCTCGGCAACAAAAGAAAATCTGGGGGAATCAGTATCCCTGACCTCAAGCAATACTAGAGAGCAATAGTGTTAAAAACTGCATGGTATTGGTACAGTGACAGACAGGAGGATCAATGGAACAGGATTGAAGATCCAGAAATGAACCCACACACCTATGGTCACTTGATCCTCGACAAAGAGGCTGAAAACATCCAATGGAAAAAAGATAGCCTTTTCAACAAATGCTGCTGGTTCAACTGGAGGTCAGCATGCAGAAGAATGCGAATTGATCCATCCTTGTCTCCTTGTACTAAGCTCAAATCCAAATGGATCAAGGACCTCCACATAAAGCCAGACACTCTGAAGCTAATAGAAAAGAAACTGGGGAAGACCCTTGAGGACATAGGTACAGGGAGAAAGTTTCTGAACAGAACACCAATAGCCTATGCTCTAAGAGCAAGAATTGACAAATGGGACCTCATAAAATTACAAAGTTTCTGTAAGGCAAAGGACACCATCAAGAGGACAAATCGGCAACCAACAAATTGGGAAAAGATCTTCACCAATCCTACATCAGATAGAGGGCTAATATCCAATATATATAAAGAACTCAAGAAGTTAGACTCCAGAAAACCAAACATCCCTATTAAAAAAATGGGGTACAGAGTTAAACAAAGAATTCTCACCTGAAGAACTTCGGATGGCGGAGAAGCATCTTAAAAAATGCTCAACTTCATTAGTCATTAGGGAAATGCAAATCAAAACAACCCTAAGATTTCATCTTACACCAGTCAGAATGGCTAAGATTAAAAATTCAGGAGACAGCAGGTGTTGGAGAGGGTGTGGAGAAAGAGGAACACTCCTCCACTGCTGGTGGGGTTGCAAATTGGTACAACCACTCTGGAAATCAGTCTGGCGGTTCCTCCGAAAACTGGGCACCTCACTTCCAGAAGATCCTGCTATACCACTCCTCGGCATATACCCAGAAGACTCCCCACCATGTAATAAGGATACATGTTCTACTATGTTCATAGCAGCCCTATTTATAATTGCCAGATGCTGGAAAGAACCCAGGTATCCCTCAACAGAAGAGTGGATGCAAAAAATGTGGTATATCTACACAATGGAGTACTATTCAGCCATTAGAAACAATGAATTCATGAAATTCTTAGGCAAATGGATGGAGCTAGAGAATATCATACTCAGTGAGGTAACCCAGACTCAAAAGGTGAATCATGGTATGCACTCACTAATAAGTGGATATTAACCTAGAAAACTGGAATACCCAAAACATAATCCACACATCAAATGAGGTACAAGAAGAAAGGAGGAGTGGCCCCTGGTTCTGGAAAGACTCAGTGAAACAGTATTCAGCAAAACCAGAACGGGGAAGTGGGAAGGGGTGGATGGGAGGACAGGGGAAGAGAAGGGGGCTTACGGGACTTTCGGGGAGTGGGGGGGGGCTAGAAAAGGGGAAATCATTTGAAATGTAAATAAATTATATCGAATAAAAAAATTAAAAAAAAATAGGCAAAAAAAAAATTCTGTCCTCTACCATTTTGAAAATTGTGGATGTAGGAAATGTAGGGGAAAGAACAAGAGAAGCATTACAATGATTCAGTGGAGAAGTACTCACAATTCAAATACAAGCAAATCTCATGATCAATATTTAGCAATTTTTTGAGATATACAACAAAAGCAAATCCATATAGTCTTTAAGTGCCAAATCTTTATGATAAAACACACAGTAATTTAGATTATGTAAATTGATTATGTAAATTGATTCTTCCTATAACTGAAATAAAGAGAAAAGGGAAGATATGAATGTACTTCAGAAAATGAAAACACTTTAAGTGCCATTTTAATACAAATGAAGTTGAGCAAGTTCTCATTGAAGAATTATATTTCATGAGTTTTATTAGATACCAATACAGAAGAATGAAGAAAGAGATGACACATTTTATTGTGAGAGTACCAAACATTTAAGCCTGAGTGAAGCGGAAATTTCTGGCTGTGTCATGTGACACAGACTCATGTGATGGTTTGCTGAAGCAGACTCAAATGGTGTTTTGCTGAGGCAAAACCTGTGGGAGAACTCTTGATGTGTGGAAAAAGTATAAGCAGGACTCAAGGGACAGTAATGGCATGTTTGCAAAACTAGTCTTACAAGGCTTCATTGGTCTGTCACCTTCAATAATCTTCACTTTGTTAAGAGAGGCACAGCAGACAGAGGCATGTCCTGGTGAAACAATGTCTGGTTCTATTCTCTCCTGCTCACTCATGCTCATTCAGATGGAGGCCTGGTTGTTTCTGCTGGCTTGTGCTACATCTGCTGGTTTGTGTTTGGTGACACCTGAACTGGACTTCTGGTATCTAGACAACAGAGATTGGAAACACTCCAAAGAACTACTTCTAAACAGGTCTACATCTCGACTGTCCTATTACCCATGTCCTATTACCCTACTTTTATGTAGAGGAATTTCCCTTAATTATGTTATTGGCCAATAAAGATGTCAAAAAGCTGGACAAGATAGGAAGAAAAGGGGAGGAGGAGTTTGAAGAGATGGTGGATGGAGGAAGACAGAAGAAGTTGGAAGGACTTCCAACACATAGAACAAAAGCACATAGCCTACAGAAATGGCAAGCAGTATGAATTTCATAGCAGAGGAAGAAAGTTGTGTAGAGGATTATCTGCCCAATATAGGCATGCAGTTTATAAATATATAACTGAATTGTGTTTTCCTTACATGGGCTTATTGGGTTTAGAGATTTACTCCAACACCTTTGGATGGTAGGCTAGAAGTAGACCAAACTTTTGAGAACCTTTATTAAAGTAGGTTTAAAGAAGTCTATGCCTACACTTGAGATAATCATTATCAGAACAAATGCATGCGTCTATAACTACTGACACCTTACAAAAGAGGACATGCAAAGCTCACACTAAAAAGTGTCAAAAATAAATAAAAAATTAAACTTGCCAATTGTGACTTGACACATTATTCTATATAGGTGTTATCAGAGAATGCAAAATGATGTCATTTTCTTTGACAATAGTTTTCCTCAGTCTTTCACATGTATTTCAGTTCAAGAGGAGTCTTGAGTGTTACTCAAACAGTACTCTTTCTGGGGTGTTTGCTGAATTTCAATAACACCTTTCAAAGTGTTTTATGCAAGTCACCATCTCCCAATTTCATAGCATGTGAGGTATATATTTTCAATCTTAGAGATTAAGAAAATTCAGAACTCAAACTCACTAATGACTTAAAAAAGATGTTATTCCTCCCAAAAAGCAAAGATGGTTCTTAGCCCCCTGTAGGTTGAATAGAAAAACACATTATTATTTTTTCACCCTAAAGAATGATTATTTAAGAATGTAGATTTCTCCAGATTCTCCAGTTGTGTTGAGTATAGTCTATTGTAGTAGGATCTGATGATTTTTTGAATTTCCTCAGTTTCTGTTGTTATATCTCCCTTTTCATTTCTAAGTTTGTTAATTTGGATACTTTCTCTGTGCCCTTTGGTCAGTCTGGCTAAGGGTTTATCTATCTTGTTGATTTTCTCAAAGAATCAGCTCCTGGATTCGTTAATTCTTTGTACGGTTCACTTTGTTTCCAATTGATTGATTTCAGCCCTGACCAAAATTAAATCAGGACCAAATAGATCATCTAAACAGTCCCATAATGCCTAAAGAAATAGAAGGAGTCATAGAAAGTCTTCCACAGAAAAAGCACAGAACCAGATGGTTTCAGTGCAGAAGTCTATCAGACCTTCAAAGAAGAGTTAACACCAATACTCTTCAAACTATTCCACAAAATAGAAACAGAAGGAACACTACCCAATTCCTTCTACGAAGCCACAATTATGCTGATACCAAAATCACACAAAGATCCAACAAAGAAAGAGAACTTCAGACCAATTTACCTTATGAACATCGATGGAAAAATACTCAATAAAATTCTTGCCAACCGAATCCAAGAACACATCAAAACGATCATCCACCATGATCAAGTAGGCTTTATCCCGGGAATGCAGGGTTGGTTTAATATACGGAAATCCATCAATGCAATCCACTACATAAACAAACTCAAAGAAAAAAACCACATGGTCATTTCATTGGATGCTGAAAAAGCATTCGACAAAATTCAGCATCCTTTCATGCTTAAAGTCTTGGAAAGAACAGGAATTCAAGGCCCATACCTAAACATAGTAAAAGCAATATACAGCAAACCGGTAGCCAGCATCAAACTAAATGGAGAGAAACTTGAAGCAATCCCACTAAAATCAGGGACTAGACAGGGCTGCCCCCTCTCTCCTTATCTTTTCAATATTGTACTTGATGTACTAGCTCAGGCAATTTGACAACATAAGGAGGTCAAAGGGATACAAATTGGAAAGGAAGAAGTCAAACTATCATTATTTGCAGATGACATGATAGTCTACCTAAGTGACCCAAAAAACTCCACTAGAGAACTCCTACAACTGATAAACAACTTCAGCAAAGTGGCAGGTTATAAAATCAACACAAGCAAATCAGTGGCCTTCCTATACTCAAAGGATAAGCAGGCTGAGAAAGAAATTAGGGAAATGACCCCCTTCACAATAGCCACAAACAGTATAAAGTATCTTGGGGTGACTCTTACCAAACATGTGAAAGATCTTTACGACAAGAACTTCAAGACTCTGAAGAAGGAAATGGAAGAAGACCTCAAAAAAATGGGAAAACCTCCCATGCTCATGGATCGCCAGAATCAATATAGTTAAAATGGCCATTTTGCCAAAAGCAATATACAGATTCAATGCAATACCCATCAAAATCCCAACTCAATTCTTCACAGAGTTAGAAAGAGCAATTCTCAAATTCATCTGGAACAACAAAAAACCCAGGATAGCTAAAACTATTCTCAGCAACAAAAGAAATTCTGGGGGAATCAGTATCCCTGACCTCAAGCAATACTACAGAGCAATAGTGTTAAAAACTGCATGGTATTGGTACAGTGACAGGCAGGCAGATCAATGGAACAGGATTGAAGATCCAGAAATGAACCCACACACCTATGGCCACTTGATCCTTGACAAAGGGGCTGAAAACATCCAATGGAAAAAAGATAGCCTTTTCAACAAATGGTGCTGGTTCAACTGGAGGTCAGCATGCAGAAGAATGGGAATTGATCCATCCTTTTCTCCTTGTACTAAGATCAAATCCAAATGGATCAAGGACCTCCACATAAAGCCAGACACTCTGAAGATAATAGAAAAGAAACTGGGGAAGATCCTTGAGGACATCGGTACAGGGAGAAAATTTCTGAACAGAACACCAATAGCGTATGCTCTAAGATCAAGAATTGACAAATGGGACCTCATAAAATTACAAAGGTTCTGTACGGCAAAGGATACCATCAAAAGGACAAATCGGCAACCAACAAACTGGGAAAAGATCTTCACCAATTCTACATCAGATAGAGGGCTAATATCCAATATATATAAAGAACTCAAGAAGTTAGACTCCAGAAAACCAAACAACCCTATTAAAAAATGGGGTACAGAGTTAAACAGGGAATTCTCACCTGAAGAACTTCGGATGGCGGAGAAGCATCTTAAAAAATGCTCAACTTCATTAGTCATTAGGGAAATGCAAATCAAAACAACCCTGAGATTTCACCTTACACCAGTCAGAATGGCTAAGATTAAAAATTCAGGAGACAGCAGGTGTTGGCAAGGATGTGGAGAAAGAGGAACACTCCTCCATGGCTGGTGGGGTTGCAAATTGGTACAACCACTCTGGAAATCAGTCTGGCGGTTCCCCCGAAAACTGGGCACCTCACTTCCAGAAGATCCTGCTATACCACTCCTGGGCATATACCCAGAGGATTCCCCACCATGTAATAAGGATACATGCTCTACTATGTTCATAGCAGCCCTATTTATAATTGCCAGATGCTGGGAAGAACCCAGGTATCCCTCAACAGAAGAGCAGATGCAAAAAATGTGGTTTATCTATACAATGGAGTACTATTCAGCCATTAGAAACAATGAATTCATGAAATTCTTAGGCAAATGGATGGAGCTAGAAAACATCATATTAAGTGAGGTAACCCAGACTCAAAAGGTGACTCATGGTATGCACTCACTAATAAGTGGATATTAACCTAGAAAACTGGAATACCCCAAACATAATCCATACATCAAATGAGGTACAAGAAGAAAGGAGGAGTGGCCCCTTGTTCTGTAAAGACTCAGTGAAGAAGTATAGGGCAAAACCAGAACGGGGAAGTGGGAAGGGGTGGGTGAGAGGACAGGGGGCGAGAAGGGGGCTTATGGGACTTTCGGGGAGTGGGGGGCTAGAAAAGGGGAAATCATTTGAAATGTAAATAAAAAATATATCGAATAAAAAAAAGACAAAAAAAAGAATGTAGATTTCTATGAGTTTTGTTAGATTATCTCCATTTTTGAACTGATAACTTGATACAGCCCAGGGCTACCTGCAAAGCTAGTCTACATTGTAGGCTTTCCCAAATCAGACTGGAAGGGGTTGTCTTAACTATTAATTGTTAACTGATAGAGAAAAGGCCAGCCCACTGTGAGCAGTACCATTTCCTGGACAGGTTATTCAGGTGTGTATAATAAAGATAGATAAGAATGAACCCGTGAAGAAGCCAGAAAACAGGTATAGTTTCTGCTTTAAGTTTCTACTAGAGTCACATGATTTCCCACTTGTAATTTACACTCTGAAATAAACCCTTTCTCTGATTTACTTTTGTCCCAAGTGTTTTCCTACAGCAATGTAATTAAAGGGGAACAATTTCTTTCTCCACTACATGCCAGTTTGACTTTATTTATTTGCCCCATATGGTTAAGACTATAGATAAGAATTAATTTGTAAACAATTTAACTCAATTTTTATAAACTAAACATTCCCTGAGTGTGATTTTGGAAGATCTAGCATTTTAAAATAAATATTAGGTGTATATATGTGAAATGTAAATGGGCATTAGTAGAATTTGATAAATTGTATGGTGGCCAATGAATACAATATGACTGGAAAATTCTGCAAAAGAATAAATTATGCGGAGCTAAGCTGTTCTTGACATCAACTAGATATATTTTCCCTAAGGCTGACATAGTAACAATTGTATCCCTGGCACTTGGCAGTATACAAAAATAATTAGATAAAATGAAGTTAATTGATCAGTGTGGTACAATCCAGATTCTGATGTAACACTTCCCTGAGTGCCATTTTTCATAGTAAACCCAGGGGTGACATTGGAATCCAATACCGTTATCTTTCACTTTAATTAATTTGAAAACTATAGTACTGTTGTATGACTATTTCAAATTATAGCTGTTTAAATACCCAATTCTTGTTTTGTTTTTTGTTTTGTCTCTTCTGTATCATAAATGAACTTTCTCTAAGAGAGGATGATCATTGTTTTTATGTAAATCTGTATTTTAGCTAACTTAAAAAAAATTGATCTCTCCTCAAAGTCCCCAGACTCCATCTTCCTTTTCCAGAACACTCCATTCCTCCTCACTATACTCCGTTTCTCTTCAGGGACCTAAAGTAGGGAGGAATGTTCATAAACGATTGTCAATGTTGGGAAAACGAGCAAGTTTTTTCAAGTAGATTTGATTATTTTTACAGACTACTCAGCACTCCTTTTTAACTTCTGAACTTCCTACAAGCCCCAGAGTTCCTGCTTATGATAATATGAAATTATAATCAAGCACAAGAGCTTCTGTGCTCAGTTTATGTATATGAAAATGAATGTAAATCAAATCCTATGTTTTTTTTCTTGCCCTCTCAATTTTTTATACCCTCAGCGGCCAATGACCAACATTTTGCATTTTAAATTATTATGATGCTTTTGGATACCAAAAGGAAGACACTGCCTTAAATAGGTTTCTCTCCTACAGATACTTTATTTATATATACCGACATGTACGACTATAGTTTTAAGTTTATGTTTTATGACCAAGTTCTTCTATATATTTTAGTTTGATCTCAATATGTTTTAAGCTCAATCTATGTAGCACTTCCTGTCACAATCTCCTAGATTTTTCCTTTCTTAAGTTCAGAAATATAAGTTCAGTCTAATGTCTTTTCAGATGGTCTGCATATTCATTTTCTTTCTGATTACTAGGCATTGTACACACATGTGCATGTCCCCGGCCACATATACACACAGAAAGAATTTTTCTTTGAAAACTTCAAAATGAGAAAAATACCAGAAACACAAAATTTATTTTGTTGTATGACTGTACAGTTTTACCATTTCCTTGAAGGGCCTATCAACACTGAAGTGTCTATAAATAAACTAACAAACAAACAAATAGATTCATGAGGTTTTTTTTTTTTTTTTTTTTTTTTTTTAGTGGAGTGAAACAGATAAAAAAGAAGTGTTAGATGACCTTTCTCCATATGAAATGTTTCATCCTTATGGATTAAATAAATAAATAAATACATAAATACATAAATACATAAATAAATAAGGCTGGAGAGAGGGGGATCAATTTAAAGAAGAGAGAGTATGTTGGAAAATATTCATTACAAACCTGGTATTTGCTGTGGCTTTATCCTGAAAAATGTAACTCCATTGTATCCTTATTAACCTGATATTTACTATGAATTGATCATTAAGATGTGGCTCTGTTTGTTTCCTGTCTGGCAAAGATAGATGATAGAATTAACTCAAAACACATAGGACCTAACTTGTTTACGTGGTCCTGGTGAACAATTCTGCATTGTTGACCACAGAAAGCAACTCCAGGATCTTCCTAAAGCCACCAGTTGGTTGAGATTAGGTCTTCTCTGCATCTCCTGTTGCCCAGTGAGTTAAAATAAGATTATTATGTGCCTAGTAGATAGACGACTCCTGACAGTAAATCAAGGAAACTAGAGCATGAAACCCAGGTTTGCAGATATGGGTTAAAAGAAAAAGGGTGTTCATGAATGGGAAGTTAATTTCCTTCTTAGAAGAAGAAGCTCACTTGTTTCAGAATATCAGTGATATTAATAATTGATTTAGTTAGCCTCTGGTTCAGGGTATAAAATAGAACCATAACGCAATTAAATATTTCTGATGCTTTTTTTGGAGGGTCTTGCCAAAGTACAGTAGTCAGGTCACTAAGGTATTTTGTACTCACTTGAAGATAAGCTACTGTAAACACAAAGTACAGTGATTTCTCCAGCACTCTTGTTTTATAAGATGACCCCAAAGATACTATCAGCTTCCTAGGCTCATAAAACAGCCTTGCCTGAATCCTATTCACTCAAACTCCCTGACACACTCTTGATTGGGGGCAGAGGGTAAATTGGACATCAAAGAGTTGCCGAAGGCTTTTCTGGCTGTGGAAAGCTGAGGACCCTGATGCTTCTTTGATCTCCATGATCCCTGCCTGCTCTCATCCCACCCCCTATTTTGCCCTCACAAATACCTCACAGCCAGCTTCTCCCATGAGGCCCCACCCTGAAACTATGCTCTTCTCAGCTTTTTTATGAAGAACCCACCCCCACCCCCCAGCATTCTGGTCACCATTAAGAAACAAAACCAAACGAGAGTGCAAATGGTTATTCTTCTGATATGGACAGGGTGCTGTTACAACCTGATGCTCTCTGGTCTGAATAAAAAAAAACAATCCTGGCTGGGACCTCTTAGATGTCATTAAATATAAAATAATTTTATCGTCTTGGTTGCACACAGGATCAATGATAGTACTATCTCCAGATAGCCTCTTTGAGAGCCTGGAGGGATAAAAGTCAGAGAACTTAATTTTAAGCTGAATATCTTTATGATATATAAAATTCTTGAAAAACACATTTGAAAAATTAAAATGCAATTGTGCTACAAATGAATCCATCCTGATACAGGAATTTATTGTGTTCAGTGTAAAAGTAGATAGATGTGGGTTGTTTTTTCTAAAAAAAAAAAATCCACAAAATTAATTTTAACTGAAATATAATTCAAGCCACAAAGGTATTGTATACTCACTTGAAGAAAACCCACTGTTACATTTTTCCATATATGCAGGAAACATGAATGCAGGAAATTATCTTCAATTTCATCAAGAGCAATTTAATTCTATAAAAATGGTGGTCTTGTATGTATGTGAAATTTTGAATACTACTTTAATAAAAAAAATGATCACCAGCTTTGATGTCTTAGACTTTTGACTGCCTGAAGAAATAGAATTGGACCTAGTGACCTTCTGGGGACTCTTCTCTGTGTCGGAAGGTCAATCAGGTCCTGAGTGAGCAGATGGAAGTCGCACTACAGTGAGATCTGAGGAAAGCTGAAATACCAAACATCTACATCTGTAGAGATACATTATCATCACATTTTGCTAGATATGAGACTCTGGTAAGTTCAGTTGTAGTTCCAGAGTTACATCTTGTTTCTTTATGTGAGGCAAGTCTAGGATCAGTATAATGGCAAGTGTAAAGAAGAAAATAGAATAAAAAAGTGATTCCCAAACTATCTTACAGCTGAAATTTTGTCTTCTCCCTTTTTCTATAGCAGATAACAATCAACAAGTTCATATAAGGGTCATAGATGACAAAAAAGTTCTTCCTGATCAGTTTAGTGAGAAACTGGAGAAAGATAAATGGAGCATTCATAACTTGGCATGGTTTCTGACTAAACTTCTTAAATATGGTAAGAGTTAGTTTGACTGTAAAGCTTTCACTTTTCTCCTTCTCAACTGTGAATCTTCCTTTCAGCCATTAAATATAAACTTTACCAGTGGTTTTCTTCTGTGCGTTGATATTATTTTTCTTCACCCACAGTACAAGTACTCTCACTGTTAAGCAGGAAACATCTGTCGCTTTCCCTCAGCATCTACAGTGCCTCTGTCTTAATGCTTAGAACTTAGGTAGAGCATCCTAGATTTCCAAACAACATACTGTTGGCTTTCCTCTGTTCAATTGAATGGATGCTAAGATGGTGTCTATTTATCTTTTGTGTGTCAGAAGCAAGCCAAATAGGACATAGAAGAAAGAAATTTCTGTCCTCAGCATTGAAAGGTTGGCTCAGTAAGTTTGCAGTGACAAATTTGCTTTGTCTGAAAATTTGGGAGGTCTTAGTTAAATCCCCGGGGTTTTCATCACAGATATGATTTTAGGACTTAAAACTCTAGATAGAAAACAATTTAGATATCTCATGCAGCAACACTGATATTTTCAACTTTGAAAATACAACACAATATGTATTTCCTAAAGGTCAAAACAGGACTAGATATTATATGTGATTGGCAATTATAAATGTGACATTCTTCGAGCCACAGTAAATGTTCTCATACCTACTTCAAATCACTTCATCAATCACAAACTTTCAATTTCCCAAGAAGGGCTAATGTATTAACTCCTCTAGAATCAGTTAAAGGATGATTTGGATCTTTTGACATATGAGATTATTACCATAATGTTTGTACAATTACAATTTTAATATGATAATAACTCTGATTACGGCCAATTAGGATCAGAAATTGACTTTCTTTGTTAGTTCCTGATAGAACACTATTGTGGAAACTTATTTATCTAATCTAGACTTTATTTCTATTATTTTTAGTGAGTTATTAAAACAATCACACTTTACGATAGCAAGAGGATTAAATAATGAAAATCTAAGAAACAAAAGAAAATGAGTATCTGGGCTAGGGTTTTCATTGCTGTGGAGAGACACAATGACCAAGGCAACTCTTTGAAACCATTTAGTTGGGGATGGCTTAGAGTCTCAGAAGTTTAGTCAATTATTATCATGGCGGGAAGCATGGTAATGTACAGGCAGACATGGCATTGGAAAATTCTAGAGTTCTACATTGAGATCTGAAGGTAGCCAGGAGGAAACTGACTTCCACGGGAAGCCAGGATGGGACTGAAATTCTACCCTGGGTGGAACATGAGTGTAGGAGGCTTTAAAGCCTGCCTACATAGTGACCCACTTCCTCCACCAAGGCCATACCTACTCAAATAAGGCAACACCTCCTAATAGTGCCACTCCTTATTGGCCACATATTGAAATATTAAATCTATGATAGCCAAATGTATTCAAAACACCACAATGACTTAGTGAATTAGTAAGAGGGAGGAATTAGAGCCACCTTTGAAGAAATGGAAATGTGTATGCTTAATTGGTAGATAAAAGGAGTGAATATGGGTTTTGGATGGGATGCATGCAGACTTTCTAAAGACATGAATTCAATTAGGAGACTGGAAAATTTTAAAACATGAAGACTAAGTCTAAAAATTCAAGATTAACATATATCCTAATATTGTCAATTTTCAGAGAATTGTACTTATGAAAATTATTCAGCCCATATGAGAGTCAGGTTTGCAAATCTTTTTTTTAATTTATTGATATATTTATTTACATTTCAAATGATTTCCCCTTTTCTGGACCCCCACTCCCCGAAAGTCCCATCAGTCCCCTTCCCTCCCCCTGTTTTCCCACCCAACCCTTCACACTTCCCTGTTCTGATTCTGTTCAATACTGCTTCAATGAGTCTTTCCAGAACAAGGGGCCACTCCTCCGTTCTTCTTGTACCTCATTTGATGTGTGGATTATGTTTGGGGTATTCCAGTTTTCTAGGTTAATATCCACTTATTAGTGAGTGCATACCATGATTCATCTTTTGAGCCTGGGTTACCTCACTCAGTATGATGTTCTCCAGCTCCATCCATTTGCCTAAGA
The DNA here is from genome assembly GCF_947179515.1 of Apodemus sylvaticus. NCBI lineage: Eukaryota > Metazoa > Chordata > Mammalia > Rodentia > Muridae > Apodemus > Apodemus sylvaticus. The sequence goes on along the minus strand of NC_067488.1, from coordinate 24,853,420 downwards.
ATTTCATGAATTCATTGTTTCTAATGGCTGAATAGTACTCCATTGTGTAGATATACCACATTTTTTGCATCCACTCTTCTGTTGAGGGATACCTGGGTTCTTTCCAGCATCTGGCAATTATAAATAGGGCTGCTATGAACATAGTAGAGCATGTATCCTTATTACATGGTGGGGAGTCCTCTGGGTATATGCCCAGGAGTGGTATAGCAGGATCTTCTGGAAGTGAGGTGCCCAGTTTTCGGAGGAACCACCAGATTGATTTCCAGAGTGGTTGTACCAATTTGGAACCCCACCAGCAGTGGAGGAGTGTTCATCTTTCTCCACATCCTCGCCAACACCTGCTGTCTCCTGAATTTTTACTCTTAGCCATTCTGACTGGTGTAAGGGGAAATCTCAGGGTTGTTTTGATTTGCATTTCCCTAATGACTAAAGAAGTTGAGCATTTTTTGAGATGTTTCTCTGCCATCTGAAGTTCTTCGGGTGAGAATTCTTTGTTTAACTCTGTACCCCATTTTTAATAGGGTTGTTTAGTTTTCTGGAGTCTAACTTCTTGAGTTCTTTATATATACTGGATATTAGCCCTCAATCTGATGTAGGCTTGGTGAAGATCTTTTCCCAATTTGTTGGTTGCCGATTTGTCCTTTTGATGGTGTCCTTTGCCTTACAGAAACTTTGTAATTTTATGAGGTCCCATTTGTCAATTCTTGCTCTTAGAGCATACGCTATTGGTGTTCTGTTCAGAAACTTTCTCCCTGTACCGATGTCCTCAGGGGTCTTCCCCAGTTTCTTTTCTATTAGCTTCAGAGTATCTGGCTTTATGTGGAGGTCCTTGATCCATTTGGATTTGAGCTTAGTACAAGGAGAAAAGGATGGATCAATTCCCATTCTTCTGCATGCTGACCTCCAGTTGAACCAGCACCATTTGTTGAAAAGGCTATCTTTTTTCCATTGGATGTTTTCAGCCCCTTTGTCAAGGATCAAGTGGCCATAGGTGTGTGGGTTCATTTCTGGATCTTCAATCCTGTTCCATTGATCTGCCTGCCTGTCACTGTACCAATACCATGCAGTTTTTAACACTATTGCTCTGTAGTATTGCTTGAGGTCAGGGATACTGGTTCCCCCAGTGTAGCCGCCAGCAGCTACATGTAAACCGGGTTACCTGTTGAGAGAATTTTAGGGTCATAGGGAAGAGCGGCGAAAAGAACGTACGGCTAAGTCAATGTTCACTGATCAAAGCCGTAAACTTTAATGGCGCCGGACCTTTTAACAGTTCGGGCAAACCCTTCCCCCCAGACTCCAGGCTGAGTTCCGGTGGAAGTTGTCTAGCTTCTCTTGGAGGTCTTCGTCTTGACTGCTCCGGCAGCTGGGTGGGTCACCTGTTTAATTCAGGAATCCCTATACCAGGAAGAACAATGAACTTAACCTTTACTACGTGCACTCCACCCTAGGTGGAGCAGAATCCTGGCTAACTGGGAGAAGTTAACCTTGACCAAAGTCAAACTCTGACCAAGTGCAAGACTGCCCCAATATGGCTCTGTACATGTCCTCCCTTTTTTTATTAATTTGAACACGAGGAGGTAGAAAACAAGTGGATAAATATCCTTCATAAGAAGGCGGGCCTTAACCAGGAGGGGAAGCATTGACCGTAATTCCTCTTAAATATTGTATAACGTCTTTTTCAGAGGAGGGGTAATAGGCTCCCTTATTATTTTAAGGACAGCCTCTCGACGTTAACCCCTATGCAATTAGGTGTACTTCCTGGGGACTCAGAAGCAGAAATTCACCTCCCCATGCAGTGCTTTGCCTCGCACGTCTCGCTGGTACCCATGTTTGTTCAAAAACAAACACACATAGATCTGAGTTCTATGTGGCTCCCTCTTTGGAGATCCACTTGTGTAAGTTTTGAAGCCAGGGGGGTCTGCAAGTGTCTTTAACAGACATGTAATCTCTCCATCCAGGTGAGCCTGGGTGGAGACAGCCAGTCTGCTTAACAGACAAGGTCAAGAGTTAAAGGTGGAATAGGATTAACTTGTCCCAGAAGTATCCAATTCAGTTGTAAATTAACAACTTTAAGGACCCAAGGCTTGGCCTCTGAGGTGGGAGAGGTAGCCTTGTGAATCAAGAATTAAGCTGTTACTTCTCAGGAAAAGTGGAGACTATATGTTAAATTAACACAGCTGGCTGAAGATTGTTAGCCATCTTCAAAATTGGAATCTTCAATATTGGGATTATTTCTAGACTAGTCTATGGTTAAGTCAGCTGAACACAATAAGGAGAAGAGTCATTTTAACTCTTCTTTAGATTAATTTTTCCTAAGCTAGCATAACAGTCTCCATGTTCTGTCCCACAAAGTCTAAAAGCTTGAAGCTAGGCAATTTATCTAACCTGGGACATTTAACAATTGAGGTAAGTCAAGAACATATATCCAATATAGCTCTTATGTTACCATGGTCTGGGCATTCAGCAAGCACAGTCAGCATATCTTCTGCAGCATTCTGTGGAAAAAACAGAGGACATGCCTTCTCCCCCAATATTAAATCAGGATCATGGCATATGTTAATAAGTGAATTTCTTCATTTCACCTAGACATCAATATGTCTAATTACAAGATGTCATATACATTTAGCAAGGAGTTTCTTGGCATCCAAATTTTAAAATTTTCTTAAAAACATGCAAGCATAATATAAATGATATGTACAGGGACACGATTTCCCCTCTCTTCTTTCTTCCAAGAAGATATTGTTTTATTAATTTAAGTTGGAACACAAAGTATAAACCATAACATAGGCAATAACTATGTAATTATATAAAATATAGTTGCTTTTTCTGTTAGAGCAGTTGCAACTAGACAGCCTAAAAATGAATCATTAGTCACATGTACATATTTTTTTTTTAATCTTTTAAATTAGAAATATGAATATCATTTATCTGTAATAACTAAGTCCTCTAGGATTAACACCATTACGTGGTAGAGGTAGAAATTGAGGACATCAAGAACAAATCTTTATAATTTGATGTGCACAAAATATAAAATTATTTCAAATACCTAAAGGACAGTCATTTAGAGAATATATCCTTTGTTCTTAGAAATTTGAATCACATTTGTACAAACTGTAGAAATTAAGAATTAGCAGTATTAAAAATGGACCAATTTTAAGCAATTATAAACCATGAGCTATGTATATCTACTATTATTAAAAGCTTGACCTTTAACATCTTAAAAATAGCTGCTATAGCACCCAATTCAGGTATCTGTGTTGAAGCAGGGAGAAACTTAAAGGAATAAACATGTGATCTGATAGTACAAATTATCTTTTGGATAACAATTATTAATTTTGCCTAAAAATGCTTGCCATGTAATAGACCAACCATTAATAATAAATTTGATTGTTGCTTGAAGCAAGGAACAAACGTTTCCTACCTTGAAAACAGAGGTTTAAGACCTTCTGTGGCAAGCTTAAAATGAGGTAAATATAAGATAAAGCCAATTAATATATCCTAACAACTTTTGAAAGCCATTTACCTAAAAATTCTAAAAGTCTATAGGAGCAAGGGCCTGTAACAAACATTCTATGAACATTATACACTGAAAATTTTAAGATCTTAACTTCTAGTATTGAAACAGAGACAAAACACTTTTTCTCACAAGACATAAGGCTGTTAGCCATTCCTTGAGGCAAAACTTTCTAATGAAATTGTTTTGTTGTCTCTTTAAAGTTAGAAGCAAATGCTTTTATAATTATCAGAATGTAAAGTAAAAAACCAACCTTTTAAATTTACAATAATTTTGTAGGGAGTAGACAGGCCAAATGTTAATGCTTTTATAGCCTCCTTGACCTTTCATAGATTTGAACTGCATTTTAACCCACACCTGGATAAGTCAAAAACCTTTTTTTTTTTTTTTTTAAAGCCAAACACTCCCTAGGTGGGGCCTGTAAGGCAGAAACAATTTCTCAAAACTTCCTCACTAGCTTCCCCTGAGGCAGCTCTAAGCTTTGCATTAACTCAAATGTAAATTTTTTTATCTGCCCTAGGATCCACCTTGAGTCCTTGGCAAGGACTGGTATGAGATTCCTCAAATGTAAATATCTTCTAATCTGAGCCTTTTATCTAAGACCAGACCCAAACTATCTGTCCTGCAAGGACATTTTGAGGATTAAACAAAAGAAACCTGTAATTTCATGGTCAAAGGAACCTACTTGATATCAAATACATTTCTACAGAGATCTCCTTTTTAATCTTGGAGGGTTAAATTTTGCTCCTACCATTGTAGCCTATAAACTTGTGGAAAAGAGGCAATGGGCCTCTAAAACCCATAGCTGCATCACTCTCAAAATTATCTTAATTACAAAATGTTAACAATTACGAGCCTGCAAACTGAAAACTGTAGCCAATGACACACTGATTTTTATTGTAACTCAATGTTTTCTTGCAATATTAGAGCACAATTGTAATTTTGGAAGCAAATCTCAATTTTAAACAATCTATTTTCTTTAAAATTAATGGCAAACACATATTTACAGCACAAGGTTTGTATGCCAGTTCTTATGTTCAAGTGTATAACAGTGTAACTTATTAAAGAGACAATATTTTAAATCTTAATCTTCATTAAGTCTAATCTCCAGGCCAAGATTCACATGAAACACCATGCCAATTTAGGAGCGTCCCAAAGGCCTGTATTTCCTGGATTGCGTCATGCCACGTGGTGTTCAAAATGGCGACTACCCTAAACTACCAGCCTTAATCGTCATGCCACGTGTTCAAAATGGCGACTACCCTAAACTACCAGCCTTAACCATCATGCCACGTGTTCAAAATGGCGACTACCCTAAACTACCAGCTTTAACCTAACTTTTGTTAATAACATTATACCTTTTAAATCATGTGCAGTGACTTAAGCCAATACTCTATAGTCAAGACATGCAAAATATACCTTTAAATCCAATTATAAACAAGAACAAGGCATGAGTGGCGTTAGGCCACGTGTAGTTAGTTAAGATAGCTCTAACACTGAATCACCAGTTTTAAACTAACCTTTTCTTAATAACACTATACCTTTTACATAATAACCAATTAATTTATAACTCTTTAGTCAAGAAATGTAAAGCCTTATATCATTAAAACCAATTAGAAACAAGTATAAAGCGACTACATGAATTTCACAAGCCAAACCAAAGTCTTCCCAAATCTTGAGGTTTCTGGGCTTTAAGAGCGGCTTTTTCCCCAGCCACGTTTCTGTCTTGGGTGAGTGAGCTACGCTGCTGCAGCGTGGCTTTGAATCAATCCCCACACAAACTGTGGCTAGCTCAAGAGGTTACCAGCAGATGTAATCTTTACCAATTTTTTCTTTTTAACATGAAACAGTCATTCACACAAAGACACAGAGAGGACATAAACATACACATAGACAGACAGTCGGTCGGTGCACCGGGACAAACACGGAAAGATACACAGAAAGTTAAGCGTGCTTGTTAAGCAATTGCATCCATTTTCCTCTTTAAACAGCTCTTAGAAGCTGTGGACATATGCCTATTTTTAAAAACCCCTTTCTTTTCGCCGAAATCAGCTCTTACGAGCTTTGGGCAAATGCCTACCAAATTCCTTCCCCATATTTCCCTATCTTATCAACCCAAGCAGTCCTGCGCTGGGTCCACGCAGTATGCTTGAAAAACTGTATCCATTCCTGCACTCACAACCATAGACACGAATTCACTAGCGCTAGTTTTGCCCTCTATGTTGCTTACCGTGCGGACACCATTAATTTTCACCTTTTTCTGCGAAGCTTCGCTGGATAGGGCTACCTCAAGAAATTCTCTCGTGCCAGGTCGTCCCACGTTCAGGCGCCACTATGTAGCCGCCAGCAGCTACATGTAAACCGGGTTACCTGTTGAGAGAATTTTAGGGTCATAGGGAAGAGCGGCGAAAAGAACGTACGGCTAAGTCAATGTTCACTGATCAAAGCCGTAAACTTTAATGGCGCCGGACCTTTTAACAGTTCGGGCAAACCCTTCCCCCCAGACTCCAGGCTGAGTTCCGGTGGAAGTTGTCTAGCTTCTCTTGGAGGTCTTCGTCTTGACTGCTCCGGCAGCTGGGTGGGTCACCTGTTTAATTCAGGAATCCCTATACCAGGAAGAACAATGAACTTAACCTTTACTACGTGCACTCCACCCTAGGTGGAGCAGAATCCTGGCTAACTGGGAGAAGTTAACCTTGACCAAAGTCAAACTCTGACCAAGTGCAAGACTGCCCCAATATGGCTCTGTACACCCCAGAATTTCTTTTGTTGTTGAGAATAGTTTTAGCTATCCTGGGTTTTTTGTTATTCCAGATGAATTTGAGAATTGCTCTTTCTAACTCTGTGAAGAATTGAGTTGGGATTTTGATGGGTATTGCATTGAATCTGTATATTGCTTTTGGCAAAATGGCCATTTTAACTATATTGATCCTGCCGATCCATGAGCATGGGAGGTTTTCCCATTTTTTGAGGTCTTCTTCCATTTCCTTCTTCATAGTCTTGAAGTTCTTGTCATACAGATCTTTCACATGTTTGGTAAGAGTCACCCCAAGATACTTTATACTGTTTGTGGCTATTGTGAAGGGGGTCACTTCCCTAATTTTTTCTCAGCCTGTTTATCCTTTGAGTATAGGAAGGCCACTGATTTGCTTGAGTTGATTTTATAACCTGCCACTTTGCTGAAGTTGTTTATCAGCTGTAGGAGTTCTCTAGTGGAGTTTTTTGGGACACTTAGGTAGACTATCATGTCATCTGCAAATAATGATAGTTTGACTTCTTCCTTTCCAATTTGTATCCCTTTGACCTCGTTATGTTGTCGAATTGCCGAGCTAGTACCTCAAGTACAATATTGAAAAGATAAGGAGAAAGGAGGTAGCCCTGTCTAGTCCCTGATTTTAGTGGGATTGCTTCAAGTTTCTCTCCATTCAGTTTGATGCTGGCTACCGGTTTGCTGTATATTGCTTTTACTATATTTAGGTATGGGCCTTGAATTCCTGTTCATTCCAAGACTTTAAGCATGAAAGGATGCTGAATTTTGTCAAATGTTTTTTCAGCATCCAATGAAATGATCATGTGGTTTTTTTCTTTGAGTTTGTTTATGTAGTGGATTGCATTAATGGATTTCCGTATATTGAACCAACCCTGCATTCACGGGATAAAGCCTACTTGATCATGGTGGATGATCGTTTTGATGTGTTCTTGGACTCGGTTGGCAAGAATTTTATTGAGTATTTTTGCATCGATGTTCATAAGGGAGATTGGGCTGAAGTTTTCTTTCGTTGTTGGATCTTTGTGTGTTTTTGGTATCAGCGTAATTGTGGCTTCATAGAAGGAATTGGGTAGGGTTCCTTCTGTTTCTATTTTGTGGAATAGTTTGAAGAGTATTGGTGTTAGGTCTTCTTTGAAGGTCTGATAGAATTCTGCACTGAAACCATCTGGTCCTGTGCTTTTTTTGGTTGGAAGACTTTCTATGACCCCTTCTATTTCTGTAGGGGTTATGGGACTGTTTAGATGATCTATTTGGTCCTGATTTAATTTTGGTATTTGGTATCTGTCAAGGAAATTGTCCATTTCCTCCAGATTCTCCAGTTGTGTTGAGTATAGGCTTTTGTAGTAGGATCTGATGATTTTTTTGATTTCCTCAGTTTCTGTTGTAATATCTCCCTTTTCATTTCTTTTTTTTGTTTGTTTGTTTGGTTTGGTTTGGTTTTTTTCATTTATTTATTTTTGCTTTTACATTTTAATTTATTAACAATTTGTTATTAAGAGCTTGGCAAATAATAGATATTAAACATAGAAAGGAACCCAAGGTCTATGTATCACAGTGACATTCTACATATTCAGAGCAGCAACACTGAAGCTGTGGAGCCTCACCTGGGACCTTTTACTTACAATATCAAAGATATTCATATTCACTTATATAAAAACAAAAAATGCAAAGTGCACATCAAAGTCAAAACCAGAAAAACAACAACTTCATGTTCTCCGCATCATGACTCAAGTGTCTATTACCTACATTGTCCTTCCTCAACACTAATACTCTTTCTTTTTTCTTTTATTTTTTTATTTATTTATTTATTTATTTTTTATTTACATTGCAAATGATTTCCCCTTTTCTGGGTCCCCACTCCCCGTAAGTCCCATAAGCCCTCTTCCGTCCCCCTATTCTTCCATCTACCCCTTCCCACTTCCCTGTTCTGGAATTCCCCTATACTCTTGCACTGAGTCTTTCCAGAACCAGGGCCCACTCCTCCATTCTTTTTGGACATCATTTAATTTGTGCATTATGTCCTGGGTATTCAAAGTTTCTAGGCTAATATCCACTTATCAGTGAGTGCATACCATGATTGATCTTTTGAGACTGGGTTACCTCACTTAGTATGATGTTCTGCAGCTCCATCCATTTGTCTAAGAATTTCATGAATTCATTGTTTCTAATGTCTGAATAGTACTCCATTGTATAAATATACCACATTTTTTGTATCCATTCCTCCGTTGAAGGTGCTGGTTCAATTGGAGGTCAGCATGCAGAAGAATGCGCATCGATCCATTCTTATCTCCTTGTACCAAGCTCAACTCCAAATGGATCAAGGACCTCCACATAAAACCTGACACACTGAAACTAATTGAAAAAAAACTGGGGAAGACCCTGGAGGACATGGGCACAGGGGAAAAGTTCCTGAATAGAACACCAATAGCTTATGCTCTAAGATCAAGAATTGACAAATGAGACCTCATAAAACTACAAAGTTTCTGTAAGGCAAAGAACACCGTCAAAAAGACAAAACGTCAACCAACAGACTGGGAAAGAATCTTCACCAACCCTAAATCCGACAGAGGGCTAATATCTAATATATACAAAGAACTCAAGAAAGTAGAACCCAGAGATCCAAATAACCCCATTAAAAAGTGGGATACGGAGCTAAACAAAGAATTTTCACATGAAGAAATTCGGAGAGCTAAGAAACACCTTAAGAAATATTCAACATCATTAATCATTAGGGAAATGCAAATCAAAACAACCCTGAGATTTCACCTCACACCAGTCAGAATGGCTAAGGTCAAAATTTCAGGAGACAGCAGGTGTTGGCGAGGATGTGGAGAAAGAGGAACACTCCTCCACTGCTGGTGGGATTGCAAGATGGTGTAATCACTTTGGAAATCAGTCTGGCGGTTCCTCAGAAAACTGGGCATGTCACTTCCTGAGGACCCTGTTATACCACTACTGGGCATATATCCAGAGGATTCTTCAGCATGCAATAAGGACACATGCTCCACTATGTTCATAGCAGCCCTATTTCATTTCTAATTTTGTTAATTTGGATACTTTCTCTGTGCCTTTTGGTCAGCCTGGCTAAGGGTTTATCTATCTTGTTGATTTTCTCAAAGAACCAGCTCATGGATTTGTTGATTCTTTGTATGGTTCTCTTTGTTTCCACTTGATTGATTTCAGCCCTGAGTTTGATGATTTCCTGTCTTCTACTCCTCCTGGGTGAAATAGCTTCTTTTTGTTCCAGGGCTTTCAGGTGTGTCATTAAGCTGCTAGTATATGCTCTCTCCATTTTCTTTTTGGAGGCAATCAGTGCTATGAGTTTTCCTCTTAGCACTGCTTTCATTGTGTCCCAAAGATTCAGGTATGTTGTGCCTTCATTTTCATTAAATTCTAAAAAGTCTCTGATTTCTTTCTTTATTTCTTCTTTGGCCAAGGCGTCATTGAGTAGAGTATTGTTCAGCCTCCATGTGTATGTGGGCTTTCTGTTGTTTTTGTTGCTATTGAAAACCACTCTTACACCATAGTGATCTGATAGGAGGCATGGGATTGGTTCGATCTTCTTGTATTTGTTGAGGACTGTCTTGTGACCAATTATATGGTCGATTTTGGAGAAGGTACCATGAGGTACTGAGAAAAAGTTATATTCTTTTGCTTTAGGGTGAAATGTTCTATAAATATCAGTCAAATCCAATTGGTCCAAAGCTTTAATTAGTTTTACTGTGTCCCTATTTAGTTTCTGTTTTCCTGATCTGTCCATTGAGGAGAGTGGGGTGTTGATGTCCCCCACAATTATTGTGTTAGGTGCAATGTGTGCTTTGAGCTTTAGTAAAGTTTCTTTTACGAATGAAGGTGCCCTTGTATTTGGAGCATATATGTTCAGAATTGAAAGTTCTTCTTGGTGGATTTTTCCTTTGACCAGGAAGAAGTGTCCCTCAGTGTCTCTTTTGATGACTTTAGGTTGAAAGTCAATTTTATCTGATATTAGAATGGCTACTCCTGCTCGTTTCCTGTGACCATTGGCTTCTAAGATTGTCTTCCAGCCTTTTACTCTAAGGTAGTATTTTAAGGTAGTGTCAAAAAAAGATCTGGTGTGATCTTTGACACTGAGGTGTGTCTCCTGTATACAGCAAATTGTAGGGTCCTGTTTCCTTATCCAGTCTGTTAGTCTATGTCTTTTTATTGGGGAATTGAGACCATTGATGTTAAGAGATATTAGGGAATAGTGATTATTATTTCCTGTCATTTTTGATGTTCTTTTTATATTTGAGTGGTTATCTTCTTTTGGGTTTGATGAAGGAAGGTAACTATCTTGCTTTTTCCAGGGTGTAGTTTCCCTCCTTGTATTGGAGTTTTCCTCCTATTATTCTTTGCAGAGTTGGGTTTGTGGAAAGATATTGTGTAAATTTGGTTTTGTCATGGAATATCTTGGTTTCTCCATCTATGGTGAATGAGAGTTTTGCTGGGTATAGTAGTCTTGGCTGACATTTGTGTTCTCTTAGAGTCTGCATGAGATCTGCCCAGGATCTTCTAGCTTTCATGGTCTCTGGTGAGAAGTCTGGTGTGATTCTGATAGGTCTTCCTTTATATGTTACTTGGCCTTTCTCTCTTACTGCCTTTAATATTCTTTTTTTTTGTTTAGTGCTGGGTTGGCACCCCGATGGCCCCCCAAACAGCCCAGGGCCTGGGTGAAGGCCAACGCCCGTCGGGCTTAGACCCCTGTGATGTTGGCCTCGGGTTATGTTTGTGTACCTCAGTCTGTCCGATCTCTCTGGAGTCTGAAACCAAGATGGAGGCGAGTCTCTCATGACTGGTGGGAGGCAGAGTTCTGATGTGGTTTCTGTGTGGTGAAAGACACCGTAAATCCGCAGGTGTTTGCAGCCCGGCTGGCCAGCGAAGGTCAGTGGTCGTGGGCGCAGGGCCTAACTGGACCCTGTGTCGCCTTGGTTCCACTGCTGATGGCCCTTCGGCTGGACCAGCCCGCAAATCTTAATAAAAAACACAAATACTGCAGTTACTTTTCACATGACAGGACTACAAATGACAAACATGTCACACTTCTGTCATATCATGTCAGAAGTATGTGTCAGGCATACCGATTATTAATTGTTGATACAGCACTAATGAGTAGTGCTCATTCTTATTCTGGACTCAAGGAGTCCAGCTCCTGAAGACTGAGTATTTTAGATCCACCCATACTCATATCTGGTAAGATTTTGACAATAGAAGAATTGACAGAGTATTAGAATCTAGGAGGTCAGCACTATAGTATCTTCCCATGTCTTTCCTGTTTAGTCCATGACTTATTTTCCTAGCAGTATCTCCTACAGACAAGAGAGTAGATTTTGCAATGGTTCTAGTTCTCACTGGGCTCACACTATATAATTTAGTTTTCCTATGCTAACAATGTCTATTGTTTCATGTCTCTGGCTATCTCAAGGTTTTTTGGTATATTGTTAATCTTGTCCATAATTTTAAGTAAATTGTTTTATTGAAATTTCATATTATCTTTCTTCTGGACAATTTTACAGCATTTGGAGTACATCTTTAGCTCATTTCTTATCATTCTAATGTGAACAAAAACCACCAGAGCATGAGCACCTAAGAGAAGCCAAGCACTGGGATCTTTAAGGGCAGTGGCATATAAAGGATAATATATATGGATAGAAGAACACCAGATACAGTTTAAATGAAAAACTAAACTGGTATATGATCAGTTTTGAGAGCACAAAATGTAGGCTGATAAATATAAGCTTTCTTCTACACAAGAAGACACCATGACTAAACATGGTGAACCATGAAAAGAAATAATAAAGAACAAATTCAACAATGGTACACAGGTATAACTACATTCTTGTTTCAGCAAATGTTTGATATCCACACAGACCTTCATCATGAAAGAAGTACCTAAGGTGTATATGGTTACTAATACCTGTGACTCCAACACTTGAGAGACAGTAATGAAAGGTTCAAAAAGATTGACATCAGCCTAGGTTACATAGAAAGTTCAAGACTCAGCAGCTGCGGCAGCACTTTCTGGGAGCAGGCACACACTCCACCATCCTGGCCACCTGACAGAACCAATTAACAGTCATAGCCTGAGGGGAACTTTGCTCAGGCCTTAGCCTGCCAGGCTTTTGCCTAGACTCGGGGCCTCAGCAGCTAGGTTAGCCTTGTGTGCACCAACCGGGTTGGAAGATAGGCTGCCCAGCAGAGTGACCAGCACTCGGAAAAGGTCCCGCAACATAGACCATCAGCACTCACTGAAGGAGCAGACAGGCACTGCCTGGTTCACACGGACAACTTGGGGCACACGAACAACCTGCACACTAGGGCTGCAAGGGCAACCAAGAGGTGGGCAGCGCATTAGCAACCTGTAACAGGGGAAACCCAGCCATCCAGTGTTGCAGAAATAGCCCTATAGCCTCACAGGAGGCACAAATACCAGCCAGAGACAAGACCAACTAACGCCAGAAATAACAAGATGGCAAAAGGCAAGCACAGGAACCCTACTAACAGAAATCTAGGCAATATGGCAGTGTCTGAACCAAACTATCCAACATCAGCAAGTCATGATTACACAAACACACCAGATAAACAAGATGTGGGTTTAAAATCACTGTTCATGATGCTGCTAGAAGAACACAAAAAGGACATAAATGAATCTCTTAAAGAAATACAGGGGAACATGAATAAGCTAGAAACCCGTATAATGGAAACACAAAAATCACTTAAAGAAATGCGGGAGAATAACGCTCAAGAGATAGAAACCAATAAAGAAGAAACACACACACACAAAAAAAAAAACTTAAAGAAATGCAGGAGAAAGTGAGTCAAACAGCAGAAGTCATGAAAGAGGAAACACAAAAATCTCTTAAAGAATTACAGGAAAACACAAACAAGCAAGTGAAGGAGCTAAGCAAAACCATCCAGGATCTAAAATCAGAAGTAGAAACAACTAAGAAATCACAAAGGGAGACAATTTGGAGATAGAAAACCTTGAGAAGAAATCAGGGGCCATAGATGCAACTATCAACAACAGAATACAAGAGATGGAAGAATTTCAGATGCCGAAGTTATCATAGAAACCATTGACTCAACAGTCAAAGAAAATGCAAAATGCAAAAAACTTGTATCCCAGAACATCCAAGAAATCCAGGATACAATGAGAAGACCAAACCTAAGGATTATAGGTATAGATGAGAGTGAAGATTTACAACAGAAAGGGCCAGCAAATATCTTCAACAAAATTAAGGAAGAAAACTTTCACAACTTATAGAGAGAAATGCCCATGAATATACAAGAAGCCTACAGAACTCCAAACAGACTGGACCTGTGCAGAAATACCTCTTGTCACATAATAATCAAAACCCCAAATGTACTAAACAAAGAAAGAATATTAAAGGCAGCAAGAGAAAAAGGCCAAGTAACATATAAAGGAAGACCTATCAGAATCAGACCAGACTTCTCACCAGAGACCATGAAAGCTAGAAGATCTTGGGCAGATCTCATGTAGACTCTAAGAGAACACAAATGCCAGCTGAGACTACTATACCCAGCAAAACTCTCAATCACAATAGATGGAGAAACCAAGATATTCCATGACAAAACCAAATTTACACAATATCTTTCTATAAACCCAGCTCTGCGAAGAATTATAGGAGGAAAACTCCAATACAAGGAGGGAAACGACACCCAGGAAAAAGCAAGATAGTTACCTCCTTTCATCAAACCCAAAAGAAGATAACCACTCAAATATAAAAATAACATCGAAAATGACAGGAACTAATAATGACTATTCCTTAATATCTCTTAACATCAATGGACTCAACTCCTCAATAAAAAGATAGAAATTAACAGACTGGATAAGGAAACAGGAACCTACATTTTGCTGCATACAGGAAACACACCTCAATGTCAAAGACAAAAACTACCTTAGTGTAAAAGGCTGGAAGACAATTTTACAAGCCAATGGTCTCAGGAAACGAGCCGGAGTAGCCAGTCTAATATCAGATAAAATTGACTTTCAACCTAAAGTTGTCAAAAGAGATACATAAGGACACTTCTTGCTGGTCAAAGGAAAAATCCACCAAGAAGAACTTTCAATTCTGAACATCTATGTGCCAAAGGCAAGGGCACCCTCATTCGTAAAAGAAACTTTACTAAAGCTCAAAGCACACATTTCACCTAACACAATAATGTGGGTGACTTCAACCCTCCACTCTCCTCAATGGACTGATCAGGAAAACAGAAACTAAACAGGGACACAATAAAACTAATTGTAAAACAAAAGAATATACCTTTTTCTCAGCACCTCATGTTACCTTCTCCAAAATTGACCATATAATTGGTCACAAGACAGACCTCAACAAATATAAAAAGATCAAATTAATCCCATGCCTCCTGTCAGATCACTACAGAGTAAGAGTGGTCTTCAATCGCAACAACAACAACAGAAGCCCACATACACATGGAGGCTGAACAATACTCTACTCAATGACACCTTGGCCAAAGAAGAAATAAAGAAAGAAATTAGAGACTTTTTAGAATTTAATGAAAATGAAGGCAAATCATACCCAAATCTTTGGGACACAATGAAAGCAGTGCTAAGAGGAAAACTCATAGCCCTGAGTGCCTCCAAAAAGAAAATAGAGAGTGCATACACTAGCAGCTTAAGGATACACCTCAAAGCCCTAGAACAAAAAGAAGCCAATTCACCCAGGAGGAATAGAAGACAGTAAATCATCAAACTCAGGGCTGAAATCAGTCAAGTGGAAAGAAAGAGAACCATACAAAGAATTAACGAATCCAGGAGCTGTTTTTTTGAGAAAATCAAGATAGATAGACCCTTAGCCAGACTGGCCAAAGGGCAGGGAGAAAGTATCCAAATTAACAAAATTAGAAATGAAAAGGGGATATAACAACAGAAACTGAGGAAATCAAAAAATCATCAGATCCTACAACAAAAGCCTATACTCAACACAATTGGAGAATCGGGAGGAAATGGACAATTTCCTAGACAGATACCAAATACCAAAATTAAATCAGGACCAAATAGGTCATTTAAACTGTCCCATAACCCCTAAAGAAATAGATGGGGTCATAGAAAGCCTTCCAACCAAAAAAAGCCCAGGACCAGATGGTTTCAGTGCAGAATTCTATCAGACCTTCAAAGAAGACCTAACACCAATACATTTCAAACTATTCCACAAAATAGAAACAGAAGGAACACTACCCTATTCCTTCTATGAAGGCACAATTATGCTGATACCAAAACCACATAAAGATCCAATAAAGAAAGAGAACTTCAGCCCAATTTCCCTTATGAACAGCTATGCAAAAATACTCAATAAAATTCTTGCCACCGGAATCCAAGCACAAATAAAAAAGGATCATCCACCATGATCAAGTAGGCTTTATTCCAGGGATGCAGGGTTGGTTCAATATATGGAAATCCATCAAAGCAATCCACTACATAAACAAACTCAAAGAAAAAAATCACATGGTCATTTCATTGGATGCTGAAAAAGCATTTGACAAAATTCAGCATCCTTTCAAGTCTTTGAAGTAACAGGATTTCAAGGCCCATACCTAAACATAGTAAAAGCAATATACAGCAAACCAGTAGCAAGCATCAAACTAAATGGAGAGAAACTTGAAGCAATCCCACTAAAATCAGGGATGAGACGACAGGGCTGCCCCCTTTCTCCTAATCTTTTCAATATTGTACTTGAGGTACTAGCTCAGTCAATTAGACAACATAAGGAGGTCAAAGGGCTACAAATTGGAAAGGACGAAATCAAACTATCATTATTTGCAGATGATATGATAGTCTACTAAGTGACCCAAAAAAACTCCACTAGTGAACTCCTACAGCTGATAAACAACTTCACCAATGTGACTGGTTATAAAATCAACTCAAGCAAATCAGTGGCCTTCCTATACTCAAAGGATAAGCAGGCTGAAAAAGAAATTAGGGAAATGACACCCTTCACAATAGCCACAAACAGTATAAAGTACCTTGGGATGACTCTTACCAAACATGTGAAAGATCTGTATGACAAGAACTTCAAGACTATGAAGAAGGAAATGGAAGAAGACCTCAAAAAATAGAAAAGCCTCCCATGCTCATGGATCGGTAGAATCAATATAGTTAAAATGGCCATTTTGTCAAAAGCAATATACAAATTCAACACAATACCCATCAAAATCCCAACTCAATTCTTCATAAAGTTAGAAAGAGCAATTCTCAAATTCATCTGGAAAAACAAAAAACCCAGGATAGCTAAAACTATTCTCAACAACAAAAGAAATTCTGGGGGAATCAGTATCCCTGACCTCAAGCAATACTACAGAGCAATAGTGTTAAAAACTGCATGGTATTGGTACAGTGACAGGCAGGCAGATCAATGGAACAGGATTGAAGATCCAGAAATGAACCCACACACCTATGGCCACTTGATCCTTGACAAAGGGGCTGAAAACATCCAATGGAAAAAAGATAGCCTTTTCAACAAATGGTGCTGGTTCAACTGGAGATCAGCATGCAGAAGAATGCAAATTGATCCATCCTTGTGTACTTGTACTAAGCTCAACTCCAAATGTATCAAGGACCTCCACATAAAGCCAGACACTCTGAAGCTAATAGAAAAGAAACTGGGGAAGACCCTTGAGGACATCAGTACAGGGGGAAAGTTCCTGAACAGAACACCAATAGTGTATGCTCTAAGATCAAGAATTGACAAATGGGACCTCATAAAATTACAAAGTTTCTGTAAAGCAAAGGACACCATCAAAAAGACAAATCGGCAACCAACAAATTGGGAAAAGATCTTCACCAACCCTACATCAGATAGAGGGGTAATATCCAATATATACAAAGAACTCAACAAGTTAGACCCCAGAAAACCAAATAACCCTATTAAAAAATGGGATACAGAGTTAAACCAATAATTGTCACCTGAAGAACTTTGGATGGCAGAGAAACATCTTAAAAAATGCTCAACTTCATTAGTCATCAGGGAAATGCAAATCAAAACAACCCTGAAATTTCACTTTACACCAGTCAGAATGGCTAAGATTAAAAACACAGGAGACAGTGGATGTTGGTGAGGATGTGGAGAAAGAGGAACACTCCTCCACTGCTGGTGGGATTGCAAATTGGTACAACCACTCTGGAAATCAGTCTGGTGGTTCCTCAGAAAACTGGACATGTCACTTCCAAAAGATCCTGCTATACCACTCCTGGGTATATACCCAGAGGATTCCCCAGCATGTAATAAGGGTACATGCTCCACTATGTTCATAGCAGCCCTATTTATAATAGCCAGATGCTGGAAAGAACCCAGGTATCCCTCAACAGAAGAATGGATGCAAAAAATGTGGTATATATACACAATGGAGTACTATTCCACCATTAGAAACAATGAATTCATGAAATTCTTAGGCAAATGGGTCGAGCTAGAGAACATCATACTAAGTGATGTAACCCAGTCTTAAAAGATCAGTCATGGTATGCACTCACTAATAAGTGGATATTAGCCTGGAAAACTGGAATACCCAAAACATAATCCACACATCAAATGAGGTACAAGAAGAACAGAGGAGTGGCCCCTGGTTCTGGAAAGACTCAGTGTAGCAGTATAAGGCAAAACCAGAACAGGGAAGTGGGAAGGGGTGGGTGGGAGAGCAGGGAGAGGGAAGGGGCTTTATGTGACTTTCGGGGAGTGGGGGACCAGAAAAGGGAAAATCATTTGAAATGTAAATAAAAAATATATCGTATGAAATAAAAAAAAATGTTCAAGACTATGTTAGGCTATATCATGAGTATATTTCAAATAAAAATAAAAATTATATATGTGTGCATATGTATTCATGGAGTTAAAATAGTACCAAAATACAAATTTTGTAGTATATTTGCCTGATATATTCATACACACACATAACACACACACACACACATATTTCTGCTGAGAATTGTGTGGTTAGGATATTCGCAAATTAGTTGAGCTTCATTTACTTAGAAATAAAAAGATAAATGAATGTGATTCTGAGTTGAAAGAGAAATTATTTTTAAATTATCATAAAATATATTTGTAGTTATATAGTAATCATCTTGTGCTATACATTGTTCAGGTTTTGTATACAATTATGTAGACACACAAACTGTAAGTTTATAAAATACATTTGTACTGTATATATTTCTTTAGCACACAGCATTGCTATGAGTTTATTAAGATTATTAGCCATTTCTTGATTGGTATATTTAAGCACAATGACATTGAAACAAGTAGCCCCAAAACACATTGAAGAAGAAAGGTAGATAATTTAGAACAAATTTGCTACAATGTTGTCTGTTTGTCTGACTGTTTGTCTGTCTGTTTATCTATGTACCTATATATTACTTTGCCAGATACAATACGGGATTCAAGAGTCTTAAAACTCATCTCTTCATTCATTCATTTCAAGTACTAAAGTTTATAGATCTAGCTATGAGTTCAAGCTTTGTGTTTGTCATAGTCTACAGATATCAATTCTGCTTCTCATTGTTTTAACTCCTCAATCCGGTGAGGTCTTCCTTGCTGGCAGTGTTTTGAAGTATGTCAACAAAATTGTCCCAAGATGTTTACAGAAGACGTGAAATTTATCTGTGTTTTTTCACCTTCATTACTTAACTTGTTCTTCATCTGAAGTCACAGCATCCTCTGTTTATGAAACATGCTAAAGAGAAAAGCTGAAAACATTTTCCTATCTAGCCCTTTGCTTAGGAAAAATAGTTTTAAACTTCATACCCATGGCCAAGTTATGTATGGAGCCATGGAGCCATTTTATATATATAGAACCTTGGAACACCTTAGACTAGTTGGTTACTGCAAACTAAAATTTGCTACACATCTGGTTATTTGTTTTCTGATTTTCAATTTAGACTCTTCTTAGGTGTCATTGCAGGAGTACACAGATATGCCATTCGAATTTCTTGTATGTGTTTTGAATATCCTCTTAGAAAAGTTGTCTATGTGCCTGGCAAGAGCAAAAAATGGGGTGGGGGAAAGTAAGGAAAGATAAGAGGGAAGAAGATGAACTGCTTGGTAGCTGTTTCATCTCAATGACATTTCTTTGCAGAAAGATAAGACTTTTAAAGTGTGGCTCCTGGGAAATGCTAAGCATATGGGAAGAAATGCCTATGAATTCTCTCTAACTGACAGTTACTTAGAAAGATCTGAACTTGCTTTTTTAAATCTCAACTTTGCACACAGTTGCATAAACGGTAAAACCTTGGAACACCAGTAAATAATACAATCATGCCATATGAAATAAAGAAATAATTTCAATCTTTACATTTTCATAGTGTTTTCTTTCTTGGAAAATAGAGGGAGGCCTTGCTTTCACACAATTGAAAGAAACATGTACAGCACAAGATGAACATTATATATGTGCTAAAATATTTTATTATAATTTTAAAACCATTTCTCTTTTAAGTCAGAATCACTTTCAATTATCCCTTTTATCCTAAGTAAATGAAGCTTTGGCTGCTGTATAATAATCCTACCCTAGTGGTTCTTAGCATCAATTTTGTTTGTTTCCATTAAGTAATAGACCCCTTTATGTGTCAGAATTTTAGGCCACCAGTCACATTGGTTGTCAAATTGCTTGCTTTTTTGTTTGTTTGTTGCCTATTTTCCTCTTTCCTGGCAAAATGCCTGCCCTTATCAAACAAACACTTTCTGTTGAACTAGGAGTATCTTAACTACCAGGAACTTTAATGACAATCATTATAGTAATTCATTCCTTCTTAAGTGACGAAATTAATGAGAAGTGTGCTCAATATCAGGGGGTCCAAGAGTAGAGGACAAAAATGAAGCAAATTAAATTTATGATAATCGGGTCACAAAAAGATTTCTTGCACACACACACCACACACACATATATATGTATATATATATATGTATATATATATATATATATATATATATATATATATTTAAAAAACATGATTACTTCTCCCACTGTATCTTTTTGTGTGAATTCAATGACTTAACCACAGATACAGAAATCTTAATCTTCCACTCCACTCCTATTTTATAAATTCCTTGAAATGAAAAAGAGAAATTGTTCAGCTTTTAATGCCATATATTCTCCTAACTGAACCTCAGACATGGTGTTGAGGTTCAAAAGACCCATCATTTGATAAAGGTCTCTCTTGGAAGCCTTCGTCAATGCTCAACAGCATGAGTCAGGCTGCCTCCTGTTCACTTTACATTCCGCTCATATTTAAGTAATCTGTTACCAAAGGGGATCACATTTTAGTTTGACATTAAAATGCCTTGTTTAAATGTATATTATTTGGTATTATTTCCCTGTTAATATCTTAATTTCCTGTTTTGCAAATTAGGGACGTTAGTAGTGATTACCTTAGAGAACTTAGATAAAACTCAGCTATTTCAAGACTTTTTAAGAAGTGCTTTATACATAGTAAGTACTTCTTGAATAGATAATTAAAATAAACATTTCAACATGTAATGTTTTCTGTTGATTTTCCAAGTGATGAGCTCTGTAATCATCTAGGAAATAAGGCTCTGGTTATATCTACAAAGAACTATCTTGATTAGATTAGCCACTAGTCAGGCCCCGGGAAAGACTTTCTAGGTCAGGTATATTGAGGCAGAAAGACACAGTCTAAAAGTGGCTGGCACCATTTCCTTGACCTTGGGTTCCGTCCTGCTTAAAAAGGGGGGAGATAACCAAATAAGAGCATTCCTTATTCAGTTTTTTCCTACTGGGAGTATAGCATGACCAGCTGAATCAAGCTCCTTTTGTTAGGATATCTCTTCACTGGCGGACTGTACTCTGAAAGTATACACCAAAATAAACCCTTTCTTTCTTACATTGTTTTTGTCAAGGTATTTATCACCGCAAAAGAAAATCTATCTAAGTACTTGTACTGTTTCGATTCCTTGGCTGTTTATACTCACCAACGCTTGCCTATGAGAAGGACTGTAGCTGATATTTCATGCTTGTGTCCATGCTGGCAAAGCATGGGGCACACAGTAGGTGACTTGGGACTGCTTCTTAAATTGACGCATAAAGAAAAGCAATGAAAGGAGGGGAATGAGGGAATGAAAGTATGAAGGGAAAGATAGTTCTCATAATTTATGTAACTTTTATTCTCGTGTTATGAAAGAGAATTCAATGACATAAAATTAATCTGACTACCTGTTCCAACCAGTGTCCAAGAGTCAAAATCTATGTGGAGCCTCTTGGAGCCAACTACTGATGAGGTCCACCATGTATGGCACAAGTGATCATTTCAGCTGGATAGCGCCATTGTAGCACAATGAAGTCTATATTAGGGTTGTGCAAAGTCTACAGGCATAGTGATCTGACTGAGGCCTCTGACAACATCTCCACTGTGTGGCTCACAGAGCCAGGCTGGATGCTCAGAGGACCCAATTATACTGAAGATACTTGTCTTCCACAGAGCATAGATCCCCTGTTCCTACTCTGGCTGAGTTAAAAATGGTCATATTCATGAGGCCCACACAACATTGCTTGTCCGGGAGTCTGAGCACTCATTCCACACCTGGATGTTTGATTATTCTATTTATAATCTCTTAGATGCTTTATGTTAGAAACTCCACAATCAGCCAGACAAGTAGTTAAACGGGCCAGTTTTCTAAAACATCAAAATAATGAGAATTGCTTGAACCTGGGAAATGATGACAATGAGTCATCTAGCCTCTTGATGTTGTTCAAACTGTTTAGAAAACACTTAAGTGAGATATGGAGTTGTAGTCTTATTTAGAGAAGCAGGGAATTCCACGTAAATTCTTTCACTTAAATTAGAAAGGCTCAGGCACAGCTGACAGTACTCAAACTGATAGCTGTTTTATGCAAAAAATGACTGTTTTTGCACAAATGAAAATAATGGCATTATTATTATTATTATTAATGTTATTCGTTTACTTTACATCTGGATCATAGCTTTCCCTCCCTCCAATCCTCCCAATTCCTCCAGCTCTCCTAGCAATGATCAGATCTTTAAAGGGGCAGCTGTAGGGCAGGGGCAGTTGTAGGGCAGGGGCAACTATAGGGCAGGGGCAGTTGTAGGGCAGGGGCAGTTGTAGGGCAGGGGCAGTTGTAGGGCAAGGGCAGTTGTAGGGCAGGGGCAGTTGTAGAGCATCAGCAGTTATTCACACTCTACTCTTCTGAATTCATTCTTGCCCCCACCCTGGGCAAGCCCTACTTAGTTTCAATCTCAGGTACGAGTTGCCTCTCAGTTCTCATCCTCTGTGTCAGTCCAAGGTCTTCTTTTTACCCCTGTTCGTTCATCCATGTCTGTTCTTCAGTGCACTTAAAGCTGAATTCAGTTTGTAATTGGAACATTTTTATATGCTTTCCTTCTTGCTTTAAGGACTCTTGTTCATAAAATGAACACCTGAAATACTTTAAAAAAAAAAGTCAATTCCTAGAACTCATATCAAATTTTAGAATCATAATATCATGAGTTTGGCTTTAGATACTTTTTAATTGAAATTAAAGTGGAAGAAGCATTTTTTTATTCGATAAATTTTTTATTTACATTTGAAATGATTTCCCCTTTTCTAGACCCCCACGCCCCGAAAGTCCCATCAGCCCCCTTCCCTCCCCCTGTTCTCCCACCCAACCCTTCCAACTTCCCTGTTCTGGTTTTGCCCTATACTGCTTCACTGAGTCTTTCCAGAACAAGGGGCCACTCCTCCGCTGGAAGAAGCATTTTTATTAGATGGTCTCTGTGAGGGTAGAAATCTTGCTGACTCTGTTGTGTTATTCCAGTGATAGATACAGCATAGCATGGTACATAACAAGCCAAGGAGGGATAAATAGGTTTCAGGTGAGTACAAAGAAACAAAAAATATCAAAGCCAATTATGTCTGTGGAAAACTGGAAGACAGCCAATTTAAGTGTGGCATGACTTCACATACATTTAGACGTGAACACTAAGCCTTAAAGACTCCTTTCCTTATATATAAAAGAACCAAAAACCTTGGCATGGCAAACTCCACACTTAAGAATGAGAAATTGATAGGAAAACTGATTTTGTAAGCCTGTCCACCTAACTATGGCACTCTCTGCTTCATGACTCTGTTTGACTCTTTTGAGTTCTTGTTGCTTCATCTACAACATAGTAGTAGCATAATAATAGCATATGAAGATGTGCGCAGAGACATGCATTTAAATATAAGTGGTAGGATTTGCAACATTCTTAGAATGAAGATGCCAGCTCTGAGTGAAAGAACTTCTCTCCAAATTTTCAGTTCATGCCCACTGTTTTAAAGACAATCTGGGACATTCTGACAAGCACACAGCACACCTAGACATACCTGGTACTGGTAGTCATCAGTCTGTATAAAGTATAAGGAAGTTTTTAGTTCTTAATTGTAATGAAAAAGAAAAGAACAAGTGCATTGTATTTTTTAAGTGTTTAATTACAATATAATTACATGATTACTCCCTTTCCCTTTCCTCTCTCCAAACCCACTTATGTCAGCCTGATCTCATCCACTCATATTGATGGTCTCTTATTACTGTAACTCACACACAAACAATCTGTATAATACATATATATATATATAATGTGTGTGCGTGCATGTGCGTGTGTGTGGTAGGCTTGACCCAGTATTAATGGGGCTGCTTGCCCCCTCCTCTCTCTTGCCTCTTTCTTTCTTGTTCCCTCTTTCTACCCCATTCCCTTCCCCCGCTCCATGTGATTATGGTCAGCCTCTCCTTCTCTACCCTCTCCCCCTCTCTCTCTTCCTTTTCCCTGTCTTTATTACTGTCTTAACTCCCCTCCACTCCCCATGGCCTAAATCAACTCTATTCTATATTCTACCATAGTGTGGCTGGTTCCTCAGGGGAAAGGGACGTCATGGCATGGCCCAGCTGAGGCTCCGCCTCTCCCATACCTCACCACACCCCCATAGAACATATCTTATATATCTTTATCTTTTTATAAACACACCATCTACCTAACTAAATAATGTGATAATCACCTAGGACTAATTCCCCCTTTCTCAGGGGGTATTAGTTCCCTGTGTTCTCTGCCTATTGTTGGATCCCTACTAGATTTTTTCCTCACATGTTATCATGTCCATTGTTATTTTCTCGATCATTTACCATCTATGACTAGCAATGACTTAAAAGTAACTGATGTATAAGAGATTTCATTTGGAAACTAAAACTGATTCAACACAGAGAGCATTTTGCGTGATATGATTAACTGTTAGCTAATTCTTGATGATATAGTGTTTTGAACCAAAGGAGAATTCATCCAAAGAAGAGGGAGAGAGGAAGAGGAAGAAGAGAAAGAGGAAGAGGAAGATGAAGAGGAAGAGGAGGGGGGAAGGAGTTAATGTGCAATTTCAGGACTGCAGACCTGGCGATTGTATCTACGTTTAATTGTTGTCAGAACACAAATTCTACCCAGAGCCCTGGAAAAGAAATGGAGAAGAAAAGAACCACCTCCATTACTTAGTGTAGGGGAGAATATGTTCTAATTGGTTTATAGCTTTTATTAGGTTTGGGGCTGGGAAGTGGGGGGCGGGGAGGGGCTGGTTGAAACTTGGAAGTCAGTAAAGGCTATGGAAGCTCCCTTTTTCCAGCTGTGCTAACAAACTGCTGTGGAACAGATGGGAAGCTGGCTAAAGCACTGGGAGCTGCACACTCCCTTTACCAGTTGACACTGGTGAATCCATAAGAAAGTTAACCCTTTGCAACCTGCCCAGGAACATCTGGGGTTTGTTATGCTCTCTTGCTCTTCCACTTCAACTGCCGACAAGAAACTCTCTTTACAATAGCCCTTGCCATTTCTCTGTAAGGGACTTTCAATATCACTTTTGATAGAGATTAATGACAATAATTATAGAATTAAAAACTGAGCATTTTTTTATTTTTAAGATTTCACACATGAATACAATGGAAAGTGAACATACCTGGAGAATTCTCCCTCCCAACACGACCCTCTCTCAAAGTTAGGTCTTTTGGTTATTGTTTTGCTTTTTAATAAATCATGAAAGCTAGTTAGTGTTACAAATCCATCCACTGGAGCTTGGGAACTGTATTGGTGGCTTCAACCTCAAAATAAAATAAAATAAAATAAAAATAAAATAAAATAATAAAAAACAAAAACAAAAAAATAATAAATAAATAAGGCATGATTCTTTTCAGCTCCCTCAGTAACTGCCTGTATCTTATATGGGGTGTTGCCTAGAGACGACCTAACACATCTAGACCACTATTTTAGCTGATTTTTCTTGTGTAGGTTCTGTGCAGGTGACCATATCTTCTGTGTGTTTGCGTATGTTAGCCAGGCCATGCCCATTAGGTAGCAGTTCACATCACAGCCCCCCATCCTTTGGCCCTTACATTCTTCTTGCCTCCTTTTCTGTGATGGTCCCTGAGGCCTCTTGACAGTGGCATTAATATTATTGTCCCATTTAGGGATAACCAGATGTCTCTTATTCTTAGCATTTTGAGGATACGTTCAGCTTTCTGTTGACTGCTGTCTACTGCAAAAAAGAAGCTTCTTTGTCCAAGGCTGAGAGAAGAGCAGGTATATGAGCATAAGCATACATCCTTAGAATGCAATTTGAATTTTTTTTTTTGCTGTTCTTAAATCTTTTATTTGAATTCCTAGCAGTTATTTTCTTTTTTTTTTAATTTTTTAAATTTATTTTCTACATTCTTTTTTACATTCTAAAAGCTTTCCCCTTTCCCAGTTCCCTCCCCCCTTATGTCCCATAAGTCCTCTTCTCTCCATCCATTCTCCTATCTTTCCCCCTCCCTTTTCTCTGTCCTGGTACTCCCCTACAATGCTGGATCAAGCCTTTCCAGGATTAGGGCCCTCTTCTTCCTTCTTCATGGGAATCATTTGATATGCTAATTGTATCTTCAGTATTCAGAGGTTCAGGGCTAATTAATATCCACTTATCAATGATATGCAATTTGAATTTTACATGATCTCTTAGCCAAACAAGGATCTACATTAGGGCCTATGACTTCCCCAGCCACTGGCTCTTGAGCATGATTACAGTAACAGGCGTGAAGTTTTCTTCAGTGGAACAGGGCTCAAATCCATTCAGAAAGTAGCTAAGCACCTCCCAGTCCTACCTCTGCATGAGGATGATCCATAGAAAGTATAAATACAAGACTGTGGATGGATTCATCCTCAATCTTCAGACATATTGTCTTTAGTTCTGTCATTTGTCACTCTTAAACACAATATTGAGGACAGATGCATGCTTCATGCAGTATGATTTCTTATTTATGTAAGAATCTTGAAGTCTATGACATGCTTTACAAGTCGAATCTCTTATTGGAGACTTTTAACCTAGTTGGCCAAATGATTACATGGAATTGTAGCCATGTTTAACTTCAGTCATTTATACCCCTCTTCCCCCTCCTAATCTTAAAATTCTATGGGTGCTGTGTTGTAATCAAATAGAGTCAGCTCTCTCTTGCTGTGGGGCACACTGGCTTCCCCCTTCTTAGCAAAGAAAGCAGAGAGATTGTTTTCAGTGAATGGGGGAGCCGTGGGTGGGGAGAATGTGCAGGGGATAGCAATTCTATGCCCTTGCTCAGCTGTAAAGAGCTGGAACTCAACCAAGAAGGAAACATACTGGCATTCCAGACTCAACCCAGAGGTCTTTTGTGGGCAGCAAGGTATGCTTCCATTTACGTAGTAGGGACACTCTTTGTTTGTACAGTACTCAAAACTTCAGCAGAGAAACACACTCCATTTGGGGACCAACATTAACATCAGCGGTATTAACGTGATTTTGAGTAAAAGCAGAAGCTCAGAAAGTTATAATCATGCTTAAGCTATGGCTAGAGAAATGTCTTTTGATTCCCTGTAGTTACCCAGCTATAAATATATCCAAGTGGTCTACAAATCACTGGCTCCCAGACAGCAGTCTGATAAGGCATTGGAATCATGGGGGAAATAATGCCAATGTCACCTAATTTTACCTTGCTCTGCCACTTATTAATTTTTCTGGTCACTATACAAAGTTAATATGATATCATAATTGCAGAATTCTGAAGTTGAAAGTTTGAGGAACTTAGAGATCTCCAAACAGGAATAATCAGGCACAGGATTAAAACAAAGCTGTATCAGAAAATGAATAATCAGGTACAGGATTAGAACATAGTTGTATATCACTAAAAAGTTTATAATATTAATTTTTCATCTTTACTTCCAAAATTATTAAAGACCTTATAATTTAATAATTTTTGGATTATTTTATTAATTATGATATATGTCATATCCAAAATTTACATCAATTCAAATAGCTAGTTTTTCTTTTTTTCATTATAATTATTTATTTATTTATATCCCAAATGCTGCCCCCTCCCTGCCCTCCCTCATAGGGACTCTCCTCCCACTCCTCTCTCTCTTCTCATCTGAAGGAGTCCCACCCCAGGTATCCCCACACCCTGGCAGATTATGTCTCTGCCAGATTAGGAGCATCCTCATTTTTAGCCTTGTTAAGCCTCATTAAGGCTAAACCAAGGAAGGTCTGTTGGGGAATGGATAAAGCAGTCAGGCTACATTTAAAGGGAGAGCCTCTATTTCAGTTGTCGGGTGGGCCATTTGGAGATTAAGCTCTATGCCCACTATAAATGTGCCAGGGGCCTTGTTCCAGCCAATGTATGTTCTTTGGTTGGTGTCTCAGTCTCTGAGAACTCAGAGGGGTCCATCAGCTGACTCTGATGACCCTGCTATGGGATTCCCATTCCCTTCAGGGCTTTCAATCCTTCCTAGACCCTTCCATAAGAGTTCCCAACCTTTGTCTAACATTTGGCTGTGGGTATCTGTGCTTGCTTGAGTCAGCTGCTGAGTAGAGCTTTTGAAAGGACAATAATGCCAGACTCCTACAGAGTACCAATAATAATGTTGGAGATTCATGTTCATGGCATGGGTTTCAAGTTGGGCCAGTTATTGGTTGGCCATTCCTTCAGTCTCTACTCCAACTTTATTCCTGCATTTATTTTAGGCAGAACAGATTTTGGATCAAATGTTTTTGGGGGTGGGTTGATGTCCTTATTCCTCCACTGGGAGTCCTGCCTGGCTATAGAGGTGGCCTCTTCTGGTACCACTTCCCCAATGTTACACTCAGTTAAGGTCACCCAAATTGATTCCTGTGAGTCTCAGCAGTCTGAGGTCTCTGGGACTTCATAAAGATCCCCCAACCCACCCCAGAGCAGCTGCAGATTTCTACTCCTTTTCCTGACCCTCTGGGTCTCTCTCCTTTCTCTCTGCATATCAGCCTATCTCCCCATTCACTTTCCCCATCTCTCTCTCACCCAGTTTCCTCCTTCTGCTTTCTATGACTATTTTGTTCCCCCTTCTAAGTGTGATTCCAGCATCCTCTCTTGGGCCTTTCTTCTTGTTTAATGTCTTTGGATCTGAGGGGGTATATCATGAGTATTCTGTGCTTTGTGGTTACAATCTACTTATCAGTTAGTGCATACCATGCATGTCTTTTTTGGTCTAGGTTACCTCACGTAGGATGGTGTTTTCTAGTTCCATCCATTTCCCTGAATAATTTATTATTTTCTTGTTTTTAATAGCTGAATGGTATTCCATCATGTAAACAAACCACATTTTCTGTATCCATTCTTTGGTTGAGGGACATATGGGTTATTACCAGTTCATGGCTATTACAAAGGAAGGTGCTATGAAGATAGTGGAACACATGTCCTTTCATTATGGGGTATGGTAGAACATCTTTTGGGTATATTCCCAGGAGCAGTATACCTGGGTCTTTGGGTAGAACTATCTCCAATTTTCTGAGAAACTGCGTGATTGATTTCCAGAGTGGTTATACAAGTTTGCCCACTCACTAACAATGAGGTACCAAATCCTTGTCAGCATGTACTGTCACTTAGCCATGCTGATTGGTACAAGGTGGACTCTCAGGGTCGATTTGATTTCATTTCCCTGATGACAAAGGATGTTGAGCAATTCTTTAAGTACTTCTTGACCACTTGAGATTCCTCTGTTGAGAAATCTCTATTTAGTTCTGAGCCCCATTTTTTAATTGTGTTATTTGGTTTCTTAAGAGTCTAACTTCTTGAGTTCTTTATATATTTTGGATTATGGCCCTCTGTTGCTTGTAGGGTTACTGAACATATTTGACCAGTCTGTAGGGTGCCATTTTGTCCTATTGACAGTGTCCTTCGCCTTACAGAATCTTTTCAGTTTCATGAAATCCCATTTATCAATTGTTGATCTTATAGCCAGAGCCGTTAGTATTCTGTTCAGGAACTTGACTCCTATACCAATGCATTCAAGGCTATTTCCCACTTTGATTTCTATGAAAAATAGTGTTTTATACTGAGGTCCTTGATCAACTTGGACATGACTTTTATGCAGGGTGATATATATAAATCTTTTCACAATCTTCTACATGCAGACATCCATTTAAACCAGCTCTATTTGTTGAAGATGCTTTCTTTTTCCATTTTGTGGTTTTGACTTCTGTATCAAAAATGTGTCCAAAGGTGTGTGAGTTTGTTTCAGATTCTTTGATTTGATCCACTGATCAACCTGTCTGTGTCTGTGCCATTACCATCCACTTTTTTATTATTATTGCTCTGCAGCACAGCTTGAGGTCAGGGATGGTCATTCTTCCAGAAATTCTTTTGCTCTTCAAGATTATTTTGGCTATCCTAGCTTTTTAATTGTTGCTGTTTTTCCATATGAGGTTGAGAACTGTGAATTCAAGTCAATAAAACATTGTATTGTGGTTTTGATAGGGATTACACTAAATCTGTAGATTGCTTTTGATAGGATGTTTATTCTCACTATTTTAATTTTACCTAACCATGACCATGGGAGATCTTTTCATCTTATGATATTTTCAAATTCTTTCTTCTGGGACGTAAAGTTCTCATCATCCAAATCTTTCATTTGTTTGGTTAGAGTTATACCAAGATATTTTATATTATTTGTGACTATTGTGAAGGGTTTTGCTTCCCTAAATTCTTTCTCTGACCATTTACAATTTGTATAAAGGAAGACTACTAATTTCTTTTAGTTAATTACATATTCAGCCATTTCACAGAAACTGTTTATCAGTTCTAGTAGTTCTCTGGTAGAATTATGGGAATCAGTTAAGTGTACTATCATATCATTTGCAAATAGTGATTCCTTCACTTCTTCCATTCTAATTTGTATCTCCTATATTATATTACATAATTTGTATCTCCTATACTATATTACATAGATAGAGATAATGGGCAACCTTGTCTTGTCTCTGATTTTAGTGGATTGCTTCAAGATTCTTTCCAGTTAATTTGATGTTGGCTATTGCCTTGATATATATTGCTTTTATTATGTTTATGTATGTGCCTTGAATCTCTAATCTCTCCAAGACTTTTAGCATGAAAAGGTGTTGGATTTTTGTCAAAGGCTTTTACTGAATTTAATAAGATTATCATGTGGGGTTCTCTCTCTCTCTCTCTCTCTCTCTCTCTCTCTCTCTCTCTCTGTGTGTGTGTGTGTGTGTGTGTGAGAGAGAGAGAGAGAGAGAGAGAGAGAGAGAGAGAGAGAGAGAGAGAGAGAGAGAGAGAGAGAGAGAGAGAGAGAGATTCTTTTCCTGTGGGTTTCTTGTAAGATGATAAATTTCTTATGTTTTCTTAGGTGGAGTTGCCCACCTTGTCTTGGAATTTCCATTCCATTATCTTTTGTAGGGCTGGATTAGTGGAAAAAAATTGTTTAAATTAGGCTTTGTTACGGAATATCATCGTTTCTCCATTTTTGGTCATTTAGAGTTTTGCTGCTGCATATAGTAGTCAGGGCTGGCATGTGGGGTCTTTTAGGGTTGGCAAGACATCTGTTCAGGATCTTCTGTTGAGAAGTCAGGAGCAATTTTGAAAGGTCTGACTTAATATGCTATTTGGCCTTTTCCCTTACAGCTTTTAATAGTCTTTCCTTGTTCTATAAATTAAGTGTTTTGATTATTATGTGGCAAGAGGATTTTCTTTTCTGGTCTGATCTATTTGGTGTTCTGTATGCTTCTTGTATGTTTATAGACATCTCATTCTTTATGTTAGAAAAGTTTTCTTCTATAATTTTGTTGAAGATGATTTCTGGTCCTTTTACTGAGAATCTTCACCCTCTTCTAACCTAGTTATTCTTAGATTCAGTAATTTCATAGTGTCCCAAATTTCTTGGATGTTTTGAGTTAGGAACATTTCACATTTGGCATTTTCTTTGACTGATGTATCAATTTCTTCTATAGTATCTTCAATACCTGAGATTCTTCCATCTCTTGTATTCTGTTGGAGATGCTTGCGTCTGCATTTTCTATTCTCTTTCCTGGGTTTTCATCTCCAGGGTTGACTCAGTTTGTGTTTTCATTATTGTTTCTATTTCTACTTTTAGTGCATGGACCATTTTATGCATTTCCTTTGCCTGTTTATTTTCCTGCATTTCTTTTTTTTTAATTTTATTGGATATATTTTTTATTTACATTTCAAATGATTTCCCCTTTTCTGGTTCCCCACTCCCCAAAAGTCACATAAGCCCTCTTCACTCCCTCTGTTCTCCCACCCATCCCTTCCCACTTCCCTGTTCTGGTTTTGTCTTATACTGCTACACTGGGTCTTTCCAGAACTAGGGGCCACTCCTCCGTTCTTCTTGTACCTCTTTTGAAATGAGGATTATGTTTTGCACCTGAATTTTTTTAAGAGATGTTTTTATTGTTGTTGTTTCATCTTTAAAGGTGTCTACCTCTTTGTGTTTTACTATATTTCTTTAGGGATTTATTTTCTCTTTAAAGGCCTCTATCATCTTTATGAGATGGGGTTTGAGGTCACTATCTTCCTCTTCAGGTATATTAGGATATCCAGGGCTTGCTATAGTAGGAGAGCTGGATTTTGATGGTGCCATATTGCATTGGCTTCTTGTTGATTGTTCTTGTGCTTGTCCTTTGCCATGTGCTGTCTCTAGTGTTGGCTGGCCTGGGTGTCCCAGGTTTGATCATGTTTCCTGGGATGCAGGTGGTGCTGTGTGTCCTGAGTTTCAGCAGGCCTTCTGTGAGGCAGGCAGAGCTCTGTGTCTTGGATTGTGGCAGACCTCCTGGGACACAGGCAGATTTGTGAGGTATGGCAAGGTGAACCAATCTCCTATCATCTAGCATCCAGTGAAGGATATTTTCTACTGAATTATCACAAAGCTCCACCACTATCCATTCTTAACCACAATCCCCAGGGCCAATATTAGATTTACAGCTTTCTGAATTGTTAAACTCCCAGTTACATAGCTACTCTTTTTACATAGTTACATTTTCTAAGTAGGTTGTAACAATAGACAATTGTCCTAGCACTTTTGTTCCCAATTCTTTCAATTCAGCTTTTTATGTCTGTAAATGGCTTGATTTGTTTGGGGTCTTGAATAAACAAAATCAATACTGTTGGGATATGGCTCTAACAAATTCGAAAGAATATGCTTCCTGCCATCCTGCCTCTTCTACAAGAGCTCAACAAAATGGCATTAAACAGCTCCATCAATGTGTGCAATGGTAAACAAATGACTAATAAATGACTAGATAGTCAATGAAAACATTCTAGTGAACATGTTTCAGAAATAAATAAATAGCCATTAAGAGCTTAGTAGTGACTGCCATGCATGTTAACCCACAGATGAGGACATACAGTGGTTTGGCAGGACATACCAATAGACAAGTTATTAATGGCTGCTCTTTTAAAAATGGTGTTTATTCAGCAACATAAATAGGAACTAAATCCAAAGAGGAAGTCACTCAGCTTTTGGCAATAGTTATAATAACCTTAAAATAATCAAACAATGAAACAAAAAGACTCTAATGAATTTCAACATGCTGCCAATTCTGTCCCTTCAGTTCATCGGAACTGTAGATTCTCTAAACATTTTCTATATTTTTGGTAGAGCTAGATCAATACTCTCACTCATAATAAGCCCCACTGATGGAGAATTCCAATGAACATATTAAATTCATGACATCTACCCCCTTGCTGTCAATCAGTCAGTGTCACTTCATAATTTTCATTCTGCAGTTGTTCTTCTGCCCAGGTTTTACACAGCATCTTTGGTTAGTGATTCATTTCTTCTTCTTTCTAGTACTCTGCTTGTCAAACCCCTCTTTTATATGCTCATCTCCATCAGTCCATGCTCATTTTAGCCTTTCTATTAACTCTCTAATTCCATTTCTTCCTGGTTTAGAAATCTTCAAAGACTGAATATAACTTAAAATACTAAATGTTC
The DNA here is from genome assembly GCF_947179515.1 of Apodemus sylvaticus. Taxonomy (NCBI): domain Eukaryota; kingdom Metazoa; phylum Chordata; class Mammalia; order Rodentia; family Muridae; genus Apodemus; species Apodemus sylvaticus. Next base: position 24,819,850 of record NC_067488.1, on the reverse strand, counting down.
TTAATGTGACATTTAGTATGTTCAAGTTAGTTTTGTGTGAGAATAAGAAGTGCAGTGATAGATCTAATTAAGGAGAGAGGGAAGGAGAGGGAGGGTTGGAGGCAGAGAGAGAGAGAGAGACAGAGAGAGAGAGAGAGAGAGAGAGAGAGAGAGAGAGAGAGAGAGAGAGAGAGAGAGAGAGAGAGAGATTCAACTGACTTTCCTGAAGGGATGTCAGTTTATTTCCCAATGCTAACTTTGGATGGTATGGTGGTTTGAATAATAATAGCCACCACAGGTTGTTAAATTTGAATGCTTTGTCACCAGGAAGTAGAACTGGTCTGAGATGGAGTAGCCTTGCAAGAGTATGTGTGGCCTTGTTGGAAGAACTGGATCACTTGAGGTAGGCTTTGAAATTTCAAGGGTCTAAGCTGGCTCCACTGGTTCTCTCTCTTTCTGCGGAACTGGAGATAAAACTCTCAGCTACCTCTTCAGCACCACATTTGCCTACATGCTTCCATACTTCCTGCCATGATCGCTCTTGGTTCCCCCCCTGGCCTTTTGCTTCCCCCTTCTCTTGTTTTCCTCTACTCTCTCTCTCTCCTCTCATGGCCCAGTTCAGTCTGCAGGCCATGTTCAGTCTGGACTCTTCCAGATGCCTCTAGCTATTCTGTCATATCCATAATATGGTCGAGGTCTTTTCCCCAACCATTACCTTAGAGTAGTCATGACCACATTTTATTCGTTCACAGCAATAAAACCTTAAGGCAGATAGTTTCTGCCTACACAGGATTCTTGTGCAGCAAAACTTTGCCAAAGGGATAAAATGCTTAGTAGTGGATCCTACTTCAGATCTCAGCCTTGGGCCAGTCCTAGGAGCCACAGAGTGTTTTAAACTCAATGCAAATGAAGTCCATACAAAGCCAGTCATCTTGCCTGAGCCGCCAAAAATCCCAGATAGAAGAGTCTGGGCTTCCATCACTTGTATACTTTTAGAGATTGAAATTAAATCAGCCTAACCAGGTTAAAATAGGCTGAAAGTAGGGCTCTAAACTCTGTTGATATTAAGAAATTAAATGAGACCTAGCAGCATGGTTCAGCAAGTAAAAGGTGCTTGTAGTCAAGACTAAAGAACTGAGTTTGATTTATAGGTCACACGTGATTAAAGGAAAGAACAGGTTCTCAAAAACTTTCCTCTAACCTACATATCACTGCCACACTAAATACATGAATCAATGTAAAAATATATACAATTAGAATATAATATGTAACTGATTTTTCAAAAATCTTCCAGATAAACCACAAGATGTCCAATGAAACTTGAATTCTAGACAAATACCCAAAACAATTTCTTAGTACAAGCATCCCCAGTATCACATAAGCTATTTATATTATATTTATATTTTTTACTTTACTTGTTATTTTAAGAACTATTTGTTATCTATTTGATAAGAATATCCAGTCACATAAAAAATAAAATGATGAGTTAACTAGAATAAGACTTCACATTGCTTTAGTAAATCAAATACTCCCTAAAACTTCAAATATCAAACCTTCAAAACTCCAACCCCTGGGGGAAAAAAACAATGAAGTTATGCAGGAAACAACCACACTGTGAAGGTTTGCTGCGATGTAAAAACAGTATGTTCATGGAGATTGCTCAAGTCCCTGAGATCAAGTTTAAGTTTCATATTTTCTGTATACAGCAATGTGAACAGAGGGAAGGCATGTTCAAGTCTGATTTAGTTTTCCATATTACAAAGTAAAACTATGCTTCACAATCAGCAACCATCAGAAAGGAATTCAATGCCATATATAAATTGTCTGACTTTTGAGCTTTTCTCAAAAGGATAAAAATTGTTTCATCACTCGAATTCCGTAGTCTAACTTTTGAGCATAACCATTTTGCTGAAGTTAATTTTAATAATTAAACATAGATGCTAGATGATATACCCATTCTAAGTACATACCTGGGCAGTAAAGAATATGCTGTCAAAGAAAGCAAATATCCAAACATTGTGAATACCTATTGTTATGGTTTAGATTACTCTTCCCAAGGGAGGTTCTAAAGGTTTGTGCCCTGCCTGTATGTTAAACTGTGTATAAGGCCTCAAGAGAAGGTTGTATATGATGGGAGGAGGCATATCCAGAGAAGATCGCAGAAAGACAGTCCTGGTTGTTATCATGTATTTCCCTGCCCTTAGTCATATAGTCTTGCTTTCCGGGGCACGTCAATCATGTGAAATCAAGAGAGGCAATCTCTAAAAAATTAACTAAAATAACCTTTTCTTTCTTAAATTAGGTTACCCAAGTTATTTCTTACAGTACTCAAAAGTAACCAGTAGAATGGCTAATGAATGGGAAAAATGCCAACTCACTGATAGACAGGTAACTAAAACATGATATAACAATAACGTGGAGCTTCATACATGATAAACAACAAGATGTTCACATGTATGGACAACCATTCTTCATCTTTCACAAGCAGAATGAAAGGAACCAGTGAAAGGTTCAAAAGATGTCTTAAGTCCACAGGGACGAAGTATCTCCAAAAGGTAGGCTGACACACATAGAAAGGAACCTGGCAGTCCTCAGGAGCTGTGCAGGAGGACAGCTAAGGAGCCACAGTCAACGGAACAGGGCTTTTATTGGAAGGAAAATTATAAAGTATAATATTTATAAAATTATAAAGTATAATATTTATAAAATTATAAAATATTTATCTTAAAGTATCATACATGATTATAAAATACTTTAGTCAGTCATCATAAATATAATAAAATAAAACCACACTTAAACTGGATGAATTTATTTAAGCATTTACAAAATATAATATTCATAGTAAAAATTTTTATTCTTTAAAAAAAAAGTCCTAGATCATATATAGGACTACACATTGTTTAAATGATGAATTTTAATATTCACTTCAAGAAAAACCATTCTAAATCTACCTTTAACACAGCAGGTCAGGGAATTCAAAAACCATGAAAAGAAATGGCTATTTGTTAACATTTTCTTTTAAAAAACACTTGCCAACAGGATGGAGAGAGAGTCTTGAAGTTAAGGGGCTCCTAGTGATTTTCCAGAGGATGAGTTCATTTCCCAGCAACCACACCAGGCAGCTCATAGTCATCTAGGCTCCAACTCTATCTTCTAGATTCCCTAGGCATATATGCAGGAGCACACACTCACATAAAAATTTAAAATATCAACCAAATGACCTTAATCCCAGCACTTTGGAGGCAGAGGATCTCTATAAGTTTGAGACCAGCCTGGTCTACAAAATGAGTCCAAGGACAGCCTGGACTGTTACACAATGAAATTCTGTCTTGGAAAAATAAACCAACCAATCAACCAACCAACCAACCAACCAACCAACAAACAAACAAACAAACAAATAATGACTAATTTTATATAAATTGAGAAATTAATACATTTTTAGCAAAAACTTCATTCATACAGATATCTAAAATATTCTTGTACAAAAATCAGATCCTAAAGTGCTTCTTTGGGTTCCAAAAGATTATACCTTTCATCTTTAAATGAAAATGTTTCAGAATATTGGATGAGTCAACTCATTTCTCCAGAAACTTCTTTTTCATATCCATATGCCAGTTCCCTCTCAATTACCAAAGAATAGTAACAGCTGGAAGCCTTGGTAAGTACCTACACCCACCTGCTGAGTCAGAATTTCTACTATTTTTGGAGGAACACCTCTAGCTTGTTAAATAAACATTGTTGCGCAATATTTCTCATGAACTCTTTGTGTTTGATGTTCCCATTTCACATCTGAGCTAAGATCTCAGTGAGGGACTTTTCCCTACTAAGAAATAGTATTCATGAGTAATCAGATGCAATATTCAGACTTCTACCAAAGTCACTGGGAAGAAAAACTCCCCACAACTCAGCTCTAAAGAGATTGATTTTTCAACAAGATGGCTGGTAGGAAGGAGAATTGGTATGAAATAGTGGATAAAGGATGAGTTGAGAGATTTCATTCAAAATCACCTTTGGCCAGTTTTCTAAGTGTACATCTGTTCTTCCAGGTTGTGTAAAATGACAGGACTGATTGAATGTGCAGGTGTGCCTGTGTGCCTGTGTGTGTGTGTGTGTGTGTGTGTGTGTGTGTGTGTGTGTGTGTGATATAATATTATGAAGTGTATTAGATTGACTTACATGACAGGGGTTGTAGGTCACCATAAACCTCTGTATACTAGAGAGGCAAAGAGCCTGTAGATGCTTATCCTGTGAACCTGGATACTTGCACAACACCAGTATGATACTGGAACCCAAGATTCTCCATGGAGAGTCCCTATTAGATAGCCAAGAAGCTGTAACAGAGGAGGTGACTTCATCAGAGGAAGGTGGCAACAACAGCTACAGACATATTCATGTCAGGAAGGTGGGGACAGTTAAGCAGGCAGGCATACTGATGTTTCTCAGACCACTTTGTACCCAGGCTACCATTTAGAAGGTGCCACTTGCTTCAAGAGTGTGTTTCGTGCTATCAATAACCACCTTTACAAATGCCTCACTGGTATGATGGGAGGTGTACTTCCCAAGAGCCTAAATTCTTTCAAGGCAGCAGGAAAAAAAGAAGCATCACAGGCAATTAATTTCCATAGCTTCAATTTACACTTTTTGTAAGTGGGTTATGTGATGTTCCTCTGTGGTAAGGTTCTTAATGAAAATGAAATTCATCCATCCAATAAATACTTCCTGATCACCTATTATGGTCTAGGCAGTATTTCAGATACTTAGAATAAAATCAAACAAAAAGTATAAAAGGGGTTCAGGTTTCCACTCCCATTTTACATCATTGCAGTACAGAAAGGCTTATAATACATGAAGTGTACACACCATGTTAAATGTCAGTTGTAGGAAAGGAAAAACTCCAGCCAGGCAGAAGTAAGCATGCTCTGTTGACACAGGTATTAACAAGGTGCCTTTGAGAGCCAAAGCAGAAGACATAAACAAATAATAAAGGACAAAAAAGAGCTTATCTGCAGCTTTGTATGGAGCAGTACACCTGTCACTTCAATATGCCATGGATTCCAAGGGGAAAAAAGGCAACTAGAAAACCACTGCGTGAGCAAACCACTCTGAAGAATGAACTGGTATGATTCTACCTTCTGATTGGGTTTGGAGAAAAGTCCTTTTGAGGATGACATTGGTTCATTTTATATAAAGCTCCTGTGTTTTATCAGGTAAGGAATGCGCCATGCTCAGTCATCCTCCGGTACAGAATAGAAATCTTGAACATTCACAGAGCCCGACTTGCATCTCCTATAGGAGTCACCACTGCCAATGACTGCTGTGTTGCTGCTCTGGCTATGAACTTTGGGAGCTTCTCCATGGAATAGTCAGTACAGAGCATCATATGGCTTTCTTCTCTTTTTCTTAGCCACGAAGAAGTAGAAACACTGAGAAAAACAAAAGATTCACAGTGCAAACAGAGTGACTTCAATTGTCATTCTTGGGTGTACTCAAATGGGCTAAGAAACTTAAAAATACATAGACACTTGGGTGATTGAAGTTTCTCCCAGAAGTTTGGATATCATTGATCCTAGACAGTACCTAGAAACCGGGGTCTCAGAGTATAGTTTTCCTTACTTCTCTGGCAGTACAGGTTACCCAGAATAAAATCTAAAGTCAATGAACCCCAATGACACAAGTCAACTTGAACTTGTTAAATATTAATGATCAAGGTAAATAATACTCAAGAATTGGGGTGTAGACAGCATTTCTTGTAAAATGCTAGGAGAAAAACTAAGATTGGACAAGGATGCCCTGATTGCGTGGAAATTCAATAATGATGCTAATATATTTTAAATAACTCTGATGATTGGCTTGCATATATTTTGTTGTCCTGATGCATTTTGATTAAAGGAGTAAAAGTTGAGGACAATATTTCTGAAGACAATTCATCAAAACTGATGGGTAGAATAATACCCCTTTTCACTTCAAGATATCTGTGTTCTAATCTTGGAGAGCTATGAATTCATCACCGTCCATGTCATGGATGTGATTTAGTTACAATATGAAGATGTCAGACTTCAGAGTCATAAGAAGTAAATAAAAGAATGATGGAATCCAAGTCAGGAATGGTAGATTTTGTGAACAGATAGAAACTAAGACATCATGATGTGATGTTTTCTGTATTCTGGGAGAAAAATGGCAAGGAAATAGATTCTCCACCGAAGCCTTTGAAAAGTGCACTCCTTAATGTTAGGTCTTAAATCTGGACTCATTCAGCCTCACTCATTTCAGTGAGTGTGGCTTCTCCCAGCACATATCATCCCCCACCTGCTGGCCCCCCAGCTCCCTTACCCAAATCTCTCCCTTCCAAAATTTGCCTTCACTATCTTCCTAATCCTTGTAGGCAGGTGTGATTTCAATGGTGCTATTCAGTTCACAAAGCACCAGGAAACAAATTCTGAGTGGCTACCTGACATTTTCAGCCCGCTCTGATCACATATAGGCATTACGTGTTCTCAGAGTTCAATAATGCTGTTCTTGAAGTTGGTATTAGAGTGGAATTCCATGAGAAAAATTTAAATCCATTAGTGCTTAGGCTCTAATTCAAACAATTAAACCTGAAACTTAGGCTAGTAGGTAGGGCAATTTCTGTTTAATGGCTTCTCAATACTAATGCCTATGCTAATTAACTCTTGTTAAAATATGCAAGGTCTGCACTATGACCATACACCCAGGTCATATCAACAAAGAGCTTAATGGCAGAGTGATATAATGCCTGTTCCTTTCTCTGAAATTCTTCTTTGGTTTGCCAGAATTCCAGCAAGAATTTAGCCAGGAAGCTTGTTGTTTTTTTGCTTTGTTTTGTTTTGTTTTTTTTTTAAGTGATATATTATTGCATTTAGCAGGAACTGTGGCACACCCAGAAAACAACTTTCATTATCAGTAGCTTGCTACAAAATGCAATCTAATACTTCAAAGGGACTTCAATAAGATGAACTGAGTCCCTTTAAAGATTGAGAATCATAGGACACTACTGAAAGCATTGAGAATGAAGTTATCTTCCCCAACCAGTTGGAAACCCGAGCTTCTAAACTACTGTAAAAAGATGTGAAGACCCACATTAAAACATTTTTTTTAAAAATACTGATTTTTTCCTAGATTAAAACTTGTTAGCAAATTAAAGAGCATTTTGCTAAAGTTATGAAATCTTAAAATGACATTAAAATAAATATCAGAGGGGAATTCATTGGGGAAAAAAGTGCAGTTAGTGAAGTATTCCTAAAAGTTTGTATCTCCCATATACACAATAAATTTATCCAGCCAATAATTGGACTGTAGCTGGAAGAATAAATGAAGTCTAAATGCTATTTGTAAAGAAGGAAAGCATTAAATCCTGAGCTGTTAAGTGTGACACTAGTCATTCCAGAGAAGGTGGGCAGAATACAGAAATATACAGAAGAGTGAGGAGTGACCAAGATGGCAGATAGGTCAATCAGAACCTACATTCGTGATTTCTAGTGGCTCTTAGAGAAAGAAAACAGGGCTGTATTAATGTATTTCAAAATCTGACCTTTCTAAAACTTGAAAATTCTGATATGTATTTAGTGTTAATGCTGATGATGAGAGAGAAGATGATGGAGGAAAACCAGCCATGGGTTAAGTGATTTCAAGAGAACATTTTCCAATTTGCAACCCCACCAGTGAAGGAGCGTTCCTCTTTCTCCACATCCTCGCCAACACCTGCTGTTTCCTGAATTTTTAATCTTAGCCATTCTGACTGGTGTAAAGTGAAATCTCAGGGTTGTTTTGATTTGCATTTCCCTAATGATTAATGAAGTTGAGCATTTTTTTAAAGATGCTTCTCCGCCATCCAAAGTTCTTCCGGAGAAAATTCTTTGTTTAAATCTGTATCCCATTTTTTAATAGGGGTATTTGGTTTTCTGGAGTCTAACTTCTTGAGTTCTTTATATATATTGCATATTAGCCCTCTAGCTGATGTAGGGTGCTGAAGATCTTTTCCCAATTTCTTGGTGGCCGATTTGTCCTTTTGATGGTGTCCTTTGCTTTACAGAAACTTTGTAATTTTATGAAGTCCTATTTGTTAATTCTTGATCTTAGAGCATAAGCTATTGGTGTTCTGTTCAGGAAATTTCTCCCTGTACCAATGTCTTCAAGGGTCTTCCTCAGTTTCTTTTCTATTAGCTTCAGAGTGTCTGGCTTTATGTGGAGGTCCTTGATCCATTTGGAGTTGAGCTTAGTACAAGGAGACAAGGATGCATCAATTCCCATTCTTCTGCATGCTGACCTCCAGTTGAACCAGCACCATTTGTTGAAAAGGCTATCTTTTTTCCATTGGATGTTTTCATCCCCTTTGTTGAGGATCAAGTGGCCATAGGTGTGTGGGTTCATTTCTGGATCTTCAATCCTGTTCCATTGATCTGCCTGCCTGTCACTGTACCAATGCCATGCAGTTTTTAACACTATTGCTCTGTAGTATTGCTTGAGGTCAGGGATACTGATACCCCCAGAATTTCTTTTATTGTTGAGAATAGCTTTAGCTATCCTGGGTTTTTTGTTATTCCAGATGAATTTGAGAATTGCTCTTTCTAACTCTGTGAAGAATTGAGTTGGGGTTTTGATGGGTATCGCGTTGAATCTGCATATTGCTTTTGGCAAAATGGCCATTTTAACTATATTAATCCTGCCAATCCATGAGCATGGGAGGTTTTTCCATTTTTTGAGGTCTTCTTCCATTTCCTTCTTTATAATCTTGAAGTTCTTGTCATACAGATCTTTCACATGTTTGGTCAGAGTCCCCCCAAGATACTTTATACTGTTTGTGGCTATTGTGAAGGGTGTCATTTCCCTAATTTCTTTCTCAGCCTGCTTATCCAGAGGTTCCTCAGAAAACTGGGCATATCACTTCCAGAAGATTCTGCTATACCACTCCTGGGCATATACCCAGAGGATTCCCCAGCATGTAATAAGGATACATACTCCACTATGTTCATAGCAGCCCTATTTATAATTACCAGAAGGTGGAAAGAACCCAGGTATCCCTCAACAGAAGAGTGGATGCAAAAAATGTGATATATATACGATGGAGTACTATTCAGTCATTAGAAACAATGAATTCATGAAATTCTTAGGCAAATGGATGGAGTTGGAGAACATCATACTAAGTGAGGTAACCCAGTCTCAAAAGATGAATCATGGTATGCACTCACTAATAAGTGGATATTAACCTAGAAAACTGGAATACCCAAAACAGAATCCACACATTAAATGAGGTACAGGAAGAACGGGGGAGTGGCCCCTTGTTCTGGAAAGACTCAGTGAAGCAGTATAGGGCAAAACCAGAACAGGGAAGTGGGAAGGGGTGGGTGGGAGAACAGAGGGAGGGAAGGGGACTTATGGGACTTTCGGGGAGTGGGGGGCTAGAAAAGAGGAAATCATTTGAAATGTAAATAAAAAAATAAATCAAATAAAAAAAAAAAGAAAAAAAAGAGAGAACATTTTCCTTATGGCTGGCAAATTGTGGTTAAGAGCAGCCCAGATGAAACAGTAATAACTGCTATCAAATGGAAAGGATATTCTAATAGCATAGAGTGTAGATATCTAACAGGTTCTAGCACTGATTATGGCTTATTATAAATATAAAGTTTGTGTGTGTGTTTTATCCGGGAACTGAATGATCAACCTTGGGGGGATAAGGGGAGGGAGGCAGGTAGAAACCCTGGGTCAGGATTAAATAATTTCAACATTTAGAGACAAGGATACCAGCTTTGTGATGAACTATGTAACTGAATTCAGAAAAAGACTCACTAAAAGAAGAATGTTCATCTTAACTTCCTGTTTTCTTCATTAAAGAAAATATGTTCTGATTTTCATGCTGTATCGAAAATCCACACTTTGTACAAACCGTATCATTCGCCAGTTGTCAGTATTTATCCTTTGGCTATTGGGGTTATCGGCAAGGTCAATCAATGCTTGTACAAATTTCTCTGGAAGTACAGGAAGACAGTATTTGTTTTCACCTCAAAGGCAAAACAGCAGAGGCTCAGGCCCTATCTAAATTCTTCCTGATGTGAGTCGGATTTTTGTGCAGTGTTGAACTTTCACAATCTGATACAAATGAGTGGCATTAGGAGATGCCCAATTCTTCTCCCTACTTACTCATCTCAGCTATTTCCTGGCTGCTTTAGCAGGATATAGAGTACCGTTTCCCTTCATATTGGAGATTTTGACAATTGGTCTGCTGGTCAGCTGATGGTTTTAATTATGTCTGATTCTCTAATATGTGAAATAGCACCAGTAATCAAATGCAGAATCAACACAGTATTAGAAAGGTCCAAATAAGCAAAAATTATGGATTCAGTATTTTTATTGGCATTAATTAATTAGGTGCTTGTAATAGATACTTCCATGCAGTGGTTTTTTGATTTTTGAGTACCTCAGACATAATGAGAAGGCTTGTTAAATCATAGATGGCTCCGTTACACTCCCAAGATATCTATTTCAGTTCTGAGTCTGATTGTTTCAATTTACATTTGTAATAGGTTTCTAAGCTGTGCATATCCTTTTTACCTGGATATTGAAGTCTGGCAGCTATTGCTCTGCCATTATTGCTCTAACCATGGCTTCAAATCTCCTCATAAAAGACAGTGTGCCCCTCTCTTATTTCACAGGTAAGAGACATATTGGCTCATGAACATTCATTGCTGTGATTCTTATTGGGAATTTCTCATAGCCTCTGTAAATTATTTTACCCAAAGTTATAGAATTTAGTGGAAATAGACAGTAAATAACTGCTGGGAAATTTTGCCAGGCATAAGCAACATCAACAAATTGCAGCATTATAGTAGGATGCGGGAGAAGAGCCTTCTTATTCGTTGCATCTCTAAGAAAATGTCCTGGATCCATCAAGAAGATGGAATGGCAAGGTCGTAACTAAGTTTTGAACAGTTTGGTACTTTCAACTTTAACTATCCAACATCTCTACCTGCCCTTGCCATGTGCTTTACAATAGCTAGCACCTCATTAAAAAAAAAAAAGGTTCCTCTGATGCAAATGGAAGTTAGCCCAATGGTCTATGTGTCATCAACAGTATAGTACTTTTGCAGGAACCAAATATAATATGAAATCCCTTCTAAGGAATTTATGGGAATATCCTACCTCTAGCACTTTCTGGCTCTGGGGAAGCAGCCAAGGTAAGATGAAGAAGGGCCTGCATGCTGAGCTGCAGGATTTGTATGTATACACAATTTGCAGCCATGTAGCTTATCAGGCCGGGCAGTGAAGAGCTCTCACTCATTAGAGTGATAGAAATGAGAGCAGTTGCAGGCTCTCAAATAAAAAGAAACATGCTTGGTACATATATGCCATGTGAGGAAAATTACATCCTAAAACTAAATTTAGGACTCACCAATGAATTTACATCCAGCTGGTATTTTCTGCAAGTCACTTATCTGTAAAGGCATTTTTAAAAAGAGTATTAGATGCACAGTCTAATAAGGAGTTTATGATTAAGTGAAGTTTGATAGCAGTAAAACTATCATAAGATAAAGCACAAGTGTATAAGAAAATTAAAAATAACATTAAAACAAAGACAGCTTCCTCTTAGTAGTCATGTATTAAGTATCAGTCATATATTAAGAAAACACTTTACTTAGAGGTACTATTATCATTGGCATTATTATCATTAGCTTATGATCTATCTATCTATCATTGTGTTTATTTATTCCTCTGACATACATTACATCCTGACCATGGTTGACCCCTCCCTCCACTTCTCCCACCACTCTCCCCAGATTCAATCCTCCTCTATTTCAGTTCAGAAAAGAGCAGACTTTCCACAAATAACAACGAAACATGGTGTAACAGGTTACAATAAGACTAGACACAAACCCTCATTTCAAGGATGGACTAAGCAAGCTAGCAGGAGTAATAGAGTCTCAAGCGCTGGCAAAAAATGTCAGCAACAATCCCATTCCATGTTAGGAATCCCACAAGAACACCAAGCTACACAACCATGACATATATACAGAGGACCTAGTGCAGACCCAAGCAGGCTCTGTGATATTCACTTCAGTCTTGTTGAGCCCCTATGAGCCCTTTTTAGTTTAGTCTTTGGGCTGTGTTCTCCTGGTGTCTTCAAATGTATCCTCTGGATCCTATAATCTTTCCTCCTCCTCTTTGTCAGGTTTCCCCGGTTTCTCCCAATGTTTGGCTCTGGGTCTGTGCATTTGCGCCCACGAGTTGCTGAATGAAGCCTCTCTGATAATGATTAGACTAGATATTGATTTGTGTGTATAGCAGTTTACCCATCGACACATGTCTGTTGTAGGTAAGACGACATACCAAGTGTGCATCAATCAAGGCAAAGTAAACTGAAATTCACTAGAATTAGCATTTGCTGCCCTGTGAGAGAATGTGTAATCTCAGAATCTACATGATCCTGACTAACAATTTACAGTGGAGTGAACTATACTGGAACTATTTCTTAGAACCTCCATGGTTATTTGGCAGCAGGCAATGTCAGTAGATATGCATTGTTGTTATTTCTTTGTGTGTTTTTAGATAGCTTCGAAAACCTAAATTAGCTTCATTCAACAGCCTGGACAGATGTCACTAAAGGACAAGCACAATAATGGCTGCTGCCTAGAAGTAAGCCTGACATCTCACATTCTGTACCAAAGCACCTGGCTGATCATTTTTTAGGGCAGATATAAATTGTTCAACAAGCCTGAGTAAATGCATTCGTAGGGTTATTAGAAATGGAAATCAGCAGCCAGGCAGTGGTAGCTCATGCCTTTAATCCCAGAACTCAGGAAACAGAAGCAGGGAGATCACTGAGTTCGAGGCCAGGATTATCTTTCAAGTGAGTTCTGGGACAGCCAGGGCTACACAGAGAAACCCTGTCTAATATATATATATACATATACATATATGTATGTATATATCAGAGAGAGAGAGGGAGAGAGGGAGGGAGGGAATAAAGAAGGGAGGGAGGGATATATATATGTATATATATATATACATATATATATATATATAGAGAGAGAGAGAGAGAGAGAGAAGAAAAAGAAATTGAAATCAGCAAGGAAAATGAAAATTTAAAATTTGCACATCTATTCAATACCTAATGTAATCCTACTATATATATATTGATATATAAATATAGATGATATAGATATAGGTATAGGTACAGAGATAGAGACAGAGATAGAGAGATAAAGAGAGATAGATAGAATAGATTATAGATATAGATAGATTATATATAGATTGATTAGATATAGATATAGAAAGATAGATTAGAGATAGAGATAGAGATAGAGATATGAACTTCACAGTAGTCTCATTGTATCCTCCTATGAGAAACTGAGGCACCAGGAAGATAAAGAAGACAGTAGAACACAGTACAAGGTCCAGGAATTGTACTCATCAGGCTCTAGACTGCACTGTTTTCTCAACTATGACCTCCTCTGCAAGGTAAAGAAAATTTAATATACATGATTTCAAAATGAACACACTGCTCAGAATTCCTTAAGAGACTTCTACCACAATGAGAAAAAATATTTCCTCTCTTAAATGAAAGATTATTTGCATCTTATGCCTGGCTACTTCCCCAGTCTTATTTTCCTTCACTTTAAGACTTTGATAAATTTTTTGAATGTCAGTGCCAATACACAGAGTGCCCTTGACCACACTGTGAAGATACATTTAGAATTACTCCTTCCATCTTTATACTATATTTTGTATATTTGTATTTATACTTATCATTTATTATGACATAAATGTACTTGCCATATATGTGTGAATTTTTGGTTATATTCTATAGTGCTTCATGTTTATGCCTATGTATAAGACAGCTTACAATTACTTTTAAAATACACAATTGCATTATGTTACATTTTTTATTATTTTTATCAGTGATAATACAAAACCCAACTCAAAATGTATCAAGCAATAAAATATGTATGTGGTGAAAGACCTTTGTTTTTCATTCAGAAATGGATGGTAGCCATTTCTTTCCAGCCCATTGCTTCCTCAGACATGCAGACTTTAACATTAGACTAACTTCCTTAAGTGATCACAGTATGAAAGGTTATAATTTACAGTGCTATTAAAAAAAACCCACTCTTGTATTCAGGAAAAAAATGCCATTTTCTTCCAACTGAATTAACAGTATTCCTAGCTTTATTCTGACCTAGTTAGGCATAACCAAGAAAGTATTTTATACATATCAACTTAAGCCTAGTTGACGTGTCCAGCCCTAACCCATCTCCTGCATACATGGAGTGCCTATGTATGCAGGAGATGAGAATTCACTAATGCTATAATTCTCAATCCAGGACTGTTAGCAAATCCATTCTACCTCAATCATGGGTTTAATACACGAAAGTGTCATAGGGTAGATGTTGAGTGTAAATCAAAGTCTATCACACATAAAAATGAATGGATGGACAGATTTTAGTTCTGCATCATTGTCTCAGTCTACCTGAGATTCAATAATTTATATTGAGCACAACTTTATTTTCAAAGTTCCGGTACTTAGCATGTCAAACGATTAAAAATGGGCACCTGTCAAAAACCTCCCAGCTTATATCATGCCATGGTAGAAGGAGGAAGGGTCAAGAATGACAGACATAAAAAAGATGAGAAACAGCAAGGGGAGGGTTCTTAACAGTATCACAGTGAAAATTCAATTGTAACCTTTGTAACATTCAAACCATTCAATAGTGGAGTACCATGACAGTCTGCCCACATTTTATATTTGTTTGTTATAGAGATAACTAGCAGGCAATGTGGTGTTGCAGTCTGCTATCTTATTGTAATTCTCCCATTCCTGTTCAGCTCGGTAAAATATAGAAAGTCCCTAGAGTCTTCACTTCACTGACGATCTCACAATGCCCTTAAAAACTGGGCCAAGGATTCCTCTCCAAATCAGAAGATACAGTTTTCCCAAGGGGTGTCTGGGACAGACAGGAAATTGTTATTAACCAAATGACTCATGCTGAATCACAAAACAAGACCCATTTGGGGAAAGGTCGCCCCTCTTGGCTGCAACTGCAGAATGTGTTTCCAGTTAAGTAGACACCCTGAGGCCCCAGTGACAAGAAGCCAAGACTGACCGACAGCATTGCAGCAGCATTGCTGGTGGTTGGGTTGGGATGGCTCCCAACTCAAGCACCCCTACACCATTTGGAGTTTTACGTCTTTGAAATTCCCAAGGAAATGTCCTCTGGATGATACTGGCCAGAAATTAGGAAACTTCCAAGGTGCCAGGAACCTAAGTTTCAAGGAAAGACTAACGATTCTCCACATAGATTTCAATTCCCAGAGAGATTCCACAGTCGGTTATTTCATTTCCTTCCTAATTCTAAATGATTTACACATTTATATTCTTACTGCCCTACAGATGAGAATTTATTTGCATTATTATTTAAATATACTGATGCCTAGAGTGATAAATCAAAGTGTAGTTCAATAAAAGATAAAACATGGATGATTAAGTTAAAGGATGTGTGTTATCTTTCATCCAGATATGCTGCTTTAAGATACACTTTACTAACGTTTACTAAGTGTTCAGCATCTTTCCCTTAGAACATAGCCACTAAGAATCCTCAGACTTTATTTCTGAGGACATTATTCTACCGTCCATTCACTTATATTCTCATTTACAAAACACACATATACTGAATGTCTATTATGTGAGCCCATTCAGAGATATACGACGAGTCAACTAACTTGGTTTCTGACCTCAAAGAATCATGTCTCAATACTTGGTCCTTCCACTACCAGTTCCGTGAGAAAGCACTTCCCTCCTTCATTAAGTATGAGAAGTGGCAGATAGGGTAGAGATCTAATTGATGTAGGCATCTCTGCTATTGTCTCCATGTTTTTAGTTACCCACTGTACGAGGGCCGGCTTTCAAAGAGTCAATGTTCCCTTCACTGTCAACATCTCAATACAGAGGCTCTCTCTGTCATTTTTCCTGTAGTTAGTTGTTTCTTTGCTTCAGTGCTAGAAAGTGCTCTACAAGTTACACAAGTGGCTTACCACTGAGCAACCAACCACATCCCAGTAGCTGTTAATGTGCATTGTACACTACATACTCAACTATAGTAGTAAGAAAGGAGATGAAATTACTTGCAATTATCGATAAACTTTCTATTCTCTGCTCAATTAGCATCCCTGGATAGAAAGAGTCCTAACTTAGAGTTCACTCTCTGACAAACTGAATAGTCTGGATACACTTCAATTTATGCCACTGATACTGAAGTTCAGTCATAGCTTTCATTTAAAATGACACCTATTAGAAAGTCCAACTATTTTAATCATGTGGAAGGTAACTCCTACAGTTACCTTTGAGCCCCAAACACTAAAATCTCATCTTTTTGTGAGTGTCATTTATACCCAATTAAATTGGTATTCTCAACACTTAAGCATGAGTGCCTATTAGGCTGATAAAGAAAGATTCATGAGTTATCCACATTTAAAGATTCAGCTGTTGTTAGAAAGGGGACCAAGCTAGGGAAAGGGGGAGGAGCAAACTAGTTTTTTTTTAAATTTCTTTCTTTCTCTCTTTTCCATAGAGAAGAGAGCTTACAATGCACCACAGTGTGTGAACAGAGCTGTGTGCAGTGTTACCATTTAGCAATAATAGGTGACTTGTGCTCCCCAGACTTAACAGGCTAGTAAGCAGCATCAAGCTGCAGATCTACTGCTCTGAGGCTGCCATGCATTAAAAGGGGTTGAAAAATAAAATTGTCTATGGCGATTGTAGACACATTGACTCCTCATTTAGCGATTCCCATAGTGACAACAACAACAATAAAAACTGTCACTACTAAAGGAGGTGGGAAATTTTCACTGCAAAAGGGTCTGATAATGGCCCAGGACCTGAACCTTATCTGCATGCAACCACCCCCTCTAGTGATAATTGAGTGAATGGACAGGCTTTTTCTAGTTTCCTTTGGCAATAGGCTTCTCAATGCCATATGTTATGGCTCTTAACTCTAAAAGCATAATATTGTTATATTAAATTAGCATGGCTTATTTTTAAGAGACTTCTAAAACTTCATCATTGTGGGTCATTTAGTTCTCGCTTTCTGAGTCCCCCCCTCCCTTCTGTATTTTAAAGTCAACCAAATATCCAACTTGCTGGAATGAACAAAGGCTTCTCAGTACCCTTGTCTACATGTCCCATCTGGAAAGCCAGGTAAAGAGTAAAATATAACACAAAGGAGTACTAAATTTATGTGATCATTGTTATTTCTTCCTAGGAAGAGGGACTGAAATACACTTACAATCTTCGTGATCCCTCTGTGTGCCATTGTTTCTCTGACTTTCTCACCTCTCTCACCCCATGACAATGTCCAAGTAATGTCCAATGCCAAGTCATCAGTCTTCAGGGCAGGATTCCCTACCCAATAGTGCTCATGGGGGAGGCTAAATATAGCTACAAGAATACATATCTTCATACCCACATCCTTCCATAATCTCTCATCCTTTACAAAGGGCCCTAACTTTCCAAGAAGTCACAACTGAAGACTCAGCCTCTCATCTGTTCCATAATGCAGGATTTTTATAAACTTCTATTTTTATTTCTACTTTCTTTTAGAGCCATGAAATGTATTATTCTACTACTGTTCTTTATATGCGTATTTGTGAGCTCTTTTCAGTAATGAGTTCCTTGGCAACAAAGACTTATTTGAATTCTCTATTTAGTTGTAATTGGCCAGTTGATGAGATTTTTATTTGATTTATTTTTACAAGTAATTTTTTGGAATAAATTTTTCTAAGAGAGCAATTAGACAATGGGAAACCAAAATTCGTGTTGGGCTGCAGATTCCTGGCTAACTGGCCCAGGAAGACATAATGACAGGAGACATTAACAATGAGGAAAACAGAGAGAAAGAAAATTGTATCTCTAACAAGTGATCCATAGCATTATACATTGTGGGGAATTCTCTAGAATACAGATTCCTAATACATCCTTGTAAAAGTGCTGTAGCTTTACCCACATGCACATTCATAGTACGTAAATAAATGTAAGGTTTTTAGGAAGTAAAACTATAAAATGAGGAAATAACATCAAAGACATTAGAAATGACAACCACCACAGGCCTGGATTCACTTAATTTTATGGATGAAAATTTATAAGACTAGAGAATACTATTTTGCTCTAAAAAACACAGTAAAGGAAACTAGCCCTCAAATATTTGTTGATCATAATAACTCATTTTGCCATCGTAAATGGAAGAAGCACTTTTGTACTGGATGATCTCAAAGAGGACATTTCAGAAATTTCAGCTTTGGTAATCCCCTTGGTGTGTGGATTCAGAAAACTTTCCATAGCGTAGAATTCTGGTATCTATATATCTTCCTTCTTCCTCTTCTTCACCCTTTCCTCACAGTTCTTGGCGTTTAGTGTCACAGTTCATTTTGTCTGAAGGTTCCCCACTTTTTGGTAATAGTAGCAAACATGAAAAAGTATCTATGACATCAGAAATTACTTGAACCCTATCTCTAATTGTTACTGTATAGATCCAGAGACAGATATTTAATCTCTGATTTTAGGATTTTTATTTAAGTAATCATAGAAATTTATACTTTCCTAGTGATGCTTTAATAGATACATTTTAGCATATTAAATATATCTTAACATATCAACACATATAATTTTTGAGTATAGAATATAAAGCTTCAAACATAGTGCCTTGTATGTAGGAAATACCTAGAAAATATAAATTCTGTCTCCAGTATTTAAGAAGATCATTTGGCATATTAATTTACTCTCTTGTTTGTTTATGAGCACGCAGTGATACCAAGGAAATTAAGAATATGGACACTCTATCTGATGGTATAGAAGCATTCAAGCAGTCTTAAAAGTAGAGTAGCTGAGATGAAATAAAAGAAAAAGTGACTCAAAAGACAGCCACTCTCTGTGTCTGTAGTTTACAGCTTAAGCTCTGATTATCAGTAGAGTATGCTGTATGAAGCACTTTTACCCATAGCTTTCTTCTCTTCTTTGAGTGAAGAAAAACATAGGCTGTCATCTACACAAAGTCCATGGCTTTCTTCCCAATCCACCATGGTTAGCTAATAAATTAGCAAAATAAATTTAATGGCCCTTAAGGGAGATTTATGTTTATAAATGACAAGGAAATTTGTAGACTGTCAGTGAAACACACTTTTAGCAGAGGGAATGGCCAATTCTACAGAAAATACATACACATATATTGTCTTTTAGTCATCATGAAAATGTAAAGTTCTCTTTATTACAATTTGTGGACTAATTCTTATCTGTACAGAAACTAACGGTATTTAAGGAATCTCAACAAATGTGCTTTTGTAACAAAAGCAATTGTCATAAGATTTAAAGTCAAACAGAACTTGTTAATCACTAATAAAATCTTTTGAAAAATGTAAGAAATAGAATCTTGGAAAATACAAAACATAAATGAAACTACAATCTATGTAATCAACATATGAGTGACCAGTTGGGTACTCTTATGCAAGTTAAACTGGCTACTCTCAATCAATAAAAGTTACCTCTTAAGTTCTCCATCTGATGACCATTGCTTCAGATCTTCCACCCACCCCTGCTTTTCTCATGGTTCAGAAAACATATTTAACAAGGTCACAGATGCAGTGATGCAGTTAACTCAAGCAAAGTCCCCCATTGCAGCATTTTAATCTGTGCTACAACACTCAATGATAAGGTGACCTCTGGCATTTTTTTTGAAAGAGGATTATGGTGTTGATGCAGTTTTAAAAATCCACTAATCACTCTTAAAATCATTTTGAAAGTATAGGGAAGAGGGGCACTTAGGTATAATAAACATGATCCTCACTGTTCTTTGAGTTTGCTGTTTGTAAATAATCCATAATAAATCAGTCACCAGACAAATACAAAAGTATTATGGCAGATTATTGTATCTGATTACTGCTGAATTCAGTATTCACTGAATATCTTGTATACCTAGGCTTTAGTAAGCAGTCAGCAGGACAGAGGAATTCATCTATCCAATCATTCTGTACCAGAAAAGGGCATATGTCTTGCAAAAAAAAAACTGACTAATTTATTAAGATATAATATAACAAATGAAAATATCAGGATATAAAGAATCTAGCAGAAGAATTTTGATCAACCACATATACTTGAAACAATACTGGGAAGAGAAATCAAGGTTTTTTGTTTGTTGGTTAGTTGATTAGTTTTGTTTTTAGTAAGTGAAAATTTATAGGAAATTTCATTAGGAACAAAGCAGATGAGGAGAAGGAGTGCCATGAGATCTTTCCAAATGGAGAAGGACAGATTGGAAGAAACCATCAGGAAAGAAGGGCACGGGTAATTTTCTAGATGGACTTAGAACAGAGACAGATTGAAAATGTGCAGAACAAGCAGAACGTAGATCACAAAGGACCTTGGAAGGATGAGTCGTTTAGATGACAAGCTATCATCAAGATACGTTGGGAGAATAGAATTGGCAGAGAGTGAAAGAGTAGTATATCCCCAGTCAGAGAAAGGTGAATGCACTGATTCTAAAGACTGAAGCAGACTTCAGAATGCACTTGAGTGGAAGTCCTCAGTGAAAAGTTTTCCGCACAAAGTTCTTCGACTGAAAAGTGAT
Source organism: Apodemus sylvaticus (assembly GCF_947179515.1). Classification (NCBI taxonomy): domain Eukaryota; kingdom Metazoa; phylum Chordata; class Mammalia; order Rodentia; family Muridae; genus Apodemus; species Apodemus sylvaticus. The sequence goes on along the minus strand of NC_067488.1, from coordinate 24,799,250 downwards.
GTGAAAAGGGAAGTATCCCTATGCATTTTCTTGAGGTGATATTTCAATTTTTCTCTAAATTGTATTGTAAATCAGGAACTTCCCAGCCAACCGTCTTCAGGAATAACACTTTCAAGTAAACATAATTGTGTATTACGGTCTCGATCTAACTGATATTGAATGATTTCAATTGTTTTTTTTTTTTTTTACTAAAATGTTAAAATGAGTAATGTTTACCATTTTTATTCCTTCATTATATGCCTATTTGGGTTAGCAAATGTATAGCTCAAATCTAGGATTAATAGATATTAGTTTAACATTTGAATGGTAAATTAAATTAAATTTAAAAGATTAATTTGCTGCATCCAGTGATCTAGAGATTTTAATGGAGGGCAACACAGACAAAAAATGGTGTATGCTCCTTTTGCCAGAGATAGCCTGATTGTTTGCATATTGGGAGAAGAAGAGGAGAAAGAGGAAGGGGAAGGGGAAGAGAGTTCTGACTGTCTTGGGAATAGAACCCAAGCACATACACATTCTAGGGAAGTGCTTGACTATTGTGCTATGCTCAAGCTGGACCAATTCATGAATAAAACTCTCTCTCACCCCGAGTGCTGCAGTCTTAATAGACAGAAGAGTAAGGTCACACCTATGAGCCAAATTCTCTTGCTGTAGAAATACCTCAGATAGATGTCAGATTCTGCACTCCTATTTCCTATGTGGAAATTAGAAGAAAGACGGTATCTCCAAGGAAATATCAACATTCACGATACTTTGTTAAGTATCAACTGTAGTTATTGTCCCTCCATAAAGATGCTTGATAATCTGACATTAGTCTTGCATGTCACATAAAGGAGAGTAGGCTATTAAAGATTTTTGCAGAGTTATAAAGAAAATATATCATATACAGATGGGCTACCTATAACCAATAGAAAACCTTAGTGTGCTTAGCTGACACAATTCAACTGAGGCTAAACGATCAAACACATGTCTCAAGTTTAAATAAAGATATAACCAGGGATGAGTTTTTTTCTTAGTTTGTCCAATACAGTGAGGGCAGCCTTAAACCCATATGCACACAAACAATAACACAGAGACAACGGGTTGTATTTACATGCATGTGTAATACATACCTCTATAACTATAATAACCGCCATGTCTCCATCTTCCATTCTTCTCCTCTAAATTCAAGGAAACTCATTATATTAGGTGCTTGGCCATTCAGAATAAACTCCCTGTCTTCTGGATAGCAAACTAAGTTCCATCTACATTAATTCCCATTCCCTTCTTATTCACAGCAGCACTTGGAAGTATCTGTTCTAAAGTCAGGAATTCATTCAGAAAAGCTCCCCTGCCACCTACCCACATCTGAAGGACTCTACATCCAAACAGTATTACATGGAGCCAGACTTCCTTTGCAATATATAAATATAAAAATTAACAAGGCATAGGGAATACCATTTCCCAACCTGCTGCACTCACAGTATCTTCCTGAAATAGACACCTAAAGGAAATGAATCTGACATTTCCATTCTCATTGTTAAGGCCAAATGGATGTTCCTTTAGCAATCAGTGTATGTGTTATGTTCTGGACTTGCAGAGTCTGTACATCGAACTCGTTTCCTGAGCATGCACCCTGTGCAATTGTACAGGATTTCTCCCTCAGAAAGAACTCAGGCTTGTGATTTAATGCTCATCACTCACTGTTTTGAAGTTATGACAAGATGAATCTTTAGATTTGTATTATTACGTCTCCGTTTGCTTGTTTTTGAAGTGTAGTCTTACTATATCATCCTGGTTGGCCTAGAACTTGCCTTATAGACCTTATGCTATCAAGATAGCCTCAAAATTGGGGCAATCTTCTTGGTTCTGTCTATCCAAATGTTGGATTATATACATAAATTACAATACACTGATAAAATTTATACTTTTAAGTGAAAAGAGTGACATATGCCTGAGTGTTTAGAGAGCCCCAGCCTACATCTCCATCCCTTCCCCACCACACACACACACACACACACACACACACACACAGAGAGAGAGAGAGAGAGAGAGAGAGAGAGAGAGAGAGAGAGAGAGAGAGAATTCCTGGCTTCTACTCATTTTTTTTTCGGCTGCTCTGTCTATAGCCCAACTTTGTCTTATCACTCCACCCAGACACTGATGACGACTCTCGCTCTTTTGCACCCAAGCACTGCCTGTCCTCTGCTTTCCAGGCCAATGATCTCTCCACACCCAGGGAGGGTTTGCATATTCAGGGAGGATCCAGGTCTGGCAGTTATGAACCCTGTGGTGAAACACAGCAGTGGTGGCCTCTGTGTTGGCAGGCAGCATTTGTGGGGTCTGGAAAGAAAGCCTCCTGCTTCCTTCCAACCCAGGATTTGCAATTCTTTGAAGGTTGTAGCATAGGGCATGGGAGGAATGGACCTACTTCCTGTCCCTATAGCAAACACGGGGTACATGTCTGAAAAACACAGCAACAGCAGAGCCAGTCAACCAGTCAGGGCCGAGGCTAACTGTTCCTGAGAGTCTGCGTTTGTCCAGCCAGCATCCCCTGCCCCAGGGAGTGTACTATTAAATAACAAATAAAAAGCACCGTGACAGGTCCAGAGTGGGAGCGTGGAGGAAAGGGAAAAGTTTCATGTTTTATTACATGGAGTGGCATTTTTCCAGCTTTTTGAATAAGGGACCCCACATTTTCATTTTGTACCGAGGCCAGAAAATTATGTGGCTAGGCCTGCCTATAAATCACACACTAAATCATATTTTACTCATTATGCTGGGCTGTTGGGAAAACCAGAACAAAACTTACAACCCACCTTGAGCAAAATATCAAAGAATCCACGGTACATAGCTTGAGTAATGAAATAACCTTACACCTGTCCTTTGAATTTATTTCACTTGGTTTTAGTTTGCTTCATTATTTCTTCATGAATCTTTGTGAAGGAGAAGTCTTATTTGGCAATTTTTTGTGTAAAAGTTAAGCCTTTGTACAATCATCCACAGAATGGATATTTATAAAATAAAGATAAACATGACAATTGCACACCCATATGATTTAAAATTTATTTCTATTAAAATGTTTTCATATGTTTGATCATATTGTTTTCACTACCGCAATTCTTCAGATCCCCTCCCTGTACATACATCCCTATCTCCTCCCTACCCATGGATCTTCATGGTTTTTCTCCCTCTCCCTTTCTCTTAAATATAAGGAAAAAAACCCTTTTCTTAAATTTACTTAATTTTCTGGAATGACTGTGATCCATTGAGAACTCATCATCATCGATACTGATGGCACTTCTTTGGTATAGCCATGGAAGTGAAATTTACTTGACTTATAATATTTAACCTCATGTTTCACAATGAGAGCACAAATGGAATCTGCTCCATCATTCACTGCTTCTCCCGAGTGTCTTGAAGGTAGTGTGTTAGAGTGGTCACTGTGTGAATAAAACCTTCTTGGAACTGCATGTAAACCCACTTTCTATAAAGGAAAATGATGCTGGATCTCGTGGCCACAGAACTCTTTATACTCTATGAAGACACATTCACTGATTACTGTTGACTAGTGGCTTTCTAGACCTGTAAACCTCTGAAGGGATTCTAGCATCAACATTTGGGCTTAACACTAAAATAACTCATCAATAGAAAAACATTTTGACCACCTGACACAAGCGCACATGCATGCACACACACCACCACCTGACGAGTGCATCTACACACATGCATATACACAAGCAAGCAAGCTCAGAAACAAATATACATCCAAGCACACACACAAACACACACACAAACACACACACACACAACACACACACACACACACACACACATACACACACACACACATCCAGAGAGACACACATACGTGCTCACATGCATGCACACACATAGCAGACAATGAAAAGGACAAGTTTGCCTGAAACTCATCCAAAAACGGAGTCCATGATTCTGTGGGAGAATTAGCCAGATTCAGCACATGCCTGCTTAACTGCTCTCACCCTTGGTCCAGGGGCTCCCTCTGGTGGTCACCACATACAAAGACGCTCAACAAAATGACAACCTGTGGAAAGAAACTCAACTTAATCAAGAAAACTTTGAGGCAGGTAGGGAGGCCACAGCATGGCAGGAAAGAGAGGACATGGCTGCTTGGCTTGGTAGATGTCACTGAAGACTGTGGAGGAGTGGGAAACAGGGGTAAGACCAGTTCGTGCTGATAAGAAGTTCAAAACCTAGACACTCGATCCAGCTTTTTCTTTCCCCCAGACACATGCTGCAGACAGTACTTTACTCCCGACAAACAACAGACTGACCACTGTCTATGATGAGACTTGAAAAATCCAAAACAGTGATTTTTTTCCCTTCTCTAACTATATGCATTGGAATTTATACTGGAGCAATGAAGTCTAAATCCCTCTTGACAAACACAGAAGACCTCTGAGACTTTTTTCCTGTCATCTATACCTAGGATCCTCTTCTATGAAGGCATCTCTCTGTCAGAGAGTCCTAAATCATCTGTACGTGAGGTCATCTTCAACACTCTGTGCATGGTACAGTTATGGGCATTAAACAAATTATTAGAGAAGTGTTCTTTGGAGATTATGGAGCAGGGGATGGGGTATGGGCTTTAGTGGCAGTTATATAATTCTATTCCTACCCTCAAATAGTGGTTTCCTAGAAAAATAAATCTAATTTTGGGGAATCAGAAACACTGAGTAGGGCATATCATCTGCAGGAAAATTTTCACTGCAGGAAGTAGATGCTTCCACGGGTTGCAGAGGTAGTTAGCTTTGTGACTGAACCAACATCATCATATCCTTGCCTTAATTTAACCCCATTAACTAGAAGAAAACCACGTGACAGAGCCTTGGGCTTCAAGGTGGGTCAAGACTTCCCTGAATGCCCTTTCTAAGAACTCAAACCCTTCCAAATTTTAAGGGTCTCAGGAACTCAGCAATGCTTTGACGTTAACCAAACTTTCAAATGATTTTGGGGGGAGGAAAGCAGAAAGGAGGGGTATATTTTGGGGTCAGATAAATCAAAGCACATTTGGCCAGACACTGCCCCCCTTCATTTCCCAGCACATGTGGATTTTCAGGGAAATTGAATCCATGTGTTCCTGATTCATTTACATTTAACTCTTCAAAATGCTTTGTAAGCCCTCCAAGAAGCCTTCAGCATATTGAACAAGGGAGCTGAACCTTGTTAGCCATGCAAGCACCTAAAATATTAAATGAATAGGACTAGGTTTTAAGGACAATGAAGGAAGGTCAAGAGCTTTGAGAATCTAATATATCCCCCTTAATGTCTAAGCTCCAACTGCCTGTCTTGAATGTGATGCGCATAGGATGAACATGATTGTATGTGGGAACCATTGACCCAAGCGTGGCCTGCCTCAACACTTGCCTGTGCACAAACTGATTCCTGGACTCTGGAGGAAGATTTGTGTTTCCCAATAGTTGCCTTCTTCCTCTTTCTTCCCATTCTTTCCTGGAGTTGAAGTGCTGCCTGCCACTACTGCCCCTGCATCCCGATAAGAATTGATGAGACCCTGGGGAGTGTGGGATGTCTCTGCCTTCAGCCACTTGGCAGGAGCTCCACAAAGACTCTGATCTTCCTCCACATGCTGGAAATCCCTAGAAATCCTTTCACAGAGAGGAGGTTCAGAAGGGCATTCTTCCTGTTCTTATGTCTATTCAAAGAAAACCAGCATAAATATAGGAGAAAAAATAAGACTGGCCATCACATTGAATTCTTCAACAAAGCACCAGCCTTCATAAGAACATCCTTCCTTTGGGGTATAGAAGCATCTCTGTTCAACCACTTCCCTCATCCCACACATCTAAATGCAGTCACAAGAGGATTTAAGCCATCTTCAAACAGCAAATGTGTTTTTACAAAAATTTAAACACCCTTTATTATCTGATTATAGTTCATGTGCCTAACTCACAAGTAGGGCTAGCTTCTGAAAGATAAATAGCCAGAATTCAGATAGAAATATTACTATTTTTCCCCATCATTTCAGATGCTCTGTACCTACAATGTACACTGTGCAGTGTGGATATGAGCAAACATTTCTGAGATTAATTTAATTACACCAAAGTCTTTTGTAACATGCAAAACATTTGGTATCAACTCTTGAGGCAATTGTCCATGAATTAGCTCAGGTAATCTTTCACTCAATACACCATGAAAAGTCTTTTAAAGTTTAAACCTTAGGAGGATTCTCTCCACTTTAATACTAGCACCCGCCACCACGTAGATGCTCAAAAACATTCTAAAATTCTTAAAGAGACTACACTATATGCTGGCTGTAGTCTGTGAAACTGCACCCATGGTCCAAAATTAATAGACAAGACATAGACTCTTGAAATGAAGAAGTGGAAGTCTAGAAACAATAAAAACCTTAGTCCACGAGGCTAATTAGAGTGGAAACTCAGGCTTGAGCGTAGGCTGTCTCGTTAGATTAACCTCTGCTCTCAGAAATCTCAGAACGTGAGCTTTACTCTTACTTAGCTCATTTCAACTTGGACCACAGAAGGGCCTAACTAATATCTGTAAGCAGTCACCTCACTGATGGCAAGCAATTCTTTTTGATCTTCCTTGCATGAAATCCCCTCTGCAGATATCCATCTACAAACATGCACTAACCATTTTCAGAGTATTGATATTTATATAGCTAAATTCATGCATTTACTGCATGCTGAATCATTTGTCTAAATATTGATCTAATATTCTAATACTAAAATAATTCAATGACTATAAAGTCAGAGTTACCAAATTGGCAGGTGCAATCTTCTTTCTTGTGAACTTTAGCCTATTTTCCTTCCTACAAAATAGTGTTTGAAAAGTCATATAAAGTCCCAGTTCCTGTATATGTGGGCAATGCAATGAATCATAGAGAAATCAGGGGACCATATGGCAACTTAGGAGCTGCTACAATTCACACTAAATATGACAACTTGGAAACTTCTAATTTCTAGGAAACATACACACACACTATACATACATATATATGTATGTATACACACACACATATATATAACATATAGTTTAACATATTTAAATGTGAATGTATTTATATTTTCAAGTATAATTATTTATTTCTGAATATTCTTCTCAGTGTGTATACCATTTTATTCTAAACTGCAAATCACAACACAGATCACATTTGTTGAAGTAGCAAAGAAATAAACTGTCAGTGAAGTCAGCTGAAGTGATTCTCATACCTATTATTTCTTGGCTTTCTGAGCTTTACACCATGTGCCAAGATAATTTTTTTTCTTGTGAATTAATTTAAGGAGTAGAGACAGGACCATCAGGCAGGCAACCCATGAACAACTAAACAGAGAACTGTCATCATTGTAGGAATGTAAGAGCATCGTGGGTTGATCAACCTGACAAGATAATCAAGGAAAAAGAGATATAGTCTGGAAAAAGCCATACAGCTTTTCCAGCTGAGATTCTTATGTCACAGTAGAGCCATTTCCCAAGGCAGTGCACAGAGCTCTGTGCAGCTCTCACAGAGCTTTACCAACTGTCCTGTATGAATGAATCAGCATGTGATATCATAACAGTGCAGATGCTGCTGTATCCTGGGATGCTGCATTATTCACTGGCTGATAGTGATCTTGACCCATGGACCAGAGAGAATTATGTAATACTGATGTATGCTTCAAAACAAACAAAAAGCTTGTGCTAGTGTGTGTATATGCATGTATGTGTGCGCGCACACACTTGTGCACACACACACACACACACACACACACACACAAACCCATGGGATCTGATTTTGTTGACAATTACCCCTGGGCATGGGGCCTGTTCTGAAATGTGTTCAATGTATGAAGTTGGGTCTCTATGGTGGTGAGGAAGATCTGGGAGTAGCTGGAGAAGAAAGAATATAATTAATATATGCATGTAAACATATTTTATTCATTTTTTTCTGTTTTTTATTCGATATATTTTTTATTTACATTTCAAATGATTTCCCCTTTTCTAGCCCCCCACTCCCCGAAAGTCCCATAAGCCCCCTTCTCTCCCCCTGTCCTCCCACCCACCCCTTCCCACTTCCCCGTTCTGGTTTTGCCCTATACTGCTTCACTGAGTCTTTCCAGAACAAGGGGCCACTCCTCCGTAGTTCTTGTATCTCATTTGATGTGTGGATTATGTTTTGGGTATTTCAGTTTTCTAGGTTAATATCCACTTATTAGTGAGTGCATACCATGATTCACCTTTTGAGTCTGGGTTACCTCACTTAGTATGATGTTCTCCAGCTCCATCCATTTGCCTAAGAATTTCATGAATTCATTGTTTCTAATGGCTGAATAGTACTCCATTGTGTATATATACCATATTTTTTTGCATCCAAAAGATAAACTCTAGACTATGAATTTTCATGCGTAGATTAGAAGTATTTCTCTGAAGTTACTGATTGTGTGATCTTGGGCAAAGTATTCTGGATATTTCATGTTTAAAACCAAAACAAAATGATTACATGATTCAGAAGATTTTCTAGTATTTTCTTTCTTGGGAGCAGGTACAGTGACCTTGTACCTTACACAGTATAAAACTTTCCACAGTTACAGTCACAGAGAATGTTACCTCCAAAGGATATGGATCCTTTGTAATAATTCAAAAACATTTTTTAACTATTAAGGAAATCATACTATCTTATGCAAGTAAATAAATATGAAACACATTTTCATTCTTTTCTATAAAAAATATTGCTGACTCACAAGTTTGCCTTTTAGATGCACTTATATTACCTTAACTTTTGATATCAAGTCATTCTCCATATTTTATTTTGCTCTTATTAAAGCATTTCCTTATAGCTATTTTCTTCTTCAAATATGTATGTTAACATAACTCTGTTTTCAGAGCCTTGTTGAGATATTTTACTAACATCACAGTTTGGCATTTTGATCATTACACAACTGTTAGTAGGAATAAAAAATAATTTATTCATATTTTTATTATATTCTACTCCATGTGCTATCTTTTGTTACTGAGATTTAATGACCAGTTGTACAAGCATTCAGTGGATCAACAAAAATCCTTAGAAAATTTACATTATGTGACCTATATAAGACTTCTTCCAGTATGCTGGGTTGAATGAGTCTGATATTACATGTTTGTTTTTGTGTCTGAAAAACCCATGATAGGCTACCACATTTCTCTTATAAACATTTTTAGAAGCAAAGTTGATAATAAAAGACGTCCTGGAAAAGAATAAGGAGAAAGAAAAGAAGAGAGAGAAATAGGATCAACCAATGTTGTTAGACGTAATGATTTACTTTTTAATTTATTTTACTTTAACATTTTCACGCAAGAATACTATATTCATGTCTTTTCTACCATTTTCCTCCACAACCAGTTTCTCCTTTTACATTCAAATGCCTGACTGATCACACACACACACACACACACACCTGTGTGTAGACATACATACATACATACATACATACATACATACATATTCCTATGGATTCAATTTAGTGTTTCTCACACATATATGCTTTTAAGGCTGACCACTTGGGATTTTTAACATAGCAGGGAGTTTATTCCTGGAGAAAACTGATCCTTTCCATAGTATTGTTTTCCTGTAGTTGTACATCTCATGATGGATAAAGGTCTTGTAAAATCTCCCCCACCCATGTCGGAATGTCAACTGATATTGTCATTATTCAGGTCTTACTTAAGTAACTATATTAGTAGGATTTTTGTAAGCTTCCTTGTCATGTCTAGAAGGCATTATATCCAACACATGCCTTGGTCTCTGGCTCTTACAATCTCTCTATGCATACTTCCACACGTGGGTGTAAGCGGTTCCTTTATAGATTTATCGGTCAAGGCTGGTTACCCAAAATTGACTTAATCTGCATTTTGACTAGTCATGGATCTCTTTAATGGTTTTCATCTTCTACAAAAAGATCACCTTCTTGGATAGAGGTGATTGATATGCTTATCTGTAGCTATAATGGTATTTTTAGAGTATTGTTTGAAATTATTTTGATTTAGGGAAATGACTGTGGGTTCTCCTTTAGGATCTGTGATTTCTATAGACACAAGTAGTTGGCTATGTTTATAGTACCAGACATGAATCTCCTCCTACTAAGTGCAGTTTCTAACTTTGTTTTAAATGGACACTTCTTTGGAGTGTCATTTTTCTGTTTGACAAATGAAAATATTGAGGCGTAGGCAGATTGCATCATCTGTTCCATGGGTAACATCTTGACAAGGTCAAGAGTTATCAGTAATAAAATCATCTCTAATGTGGAACTTAAACTTTAAATTGCAGAATTTTTATGAAACACATTTCAGATCAGAGATGACTATTATCTCTTGGATTAGTAAATAAGCTTAAAATATTTTAAAACTTTGAGGCCTGAAGAGAGAGTTCAGTGGTTAGAAGTGTTTATCATTATAGAAGATCTGAACTTATTTCCCGGCACCAACATAATGGCTCACAACTCTCTGAAACTCAGTTCCAGAGTATTTAACACCCTCCATTTGCCTCTATGGGCACTGTACACATGTGGTGCACAGACATACATGCAAGAAATCACTCATAAATACACATAATAAATAAAATCTTTTAGAATAAAGTTAAAAAGTTTAGAAATTTAGTTTTGAGGGCAACTAAAATTTGGGCGATAATGATATGCTAATTTACTTTGGTATATTCCTCATCCTTTTTTTCTTTTCCTGGCCCCCTCATTATTATTATTGTTAATTATTACTATAACAAATACAACTTGCATTAAATGTGCATGTTGTTTCAAATTCCTATTTGACATCCTTATTTTTCAGTCACCGCACGTTTATAGTACATGTAATTTCTAAAGAGCAGCAATTATCTTGAAATTAAGAGCTTTCTCTTTTTGTCTAAGGTTTTATTAGAAAGAAAGGAAAACTTGTATCAAAGCACTGAGGTGGACCTCTAGAGAACTAGGGATGTTCTACTCCTTAGGCTGGGAAAAAAAGACCAGAGGATTTTCTTATGCAATAAGTCGTCATTGTCATCACCCTTCTGATTCCATATGTGTTGCTTCCTTGAAATCGCCCACTCTCTTTGACTCATTTCTGCTTCTGGTCAGAGGTCTGTAGCATCCTTTCTATTGTTAGGTCAAGGATTTTGCTTAGTGTTCTGTCCTGTCATCCGGTGTGGTCAGTTTCTTGAAATGGTTGAAATCAGTTCCTCAATCAAGCTAGTATCACATTGTCTTTGTTCTTGGAATTGCAAACCCCACTCATTTTACCTGAAGCTGGGTATCAGTTTGAACAGCTGCTAGCAAGGTTGCTGCCATATATAGATTCCTGTGGTCCTTTATTTTACCAGTTTTCCCATTTGATCTGACTTAATTCTTGAGTCCAATATTATAGTCAGCTCTGAGCTATCATACTTCAAGTTTAGCTATGCCACCTTCACAACTGATAGAGCCTCACCGTACTTAAACAACAGCATGGACTGTCACACACCTATACTCCAGGGTTGTTATTATGAACAAATATGTAAATTTAGGATTTTAGGACAGTTATTTGGCACGTACTAAAGACACAATAAATACTGATTGTTACTCTCATTATCTCCATCCAAGGTTCACGGATAGGTCACTGTAGTTAATAATTCACAGTGTTTCATCTGGACGAAGAAATCTGGGCCCCACATCTGTTTTCCGTATGCTCCTGCTTTACCTTCAAAATTTCCTTCTGCCCACATCTATGAGATTATTCATAATAACTGAGGCTTATAATTATTGACATATTCATATAGATTTACACAACTTAAATGTTGGGCATTTTTATTTTATTCATGCATTGCAAGTTTAGTTTTGCTTTCAAGTGATTGTATACTGAGAAGATGTTACCCCATGAGAGGTAGAGGCAATATAAATCTGGAATGTGAAAGCACATATGTGTGTGGGGGGAGACAAAAGCAAACACAGCAAAGTTTGTCTCAAATCCTTATCTCTAAAATGATACAAGCTGGACCCTTATGGAAAATCAGAAGTACACATAGGGTAGATTTAATATCAACTAACAATGAAAGCACTTATTACATAGAGTGATTCATAGGTTCTCTGTTTTGGTCTCTGTGCCTCTTTTAATGTAAGATTGTGGTAGTTGTGAAAAAATAAGGAAAGTAACAGTTTGAACATCGATAAGCCTGTGTTGGTTTAAAACAGGGAAGCAACCCTATAGCTTTTATCTGGCAATATTACAGACATGACTCAACAAATTGTTTCATATGAGAGATGTCTGAGAACAATTTATACAAACACAGAAACATTTCATCCATCTTCCTCCTAACTTCTGAGAGTACTGGGTGTCTAGCCCAGGCAAAGATAAGGTATTGTAGGTTATCAGAGTAGACACTGAGGCTGAACAAAGATCGACCAATGAGTGTCAGAGACAGACTAAGTCCAGATATGTCCACTGCCAGACTCCATGACTTCATAGATACAACACAAGGGAGAAAAGATAGAAGGCGAGGTACCTGATACAATAACAGAAGAAAAGTTTGAGAAAACAGACATGCAAGAGCTAAGTATATCTGATGAGCTCATCTTCTTGGCATTTCTCAATATATTTCTAATGGCTGGACTGATCTCCAGTTTTCAGCAAACAAAATGATAAACTGGGACATAATTTAAAGGATTCACTGTATCCCACTATGCAAGATAAATATGGGATACAAATTCCCTTTTACATTTGAAATGTTGAAAGGAAAATTTTAACCAAAATATAACTATTTACTTTATTCACATTTATAAACATTTTGCTATATGGTATGAAGGACACATTATGATTTTGTACATATATCATCCTGTGTCAACAAAATGTTTTAGCATACAAAATACCATTATAAAAGGATAAAGATTTTGTACCAATTCAGAATCAGAAAGCATACATCATATATGTCTCGACCTAATTATTACAACTAAAGGTCGTTGACAGTGATGGTTTTATAATGGAACTGAAGACAGGAAAATGGAAGGAGGTAGATATAAAGGCTTGAGAGTAATAAACTTGAGAAAAGTGAAGCTAGACATCAATGAAAGTAAGTAGAGATTCCCAGCAGTGGTATAATGGGGTCTTGAGGTAGAATTATTTCCAATATTCTGAGGAAGTGTCAGATTGATTTCCAAAATGGTATTAGCAGCTTGCAATCCCACCAGCAATGGAGGAGTGTTCCTCTTTCTCCACATCCTTGTCAGTATCTGCTGTATCCTGAGTTTTTGATCTTAGCCATTGTGATTGGCATAAGGTGGAATCTCAAGGTCCTTTTGGTTTCCATTTCCCTGCTGCCTAAAGATGTTGAACTTTTCTTTAGGTGCTTCTCAGCCATTTGAAATTCCTCAGTTGAGAATTCTTTGTTTAGCTCTGTACTCTAATTTTTTTTAATTTATTAATATATTTATTTACATTTCAAATGATTTCCCCTTTTCTGGTCCCCCACTCCCCAAAAGTCCCATCAGTCCCCTTCCCTCCCCCTGTTTTCCCACCCAACCCTTCCCACATCCCTGCTCTGATTTTGCCCTATACTGCTTCACTGAGTCTTTCCAGAACAAGGGGCCACTCCTCCGTTCTTCTTGTACCTCATTTGATATGTGGATTATGTTTTGGGTATTCCAGTTTTCTAGGTTAATATCCACTTATTAGTGAGTGCATACCATGATTCATCTTTTGAGTCTGGGTTACCTCATTTAGTATGATGTTCTCCAGCTCCATCCATTTGCCTAAAAATTTCATGAATTCATTGTTTCTAATGGCTGAATAGTACTCCATTGTGTATATATACCACATTTTTTGCATCCACTCTTCTGCTGAGGGATACCTGGGTTCTTTCCAACTTCTGGCAATTATAAATAGGGCTGCTATGAACATAGTGGAACATGTATCCTTATTACATGCTGGGAAATCTTTTGGGTATATGCCCAGGAGTGGTACAGCAGGATCTTCTGGAAGTGAGGTGCCCAGTTTTCAGAGGAACTGCCAGACTGATTTCCAGAGTGGTTGTACCAATTTGCAATGTACTCTAATTTTTAATTGGGTTATTTGGTTTTCTGGAGTCTTAACTTCTTGAGTTCTTTGTATATTTTGGATATTAGCCCTCTGTAGGGTGTGGGTTGGTAAAGATATTTTCCTAATCTGTAGGCTGCTGTTTTGTCCTATTGACAGTGTCCTTAGCATTACAGAAGCTTTCCAGTTTTATCTGGTCTTGTTTGTCAATTGTTGATCTTAGAACCTGAGCCATTGGGGTTCTGTTCAGGAGATTTTTTTTCCCTTTTACCTATGTGTTCCAGGCTCATTCCCACTTTCTCTTCTATTAGATTCAGTGTATCTCATCTTATGTGAAGGTCCTTGTTCCACTTGAATTTGAGCATTGTACATGGAAATAAAAATGAGTCAATTGCATTCTTATACATGAAGACTGCCAATTAAACCAGTTCCATTTGTTAAAAAATGCTTTTTTAAAAATTTTATGGTTTTGGCTTCTTTGTCTAATATCAAGTGACCATAGGTGTGTGGGTTTATTTCTGGATCACTAACATATAACAAAGATATGTGCTCTACTATGTTTATAACAGTCTTATTTATAATAGCTAGAAGCTGAACACAACCCAGATAGCCCTCAACCAAAAAAAAAAAATGGATACAGAAAATGTTGTCCATTTACACAATGGTATATTACTCATCTATCAAAAATGACAACTTCTCTAGTTTTGCAGGCAAATGGATGGAGCTAGACAATATTATCCCAAGGGAGGTAATCCAGATCCAAAAGGATATACATGGTATATACTCCCTGATAAGTGGATACTAGCCCAATAGTTCAGAATACCTACAACACAATTCACAGACCAAATGAAACTTCACAAGATGGAAGGTCAAAGTGTAGAAGCTTCAATTCCGCTTAGATGGGGGAACACAATAATCATGGGAAGTAGAGGGAAGAGAGAGACTTGGGTGAGATAGGGGAAGGGGAGGTAAAGGGGGAAACAGGAGAATGAATAGAATTATGCAGCAATGTGGGTTGGGGAGTGGGGGGAACCAATAGAAAGTCCCAGATGCCAGGTTTGTGAGAGGTTTCTAGGACTCAATAAGGATGACATTAGCCAAAATGCCCAGTAGAGATATGAGAAATATAAAAACATATCTCTTCTCACATATTCTGTGTACAACACATGTGTCTGGCTCCAGTGTGCAAGTTCTTTGTAGAGCATAGTGCCTTCTACAGTAGTAAAGAATCCAATTGACATTTGGTAGAGACTGCAACCCTGGAAAGACCAATATACTATAGATTATACTACATTCAAAGTTGTAGTTTGCTCTCATCTATATTCTAAAACCACTGTGAAATATTGCTGAAGTCATTGCTCCACTTAACAGACATCATCTTTCAAAGCCTTACAGCTTTATTGTAAGATATATATATATATATATATATATATATATATATATACATATATATATGTATATATGTATGTATGTATGTATGTATGTGTGTGTTAGATGATAGATAGATAGATAGATAGATAAAATGATACACACAGAGAGATGGTTCAAGTCATACTATTTAATAACATGCTGATCTGTACATTGTACATTGAAGCTATTGTAAGTCAGAAACATATTTATTACTCCTAAACTGCTGAACATCATAGGGTAGCAGCATATTATACCACAGGGTGTGAGTTCCTTATCATTTTCACATTTATATATATTTAAAATCATTGTAACTTAGGAACTGTCTATATGTGATCTTAACGATTCAAACTATCAATGTTTTAACTGAATAGTCTATATACACTTTACAAAAATGATTTTATAGTTTTTTGTTGCTTCTCAAATACTCACTCCTAGCACTGAGACCTGGTTATATTATTAATATCAACCATTTTTATTTCTCAGAAAGAAAGGCAAATGTTTTAAAATTATCAAGGTACGCACAATTGAAAACCATTGGAACTTGATATATTGTGCTTATATTCACAAACATATTACACTTTCAAAATTTCTCAATGAAATGCTAGTGTTTTATTATGGCCAGAAAAATTTAAGACATACTAGTGATAGCTAGGAAATGTGTTTAAATTCTTTGATAAATGAATGTTTTATCCATAAGGAAGAATAAAAAGAAAGATAACTACAATTGTACTGAGGTTTTAAAAAAGATATTTTGAAGCACTGAATGATTTAAGATCATTTGTATGAATGGAAGCATGTACGTTATGAAATAAGTGCACCACTAAGAGTTATATTTAAAAAAATAGCTCCGATTTCAGAGAATGGTAAAAAGGAAATATAATATCACAAAAATTAACAAATCCAGTTTAAACCTTATACATAATTTGTTTCCCATTTTACTTAGAATTTGATGCCACAAATTTGAGATGTAAGAACAACCCAAAATTTATGTCAGATAGTTCTAGAAGCCAAAGTAGGTCCTTGAACTCAGTCAGGCTGTTTCTGTGCTATATTCTTCTGTATTCAAGATAATCTATTTCTTGAGTTTTCCAACCTCCAAAATTACCCTCATTCTGTGGCTTAGCACCTTCACTGTTCTTATCTGACCTTCATCATTACATGCATCTGTCCCTGGGTGTCATGTCTTCTTTCATATCTAAGGCCTTCTGATTCTACTGGACTGCACTTAAAGTCACCAAGATGGTCTCTCATTTCAAGATATTTGATTTAGAAATAAAGTCTTTTGCTCATAAAGAATCATATTCACAAAGCAGGACACAGGTCCCTTTGGAAAACTCTTATTCAAATTATCATAGGCTGTTCTGGTTTGGTAAAATCAGTTTGGTTAATACACAAACACTCGTGTGTTACCAACTATCTTCTGGACATGTTCATAGAGATAGACATCAGGTCTTTCATCAAATAATGTACGAGCGCAATCTGGAAAGGCAGATAATATGAGGGGCAGAGGAAAATATAATGAGTACTCAATGTTATCAACTTTGAGGAATTACAGTTCCTTAATATTAACTTCTTACGCTAAGTAGAAGTGTCTCAAAGGCTTGATCATCTCATACAAAAAGCAAAGGGCTGTTTACTGGCTAGTTTTGTGTGTCAACTTGACACAGGCTGGAGTTACCACAGAGAAAGGAGCTTCAGTTGGGGAAGTGCCTCCATGAGATCCAGCTGTGGGGCATTTTCTCAATTAGTGATCAGGGGGGAGGGCCCCTTGTGGGTGGTACCACCTTTGGGCTTGTGCTCTTAGGTTCTATAAGAGAGCAGGCTGAGAAAGCCAGGGGAAGCAAGCCAGTAAGAAACATCCATGACCTCTGCATCAGCTCCTACTTCCTGACCTGCTTGAGTTCCAGTCCTGACTTCCCTTGGTGATGAACTGCATCGTGGAAGTGTAAGCTCAATAAACCCTTTCCTCCCCAACTTGCTTCTTGGTCATGATGTTTGTGTAGGAATAGAAACCCTGACTAAGACAGGCTGTGAGAAGGTCCAAAGGTGAAAGCATCTGATGCACAAGATTGAAGATCTGAACACAGATGCCCAGTGCTCATGTAAAAAGAATAAACAAAGGCTGTCTCAACAGCAGTGCTGTGGGAATAGAAACAGGAGGACCACAGAGGCATGTAGGCCAACAGTGTAGCTCAGGGTTTAGTAAGACTAGGAGTGATGGGTCAGGACATCTGTCCTCAGCACAAAAGTGTGTACACTCCAAAGCAATGGTTGCATACAAAATAAACACACACACACACACACACACACACACACACACACAAAACACAGAATAATGAGTGCTAAAATAAATCAAAAACTAATTTTCATCTTTTAAAATTATGGAATTAATTTGGAGAGACAGGATAAGTACATGAAAATTTTCAAGAGTAGTCCCAAATGATATCCTTGTTATATACTCAGGTTGTTTTAAAGGAGCATTTGCAGAAGAAGAAGAATAGCTGACCAATAGAATAACAGTCATAAGGACTTACAGGCTCATGTGTAGCTTCATGTGTGGAAGATTAGAGTCAGGCTTTGTAGGAAGTGAATGGTAATTAAATTATATTATTTCAAGCAAAATGAATCATATTCAAAACACACAATCAAGAAAGAGTTGGTGTAGATCATGGACAAATACTGCAAATTAATTAGGGGAAATAAAATAAATTTGGGCATGTGTCCAGTTGAACAAAGAGAGACCAATGGATATATACTGGGTACTGCCTGCAAACCCTTGCTTCTGTGGTGGACAAGTCTTCATCATCTACAAGTCTTCTATCCAAATCTCTGGTGATAAATAATACTGGATGTTGTGTAAATAAATTAGGCAATTACATATTCTTTTAAAGTGAAGTGTTAGTCACCATTGGAGAGGTAAAAAATTGATCTTAAACAAATTTGTGGACATGGTATATTAAGATATTTCCTTAATAATTTTTACCAATGATGAAAATATGAAATGATAATATTTTGATAAAATGAACTAAATAAAATGTATTACTCACATAATTTTCTATATTTCTTTTTACCTTTTTATTGTGGTAAAGAGAACATTTAAATTTCTCCCGTGCATCTGTAGTGCAAAATCATATCTAAGCTGTACAATGCTGCCCTGTACTGCAGAAGGACACAAGATCTTCATGCACACAGATAAGCACTAGAGAAATAAGAAGTGTTTAATATGCAGGAGTCTTTCCTCAACAGAAGAGATTTTTACACTTGTCTCCCATTAAGAAGCCTTGGAGTTGTTAACAGTCTTTTTGCTATTTTGTAGAGCTGGGCTTTACAAAAATCCCCTTAATCCAGAGTATTGTTCCTCAGTCAATAGAGCCCATTCTTGTGTGCTTTTTGGCCAATATCCACTTATCAGTGAGTACATACCATGTGTGTCCTTTTGGGTCATGCCACAGACTCTAAGAAGTTAAACAAAATGTAAGGATGCTTAAATCCCACTTAGAAGAGGGAAGAAAATAGTCATAGAAGACAGAGGGAGGGAGGGACCTGGATGTGAGAGGGGATGGAGATGGGGGGAAAGGCTGCAGGATCAAGTATGGTAGAAAACAGGAGAGAGACGCAGAAGGCCAGGAGAATGAACGGCAATGTTCAACTTCTGGGGGGAATGGGGGGACCCTCTAGAAAATCCCAGAGACTTGGGATGGGAGAGACTTCTAGGACTCAAATGTGTGTGGCCTTAGCTGAAATGCCTAATAGTGGAGATATGGAACCTGAACAGACCACATCCTGTAGTCAGGGGAAGAATGGAGACAACAATCCATCTACAAAGTTTTGGCCCCAAATTTCTGCTGTCTAAAAGAAATGTAGGGACAAAAATGAAGCAGAGACCAAAGGAATGTCCCACCAGCAAGAGACCAGTCCAACTTGGGTACGCCCTATGGGCAGGCACCAATCCCTCACACTATTATTGATGCTACATTTATACTTAAGACAAAAGCCTAGCATGGCTATCATCTGAGAGGTTCTGCCAGCAGCTGACAGAGACAGATGCAGATACAGCCAAGCATTGGACTGAAGTCAGGGACCCCTATGTAAGAATTAGGGGAAGGACTGAAGGAACTGAAGGGGCTAACAACCCGACAGGAATATCAACAGTGTAAATCGATCTCCCAGAGACCGAGTCACCAACCAAAGAGCATAGAAGGGCTGCTCTGAGGCGCCCTGCACATATGTAGCAGAGGACTGACTTGTCCATCCTCAGAGTGACTGGCCTCAGTGGGAGAAGATAAACCTGATCCTGTAGAGACTCCCACGGTAGGAAGATATGGAGGGAGCACCCTCTCAGAGTAGAAGGAGAGGCAGAAGAGGGGAAGGACTCTGTGAGGGGTGACCAGGACTGCAGATGGAAACATTTGAGATGTAAATAAATAAAAAATTAATTAAAACATAATCTTGTGGAAATCGTCACAGGTACTTTGTAAAGGGATTTTGACATAATCAGACCATAAGCTTTATTTTGATATTTGTCATGAGAAGACCATATTTCAAGGTTATACTATATATAAATATGTCAGAAATAAACTGCTTGATGTCACACTCCAGAAGTTTGAACCAGCCTAACAAGTTAAGGTGTGCTGAAGCAGGCTTCTTTCTTGCCTCTCATGGTTCATTTTTCTGCCAACAGTAGAGCTCACAGGGAACCCTGCACTGGACAAAGGTAATAGAGGTAAGTTCATTACCCTTTAACTAAGACTAGAGGTAAGCCAGCTTTATCTAAGTTCACTGCACATTGTTTCTTAAATATGGCCCCTTCTAGCCATTGTTAAGTTTTTGACAAATTTCTTTTTACCTTCTTATGTTCTTGCTTCCTTGCCTGATTCTATAACCCAACTCAGTGTCTATCATTCAGGAAGAATGCTGAACTAACACATGTAAATGTACAGAAAAATAAAGACACTGGTGTGTAGCTGTCCAAATTGTATACATCATATATTCTAGCTATTTGTTTAGCAAATACTCTATGCTTTCTGTGCCTTAGATGATGAGTTGGAGCTCAGACAAATATGAAGGATGGAAAGAAAAAACTGTTTCAGGTAGAAAGGAATGGTTAGATTGATTTAAAAAAAAAAAAAGATGTTACCTTTTGTCTTAATTCCAAGCAACTTGGAAAAGCTTTGATAATCTAGAAAGCTTGGAAAATCTAGATAATGTCTCCTGCCATAACCTTTCAGTTACCTGTGATTTAGCTTCAGCCCCAGTAATCTATTATATAGAAGTCCATATTTACTATGTGATAGTGCCATTCCTTGAACACACTACCTGATCTTTGATTATTACAGACATCCACCTCTATTATAACAGAGCCCCTTTGTTTCTCAGTAAAATGTAACCAGAAATAGAGCAATCTTGTTAATAGCCTAAGGTAAATTCTTTACACTTCCCAGGGGTTTGAATACTATTGGTTGCCTTTAGCAGTATGATGGGTATTCCTCTAGAGAACACCAATTAATACGAGCAGTAACCTCAATAATTCCCTCCTTGTTTTTTCTCCTTCTGTGTTACAGTATCCTGCTCCCTTGCTTCTGAATCCTTATGTCACTTCTGGTCAAAACTGTGTTTATGGAAAACATTAGTTTGGAAGACCTGTGCGAGAAGACCACCATGACAACATGGCCATACTATGAAGAGCTACTCACCTTAGAGCACTTACTTGACATGTTGGGTGTTGGAAGACCCTATTATTTAGGTCTTAGTGTGCCATGTACAGATAACTTCTCAGCACAAACTGGAGGACTCACCTTCTCATCAGGGCTTCCTCTTCTCTGCCCGATCTTATCTGGAGAGTGTCTCTAAGCACAGATGCATGCCCTTATATTACCCTGCACCAAGTTTCCTGCAAGTGCTACATGATTCAGTGCATAAGTCCCCCTCAGCTCTTCCCATGTATTGTAATTGGGTACATTATCACGGCCAGTCCTTCCCACCTATAACCCCCAAAACCTCTGGGGAAAGTCATGTATCACATAGCCAGATTACAGGTAAAATTACCATTTTCTCTCCTGATAAGAATCTGCCTGGGAGATCCTTGGAACTCCTTTCTATGCAAATGAAACATTCCTAGGCCTCTATCTTAGTCAATTATGCACATCTGCCTTGGAATTCTCCATCCACTCCCCAAGATTTATAAAGCCCTTGTTTACCACAAATAAAGTTGAGCTTTCTGGCTGAAGCTGATGCTGGAAATCAATCTGTCCATTAGTATTCACGCCTTCCAAACTCTGATATCATCCCCAATCTCTGCTCCCTTTGTCCTAAGGAGCCAGTGGCCAAGGGGTCCCTGGAAGAAGAGAGGGTCACAGCTGGGCATCTTGAAATTTTTATCCTCAGCAACACATACACAGTGATGGGGGAGGGAGAGAAAAATAGTGCTGAATAATAATATAAGAGTTTCTCTCTTGAAGTACTCCTGAGATTTTCCTTTAAGTTTCAACTGTGGCTCCCTCCATGAGGCTTTCAACACGAGCAGCCTCTCAGACTTGAGCCTATACCCTCTCTGCTCATTCATAATCTTGCTCTTACACTGCCCACAACTTTCTCTGAAGTATTTCTCTTATTAGAAACACTGTATAAGGTATCTAGATAGATGTCTCTGTGCTTAGGGACTTGTTGCACAAAACTGAGGACTAGCGTTTGGATCCCAGTATCTAAGGCAAAAGCCGAGCATGTAGAGCATGGCTATAACCTGGCACTGAGGAGAATGGGGACAGGAAGTACTCTGTGAGTTGCTGGATACCAGCCTAGCAGAAATCATGAGCCCCATGCACAGCCAGAGATTCTGCTTCAAAAGGAATTGTAGGAGAATATTCTCTTCCAGACTGACTCCATCTCAAAAGAAACAAGGAACAGAGTGACAGATATTCTAACTCACTACAATCTTACAGTAACTAGATTTCTTGTGGAAACTGGTTACAGAGAGACTTTCTTGGTTTATCAAGCCTAGTGGGGAATATAAGTAGATTTTGTATTTGTAATCCCTTTGATTAATTAATTTAATGGATCTGTGTTGTATACACACAACTGAGCCTCAATATTCAGATTGTACAACAGGAAGTTCACAGATTCCCTAGGTGAACTCACCTACTCCACTATTCCTTTGTAAGACTCAAAGTCATAATCCCTCTGTCTCCACTGCCATGGGCTAAGTGGGAAGAAAAGTCTGAATCATCTAGGATGTGTCTTCTGAGCTGAGGTTGAACAAGCAGGTTCTCTGGTGCTCTTGGTTGGGTTTCTCACACTCTGAATACTGTCCTTGCATAGGCCAGTTAGTGCTACGTTCTCACATTTTTCTTATTTTCACTGGTGAATTTCCTATTATAAAATGAACTGGTGTCTAGCACAAGAGGACTGAGAAATTATTTCTAGTCACAAGAATTGCTGATGTGCCTTACTGAAAAGATATAAATAAAATATGCCCAACATAAGCTTCTGTGCTGTTGTGAATTACAGTAAGTACTCTTGGCCATGCTTTCCAGCTGGATTTAAGTAGAAACATACATGAAACAAGGTTAATGTGCTGGTCAGTTGCTCTGTTTCTCTAACTTGGGATAAATCAACATAATAAGAAAGTCTTGCTTGCAGTTTTGGAGATTTCAATCTATTGTCAAGGGGCTTGTGCTTGGACGTCTGAAGGTACACTACTGTGAAAGCTTATGGCATGAAGTGAGATCTATCTATCTATCTATCTATCTCTCCCATAAATAAACAAACAAATGCATGAACTTTAGGTGTATTTCATACTTTTGTATAGGAATAGTATATTAAAATTACAATTATAAAGAAGAATTATCAGAAAAATTTTCCCAGATTCCATGTCAGCTTCCTTCCAATCACCTATAACAGCAAAATCAGGGGATCTGGTGTCATCTTCTAGACTCCATGGGTACTTACACACATAGCACACACACACACACACATTTCTTTTTATTTTTTTAAAATCTTTTTCAAAGAGAGCATATTGAATTTCTGGTTCCAATGGAAGAGAGCTTGGCTTACATTCTCAAACAGGTCTGAGCTTCAGAAAATGTTAAGAAATAGAAAATCTATATTCCACAGGGCCACAGAAGTTATGTATAGGGTAAGGGACTGGGATGATGGGGGGGGGGGGCAGATAGACAGTCCTAAGAAAAACGAAATAGTTATGAATGTATGGAGGGACTGGACCAGAAGTGGAAGTGAAAGGGAAGAAATAGAGACAACTAAAATTAAGACACATTTGAAGGTAGTATGGAACCCTAGTACAGATAAAACTTCCTAAACTATACATATAAAAGGTGAATCTTAATGAAATCATCAAACAATAGGGGAGACAGAGACAAACTGATCATCTCTTGTCACCAAATGAAACTTCTAGTTCCACAATTGAGCGTCATCTAATTGAGTAGTTGGCCAAAGGGTTCCCTAGAAACTCAGACAACCCAGCCTGCTGTAAAAACTATGGGTTGATCTCTCCAAACTGACAACAAGGCCCCACTCCTGAAGACAACACCTATACAATTCATTGAAGATAGAAAAGTTAAGCTGGTGCCCAAATAGAGCCTCCACTCCTATATTCTGAGACTTTGGTATAGAAAGATAATCTACATGCTACCAAAAAAAAAAAAAAAAAAACTGCAAAAAACCCAACACAGACACAAGCCCTTTGCTCTACTCTGGTGTCCTGCCTGCAAGGTAGTCAAGGGAAATGGTGGTACAGAGCTTGTGGAAGTAACCAACCAATATCTGACTTGACTTGAGGCCAACTCCATGAGATGGAACCCATATCTGGTACTATTTAAGTGACCAAGGACCCAAGGTAAAAGCAAACACTACCATTTTCTAATAAATTAATTAACCAATCAATTAATAAAACACAGCAATAAAATGACTCCCAACAATATTCTGCTATACTCATAGATCGGTGCCCTGTTCAACTATCATCAGAGAAGCTTCCTCCTTCAGCAGATAGGAACAAATACGTAAACCTACAGCTAGACATTATATAGAGAGTAAGACACCTTGGAACATTCAGCCCTAAACAGGGTGTCTCCATCAAATCCTTCTCCTCAGGGTGCAGGGAACCCTGTGGAAGAGAAGGCAGAACGAGTGTGAGAGCCAGAGGGGAATAGAAGACACCAAAGAAACAAAGCCCTCTAAATCAACATGATCAAAGCACATATTAATTCACGTAGACTGAGACAGTATGCACAGGGCCTGCACCAGATCTTTTGTGTATATATTATGGCTTTCAGTTTAATGTTTTTTTGTGGGATTCCCACGTGTGTGAAGGAGTGGGTCTCTGAGTCTTTTACCTTTTCTTTGAAATTTTTCCTTATGTTTGTTTTGGTCAATTCCCATATGCTAGTTTATATCATATATCATATTTTATTATTATCACGTAGAAACCTGTTTGTTTTCTAATGAGAGCCAGAAGGGAGTGGCTCCAGATTATGTGGAGAGAAATTGGGAGGAAAAGGGAAGTAGAAACTAATCAAGATATGTTATTTAAGGAAAAAAATCTACTTTCAATAAAAGGAAAATTTACAAGGGAGAATGAAAATGTGACATCAAAATTATATTAGTGAAAAATGCATGTAAGTTACAGTTTTAATATAACTAAATATGATAATGATTCAAATTAAAAAGAAGAGCAAGAATATAAGTTCTTTGATATTGAGTAAAGGAAACTCATACTTTTAAATTAGAAATGTACAGACAGGAAAATTATATCATGTACTCTAACTCTATAATTACATGGTTTTGCGGTCAAGCATTCCCTTTTCCCACTTTTCATTTCTGTCTGGTCAGTTCCTATATATCTTCACTCCTCAGTTCAGTATAATAAGCCATTTGAAGATCTTTTCCATTTGTTATTGTAGCAAGCCTTTTTGTAGTTACTTGTATATATTTTCTATAAAATTATCTTTTTCAACACTAGAATATATTAGCTTAACTTGAAGGTAATAATTGACATTTAGGTTTAATAT
Organism: Apodemus sylvaticus; assembly: GCF_947179515.1. Classification (NCBI taxonomy): domain Eukaryota; kingdom Metazoa; phylum Chordata; class Mammalia; order Rodentia; family Muridae; genus Apodemus; species Apodemus sylvaticus. The sequence continues at coordinate 24,773,814 of NC_067488.1, read as the reverse complement.
TATAAACATAAAGGAGACTGGCACAGTACCTTACATTAGCCTTCCAAAAAATTTTGGATGAATATTGTTGCTACATTGTATGTGTGTGCATCTGTGTGTGCATGTGTGCATGTATGTGTGTGTGTATGTATGTGCATGTGTGTGTGTGCATGCATGCATGTATGTGCATGTATGTGTGTGTGTATGTAGGGATAGCAGTGTACATATTTATTTATATGCACATACATTTCTAGCACTTGTTGGTATGCATGTGTTTATAGATATGTATGGGCACCCACATGCCATGGAGTACATATGGAGGTCAGAAGGCAATGTTCAGATGTCATGTTTCTCCTTCCACACTGTGAACCCCAGGACAGGTACTTGCTTTACCATATTTGGTAGCCAGCACCTCTACCATCTTGCCAGTGTCATATAAACCTTAAAAATATACTTTGTCATAATTGTCGGGGAGTATTTTCTTTTGGTTTTAGACTCCAAGGTGTGACATAAAGTGAAACTGAATTGTATGACACATGAAAAGTTGGATTTGTAAAATAATTTCATGTAATTTCAATAGGTATATCCATTTTAACTTTTGGAATGCATTTTATAACTTTTACTTATTCACACTGTGTGACAATAGTACAAACATGTGTCATACTTAATAGTGCTGCTTCAGTAACTTCAGAATGATAAAAGCACTTTTCTATAACACAGAAAAATAAATTTATACTTAGGAAGATCTATAAAGAAGTATCAAGGGACCTCAGGTTTTGTAGAAAGATAGAAGAAGTTACTGATTAAATATAGAAAAGAAAAATTTGTGGGGAGTTATTAGAAATCACTGCAAAAACATCTACATTTTTTATATATTACACATTTTATATTATATTTTTTCCTACTGGGGAAAGGGCAAACAGTGTTCTTTATCTTAATATTATGCTTTTCTCATGTGATCATTTAAATATCACCAAGATTATAAGCAGCACATAAACTTTGGGGGAAATGTTTTTCTTTTTAATTAGTGGTTGACAATGCACAGGATTTGCTATTAAGAGAAGAGAGACAATGGCCTGAACTAGACATGGAGCTATACAGTAAGTCTATCCAAGGTACATGAGGCAAGATACACAACACACAGAAGACTTTTCTCATCCCATGTTTGGGCCACACGTAAGGGAGGGGCCTCATGAAAGGAAGGGTCTCCTTGAGTAGGGAATCTTAGGTTTCCTTAGGAAAAACAGTTACATCTGACCACCCTGGGAGAGGCTTATAAAACTCGTCCAAGCTAGTAAAGGAAAAGAACCAGACAATTAAAACAGGAAGTACCAGCTGGAGAAGCTCTCCAGTGGTGTTCACAAGCTCAGACGCTGCATAATGAAGAACAGAAGACGAATGTGGTGTTCTCCTAGGCGCCCTCCATGAGAACGGGCGAGCAGGTGGCCCTCATCAGGAAGTGTTAGGGAGTTTGTGTTCTCAAAACCCACCAGACCCACTGAGAGGTTTTCTTTTAAAAAATAAAAGTAAAACAAAAAATATGTTTTCATCAGTAGACTAGTGAGCTTCACTGAAATTTGGATATTTTTGGAGAAGTGCCTCAGCTTTAGGTGATACATGATAATGAAATTTCATACAGGAGGTTGTGTGTGTGTGTGTGTGTGTGTGTGTGTGTGTTTCACGTTTTTACATATGTGTTTGTGGGAAGATTGCCCCTCAAACATGCCATGTTCCTATCAGGAATAATCAGGCTAAAGTCAAAGACATGAATGTGATGATTATGGATGCATAAAGACTTAGGGAAGCCATAATTCAAACGGAGTGATAAATATTCATAAAAATCATGATGCCACTGTTTCACATTAGGAATATCAGTCTCTCAGGAAAAAAAGTTTCTAACGTTTATAACTATGTTAATCAGAAAAATATCTAGTTATATATTCTGTCTCTTGTCTTTTAATGTCAGGGAGTAAGATTATGTTTTCAGTGTTTTCTACACTTCTGATAAAAATTCCTCTACAGTTGGCAAAGTCTCCACTATTCAGGAAAACTGTTTATGCATGCAAAAATAGAAGCCATTTCATTTAATTAGAAGGAAAGAGGAGCACCCTACTTGGTCCCAGTTATCATTATACAAAAACCTGTAACTAATCTCACTTAAATTCCAATAAGAGCAAGCAATCTCTATTAAAATCAGGTGCTTCTCATACATAAAATAGGTAATCCTGACCCTCACTTACCTCACCAGAAAAGTAAAAGGTGGGGGGAAAGTGATACATTATAAAATCAGGGTGATACCTTTCTCAGGTCTCATGTAATTTAGAGTTATTAAGAAGCAAACACATTGATGTTCAACTCTCAACCACCAGCCCCGCCCCCCTGAATAAAGAACCATCCAAACACTTAGGCTGATATCCTTTTTTTCCCTCTACTTCAAACAAAAACCTCAGTCAGGGTCCAGGGAAAATGAGTAAGAAAGGACTTCTGTATTGATTGTAGCAGTCTGGGGCAACAGAGCAGTCAGGATCATTGTTACTGCTGATAGAGAGGGTTCTTTTTTTTTTTTTTTTTTTTTTTTTATTTGATATAATTTATTTACATTTCAAATGATTTCCCCTTTTCTAGCCCCCCCCCACTCCCCGAAAGTCCCGTAAGCCCCCTTCTCTTCCCCTGTCCTCCCTCCCACCCCTTCCCAGTTCCCCGTTCTGGTTTTGCCAAATACTGTTTCACTGAGTCTTTCCAGAACCAGGGACCACTCCTGCTTTCTTCTTGTATCTCATTTGATGTGTGGATTATGTTTTGGGTATTCCAGTTTTCTAGGTTAATAACCACTTATTAGTGAGTGCATACCATGATTCACCTTTTGAGTCTGGGTTACCTCACTTAGTATGATGTTCTCTAGCTCCATCCATTTGCCTAAGAATTTCATGAATTCATTGTTTCTAATGGCTGAATAGTACTCCATTGTATAGATATACCACATTTTTTGTATCCACTCTTCTGTTGAGGGATACCTGGGTTCTTTCCAGCATCTGGCAATTATAAATAGGGCTGCTATGAACATAGTAGAGCATGTATCCTTATTACATGGTGGGGAATCCTCTGGGTATATGCCCAGGAGTGGTATAGCAGGATCTTCTGGAAGTGAGGTGCCCAGTTTTCGGAGGAACCGCCAGACTGCTTTCCAGAGTGGTTGTACCAATTTGCAACCCCACCAGCAGTGGAGGAGTGTTCCTCTTTCTCCGCACCCTCTCCAACACCTGCTGTCTCCTGAATTTTTAATCTTAGCCATTCTGACTGGTGTAAGATGAAATCTTAGGGTTGTTTTGATTTGCATTTCCCTAATGACTAATGAAGTGGAGCATTTTTTAAGATGCTTCTCCGCCATCCGAAGTTCTTCAGGTGAGAATTCTTTGTTTAACTCTGTACCCCATTTTTTAATAGGGTTGTTCGGTTTTCTGGAGTCTAACTTCTTGAGTTCTTTATATATATTGGATATTAGCCCTCTATCTGATGTAGGATTGGTGAAGATCTTTTCCCAATTTGTTGGTTGCCGATCTGTCCTCTTGATGGTGTCCTTTGCCTTACAGAAACTCTGTAACCTTATGAGGTCCCATTTGTCAATTCTTGCTCTTAGAGCATACGCTATTGGTGTTCTGTTCAGAAACTTTCTCCCGAGGGTTCTTGAGAGGTAAGTAGCTCAGCGTGCTGCCCCCTGCCGGGTGGGAAAGGGAACTGTCTCATCTGCCCAGGGTCTCCGGGTATGTTGGCTCACCTATATGAACTTTGTGGAGTTGAGGCTTCAAGATCATGTGGTGAGGGCTGAGGATGAGCTCAGTGAAAGAACAGATAGCAAGTATTAAAGATGCCTCGATTAGAGCCTAAGCACTGAAGTTAGTAGAAAAAATGGTCATGGCTAGTGACAACATCAGGCCTAGAATTATTATATAGCAAGTCATTCTTCTTTCTTTTTTGAAGTATTACATTCATTTTGTGTGCTAATATCTCACTTTCTCTTCTCTCTCTCTCTCTCTCTCTCTCTCTCTCTCTCTCTCTCTCTCTCTCTCTGTGTGTGTGTGTGTGTGTGTGTGTACATTCGTGTGCCACACACACTTTTAAGGAGTCAGAGAAAAACTTGCAGGTGTTAGTTCTCTCCTTCTACTAAATGGATTAAAGGAATTGAACTCAAGTCCTCAGGGTTGGCAGCAAGCCCCTTTACCCACTAAGCCTGACCCTCTGACCCTTCTTTTCTTTTCCGGCTCTCTCAAGTCCCATTATTAACTGATGTTTAAATAGGGATGAGTATGAAAGTGTCTAATGCCACAGTGCATGCAGCAAAGCATTTTTCAGATACTGCATCCTCAACCACAAAAACCTAACTTAGGAATGGTGTATCCCGACTGCTCTGTGCCTCAGTGACTCTCCCTGTTTCTCTGTCTCTCTCTGTGTCTCTGTCTCTCTGTGTATGTGTGTATTTCTGTCTCTCTCTGTGTCTCTGTCTCTGTCTCTCTGTGTGTATGTGTGCATTTCTGTCTCTCTCTGTGTCTCTGTCTCTGTCTCTCTGTGTGTATGTGTGTGTTTCTGTCTCTCTGTGTGTCTCTGTCTCTCTGTCTGTCTCTCTGCATTCATGTTCAGGAATCTACCTTTCCAAGGGGTCCCATAAAGGAAGTTTTGCTTAAGAATTTCCTACTCATTACTTGCCAGCCACTATTTCAGATAGTAATTCAAATAATTAAGGTTTTCAAAATATATTTTCAAAGTATACCAGTTAGATGACTAAGTAGCTGGGAGTGCTTGTTGCTTTCTCAGAGGACCTTCGCTGATTCCCAGCACCCATGTTGGGCAGCTGACTATTGCTCCTAACTCCATCTCCAGGGAGTACAATACCCACTTCTGGACTCTTCAGACAACACACTGATAGCCGATGACAGATAAAATCTGAGTAGGACATGGCTTTGGGTGTGGAGAATAACCTACACCAAAGAGTAGCACCATTTGAAAGGACTAGGAGGTGTGGCCTATTTGGAGTAGGTGTGGCACTGTTGGAGGAAATGTGACACTGGGCTGGGCTTGAGGTTTCTGAAGCTCAAGTTAGGCTCAGTGTCTCTCTCTTCCTGCTGCCTTTGGATCCAAATGTAAACCTTTCAGCTACCATGTCTGCCTATATCATTCATGATCACTGTCACCTTTGAAACTCTAAGCAAGTCCCAATTAAATGCTTTGTTTTCATTAGAGTTTGCATGGTCCTGTTGTCTCTTCATGCAACCCTAACCCTAACCCTAACCCTAACCCTAACCCTAACCCTAACCCTAACCATAGAAAACTAAATAAGTCATACATATAAATCCATAGTCCTAGGACAACCTGATTTTTTTTTTAAGCCAACACACATTGGAGAAAAGACTGCATCTTTAACAAAAGGTGATGGTTAAATTAGAAAGCTACTCAACAAACAGGGCTTATGGGACTATTTAGATGGTTTATCTGCTCCTGGTTTAACATTGGCACCTGGTATATGTCTAGAAAATTGTCCATTTGTCCAGATTTTCCAATTTTTTTTGAGTAGGATCTGATAATTTTTTGAATTTCCACAGTTTCTGTTGTCATGTCACCCTTTTCATTTCTGACTTTATTAAGTTGGGCAGTGTCCCTGTTCTTTCTGGTTAGTTTGGCTAAGGGTTTATCTATATTGTTGATTTTCTCAAAGAACCAGCTCATGGTTTTGTTGATTCTTTGTATAGTTCTTTTTGTTTCTGTTTGGTTGATTTCGGCCCTGAGTTTGATTATTTCCTGATGTCTATTCACTCCTCATGCTTCTTTTTGTTCTAGAGCTTTCAGGTGTGTTGTCAAGCTGCTAGTGTAAGCTTTCTCCATTTTCTTTTTGGAGGCATTTAGCTCTATGAGTTTTCCTCTTAGCACTGCTTTCATTGTGTCCCATAAGTTTTGGTATGATGTTTCTTCATTTTCATTAAATTCTAAAAAGTCTTTAATTTCTTCCTTGACCAAGTTATCATCGAGTAGAGCATTATTCAGCTTCCATGCATATGTGCGTTTTCTGTTTTTTTTTATTGGAACTTAAGACCAGCCTTAGAGCATGGTGATCTGATAAGGTGCATGGAATTATTTCAATATTCCTGTATCTGTTGAGGTCTGTTTCGTGATTAATTATAGGGTCAATTTTGGAGAAGGTATCATGAGGTGCTAAGAAGGTATATTCTTTTGCTTTAGGATGAAATGTTCTATAAATATATATTAGATCCATTTGATACATAACTTCTTGGAGTTTCACTGTGTTTCTGTTTAGTTTCTGTTTCCATGATTTGTCCATTGCTGAGAGTGGGGTGTTGAAGTCTTCCACTATTATTGTGTGGTTTGCAATATGTGCTTTGAGCTGTAGTAAAGTTTCTTTTATGAATGTGGGTGCCCTTGCATTTCTGGTATAGATGTTCAGAATTGAGAGTTCATCTTGGCAGATTTTTTTTTCTTTGACCAGTATAAAGTATCCCTCCTTATCTTTTTTGACATCCTTTGGTTGAAAGTTGATTTTATCTGATATAAGGGCCACTTCACCTTGATTCTTAGGACCATTTGCTTGGAGAGTTGTTTTCCAATCTTTGACTCTGAGGTAGTGACTGTCTTTGTTACTGAGGTAGGTTTCTGGTATGCAGCATTATATTGGGTTCTGTTTACATAGCCAGTCTGTTAGTCTATGTTTTTTTATAGGGGAACTGAGACCATTGATGTTAAGAGATAATAAGGAAAAGTGACTGTTCCTTCCTGTAATTTTCGTTGTTAAAGGTGGAATTCTGTTTGTGTAGCTATCATCTTTTGGGTTTGTTGAAAGAAGATTACTTTATTGTCTTTTGTGCGGTGAAGTTTTCTACCCTGCGTTGGTATTTTCCACTCATTATCCTTTGTGGAGCTGGGTTTGTGTAAAGATATGGTGTGAATTTTATTTTGTCATGGAATGTCTTGTTTTCTCTTTGTTCATCTATGGTAATTGAGAGTTTTGCTGGGTATAGTAGCCTGGGCTGACATTTATGTTCTCTTAGGGTCTGTATGACATCTGCGCAGGATCTTCTAGCTTTCATGGTTTCTGGTGAGAAGTCTGGTGTAATTCTGATAGGTCTTCCATTATGTTACTTGACATTTTTCCCTTACTGCTTTTAATATTTTTTCTTTGTTTAGTGCATTTGGTGTTTTGGTGAGAAGTCTGGTGTAATTCTGATAGGTCTTCCATTATGTTACTTGACATTTTTCCCTTACTGCTTTTAATATTTTTTCTTTGTTTAGTGCATTTGGTGTTTTAATTATTATGTGACAGGAGGAATTTCTGTTCTGGTCCAGTCTGTTTGGAGGTCTGTAGGTTTCTTGTATGTTCATGGGCATCTCTTTTTTTAGGTTAGGGAAGCTTTTTTCTATAATTTCGCTTAAGATATGTTCTGGCCCTTTAAGTTGTAAATCTTCACTCTCTTCTATACCTATAATCCTTAGGGTTGGTCTTCTTATTGTATCCTGGATTTCCTGGATGTTTCTGGTTACAAGCTTTTTGCATTTTGCATTTTCTTTGACTTTTGAGTCAATGTTTTCTATGGTATCTTCAGCACCTGAGATTCTTTCTTCTATCTCTTGTATTCTGTTGTTGATACTTGTATCTATGATTCCTGATCTCTTTCCAAGGTTTTCTATCTCCAGAGTTGTCTTCCTTTGTGATTTCTTTATTGTTTCTACTTCCATTTTTAGATCCTGGATGGTTTTGTTCAGTTCCTTCACTTGTTTGTGTTTTCCTGTAATTCTTTAAGGAATTTTTGTGTTTCTTCTTTAAGGGCTTCTATCTGTTGACCCATGTTCTCCCATATTTTCTCAAGGGAGTTATTTATGTACTCTTGAAGTCCTTTATCAGCAGCATGAGATATGATTTTAAATATAGATCTTGCTTTTCTGATTTGTTAGGGTATCCAGGACTTGCTGTTGTGGGAGAACTGGGTTCAGATGGTGCCACGTTATCTTGGTTTCTGTTGGTAATGTTCTTGCATTCGCTTTTTGCCATCTGATTATCTCAGGTGTTAGCTGGTCTTGCTGTCTCTAACTGTGGCATATCTGTCCTGCAAGCCTTTGTGTCTGTACTCCTGGGAGACCGGATCTCTTGTAGTGGTATTTGTGTAAGTAGCTCTGTGACTCAGGATCAATTCTGCACTCTCAGGCCTCTCCACACTCCTAGGAAATTAGCTATCTCCCTGTAGCACCTGGATATGGCACACTGTGGCAGAGGATGGTCTCCAGCCAGAGAAAGAAACCAGAAGGCTCACCCTGAGTGTTCCAATTGGGTTCCTCTGAGCAGTAGGGGTGGTTATACCTATGCTCTTAGGCCTTTCTGCACTCCTGCGGAGGGACAGGTGGTGGAAGGGGCTGAAGGAACGGAAGGGGAGTGTTATTTGGGAGGGTGGGGGCTGTGTTGATTGATGGGTGGTGAATCTGCCAGGCCCCCAGCAGCAGCTCTGGGACTCCAGTGGTAGGATGGGGTTCTTACCAACTACTCTGAGTACAATAGGTACTCTAGGGTGTATCAGGAGATGGTGTCTTCACTGGAGAAGACCAGCCAAAAGTCAAGTGCTCTGAGTGCAGGGGGTTCTCTAGTATGGATCAGGAGATGGTGACTTCACTGGAGCAGATCAGTCAAGAGTATACCCCAGCAGAAAGGACCCTATACCACATACATAAGTCACAGACCACTGAAAAAAATTAAGTTTGTATAGACCTGGAAGCTTCAAACCTACTGGCCAGTTTTATGGAAACTTGCTATGCAAGTTTTTGGGGAAGAAAATTAATCATTAATCATACTCAGTTCTGAACCATGGACACTATAATAACGACTGACCTGGCAAGACAGTCCTGCTGATGTGATAGTGGCACAACATGAGAGTAACCAAACACTTTCTGCTTAGAGTTTAGTACTACCTCACAAGATAACCACACTTAATACCATTATCAGCATAAAAACATATGGAGATATACATACAGTTATCTGCTGCAATTCTGCTAAATGAACAGAGTTTTAAACAGACTCCTATTGACTTACCATTAAACCCAGAGAGCAAGTCACCTTATAATGTTCATCTAAAAAGTTTCTATTTTCAGTAAATGATCTTTAATCTAGAATCTCACAAGTGGCCTAGGTGCAAAACAAAGTGATTGCAGAATGCTCAGTCCTAAAGGGAATATGTATACTACACTTCCTCACAAGGCTAAGGGATTATTGGTGGAAAACAGTAATAGAATGTAAGACTCAGAGAGTTAGTAGTATTTACAAGGAAAAAACTTTTTGACACAGCAGGATAGCTACAAGCATGAGTTTCCAGTGATGTGACAGCATGTATTTCAGATTCCAGCATGGAGTGAGAAGATGGATGCACAGTTCGATCCCTATTTTTGTAACAATTCACAATTGTTAGCTACCTGGAGGGGAAATGGCAGTCTTCTTTAAGATTAGATCCCTGGAAAGTCAGCCATGTTACAATAGAAAACTTTGCATTCGGAAACAGTTAGGCAAAACAAATTGGTGTTGGAGAATTTTTGGTTTTTTGTTTTTTGTTTGTTTGTGGGGATTTTTAAAAATGAATATAATGTTAAGTAAGTAGGAAAGGGGGGAAATGCTTGAGTTGGGAGCAGAATATGATGAAACATACATGAAACCATCAGATAACTAACACAATACTATGAAAGGTAAACAAATAATAAGAAAAGAGATTTGAGTCAAAACAATGAATGGAGACTAATTTTAAAATCACTAATAAAAAATCACCTATGGACAGCAGTGCTGAACAGAGACCTGGGGAAGGAAGGCAAAACGTGGGACGGGAAATCCTGGAGTTTCAGCAAAGAAGACTTGATGTTTCAAGTTGAGCCAGCCCCTTCCACCAGAAAGTAGATATCTGAAAAGGCATTATTTAATTAAATTATTTAATTAAACTCCTTGCAGAAAGCTTAGCTCACCTCTTCTCTCACACATTAAATATTTACTGTCCACCAAATTTCAACATATTGCACTGTCATTTCATGAAAGTAATCAGTAGTATTTTACATTTGTTTCTCTTTTCAAATTCCCAGGAAAGTGGGAATATACAGTATAGAGAATTTCAACTCTTACTTAGGTCACTGTCAACATCATTACTTAATGAATCTGGCTGTCTCCTATCTTGGGACCAGTGTCTTTCACTGGGTTTGTCTGAGGTTGAATTTATTTCACTGATGACTTCTTGTTGTCTCATGGGCCTGCTGCCTTCCAAGAATTGGCGTCTGATTTGTTTGTTTGTGTCTAGTATCTTTCCCATCCCTGGATCTTTCTAGGCTCAATTTAATGCTGACTACACTCCTTTGGAATGATGTATATATGATTTTTAAAGATAAGCTTGTGAAACAAGATTTGTTGAATGTCAAAGCAGCAAAATCCATAAAAAAAAAACAATCCACATAAAATATCAAGGAATAGACTGTTGTGCTCATCCCTTAGATTCTAAAGTTTATTACATTACAAAGTGCCCTGTAAATGTAGCTTGATATATCCATTCTATTTGCTTTTATGTAGGTCAAGAATTGATGAAGGTCAGAACTGATAGTTCAATTTTGATTCACCTGTAGTCCATTGAAAACCTGGGGATAGGAACCTTCTAAGATACTTTCTTCATTCAAACATTTAATGGAGAGTTGCTCCTTAACATTTTATCCATGAGTAGTCACATCCTCTTTGGCCTCTTTTTTTTTTTTATGAGATTTGAGCTTCCCACAGCAAGGGAGACTTGGGTTAGTTGTATATCAGACATAGCATACAACCATTGTTAGAAACCGTAATGATATGACCCATCTGAGGAATACTGAGAGGAACAATTATTTATGGATATTATATGTACTATCAAATGCAGGCAGAAACAATTCTGTTAGACTAGTATATAGGCCACAGCATTGAGGAACACTAACAAAACGTTAAGAAAAGTAGGCCCTCAGAATAGCTCAATTAATCACATAATCAACTATGTGTGCTCTATTTCTATATAAAGAAAAGTATGTATGACAAATTGGGTCCTAATTCCTTGCATATAAAAATGAAAACCCACTGCAACATAGAGTGTCTTGCTATATAACTGAATGAATTTTTATAACACTTTTGTGATCAATAAGAAACTCAATTAATTTTATATTTATCTTGGTATCTCTGACTCTAGGTTTCTCTCTTTCTACTCAGCTCCTGCAGACATGTCTGGGTCACTCAGTGACTATCCTGGAAATGCCCTACATCACTTGGGCACAGGGAACTGACAGAAGCACTGTGCTGGGGGAAAACTAAGGGGAATATGTCAATTCTGTCTTCTTAGGAAATTTCAATATACCACAGAGCCCGACCTCTGACACTACTTATGGGTAGGTATTTCTTCTCAAGTCCCCTACATCATGGTTCATTCCTCCCTGCCCTCGAAATTCTCTTCCCTTTTCTATATTATTTTCTTCACTCTATACATTTCTGTAACATTCATTGCTATCTTTTATTTGTTGAGTTATTAATGGACAGATATATTTTATCTACATTGTTGAACAGTCTTTCCTATTCCCAGATTTCTTCAACTTTGTAGTCACATTTATTTGATTGCATTTTGAACAATGGCAATTGTCCTTCTGAAAAGCACTCTGTGAAGGACATAAAAATACCAATGTCTACCATTGCCACACCTAAATCTCTTATACTAACTACAAGTGCATATATTCTCAAAGTTTGCTCTTGGTGTTTCTATAATATGTTACGGATAATGTGAGCTTCCATTTTAATAGCATTCATTTTATATTTAAATATAAGGAAAACTGTTTTTTGATTTCCAATACTTTAAATTCAACTCTCAATTACTCTTTCCTCTTTTTTTGCATCCCCATGCTTATTGTGATTTAAAAATTCTTTCACATAGAAGTAAAAGCTAATTTCTAGAGAAAGTGGGTGGACTTTTAGTTTATATATTTGGGGCAAAGCTGTTTGGTATCAACTTCTGCTGCTTTCAATCTATAGCATAGTAAAAACACAAAAGAAGCCCTTGTCAAGAATTATTAATGTTGTAAGGAAAGTTTATCATAGCCAAAGCCATTCTATGGAATAAATAAATCTACTTAACATAGATGAGTGTGTGTGTGTGTGTGCACTTGTATAGGCAAGGTGGGAAAGTGGGGAAAAAGAAGATCAAGGACCAGTTTTCTTACAAAGTAGATGGAAGTGGATATTTTGAGGGCTGAAAGAAAACACAATCCCAATAATAAATAAGTCCTTTTGTAAGAAAATAAGCTTATGTGGAAGGGGAAACCAGAAGTCAAAAATAAAGACCCAAGTTTAATTCAGATAATATTGTTGAAAGAATTATGGGCTAGGACCCTAGTTTAAGATTACCAGAGGCAGCCTGAAGGTAGGAAGTGATCAGGACTGGTACTTGTAACTTTTATTGCAAGTGTGCTTTGTATATTATCTGCAAATGGGGTTATACAATGACAGTAATAATTTATACATTTTTCAACATATGTTTTTAATAATGTTTTTGTTTCTTCTTTGAGAATTTAATACAATATATTTGAGTCATGTTCATTCTCCTGCCCCAACTCCTCCCATCCAACTTCAAGTTCAATCTCTCTCTCTTCCTCCCTTCTCTCCTCTCTTCTTCTCTCCTTCCTCCCTCCCTCCCTCCCTCCCTCTCTCCATGCCTCCCCCCACTCTCTCTCTCATAAAAAAGGCCACAGAATCCTGTTTGTATTGGCTGACTACCCCTGATCACAGGACCTGCCTTGGAGTACATGTGTTTTCAAACAAGCAAATGTAGTTATTTTATTTGTATTTATTTAATTATTTGCGTGAGATAAAGAGGAAGAGACAGTGGTGTGGAAATACAAATATTCCTGTGCTTGCAGAAGCCTCGGTAGCTCCAAATGTCCTCCTCTATGACTTTTACACCTATTTCCTTGCAAGGTCTCCCACTAAACCTAATGATGAACTGGAGGCCAGCAATTCCTGGTACTCTCCTGCCATGCTTAGCTTTTAATGTAGGAGCTGGGCATTTGAACTCCAGTCCACCTGTGTGTATAGCAAGTGCTGTTACTCACTGCAGCTCAGAAGTCATAGACCCCTGTGTCCAAGTTGCCACTAGATTAGATATTCAACATGATTCTCTGACTACATCTCTCCATTAGTCTTTTCAAGCACCATTTTTGCAATTCTACTTGAATGATGTTGCTGCTAAAATGACATTGAAATTGTCAGTGTACTTCCATTCACACTACACATACAATAATGTTAACAGAAATAACATAGTTAATTAACCACTAAATGATTCTAAACTTTGCAGGCTATGAGGGAAAAATTGTTTTCAGGAATATTCTATGGTACTCCCAGGATTAATATTTGTGATATTGGAGGAATCCTGGTGCAACAGAGGAAGAAGAGGAAGTGAGGTAAACCTGTGATAAAGCCTCAGGAGGTCCCACTTCCGTATCTGGACCTATCAAAACTTCTACTTGCACATACTCATGTGCATACATGTCTGTGAAAGCCAGAGGTGGACAGTGGGTGTCTTTCTAAATCACAGCACCACTTTATTTTTTGAGATAAGGTCTCTTGCTGAAAGGCTTTCTATGCATTACAAGAAAAAGAAGAAATTTCTATAATTTCAGCAAGCAAAAGAATTGGAATAAATGTTTATAGAAAAAAAGAATGACTTCCATTTGCATTGTAAAGTGATGGATTTTATATACTTGTTTTTGGAGGAATAGGAAGATAATATTGAACAAACTCATTGGCTTTTGCTGGGAAGAGCAATAGGAAGGTACTTAGATATGTGGTATTTGTCTGCAACACTGACAAGACTTAAGAAATTTAATTTTTCAGTCATGCAATGTGACTAAGGTGAACACTGTAGAATCTACTCCAATACTCATGCCGATCAGATCCACAAACATTGAACAATTATCTCCAATAGCATTCTGTGGTATCAGGCATCTGCGAGAAGATGATAAATATGAGAGAAATGAAATCACTGTTAAAGCAATACCATTCAAGATTTCCCTCACCATCAGCTAAGACATGGCAGCATTGAGTGGCCCCAGGGCTTCCTTTCTGAGGCGTTACAATGTCTTCTCAATATTTGGCAGCTGGACTTGTCCATTGACTATCTAAATAAAGAAAGAAGTTTCAGGAAGTGCTCAAAGAGATCTCTTAGATGGCAAGAAAGTTGGCTGCCCATGTAAGAGCTGATCCTCTTTACTGTGACAATAAAAATCATGTACCAGGTTTGAAATTCCTTTATCTCTCTCCTACAATGCTGAGTGTTTTGGCAATATGTTGTTAAAGTTTGAAGGTTTTTTAAAATTTATTTATTTATTCTTATTTATTTAGATCCCAAATGTTGCCCCCCACAGAGTTCTTCCATCCACCCCATCTCCCCTTTGCCGCAGGGAGGGCAGATATCCTCCATCCCCTCACCCTAGTGCATCTGCAGGATTAGGCACATCTCCCACTCAGGTCACACATGGGAGCTCTGTGTTACATTTATGTTGGCGATCTCAAACCAGCTGGTGTATGCTCTTCAGTTAGTGGGTCAGTCTCCGGGAGCTCCTAGAGGTTTACATTAGTTGACATTGTTGGTCTTCCTGTGGGGTTGGTATCTCCTTGAGGCCCTTCAGTCCTCCCCTTAACTCTCCTAAAGGAGTTCCCAACATCCATCCAGTGTTTGTCTATGGGTATCTGTATGGGTCTCAGTCAGCTGTTGGGAAAAGTATCTCAGAGGGCTGCTATGCAAGACTCCTATCTGCAAGCAGGAACCTCCCCACCCAACCCTGGATCTCTGGGACTTCTTAGAGAACTCCCCCATCCCTGAACCCTGGAAGCTTCATATTTCCATTTATTCTCATGGCCCTAGGGGACTCTCTCCTCATGCCTGATCCTGCCCTCATATTCCCTTAGCCTTCCTCTTACTCACTCAGGATCCTTCCTTTATCCTGCTGCATGCTGTGACTAATTTGTTCCTCCTTCTAAGTTTGAGTCAAGCATGCTCACTAGGGCCTTTTTTCTTGTTAACTTCTTTGAGATTGTGGGGTATATCCTGGGTCTTCTGAACTTTTTGGCTAATATCCACTTGTTAGTGAATACACAGAATGCAAGTCTTTTGGGACTGGGTTACCTCACTCATGATTTTGCAGTTCCATCCATTTACATGCAAAATTCACGATGTCTTTTTTTTTTTTAATAGCTGAATAGTATTCCATTGTGTAAATATACCACATTTTCTTTATCTTTCTTCCACTGGGTTGTTTCCAGCTTTTGGAAATTATAAATAAAGGAGATGTGAACATAGTGGAGCATATGTCTTTGTGGTATGGTGAAGCATATTTTGGGTATATGCCTAGGAGCAGTATACCTGAAGCTAAAGGTAGAACTATGTCCAATTTTCTGAAAAATTGTCAGTATGATTTCCAGAGTGGTTTCACAAGTTTTCAATCCCACTGGCAATGGAAGCATGCTCTGCTTTCTCTACATCCTCACCAGCATGTTCTGTCACCTGAGTTTTTGATCTTAGCCATTCTGTTTGCTGTAAGGTGGAATAGCAGAGTAGTTTTGGCTTGCATTTTTCTGATGACTAAAGATGTTAAACATTTCTTTAAGTGCTTCTTGGCCATTTGAGATTCCTCTGTTGAGAATTCTTTGTTTAGTTCTGTAGACTGCTTTTTAAAAATGGGTTATCTGGTTTTCTGGAATCTAACTTCTTGAGTTATTTATATATTTTGGATATTAGCCCTCTGTTGGATCCTCATGGATCTGTAGGATTAATAAAGTAATATGACCATCTTATCAAAAGTGATCCCCATCAAAATTTCAACACAATATTTCACAAAACTTTAAAGAACAATTCTCAACTTCATGTGGAAAAACAAAAAAAATACCCAAGATAGTCAAAGCACTCCTGAACAGTAAAAGAACTGTTGGAGATATCACCATCCCTAACCTAAAGCTTCATGGTATTTGTATAGAAACAAACAGTGGATCAACAGAATTGAATTTTAGACTAAGAAATAAATACTCACACCTATGGACACTTGATTTTTGACAAAAAGTCAAAACCATGCAAGGAGCAGTAGAAGTATCATCAATAAATGGTTCAGGTTCAATAAAACATACAGGCTTACCTGCATGTTTGAGTGTAGAAGAATTTAAATAGATCCATAGTTATCACACCTACACACACACACACACACACATGCACTCACACAACTCAAGTCCAAATGAATCAAAGACCTAAATGTAACAGACACACTGAATCTAATAGAATAGAACATGGGAAACAGCCATGAATGCATTTAAACAGGAGAACTTTTCCTGAAAAGAACACCAATGGCTCAGGCACTGAGGTCAAGAATTAATAAGTGAAGCTGAATAGCTTCTGTACACAAAAGATACTGTCAATAGGACAAAAAAAAATGACAGCCTACAGATTGAGAAAAGAACTTCAATAATGCTATAGCTGACAGAGGGCTAATATCTACAATATACAAAGAACTCAAGAAGTTAGACAACAACAAATCCAACAAGCCAATTAAAAAAATGGGATTCAGAGCTAAACAGAGAATTCACAAGAGAGGAATCTCACATGACTAAGAAGTACTTAAAGAGATGTTCAAGGTCCTTAGCCGTCAGAGAAACTCAAGTCAAATCGACTCTGAGATTCCACCTTACATCCATCAGATTAGGATCAAATACTCAAAGGCAGCACATGCTGGCAAGGTTGTGGAAAAAAGGGAACACTTCTCCATTGCTGGATGGAGTGCAAACTTGAACAACCACTCTGGAAATCAATTTGACCGTTTCTCAGAAAAATGGAAATAGTTCTTTAAGGATCCAAAAACTATTGATGGAAGACCCCAAACTGAGATAGCATACAAAGACAAAGAGCATTTACTCTGCAGAAACAACCAGCATGTGAAGGTCAATCATTCTTGGAAATGGCAATCATAGACAAAGGTGTGAAGGCCTTCTTCAAGGAAATTGGGGGAATTTTCTAGAAGGATCAGGTAGTCTAAATTTTCATTGCTGGATGTTATGGGGTCACAGGCTTCTGATTGGCTTGTGTCAGGTGGCCAGTGGTTTGCATTCCTACATCATGAATATTTAACCTCAGGATGAAATTGGGCTGCCCTGCACAGATTGCCTTTATCTGAGATATTTTCCCCTTCTTTTGTTATCCCCAGACTGTTCTTTGGGAGGAGGTTTTATTACCATGTTCCTATATTTTATGATCAGTTCCTTGAGCTGGTTGTTACCTTATGTCCTTCAAAAACCTAGATGTCCCCCCAACTGAAGAACTGATGAAGAAAATGTGCTTCATTTATACACGGAATACTACTCAACCATTAAAAACAAGAATATCATGAATTTTGCAGGCAACTGACTGAGAGTAGAAAATATTTTCCAGAGTGAGGTAACACAGACCCAAAAGGACATGTGTGGTATGTACTCACTGATAAGTGGATATTAGCCATAAAACTAGATGATAACCATGCTATAACAGACTTGAAGCCAAATAACAAGGAAGGCTCAGGAACGGTTGTTGAATCTTTCTCAGAAGGGGAAACAAAATAGATTTCAGAGACTGATGGAAGGAGGAGACTGGGTGAATGAGGGGATGGAGAGGAGAGTGGAGCAGGCATATGGAGGGAGAGCAGGGCAGAGAAGTGAGGGTGGGAGGCAGTCTGTAGGATGGACCAGAGAATGGGGGAATCTCCAGAGTATCTATGGGGGGACTCGAGATGAGACTCCTAGCAGTGGGGTATATAGATCCTTAAGTGTCTGCCTCCTATAGCCAGGCAGTTCTACCAGTGGAGAGATAAGAACAACAACCTACCCACAAAACCTACCTTCCGCCCAAACTGTGTCCTAGCTACAATATGTGCAGGAACGAAGATAGAGCAGAGATTGAGGGAGTAGCCAACCAATGACTGCCACACACTGAGACCCATCCAATGGGCAAGTACCAATCCTTGATACTATTAATGATACTCTGTTATGCTTGCAAACAGGAACCTAGCATAACTGTCCTCTGAGAGGTTTCACCCAGTAGCTAGTGGGAAGAGAATCAGTCTCACACCCAAATATTAGAGTCTTATGAAAGAGTTGGGAGATGGATTGAGGAACCCTAAGAGGACAGGGACTTCACAGGAAGGTGAACAAAGTCAGCTAACGTGGACCCTTCAGGGCTCCCAGAGACTGGATCACCAACCAAAGAGCAAGTGGTTGCTCTTCCAGTCCTGATGGACTGGACCTAGGCTCCCTGCACTTATACAGCAGAAGATGTAGCATATATACATTCTTTTGGTTCCCCCTAACTGGACCAGGGGCTGTCTGCAAGCCTGTTGCCTGCCTGC
Organism: Apodemus sylvaticus; assembly: GCF_947179515.1. Lineage (NCBI taxonomy): Eukaryota > Metazoa > Chordata > Mammalia > Rodentia > Muridae > Apodemus > Apodemus sylvaticus. The sequence goes on along the minus strand of NC_067488.1, from coordinate 24,755,403 downwards.
CTGCCTGTGGACCCTATACTGATAAATAGATGGCCTTATTTGGCCTCAGTGAGAGAGACTGTGCCTAGTCTAGCAGCTACTTGATGTGTAGGAGTGGATGTGAGAGTGGTGTTCATGGGGTATGACACCCAGCGGGTGCTTTCCCTTCTCTTTTGAGAAGAAGATGAATGGGGGAGGCCTTGAGTGAGGGGATACTGGAGGAGAGGAAGGGCTGATATTGGGTTGTAAAGTGAATAAATAAATTTTAAAAAATAACAAAAATTAAAAAAATAAAGTTCTGGCCTCTAGAATTACTTTGTTTTAGAATGTCTGTCTGTGATCCTCCTAACTATGGTGCAATGAGTATCAATCCATTTTCACTTCGCATGTCCATTCTGAACATATTTATACATAAATTGTTCTCTCCTCTATCATGTGGTCACATGGTAGCTCGCAGCATGGGACTAGATACTAGTTGAGAGAGAGCAGAATGAGATGATATGTCATTCTTAATATCTCTAGTAAGGCTTGCATATGGCTTCTTACTCAGCCTTTATCTAACTTTTAACTGTACAGATTCTGTCTTGGACTGTTCACTGCTGCCCCTATCTAACATTGTCATGTGACAAGTTGACATGAAACCTGATCAGAAAGACAGTCTGGTTGTATCCCTTCCTGATATCCTACAGTAAGAGGTTGTCTTTGCACAGGGCCAAAACTATGAAAAGAAATGTTTTTTTACATGATGATGTAATTCTTTGATGTAGATGTCATTGTATGCAACTCTAGCATTTTGCTTTAGACACAAAAGCTACCTGTCACTGAGAGTATATTTCTTATCCATGGGGAGAATATTTTGAAAGTGTTTGCTCTTAGTAAACCATTGAACTGAGCACAGGGTCCCCAATAAAGAAGCTAAAGAAAGGACCCAAGGAGCTGAAGGAGCTGTCAGTCCCATAGGAGGAACAACAATATGAACCACCCAGTACCCCCCATAGCTCCCAGGGACTAAAGCACCAACCAAAGAGTACACATGGAGGGACCCATGGCTCCAGCTGCATATGCAGCAGAGGATGACCTTGTTGGACATCAAAGGGTGGAGACAGGCTGTTAGTACTGAGAAGGCTCGATGCCAGTATAGGGGAATGCCAGGACATGGAAGTGAGAGTGGGTGAATTGGTGAGCAGGGGAAGGCAGTGGGTTAGGGGGTTTTGGGGGGGGTGGAACCAGGAAATGGGACAACATTTGAAATGTAAATAAAGAAAATATCTAATAAGTGACATGTAAAAAATTAAAAGAATTCTAAAGAACATGGAAGTTAGTTTTAATGACTTTTTGCGACTATATCCTCAAGTAGGTTAAGGTGGAGGAAAGATTTTAGGTACCCTCATCAGTAGTATTAACACTTACCAGGGTAAACACAGTATGAGGTAAGAGGAACAGAGGGAACTTCTACAAATTCCAAGGGTGTTTTCCTTATAAAAATTCTAAAACTCTTAAATGAAATATTGTAAAACATTATCAGAACCCTTTCAGTCTCTTTGTGATCCTAAAATTAAAGTCAATGTTCATTGCAATTAAGCCATTAAATCAAAGAAGAAATAAACACATAAATCCATCAAATTATTCTGTTCAATAAGAACAAGGGAAAGACAGACTATGAAAATCATATCCAAGTCAAAGTCAGACACATATTGTCTACAACTTTCCTTTCTGTCTCCTTGATGTTGTAAAGCCATATGAGTTTTCTCTGCCTGCTTTAAAGAACTGTTTACTCTGCATCTGAAACCAAATAAGGAAAGCCTTTCTGTTCTGTTTACTTTAAGATGAAGCATCCCTAACCCATATGAGTGACGCTATTGTCTTCTAATTGGAAAGGCATTTGTGTTTACCAAAGGTACAGCGAGCTAAAATCCATAGCATGGCAGAAGCCTAAATGGATACTCGGAGGAAAAGTCAAGCATTATTTAAGTAGGATTCCATATGATATTGTAGTCTATAAGTTAAGACTAAGGAGCAAAGCTTTTAAAGGGAGTTTCCTGTCCTCAAAGAAACATGGATGTTATTATAGAAGTCTGAGCCCTGCAGACTTCAGTTCACTGTACCAAACGGGCTCTGAGAACGATGAAATCATCTGTATTATATTATAAGCAAGCAGGCCAGTTGAAAAGGGACATTGAGTATGCAATGTGGTAGATATTAGCAAACACTTAAGAGAAACCACAGGGAGAGAAAAAAAAAAAACCTCGTGCCTTGGCCTGGAGTAAGCCTTCAGCATCTGCTCAGGCCCTTCAGAGTCTACACTGCTGAGAACATAAGTCGGTTTGTTGGTCATTCCTCAGAACTTGAAGCCAGATGAGCCAATCTGAGCCATTTTATGGTACAATCATTCAAATCATTCCAGTATGTTACAGGACTTCTTGCCTTTGCCTTCAGCTTCAAAAAGAATTAGGCGGCATTTGTAACACTTCACACATTCCAAGGAAACGATTGGATCCAATTCTGAAAGTTTTCAAGCGCTGATGAAGTTTCTAATGTAAAATTTAGGCTTAGCATCCAACTTAACGTGACATTTTTCCTCCAGAGCCACAGAACTGAAGTACAGTAGAACAATGATTCAGCACTTTATTGGATCTATTATTTTATTCTTATGATATTATTTGTTGCTACTTACTATTATTTAGTAATGAATACTTAACTATGAAATGAAGCTAGCCTTTTGATAAACTTGTGACGAGCCCTCATTTAAAATCAATTGTGTTTGCAGTGTGCAGATTGTCACGGTGCAATAGTGACCACACAAAGCAAGGCATTCCATTCATCACAATATAAAAATGCCATAGATATTGATATGCATCTATACATATATAAACATGTATACATATAGAGATACACAAACATGTATATACGTATATATGTGTGTGTGCATATGTAATTATATATAATTTTAGAAGCTAAGAACAGTGAAGCAGATATTTAGCTCATTTCACAGCATTCCTATCATGGTTTTTATTATCCTTCAATATTTTGGGGTTTTGTTTGGTTGGTTTTTTTGTTTTGTTGTTGTTTGTTTTTGCTTTTGGGTGGTGGAAGTGAGTATTGTACACAATAGCCAAGCACTCTACCAGTCTAGTTCCAAATTATGAAATACCTCTTTATACATAATCTTATTAATCACAATCTTTGTGAATATAATTATTTCATTGGTTAATTATTTCATATACAGAGCAAAATCATTATGCTGAAGGCCAGTTTCTTAGATGCTTAATGGTGTTAGTGTTTTGCGATTAGCATAGGTCTTTACAGGTGCTCTCTACCTATTAACATTGGCGCTGCCTGGGAGGGAAAGGGGTTGGGAAGTCAGAATAGAAAGTTCAAACTCCCTAGAAACTAGATCTTCATGTTTTTCCTTAAACTCACAGATAGACATTTGGGCCAACATATTTTCTGTATCAGTGTTAACGATGAACACACACAGATACACATGCATACACACATTAATACATGCATATAGATTCTGGATATACATATACACATATGCATGTAATAGATATGTATACATACATGTATGTAGTATGTATGTGACACATGTACATGTAATTGTCTATGAGGGGTACTTCCCAATTGCTGTGCTGCTTTTCCTACTCTGGAGAAGGAGGAAAGAACAGAAAAAGACAAAAAAATATGCTCGATCCTTTGCAGTTGACTAATCAGATGACCTTGAATGGTTTTCAAGCAGCTGCAACCATTGGATGCTTTAGTTGAATCCTTAAACATCACCAAGGGAATTAGTGTTTCCTGATTTCAAGGAAACAGCAAAGAAATGGTTGCTCTGGCTCTCAACTACAAAAGCACAGTTCCGGATGTCAGCATTTCTTTTGAGACTGAGTAAGTAGCTGACTCACATTTGCAAAATGAAGCACAGCTTGCAACAACACAGTGATAATCCAGGATTGGAGGCTTGGGGCCAGCTCTGGCAATTTACATCTTCCCATAGGTATAACTTCCTAATGGCTGCTTAAAGAGAATAGCACCAAGACTACTTGTAGTGGAATCACAAGGCAGACCATCATACTGTACTCTATATTATTATTGTTGTTGTTGTTGTTGTTGTTGTTATTAGTGTGCATGTGTATGTGTATAGGCTCACAGATACAACATCATGTGTCATGGCATCTATGTGAAGATCAGAAGACAGCATTTTGGAGTTTATTGTTCTCTTCTACCTTGTTGAAGCTTTATTGCTTCATATGCTGCACTTTGTATTGTAAGCTTGATAGTACACAAATGGGAAAAGTCAGTCATTGGCTCACTTATAAACTCAATGTCTATCTCCTCTATTCAAGATCATCTTAGGGTAGATTGTTCAAGGACGTAAAGTTCAATGGTATGCTAACCATACTATAAGGGTCTGTGATTTGACAAAGAGCTGGACTCAAATAGAATGTAAAAGCAAAGAGTGTTTTATTCTGCAGAAGTCAAGCCTGCTGGTGTCTCCCATTACCAAGATAGAGAGACACCCAAGTATGCTTGTAGGCTCAATTTAAAGCATGTTAGGGAATTCCGGGGAAGGTGACCTTTATGTTAATCTATTGGGTCCATTTCTAAGGACATTTTATTACCAGGGTGTGGGGGCTGGAAACTTACTGGAGAGGTCTGGAAACTGTTACTGAGGAAGTAGCTGAGGAAATCTGGAAACTGCTTCTGACCCATGGTCCTAGCCTCAGGCCAAGTGGCAGGGTAGCTTCTGAGGCCTGGACTTGCCTGGAATTGCCCAGTTCTTGGAGACAGAGATTTAGGCCTAGTCTCCTTACCTGCCAATTTGAAACCTATCATGGAGTCAACCTAGGCTTCTCAATACAACAATTAAAAGAGGTACTGAGAATTTTTCCAAATCTCTCTGTATCTCATAGAAAAAAGAAAAGGTAACAGAAAACTTGGAACCTAATGATCATGCAGCTACAAAATTCAGGATTTGAGATCTAAAATAGCAGTAAGCCTATTGGCTGCAAAACCTGAACATGCCTTCTTTACAATGTTATATTAAAGCTGATCAAGACTGGTGAATGTCTGGGACCAAATTGTTAATGGTTAGTATTTTATTTTTCAACGTTCTTGCCTGGGTCCTTATGTCTTTCACTGAAAGAGTCACAAAGAAGTCCAGAATTTAGGTGAAATTCAAAGTACAACTGCACAATTCAATACAGCTAATGGATGCATTACACTCTCCATGAATAGTGCATTTTTTCTTTAAAATATAAAATATGGGATTACAAAGGGTCGTATTACACATGTTATGAGCATTAACTGCAAGTGGGAGTTTAATAGCTAGTTTTTGAGCCAATTTTTGAAATGGCAATTTTCCTCTGTTTTTGTGTTCCCTGACCATTTCTTCAGTCTAATTTGGTTCACAAGCAAATTATACCTTCAAATGACTTCATTTAGCCTGGGCAAGTAGGCAGTTAAGAGTCATTTCAAATTTATTTCCTGTCTTTTGCCTTTTGAAGAAAATTCTCAGAACTATATCCTGTACCCCCCTATCTCTCTCCAGGAAAGCACTGCCACCACTTGGACAGTCAGGGTGCCCTTAAAACCCAAGGCACCTTGCTATAAGCTTTCAAACCCCACCCAAACACAGAAGAAAAGTAAGAAACACATTACTTCAGTGACTTATCCATAGATGATATGATTTAAAAAAAAAATAAAGTAACCGAGGTGCTCGGAGAATGGCTCAGTTGCTTTTTCCAATAAACCCAAGGTAAATCTCCAGGACCCACATGGCAAGTTATAACTGTCTTTAACTCCTGAATCTGTCAAAATGTTATTCTCTGGCCTCAGGCACCAGGCATATGACACAAATGGAGCACAGAAATGGCAGACGATATAAATGAGTATTTAACAAAAAGTAGATCACTAATCAGTTCAGGTCATCGATGCTATTATTGCCATTTTATGAGCAGGAGAACCAGTAAGGAGAAGTGTTGCATACTTCAGTGTGAACTGACATCATTTTTGCCACAACCTATGATTTTATTATGGTCCCTCTTTCTGGAAAACTTTAGCACCCCTTTCTAGTTTGTCAGCAATAATAGCCTGAATCACTGTGTGTGCATGTTGCCCATCTTAGTAGTTTGTGCAATATAGTGTCATGTGGAGGGCCTGTGTTATAGAAATAGATCAAGGTCCAGTTGGCTTTTGTATGCAAGAGTCTAGTTCAATTCTATTCCAGACTAGCTGTTACCGAATTGGCTTGAATTCAAGTATGGAGCCAAATGTTGGACAATATAGTATGCCTCAAAGTGGTAAAGAGTAAACACCTCATTCCAATGACATCTTACTTTATATACGTATCCATTTACTGTGTGTGTGTATACACATGACAGAAAGATAGGCAGAAAGAGGGGGAGAGAGAGGTGAAGGGGGGAAGAGGGAAGGAGGGGGAGAGAGAGAATGCTACATGACATGCAGGTGGAAGCCAGAGGAAGGCCCATGAGAGTCTAATATCTCTTTCTACTACATGACTTTCAGGGATTGAATTTAGACTTTTAGGCTTGACTGCAAGCACCATTGTCCACTGAGCCAGCTAACTGGCCGGACAAATTCATTTTGAATAGCAACTTTATATGGTGAATGCAAATTGACCTCCTTGAAGACATAATCTAAAACCTCCATCAAATTAGCAAGTTTAAGTCAAAGTCCCAGATCTCCATGCGTGTGAAGTCTTTCCTGTGTTCATGGAGCAGTTGGTTGGAAATTAAAAGTATATCATCTGAACTATTATAAACATATATACATGAAAAATGATGGTATATATACTTTGAAAAAGAACTGTTCCTTATCATAGCAGGTATATAAAAGATATTAAGATGTCAGTGAAGCAATTATGAAGCAATTATTATTCCAGAATGGAGTCCCTGGGGGTTTCCTGGGCTATTGTCTCCCATGACTTAAGTTCCACAAACCAGATCACTTTTTTATCCTCCAAGACCAAGTACGAATAGAAGGTTGAAAACATAAATTCCAGTGGAAGCCTGGCTTTCAGGAGACAGTTGTTAATTTGGCAAGCATGGATTACTGTGCTTTTGGTGTTATGTCTGCGTGTATGTGAGGCTGTGAAACTGGAGTTACAGATAGTTGTGAATTGCTCCGTGGGTGCTGGGAATTGAACCTGGATCCTTTGAAAGAACAGCCAGTCTTAACTGCTGAGCTATCTCTCCAACCCCAAGCATAGAGGTCTAAGGTGGTTGTATCATCAAAACCCTTTCAGAACTGGCTAGTGACTGCACTTACAGTTTCTTGCACATGACTTCCTTCTCCACCTCTTCACCCATGTGTTGCTCTCTCACATCCATGGTAGCTTCTTTGGAACGTGTAGCAATGCAGCCTTTAGGAAAGACATACTATCAGTTTGAACTTCAGTGCAAGACTGGGGATTCTAGTCTCAGTGAGATATTTCAGAGGGATTTTGTGGCCTGAACACTGCTTAATGTTACTTGATCCACAGCTTTGAATCTTGAGTAATCACATTTTCCCACTCTTTAAGAAACTGCATTTCTGAGCTCTGCCTATAACTTTCATTTCTGTGTATGATGTTGGAAATTCTGAGCTCAATTCTCACAGTTACTTGTTTATACAAAAGACATTATAAAACTGGAATTCTTATTAATTTCAATTATTTTCTATAGGAAGCTCAGTAGATTGTAGGTTTTCTTACCAAGTATTTCTGTGTGACAGCTATTACCAAATACTTTCCTATGACAGATCACATCATGATGAAAATATCAGTGGCTCTCCTCCAATTTAGTGAGAAGAGTGTTTTTTCAGTCCAGTGACACTGAATCCTGTGATACAACACATGACTTGTAACCAGTACGATGTTATGGATGGGGCAGAAGCATCACTTGTAACAAATGTTCATTGGGTATGCATCTTTACGTATCTTACAACACTATGTAAACAGCCTCTTCTCAGTAGCTCTTGGGCAGCAGGCTGAAATTACAAAAGGAGATGAGACCAGCTAGACCTACAGATTCCAAGAGAGTCGAACTCAGTCTTCTGCAGTCAACTGGAGGTATAAGTGAAAACCACCATGGTTAAAAGCATTACATGTTGAAGCAATCTGATGTGTATGAATTAACTGAAACACTCTACATGTTGTAGGTCTTCATGTTTACATTCTTAAGTATATTTATTCTATTATTAACTTACTTTACTGTCTTACTTTTAAACCAACATGACAAATTTTTGATATGGTACAGACTGAGAACATAAGTTCAGTACAATTAGCCAGGGGTTAGATGCTGTAGTAAAGATATCCCAACATGTATAGTGGCTCAAGTTCATTCAACAAGACAGGATTACAGGGAGTTGAGGATTAGTCTGTAATTTAAAAGTTATATTAAGATTTACCTTCATTTTATTATGCTCTGAAAAGGGCATAAAGGATGTATAAGATGTCCTTATAACTCATAACTACACGTGATGTACATAGTGTCTGCTCATATTTTATCATGTAGAACTTGTTTATTTAGCCAAACCTAATGACGAAGAGTAAGAAGAAATAGAAATTAATTGAATGACCCCTCCAAAATAATATAACAGCACTTTTGTTGACTAGAGAGAAATTTCTGCTCTCCCACACATGGCTCATCGCTGAGGCAGGGGAGTTGCTAAGCACCATTTGCTACCCTATTTATGGATTTTAATACTAGCATCTATTTTATCATTGCCAGCTCCGTTGCTTTGTACTCCCTTTTGATAAGTTCTACTGTCTTGTAGACACTTAGTAATCACCCATGTTAATCATGGGGTATGGTTAATCATCACCCATTACTATAATTGTTCAAATTGTTTTTATGGTTTTAGTAACTTGAAACCAATATTCTACTCATAAACAAAACAGAAAGTTGGAGACTCAGGGAATGATCAAAGATCACATAAATCACTGACCAGTCAAGGCACATTTTGATTCCTTTGTCTTCATTTACAAAAATTCTAACCAGGTGTTTTGTAGCAATTTCATCTGAGAGAGCATACTCCATTTTTTTTCTTTTTTTTATTCAATATATTTTTTATTTACATTTCAAATGATTTCCCCTTTTCTAGCCCCCCACTCCCCGAAAGTCCCGTAAGCTCCCTTCTCTCCCCCTGTCCTCCCACCCACCCCTTTCCACTTCCCCCTTCTGGTTTTGCCGAGTAGTGCTTCACTGAGTCTTTCCAGAACAAGGGGCCACTCTTCTTTCTTCTTGTACCTCATTTGATGTGTGGATTATGTTTTGGGTATTCCAGTTTTCTAGGTTAATATCCACTTATTAGTGAGTGCATACCATGATTCACCTTTTGAGTCAGGGTTACCTCACTTAGTATGATGTTCTCTAGCTCCATCCATTTGCCTAAGAATTTCATGAATTCATTGTTTCTAACATACTCCATTTTCGAAGGAAACATATGACTCAGGAATCTTTAGAGACGCTCCTAAGACTCAGAATAAACAACTTAAAAACCTCAGTCACTGAAGTTGAATCAATATAGTAGGCAACTTCCTCTCCAAGTTTATATAAGATATAAGAACAGATGAGACATGCTTTCATCAGTTTTCATGTAGAAGAGGTATATATTGTCTGTCTGGAAGAGACACAGGCTAGCAGAGGTGTTTGAAATACAGACTATTTCACCCGTTAAGCTGCCTGAAATCCTAAAGTGAGCCCAAGGGTTCCAACTTTCACAAGTTGAGTAGATTTTGGTAAAGCAGCTGCTTTTCAATCATTTCAGTTTCTTTTAGTAACCATTCATCCTATTTGATCCATTTCTCAAGAATAAACCTAAATGTTATTCAGAATCAGCTCTACATATCTGATCTTGGGCAATGAACTGATATAGAACATGACTGGTCTTCCTACTTGTTATATCAATTTGAATCCAAACATCTAGGTACTGTATAATGGAAGAGATCCTCTGAAAATGTTATATTCTATCGTGAATTGGAAGCTTAGGGTTTTTCTTTGGAGACTCAGTTGTCTCAGATGGTGTTTTGCTGAGGCAGACACATGAAGGGGTGTTTGCGAATTGGACACAGGTGAGAGAATGTTTTGCTAAAGAAAACAAATGAAAGAATGCAGTGGATGACACTGAATGGTATTGGTATTCCTTACTATTGTTTAGTGGTCATCATTGGTTGTGGCTTCTCAGAAAGAAATGCACCAAAACACTTCTGGTGATGTTCTGGTTGCTTCTTGCTGCTTCATTAGAGTCCTGTAGATTGGCAGAATGATCAGCTGATACAGACCCAATGTGGAGTTTTGTTGACACAGATTCACATGGTATTTTGCTGATCAAAGACCCACAGAAGATATGTGGTGTTTGGTGGGAATATAAACGGAACTCAATGGACAGTGACTGCAGGCTTGCATAGCTAGCTTTGCAAACTTCATTGGTCTCAAGTCTTCATCTTAGCTGTTCTTCACTTTATTGCGAGAGGCACAGGAGAGAACATTTCCTAGTGTTCCCACTGGTCCTGATTTCTCCCTCTGACTTGGGCCAGTTTGGTGGAGGTCGGGCTGTTTTTTCTAGGTCATACCACCACTGCTGATTCATGTTTACTCTCCTGACACTACTGAAATAGACTGCTGGTATATCCGTGAAGTGTTTGTGAGTGGATTGAGCTGTTGCTGCAGATTTCAGTGAACTGAACTTCTGGATTTTCTGACAATGCAGATTAGATTTACTCCAAAGAAAAATTTCTAAACAGGTTCACTTCGGCCATATCCTAATAACCTTTCTTTCCCACTACCTCTGGTGGGTTATGGGCTAGAAGGGAGGTTAAAGCATTCAAGAACCCTCATTAAAAGTAGGGTCTCAATAATCGAGTCAAAACTATTCAATGTACTGATTGGAGAAAGGTAGCAATTGAGGAGCACTACTCTGGAGGACTGGGAGTTAAGAAAAGGTAAAAAAGAGATATACATATTTCAGTACAATGACCAACCAAGCTACACCAGAAAGTGTTGAATAAATACCCAAACATGTATAGTCTAGCCAAAAGAATGCAAGAGTAGATATTTCCCTCTGACTTTTATCTCTAAAACTCAGACAAATGGGGAAGCCAATGTTCCTGAAGAGTAAGAAAGAATAAGAACCTGGAAGACAAAAGCTATTATTTTTGAATATATTTCTCTTGTCCTCTCATCTCATTTTTCTGCCTCTATCTTCTTTTCTTGTTTCTTCTTCATGCCATTTTTTTTACCCTCACTTTTCCTCTTACATTGTCTGTTTCTCTGTTTCTGTCTCTCTTACCAATGTACAACAAATAAAAGTATATTTAAATAAGAAGCTTATGTAAGAAGCTTAGGGGACAATGAATTGTGACGCCATTTATGTTCTTCTCAATGAAAAGTTTTTAAAAAGCAAATAATAACAGTGAACTAAAATTGAAGCAAGCAGGCCTTTGTGAGGAGCAGGAGCATGCAAGCAGGTGAAGATACACTTGATTATTGCAAATTCTGTCAGTGAAGTTTTCTAGCTCTCTCTGGCATTCAAAATGTCCAAGCAGGAAGTGATTTAGTTTAAGCATGGCAAGGCTTCTAAATAGTCTCTAGTAGTCTCTTTGAAAATATTTCTCATTTTACTTAGATGACATAGAGTCTAAATATTTAATAATGTTATTTTGCTTTGGCTTGATGGTTTAGCTAAGAGAATGCAGGAGTCAACAGTCAATGTTTTTGCTCTAGGCTTCACCTCTAAAATCATATACTCCCTAAGTTTGCTGTAACATATGTCCTGATATCTAATACATCCACGTGTCTCCTTTTTCCCCCCAAAAAAGTAGAGACACAAAAAGGAAACTTGAAAACTCATATGAAATGGTCCATAATCAATTTTATATTCAAGAGCAATTGTGTTCCCAGGACAATAGTTTATTTTTCTTTCTTCACTAACTGGAAGATGAACACAGTGATATGATCATGTTTTCATGTGTCAAGCTACAAAGATAATTAAGAAAAAGAAGCCAAGACTATGAAGCTTTGCTTGGAATACTGTGAAGTATTTTATTTCATAAGATCCAGCATTACTGGCCCCACTTTAAAAGTCAAAAATATTAAATAACAATTGAGGACGTAACAAGAGGACATGGGGCCAAATTTCAGTCCATGAAGGACAGTAAAGAGGGAGAAAAGAGGCTTGTAAGATAGAACGATGTGACCATCCCCTGGTTCTGATAATTTTAATCTGTAAAATACTAGGGAAACACAAGCCTAGACATTTGATATGTTACATTTGAGACAAACTCTGAGCCAGTGTCAAGAGAGAAGGATAGGTTAGACATTCTGCAAAGTCTTCTCTAACTACAGTGGGAGTAGCAGTATGGGTAAGGGAGGATAATAGTAGGATAGGCACTGTCAAAGTACCTCATTTGTGTGTTTTAAATTGTTATGATCAAATCCATAATTATTTTATATAATTAATATATATTAATCAAAATAAAAAATCTGAATCAAAATGTTGTCTAAATTTTAATGGATTATAAGCAACCACCACTATTCTGTGTCTCCATAACAAATGGAAGAAAATCACCCTAGGACTTTCTCCTCCTTCATCCAAGCCCTCTGTAGGTAGATGGTTAAACATTCTTGTGGTTGCCTAGAGGAAATTATATTCATTTGTCAAGACAGTACTTATTTCTGTTTATATCAGGATGTGTATGTGATTCATTGTGGAGCACAATAGTATCCACAAAATGTACTCAGGCCAAGGAAATAGGGGAAGAAGTAGCTGATTCTAGAATATAATGAGTAATGAATAATACAGCACCCAATTACAGGATGAACAAGTACTCATGTTTATTAAGGTCTGAGAGTTTTTGGAAGGTAGAACTTTCAGTGTGAAATCTTTCAATTTCTCAAGGGAACTGTCCAGATTTGTTTACATTTATTTTATTAATGAAAACTTCTCAAGATATAATGCTGTCCCCTGGCTGCTCTGGATCTCTTGCCAAATCCTTTACTTATTTTATTACATGTTGGCTAACCATCTCCCTGTCCCAGTTCCTTCTGGGAAAGATTATGGAAGGGTTAGAAATATGGCTCAGAGGCCAAGAGCACCTCCTCCAGAGGACCAGAGTTTGCTTTTCAGTGCTCACACCAGGCTATTCATAATGGTCTGCAACTCCAGATCCAGCTTCTGGCCTTCTTGGGTACCTATACATATGTACCATACTCTCACACATAAATAAAAAATAAATCTAGAAGGAGTATATGGAAAAACAAAGCCAATAAATGAATAATAATCCAAGGAAGGCCAACTCTTTCTGATACCATTGTAACTTATCATATTAGTAACATTAAGAGGAAACATGCACATAAGAGGTCTGAAGATTATGGGAAGTCATATTTACACCATGTACACTAATGCTGTATTGTAGAAATAATTCTTAATTTGCATATAGCTTCAAGCTTTCACTCCTCTACCTCTGTGCCTTTAGAAAGCCATGTAATCATGTTGACTTCCAACTCTCATGTTTTGAAAATGCAGCAAAAATAAAATTAAAACTATAGTAGTCTCAAAAAGTCAATAAAATAATATCCACTTATAATGATAATAATATTTATATAATAATAATAGTTATTATTATATTATTCATGTTGATGATGTCGTATGAACTGTACTCATAAAGGTCAGCCATATAATTAGATATGATTTTAAATTATCACAATTTCCCTCAATGCAATTCACAACCATATCCTCAAAGGATGAGCCAATGATGTCTACCCCAGGTCTACACAGAGGAAAATGAAGTTAGCTTACATGCAAGAAGAAAGCATGGTTAGGATCTTAAATATTCCTCCAAGGATCTTAAATGTTGGAAGAGTGGTAGCTAGTGTCAGGACCTATTGGAAGATGGTGGAAATGTTGGAACCATAGAGAGGTTAGGTCACTAAGAACATAACATAAAATAAGACTTTAGAACCACAGACTTCACTCTTTGATCTTGGCTTCCAGCAAGTAACCAGCCTTGCTGCCTACCATAATATTAGGCCTCAATAATTCCTCCAAATGATGGAGTCCAGTGACCACCAAGTGAATTCTCTGAAGCAGTGAGCCAAAATAAGTATTTCTCCTTTCAGTTATTTTCTGTTACTATGTTACAATGTCACAATGACAGAGAGCTAAGGGTTAGCTTTGTCGTCTAAGCATGAGTAATTACTGCTAGAGATGTGCACTTGGCAGTTGAAGGGTAAGTATGGGGTCTATTTGAAAAAGATAGTGAAGGACAAGGAAAAATAACATGCCATTGCTTATGATCTCACCTCTGTAAAGAAGGGATATAAAATGTCTACTCCAGAGTTACTAAGTCACACAGAGTCACTTCATGGGGGAGGTCTTCATCCTAAATCACATCATGCTAAGTTGGAGTAGGAGGAATTTGAAATATGATGCATTTCATTTTCTCCTCATCTGCCATTTTTCTTTTGAAAGGAATAGATGCAGGATTGTAGGAATGGAAGTGAAGTCAGGGCATTCCCCATCTGACTGATCCACTGTCCTGAAAGCTTGCTAATGGGCAGCCTGTGGGTCTCAGCTGAATGTTGCAGCTCCAGTCATGACAGTGTTCCTACTTGATGCATGCTGGCTTCTCTAACTATGTCTCGAGGCAGTAACAGACCTGTGGTGTCAAAATCTGAGGAATACTCTGCCCCACTCAGCCCTTCCGTGTAACGAGTCCTGAAAATGTCACTTGCCTACCAGGGGTTCTTTCTTAAACAACAAGAATCCTTTCCTCCTTTTATTTCTATAATACTTTCTGTTAATCATTACCTCACTGAAAGTGGATACTTTTGTTAACTCTTCTGTCCTTACCTTGCTGCAAAAGAAATTAGCCTTACCAGACTCCATTGGAAGTCCAGTTTAATGAAGGTTACTGAGCAGCTCAAAAACCAGAGTCTCCTGCCCTGGGCTTTCTGCAAGATAAGTGCAGCTGAGAGCTGGCTGACTTCCAACGCACTGTGTTAAAGGCTGGCTTCTCTCTCTGAGGCCTTCCCCAACATCTGTGACCATAACACATGTGAACAATCTGAGCCTTGCCAGTGTATTTCCTGGCAGGCACAGCACGTGTCGGCTTTATTGTTCATTCAGACTAGGGAATTGAATTGAATCTAACAAATGCTTATTAAAGCACAATTTTGTGTTGCTGTGCTATAAAGAATAACACCTTTTGTTATCAAGAAAAAAAACCTTGAAATTTAAAATATATATATATATATATATTTCAAATTGTAACAGGAGTTATTATACTGTTCTATTTTTCCCAAGCCTTTACATCTACCCATTGTTTCATACCATTTAATTGTTGCAACAATACTTTAGGGAAACAATTATTTCCTTAATTGAAAAACACTGAGACTCAAACATAATACATGTAATAAGGAAGAACAGTGAGGATTTGGATCTAATTAGGCATGTCAAAAAGCAAGTTCAGCAACTTAATCATCCTAAAAGCTGGTAACTTCATTCCAGCTTCCAACCAGCTCAAGGAACTGATCTTTGAATGATAGACATCATTCTAATCACAGTGAGTGTCTTCTTTTGAGCAGCTGCCAGAATATAAACAAAGTCATACTATGTTGCAGGATTATCCCTGTCCAATCACATTAGGGCAATGTAATTGAATAGGGAAAGGGAGGCGGAGCTAAGAGTCAGAGGAGAGTGGAGCATCTCAGGGTAGGAGGAGGAACCAAGATGGCTGATGTGTGTACCTGCGTGGCATTTTCCAATTATAAGTAGCTTTGATTTCACAAGGTTAGAAATATTGTAATAAAGCTTTTATCATTATCAATTGGTTCTGAAATTATCTTGTAAATTGTGATATTATTGATACATAAATCTGATTGGTTAACTAAGCTTTAAGAGTCATGATTCTACTGGGTAATTAGGTGTTGAGATGTTGTGGGGCATAGCATGGTAGTGAGAGGAACTTGGGGACCCCTGATGGAGAGATGGTGAGGAGCCCTCTGGTAGGGCATAGCCAGAGAGTTGATGGGCCAGCAGGAGCAAGGGAGCAAGGTCTGACACTGTGGAGAGTTGATAGGCTCATTTTTAAATATTGCTCACAACAATACCATAAAAGTCTGTTATTTCTGACCAGGGAGCCAGGAGATGGTATTAAGCAGGAAGCAGACATTCATCATCTGTGAGCCTGACAAGTCAATTTCTCACACTGACTGGAACTCAGACAGCGAAATGAAGAGACCTAGAAAACTCAGCATGCTTTTGTCCATGTAGCAATATCCAGAAATCTTCAAACTGCTCGGTTTCATTGCAGTGCGGAACTGGCTATAAACAGAGACTCTGAAACTCAGATCACTTTAAATACAGTAGGAAAACATGACAGTTAGGGGAGAGAAATGATTTCATCAGTTAAACAAAATGATCCTTTACTAATAATGCTAATCATCTGGTTCATTAATTTTATTTCAGGTTGTTACAAAGGCACATTTCTTTTCTATTACCACATATTACTAATGTGTATTTCCTGGTTTCATGCTCCATGATAGGGAAGTTAAGATGCAGGCATGCATTTCCTGCTTAAGAAAAAGGATACTCATTGAATTAAATAACTAAAACTGCAATAAAGCTACTGCTGTCTCTGTCACCAGCCAAAGACCTGGGAAAGACTCGGAAATGCAACTCCTACTCCCTTTCTAACAAAAGAGTTTGGTTGTGTAAGCATCTTTTATTCAATAGTTAATCATGAAAAATTCATTCTAAAAAAAATCTCAAAAGGTCTCTTTTACACTGTATTTTTTAAAAAATATGAGACATACTTTGGCCTTTTTCCTGGATGATCTTGTATTTACATCTGAAAAAAATGAAATTTCAACTCAAACTGAATATGAATTCTTAAAAGAATTTCTCACAATAGTTCATGTATCCAGATTGCCTATGGCTATGCTTTTTACTTCTAAGGTAATGTTTTCCTTGAATGGCCCATATAAGTGGTAGGCAGGGCAAAGCACAGACATAACTCAAAACCAGAAAGAAACAAAGAAAACCCTTTTCTGCATGCTCTTGTTTTCATGGTGACCCAACATTTCAACAATATCAAGAATGTACTACGTATGCCCTTTTGAATCTGAGTTACTTCACTCAGGATGATAATTTCTATTACAAATAAGGCTGCTATGTGTTCTTGCAGTACAGTGGAGTTTCCAGAGTAGTTGTGAGACTTTGCAATACCAGCAGCAATGGAGTGGTATTCCTCTTTCTCCACATCCTTGCCAGCATGTGCTTTTATTCGAGTTTGTGATCTTAGCCATTCTGATTGGTGTAAGGTGGAATATCGAGCTTGTTTTGATTTGAATTTCTCTGATGACTAAGAATGGTGAACATTCTTTAAGTGATTCTCCACCATTCCAGATTCCTCTGTTGAGAATTATCTGTTTAGCATGGAATGTATTCACTGAAAAGTGACTTTTGGCCCAAAAGTACAGAATACCCATCCTACAACCCACAGACTATAAGAAATTTATGAAAGAAGGAAGGCACAAGTAAGGATGTTTCAATCCCACCTAGAAGAGGGAAACAATAATTATGTGAGGCAGAGGGAGGGAGGGTTCTGGGCAGGAGAGGGGAGGGGGAGAAAATAAGGGTGCAAGATCAGGTATGAAGGGAAACTGTAAAAAGAAGTCCACAGGGTCAGGAGAATGAATGGAAATATGCAGCTGAGAGAGTTGTGGGTGGTGGTAGGGGCGTGGACCTGTAGAAAGTCCCATACACCTGGGATGTGAGATGCTCCCAGGTCTCACTGGGGATGACCTCAGATGAAATGCCAAAGAGTGGGGAGATGGAACCTGAAGAATCCACCTCCCATAGATAGACAGGGCCCACAGTGGAGACATAGAGTCATCAACCTTCAAAATTTTTGACCCAGAATTTTTCCTGTCCTAAAGAACTGTAGGGACAAAAATGGAGCAGAGATCAAAGGAAAGGGCATTCAGTGACCAGCCTAACTTGAGATCCATCCCATGAGTGGGCACCCAACCCTAAGACTATTATTGATGCCATGTTGGGCTTGCAGACAGGAAACTATCTCTAGCATTGCTGCCCTCTGAGAGGTTCTACCAGCAGCTGACTGAGACAGACACAAATACTTCAACCAATCATTGGACTGAGGTTGGAGACCTCTATGGAAGAGTTA
Organism: Apodemus sylvaticus; assembly: GCF_947179515.1. Lineage (NCBI taxonomy): Eukaryota > Metazoa > Chordata > Mammalia > Rodentia > Muridae > Apodemus > Apodemus sylvaticus. The sequence goes on along the minus strand of NC_067488.1, from coordinate 24,737,234 downwards.
GTGGGAGGATTCAAGGAACTGAAATGGAATGGCAACCTAATCGGAATACCAAAACTATCAGCTAACCAGGACCCGTGGGAGCTCCCAGAGACTAAGTCGACAACCAAAGAGCATACATTGGCTAATCCATTGGCTAATCCCGGGGCACATATGTAGCAGAAGACTACTTTATCTGTTCTCAGTGGGAGAGAATGTGTCTAATCCTACAAAGACTTGATGCCCTAGGGCAGAGGGATGTGTGGTGGGTGAGGCGAGGTTGGGTGTCTTGGTGATAGGAGGAAACATGGGAGTGAGATGGGGAGCACCCTCTCAGAGGCAAAGTGGAGGGAGGATGGGGTATAGAACTCTTGGAGGGGGACCAGGAAGGGAGGCAACATTTGGAATGTAAACAAATAAAACAATTTTTAAAAAATGTATTGACTACAGGACCTGTAGGACCTATATTTTCTGGAGCTCAAATCCAGGTAAGTATGGCTTCAATAACTTATCAACTTAGCATTCATCCCAGGCCTCCTAATGTTGCTAATTCTATTTTTCCCGACATAACATGAAGCATGATTCATTTAGGGAATACACAAAATATATTATTTTAGATAAATACGTTTCTTTGGGTCTCAGAAATTTCAGATATTCATTGAATGAATTAAAATTAATTATTAAAATTTAATAACTTTTAAGTTTTCTTGAGCACTAGCTAACATCTATGAATTAACAAATGGTTGCTTTCATAGATTTCTTCCTAATGTGAAAACCATGTTTTTATGGTTAGTAAAACTTAAATACAAAGATTACCAATTTAAATACAAAGATTAGTATAAAATACAATTGGTATCAGTATAACATCATAGCAGACTATCTTGCTCCTTATGTAACAATGTCCAAATTTCTTCTTTACACAAAAGTCAAGAAACTGAGGACCACCCATCGTGAATCTTAGCCTTTATGTATGAAATGAGATTAGATAGTCCACTATACTAGGAACAAAAGATGTAATATATGAATTCATTTTGCTAGAGAGCAGATAACACTGTTTGGGAGGGCCCATGACTGAATCTTGCTAGACTAAACAGTCCAGCACTAGAATGAGCCTGGAAGATAAATGCTATAGAATACTGATATCCCACAGTTGTGGTGTGTCATTCTTTGATAAGCCAGGTAATTGTTTTTCAAATTGCAATCATTCATCTACCACCTGCAGAAATTTGGTAAATTTATATTTAAATGTTAGAATTCATCATTTCAATATCATTCATTGATTTAAAGATATTTGCATTATGGTAGAAGTAAACTAAAGAGGGAAAGGCATTAACAAAATATCAATTAAATCATTGGTATTAAATTGAATGTTTTTTATTAAATTTGTTCTATTTGCAATTACACACATTCATGTGTGCACAAACAAGCACCCACATACAGACACACAGAGTGCCCTCTGGTGACTGTTATCCTCATCCTATCCTATTTCCCTGTCACCTCTATTGCCTTCATCCCTAGAAATCTGTTTCATACACTCCTGTTTGTTGTTTTTTGTATTTTGTGATCTACTGAGATTAACTAGAGCTATCTGTGTAGACATAGATCACTAAATCTTGAATATATAAAGCTTTATATCATATCATTATTTCCATTATTCCTAACAGACAAAAATAGTATGTAGAGTTATTACATAGAACACTTTATTTTGATATGTATACATTGTGACGTGGCTAAGTGAGGATAATTCAATATTTTTAGTTCATATACCCAGACACATACAGTTAGATGGAAGGCAGAGAAGGGAAGTCCGAGGAGACTCACAGGCCAGCTAATCTGGCATTCTCAACAGAAGGCAGCAAAAGACTGCCTGCAAACAAGCTAAAAGGCAAAGGCGCACACAGGAGTTTCTCTGTACTCTTACTCCACGGAGAGCAGTGGCTCCTGTCTACGTCTACTCACATACACAAGTATACCTGAACATTCGCTCATACACATGCACACATAAACCTACACCATACATACCTACATACAGTGCATATACATCATGTACACATATGTAAAATTAATTAAAAATAATTAGTAACTTCCCCAATACAGAATTATATATAATAACCCTGTAGGAGAGTGTTTCAAACTTATTGCCCTTCCCACTTCTATTCCTATATTTAATCTCTAGCAACGAACCCCCATTTGACTTTGTTACTACTGTGAGTTTGGCTTTTGTACATTTCTTTTTTTTTCTTTTTCCTTTTCTATATTCTTTGTTTACTTTACAAATGATTTCCCCTTTCTCAGCTCCCCCCTCCCCATAAGTCCCATAAGCCCTTTTCCCTCTGCCTATTCCCCAATCAACCCTCTCCCACTTCTCTGTCCTGGTAATCCCCTACATTGCTGCATCAAGTTTTCCAGGACCAGGGTCCTCTCCTTCTTCTTGGGAATCATTTGATATGTTTATTGTGTCTTGGGTATTCAGAAAATCTGGGCAAATATCCACTTATCAGTGACTGCATTCCATGTGTGTTCTTTTGTGAATGAGCTACCTCACTTAGGATGATATTTTACAGTTCCAACCATTTGCCTAAGAACTTCATGAATTCATTGTTTTTAATTGCTGAGTAGTATTCCATTGTGTAAGTATACCACATTTTCTGTATCGATTCCTCTCATGAGGGACATCTGGGTTCTTTCCAGCTTCTGGCTATTACAAATAGGGCTGCTATGAACATAGTGGAGTGTGTGTCCTTATAGCATGCCAGGGAACCCTCTGGGTATATGCCCAGAAGTGGTATAAAAGGGTCCTCTGGAAGTGTCATGCCAAGTTTTCTGAGGAAGTGCCAGACTGATTTCCAAAATGGTGTAACAGCTTGCAATCCCACCAGCAGTGGGAGAGTGTTCCTCTTTCTCCACATCCTCGTCAACATCTGCTGTCTCCTGAGTTTTTAATCTTAGCCATTCTGACTGGTGTGAAGTGAAATTTCAGGGTTGCTTTGATTTGCATTTCCCTAATGACTAATGATGTTGAACATTTCTTAAGGTGCTTCTCAGCATTCGAAATTCTTCAGGTGAAAATTCTTTGTTGACATTGGGAAACGTTTGTCATTATGTTTAAAATATTTTCCTTAACAGAAGAGCCTCTAGGTCCTCTTTAGTGTCAGAATATCATAGTTTTATAACTGAATGATATTATTATATTCTTAGGAGAATATACTTCTCTATTTACTCACCCATCTGCGACCACTCAGGTTCATAGCACATAATGGCTGTGGTGAATAATGCCGTCTACTTGCTCTGATTTCAGAGAGTGGATACACACTCAATATGGGACTGTTCTATGCCAATTGTGTTACAATGAAAAGTAAACCCATATATCTTCTGTAGTATTTTCATTTACATTCCCACTAACACGTGTGAAGGTTCTCTATACTCCACATCCTTGAGGGTCATTTATCTTTGGTCTCTCCATTAACGTCTATCCTGAGTTGGATATTCAGTATTTGGAGATGTCAATTTCTTTTTCTGACACTGGAATCTAATACTCTTGTCCATCTCATGGTGATAACACATGGAGAGAGTTCATTGCAACTTCTGGTGTTTAATCAGTGCAAAGTGTTAACCATGTTAACTTTTATTATGAACATGACAGCATCCCTGGCGTCTATTTTCACTGCTATTTTTTTTCAAGGCAAAGTAACTCTGCAGCTGAATAATCAAAAGGACAATGACACATACATTTTTGGAGCCTTTGAAATAAGCAGTAACAAAACTCTTATTTCATCTCTTTTACTAGATAGTAAAACATTAATATTTGACATTTACATAGCACCTGCAGAGCATAAAACAGTTGGGGTTGGTGTTTAATAAAGGAGCTCTCAAAGGGTTCCACCTTTGGAACAGTTCTCATTAAAATCAAAGGAACAAGACATTACTACTTGCCTTCAAAAGAGTGGCATAATTTCATATTTTACCAAAGATCCTGATCATGGCAGAGCACAAGAAATTATCTATTTTATGTATAATGTCCTATAATGTTACTGTTTTTCCTATAATACAAAAAGTACTTGAGGCAAAATTTCCTCAAGAAAGAAATAAGAAACTGCATAATTAAAAATATAGCCCATTATAGGAGATCAAAATAAATAATAAAGTTCTCTGCGATTTACAAATCTAAAGAAGAAAGGAAGGAAGATAATTATGGTAGTCCCTGGGCTTAATGCAAGATCCCTTGTGATCCTGAAACAGAGAGGTATACTCTCTAACTGATAAACTCAAGTGAAAGACTGGGAAGTTTATATTAACAGATATGGCTTAGCACTAGACAGTTAGAATATGGTGGAGATCAGATTCCAACTGAGTTGTGTTTCTTTCATGAACCCATTGTTATTCCCAGTACTTTAGTACAAAGGAAACTGAGCTACAAAGAGATTGACTTGGCCATAGATACATAGTATAAGCTGGGTCTGGATTTTGATTCTAACTTCATTCTTAACCACTTTTGAGGACATCAATGCATCCATCCCTGAATTTTTATTTCCTGGGAGCCAGTCAACTGTTAAAGTATCAACTCAAAAGTTGAAACTTGAATGCTTTCCAAATGGCGTTGATAGGCGAGTCATTGAATAGATAGTAATAACCAGCACACTGGTGACAGTGAAGAATCCAGACAATGAGTAGACCTGGAAGATCTCCTTCCTACAAATGACTTACATAGAAACAAGGAGATACTCAGTCTATAAATGCAAGTCCAAAAGCAGTCTGTGTAAGTGTCACAAATCACAGGCAAAAGTAAAGCATATTTTAACTTCTTTTATTATTTTAAGGTACCTTGGCTGACATTAGCCAAACAGTTTCAGACTGTCTCACCCTGTATAGAATACACAGCAGTGTATTCTGCCAGTGTATGAGGTCTCTACATGGTTAAGCAGAAGCAAAATAAGTAGGGCACAAAGGAAGCAAAGTTCCCCACCATCGATAACTGAAGAAGGAAAGATTATTAGCAATTTGTGCTTTGGCTTCTGCTAAAATCTCACTCAACTAATCTCTTAAATTCTACTTCCACTGTTAACTATATTTTTATCATATATATATATATATATATCCAAATATATATGAATACACACAGATATAAATATAAGAATATATATGCATTTATATATGCATTGTATAAGCATATATACACATACATATATAGATATAGTTATATAGTTAGATGATAGATGATAGATAGATAGATAGATAGATAGATAGATAGATAGATAGATAGATAGATGATAGATAGATGGATCTCCAAATATCTAAACTCCATTCATAGTTTCAGGTGTTTTATATTCTTTGGAATATATTATAAGAAAAAGGGTATTTTATCATATGAACTTGTGATTTAAAAATGTATGTTTCAGTTTAACAGTGGTAGAACATACCTGTAATCCCAGTGTATGAGAAATGGAAGCAAGTGACTCAAGAGTTCAAGGCACCAATTCTCCATTGTGAATTGAAGGTCAGAATGGGAAGCATGAGGTAAAAGCAGAGTAGGACATCTTAAACACACACACACACACACACACAGATAAATATAAGAATATATGTACATTTATATATACATTGTATAAGCATATATACACATAAATATATAGATAAAATAGATTACAGATTCATATATACATAATTAAATATATTCAATATTATGTCAATATAATTAAAATAATTACATTATTTTGTAGCATCTCTTTAATAGCAACTTTGCCAACACTCTAGCTGTAAATGCTTCAAAAACTAATTGTCAATCTTCAGTATTCCTCTCATTGGTAAGTACAGCCTGTGCTCTCTTGTCTTGTAGCCTGAATGTACTTATGACTAAAGCCACCAACAGTATATGAAAGTGGTATTGTTATATTGTTATACAACTTCTAAGATGAGATCCTAGAAAAACACAAACTTCTGGGTCACTGGAGCACTGAGAGCCCCATATCTCCATGTGACAAGAACCTCTACACTTACATACCACAGTAGAGAGGCCAAAGCAATCATCAGTGTCTTCTCTTTTGCATACCTTCCAAAGGCAGAGGCCAGCAGAAAAATTGATCCAGGTTTTAGTGTGCAATCTCATATATAAACATGGGTCATCTTGAAGTGCCTATGACAAAACCAGATAGAGCTTCACAGGCACAAATACATCAAAAACTAAGACTGTTATGTCAAATACCCAACAAGCAGCAATTTCAAAGAATGTTTTGACTTGTTTTGCAGTCAAAGGAATATAGCTAATCATGGAAAGGCGGTAGAGTGTAGCGGCTATTCACATTGCCTCTGCAATCATACACAAAGCAAGGGCTCTCTTTATTAGTCAGTCCAGTACCACAGCCCATAGGATGGGTCCCACCTACATTCAGAGTGAATCTTTCAAGTTTAGTAAAACCCCTCTAAGATTATCCTCATCAGCAGAACACCGGGAGGTATATTTCCATTGTGATTCTATATACAATAAAGCCTGTGGCCTTGGCATTCTGAACTCATCTGATCTTGTTGAAATTTAGTCAAACTGAAATCAAGATAAAACATCATAGGTAGTATACAAAATTTCAATATGCACTATAAAATCCATGTCATGATTATTTCTTATTTGTTTTAAAGTCTGAACTACATCCATGCAATTAGAGTTTATAGTGAAAATATTTATTTGAAGAAAAAGTTGCTGTGAAGTTAGAAGAAACTACAGGGCATATTAAATCTATTTAAGTTCTTTTGGTTTGCCTTTAAAATGGAAACCCAAATAAATTGAAATATTATGAGATTTTGCTAAAACAAAACAAACAAATGCAAACACAATCAGCAAGCATTTCTAAATTATGTTTATTGAAGAATTGCTTTATAGGTATATTGTGTTATTCTGTGGACATACTTGTCCTAAAGCACTATTTAAAGTAATATCCTAGCTTATAAATAGTAGTTGCATTTTATATTTCTTATCTCCCCAATAGGAACAAAACCTATAATATGGCTGCAGACATTCATGATACTGAATTTAAAATGACATATATCATCTTGGCCTAAATATTTCACTATTTTAAACAAATTTGAATTTAAAAGGGATCATAATTCTATCAGGATATGTTTAAGTAAATAGTCGATCAATTAACCCTACTTTATTACTTATGATACAGTGTTGCCTGGAGATCAGTTTAAAAATTAGAATCAAATTAGAGATTTTATTTTCTTAGATCTATTTGCTAACAAAATATATGATCTTTTGTTTTTTCAAATAAACTGTTACTGTAATACAGCCTAATTTGTGTACTGACTGGGGATAATTTATTGTCATAGACAGGTTTGGTTAGTATGAATCAAAATACATGGACTGAAAAACCTTTATTTATTATCTGACCTCTTTACCAGAAAAAAAGTATATCTCCTGATCTAACACTTTTAAGAAGGAATTTGTACCATTCCCTTTAAAAACTAAAAAAAAAAAAAAAAAAAAAAATAGAATTTTTATTACTTACATATTCAAGTTCAGCTCTTCACAAAGAAATTCAGAATACTCTACAACCTCATCAAGATGCTGCCTTCCCAGGTTCTGGACACAAGTGCTGGATGCTCTTGTCTTCGTCCCTATCGGTCACACTTCAAACTAGATTATGTTCACAGGCTCATTCTGTGAAGTTGTGTGTAGACAAGCTTATTGCATTTCCTTTCTCAGATTCTGTTCTAGAGTGAACACACTGAAAGATAACTTTAAATGGAAAACAATCCAGTTTTCTTGTGGAAAGAAACAAGCTGTTAACAAATGTGATCTGTCAAAATGAGCACCATATTTGGGGGAATCACAGGAGCTTCTTCTGGGAGGTCTTGGCTCATCAAAAATAAATGAAAGATCATAGTTGGGCAGTTGTTCATGAAAAAAAACAACAATAACAACAAAAACAAAACAATGTTCTCCCTACCTCTTCAGATGATAGCAAAGAGATTTATTGGATAATCAAATCATTTCCTGATAATTCTTTTTATAAAATATTGCATGAAGCAATGGACCACAATGGATATCATTAAAGCAATAGTTTCCCAGAAAGTGAGCAGACCAAGAGATCCAGTTGACCCAGGAAGAGAGAAGACCTGACTGGGAGCTAAATAAAGAAGGCTGCAAGATCTTCCTAAGCAGAAGAAAGGTAAAAGTTCTCTGTCTTTCTCTCTGTGTGTCTCTGTCTCTCTCTATGTATTCCAATTTCTCTGCGTGTCTCTGTCAGTCTGTTTTTCTCTGTGTCACTTTGTGTCTCTGTGTCTATCTATGGCTGTCTCTGTCTCTTCACTAAAACACATACACACACACACACACACACACACACACACACACACAGTTTCATAGGTCTGGGTTTAGTATGCCAAGCTCTTGTGAGAGCCATGCTTTTAACAACCTAAAAGTAATTTTGATCATAAAATCTTGATTCATACCTAAGATTAGAGTGAACTGGGGAAGATGTGTATTTATGTGAGATACCGTGAAAGGTTATGGGTGACAGTCAGAGAAATATCCAGGATTAAGAGGAAGGACTGATGTGAATATTTAAACAAGCAATTGTTGCCATGTCAAATTCTATCATGAATCAGAAAAGCCATGAAGATAGAGGCTACCTAGGAAAATGGCTAGGTATAGAACTGCAAGTTAAACTACTTGTGATCTTTGTTGAATATGGATATATCCAATGGCAGCAATGCATGGACGTAACAAAACATTTCAGAACATTCAATTTATATTTTTTAGCTCTATATAGTAGATTTTCCTTTAAAATTCATTAGGTTGCTTGATCAGTTTTGTTTTGCTTTGTTTTTGGGGGGGTTCTTTTTTTGTTTTTGTGTGTGTGTGTGTGTGTGTGTTTAATCTGATGGCTTATAGCTTGGCAGAACAGAGATTTTTCCATTAATCTGAAGGGAAAATATATCTACAAAGGAAATAATGACCCTTCAAGACATGAGCTTCACAGATATCTCATTAACCAACGAATGACTCACTAATCAGTTCTTACCATGATTCTTCTCATAGAATCCTACATAGTCTGTTTATTTACCTGCATTCAGTTAGCCACAGCTGTTCCCCAATACTTATGTATTTTATATCCTGTAAGTCTGTTCTTCTTAATCATAGAACAAATAACAACCTTGAAAACACTGACCCGCCATTCAATATTCAAGAATATTCTAGATAGGGCAGTTAACACATCTTTGTTCACACATCTAACACCATCTGGAAGCATTTTGTTTTCCCTGAAAAATTCTAAGTTTCATTACTGTAGAAAAATGTTTTATAAACAAAATTAACTAACAAAATAGCCACTGAAATGAAAAAAAAAACTTTTAAGCTTCTTCTATGTAGTCAGTTCTTTATTAAAGTAATTTCTGAGGTCATGAATTTTAAGATGCCAGCTTCAAATAAATCAATACAGAACTAATGTATTTGGGTCAGACTCTATTGAAATCCTAAATAACAATATGATATAGATTGAGAATAGTACACTCTGTTGAGAATAGATAGCTTTCCTGAGCTTTCAAGCACAGCTTGGCCCAACCTTTTCTGCTCAAGGATGCTTTACCACTCTCATGATACTCTTGACTCATCACTGCAGCTTTTTTGTGCCAGAGCTATCTACAAACACATCCAGGTTGAGATATCCTATGCTCTGTCCCAAGATTGCTTTGATCAGTTACCCATCATTTATCTATTCCAGCCTAGCTGACTATGTCAACATTAGAAACACACAACTAACACAAAAATCCGTGATGTCCACAAGCCATTATGCAAACAATATGAAAGTACAAAACAATATGTATCTCCTCTACCACCAATCCAATGGTCCTATAAAAAAATGTTCCACAATGAAAATTACCTAGGCAGACTCCAGAATACAGAACTTAAAGAAAAAAATCATAAATCATAGATTTCATTAGTTTTAAGAGTTCATAGAACACACACACATACAAAGATAGATAGATACATACATACATACATACATACATACATACATACATACATGCATAAATGATAAAATAAGCAAACAAACAAATAAATAAAACAGCCCAGTGAGCTTAAAGAAAATGAACGAAATAGAGAAGAATACCAAGTAAAGGAGAAAGAAAATCTTCCCATGATACAGACTAAAATACTTTACATTCCAGGACCACCTCTAGAGAAAATACTGGAAGAAATACTTTAGACCTAGAGGAATAAACATAGACAAGAGAATAAAGAGAAAAACAAATCATTAAAACTATAATTAGTTAAATATAAATCACTGACCATAAAATAATAAAAGCTATAACATATACAATTCAATGATAGCTTTAAGTATTAACAGAAATAGCCCCAATTTTCTAATCCAAACATAGAGACTGCTGGAGCAAGTTATGAAAAAAAAGTAGACCTTTTCACTGACTACAGAAACTCACCTTAGCTTTTAAGTGAGTGGATGGAAAAGGACTCTTATCAAATGGGACCAAGAAATAAGCTGATATCACTATTCCAACATTTGACAAAATACAAACTAAACTAGCCAGGGAAGATAAAGAAGGATACTTAATTAGTATGGATGAATACTTAATCAAGAAGACATTACTATCCTAAATGTATATACACCAAGCTCTGTTGCACCCAATTTCATAAAAATGTACTACCAGAATTAAAGTCACAGGTTACACAAATTAACTTTAACCCAATGGTAATAGGTTATTGATTGTAGTACCCTACCTACTGCATAAAACAGGTAATCTGGATAGAAACTAAACAAGGAAACACTAGAATCAATTGAAATTAAAGAGAATATTCTACAGAATATTTCTCTCAAACACTAAAGAATATACATTCTACTCAGAATCCCACAGAAGTGTCTCCATCTTTGGTTATTAGCTTTACTATATCTGGAATTAACTAAAACTCAAATACCTCAGTACACCTAGGAAGATTTTTCCTAATGAAATTATTCAAAGTTGGAAGACCCACCTTTTATTTAGATCCTTTGAGATGGGAAGGCCCACCTTTAATCCAGGCCACAGCTTCTGGTGGCAGCTCATATATAAAGGGCATTGGAAGAAGAAAGCTTTTGTTCACTCCCTGATTATCTTTGCTCTTGTTGACAAGATCATTTCTTCACCAGAATTATAGACTACTTCAGGATTCCAGCACATCCTGAAGACCAGCTAAGATTGAAGCTTCATGGACTGAACAACTACTAGATTCTTGGATTTTCTGTTGGTAGACAGCCATTGTTTGACTAGTTGGACTACAGCCCATCAGCCACTCCAATAAGTCCCTTTATGTATATATTCATTCTGTCAGCTCTGTTCCTCTGAAAAAATCCTGACTAATATATGATGCAACTTTAAGAATTTGGAAAACAACAAGAACAAAGAAAACTCAGATCCAGTACAAAGCAATAAATAATAAAATCTGAACACAAAGTAATGAAATGAAAACAATACAGTAATCAATGGATCTAAGAGTTGGTTCTTTGGAAAGATGAACAAGACCACGAGACCCTTGGCTCAACTAACCAAAAGAATGAAAGAGAGGGCTCAAGTTAACAGCATTGCAAATGAACAGTGAAACATTATATTAGACAACAAAGAAATTAAAATATTCTAACGGGATACTTTAAAATCTGTACTCCATTTTTTTTTTAAATCTAAAAGAAAAGGACAAATTTCTAATTCATCCAAACCACCAAAGTTAAAGCAAGAAGAGATCAACAACTTAAACAGACCCATAATAAATGAAGGGATATGAACAGTAATGAAATCCTTTGAACAACAAAAACAAAAAGCCCAGGCCCAGATGGACAGATGGATTTACAGCAGAATTCTACCATACTGTTTAAGAACTTGCCCCTATTTGCCACCACACACAGGTTCTTTCTGCAAAGACCGTAACCTCATCAGTTGGCCAGGTATTCCACATCTTTCCCCCAGGTCTAGCCCCATGAGTCTCCCTGAGACTCCCCATCCATGCATTCTTTTCAATCCACCAGCTCCAGCCTTCTATCCATGGCCCACATCCAGTAGGCTGACCATGCTCCACCCAACAGGTATAAACTGGGTAATGAAAAGTCCCAATACCAGAAATGGCCTTTCCTTTTGAGTTGTTGGTCAGAATAACTTTATAGTCTTTAAAGCCTCTTGGCTGTCTCCCAGAGGCTGAAGTTCCTGTTTTGAAGTTTGAAGAACCCAAAATGGATATGACTGTAAAGCCCCCTTCTGGAGGAGTGGATTTTATAGTAGCAGAAGCTGGTATACAAGCTTCCAAGAAAAGGAAGTAACCAATAGCCCTATACAGCTATGACACCTATGAACCATAATGACCACAGCATGGCGTGATTTTACTTAAGTACAGCATCACTGTCTTATTCAAGAAAAATGTCTTCTAAAGTTAGGCACCATAGGGAATACCTGAAACCATAGAATATACCAAACCATAATGCAATGCAGTCATTACTATGTGCAGATGTCTATAAAAAATATGAGTTCATGAATAAGACACAGTGGAATATCATAGCAGTTAATTATAAAATAGAACAATGATAAGGATATTTGTAATAAGTTTTGTGTATGTCTCCTCTTTCAGAATACCATTTTTTTCTGTTTGAGATTATAAAATAATTGCATTTTCCTTTCCCTTTCTTACTCCAAACCCTCCCATATAACCCTACCTGCTCTCCTTCAAATTTATGGCTTCTTTTTCTAGTAATTGCTTTTATATGCATATATGTAAGTGCATATATATATATATATATATATGTGTGTGTGTGTGTGTGTGTGTGTGTGTGTGTGTATGTGTGTGTGTGTGTGTGTATAATTTATTCTTATAGTCCCTTTTTTTAGAATTGAGGACCCATGGGCTTTTCTCTATCTGTTTCGGCATGTCTATTGGTGTCATCTTTGCAAAGCTGATGTTTGGGCAGTCATGTTGGACACAGTTCAAACTTTATGGATCTACCTTATCAAACTGAATTCACCCTTCTTGGAAGGACAGCAAATGCTATTTAATGAAAGAACTTCACATCTTCTCTTTTTTTAAATCTGAAGATCTAGAACAACTGTTGCAATGTGGGACTATTCTTTCTAAAATAAGAAACACTTGAGCAAAAGCTCTATAAGGACATGATGATTGATCTGAAAAGCTCACAGTTCACATACACAATGTGGATATGCTGAGGGAAAGGTATACACCATGAAGATCACTGGGCTAGGATGATGCAGGTGTTCATGTGTAATCACAACTCTATACCATTTCATTTTAAATTTACAAGTAATTTCTAAAAGTTTCCTGTTATTATATTTAATTGTATTAACATTTTGATGAATTCATTTTGGTCTTTGACACATTCAACCGCGTACTTAAGATATTCTGGCTTGGCGGTGGTGGCACAAGCCTTTAATCTTTGGAGGCAGAGGCAGGTGAATTTCTGAGTTTGAGGCCAGCCTGATCTACAGAGTCAGTTCCATGACAGCCAGGGCTACACGGAGAAACACTGTCTCGAAACATCAAAAAAAAAAAAAAAGACATTCTGATGGCTTCCCCTTTTTCATTGTTTCTCACCAACATCCTTGGCAGCACCTTCTATAGATCTCTTCCCATAATCATAAATTTTTGCTTTCTTCTGTGTCTCACAGAGTTGAACTTTGGTCATATGAGGGGCCATAAGTTAGAGCCTGAAGAACTCACCACTGGGCATACAAGTGGATACAGGCGACTCTCCACTCACAGAGTATGTTGTTGTCAATAGTTCAGCAGCAAATTGTAGGACACTGCCAACCCTACCCTACCCATATCATTCTGTATTTTTAGCTTATAGCTGACTTGAGTAGATAAAGAAAAACTTTGAGTGAAACTGTTCTAATGCCCCAAATTCTTCCTTCTTGTTATCTCTCAGTACAAATGTTTCACCCATTTTTCCATATCATTAAGGTGATATGATTATTTTAAACCTAATAGATTTTAATGAATAAAATTAATTTGGAGAATTGATGCTTATTCCTAGAGGGAAGATACAGAGCTACTTATATAAAACTTAGAAAAAACCCAAATAAAATGAATCCCTCAAAATGTCAGCCTATCTATGCACAACTCATCTTGATCCTGATAGGCAGGGAAGCTAGGTCACTGGAAACTGGGGTAGCACTGAAGTTGCACATAGTTTCTGGCTATGAAACAGTCCCTCTGTGATAATGGCATGGCTGTGGTATGATGTGATCATAAGGCTACTCATTTTGTGGTGATAGAATATGTGCTCCACTTGCCAACTAGAACATCCAGTTCAGTGAACAAGTCTCTGTTGACTCAAATTGTCACTGTGGCATCTAAATGTCACTACATCAGGAATTTCAAAGAGAACCACTGACAACACAGACATCAGACAGCAGTAGTTACTTGTCTGTACGTTTGAAAAAAATAATCATGATCGGCGACATAGCACAGTGGCAGAATGCTAACCTACTGTGAGCAAGGTCCGTGGTTCTCTTTCCAGAAGTGGAAAAAATAATCTTGAATATATTACCATAGAAATGACGAAGATATACAGCTTTCTTAATGACTAGATGAAAACCGTCATAGCAAAGTACAAAAGTGGTGAGAGCCTGAAATACCTGAAGAAGGAACAAAACCACATTTTGGAAGCAGATTTCTGTCCTATGATTAACATCATCCCAAACCTCCCTGATCCTTTCTGCTTCCTTGCCTTCCTCCTTTCCCTTCTTACATTCTATTTTTCTATCTTTTCTTACTTTTTAACCCTCTTCCCTTCCCTCCATCCCATCACTTGTTCCTCTTTATAGACCACCTTTATGAATGCATGTTTCACTAAAAACAAATAAATGAACAACACAATAAAAAAACCTCTTACTATATTTCCTATGTTATCATGTTATTCAAGGACTAATAAGTATGATTTCAGGGACAGAAACAAAAGGCACACTCCAATTTCAAAGCTCTCACCCTGGCAATCTAAAAAAATAATCCCTCACTTTAGAGCTGAGTAATGTGTAGTATGATAAAAATAATGGCAAAGATAGGACAAAGCAAGTCAGGACAGCAAAGTAGTGCTACAAAAATGATATGTTAAACTGAAGCAGGGAACAGGCAGAGAGAGAGGCAGGGGGACAGGCACTATTTCATAACTATACAAATAGTCAGAAACTGACTAAACAATTGGGAAATCTTGAAAATAATCAAGAAGGTGACCAGAGGAATAAGAAATTCTCATTTTAAAAGTTTGATACATATACAGTTCTGTGATGTTTCTGTTTTAATAGTGACTCTTCACTAAGGATGTATTGTATATGTTTGTTAATTTATCTTCAATATTTTTGTTGTTGTTTAGTATCGTTGACTATCTCTAATTTAGGTGAAGTTAAATGCTAATGTGAGGATTGTTACAAGTCACGAATGTCAGACTTATTCCACATGTAATCTTCAGATTCTAGACATGTTATTTTCTCACTCATCCCTTATCAATAGGATAAATTCAATGTTCATAGCTGCTTCAAATGATTTACTGTAAGTATGAGAATGGTGTATTGCAATGAAAATCATTGTGATGATATCTACTACTCAGGAGAAAATGGAATCTTGCAAAGTTATGATGTAGTCACATGTAGCTCCTATGTGCTAGAAATGGTGGTTGAATAGTCATTTAGGGTTGTTCATATCACCATAATCATCTGAAAATATCTATTTATTGACTTCAACTCAAAATTCAAGACAATGAGTATGCCTATTCTAATAACTGTTACCAATAAAAAGCACAATAAGATACAGATATCTCCTGTATATTAGAGTTCACTGACACTGGTACTAAAAGATAGGCATCAACAATGGAGATCTAGACTGCTAATCCTTACAGGCCTAAAGTCCAGAGCATTTATAGTCAGTTGTATCCTTAAAAGGATACAATGGAGAGAGGAGTATACTTCTAACTGCAATTTACCCTACAGGTTGGGAAAAGATCTTCACCAAACCTACATCTCTCAGAAGACTAATACCTAAAATATATAAAGAACTCAAAAAGTTAGATACCAACAACCCAAATAACACAATTAAAAAGTAGGATATGGTTAAAAATAGAGAAATTTCAATGGAAGAATCTATAGAGAATCAATTAAAGAGATGTTCAACATCCTGAGACATCAGGGAAATGGAAATTACAATGACCTTGAGATACCTTAGATGGATCAGAATAGCTAAGATAAAAAAACTCAAGGCTCATCACATGTTGGCAAGGTTGTAGAGCAAGGGGAATACTCCTCTACTGTTGGTTGGAGTGCCAACATATACAACCACTTGGGACACTAATTTGGCAGTTTCTCAGATGATTGGGAATAGTATTACCTGATGACTCAACTATACCACACCTGGGCATATTCCTAAAAGATTCTCTACCATCCCAGAAGGACAGTTACTCAACCATGTTCATAAAGCTTTATTCATGATAGCTAGAAACTGGAAACAACCCAGATGTCCCTCAACTGAGGAACTAATAATTAAAATGTAGTTCATTTACACAACGGAATACCACCCAGCCATTAAAAATCAGGACATCATGAAGTTTGCAGGCAAATAGATCAACTAGAAAATATCATCCTGAGTGATGTAACCCAGACCCAAGAAGATATTCATGGCATGTAATCATTTATAAGAGGATATTAGCCACAAAGTGCAGGACAAACACACTAAAATCCACAGACAACAACATAAATAACAAGAAGAACCCAAGGGAGGATGCTTGAATATTTTTCAGAAGGGGAAATAAAATAGATATTGGAGGTAGAAGTGATAGGGAGTGGAGCACAGTGCGGGTGAGACCAGGAGTAGGAAAATCAAGGCAGAAAGAACAGAAATCAGCAGTGGTCAGGGATGGACATCTCAAGGACATGCCAGAAACCTGGGCCTGGGTATAGAGGGAAGCCCCAGGGAGTCTTTGGGTATCATTCTAGCTGAGACTCATAGCAGTAAGAGATATGCAGTCTAACATGGCTACCTCCTATAGCCAGGCAGGATTTCCGGTGAGGGATAAGGACACTAAAAACTTTGCGTCCACCCATAAAAACTTTGACCCAAAGATGTCCTGTCTACAAGATGTACAGGGACAAAGATGAAGCAGAGATCAAGGGATTGGCCAGCCAATGACTGGTCCAAACTGAGATCCATCCCATGGGCAAGAACAGTCCTGACACTGTTAAGGATATTTGGTTATGCTTGCAGACAGGATCTTAGCATAGCTGTCCTCTGAGAGAATCTACCCAGCAGCCAATGGAAAGAGACGTAGAAACCCACAGCCAAACATTAGAGGGAGCTCAGAGAGTCTTGTGGAAGAGCTGAGGGAAGGACTGAGGGAAGAGGATAGGGACTTCACAGAAAGACCAAGACAGTCAACTCACCTGGATGGGGGGTGGGGCGGGCTCTCAGAGACTGAACTAGCCACCAAGAAGTGAGCATTGGCTGCAACTAGGTCCCCTGCACCTATGTAAGAGATGAGCAGCTTGGTTTTTATGCATGTCTCCTAATATGTAGAGTTGATACTGAATCTGTTTTCTGTCTGCAGATCCTATTCCCCTATCTGGACTGCCTTGTATAGCCTCAGTGGGAGAGGATCCTCCTAGGCCTAGTCCTGAGGAGACTTGATGTGTCATGGTGGGGTGATACTCAGGAGGGACCTCCCCATTCTATCCATCTCTGTCTCTCTCTCTCTCTCTCTCCCCTCTCTCCTTTCATTCTTAGACACGCACACAAACACTTCCTCAAAGAGAGGCAGAGACAGAGACAGAGACAGACATAGGCCCCTCCTGAGTACCACCTCACCCTGACAGAGACAGAGACATAAGAAAAAGGTAGGCAACTTCCTGACCCTGATGAGCAAATGGTACAAGGGAGGCTACACACCTGACTCAATAATATCACTGAATGAATTTCTAAGTGTTACAGAAACACCACCAACATATTCGGAATTTTCTCTCATTCCATTGTCTCCAACTATAGCATCCAAAATGACTCAAAGGCTTTAAAATGATGAACCTATAGTAATTTTGTCTCGTATAACATTGTTCTGGTCACCTTGACTCCTTAAACCTATCAAGCAGTATGTATACTTGCTTACTGAGTTCAAACATATTCTGATTGCCTTGCCATTTAAAATTTCTGCCCCACCAGCATTCTGATTCTGTAATCAGATCCCACAGTTAATTGAGCTTATAATAATAGTAAGCAAGAACTAAATGAAATTATATCTCTTGCTAGAAAAAAATGCCAGAAATGCCCACCACAGCTGAATATATCCAAGTATCATTTCTTGCTATGTTGCAGAACCAGGTTTATCATAAAAACTGGGGCCTACAAATCCCACTCTTGCCTTGCAAGTTTCTGTTTGGGGTTTCTACTGAACACACAGTATTTGTTTTGTTTTACTAACCACGAACTCTCTGATGCCATTCTCTCTGCGTCCACCCACACACATTCAAATGCTTCCATTAATGGTAAGCCACTAAAACCATGAGTATATCAGTCACTCCACACAAGCCTTAGGTCTTTAAACAAAGGATACCCTAAGGTCTTTACGGCTTTGTTTATTCCTGCATAAGTTTTAGATAACTATATTATGTCTCATAGATTCCACAGAAGCCAGGAAATTGAGGAAAAATATTTCATAATTCTATATAATGGTGATTAAATTAATGTCAAAGATTTTTATGAGTTTTTTTGACATAGCATGGCAGATGGCATTTATGTTTTAAGCTTGACAACAGTGTTAGTTTTCGGGATATTTTAAATCTTAAAATAATTTTAAAAATCACTATGATGGACTAAATCTGGCTATGTTGATAACCATAACATATGAACATATGTTCATAATCTAAGATATATATTCATATATTCGCCAAAAGAGTATTTCAATTAAAGAAATCCCAGCAGTATTGTGTTAGTAGTGGCCAGTTTACTGGAAGAACTCTATTTCTAGTGTAATGGTTGTCTTTATTGTTAACTTTGGGGTTTTTAAAATCAGATATATGTTTATTAGATGTATGTTTCATAGATATTTTCTCTGAGGCTAATGCATATTTACTTGTTTTTGTGATCTGGGATGAGAGCAAGTTCATTTTAATGATGTTTAATTCATTCATTGCATTATGTGCATGGATAATACTTTTTGTGCTTTGTCCACCAAGTGTATACCAAGATTGTAAAGACAACAAGTTCTCTTTTCGAGAGTCATAAAGCTTTACCTTAGGTTTCCTCTATGATCCATCTTCAAGTAAATTTTGTGTCTTGCATTGTGTATGAAGCTTAACTCACTTTCCCTAGGACCCTCCATTTCAAGGATCTACTGTGTGTTTGCTTCCTTACTAGCCAAGGGCAGAGTTTCTGTGGATGCAATACTATGGTCTGTCACATATGCCAACCTTCTTTAAACCAGAATGATTAGGGAAAGCTTTCTGAAGGTAAATACTCAAAGAAATAATTCATATAGAAACAGGTTAATTAAAGTGTGAAGAGATGAAATTATTCCAATTTTCACTGAGGAAAATACACCTAAGCTAGGAATTTAGTGGATGCTGAGACTCAAACCCAGGAACTCTGGAAGAGCAGCCAGTGCTCTTTATCACTGATCCATCTCCCTACAACCAGCATTTTTATATTTGTATAGTGAAATCCTTCTCCACTCAAACGCTTCTCCATTTAGCATTTTCCAGTCTTTGATGGTAATGCTTTCCTTTTTAAACAGCTGCTGCAGCTTCTTGTAAATTGGAATATAATGTCACATTAGAACTTGCATCCTAGCTGGAGCAGTTCATCACTTCTTGTCCCCTCTTGGCTTTAATGATTCAATGAACTGAAAATGGGCATTCTTCTCCGTACCTTCTAATGAATTACTAGTTATACTTTTCCCCTTCTTCAGAGGGGAATGTTCAGAAAGCAACACTTTCTTTTACTAACTTATGGAAATTTTTTTATTTTGTACAATTTCTTGTGTACATATAATGCACTGTGATTATACTGACCACACATGGTTCTCTCATGTCCTTCCCACTGCCTCTGATCCTCTTCTTTCCAAATGTCCCCATAATACTTTTATGTCTTTTTTTCCTCCACTGCATTTAGCTGTGGTTGTTTGCATGCATATGGATGTGAGGCTGTGGAGCCGAAGCAACTTCCCAGTAGCTACACCACTGAAATCAAGTGACCCCTGCACTGTCAAGACACAATTAGCATATCAAAGGATTCCCAAGAAGAAGGAAAGAGAGGGGCCTGGGCCTGGAAAGGTTTGATGCAGCATTGTAGGGGAATGCCAGGAGAGAGAAATGGGAGGGGGTGATTGGGGAATGGGTGGAGAGAAGAGGGCTTATGGGATATATGGGGAGGGGGGACCAGGAAAGGGGAAAGCATTTGGAATGTAAACAAAGAATATAGAAAAAAAAAGACTGCTCTTACAGAAGACCTGAGTTCAATTTTTAGCACCTACATCAAGGTCCTTTGTGGCTGCAGGTAACACCAGCACCCATGCTTCTGACTTCAGTGAATACCTCTGGTCACAGTAAAAGTACATACACATATATAGAATTAAAAAGCTAGACTCCCCCCACCAAGTTATTTATTTCCAGCCACTCCTCAGGAAATGAGCACCTCACATGTACTTTCTCCATCCACATAAAGTATCGAAGAACCTATCAAAAAAGCTTCTTCTTTTTTTAACCTCAGATGGAGACCATCTAAGAAATCCACAACTAGTTAAAATGCAGCCAACAATTGACCATTGGGGGCCTAGTTACGACTGATAAATCTACAGCACAACCACTATATCCAACACTGAGGGCATTGAAGAAGAAGGCCCAGAAATATTGCAAATGTCAGAGGATCAGACATCCTCTGTGAGACAATATCTTCTACATATATTAGGGAGTTAAATTCTTGAACTCTTGACAATATGTTCATCTTTTTATGTTCATATATATATATATATTTACTTTATATTCTGATATCTTCCCTGCCCGCTTCTCCTTCCAGTCTCCCTCCTTCATCTCACCTTGCCCCAACCCTTTCTCCCCTTCTCAAAGAAAGGCCTGCCTCTCATGAATATCAACCCCTTTGGCCTTTGAAGTTGCAGGGAGACTAGGTGCATTTTTCTCCTATTGAGGCTAGATAAGGCAGCCTACTTTGGAGAAACGGCTCAAAGGGCAGGCAACCTTTGTGTTTGTTAGGGGACACCCATGAAGACCAAGCTCTACAGCTGTTACATATGTGTAGAGGACCTACTTCCATTCCATAAAAGCTCTCTGGTTGGTGGTTCAGACTCTGAGTCACTATGGGCCCAGCTTAATTGATTCTGTAGGTTTTCTTGTGGTATCCTTGACCTCTCTGGGTCCTTCAACTCTTCCTCTCCATCTTCCACCAGACTCCCTGAGCTCCACCTATTATTTGGCTATGGGTCACTACATCTGCTTCCATTAGCTTCTGGGTGAAACCTCTCAGAAGAAAGTTTTGCTAGGGCTCCTTTCTGCAAGTATAGGAGGATATCATTAATAGAGTCAAGGGTATACAATAACAGCACTAGTGGACATGCCAACGTGAGTCGATGGGAAAATACCATACTGGATGAAGCACTATTAGCAATTAATATGAGCTAGGAGTGGGAGAACCAGTCTTCTCCAGGGATGAACTCCTGATAGACTATCCAATCTGAAGGGGTGAGACCTAAACACACTTACATATATGCAGTGCTAAATGAACTCAGAAGGTTGTATTTATACACATGAGTGCACAAGACTCATGCACACACACAGAGGGAGGAGACTGAGAATAATTAAATAAGGGATCATGAATTAAAGAAGGAGATACCATGGGAGTTGTTGGAGAAGGGAGAGGTGATAGAAATGATATAAATATTCTACACACACTTGAACTTCTCAACAAAAATAAAGGACGATAGCAGGGAGAGACAAGAAGAAAGGGAAAGTTTGGAAGGGAATCATCTGTGTTTAGAGGCATCTGAAGATGTTTCCAGGTGGGATGGAGGGGATCACAGGGGAATGACGCCTGGGTAAGCAAGCCAGAAACAGGCGCCAGTGCTTTTAGAATGTCAGAGAGAAAAGGAAGGGTGGGTGTGGGCAATCTTTGAGTCCAGAGGTTTAGAGAGAGATGTTTGGGGAGTTGGTTCCAAAACCTTCCATAAATTTTCTAAGCAGAATAAACATCCAGAAGATTATTGGCACTGATACACCTTGGAAGCTAGGGAATCAGCAGAAATAAGTTCTCAAGATGTTAAATGAAAAATAGATAAATTGAACACTCACTAAGGACATACAGAGCTGAGACATAATCGAAATTAGTAATAATGACCAGGAGGAAAAGGGAATGAGATGAAGGGAAGCTCAATTCTGGGAACTGAGGAAGGATGGACAAACAGAAGCGAGAAACAGAGAATGAGTAGTGATAGAGGGAGTAAGAAAGGAGATTATGAAGGAAGGAGAATCAAGAAGCCATAGAGAGAGATGGATATCAGCACAGAAAGCTAAAAGCCCTTGTTCTGTGTTTGGATTCTTCGAAAGGAGCAAAACTAAACAAAACCATAAATCCCTCAACCCTCTGGCTAACCAGAGAGCTTTCCACTAATGATAAATTCTAGACCATTGGTTGGCAAAAGAGAATGCAAACTGGGGAGAAACCTTAGACCCCAGTAATCAATATATTCCCAGGCTACAGAGTTGTTGATTGTTTCAAGAGATAAATGGTGAAAAGCTTGCTTGTAAATTGCAGTGACAATTATTTAAATGACCAGAAAATTAAAATGCGCTAAGGTATAATTTTCCTGTCTTCTTAGTACAAATGAACACATCCACGAGTATGTCATTCTGAGTGGGAAGGAGACCGTTGCTCCACTGTGGTGATTTGTGTTTCCTTTGGTGCACATCTGGACACCAGCAGTCCCCCAGGTGCCTCCAGCTCAATGGATGACTGCTTTAAGTTTCACACTGTTCAAGATGAAGGTTATTCTCAGGACTGTTTCACTCAATGCCCCTGTGGGGAACTGTCTTGCCTTAAGCTTCACATTTTGTCCCAGATCCTTAGTGAGAGACTTGTAGGGGGTGAGCTAGGAAGTATGGAGGTGGGAGGAGGATTTCAGAATACATCTTTTTCATGGAAACTATCTTTAATGAATAATTGTTTCAACGACAGATTGCAATCTCTGCATCCAGGAGAGATTCTTCGAGGATGCAGAGTTACCAAACTAACATCCTCGGTGGTAATCAACTGTTCCTCTTTCTGGGGAATACTGGAAAAAGAAGCAGTGAGCAGCTTTAAGACAGTGTTTGTCTGTGAGTCTTGTTAAGTCTTGCCTGTGTCGCTGAGCCAATCCAGCTGTCCCAGAGCAGAGGTCAGAATATCACAGGAAGCCAGATGTTGCAGCAAGCACATGCTGGTTTGCAGACATGTGTGGACTGTGTAAATATACACACTGCCTCGTGTGTGTATATAAACACTGGAAAACACCTCGCCCTGCCCCTAGCCTTTTAGGTAAACTGAAGGAGGAAGAGCCAATTTCCTCAGAAAACAACGGTTACTGACCACTGTTCAGCTAATGTGTTTGGCTGATATATTGAAACCAAGAGGAAATGAGTTGAAAGATTTTGTTTTTATAGACAGTTTCATACCGGTTACCAATCTATATATTCAAATTTTCAAACTAACTCCTATATCTTGGCACATTAGATATCAAATACAATGCAAAACATGTCATTCATTTCCCTTGTTTCATAACCTTTAAAAACATTCTTGCCTCCCTAGTAACTGAGTCCTTGTGGCTACTATCCTATTTACTGAGGTTACTTCTTGGCAAAGATGTCATCATGACATGGTGGGAAGAAGAGCAATGGGGAAGGCTCTAGATCCAACTCTACCATTATGTTTCTTTGTTTCTTGATATATTCCATCTCGATTTTCTTCTTGCCCAAAACTCCATACAAAAAAAGATGAATTTTTTTTTGTCTATGAAGTATTGTGATTAGAGCAGTACAAGTTCAAAATCTAACTGCCTATAAAAGACCTGAGAGAATTCCAAGTATTACCACAGGGATTTGGGAACTAAACATGAGAGACAGTTTACTCCCCACGTTTTACCAACCACTTGATGACCCAGTGACAATGATGTGTCCCATTCTCAATTCTGAAGAGAATACTTGTCATCTGTGTTCCTCTTCGATGCCAATCAATTCTTAAAAGACTTTAAATGACAAAGCACATCTGGGTGCCCAGTCCCTGCTCACATGTTGTCACTTTGCCATCTCAGGACTGAATGAATGATCATATTTTTTATTAGTACTATCAAGGTCAACGAGTTTATGTTTCACTAGTGCCTGGACACCTGAGTATCTTCTGCAGCTGGCAGAAACTGTGCTATTTCCAAGTTTGTCTGTGGCATGGGTGACTTACAAGAGTCACACAATATGTAGTTTATAGCTCTTCTAAACACAGTTTCTAATTTCAAGTTCCATGCTACCCAGTAGCATTCTGAGCTCTAGAACTGACAAAAGGACACCAAGCCTAGCCCAGGAATCTTCTTTCAAAGCCTCTTCATCCATATTCACCTGCAGTTGGAGGTAAAAGTCGAGGCCCTCAGCCTGCATGATCCCTGACTGACTCCCAGGTAGCTAAGGTGAGGGTCTTAAAGCCCATGCCCACAGGGACACACCTATTTCAACAAGGCCACACCCCCTAATAGTACTGATCCCTGGGCCAATCATATATAAACCATGATATCTTTCCTACTCACAGATTGGGAAAAATAATATTTTGAAAGTTGGAGAATAATTTTCCTAACCAAAAATAATCCCAATCAAAACTTCAAAGTCGTTATTCACAGACATAAGAAAAATTTTTACATCACAGTAGTTCAAAACACCAAGGAGAGTCAAAGAGATCCTGATGGCTGAAATAATTACCATGCCTAGTTTCAAGTTATATTTCAGAGCCATAGTTTTTTTTATTGATGTATTTTTATTTACATTTCAAATGATTTCCCCTTTTCTGGGTCCCCACTCCCCGCAAGTCCCATAAGCCCTCTTCTGTCCCCCTGTTCTTCCATCCACCCCTTCCCATTTCCCTGTTCTGGAATTCCCCTATACTCTTGCACTGAGTCTTTCCAGAACCAGGGGCCACTCCTCCATTCTTTTTGGACATCATTTAATTTGTGGATTATGTCCTGGGTATTCAAAGTTTCTAGGCTAATATCCACTTATCAGTGAGTGCATACCATGATTGATCTTTTGAGACTGGGTTACCTCACTTAGTATGATGTTCTCCAGCTCCATCCATTTGTCTAAGAATTTCATGAATTCATTGTTTCTAATGGCTGAATAGTACTCCATTGTGTAAATATATCACATTTTTTGTATCCATTCCTCCGTTGAAGGACACCTGGGTTCTTTCCAGCTTCTGGCTATTATAAATAGAGCTGCTATGAACATAGTGGAGCATGTGTGCTTATTGCATGCTGAAGAATCCTCTGGATATATGCCCAGGAGTGATATAACAGGGTCCTCAGGAAGTGACATGCCCAGTTTTCTGAGGAACCGCCAGACTGAGTTCCAAAGTGGTTGCACCATCTTGCAATCCCACCAGCAGTGGAGGAGTGTTCCTCTTTCTCAGAGCCATAGTAATATAAACAACATACCACTGAACAAAACAAAACCACAGATTTGGAGTTGAGTGAAACAGAAAAGAAGACCTATGGAGACATATAGATCAGTGGACTAGAAAACAAAACCTAGACATGACTACACATGGCATATATAGACATATGGATCAAAGGCATAGAAGTGAAGACTTTGCTATGTCTGTAGTTACCTGATTATTTTTTAACAAATATCTCCAGATTATAAACTGTAGACATGACAGCATCTTCAACACAATACTAGGGAAACTTAATATCCACAAATAGAAAAATGGGAAGTTATCATCATCTTTCATCTTGTACCAAATAAAACTTACGTGAGCCAAAAACAACAACATCATCAATACCATGATACTCGGAAGCTAGTAAAGGAAAAGGTAGGGAACACAATTCAGCATATAGTCACAGATGAGGACATTCTGAGTCAGACTCTGGCAGCACAGGAAATAAAAATGAACAAATGAAATAAATCCACAATCAATAAACAGCATCTCATAAAACTAAAATGCCTCTGTACAACAAAGGGAACTATAAGTCTGGTAGGAAGTTAGCCTACAAAATGTTGGAGAAAAAAGTATTTGCCAGCTATACTTCTAAACATCTTTAGTGGTTAGAATATACAAAGCTATAAAAATCTAAACATCAAATAAACAAAGAAACTAATTAAAATTTTTAAAATGTGCTGTGGACCTGTACACAGTTTGTGGTGTTTGTTTGTTTTTTTTAGAAAAAAATACAAATGGCATATAAACACTTAAGAAGTTGCCACCATGGAAATGCAGTTTAAACCACCTTAAGATTGTCCTAGTTAGGGTTTCTACTGTTGTGATGATACACCATGACCAAAGAAGTTGGAGAAGGAGGGGTTTAATTGGTTTACTCTTCCACAGCCTGTGCATTGTTGAAGGAAGTCAGGGCAAGAACTCAAACAGGGCATCCTGGAGGCAGGAGCTGCTGCAGAGGCCATGGAAGGGTAGTGCTTACTGGCTAGTTTTCCATGGCTCACTCAGCCTACCTTGTTACAGAACCTGGAACCACCAGCCCAGGGATGGCACGACTCACTGTGAGCCTCCCCCACTGATCACTAATTGAGAAAATGCCTTACAGCTGGATATCATGGGAGCATTTTATCAAGAGAGGCTCCTTCCTTTCTGATGACTCTAACTTGCATCAAGTTGACACAGGAAACCTGTCAGTACAAGTCCATTTCACCCTAATCAGAATGACCACCATGTAAATATGACCAAAAAAAAAGTGGCATCCTTTTATGCTATGTCAGAAGTATAAACTAATATATCAGATACAGTTTGAATATGAAATGTTCCCTCTAGTGCTTACATTTAAATATTAGTCAAATTGCTTTCTAACTGTCTTTGTCCATATTCTTAGCTAAGAGCTGTTCCCTTATCAGAGAAGCTTATTTTCATAGCGAATAGTGAAGAACACAGGAACTCACAGATGCCCAATGTGCTGAGAAGAAGCAATGAATAAGGGAGTGCTCAGTATTAAATAAAACACTTACACCACCCTGTGTAAACCACATGCAATTGTGGCCAACACATAGAAGCCAAAAGACAGGGAGAAGGCCACAAATTGCCATGCTCTAGTCATAGTCTATGTAATCATGAACTCAGGGACCTCACAATTACTTGTGTTGGAACTGAACAAGACAGACCTTCTCAAGACTCAGTCATGAATCATGAAGTGGCATACAGAACCTACCTCTTACTGATGAACCCTTGGCTGCTGATGGACCCGAAGGAGAGGTAGTCACTGTCTTCAGTTATGTAATCTCCAGTGATTTACCAAACTCCAGTGGATAGTTCCAATTCCAAGGTTACACAGGTGGCTCTGGTCAAACCCAAAGAGACAAACAACACAAAAATATATGAATATAGAAAAGAGATTAATAATAAAAAGAGGAGATAGATGTGGGAGAGATTAAAGAGGGATATAATAAAAGCAATCATAATGTTTCATAAGGCATTTTAAGAATGAAACAATTAAAAATGAAAAACAGGACTATACAGTTAAAAACATTCTTTGTTCCTGAAGAATACCCGAATTCAATTCTCAGCACACATATATAGTGTTTCAGAACCTTCAGGTAATCACTGTCTTCTGATTTCTGGGATCAGTTCATGTACATGCTGACATATTTACACACATACAAAACTATGCAGTAAATAAACTATAAAATATTTCCCCTTCAATTGAAGATATTCTCCATTAGTAATGATCACTATTATAACCAAAATGTAATTATAAACCAAATTAGTTGTCTTCCACAAAATATACTGAACTAATCTGTATCCTAGCACCTTGAATTTTTTAAGTAAAATGACATTTGCTGAGTCTCAAATACCAGTTATTATTATTAATATTATTGTTATTGTGTTTTTATATTCAATAAACATAGGGGTGATTTTAGTATCATCCTGGACCTATGATAGATCAGAGAAAAATCTGGATTTTTTTTATGAATAAACTTTTATTGAAACACATTCATGTATAACAAGTATTATTTGTTTCTGATTTGTACTCCAAAAAAAGTAAATACTTAACACAGAGAATGTATAGCAGACAAAAAGTAATTTATGTTTTGGTTATATTACATTACAGAAAACTTTGCCTACCCCTCATGAGATACAAACTCAACTAATTTAAAAGTGATTGATTAATATTATATGAAAGTTGTTTGATATTGTCTGAATATATAGAGTACCTAGAGTTCTCCCATAAATATGTATATGTGAGCCGAGTTATGTTCAAAGAAGTTCAACAAATTCCTTATATCAAATGTGCAAACACTACTACTGAAGTCACACATTCATCACAAAGATCTCTGAATCTCTACGGGCAATCAAATTGTCAGAAGAATGTTTGCTGTTGTCTAGTTAAGACTTGGGTTATGGGTTAACATCTAAAACCCTGAGAGAGTTCTAGATTTTATTATACTAGGTTTAAGAAAGTGGGAATTCAATCTAAGACATTTTGAAGCATTCCAGAACTTAGTGTTTTCCTGATCAAAGGACAAACAACTCAATTTAAAGGCAGTCATTATATTTGAATAGATGCTTTGC
The DNA here is from genome assembly GCF_947179515.1 of Apodemus sylvaticus. Classification (NCBI taxonomy): domain Eukaryota; kingdom Metazoa; phylum Chordata; class Mammalia; order Rodentia; family Muridae; genus Apodemus; species Apodemus sylvaticus. The sequence continues at coordinate 24,708,484 of NC_067488.1, read as the reverse complement.
AGAGTTGATGCACAAATGGCCAGTAAGACCACAAAGAGATACACAATATCAAAAGCCATTAGTAAAATGCAAATCAAAGCCATGAGCTAGCCCTTTAGAGGTAGAAGGGCTGCAATCACAGAGACCAAAAACCGTCCTCTGGGAAATATGTGGGGAAATCAGAACTTTCATATATTCCTGGGTGAATTTTAGTTATTTAGGCATGTTGGGAAACAGTTTTGTACTTCTTAAAATGTTGGCTGGATTTAGCATTTTACTAAATAATTCTACTCTGGTGTATATACACAAAATACTTAAAAACATATGTGAAACTTTATGTACACACAATCTGTTTAAATGTTCATAGAAACATTATTAATATAAAAAAGAAATTGTAATACAAAGACCATGTTTATTAGATGATGAATACATAAACAAAATACATATGACCATACACAAAAATATAATAGGGCTTGGCATATTGGCTCTTGCCTGTAATTCCAAGTCTTGGGAAACTAAAAGGCAGAAAAATTGTTGTGACTGAGGAGCAGCTTGGGAATCCAGTATGCTTGAGGCCCACCTGGGCTCCAGAGAAAAGCCTTATCTGAAATAATCAAAGAGAAAATGTTCTTTTTTGTGAATAAAGACTAATGAAATCCTAATAAATGCTGTTTTAATTGAATATATATTCAATTAGATAGATAGATAGATAGATAGATAGATAGATAGATAGATAGATAGATAGATCAGGTGTAAGAAATTAGTCATGGAGGAGTGTTCCTCTTTCTCCACATACTCACCAGCATCTGCTGTCACCTGAGTTTTTTATATTAGCCATTCAGTCAGAATGTGTGAGGTGGAATCTTAGGGTTCTTTTGATTTGCATTTCCCTGATGTCTAAAGATATTGAACATATCTTTAGGTGTTTCTTTGAAATTCAGTATTCCTCAGTTGAGAATTCTCTGATTAACTCTGTACCCCATTTTTAATAAGGTTATTTGATTCTCTGGAGTCTAACTTCTTGAATTCCTTGTACATATCAGATATTAGCCCTCTATTAGGTATAGGATTGGTAAAGATCTTTTCCTAACGTGTTGGTTGACATTTTGTCTTATTGACAGTGTCCTTTGCCTTACAGAAGCCATGCAATTTTATGAGGTCCCATTTGTCAATTTTTGATTTTGGAGCATAAGTTATTGGTGTTCTGTCCAGGAAATTCTCCCCTGTGACCATGTGTTCAAGACCTTTCCCTCCTTTCTCCTCTATTAGTTTCAGTGTATCTGGTTTTATGTGGAGGTCCTTGATCCACTTGGACTTGAGCTTTGTACAAGGAGATAAGAACGGGTTGCTTTGCATTCTTCTACATGCTGACCTCCAGTTGAACCAGCACCATTTATCTAAAAAAAATGCTGACTTTTTCCCACTGGATGGTTTTATTGCAAGCTGGTACAACCACTCTGGAAATCGGTCTGGCATGTCCACAGAAAATTGGAAATAAAGCCGGGCAGTGGTGGTGCACACCTGTAATCCCAGCACTCTGGGAGGCAGAGGCAGGCAGATTTCTGAGTTCAAGGCCAGTCTGGTCTACAGAGTGAGTTCCAGGACAGCCAGGGCTACACAGAGAAACCCTGTCTCCAAAAAACCAAATCCATAAAAACCAAAAAAAGAAAAAAAGAAAAAAAAAGGAAAAGAAAAGAAAAAAGAAAAGAAAAATTCTCACTGTAGTAGAAACATTTATGGATGTATTGATAATCTTTTCATTACAATGGTATTTTCATAAGAATAAGCTTAAAATTTATAGGTTTATTACTAACATGAATATGTCAAAGTGTTTAAAATAACAAAGAAGCTAAAGAGATATCTCATGATTAAGAGGATCTGCTGCTTTTATAGAGGACTGACTTTGATTCCCAGCACCCATATTGTGTAGATCAAAATTGCCTATAATTCCAGTCCAGCATCTTTTGGGTTACCCAGTTACCTGTATTCACAAGCATATACTAACACACATGCACACACACACACAGACACACACACCAAAAATAAATATATAAAGATAATGCAGGTATCATTCATGAAATGTAAAATTGTTTAAAGCCTTTAAGTACACACACACACACACACACACACACACACACAAATATTTTCTGAGACAGAGTCTCATGTAGCTCAGACTGACTTCAAACTTGCCATATAAATAGAAGTGACTGAGTCATTCCATGTCCTTTACCGCCAAAGAAATGGTACTGAGATTTAAGAATGGAATCATCACTGCTACCACATGGCACGATCAATAAAATAGCTATTCCTTTATTGTGAATAATTTTTAACGTCATTGTGAAAGTAGTTTTTAGAGTATTCTGGCTTGGAAATTATATTTCAAATAATTTAACCTGAAAATAATATAGTTTTGATAAATATTATATATGCATCCAAATAAAGAATATTTATAGCACAGTTCATAATTTGGAAATGTATTATTAACAAACAGTGTTCAATATTTATACTTTCTTAGAGTGCAGCCATTAAAATGATGTGTGCATATCATGTGTAAACTGGTAGGACTAAGTAGTATTCTCACATTTATAGGAATAAGCACAATAATGTTATACTGACATCAGTGCTTTCATAAGGTCACAGAATGACTCTGCTTTGAGGAATTGGAATGCAGCCTGAAGAGAGGCATCTTATTCTTATAACATATACACTGGATTTCAAAAACTTGGCACAAAAAAGAGAGAGAACAGAATATGTCATCAGTTTGTTGATTATATTGTTTACCTTATATTAATATTTTGGGCATATTGGGCTAAATAAGCATGTTATTAGATTTATTTTACTTTGTTGGACCATGAACTGAGCACATGGTCCTTGATGGAGGAGTTGGAGAAGGGACTGAAGGATCTGAGGGAATTTGCAGCCCCATACCGGGAGTAACAGTGTCAACTGGCCAGACCCCTAGTAGCTCCCAGGGACTGGCCATCATGGGAAGACCCATGACTCTGGCTGCATATGTGGCAGAGGATGGTTTGTTGGACATCAGTGGGAAAAGCAGCCCTTGGGCCTGAGGGGGTTCAATGACCCAATGTAGGAGAATATCAGGGCAGGAAGACAAGAGTGGATGGGTGGGTGGGGGAGCACCCTCATGGAAGCAGGGGGAGGGGAAGGCAGAAGGGATATGGCGTAACAAAGGGGAAACCTGGAACGGGAATATCATTTGCAAAGTAAATAAAAAATCTAACAAAAGAAAAGAAAAGAAAAGAAAAGAAAAGAAAAGAAAAGAAAGAAAAGAAAAGAAAAAAAGAGACAAACCAAAGTTATCTCTTCCCTTTCCTGTCTGTGATGGTGTCGGGGTGTGGGGGGAACCCAATATCTGACCTGGTCTTTTTTCCACCATGAAGAAGAAGAAATACAGACAATTGGATTCAGTAAGAGAAGAGTAACTTTTAGATAAGCCAATCCAACATAGGTCTCTGGGAAAGCATTCACTAAAATCATGCATGCTGTGTTCCCCTTTTGCACTGCGTACAATGGTCTTCCATTGTAAAAGCAGGCTGTAGTAAGATGAACTGGGGGTTTAAAACCTCTAACAACAGGTAATTTAAGTGTTTTGTCAATCTGACAGGAGGTGTAGAGAACCCTTTCCAAAGTTGTTTTCAGGCTGGGATGTTCTGAGATAAGCAATTTTGCAAATTGTGCCCTTTAACAAGAAAATTTGAGGACAGGTCTAACTTGATAATCTATATTTCCAATGTGGAAAAAGACCAGGATGCAGAGTGACAGCTTAATCCTAGCCAGTATATGTGCATTTGTCAGCATGGGCAGCCACCCAGGACAGAGATGGATACTTAAAGGTGATTTTTTAATTTACAGAAAATTAGAACCAGCTCAATGCAGAATTTGTTTACCCTCTTAACGAGATTAAACAGAGTCAGTCATTTGTCCTTTGGAACTAGAAGATCATGGTTGAAGGCCTGGATGCATTTTTTGATGTTCTCTCTAAATAAACTTCCAGTGAAATGAAAGGGGGGGGGGAAGGCTTGTAATAACCAAGAGTTCAGGGAAAGATCTGATTTATGCGATTTTTTATTTTGAAAATGTTAACATCTATCATTTAGTAATAAGAAGTATGAATTGTTTCCCAGAGTAAGTTTTCAGCGATTAAGTGTCAGAAAATGTATGCCAGAAATATACCCCAATTTGCTCTTTTATTTCCTTCAAACTAACAAAAAACAGATTCAGGGACCAAAATGAATAGGAATCTCTTTATTCCACAACATTCCGACTCTGGTTTATGCTGTGTGGTAGAGATTCAGCAAGGACAAAGCAAGTGCCATGCTTTCCAATGTGACACTGAATAACATAACTTAAGGCACAGCTTATGTTCCCTAGTAAGGTATTTGCTTGTTAACATCAAGGAGAGGAATAGACACCTCCTTGATGTTAAATAAGCTGAATGTTATTAGCAGACATAAAGAGAAAACCAGCTACTACAGGCATAGGGGAGGCTGCAAGATACTACACGGAGCAGGCAAAAATTAAACTACTAGACCACGTGTATCATTTCTCCAAATGTAAGTGATCCAAATCTTTTCACTATTCAGTCACTGGCACACTATTCAACCATACCTGCAGACAAAATAGTTACACATAATTTCTTATAAACTGTGTATATAACTATCAGAGAATGTGACTGTTCTTCAGTGAAAACATTGCAACTCTTTAGCCACTTCTAACTATGCCAACTGTTGCCACCATGGTTCCAGTGATCTTCATCTGCATAACAGTTTTCTCTTCACTGTCTGTCCTGGCTAATTTTTATTCCATCTTCACATGAGCTTGAGTCATCTGACCAGCAGGAACCATAATTTAGAAACCACCTCCATAGGATATGGCTGTAGGTAGTCAAACATGCGATGCATTTTCTTAATTAGTTATATATATATGACAAGGCTCAGCCCATTGTGGGTCAGAATAGCCCTGAGCTGGTGGCCCTGTGTTCTATAAGAAACCAGATGGAGAAATCAATAAGGATTAAGTCAGTAAATTAACACTACTGCATGGCTTCCCTCAATAGACTATGATTCAGTAAGACAAATAAAACATTTCCTCACCAAGTTGTTTATAGTCATGGTGTATCATCACAGAAATACTAAGCCTAAGACAGTTTCCAACCACTTCAATCTAACATTTGTTTTCGAGGAGGCATCCAGTGTTAAGTCAAACAATTATTACTATGCTTAAATCTTCCTTTATTCAGTCTTTTGTAGCACCATGCTTTGGGTTGCTAAGAAGGAAATAAACTAATTTCTGACAGTTGTAAAGGCTTAGAAGTCTAACATCAATGCCCAGATGGATACCCTTATTTTTGCTGTGTTTTTGTAATATACAGGTGACAAGGAAATACATTGGGGACACTTTCATAAAGGGATTATATGCTATACATGAACTTCTCCATGGAATCTTTTTGGCCATAGATTATTTTAGAGGAATATGTGTATGTGTGTATCATCATTTAGTTTACTCTACATAGCAAAATATACAGCACAAAACTTAAATGATGTAGATAAAAATTTATATGGTATGAGCAACAGTAGTGTCATAGACAAAGGTTTAGTCAATTTGCTTAGTATTCAAAGAAGACTGTACAAAAAATAAGATTTACTTAGCTGATATAATGTGCTTTTGGTATTTTTCATAAACAGATTATTTCTTCAGTCATCTTGCCTAAACATTGTTATATATTTAATAAAAATTGATTGAATACCTTTGTACACAGATCATAAAGGGATAATACAATCATGGAGGCCATTGCGATGCAGGAAGAGAAGAAGCTATGAGAAGCCGAGAAGTGGGCTGGCAGTCTTGAATAATCTTCAGGCATCTTCGTTTTTATAATAGGAGTGATGTAAATGTGTAAAATGAATCATTTTTAATGTAAATGTAACTAGTAAATTAATACAGTTGTTGTAGTTCTTTTTATTAGCTAGTTCCCAATAACAACACAGAAACATGCTTCCCCTCAATATCTGGGCAGTCATCTTAGTATCCTAAAATAATCTGGCTACCTCCAAACCATGATCCCAATAATACTTGCAATTAGGTCTTTCATAGTTCTTCTTACCTCTAAGAACTTTTTCTTCCTTGCTCCTGGCAGATCTGCCTCTTCCTTCTTCCCTCTTCTCCTTCCCCTTGCTGGCATATTCCCTTCTGCCCAGCCACTGGGTGGCTATTAGGCAGTAGTTATTGACAAGGCAGAGAATAAATTGTAAGAATTGTTTATACAAAGGAGACAGGAGATTCTTTTTTTCTTTATTTTTTAATTAGATATTTTCTTTATTTACATTTCAAATACTATCCCCTTTCCTCTTTCCCCTCTGAAAACCTCCTATCCCACCCCCTTTCCCCTGCTCACTAGCCCAGACACTTACACTTCCCTGTCCTGGCATTCCCCTATACTGGGCAGTGAGCCTCCAAGGGACCAAGGGCCTCTCCTCTCATTGATGTCCAACAAGGCCATCCTCTGCTACATATGCGGCTGGAGCCATGGGTCCCTTCATGTGTACTCTTTGGTTGGTGGTTTAGTCCCTGGGAGCTCTGGGACCACTGGTTGGTTCATATTGTTGTTCCTCCTATGGGGCTGCAAACTCCTTCAGCTCCTTGGGTCCTTTCTCTAGCTCCTCTATTGGGGACCCCATGCCCAGTCCAATGGTTGGGTGAGATGATCTACCTCTGTATTTGTCAGGCACTGGCAGAGCCTCTCAGGAGATAGCTATATCAGGCTGCTAGACAGGAGATTATTGACATAAACATTACAACTCCATGTCTAGATTGAAATAAGATATGATGTCAGAGAAATCAGCATTTGAGTAATACAAGGATAACCTTTACACAGTGCTCAAAATCATTGTGCCTACAGGAATGTTGAAGGAAACCACGTGCCTCTTCTGTTTTATTTCTCTTACCCTTATCATCTGTCTACTGCCTGGTGCTTACTTGGAAAGGCGTATAATGTATGTGAAGCCCACTTCACAGCAACATTAACTATATTTATGTAGAGTTTTAATATTAATAATAATTATTACTATACATTGTTCTGTTGCTCAGTCCATTTCTCTTGTCTTTACAGAAGGCCACCAAACTGTGGGCTCTATTACCTGTTTCTCAGTCCTATTAGCTGCCAGAGGATGGAGCTGGAGTCATTTTGTTTCACTCACATGTATGATGGGATAAAGACCACGCTGCCAATACCTGACAATGCCTAAGGTGTAAATGAATACCAAAAAACCCAAGGAAGTACATGCAAATGGGGGATGGGGTTGGCTAAGATCAACAATCAGTAGAGATGCAGAAGAGAAGTAACTCTGAGTTTTCAGAATCAGGAGCTATTGTTGTCGGATGGGGATGGGGATGAAGGTCCAGGGATGGAGATGAAGGTCCAGGGATGGAGATGAAGCATCTTCTCCAGGAACACCTGGCTTTTCCACAATCTCTCATCCAGATCTTCTGAGACTTGACTTATGGCTGGTGTAACTCTTGCTTGATGGAGGACCTAGTCTTCATGGGACAGTGTTTTTGTTCTTCACAGCAGTTTTCTGTTTGCTCTTCAATAGAACAAACATTATGGAGTTAGGAGCCTATTTAGTAGTTCTTAATTTTTTATGATCGTTTTCTCTGACTGTAACTATAGGTGTGAATATTTATGAAGTTAATATTGTTTCTATTTAACTGGGTCAACTCTTTCTCTTCAGACTCTTGCTATCAGTAAAAGAGATATTTCAGTTCTTTAAGCCAAGTTTTATCTTTTTTTTTAATTTATCATGAATTCAACAGAGGGAAATAGGGATACAATTTATTATACTGATTATTCCAATTTTTCCAAACACAATGCTCTAATTTTTCAATAAAATATGATACTTTAGTATTTTCTATGTGAACACTGGTTCTAAAATAATGTCAAGGTATTTAAATTCTTTTTAAACTTTAAAAAATATAATTTGTAAATGTTTGGGAAAGTTGCTTTGGAACAATGGGAAACATCCAATTTATAGAATAGCTTCTTTAAAAAAGTATTATTGTACCTAGTAAAATATTTACTAAGAACTCTGATCTTTCATATTCTAGATAATAATAAAATATATATGTGATCCTGATTCTTTTTCATAGAACCACAAATTTACAATGGTGTTTTAATCCTAGGGTTTCTATCCTTGTGCCTTCTCATATGCTGTTATTACATAGAATTGGAAACTTCCTCTTTTATGGACTTAATTTTAATGAATATTATGAAAATATCTTTTTCATAGCACTGATAGTCTTGACTTCTCAGACATTCAACCACCCTTATCCAGTACCTTCCTCTGAAAGCTAGAAATTAATTTTCTAATCTTCATTTCCATTGGACGTGATAATGCTTCCTCCAACAGCAAGCCTCCAATATTTCTACTCACTAATGCTCTTTATAGTTTTGCCTCCACCAAATCTAACTTATATCAGTGACTGCACCTCATTGGCTACCTATCCCACCCTCTCTTGAGATATCCCAATGCATGGTGCTGGCCCTCTGTAAGAAGGAACGTCGTGTACCTCTTGTTTCCTGTTTATTGCTTGTGTATGGTCATTGATATTTCTTCTATATTTTATCACATAGAAATCATTAGTGCAAGGTAGTCTGAGTTTATTTTTTTCTCATTTCTCTTACTCATCCCCACACTACCCCCAACCCCAGGGTTCTTCTCATTAAGACCGTCAAATAACACGTCACTGAGACTAGCAATCTGAATTACATCATTTTAATAGTTTCTTTCAAAAGCTTGGACTAGTCTGCATGACGACTCACAGGCTCTCCTGGGACCACCCATTCTGTCTTCCGGTCAGCTTCTTTGACCTTTTTCCAGACATCTCTTTTATTTGGGGGAAAGATAATCAGTTTTAATGTCTACATATTTTTCCTTTCATCTTTATTTTTGGCACTTTTAGTTAATTCTGAACTATCGCCAGAAAGGAAACATTAGCATCTCCCAGCAGCTGTTCAATCCTGGAGGAAAAAGGGAGTGCTGTTCATCTTCCCTGCTGAACCAGTCTCCCACTTTCTGGCTATAGTGTTTCCATCCCTTTTGCTTTCTAGCCTTTTTTGACATGTGGATATACAGATTTTCGCTTTGAAAGGAAAATAATTGCTTCTGAGTTCCACTCTTTTTAATTCATTTTTCCCCAATGTGTTTGAGTTCTTAACCCCAATATATTGTTTCTTGTATTCTTCCAATACTTAATGAACCATAATTTCAAATTATACCTCACATTCCCAATGTACAAAATCAAAGTACTGATCTGTGATAAAGTTTCTTAAGTAAAATGTCTTATTTGCAGGCAGGCAGAGAAAGGGACATAGAAGCTGCTAAGTGAAATACTTTTATATAACAAATGGACATGGCAGAGTTTTGAAACTGTGAAGGCATAGCCTACCCGAAGTCTTTTTTATGAGATTGATGATATCTGTTTACAAGAGCCTCAGCAGAAGACTGACAACAGCTGACAGTTTGTGAAATAATACCTAAAGCCCTGACATTCTGTAAAACTCATCTTCCCTTTAATGAATTAACTCAAAAATAATATGGCAGGTGTTGGAAAGATAGCTTAGTGAATCAAGGGCTTGGTGAGCAAGTGGCAGAGTAATAATCTGGGTCCTACATGCCAACAAAAGTAAGCACCGTTCAAGAGATGGAGCCTGGGGATCCCAGAGCAAGCTTGCTAGACAGATTCAGCTCTGTGGGCAAGTTCCAAGCTCAATTGACAGACTCTGTCTCAATACAAAAGAGTGGAAAGTAATGGAGAAAGACTCATGAAGTCAGCCTCAGTCCTCCACAGGTACACACACATGCAACTATACACAAACATGACGCAGAGATACAAGTACAAAAAATTAATCTCATATATAATGTATATAATGTAGGAAATAAAGATAAAATGTTATAAATGCCAGCAGCCAACACTCTGCTGTTGTTGATACAATATTGATATAGATATATTTTCTTGTCTGGGAAAATCACTTGGATAGTTGTAGTTATACTAAGCCATTACAGTAAATGTATAACAAAACTCTTATGATAGAGAAAACATAAATTCTTAAATGTGGTTGGAATATTATACAGAACAAAATTTCATAGTCTGGGGGAAAATGTACAGAGATGGAAATAAACTCAAGTAAGCATCAGTTTTCTCCTTGACCTTCACCCGTATTTCAGAGTCTGCAATAGTTGGACGAACAGGAAGGACTAAGGGCCTACAGATTTGGTACCAGGTTCCTACATGTTGATCTACTCTCAAACACAAGCTCATCAGTTTGGGGGACAAGTCATTCTAACATCAAATAGCAAGGCTGTAGCTAAACTGATATAGGATATTGTATGTAGAAATAATTACAAATAAAATCAAATATTATTATATTCCAAGTATTCAGAATCTTATCATTAGCGTAAAAATTGGTAGAGCTATATACCAAATGGTCTTCAACAGCAACAACTAATGAGAGCAACCAACAGTTACAACACTGATCTGATCTGTCACTCTCTTTGCATTTGAAGAAAAAACTAATTAGTCATTATTTGAATTATATAACTCACAGATTTATTGAAAAATGTTATGTGGAGAAGGCATATCAAGAATTGGGAAAATGGGAAATTCTGTGATACCATGGTTGTCTTGGCTCTGGAGCTGAAAAGTTTAAAACTAAAATATGTTTTATCAGTTAACTGTTGACACAGTGGTGCTGTGTAACACATGGAATTCCCATAAACATTCAGCAATACACATTCAGATTAATTATGAGGTGAAGATTTGGCTGATCAGTTGTGATGGCAGCAATCCCACAGTGGGTAGTTTTAGCCACTTAATCCTTTGCATCTCTAGTCCTTTAATGATCACAGAGCTGCAGCATGTGCTGGATTCCTGATAAAAATATTAAATGCATAAATATAGTTTAAGCTCTCACTTGCATGTTTTCTAACTTCTATTAGCCAGAGAATCTACATGGGTTTGGTCCAAGTAAAAGGTTTGGAAAGGCTGCTTCAATAGATGAAAGCCATAAAGAATCAATAAGGCCAATAATTGAATTTAAAATAGACATGAGCATGTTTTGTAGCCTGAATTAAGGAAAACATTTTATTGGATAGTTACAGATTTGGGTAAGCTTCAAGATTTTGTATATTGATTGTAAAATAAAACACATTGCACTTTAGTATAGTGATATGAACCTGATAAATGATAAGAAAGATTTTCTGTTATTGAGTTTATGTGCATGCATACAAAATAACTTACATCAAATGTAAGTTGAATTGCATAGTAGAGGTTGCAATTGATCATCAAAAGCCTGTACTTCTGGAGTTCATGCTGGACTATGTGTACAAGTTTAGGAGCTAGGTTTTCTGTTGTGGCATGGAGGTGTTATGCTGTGATTAGTTCTTGCTAAAGTTCTGGAGATAAAGGGATAAGACATTGCTCAACTCAGAGTTTCAAGTGAATATCACTTTCCCCTTTTCTTTCCTTGTTGGTAAGCAAGTGAAGAATACAAGAATAATAAGTGGGGTCATTGAAAAGACGCTATCTACCAGGGTTCTTTTACATTAGCGAAGAGTTACCTTTCATTGTATTTGTGTTAGACCACTAAATCTGGGTAAGACTTTCATACACCAACTCAAAGGTCAAAGAACCTTTTCCCACTCTACAGAACTCACAAAGAGAATATTGACATCTGCCATTTCATTGTTTACAGGAAATATATTACATAATTAAATGTTTTGTCCTCTGATGTGTTTTAATGAGTAACAGGACTGAGTCAAAAGAGACTTATCTGATTGATCCAATCCCTGGTACAACGGGCTATGAAAATTATGAATGAATATAGAATTGTAGACACAATCCTGTACTTTTGAATTTGGTAAGATGTACAAGAGACAGTGAAACCATGAACATAAGAACAGATGTTGCACAGGTAGGAAGTTTAATTATGTGTGCACACATGGCGGGATGAGGGAGATTCTCCCTCAGCTTCAACATCTGGACATGAATCGAGAGTATGCCTCATATATTATTTTTTCCAAGAATTCAATGTAAGAAATAACACTCATTCATTCTCTTGGTAGCAACTCTATTCTCATAGAGGCATGGCAGGGAAGCTATAATTACCTTGTTTTCAACAAAATTAACACCTATTCCAGGTTTTCTGTTATTACCAAAAGTTTTTATGTTCCTTCAATCAAGAAACAAAGAATACACAGATGACTTGTAAATTAATGTAATGTCCTTTTGCTAAAGGGAGATCCACTGGATCACTTGCCTTGATTTCTCAGTACTCAGTGTTTCAATGTTCTCCTTTATAAATAAGCAGAAATCAGCCAACCTAATAAAAGCCATCCTAATAAATGGATGACGCCATTACCCAAACAATTTAATAGTGCCCATTCTCATTCCTGCTCTGTCATGACTTTGGCTCAGAAACCTGTTTTGAAACTGCAACATAATGAGATTGACTTTTGGAAGCGATCATGTTCCTCAAGAGAACTTTGAGTTTTAAAGCAAATAGTCCAATCTATTGGCTAGAATTCTGGAGAAGATTACTTGGTAAGTCAAGTCAAGCTCAACAAGTTGTAAAATATATGGTATCCTCCACTTGGAAAATTATTCTTCTAATATAATTGGGACTGACAACACAATCCCTTAATTTATGCATCTCAGCCAAACTGAGACGTGTTATCCTAATTTTACCAGTTCAATACATTGTTTGTATGCAATTTCTATGGACAGTTAGTATAAACATTGTAACTCAAAACAAATTCAGAGCCAGTAAGAGTGGCTTGATGAGTAAAAGCAAATATCACAAAAGTCTGCCAACAGGAGTTTTACTACAGAACACATAGAAAGTTAGAGGACAGAATTGGCTAAGAAAAGTTGTCCCCTGAATTCCACATACTCACCATGACAGTAGTGCTCCCCCAACATACATTACACACACACACACACACACACACACAGAGAGAGAGAGAGAGAGAGAGAGAGAGAGAGAGACTTAAAATTTACTCTTTTTTTAACTCTTTTTTTTATTCGATATAATTTATTTACATTTCAAATGATTTCCCCTTTTCTAGCCCCCCCTCCCGGAAAGTCCCGTAAGCCCCCTTCTCTTCCCCTGTCCTCCCTCCCACCCCTTCCCAGTTCCCCGTTCTGGTTTTGCCAAATACTGTTTCACTGAGTCTTTCCAGAACCAGAGACCACTCCTGCTTTCTTCTTGTATCTCATTTGATGTGTGGATTATGTTTTGGGTATTCCAGTTTTCTAGGTTAATAACCACTTATTAGTGAGTGCATACCATGATTCACCTTTTGAGTCTGGGTTACCTCACTTAGTATGATGTTCTCTAGCTCCATCCATTTGCCTAAGAATTTCATGAATTCATTGTTTCTAATGGCTGAATAGTACTCCATTGTGTAGATATACCACATTTTTTGCATCCACTCTTCTGTTGAGGGATACCTGGGTTCTTTCCAGCATCTGGCAATTATAAATAGGGCTACTATGAACATAGTTGTATCCTTCCCCCCCTGCAACTAGTTGGCTAGCGGGCACCCAACTCTTCCGATGGCTACCTCCGGCCTTTGTTCTGCGAACAAAGGGACTCCACACCTCGGCTATCGACACCGCCCCCAGGCCGGCGTTCACCTGAGCTGCCAGGCAGTAGGCAGACGACCCGCTGAGACTTGGAGCCAGAGGATTCACAGCACCGCCTTTGAAGCTACCGACTTCTGGGGGGTTGGCCGATCCCCCAAATGTCTATAAAACCTGTCTTCAATTTATTAAAAGCAGTCTTGACCAGAATCCTAGGCTTGACTCAAATCCCTTGTCTGTGTCCCTGTACCCCAAGATTCTCTCAACAGGTAACCTGGTTCACATGTAGCCGCTGGCGGTTACATATTGGCGCCTGAACGTGGGAGACCTGGCACGAGAGAATTCCTGAGGTGGCCCTATCCAGCGAAGCTTCGCAGAAAAAGGTGAAAATTAATGGTATCTGCACGGTAAGCAACATAGAAGTCAAAACTAGCGCTAGTGAATTCGTGTCTATTGTTGTGAGTGCAAGGAAGGGATACAGTTTTTCAAGCATACTGTGTGCACCCGACACAGGAGTTGCTTGGGTTAAAAGGATAGGAAAAAATGGGACAGGAAAGTTCGCGCGAGATCTGCGCACGCAACATTCAAGAGTTGCTTCAGGCAAAAGGGATTGGGTTTGAAGAGGAAAGATTAGAAGATTTCTTGGACCAGATATATTCCTGTTGTCCTTGGTTCCGAGAAAAACGAACGTTAAATGAGAGAACTTGGCTGAGAATTGGTAATTCGCTAAAGGCAGCCAAGGCAGACAATATCACCCTCTGCCTTTGGACTCTGATTAAGGACATCATAGATGAAGGAAGTTTGGAAGAATTAGGTGTTATTCATGAAAGTGAGGATTTTCAAGTAAAAGGCCATGTGGAGAGGATCCCTGTTATAGAAAATTCTCCACAACCTGAGTCTCGTAAACAAAGAGACAGTTCTGATGAGTCTGTGGTTAGGAAAAAAATAGCTCATCCCGAGAAAGGAGCAATTGAAGTTCATGGAGAAACTTGGCCCCCTGTAGCGCCATCCGCGCCGCCTGTGACCTTGATGGCAGAGGCCGAAATCCAGAAGGATATGCAATTACAAAAGTTAGAGTTTGAAATTAAATTGCAGAAATTGACTAATGAGTTACAGGAGCTAAAAAGGGTCTCTAATACTAGAGAGAACAATAACTCGGAGACCCGCCAGTCGCCATTAGAAAGAGTTATAAACCAGGCCCGCGGAGAGGGGCAGGATACGTCAGAAATCTTAGCTTTTCCAGTCCTTGAGATAGAAGACCAGGACAATGTGGTCAGACAATATCAGACCTTGGAATTTAAGGTGATAAAAGAGTTAAAGCTAGCCGTAGCCCAGTACGGCCCGACAGCTCCCTTTACACAGGCGTTGTTGGATACTGTGATTGAGTCGAATCTAACTCCACAGGATTGGAAAACGCTGTGTAAAGCTACGTTGTCGGGGGGAGATTTCTTGCTCTGGAGTTCTGAATGGCGTGAGGCTTGCAAAAGAACCGCCGCCACTAACACTCAAGCAGGCCATCCAGAATGGAATGCGGAGATGTTGTTGGGGGAAGGCCTATTTGAAGGAAATAATAACCAGATTGGGTTTCCCATCGCAGTGTATGCGCAGATTGCGGTGGCCGCCCGCCGTGCTTGGACTCTGTTACCAGCTAAGGGAGATATTAGTGGAAATCTAACAGCTGTGAAACAGGCTCCCGACGAACTCTTTCAGGATTTCGTAGACAGATTGCTGAAAACGGCTAATAGAATTTTTGGAAACTCTCAGGCAGAGAATCCGCTGGTTACGCAACTAGCCTATGAGACTGCTAATGCGGCCTGCCGAGAGGCCATTAGACCCCAGAGGGGAAAGACAGACCTAGCCGGTTACATTCGCCTTTGTTCTGAGATCGGTCCATCCTATAATCAGGGTTTAGCTATAGCTGCAGCGCTGCAGGGAACAACTATTCAAGGGATTCTGTCACAAAGACGAGGAAATAGGAGATGTTTTAAATGTGGTAGTCTGGGTCATTTTAAAAGTGATTGTCCTGATAATAAGCCCAGTATAAACGGGCAATCAGGTGGTCCACCAGGAACGTGCCATAAGTGTAGAAAAGGAAATCAATGGGTTAAGAGAGACAAGTCAAAAAATAACTTCCAAGGTAGACCCGTGTCGGGAAACGGCGGGAGGGGCCAGCCCCAGGCCCCGATGCATCAGACTGTCTGTGGGGCACAGCTACTGCCGAGCCAAGGAAATCCATCCTTGACCTCGCCAGAGCTACACCAGGAAGTGCAGGGCTGGACCTCTGTTGCATCTGCCATGCCGTACTAGCTCCAGAGATGGGAGTTCAGGTTTTGCCCACGGGAGTTTTTGGACCATTACCTGAAGGTACTTGGGGATTGTTGTTAGGACGAAGCAGTTCTACTGTGAAGGGACTGCAGATTTATCCAGGAGTCATAGACAGTGATTATGAGGGAGAAATTAAAATTATGGCTGCTTCCTCTCGTGGTGTCATAAGTATTCCAGCTAATCAAAGAATTGCCCAGTTAGTCTTGGTGCCCTTACATCCACTGCCTTCCAAATTCATTAAAGATAAGAGAGGGGAGGAGGGCTTTGGCTCCTCCGGAGTGTTCTGGGTTCAGTCTATTACTAATAAAAGACCTAACCTTAAATTGACTATTGAAGGAAAGAGTTTTGAAGGATTAATAGATACGGGAGCTGATGTTACAATTATTAAGGGACAGGACTGGCCATCTAACTGGCCATTGACAGAGACCCTAACGCATCTGCAAGGGATCGGTTATGCAAATAATCCGAAACAGAGCGCTAGACTTCTAACTTGGAAAGATGCAGATGGAAATTCAGGACAAATTCGGCCTTTCGTGATGCAGAAGTTGCCTACCACGCTCTGGGGCAGAGACCTGTTATCTCAGATGAATTTAATTCTGTGTAATCCTAATGAAATTGCCTCTAAGCAAAAGACAGTGTCGGAGGAATCCGAACCTACTCGGGGGCTTGGATATGAAGGACAAGGCACTAGTAGGTTTAAAAACCCCCCAGGCAAACCCTAACTCTAGAAGTCTGGGGCATTTTCAGTAATGGCCACTATCTCGCCTGCACCCCACGCCGATAAAATTCAATGGCTTAGCGACATTCCAGTGTGGGTTGATCAGTGGCCTTTAACTAAAGAGAAATTGGAGGCTGCCTCTCTTTTGGTGCAGGAACAGTTACAGGCAGGACATCTTATAGAGTCATTATCTCCATGGAACACGCCGATATTCGTAATTAAAAAGAAGTCCGGCAAATGGAGATTGTTACAGGATTTAAGAAAGGTAAATGAAACAATGTTGCCCATGGGAACCTTACAAACAGGTCTTCCATCTCCCGTGGCTATTCCAAAAGGGTTTCATAAAATAGTCATAGATTTAAAAGATTGTTTCTTTACCATTCCTTTGCACCCTGAAGACTGCAAAAGGTTTGCGTTCAGTGTTCCTTCTATTAACTTTGCAGAGCCTATGAAAAGGTTTGAATGGACCGTGCTTCCCCAGGGCATGGCAAACAGCCCCGCCTTGTGCCAGAAATTCGTAGCACAGGCCATTCAACCTGTGAGACAGAAATGGCCAGATATTTACTTTATCCATTTCACAGATGATTTTCTAATTGCAGGAAAAAATCCTCAGACCTTGCTTTTATGTTTTAGAGATTTGCAGCAAGCCCTGGTCGCTAAAGGGCTGCAGATAGCTCCAGAGAAGATTCAGATTCAGGAGCCATATAACTATCTAGGTTTTAAACTTACGGACCAGTCAATTTTTTCCCAGAAGATAATTATCCGCAGGGACAATTTGAAAACTTTAAATGATTTTCAGAAATTATTGGGTGACATTAATTGGCTTCGGCCGTATTTAAAACTTACGACAGGGGAATTACAACCTTTATTTGATATTCTTAAAGGAAATGCTGATCCGACATCCCCTAGGGTATTAACTTCAGAAGGACTTTTTGCCTTACAGACAGTGGAGAAAGCTATTGAGAACCAATTTATTACCTATATAGATTATTCCTTACCTCTGCATCTGCTAATTTTTAATACTACTCATTCGCCTACAGGATTATTATGGCAAAAGGCTCCTCTGATGTGGATTCATTTGAGGGTGTCTTCTAGGCGTAATATCTTGCCATATTTTGAAGCAGTGGCCCAAGTAATTATGCTTGGTAGAAAGCAGGCATTGACTTATTTTGGTAAGGAACCGGACTTTATTATACAACCTTACAGTGTAAATCAGGATGAATGGCTAAAACAGCATAGCACAGATTGGCTGCTGGCTCAGATTGGTTTTAAAGGGTGTATAGACAATCATTATCCTCAAGACAAGTTAATAAAGTTTTTAAATATGCATGAGGTCGTATTTCCAAAAATGACATCTCTACAGCCGCTGCAGAATGCACTCCTAGTGTTCACAGATGGTTCATCAAAAGGAAAAGCCGGATATCGTGTTAACAATCAACAGGTGGTCGTAGAAACGCCTGGGTTATCTGCTCAGTTATCAGAGCTTACAGCAGTGCTGTGTGTTTTTCAAACTGTAAATAGTACGTTTAATCTCTTTACTGACAGTGCTTATGTGGCATTTTCGATACCGCAACTAGAAACCTGTGGCATGTTTAATTTTAATACGCCAGCTGGATCCTTGTTTTCACAATTGCAAGGTATCATTCTTGCTAGAAAAAATCCTTTTTATATAGGACATATTAGATCTCACTCGGGTCTCCCTGGACCTCTGGCTCAGGGCAATGAGTGCATTGACAAAGCACTAATTGGTCAAGTCTTGGCACTCACACCCATAGAATTGGCAAAACGTGATCATGATAAATTTCATCTTTCTAGTCATACGTTGAGGCTCCGTCATAAAATCACAAAGGAGCAAGCTAGAATGATCGTAAAGCAATGCCCTAATTGTCTCACTTTAGCACCAGTGCCCCATTTAGGGGTTAACCCACGTGGCCTGGTGCCCAATCAAATTTGGCAAATGGATGTAACTCACTATGCGGAGTTTGGGAAATTAAAATTTATACATGTTTGCATTGATACGTGCTCAGGACTTATTTTCGCTTCCCTGCATACTGGAGAAGCCTCTAGAAATGTAATTGATCATTGTTTACAAGCCTTTAATACCATGGGAGTACCCAAGGTCATTAAGACAGACAATGGACCAGCCTACACTGGTAAGAACTTTATCTCATTTTGTAAAGAATTTAATATAAAACTTAAAACTGGAATTCCTTATAATCCAATGGGGCAAGGAATAGTGGAGCGCGCCCATCGCACGCTTAAAAATTGGCTTATTAAAACTAAGAAGGGAAATTTATATCCCCCTCGGTCCCCAAAGTCACATCTTGCCTTTGTTCTATTCGTTTTAAATTTTCTCCAAACGGATGCGGAAGGCCAGTCTGCCGCTGACAGACATTGGCATCCGGCTACTTCCAATTCCTACGCCATGGTTAAGTGGCGGGATCCTTTAAATAATTCTTGGAAAGGCCCAGACCCCGTTTTGATATGGGGAAGAGGCGCGGTATGCGTTTTTTCACAAGAACAGGACGAAGCGCGTTGGTTGCCAGAGAGATTGGTAAGACAAGTGGATTCGACCCCAAAAACGGTTGGTAAGTATATTTAGGTCAGAAGGCTGTTTTTCAAGCCGCCCCCCATTCATTTGGGGAGATATAGTTCCTTTGTCTTCTTGCAAATTAAGTTGCAAGCCAGGCCTTTTGCCTGAGTGGATTCCACCCCCAAACTGTAGGTAAGTATAATTAATTCAAAGGCTGTTTTTCAAGCCACCTCCCAGTTGCTTGGGGAGGCATAGTTCCTTTGTGTTCATGCAAACTAAGTTGCCGGCCAGGGCTCTTCCCTGAGGCCACTGAATTTCAATTAAACCAAAAACCGGTTTGACCTCCCAAGACTAACCAGACAGGTTCTCTTAATCTCCTTTTATATTTGAAGCAGATAACACTCAGAAGAAGAAATTCCTTCAGCAATGGCCCTAGGTGGAGGATGGGTTGCCTTTTCAGCTAGCCAACGCTTAGCCGCAGAGAATTTACTCTGCCAGTGGAAATCCTCGGAGATGAGGCTGCTTGATACTCGGAATCATGCGTGTTTGTTGTCACAACAAACATGGGCATCAGTTGAGGTGCGAGGCGAGGCACTGCAAGGGAAAGGGAAAAAAATTCCTGGCTCCGAGTTTCCCTGAAAAGCACGCCCAGCTGCATGGGGGTTTGACATCGTAAGACCGTCCTGAAAAAGGCGGTCTAGCCCCCCCCCCCTGAAAAAAGATGTCGGTAACGCTTAAGGGGGCTGCGGCCAATGCTTTCACTCACTGATGAATGCCCGTCATCCATTGGATGAACTTAATCATTTCCACTGAGTGGTTTTAAATTAATAATTAAGGGGGAATTGTATCCTTCCCCCCCTGCAACTAGTTGGCTAGCGGGCACCCAACTCTTCCGATGGCTACCTCCGGCCTTTGTTCTGCGAACAAAGGGACTCCACACCTCGGCTATCGACACCGCCCCCAGGCCGGCGTTCACCTGAGCTGCCAGGCAGTAGGCAGACGACCCGCTGAGACTTGGAGCCAGAGGATTCACAGCACCGCCTTTGAAGCTACCGACTTCTGGGGGGTTGGCCGATCCCCCAAATGTCTATAAAACCTGTCTTCAATTTATTAAAAGCAGTCTTGACCAGAATCCTAGGCTTGACTCAAATCCCTTGTTTGTGTCCCTGTACCCCAAGATTCTCTCAACAGGTAACCTGGTTCACATGTAGCCGCTGGCGGTTACACATAGTAGAGCATGTATCCTTATTACATGGTGGGGAGTCTTCTGGGTATATGCCCAGGAGTGGTATAGCAGGATCTTCTGGAAGTGAGGTGCCCAGGTTTCTGAGGAACCGCCAGACTGATTTCCAGAGTGGTTGTACCAATTTGCAACCCCACCAGCAGTGGAGGAGTGTTCCTCTTTCTCTGCACCCTCTCCAACACCTGCTGTCTCCTGAATTTTTTTTTAATTTTTTTTTATTCGATATAATTTATTTACATTTCAAATGATTTCCCCTTTTCTAGCCCCTCCCACTCCCCCGAAAGTCCCGTAAGCCCCCTTCTCTTCCCCTGTCCTCCCTCCCACCCCTTCCCAGTTCCCCGTTCTGGTTTTGCCAAATACTGTTTCACTGAGTCTTTCCAGAACCAGGGACCACTCCTGCTTTCTTCTTGTATCTCATTTGATGTGTGGATTATGTTTTGGGTATTCCAGTTTTCTAGGTTAATAACCACTTATTAGTGAGTGCATACCATGATTCACCTTTTGAGTCTGGGTTACCTCACTTAGTATGATGTTCTCTAGCTCCATCCATTTGCCTAAGAATTTCATGAATTCATTGTTTCTAATGGCTGAATAGTACTCCATTGTGTAGATATACCACATTTTTTGTATCCACTCTTCTGTTGAGGGATACCTGGGTTCTTTCCAGCATCTGGCAATTATAAATATGGCTGCTATGAACATAGTAAAGCATGTATCCTTATTACATGGTGGGGAATCCTCTGGGTATATGCCCAGGAGTGGTATAACAGGATCTTCTGGAAGTGAGGTGCCCAGTTTTCGGAGGAACCGCCAGACTGATTTCCAGAGTGGTTGTACCAATTTGCAACCCCACCAGCAGTGGAGGAGTGTTCCTCTTTCTCCACACCCTCTCCAACACCTGCTGTCTCCTGAATTTTTAATCTTAGCCATTCTGACTGGTGTAAGATGAAATCTTAGGGTTGTTTTGATTTGCATTTCCCTAATGACTAATGAAGTTGAGCATTTTTTAAGATGCTTCTCCGCCATCCGAAGTTCTTCAGGTGAGAATTCTTTGTTTAACTCTGTATCCCATTTAATCTTAGCCATTCTGACTGGTGTACGATGAAATCTTAGGGTTGTTTTGATTTGCATTTCCCTAATGACTAATGAGGTTGAGCATTTTTTAAGATGCTTCTCCGCCATCCGAAGTTCTTCAGGTGAGAATTCTTTGTTTAACTCTGTACCCCATTTTTTAATAGGGTTGTTCGGTTTTCTGGAGTCTAACTTCTTGAGTTCTTTATATATATTGGATATTAGCCCTCTATCTGATGTAGGATTGGTGAAGATCTTTTCTCAATTTGTTGGTTGCCGATCTGTCCTCTTGATGGTGTCCTTTGCCTTACAGAAACTCTGTAACCTTATGAGGTCCCATTTGTCAATTCTTGCTCTTAGAGCATACACTATTGGTGTTCTGTTCAGAAACTTTCTCCCTGTACCGATGTCCTCAAGGGTCTTCCCCAGTTTCTTTTCTATTAGCTTCAAAGTGTCTGGATTTATGTGGAGGTCCTTGATCCATTTGGATTTGAGCTTAGTACAAGGAGACAAGGATGAATCAATTCGCATTCTTCTGCATGCTGACCTCCAGTTGAACCAGCACCATTTGTTGAAAAGGTTATCTTTTTTCCATTGGATGTTTTCAGCCTCTTTGTCGAGGATCAAGTGGCCATAGGTGTGTGGGTTCATTTCTGGATCTTCAATCCTGTTCCATTGATCCTCCTGCCTGTCACTGTACCAATACCATGCAGTTTTTAACACTATTGCTCTGTAGTATTGCTTGAGGTCAGGGATACTGATTCCCCCAGATTTCCTTTTGTTGCTGAGAATAGTTTTAGCTATCCTGGGTTTTTTCTTGTTCCAGATGAATTTGATAATTGCTCTTTCTAACTCTGTGAAGAATTGAGTTGGGATTTTGATGGGTATTGCATTGAATCTGTATATTGCTTTTGGCAAAATGGCCATTTTAACTATATTGATTCTACCGATCCATGAGCATGGGAGGTTTTCCCATTTTTTGAGGTCTTCTTCCATTTCCTTCTTCAGAGTCTTGAAGTTCTTGTCATACAGATCTTTCACATGTTTGGTAAGAGTCACCCCAAGATACTTTATACTGTTTGTGGCTATTGTGAAGGGGGTCATTTCCCTAATTTCTTTCTCAGCCTGCTTCTCCTTTGAGTATAGGAAGGCCACTGATTTGCTTGAGTTGATTTTATAACCTGCCACTTTGCTGAAGTTGTTTATCAGCTGTAGGAGCTCTCTAGTGGAGTTTTTTGGGTCACTTAGGTAGACTATCATGTCATCTGCAAATAATGATAGTTTGACTTCCTCCTTTCCAATTTTTATCCCTTTGACCTCCTTATGTTGTCGAATTGCCCGAGCTAGTACCTCAAGTACAATATTGAAAAGATAAGGAGAAAGGGGGCAGCCTTGTCTGGTCCCTGATTTCAGTGGGATTGCTTCAAGTTTCTCTCCATTTAGTTTGATGCTGGCTACCGGTTTGCTGTATATTGCTTTTACTATGTTTAGGTATGGGCCTTGAATTCCTGTTCTCTCCAAGACTTTAAGCATGAAAGGATGCTGAATTTTGTCAAATGCTTTTCAGCATCTAATGAAATGACCATGTGGTTTTGTTCTTTGAGTTTGTTTATGTAGTGGATTGTATTGATAGATTTCTGTATATTGAACCAACCCTGCATTCCCGGGATAAAGCCTACTTGATCATGGTGGATGATCGTTTTGATGTGTTCTTGGATTCGGTTGGCAAGAATTTTATTGAGTATTTTTGCATCGATGTTCATAAGGGAAATTGGTCTGAAGTTCTCTTTCTTTGCTGGATCTTTGTGTGGCTTTGGTATCAGCGTAATTGTGGCTTCGTAGAAGGAATTGGGTAGTGTTCCTTCTGTTTCTATTTTGTGGAATAGTTTGAAGAGTATTGGTGTTAACTCTTCTTTGAAGGTCTGGTAGAATTCTGCACTGAAACCATTTGGTCCTGTGCTTTTTTTGGTTGGAAGACTTTCTATGACCCCTTCTATTTCTTTAGGCTTTATGGGACTGTTCAGATGGTCTAGTTGGTCCTGATTTAATTTTGGTATTTGGTATCTGTCAAGGAAATTGTCCATTTCCTCCAGATTCTCCAGTTGTGTTGAGTACAGGCTCTTGTAGTAGGATCTGATGATTTTTTGGATTTCCTCAGTTTCCGTTGTTATATCTCCCTTTTCATTTCTAAGTTTGTTAATTTGGATACTTTCTCTGTGCCCTTTGGTCAGTCTGGCTAAGGGTTTATCTATATGTTGATTTTCTCAAAGAACCAGCTCCTGGTTTTGTTGATTTTTTGTATGGTTCTCTTTGTTTCTACTTGATTGATTTCGGCCCTGAGTTTGATGATTTCCTGCCTTCTACTCCTCCTGGGTGAAATAGCTTCTTTTTGTTCTAGGGCTTTCAGCTGTGTCATTAAGCTGGTAATGTATGCTCTCTCCATTTTCTTTTTGGAAGCACTCAGGGCTATGAGTTTTCCTCTTAGCACTGCTTTCATTGTGTCCCATAGATTTGGGTATGTTGTGTTTTCATTTTCATTGTGTTCTAAAAAGTCTTTAATTTCTTTCTTTATTTCTTCCTTGACCAAGGTATCATTGAGTAGAGTATTGTTCAATTTCCACGTGTATGTGGGTTTTCTATTGTTTCTGTTGCTATTGAAGACCACTTTTACTCCATAGTGATCAGATAGGAGGCATGGGATTAGTTCGATCTTCTTATATTTGTTGAGGTCTGTCTTGTGACCAATTATATGGTCGATTTTGGAGAAGGTACCATGAGGTGCTGAAAAAAAGGTATATTCTTTTGTTTTAGGATAGAATGTTCTATATATATCAGTTAAATCTAATTGGTCCAATGCTTCAATTAGTTTCATTGTGTCCTTGTTTAGTTTCTGTTTTCCTGATCGGTCCATTGAGGAAAGTGCAGTGTTGAAGTCACCCACAATTATTGTGTTAGGTGCAATGTGTGCTTTGAGTTTTAATAAAGTTTCTTTTATGAAAGAGGGTGCCCTTGCATTTGGAGCATAGATGTTCAGAATTGAGAGTTCTTCTTGTTGTATTTTTCCTTTGACCAGCAAGAAGTGTCCCTCAGAGTCTCTTTTGATGACTTTGGGTTGAAAGTCAATTTTATCTGATATTAAAATGGCTACTCCAGCTTGTTTCCTGAGACCATTTGCTTGTAAAATTGTCTTCCAGCCTTTTACTCTAAGGTAGTGTTTGTCTTTGACCCTGAGGTGTGTTTCCTGTAAGCAGCAAAATGTAGGGTCCTGTTTACGTATCCATTCAGTTAGTCTGTGTCTTTTTATTGGGGCATTGAGTCCATTGATGTTAAGAGATATTAAGGAATAGTGATTGTTACTTCCTATCATTTTTGACGTTATTTTTTAAGTTTGATTGCTTAACTTCTTTTGGGTTTGATGAAAGGTTACTATCTTGCTTTTTCCAGGGTGAAGTTTCCCTCCTTGTATTGGTGTTGTCCTCCTATTATCCTTTTTAGGGCTGGGTTTGTGGATAGATATTGGGTAAACTTGGTTTTGTCGTGAAATATCTTAGTTTCTCCATCTATGGTGATTGAGAGTTTTGCTGGATATAGTAGTTTTGGTTGGCATTTGTGTTCTCTTAGAGTCTGCATGAGATCTGCCCAGGACCTTCTAGCCTTCATAGTCTCAGGTGAAAAGTCTGCTGTGATTCTGATAGGTCTTCCTTTATATGTTACTTGGCCTTTTTCTCTTATTGCCTTTAATATTCTTTCTTTGTTTAGAACATTTGGTGTTTTGATTATTATGTGATGGGAAGTATTTCTGTTCTGGTCCAGTCTGTTTGGAGTTCTGTAGGCTTCTTGTATATTTATGGGCATCTCTCTCTTTAGGTTAGGGAAGTTTTCTTCCATAATTTTATTGACGATATTTGCTGGCCCTTTAAGTTGTAAATCTTCACTCTCATCTATGCCTATAATCCTTGGGTTTGGTCTTCTCATTGTGTCCTGGATTTCCTGGATATTTTGGGTTACAAGCTTTTTGCATTTTGCATTTTGCATTTTCTTTAACTGTTGAGTCCATGGTTTCTATGGAATCTTCAGCATCTGAGATTCTTTCTTCTATTTCTTGTATTCTGTTGTTGATATTTGCATCTCTGTCCCCTGATTTCTTCCCAAGGCTTTCTATCTCCAAAGTTGTCTCCTTTTGAGTTTTCTTAGTTGTTTCTACTTCTGATTTTAGATCCTGGATGGTTTTGCTTAGCTCCTTCACTTGCTTGTTTGTGCTTTCCTGTAATTCTTTAAGAAATTTTTGTGTTTTTTCTTTCATGACCTCAGCCTGTAGACCAAAGTTCTCCTGTATTTCTTTAAGAGATTTTTGTGTTTCATCTTTCATGACCTCAGCCTGTTGACCAAAGTTCTCCTGTATTTCTTTAAGTGTTTTTTGCATTTCCTCCTTGTTGGCTTTTGTATTCTCCTGGATTTCTTTCAATGATTTTTGTGTTTCCCTTGCAAGGGCTTCTAACTTTTGGTCCATTTTCTCTTGAATTTCTTTAAGTATGTCCTTCATGTGTTCCTGTACCAGCATCATGACCAGTGATTTTAAATCCAAATCTTGTTTTACTGGTGTGATGGGGTATCCAGGACATGCTGGTAGAGGAGAATTGGGTTCAGATGTTGCCATATTGCCTTGATTTCTGTTAGTGACGTTCCTGCGTTTGCCTTTTGCCATCTAGCTCTCACTGGTGTTACTTGGTTTTGTCAGTGCTGGACTCACCAGTGCAAGCTGCCCCTTCCCCGTTGGCCTCTGGTGCACAGCTTACACCCTGCACTGCCTGTAGACAGGGTGCTGCTGTCCAGGCTGTTCAGATCCCGAAGCAGGCACCTGAAGGCTCCCACTGGGGCCCGCAGGATTTATTGGAGCACACTGACTTCTCCCAGCTGGCCGCCCGGAAGCCCCTGCTAGTCTCTTGAGGGACCTGGAGATGTGGTGCGGCCGCCCAGGCTGATCCGAAGCGGAGAGAGTTGAGCTGAGGGCTTCTGCCTGAGGCCTTGCCCCAGATTGTGTCTGTGGACCAGATGGAACCCGTGTGCACCCCCAGGGAGCGCCGAAGGTGTATGCTGCTGTGACCTCCCCTGTATTCCGCTCACTCCACTGGGCAGCCGATTTCCCCAACCGTGCTGGCGCACACTAGGTTAGCCTTGTCGCCCAGGCCCTGAGTCCAGGCAAAAGCCTGGGAGGCCAAGGTCCGAGCAAAGTTCCCCTAGGGCTATGACTGTTATTTGGGTCCGCCAGGTGACCCGGATGGCGGGCGTGCGCGTCCGCACTCCCCGAAAGCACCGGGAGAATCTGTTGTGCTAACAACCTCCTGGGCGGGTTGACACACAGATGGCCCACCAAGCCGCCCAGTTCTTGGGGTCAGTCCTGTGCCTTTTGGGGCCTAGACCTCCGTTTTGTTAGCCTCAGGCTACGCTTGTTAGCTGTCTCTGCCCTCCCGAGCACTCTGGGTCCTGTAGGCAAAATGGCGGCGCGTGCGCTGGCCAGGGCAAAAAAACCTCCTGGCTGGGTTGGCACCCCGATGGCCACCCGAACAGCCCAGGGCCTGGGTGCAGGCCAACGCCCGTCGGGCTCAGACCCCTGTGGTGTTGGGCCTAGGATTATGTTTGTGTACCTCAGTCTGTCCGATCTCTGGAGTCAGAAATCAAGATGGAGGTGAGTCTCTCCTGACTGGCGGGAAGCCGAGTTCTGAAGTGGCTTCCGTGCAGCGAAAGGCTCCGCAGAACCGCAGCTGCTTGCCGCCCGGCTGGTCAGCGAAGGTCAGTGGTCGTGGGCGCAGGCCCTAACTGGACCCTGTGTCGCCTTGGTTCCACCGCTGATGGCCCTTCAGCTGGACCAGCCACTGCTGCTGCTGCCGCCGCCGCCGAAATCCTAAAATTTACTCTTACACTCTTATACACTCTTATACTTGGGTACTCGGCAGTCAACAGAGTCTCATTGTGTTGGCAAAGGTGTAAAATTTATGTAGTCTTTAGAGAAAAATCTACCGTCTTGTACTTTGTGATTTATAGAAAGCACCCTCTGTCCATTTCTTAGTTCATGCCTCCACTCCACTCCAAGGCCAGCAATGGACTTGTCAGGTCCCCTCATAGAGCATCACTCTGACCTGGACTCTTTTTTGCCACAGCTAAGACTCTTATGATTATGCTGGATACTGTAGGATATTCTTCCTAGTGTAAGGACTAAGAAACATTATTCCTTTCCATTTAATATGAATTATTTATAGGCTTCAGATATTCAGACATGGGCATCTATGTGACACCTGTTTCATTCTCATTGTCAAATAACACTATAAAAGTTGTTCCTCTCTGCCCCTTCATGGAAATTTTAGGCAGGCCACATAGATTTATTCAAAAACTTAGTAATGCAAATAATTTATAAATTTATAAGGTTAGGAAGTTATTATGAGTGCATTTTATATTCCTAAGTAATTTCTTTTTTAACTTCTATCTCTCTACTTATTCCTGGAAGAATCATAAATACCTGACATAACAAGGAAGTGGATCATAACCAAGTTTAGTTTGATTCTGTGTTACATCTTCTATGCCACAACTGTAGATTCCTGGCTAGTCAGCTAGATTGATGTGGACCAGATAGAAATGTCTACCATACTCATGAATAGGTATAATTAACATAGTAAAAATGATCAACCTACAAAAGCAATTTATAGGTTTAATGCAATCTCCCATCAAAATTCCAACACAATTTTTAATAGTCATTGAAAGAGCAACTCTTAACTACATATGGAAAAATAAAAACCTCAGGATAGCCAAAACAATCCCAAACAATAAAAGAATTTCAGGAGGAATCAACATCCCTGACCTCAAGCTGTACTGCAGGGCAGTGGTGATAAAAACTGAATGGTATTGGTACAGAAACAGACACTTTGATCAATGGAATAGAATTGAGGATCTGGAAATAAACCCATATACCTATGTACACATGAGTTTTCACACAAGACAGAACTATAGAATAGAAAAAGAAGGCATCTTCAACAAATTGTGCTGGGCTAACTGGATATCTATATGTAGGAGAATGAATAGATACATACTTAACATCCTGCACAACACGCAAGTCCAACTGGATCAAGGACCTCAACATAAACCTAGATACACTAAAACCAATAGAAATGAAAGTAGGAAATACCCTCGAACATGTTGGTATATGAGAAATTTTCCTGAACAGAACACCAATGGCTCAGGCTCTAGTATCAACAATTGATAAATTGTACCTCATAAAACTGCAAATCTTCTGTAAAGCAAATAACACTTTCAATAAAACAAAACAACAGCCTACAGATTGAGAAAGGATCTTCACCAACTCTATATCAGACAGAGGGCTAAAATCCAAACTTTAAAAGAACTTAAGAAGTTAGACACCAACAACCCCAACAACCCAATTAAAACATCAGGTACAGAACTAAATAAATAATTCTCAACAATGGATCTTGAGTGACCAAGAAGCACACAAAGTAATATTCAACATTATTACTCATTGGAATGTTTAAAATCAAAAATTCAGAAGAAAGCAAATGCTGTTGATGATGTGGAGCAAGGGGTACACATCTCCACTGCAAACTTGTGCAAACACCTTCGAAATCAGTTTGGCTATTTCTTAGAAAACTTGGAATAGTTCTACCTCAAGAGCCAGCTATATCACTCCTGGTCATATACCTAAAAGATGCACCACCATTCCACAAAGATACTTGCTCAACTATGTTCATAGCAGTGTTATTTCTCATAGACAGAAAAAAGAAACAGCCTAGATGTCCCTCAACTGAAGAAAAGATCAAGAAAATGTAGTACATCTCCCTAATGGAATATGATTCAGCTGTTAAAAAACAAAACATCATGAATATTGCTGACAAATGGATAGAACTTGAGAATATTATCTTGAGTGAGGTTACCCAGTCCCAAAGGGATATGCATGATATATACTCTTTTATAAGTGGATATTAGCCAAAAAATGCAGGTACCATGCTACACTCCACAGACACGAAGGAGTAAAACAAGAAGGAAGACCCAAGTGAGGAAGTTTGAATCTCACTTAGAAGGGGGGAAAATAGTCATAATTGTCAGATGGAGGAAGGAAATTGGAGGGAGGGAAGCAGTGGAGGGGAATGGGGGCCTCAGGATCAGGTGCGGGGAAGGACAGGAGTAATAGCTACATGGCCATGAAAATGAATGGAAATTTGCAACTGGTGGAGGTGAGGAGGTGGAGGGCATCTCCAGCAAGACAAAGATAGGGGCAGCTCCCAAGAATCAATGGGAGGGAAATTAGCTACGACTCACTACATTTGGAATATAGAACCTGAAGATGTTATCAGGCAGGCACACTGGTGGATCCACTGATATACCAATCCATCCATAAAACTTCAAACCACAAACATATCCTGTCTACAAAAAATACAGGATGGGGTAGAGTTTGAGGGAATGGCAAACCATTAACTAGCCCAAATTGAGTCTCATCCCATGGGCAAGCACTAAACCCTAACGCTGTTAATGATACTCTGTTGTGTTTTCAGAATGGAGCTATGTGCTCTGAGAGACTCCACCCAACAGCTGACTCAGACAGAGAACAGACACCCACAGCCAAACAGTGGATGGAGCTTGAGAACTCTGATAGAAGAATAGGGGGAATGATTATGGACCCCAAAGGGGATAGGAACTCCAAAGGAAACCAACAGAATCAAGTAAGCTTCACCCTTGGGGCCCCCAAAGTCTGAACTATCAACTAAAGAACATACAAGTAGACTCAGGCCTGATATGTAGCAGATATGTAGCTTGGCCTTCATGGGGGTCCCAAACATCTAGAAAGGGGGCTATCCCAAGCTGTTGGCTGCATTTGTGATATGTTCTACTAGCTGTGCTGCTAGTAGGGGAGAGAAAGCAACTAGCCCCATGAAGACTTGAAGTGTCAGGACTTTCCCACTCACTTAGAGGAGAAGGGGAAGGTCAAAAGGGGAAGGATTGTGTGAGTGGGTGACCAGGAGGGGACTAGTTAGTAAAGTAAATATGTAAACAAAAATTATATTAAAAAAGAAAAGATAACTGTGAAAGTTTGGTTTCTTTTGGCCATTTAGAGCATGTATACTCCTGCATTTGTGCATCTCCTACTTGCACACAACAGTTATTAATTCAAATACATTAAAGATAAGTATCATAATGACACTCAAAACATTTTAAATTAGAGTTTGTCATTTTCAGATATTGACCAGAAATTTAAAAGGCTGGTGCCTCCAAACCACTGTTGGGAGAAGTCATTAGAATCACATTCACCAAGGCACTATGTCAGGATCTTTCCTGTAATTGTCAAAAAGGAAGAGGCATGGAGGAGAACTGGGGAAGCAGAGGTGTCTATAAAAGGGGTGGTAATTTTAAACAAGGGAAAGGACATTTGAAAGTGGGGAGACTAGGTTACTTTCAGCATTAACAAATATTTCATGGATCTTTGGAAGAGATGATGATTGATTCTTCCTAACTGGGTGCCTGTTTCTCTGAGGGTGTTCTCTCTGGCATTCCAATGCTGCTGTTTTCTGAAAGCTCCCTACCCTCCTACTCTCCAACTGCTTTCATGGTGCTGATATCAGTCTAATAGCAAGTGTGGGGAAACCCAAGGGTTGAAAGCTGTTTTTTTTTTTTTCTCTTCCCTACTAAAATATGTTTCTAGGCAATGTGCCACACTGGTGACATCAAATATGGAAGACATAGACTCCTCTCAAGTGCACATTTCACTCTCTTGATTTGACTATTTAATCACTTCACAAATCTACATCTGTAAACAACTTTGACATTTTCCTTTGATCTGCAACTCCATTTATTCAATGGGTTGGTTTTACACAAACATGTCCTTTAGCGGTCTCTTTTCTATGAGTACTGCATTTTCTGTCAATGCTAACCCCTTCTGGATTAAAGTTCTTTTTTAGTTAGTTTTTTTTTTTCTTCTTTCATTTTTTTGGGGGGGGAGGGAGGTGTTTCAAGACAGGGTTTCTCAGTGTAGCCCTGACTGTCCTGAACTCACTCTGTAGACCAGGTTGGTCTCAAACTCAGAAATCCACCTGCCTCTGCATCCCAAGTGCTGGGATCAAAGGCGTGCACCACCACTGCCCAGCTACACAACACTTTCTTTATACACTCCTCATCATCACTTAAAAACATACATGTGATCACATGACCAATTGGTTTAAGTCTTTTCTGGCTTTTCACCTTCTCTGCAATAAAATCAAAGTACTGGACATAGATTTAAAGCCTCTTCACAAAAGGCCCCACGCCACCTTCTTGCTGCTCTTCATGAAGATTTCAGCACTGTGTACCTGGCACCTCAGCTTTCTTCCCTACTAATCTCTGAACAGAAATTCCTGAATCATCACCTCCTGAACTATAATAAAATAAACATTGCGGTTTAAACCTGTGCATTCAGTGTTCTCTTCACATGAACTAACCTAGTGACACACTGACAGTTAATAGTCTGGACAAGGAAAAACCCTGTATTTTTAAGCTCTTAGATATCTACCTGTAGTGTTTTGTAACTTACTTACTATTTTGTAAGACTTCTCTTTCATTCATTCACTCATTCATTTATTCATCTATTCATTCAGTCCTCACTTACCCCTCAGAAGTAAGAGCCTGATATCCAATGTATAAATGAAAATCTGTTACACAGATGGCTTAAGAAACAAAGTCACAGGGCATGCAAACTTCTGTTGATGTAGATATAAACAAGTCTTCTAATTGTACACATCTGATTATTTTAGCAGCATTCTGAGGTAAGTATAATTATACAGATTTCATGGGCACTTGGGACTCACAGAAGTCTTTCTAAATTATCTAATTCCATAGTAAAAAGCATCATCTAAGGAGAAACACAGGAGCTTTGCTGTTAACTAAGATTTGGAGATTTCCCACTTAACAGGAGCTTCTTTTTCCCTGATGTACTCGTTCATGCTCAAGTAATGATATCAGCAGGCTTTGGCTAAACACTATTATCCAGTGCATACCATTCTGAAAGAACCTTTGGCTAAGATAAAAGACCACAAGATATCCAGGCAGAAGGGAGGGAGAAAGGTGAGGAGGGAAGGAGCTCATAAGGAAGTTGGGAGGGAAGGATGAAGGGGTGAGGAAGGAGGGAGGGAGACAGAGACAAGACAGAGACAAACAGAGAGAGAAATCTTTAATGTTTTTAAATACACGTCAAAAATCCATACTCATTTCAGATATTTAAGTTTTCCTATTTTCTACAGTTTTTTTCCTGAGAAAATCTGCATTATTAGTTATGAGCCAGACTGTTTGGGTCACAATACTAAATGGGAGATTTCTCTGCCTCAGTCCTTTGTGCAGCTCAACTGTGTGCTCTTCAGATACATCGGCTAGACATGCACAACCTTCTGCTACTGTAGATGGCATTTTACAGCTCTCAAAGAACAGAACAAAAACTAAAATTAATGGTCAGATGTCCCTTCCAATGGTCAGATATCCCTTTCAATGGTCAGATATCCCTATGTGTAATGTTCAAGCTCCAAATCCTCACCAACAATGTTCTGCCTTTTGGTTATTGCCCAAAATTGGATTAATACCACTAGTTAAGAAAAAGAAAAATCAATAATGAAAGGAGCCTAGGTTTTCAATCATTTAAACATTGGAGGAAGGTGCATCTTTTCCACATTATAAAGTAATTGTTCGGGGTTAGTGGGTTGTGTGAAATACAGTAACACCCATAGAAAGTATGTATGAATAAATGATTTCCAACCAAATTTAATTTAACTTTGTTAAAATCCAAAATATTCCCTGAAGTCTCCTGTGCAAAAGGCTTGGTTGCCAGCGTTAGAATTCCAATCAAAACATTCTCTCAAGGCTCATTTGTGAAGGCCTTGCATGCCAGCCCATGGGGCTTTGGGAAGTTATGAGATCATGAGGACTCTGACTTCATTAACAACCCAATCCTTTCATGGATTCATAATATGACGACATACCTAGGAGAGACAAGAGAAAATGTGCCCCAGTTGAAGAAAGTGGGTCATTGAAGGGCAAACCTGAAGGCTATGTCTGGTCTCCGATTCTTCCTTGCCTTTCTCTGCCCATTCTATTTTCTAGCTCTTCTGAATAGAGCAGCAGGGAATCCCAATGAGCAGATATCTCTGTAAGAGGTACAGGGGCTGAAGCAGGGAGAGGATACAGGACAGGGATATTGGGGTAATGAGGGGTATTTAACCAAAATGAAGGCAGAATGGGAAAGCACCAATTGTAATTCAGTGATTCTTCATTGCAAGCAGAGCCCCTGGTTTCTACAATTCTGCATGAAACATGGTGAGTTTCCAGACGTTTGGTTTGGTTTTGTTTTGTTTTACCCAGCAAAGATCAGACTAGCTAATAAGCACCTTCAGTCATGGTGGTTGGATCTAGGAATGGCTGCCTTGGTGAGGAAAATCAGTCAGCAATCCCAATGCTGACTACTGACAGAACTTTCATCGTGTGTTCACAGTTTAGAATCCAAGACATATCTGTGTCTGCTTCTAACCTAAACACATAGGAAAAAGACCTGTTTCTCCCTCCTGTAGCTCTAACATCTGATGCCCAGCTGTGAGGATGCCAGGAGCCTGACTTCAGTGACTGCTCTCAGAGAACAATCCCCAGGGAAAGGCACAGATCCTTCACAGACTGCAGAGAAGAGAGGCAGCAGAGAATACAGAGAAGGCTGCAAAGAAACTCAAGAGGGAAAAATCTTAACGTGTGGGCATATGATTTGAAGGTTGTAGGTAAGATGAAAATGTTACTAATGGACCATTCACAGTTCTGAGAAGAAAGTAGCAGGGCTGTATATTTTCTTTTCAAGACATGCTGCTGCTGCTATCCCGTTGCCTGATGTGTAATGTCTGCATGCTTCCCTCAGGTCTTTCCCGGCAGGGCTCAGTTTAACTCCCCCATTTGCTCATCCATCCATCCATCCATCCATCCATCCATCCATCCATCCACTCATTTCTTTTGATAATAAATGCTCTGAATCAGGTAGTGTGCTAGAAACTCAAAAAAAGAACAAGAAATATTTTACTAGAACGCCTCTTTTCTCCTTATGGAGGAAAAAGACTTGGGCATGGTTGGAACACATTTACAAAGCATGATCAGAGGTTCAATATATTAAAAGTCTCTCAGGAGAAAAAGTAGAAATGGGGAGACAGACAGATTTGTGCTTTGAACAAGGGGTGGAATAGGAAGTGAGGAAGGCAAGAATGTTGGTAGATGAGGGAAACAATCACTTTACATGGGCGGGGCATTTGCTTCTATAAACACAGAAATGTTGCTCTTTATGTCCTTATAATGCAGGTGAGACTCCTGTAAATGTGTTTTGTTCTCTTAAAAAGTTAGACCGTTTTACTTTATGTATATTATGCATATTTATGAATATTATGAATATTTTGCCTGCATGTATATATGTATAGTACATACACACGTGATGCCTGTGGAGAGCAGAAGAAGACATTAGATTCCTGAAACTGGAGTTATGGTTGGTTGCTAGTTATGAGAACTGAACCCAGGTCCTCTGAAAGAACAGAAAGTGCTCTAAACCCCCAAGTCATCTCTCCAGCCCCCCTCCTCTTTCATTTTGAAAATTTATATTGGCTTGTAAATCTTCTTCATGCATTTTCTGAACTAACTGCAACACACACACACACACACACACACACACAGGAGAAAGACATAAATACACAAATGAAAAAAATCAATATACTTTTTCTCATAAATTATAACCTAATTTTGTGATCAATACCAAAATACAATGAACTCATACTTAATTTTGATTCTGTCATCTATTACTATAACTACTCCACCCAGCTTTATGCCACTTGAATATTTCATAATTATCCCTTGTTTATTTGTTGTAGTATTAAAACTACTCCAATTAAGCTGCCACGTGGTGAGCAGAGAGATCTTTATAAAATAATTAGAGCAAGCCTTTTCCCTGCCCGTATGCCATTTGAATATGACAAATGCCTTGTGGGAGAATTCAAGGGCTTTCACATCCTGTCACTTATTTCATTCCTCCCCAATCCTGACTATCATTCTGGGATGCTGCCAAACATGTCAAACTATTTGGACACCCTCAGAAATCCACATGCATACAACCATTTGCCTTCTTCCCTCTGCCCTTCCTTCTACAACCTACTTTCCTCCCAAATCTTGCTTAGGAAAGTACTCCACATGGATCGTGTCTCAGTCACATTTCAGACTCCTGGGGAAGCTTTCTCTGGGTAAACTCAAGCCTCCAACCACCACCCAGACTGGATTTCCATGGCAACCTATGTATATGACAATGTTAATTCTTTGTTAAGATTTATTTTTGTTTTAAATTGTGCAGGTCCATGTGGGAAAGTG
Source organism: Apodemus sylvaticus (assembly GCF_947179515.1). Lineage (NCBI taxonomy): Eukaryota > Metazoa > Chordata > Mammalia > Rodentia > Muridae > Apodemus > Apodemus sylvaticus. The sequence continues at coordinate 24,672,559 of NC_067488.1, read as the reverse complement.
CCCATGTGATCAATGCCTACAGGAGCCAAAGAGTGTAGTAAGATCCCTTGGAGCTGGAGTTACAGGTTGTTGTGAGCCATTCAAAGTAGGTGCTGGGAACTGAACTCCCTGAGTGCATTAAGTGCTGTTAACTCTGAGCCATCTCTCCAGCTTGGATCTGTGACTTCTACCAGCAGTTAAAACTCAGACTTGACAGACTCTAGGTTTATACAAATGAGAGAGTCTGAGATAGGGACATCAGAAAGTTTACTTTTCTGTTAACTTCCTGGTGTGTCCTGATGCAGACAGTCACAGACCACACATTGAGTAGAGAGAATAATTCCTTCTATATATTTTCCTTCTCAAACACAAACTGCTTACAATTAGGTAAGGTAACCTATTCACCCCTGACTTTCAAAAAAACAACAATGTGCATGAAAATATACAATATTTGGATGAATCTGCCCAGTGTTACTGCAAACTAGCCTTTACTCCTTTTATCGTTGTGAATTTCAAACAGTATTATTTTTAGAATTACTAAAAGTTAGTTTCCATGTTGATATCTATACAACCTCAATATTCCATTCAGTATAAAAGCTTGACATTTTCAGTCTTTGTACAGAACTATACAAGAAAGACACAGAGGAGTTCTAGGCAGAATATTTTCTATGGCTTTTTAACTGAGGGACATGCACAAATGTGAGAAAATCAGATGGTTAAAAATAACATTTCTGCTGTGATATTTGCATAATTCCTTGGTAAGCCATTTCCAAATAAATATTTCTTTTGGTTCAGACACAGGGATGAGACACAGGGATGTACATTAAGAAAAGACACAGACCGCAGTGCTTTTAGCTGAGGCCATTGAAGAACTGCCTGATCTTGGGAATGAGGGTTCTTCAAGTTCCAATTTCTAACTATAAAATGTAGATAAAGGTTTCTGATTTCCAGAGCCTGCACATATTAAGTGCACATTAATGTAGGAGTTATTATTTTCATGTAGTTGTTTTGGTTTATCTTTACAAAATGTTTGTCACTTCCCAGTGCTGTTTATTATGGCTGGCACTAGAATGTCAGTGATACCGAAGATCAAAGAGAATATATCCTAGAAAAATCAGGCAATATGCAGACAGACAAGAAAATGCATAATCATAATTGAGACATGTGGTATGTATGAGTTAAACAAAGATAGGATATCATGAGCCTGGGAAAAGTTGAGAGAGTATCAAAGTCATAAAATAGAAAAAAAATTATCTGTGAATGAACAAAGAAGTTACAAACTGATGTGTAATAAGCCAGTTGGTGATAGACAGGGCTTTCTAGGCAACAAGAGCATGTTCTGCAAAGCATTGAGGTCGGAATGTGCAATCATGACTCTCTTCGTGCACATGAAATTGGAATTAATGGAAATTAAGTTACTGACTTAATTTCTGGTCCCCATTAGACAGATTACACACACACACACTCTCTCTCTCTCTGTGTGTGTGTGTGTGTGTGTCTGTGTGTGTGTGTATGTGCGCATGTGCGCACGTGCATGCATATATGTGTGTGATGTATTTATTTTACAAAGGAGAACTTACTAGAATCCTGTGTTGTTCAACAATGGCAATCTGTTTGCTGAAGATGCTAAGAACCACAAAAATCCTCAATGCGTGAAGCTCTCTAAACAGTTCCAATCTAGCACTGAAGATGGGGACATTTCATGGAGTATTCCTGGACTTCGTTGACACTGGAAGGCTGAAGAAGCTGGATTCTGATGTCAACAAAGGACTGTGGCAGCAGCAACAGCAGAAGAAGGGATACACTCTCGAGTTAAAAGCAATAAAGTCTTCCCCCCCCCAAAAAAAATTTACTTTCCTTCACTTATTCTTACATAGGAATAGACTACTGGATGCTCTTTCTCACTGTAAAAGTGTCTTCTCTCCTTTGTTGATTCTTTCTAGAAATGTCTTCAGCAGCCCATCTACATATGTCTCTCAGTTGCTTCAAGATCCCCCACTAACTGACAATCAAGATTGACCATCACATTGCTTACATTAAGATGGCTTTGACCTTATTGTTTCTATACACAGAAATGGAAATGAAAGAAATGGCCAGCAATCCACTCATGATAATGGCTAAGCAGCTGTGCAGTTGCAAAGGGCTGTCAATCTTAAGCCATCCTCTGCCATCTATACTTTGGAATGATAGAAGATGGTGTGGAATTCAGGCAAATGGATGCATCTAGAAAACATCAACCTGAGTGAGGTCACCCAGACCCAAAAGGACATGCATAGTATGTACTCACAGATAAGTGGACATTAGCCACAAAATACAGGATACCCATGAAAGATCCCCCAAACCCAAAGAAGTTAAACAAGAAGAAAAGTCCAAGTAAAGTAGCTTAAATCCCACAAAGAAGAAGAATAAAATAGTCAAAGGAAGCAGAAGGAAGGAGGGAAATGGATGGGATGGGGATGAGGAGGGGAATGGAGGGATCAGGATCAATTGTGTGGAGAGACAGGAGAAAGAGAGCCAGGGGACAGAAGAATAAATGCAAATCTGAAGCTACAGAGGTGGGGAGGTGGGGAAAGGCTCTAGGAAGTCCCATAGACTTGGGATGAGGGCGGCTCCTAGAAGTCAATGCAGGTGACCTTAGTCAATATGCCTAAGAGTACAGACATGGAACCTGAAGAGGCCACCTCCTGCAGCCAGACAGAACATCTCCCCCTGCCCCCCAGTGGAAGGATAAGAACATGAACTCACCTACAAAACTTCCAAACCCAAATTTGTCCCATGTAAAAGAATACACCGATGATAGTTTCTAGCTCCATCCATTTGCCTAAGAATTTCATGAATTCATTGTTTTTAATAGCGTAGTAGTACTCCATTGTGTAAATATACCACATTTTCTGTATCTATTTCTCTGTTGAGGGACATCTGGGTTCTTTCCAGCTTCTGGCTATTATAAATAAGGCTGCTATGAACATAGTGGAGCATGTGTCCTTATTAAATGTTGGAGCATCTTCTGGGTATATGCCCAGGAGTGGTATAGCTGGGTCCTCAAGTAGTGCTATATCCATTTTTCTGAAGAATTGCCAAATTGATTTCCAGAGTGGTTTTACCAGTTTGCAATTGCACCAGCAATGGAGGAATGTTCCTCTTTCTCCACATCCTCTCCAGCATTTGCTGTCCCCTGAGTTTTTGATCTTGTTCATTCTGACTAGTGTGAGGTAGAATCTCAGGGTTGTTTTGATTTGCATTTCCCTGATGATTAAGGATGTTGAACATTTCTTTAGGTGTTTCTCAGTCATCTGGTATCCTCAGTTGAGAATTCTTTGTTTAGCTCTATACCACATTTTTTAATAGGGTTATTTGGTTTGCTGGAATTTCTTAGGCAAATGGATGGAGCTAGAAACTATCATCCTGAGTGACGTAACCCAATCATAAAAGAACCCTCACTGTATGCAAGAGCTGATAAGTGAATATTAGCCCAAAAGCTCATAATACGCAAGATACAACTCACAGACCACATGAAGCTTAAGATGAAGGAAGACCAAAGTGTGGATACATTGATCCTTATTGGAAAGTGGATCAAAACACTCATGACTCACAACCAACCAATAGAATGAGAATAAGGTCCCCAATGGAGCAGCTAGAGAGAGGAACCAAGAAGCTGAAGAGGTTTGCAGCTCCACAAGAGGAACAACAATATTTACTAACCAGTACTCCCAGAGCTCCTAGGGACTAAACCACCAATCAAAGAGTACACATGGAGGGTTCCATGCCTCCAGCTACATATGTAGCAGAAGATGACCATTTCAGACATCAATGAGAGGAGGGGCCATTGGTCTTGTTATTCCCCAGAAGAGGGGAATTTGAGTCAGGAAATTGGGGCGGGGCAGGTGAGCAAGGGGAGGGGAGATGGGATAGGGAGTTTTCGGTGGGATAACATGGAAAGAGTTTAGCATTTGAAATGTAAATAAATCAAATATCTATTTTTTTAAAAAAAAAGAAATACACAGGCAAAGATGGAGCAGAAACTGAAGAAATAATGAACCAACAATCAGCCTAACTTGAGATCCATCCAATGAGCAATATTAATCCTGACATTATTAATAATATTGTATTATGCTTGCAGACAGGAGTGGAGCATAAATTTGTTCTGGGAGACTCTACCAAGCATCTGTCTGAAACAGACCACATCTAAACATTAGATGGAGGTCAAGGAGTCTTATGGAAGAGTTGGGAGAAGGACAGAATACCCTGAGAGGGATAGGAACTCCACAGAAGACGAACAGAGTCAACTAACCTGGACTCATGTCAGTTCTCAGAGACTGAACCACCAACCAAAGCATACGTTGGCTGGACTGAAGCCCCTGGCATATAAGTAGCAGACATTCAGTTCAGTCATCATGTGGGTCCCCCAACAACTAGAGTGAGCGCTGCCCCTAAAGCTGTAGCCTAATTGTGAAATCTATTCCCCAACAAGGCTGCCTTGTCTGGCCTCAATGGGAGAGAATAAGCCTAATCCCACAAAAACATGATACCTCAGGGTAGGGGAATACCAAAGGAAACCAATCATCTCAGAGGAGAAGGGCAAGGGAATCAGGGAAGAGACTCTGTTAGAGGAGGGATGAAACAAAACTGCCCAAGGTATATTTGCATCATCTTCATCTTTATTTGAATGTGGGTTTCTATAATCATCAGCCTATTTTTTACTATTTTGCTGGAATAACACAGTACTCTGAAATCACAATGTTTTCAAAGAAAAATTGTTTCTTAACTGATTTAGATTTTAGTTGCTGCTTCATTCCATCATCCAAGTGGCCGAAACTAGGTCCTTTGAAACATTCTGCTCAGAGTAAAAAAAGTCCAGAATTATTCATGTACCCTTAAATATCCCCGTGTTCATTACCTTTATACAATGAAAAGTAGCTTGGTCAAAACCATTCCATAGCCCGATTCACTATCAGTGAGAAAAAATTAATAGGACATAATTGCCACCTCAGAAGAGTTAGAGAATAATCAGAAAATCATATGCACTAATTATTGATCTTTTAAAATTAATCTAATTTGAATTTGAAATAATCTGATAAATATTAAAATACTTAGAGTGAGTGTTCATCTTATCTTTTACAGGATTTGTATTATTTGACTTATTGAAATATTGTATTGAATTATTGAATATGCATATTCAATAATTATTGAGTAGGCTATGGGCAAGACCCTGTGAATATATATTTGGTTTACTGATAAACATATATATATACATATATGTTTTTATGTGAGGCAAAAGTATATGGAAAGAAGGGCATTTATTCTTACATGGCAAAGAAATTGTTCTTATAAAACATAGAGGAAAGCAAAGAGATGATATCTACTGTCAAGGATAAATTATGAAGACATAGGTTAAATATGAATGGGTTTACCACAACATCAGTGAACTATTTACTTATATTTCTTCATGTTTTCTTCCACAATCCCTGCCCAGTTTTCACTCAGTAACTAACAGAACCAAAAACTGTCATAAAAAAGCAGTGCTCGCCAGCTACCACATAGGAACCAAGATCTAAATATCATTACAAAATATACACTGAAAAAGTGGGGGTAAAAGTAAACACACAAACTCAGAAAGTCTGTATATTTTTCAATAACATAGAGAAATGTAATAAACTATTTGCAGAATGATTTTACAAAGCCATGTAGGATTTTGTGTGTATACTTTTTAATACGGGATAGGCCTTCTAAAAAGAAAAAATTCTTTAAAATATTATTGACTGAGTCATTATAGGAAGTGAAAAGCTTCATATAACATTTTCATTAACATATGCCATACAAATCGACATTATTCAAACTCTTTTATCTCTCCTGGCCCCTCTCTCCTGCTCTCCCTTCTTCCCCTTTGCAAATAATTCTCTTCAAGTGGTGTGTGTGTGTGTGTGTGTGTGTGTGTGTGTGTGCACGTTTGTGTGTGTATATATATGAGTGTATATGTGTATGTATGAGTGTGAATATGTGTATGCATGTGTTTTTATGTCTATATATGTGTATATGCATGTGTATGTGAATAGATACAAGTTTCATATTAAGACAGAAACTCGTGATAGTTGTCTTCTTAAATCTAGCTCATATACCTTAACATGATGCTATCTACCTCCATCTATTTTCCTGTGGAAGACATGGTTTCAGTATGTGTATGTGTGTGTGTACATATGTTTCTAAATAAAACTCCATTGTACATATATATGTGTATATGCACAGGATGTTTGCATCTCTATCTGCCTGATGGCAGACACCTAGGCTGATTTCACAAATTGGTTGTTGTGAATAGTGTGGTAGCAAACATGCATATGTGATTTTCCCTGTGGAATACTTTGGGTGTATTCCTGGGTGGTTGTTATAGTGGATTATACAATAGCTTTGTTTTTAGATATTTGAGAGAAAAAAATCTTTTCCTACTAATGCTATGTGCAGTTTCATCTTTCACCCTATCTTCAACAAGGTGTGTTGTTTGTTTTCTTAATGATAGTCATTCCAAATAGGCTGAAATGGAGTATTAATGCAGTTTTAATTTGTATTTTCCTAATGGCTAAGAATGTTAGGTTTTTTTAGAGATAATTATTGATCACTTTTACTTTATCTTTTAGTAACTTTTCATTTCATGTGAACATTTACTAAGTGGGTTGACTTATATGTTTTTTAAGATTAATTTATTTATTTACATTCCAGCCATTGCTTCCTAATACCACCTCCCACAGTTCCTCATCCAATTCCTCCTCCTTGTTGCCCCCTAGAAGGTCTTCCCCACCTCCTCAAGGATCACCTTTCTCTGAGGTCTCAAGTTTCTGGAGGATTAGGTGCATCTTCTCCCACTGAGACCAAACCAGACAGTCCTCTGTTATACAAGTGTTAGGGGGCTTCATACCAGCCTGTGTATGCTCCTGGCTGGTGACTCAGTCTCTGGGGGTTCCCAGGGATCCAGGTTAGATGAGACTGCTGATCTTCCTATGCGGTTGCCCTCCCCTTCCTCTCTTCAGTTCTTCCCCTGTGTCCTTCATGGGGTCCTGATTTCAGTCCAATGTTTGAGTGTGAAATATCCGCATCTGTCTCAGTCAGGTGCCGGTAATTTTTAGAGTTCTGTATATGTCTGAGATAATAATATACCTCTATAAATTAATATTCTCTGAATATATGTCTGACGAACCTTTTCTACCATTCTATAAGTAGACTCTTCTCTCACTTTTCCCCCTTGCTGTGAAATAGCTCTGGATATCATGTAATCGTCAATTCTGATATTATTTTTTTGAGCTATTGGAGTATATGTAACAAATGTTAGCCTTTGCCTTAAAATGGAACTATTTCCATCTACTTTTCTAGTAGTTTCAAAGTTTCATATCGTAAATGAAGGCATTTCATTTATTTTGAGTTTACTTTTCACCAAGGTGAGAGAGAAGTCTCTGATATTATTACCCTGCATGTGCATATGCAATAGTCACCTTACTATTTGTTGAGAATAGTGGAAAATTTGTTGAAACTCTTTCCACCTTTCTCAAAAGAAAAAAAACAGATAGTTGTAGCTATTTAGAATTATTTCACACACACACACATATGTATATGTATACACACATGACTGTACCATATTATCTTCTTTTTTACTGTGTATTTGTAGGAGAATTTGAAATTGTGGAATTTGAGACCACTAACATTGCTCCCTTGGCTTTGGATTACTTTGGCTTTGGAGCCTCCTTTCTTTATTCTAAATGGAATGTGGGCTTTTCTTTTTTTTTTTTTTTTAATCTTGAAAGAGTGGACTTTTGATTCTATAGATTAATTTGTGTAGCATAGCTATTCTCAAAATATTAAATCTGCTGATTCACTGACACAAAAGTTGATTTCCATTTTCCAGTGTTTTTGCAATTACAGAATACAAAATCTTCTCAGGTTTGTTTCTTTTTTTTTTTCCAATGCCACACTGCAACTTAAGTTCGGTTTCTTAAAACAATACAATCCTTCACATAAAGCCAGACACTCTGAAGCTAACAGAAAAGAAACTGGGGAAGACCCTTGAGGACATCGGTACAGGGAGAAAGTTTCTGAACAAAACACCAATAGCGTATGCTCTAAGAGCAAGAATTGATAAATGGGACCTCATAAAATTACAAAGTTTCTGTAAGGCAAAGGACACCATCAAGAGGACAAATCGGCAACCAACAAATTGGGAAAAGATCTTCACCAATCCTACATCAGATAGAGTGCTAATATCCAATATATATAAAGAACTTAAGAAGTTAGACTCCAGAAAACCAAACAACCCTATTAAAAAATGGGGTACAGAGTTAAACAAAGAATTCTCACCTGAAGAACTTCGGATGGCGGAGAAGCATCTTAAACAATGCTCAACTTCATTAGTCATTAGGGAAATGCAAATAAAACAACCCTAAGATTTCATCTTACACCAGTCAGAATGGCTAAGATTAAAAATTCAGGAGACAGCAGGTGTTGGAGAGGGTGTGGAGAAAGAGGAACACTCCTCCACTGCTGGTGGGGTTGCAAATTGGTACAACCACTCTGGAAAGCAGTCTGGCAGTTCCTCCAAAAACTGGGCACCTCACTTCCAGAAGATCCTGCTATACCACTCCTGGGCATATACCCAGAAGACTCCCCACCATGTAATAAGGACACATGTTCTACTATGTTCATAGCAGCCCTATTTATAATTGCCAGATGCTGGAAAGAACCCAGGTATCCCTCAACAGAAGAGTGGATGCAAAAAATGTGGTATATCTACACAATGGAGTACTATTCAGCCATTAGAAACAATGAATTCATGAAATTCTTAGGCAAATGGATGGAGCTAGAGAATATCATACTAAGTGAGGTAACCCAGACTCAAAAGGTGAATCATGGTATGCACTCACTAATAAGTGGATATTAACCTAGAAAACTGGAATACCCAAAACATAATCCACACATCAAATGAGGTACAAGAAGAAAGGAGGAGTGGCCCCTGGTTCTGGAAAGACTCAGTGAAACAGTATTCGGCAAAACCAGAACGGGGAAGTGGGAAGGGGTGGGTGGGAGGACAGGGGAAGAGAAGGGGGCTTACGGGACTCTCGGGGAGTGGGGGAGCTAGAAAGGGGAAATCATTTGAAATGTAAATAAATTATATCGAATAAAAAAAAATTAAAAAAAAAACAATACAATCCATCTACTGTTCTGAAAGAGATTGGCCACAAATGTCACAAGTAGGACTATTAATTGAGCACACTCTGATACAGTAGATAAAATCATGACATATTTCTGTATCTGTTAGTGAAAGTCATACTTGAACCTCTTCCTTGTTAACAAGCATTTTAACCTGCCACCTGGCTTGAAATTTTGGTGCTTGTGGTCAATGTGGATGTGCAGATCGAGAGATGGTTGGGAGTCAACCAAAGGAGAGAAGACTGAAGACTGGCATGTGCCACTTGGTGCTTGGTGCTTGGTGCTTGGCATTGCCATGAATTGCTGATGCACTACTTCATCAGAGCATTGGCTTTTCACCATTTCTAAAAGTTTAAAATGACAATGACAGCCTCTCACTACTACATCCCAAGACTAATTCAATATGTAAGTTTCCTTATGGAGCGCCTATAAGCTAAACAGAGCTATAGATAGCTTTTAACAGTTGTCTCATACACACAAAGTGCTATGTATTCTCCCTAACTTACAATGATTTAGAAGAAGTTATTAGTATTCCTATCTTAAATGTAGAAAAATAGGAGGTTGCGGAGCATTTTGCCCAAGGTCTAAAAGGGAACATTGCCAGAGCCAATGGCCAAACCAATCAAGACTCTCAAATTCAGCTCATTTGTAAAACATCAGAAGGGGAGTTAAGATCTAACAATGTTTGCCATAGCTTTGCTTTAAATAATAAGCACGAGTATTTGGACAAAAGTAACAATAGACATTGGGGGTAACAGAAAAATATAATTATAAAATTTCTATTTCATAAACTTTATACCCTGTGTGAACCTGGGAAAACACACTTGAAGCTCCCTTAGCAAGGCCAGCATATCCAAGTGTTTTTAGAATAAAAAGATAATAAAAGTTTTTCATGCCTTTGATGATCAAACATACAGCTGTTTTCCAGAACATGGGGTAATTTCTTTGGTTCACAATATTTAGGGAGAAAGGGTTGTCTGTCAATATATATTTTCTAATGGGAAACAAAGCAGCCTAAGGTGGTGATTCCAGGTTTCCACAACAGTTGAAGTCTTCAGAGTCACTTACCTTGAAATACCTTAGGAAGCAAAGAAAACATTCTCACTTCAGGCTCATAATCTTTTCCACAAAGCCTTCTAGACCAAAGCTTGCTTAGTTTAAACGTGTCTTTGCTACTGTGCTTATATTTTTGCTATTCAATGTGATGACTATCAATTCTAGAGTTAGTTTTCCAGTTAGTTTACATTGTTTGATGCAAGCTGTCTAAGTCTTTCTAAATTATGAAGAGGTATCCTGGTTTTCCAAATCTTTTCTCAACTTTTGCATAAGTATATTCCTGGGTTGAGATTTGATAGACTCATTCCCTTGTGTATGTGAAGGGTCAGGATATGACCAATTTGCATTCTAACCTCCCTCTAAGATTTCCATTTAACAGGCTAGAAAGTGTCCATCATACAATCATCTTTAAAAAAATTATATGAATTACAAGGTCATCATGCTCTGATAGATTTGAAATCATATTTTAGCTATGCTGTGTAAAGTCATTCAACACATGTTATACTTTGCTACCTCACCATAGAAATCATAGAAATCCAATCTTCCTCTGATTTCTGATAGTAGTCTCTGTGTTATTCAATTTCTAGTTCAGTGGTTCCCAAACTTTCTAATGCTGCAACCCTTTAATATAGTTCCTCCTGTTTTGGTAACCTCCAACCATCAAGTGATTTTCCTTGCTACTTTACACTATAATTTTGTTATTGTTATGGACATAGGCTTCTGCAAAAAGCATTAAACTACTAATGAAGAAGAATTAAACCTACTAATGAAGAAGAAAAAAATCTGAATGCACAAATCCTTCAAAACATAGCAATTTCCTTGTTATTTTTTTCTTCCTGTTTCTCCCAAAATGGGCCTTGTAGTAGGCATGGTACTTCACCATATTTAAATAGTTTTTATTTGGTTGGATTTCAGAATATAGTTGGGATTGACCAATAATGGCAGTCTCACAACACAGGTAACAAGAAACTGGTCATTAGGTTGGATTCCTTAGCATTTCCAATCTGGTGGTGGGGACCTGGAAGATTTCTAAAGAGTTGATGGTCTCCAGAAATGGTTCACATAGAATCAGCTCTGTTATCAGTGAAGCTTCCAGCTGGGGCAGCAATGGGGTATGTGAAGTTTCCAGTGAGAATGATGTCCAAGAAAGGGTGGAAAAGGGAACCTGTCATCTTTTTATCTGAGCTATTACACAAAGGCACCATTCACATTTAGGGTTCCATCTACCACATCAAAGCACTCAAGATAGTCACTCAAAGATACATCCACAGACCAACCCAATGTAGTCAATTTTTTCATTGAGACTCTCTTTCCAAGTAAGTATAGCTTGTGCTAAGTTGACAAAGCTAAATAAAAACTCAGATATTTCTGGACAGATACTCTTCATAGAAATCCAATCTTCCTCTGATTTCTGATAGTAGTCTCTGTGTTATTCAATTTCTAGTTCAGTGGTTCCCAAACTTTCTAATGCTGCAACCCTTTAATATAGTTCCTCCTGTTTTGGTGACCTCCAACCATCAAGTGATTTTCCTTGCTACTTTACACTATAATTTTGTTATTGTTATGGACATACTAATATGTAAATATCTGTATTTTCTGATGGTCTTAGGCAACCCTTGTGAAGGGGTCATTCCACTGATCTAGTAATTTGCACATTTATTCATTCATTAGTGACATCCTAAAGGAGACCAATGTTTCACATCTGAAGGCCTAGTTATCAACTAGAATTTCACCTACAGAATCCTCTTAACAAACATTGGAAAGCTAAACTGGTTAGTGATTAGATAATTATAATCTTCCATCATCATTTGAAGAAAAGGTTCTAGACAATTTTTGTTTCAGATTATAGTTTTAGATTATAAAGTATAGAGAATGTAGTTTAAAGACATGCACAAAGATTCACCCACTAAAAAGCATGAGACATACACACACACACACACACACACACACACACACACACAAAATGTTGCTAAAGTTGAGTAACTAAAGGGTTCCAGATAGTTGTTAACCAAACTTGCAAAGCTTAGTTCTTCAACTTGCTCACTTCCTCCTATGTCAGAGGGCACAATATGTGTTCCACCTGCTGGAGTTCAGCCATCCCAGAACTCCACTCTGAGCACCATCCAACTTGATAACGCCTTGCTCTCAAATGCTACACCTGCTGCCCCAGTCCATCCTTTATTTTGACATTTAGGATTCTTTTCCCCACTTGTACGATGCACTCCACTTTTGCTTTGCACAGGATAGAGGCCTCTGTTTCCAATAGATTTCCTTTTGTCAATCATCCATTTCAAAATTTCACCTCAGCTTTCACTGTGTTTGCTTTCATCTTTGTACTCATATGTCTCAAAGGCTGTTTTAAATTAGTTATTCTTAAGGTACGATCCAGTCCACTTCCTTTGTCAATGTATTTTTGGTATAACTAGCAGCTGGATCCACCCTTTTTAAAGAAGGCATTTATCCCTGTACAAATATATATGAATAAATACACTTGGAGAGGTTTCTAAGGAAGTTGTTGAACTCTGAGACAATAGAGAAAATTTAGGATACCGTGTGACTTGGTTTTAAAGCAACAAAAAGCTGTAATGGGCTTGCATTAGATCAAATTATAGTTATTTGCTCTTTTTTCCTACTAGATACATTTTATAAATCCATATTTATAGAAAAACCTCCATATGCTGTACACCATACTACAACACAGTTGTTGTACGTAGACCAATAAACAATAGTCTCCCATGAGCACTTGCAACCCAATGTCAGAGAAAATAAGCAAGTGGGTAAGGAAATGTCTGAATTAAGTGAGTAAATGAAGTGTTTATATACTTATCAGGTAGCTAGACTGTAAAGCTTGAAATGTTAAGACACAAGCTCACTGAAGTTAACACAATAAAGTCTTATCATGCCACTGGGAATTCTCCATGAGCTGTCCACAGACAAATATTGGATTCTTTTTTCTGTAGTAAAAAGAAAGAAATACGTTGATTAGTACTCTGGTCCTGAAACTAACACATCACTTCTCAACCTGTGGGTCATGAGACATTTGGGAGGTGGGGGTTGTCACAAATCAGATATTCTGTAGATTTGGTATTAAATTATAATTTGTTACAGTAGCAAAATTATAGTCCTGAAGCAGCAATGAAATAATTTTATGGATGGGAGTCACCACAACATGAGACATAGTAGGTACTGGCTAGTTTTGTATGTCAGCTTAACACAAACTACAGACATCAGAGAGAAAAGACTCTCAGGTGAGGAATTGCCTTTGTGAGATCCAGCTGCAAGGCTCAGTTGTGATCAATAGGGAAGGGCCCAGCCCACTGTGGGTAGAACCATTCCTGGGTTGGTGGTCCTGGGTTCTATAAGAAAGAAGGTTGAGTATGACATAAGCAAGCAAGCAAGCAAGCCAGTAAGCAGCACTCTTCCATGGCCTCTGCATCAGCTCCTGCCTCCAGGAGCCCTGTTTGAGTTCTTGTTCTGACTTTGTCCAATGATGGACTATGACCTGAAAGTGTAAGCCAAATAAACCCTTTCCTCTCTAACTTGCTTTGTGGTCATGGTGTTTCTTTGAAGCAGCAGAAACACCAAGACACTGTATTAAAGGTTTGCAGAATTAGGAAGGTTGAGAACCACTGCTCTAACAACTGACATATCAAATGCCATTGGTCACAGAAGTTATGTGATTGTTTTGAAACAAAGAAAGATTCTCCTTTTCCATTGCAGAAGTAAAGAACACCTAGGAAATTTTTAATAAACGCCTATTCTTAACTATTACAAAAAAAACAAACATCGAGCAAACATAGGGAAATTATGTTTTCCACATAAGTCCAAAAGTATCACTGAATGCTTTATGCCTGTCAAACCATTTGTAGTACATGTCTTCTTCATAAGAAAATAGTAGGCTGTAACAATGAATTCCTGAAATTCTTAGACAAATGGATGAAGCCAGAGAACATCATCCTAAGTGAGGTAACCCAGTCTCAAAAGATCAATCATGGTATGCACTCACTGATAAGTGGATATTAGCCTAGAAACTTTGAATACCCAAGACACAATGCACATATGAAATGTTGTCCAAGAAGAAAGAAGGAGTGGCCCCCAGTCCTGGAAAAGCTCAGTGCAGCAGTGTAGGGGAATACCTAAGTGAGAAGGGGTGGATGGGGGAATAGGGGGAGGGAAGAGGGCTTATGGGACTTTCAGGGAGGGGGGATCAAGGAAAGAGGAAAGCATTTGAAATGTAAATAAAGAATATATCAAATAAAAAAAAAAGAAAGAAAATTAGCAGGATAAGAATCAATGACACCATATTCTCCTCTACCTTCCAAAATCTCTATAATTTTTATTTTTTTGTGCTATGATTTTTTCATTATTCATTTATTCCCTTTGCATCCTGACTGCAGCTAACCCCTCCTTCCAGTCCCACCCCATGCAGACAGCCCCTCCCCCATAGTCTTTCCCCTTCTCCTCTAAGAAGTGGAAGCATCCCTGGGAAATACCCTAACCTGGCACATCAAGTCACTGCAGGACTAGGCACATCTTCTCCCACTGGGGCCAGAGAAGGTGGCTCACTTAAGGGAGCAGGATCCACAGGTAGGCAACAGATTCAGGAACAGCCCTTCCTCCAGTTGTTGAGGGACCTGCATGAAGACCAAGCTGTACATCTGCTAGAAATATGTAGAGAGCCTAAATCAAGCCCATTTGTGTTCTTTACTTGATGGTTTAGTCACTGTGAGCCCCCATGAACCCAGGTTGTTTGACCCTTGTTAGTTTTTCTTGTGAAGTCCCTTGATCCCTCACCCAAATCTTCCACAAGACTCCCTGAGCTCTGACTGATGTTTGGCTGGGGTTCCTGCATATGTTTTCATTGGCTGCTAGGTGTAGCTTTTCAGAGGATAGATGCTAGGCTCCTGTCTGCAAACATAACAGAGTTTCATTAATAGTGTCAGGAACTGATTCTTGCCCATATGATAGTTCTAGAGTTGGACAAGTCACTGGTTGTTCCCTCTCTGTGTTACATCCTCAGTTTGGAAATTAGACACGTTACACTCACTTTCTAGACTACCACAACTTAATATGACACACCATCTGTTTAAACAACCAAAGTTTATAATGTTACAGGCCCATAATCAAGTGACCTTACTTGCTGTGAGTTCTCTCTCTCTCTCCCTCTCTCTCTCTCTCTCTCTCACACACACACACACACACACACACCTTCCCTCCTCTCCCTCTGATGTGTAGGTGACTGCACTTGTCTTAGGGATGCACTGGTTTCGTGTGATAGTTGATTAAAGCAGCTGACCAAAGTTCCATAGGTCTTCCTTTCCTTTTCAAGGGCACGGTGGTCACTATAGCCAGAACTTCTATGGATGGCACACTTTTTCTAAAGCTCTGGGAGACTTCAATGTTTTGTATGTACATACATGGCATGGAAAGAGTCATGAGTTCCAGGTTGCTTGAAGCCTTGGATCTGATTTTCTGATCCAAGACAAAGATATCAACCCATCTCTAAATTTGTGCTTTCATATCATTTACCGAAACATCACAGAGTCACAACCTCATTTACAACTGCAGAGAAGATAAAATGTAGGGCACATGCAGCCAGTGCACACTGGTCCACATTAGTGAGCACGAGCAAATACTAACCTGTCCAAGAAATTATTTTACGTGCTTTGTTTCCTCCAGTCTTTGAAGGCTAAAGCACCATTCAGGAACGAGAAGATAGCTAAAAGTGAAGACACAACTTAAAAAATAACTATTTTTAATTATTTTCCTTTATAATAAAAAGAGGAAGTCCTTAACTTGCTAACATATTTAGTGTTTGAACTCTCTTTAAAATGAATTAGAAAAGTGACTGTATATTGGGGGTTGGGGCTACAAATAGCTTCATGTACTTTGCACAATGGAATAGTGCCTCATTGTTCCAATAATGATTTGTTCCAAAAAGTGAATAATTCAAAGCAACTGCTACCTCCCTAGTGCCTTGTTATTTTGTAATGAAAATAGCTGATGGTTCAAACATAGTTCACCGACACTCTTGTAGTTTTAATTTTCGTTTCCTGCTTTCAATTTCTGTGACTCAGTTGTTTCACTGTAAAATGCAGATAGAGCTAAGAATCATGATACTCAGCCATCAGCAACTGACAGGCAAGGAGAGCTTAAATGAACTTTAATGACCCATTTGAGTAAGCAGCCATTGTTTCTTCCACAGGTTTTAATAATAGTTCTGTTGGATGTTTACTATTTCCCAGTGAGACTGGACATAGCTTTTCCACATTTAATCTGCAGCTGTTCTTCATATGGTGGTGTCCCAGAAAGGATCAGAAGTCTGCTGGCCCTGTGAGAAAGTGGGCAGGGTATGAGAAAACTCTGTCTTCCATCATTTCCTGCGTCTTCTCTTCTCAGAACATTTGAAACAGAATAGTAAGTGGTTTCATCCGTAAGAAAATGCTTTCTTCCATCCTTTCCCTTCTCCTCTGTTCCAAGTGAAGCATTGGCTTTATGGATTCTTATGGCTGAACCTGAAAAGGAGGACAAATTTACTGTGACAGTATGCCACATGCAATGGCAAAAGCCATGCTCTTCTTAATGGCTAGCCATTAATTCACTTAATGACTATCTGTCCAACATCCAACATGAGTTTGGGAACTAATATCAAGGAAACAAGAAAAATCTAGCTTCCTCTTCTTGCTGAGTTTGTGGTTTCATTGAGATAATAGGCCCAATCTAATATTTTTTAAAAGTAACAATTTTAATTACTTCAAACAAATGCAGGTGTAGGCAAGAAGTCCACTTGGCCAAAGTCATGGCTCTTAATTGAAAACTTGACCCCAGGATTCTCAGAATAGGTCTTTATCTATGATCATTTTGCAGGGATTTTCCATTAGCAAATCACATTATTTAAGAAATAGAGTTTTCTCCAGATCCATCCATTTGCCTAAGAATTTCATGAATTCATTGTTTCTAATGGCTGAATAGTACTCCATTGTGTATATATACATTTTTTGCATCCATTCTTCTGTTGAGGGATACCTGGGTTCTGTCCAGCTTCTGGCAATTATAAATAGGGCTGCTATGAACATAGTGGAACATGTATCCTTATTACATGCTGGGGAATCTTCTGGGTATATGCCCAGGAGTAGTATAGCAGGATCTTCCAGAAGTTTCATGCCCAGTTTTCGGAGGAACCGCCAGACTGATTTCCAGAGTGGTTGTACCAATTTGCAACCCCACCAGCAGTGGAGGAGTGTTCCTCTTTCTCCACATCCTCGCCAAGACCTGCTGTCTCCTGAATTTTTAATCTTAGCCATTCTGACTGGTGTAAGGTGAAATCTCAGGGTTGTTTTGATTTGCATTTCCCTAATGACTAATGAAGTTGAGCATTTTTTAAGATGCTTCTCCACCATCCGCAGTTCTTCAGGTGAAAAATCTTTGTTTAATTTTGTACTCCATTTTTTAATAGGGTTATTTGGCTTTCTGGGGTCTAACTTCTTGAGTTCTTTATATATATTGGATATTAGCCCTCTATCTAATGTAGGGTTGGTGAAGATCTTTTCCCAATTTGTTGGTTGCCGATTTGTCCTTTTGATGGTGTCCTTTGCCTTACAGAAACTTTGTAATTTTATGAGGTCCCATTTGTCAATTAAGTGAGGTAACCCAGACTCAAAAGATGAATCATGGTATGCACTCACTAATAAGTGGATATTAACCTAGAAAACTGGAATACCCAAAACATAATCCACACATCAAATGAGGTACAAGAAGAATGGAGGAGTGGCCCCTTGTTCTGGAAAGACTCAGTGAAGCAGTATAGGGTAAAACCAGAACAGGGAAGTGGGAAGGGTTGGGTGGGAAAACAGGGGGAGGGAAGGGGGCTGATGGGACTTTCGGGGAGTAGGGGTCTAGAAAAAGGGGAAATCATTTGAAATGTAAATAAAAAATATATCGCATAAAAAAAGGAAAAAAAAAGAAATAGAGAGTTTTCTAGCCAAGGGAAGACTAACTCTTGTTTATCTCTGTGTCTTCTGTGTATCTCAGTTTCTAACTCTGAGAATGAAAGATCAGACCATAGCACCTGAATTTTTAATCATTACTGATTTTTAAACAGCATATCGACAGAAAAATACTAATACTAATATTAAAATATTAAACATGTGGCTATTGCTCAGTGATAAAGTACTTTCAGTTAAGCAAGAGGCCTTGCATTTCGTCTGCAGCACCCATGTTAAATGCCAAGCACAGCCACATATGTCTACAACGCCCCACCCTGGGGTTCAGAGGCAACTGGTTCCCAGGGTCTTACTGGTCAGCTAGTCTTGCCAAAACTGTGAGGCTTGAGTTCAGGGAAACAGTCTATCATAATGAACACTGTAGAGAATGATCAAAGAAAATGTCTCAACAAAAATCTCTGATCTCACATATGCTCACATAGGCAAGCATACCAATACACATACATGCACACTACATACATGCACACATGCACACTACATACAACACATACATACAATACATGCACACATGCACACTACATACAACACACATGAATAAGTTAAATGGTCACATTGCAACAATGTACCATAACATTTGAAATACATGGTATTTATGTATAGGTGTATGTGTATGTCTATATGTATTTGAATGAGCATAAAATAAACTAAATATGATAAGCTTTGCCTTATGAGATTTTTTCGAGTATTGTTGAGAACAATTGCAAACTACCATATCTATTTTTAATCTTCATTTTTCACAAATGATAGTTCCTACTGCCTTTATCATAACTGAATTTAAAATTGGGAGACAAGCTCTTACCTACCTAATACAAAGAGAAAGCTACTTATCATAAAGGACATCATTGGAGCTGGCTTAAAGATGACAATCTGTGTAGAAAGAAATATAACTGTATTTGCAGCAAAGTAAGAAAATGAGATAAAGATAAAATTAAAGCATTTTAGGCTTGTTAGCAGAATATTACAAGGTCTGCATTCACTTAAATTTTTATCCACAGCATCTACTCTGGCAACAGAGAAGTTAGAAACAGATACTATTGAGATATGAAGGGGTTCTTAAAGGTGTCTGCCTTGGCATTGGCAAGATCATTTTGGAACAATTCTAAAGTGATTTCTTCAGGGAGAAGTGTCCCACTGTTCTTCTCAATGTCATCTCTCTCAATTATATTCACAGAAAAATCTGTGTCCTGCCCAATGTTCCCTTTTTATGCTTTGTATGAAAGCTGCTACATCATGACTTTTCCGTCTCTTAAAAGCAGTGGTTTTCAGCGAGGAGACATACACCAGTGACCACAGATAATTTTGATTTTCACAAGTAAAACATAGGATGCTGTTAAATGATGTGTAGTCAATATAGATTGTGGACTTCTACCACCCCAATGTCAGGGTCTAGCTCAAAATATCAGTAATTCTCCGGTAATAAGCTACTCTATGACACATGTTTATTTTCTTTTTCTTCTTTGTTTTAGTTGGTCTGTTTTCTTTGTTTGTTTGTTTTGTTGGTTGATTGGTTGGTTTTTATGACAGTGTCTCATTTAAATAGAAAACGCTTGCTTTAAACTCACTATTGAGCCAAGGTTAATAGGCTGGCTCTGAACTCCTAATTCTCTTACCTCTTCCCAATTGCTGAGATTACTGTTGTGTGCTACCACACCTCAAGACTCTGCATTTCTTTGCAGATGTCTTATTTACATTTACCTTTAGTTCGTAGCTCATGTTTCTATGTAAAATTTCATTCACTGGAAAATTTAGTAAATACCAAATCCTAACAACAAATATCTTTCTGGACATCACTCACAAAACTCATTAAATATGGAAAGGCTGAGATTGTATTTACATAAAACCTTCTTCACCCCTATGTTCTGATATCTTTGGTAATGGGAAGGTACTAGGAAGACTACCAAAAACAAACAAACAAACATAAAACAGCTCAGCCACAAAACCTTTTGATCTACAATCTTTTTAAAAAGGTTTGTATTCATTTACATTGCAGCCATTATCCCCCTTCCCAGTCCCCTCAACACAGTTCCTCATCCCATTCCTTCTACCCCTTGCCTCCAAGAGGTTGTTCCCTCTTACCAGAACTCCTAAGTCTCTGGAGGATTAGGCCCACTGAGACCAGACCCGGGAGTCTTCTGCTATATGTGCTGGGAACCCCAGACCAGGACATATATGTTGCCTGGTTGGTGGATCAGTCTCTGGGAGCATCCTGATGTCCACGTTAGTTGAGACTGATAGTCTGCCAATGTGGACATCCTCCCCTTCAGCTTCATCAATTCTTCCCCTAATTCACTCATAGGAGTCCCCGACTTCAGTCCAATGATAAGTGTCTGCACCTGTCTCAGTCAGCCGCTGGTAGTGTCCTTCAGAGGATACCCATGCAAGGCCACTGTCTATAAGCATGTCATAACATCAATAATAGTGTCAGGACTTGGTGCCCTCGTCTCCTCTGCCATGAGATGGATCCCAAGTTAGGCTAGTCATTGGACCTCCTTTCCTTCAGCCTCTTCTCCTATTTGCTCCCTGCAATTCTTTTAGGCAAGTACAATTCTGGGTCAGAAATTTTGACTGTGGCTTGGTAACCATGTCCCTCTACTTGAGGCCCCATATACTTGAGGCCCCATATACTAGAAGAATGCTCTTAGAGTTCACTCTTCCCATTGTTTGACATTTTGGCTAAGGTCATCCCCGTTGAGTCCTGAGAGTCTTTTACCTCCTCCTCCATCTCTTTCTAGAGAAACCCCCCTTCTCTCCACAGGCTGCATATTTCCATTCATTTTGTCCCCCCACCTTTCCCCTTCCCTTTCCTTCTCCCACCCAGGTCACTCCCTTTCTACCTCAAGTGATTATTTTCTTCCCCCTTTTAAGTGGAATTGAAGCATCCTCACGTGGACATTCCTGCTTGTTAAACTTCTTACAGTCTACAGGTTGTATCCTATGTTTTCTGTATGTTTTGGCTAATATCCACTTATCAGTGAGTACATACCATACATGTCCTTTTGGGTCTGACTTTCCTCACTCAGGATGATATTTTCTAGTTCCATCCATTTGCCTGCAAAATTCACGATGTCCTCCTGTTTAATAATGGAATAGTATTCCATTGTGTAAATGAGCCACATCTTCAGTATCCATTCTTCAGTTGAGGAACATCTGGGTTGTTTACAGCTTATGGCTATTACAAATAAGGCTGCTATGAACATAGTGGATCACATGTCCTTGTGGTGTGGTGGGGCATCTTTTGGGTATATGTCCAAGAGTGTTATGACTGGGTCTTCACGTAGAACTATTTCCAATTTTCTGGGGAGCCTCCAGATTGATTTCCAAAGTGGTTGTACCATCCAACCACCAATGGAGGAGTATCTGTCTCTCTCCATATCCTTGCCAGCATGTGCTGTCACTTGAGTTTTTGATCTTAGCCATTTTGATTGGTGTAATTTAGAGTCTTAGAGTTATTTTGATTTGCATTTCCCTCATAACTAAGGATTGAACATTTCTTTAACCTGACTGCTAAATATGCTACAGCAATAGTGGCACAAAGCTGTGGCAGTAACTAACTAATATCTGATTTGACCTAAAACCCACTCCACATGATACAACCTGTACTTGCTAGTTTTGTGTGTCAACTTGACACAGGCTGGAGTTATCACAGAGAAAGGAGCTTCAGTTGGAGAAGTGCCTCCATGAGATCCAGCTGTGGGGCATTTTCTTAATTAGTGATCAGGTGGGGAGGGCCCCTTGTGGGTGGTACCACCTTTGGGCTGGTGTTCTTGGGTTCTATAAGAGAGCAGGTTGAGCAAGCCAGGGGAAGCAAGCCAGTAAGAAACATCCCTCCATGGCCTTTGCATCAGCTCATACTTCCTGACCTGCTTGAGTTCCAGTCCTGACTTCCTTTAGTGATGAACTGCAATATGGAAATGTAAGCCCAGTAAACCCTTTCCTCCCCAACTTGCTTCTTGGTCATGATGTTTGTGCAAGAATAGAAACCCTGACTAAGACAAATTGGTACCAGCATAGTGGGGTATTCTTGTGACAACCTGATCATGTTTTGGGGAGGACTGTGGAAGGACTTTGGAACTTTGAGCTAGAAAAGCCATTAGAATATTAAGAGCTCAGTGGAAAGTTCTGTAGGAGCTTGGAAGACAATGTTAAGAACAGTGCAAAAGATGGAAGCCTGGCTTGTGAAATTTCAGAGGGAAGATTAAAGACTCTTACAGTGGCCATGTTTTGATTATGAAGATTCTGTGGTTTTGGGTAGCTGGGGCTGAAGAATCAGCTGTGAGTAACAAGATACCAGAACCACTAAAGCAACCTTTTGTGTTACTGGGCCTGTTGATGCTGGTTAGCTGGAGCTAAGAAATTAGCGGTGATTAAGAAGAAACCAGCATCACTGAGGTGAAATCTTCTGGGAAGTGTTTTCTGAGAGCGCAGAGAGTGTGTTTCAGAGATAGCCACAGTTGTATTTTGTGCTGTGGCTGGACTTGGTACTGTGTAAGAGTCACCCAGATGGTACTGGTTTTGAAGGTATGAAGGGGTCATGAAGAGCAGCTGAGGCTCTTGGCACAGTGAGAGGCCATGGAAAGCCATTGGTGAAGGAGCAGCCTCAGTTGCAATTGATGGCCCAGGACTTGAAGGGGTCATGCCTAGGAGCAGAGGCTTGTCACCATGAAGAGTGCCTATGAGAGGCTATTGGTGAAGCCTAATTACAGTGGAGGATAGCAGTGTTTTGGAGATGCCAGTACCATGCCATGACCACCAAGAACAGCAGCAGCAGTGGAGTATAGGTAGCTGAAGCCTAGAAGACAAGCTGTGTGCTACAAAGGGCAGAGCTGGAGAAGTGACCCACGCCCTTGGAGGAACCCAGAAGATTGTGAGTTGGATCCAAGACATTGAACCATTGGAGTTTGAGTTTTGCTTTTGGTTGTGACTGTGCCCTAATATGTTTCCCTCTTGAAGGAAGAAAGTATTTTAGTGGAGCCCACAGTTAAAAGACTTTGAATTTTTAAAAGACTTTGAATTTTAAAGATATTGGACATTTTAAGGTGAATGAACTTTTAATATGTAAAAACTGTGGGACTTTTAAAGTAATTTAGATCTTGGGGATGAATAAGAAAGTAAGGGTTGAGGCTTAATAGTCATGTGTTGGTGTGTCAAGTTGACAAGGGGTCAATTGTACTGGCTAGTTTTGTGTGTCAACTTGACACAGGCTGGAGTTATCACAGAGAAAGGAGCTTCAGTTGGGGAAGTGCCTCCATGAGATCCAGCTGTGGGGCATTTTCTCAATTAGTGATCAGGTGTGGAGGGCCCCTTGTGGGTGGTACCACCTTTGGGCTGGTGTTCTTGGGTTCTATAAGAGAGCAGGCTGAGCAAGCCAGGGGAAGCAAGCCAGTAAGAAACATCCCTTCCTGGCCTCTGCATCAGCTCTTGCTTCATGACCTGCTTGAGTTCCAGTCCTGACTTCCTTTAGTGATGAACTGCAATATGGAAGTGTAAGCTCAATAAACCCTTTCCTCCCCGACTTGCTTCTTGGTCATGATGTTTGTGCAGGAATAGAAACCCTGACTAAGACACAACTCACACCGGACATGGATGGGATGACCCAAACTCAAAGACTAGATAGCTCAGAGACCTAAAGCGAAACCAAATACCTAAATAAAATAAAATAATAATACTAAGAACAATAATAAAATGACTTCTAATGATATTCCACTATATTTCTAGATTGATGCCATAGGCAGTCATCATTAGAGAGGATTCTTCATGCAGTAGATGGAAACAAATGCAGAGACCCACAGCCAGACTTACACTGAAAAAGAGCTCTGAATATCCAGCTCTGAGTATGAACATACAGCTCTGAATATGAACTCTCTACCAAATCTTTCCTCTCAGACCTCAGGAAATGCTGCAGAATATTAGAGTAGTGGGGGAACCAGAGAGGATGGAGAACACCAGGAGAAGGAGGTCTGTTAAATCAACTGAGCAAAGCCAAAGTGAACTAAGACAGCAAGGACATGGGTCTGCAAATGTTCCTCTGCAAACACACTGTAGCAGTTAGCTCAGCAACTTTTTTTCTATATTCTTTGTTTACATATTAAGTTCTAGGGAAATAAAGTCAACATAGTGAGACCATATCTCTAAGAACAAAGATAAGATGTTTTATAAAATGTAAAATAGTTAATTACTTTTAATTTAAAAAAATATTAGTCTCTTGTCCCTGATAACATCAAAGAAAGGTTCTATAAAGTAACAAGAATACAATTTTGCATAGACATCTATTGGGCCAGACATGCCTTCATAGACTTCTCTTACCTATCTCCCAGGAAGTTTAAGTTTGACCTCTAAGGCATCTTTTTGCATGGAAAGAAAGGTTATCACGTCTGTGAAGATTAGATTGCTTCCACCAGGGAACAAACTGAAAAGATTCCTTGGTATATAGGGTGATGACAGACCTTGAGGATAAAAATCATATTTAGGTCTGCACTGATGGAATAAAAGCTTATTTGGGTCCATGCTAGTGTGCAGACTGAAGGATCTGCAGCATATGATATGGACAGAAGACAGATGGTGAAATGATAGCAGAGTGTTCACCTTGCCATTGGCAAGGCTAATGATTTATATTTCAAAGAAATAATGAATGAATTTGCTCAAGGAAATATCTTTCATTATACTTGCCAGTAAATTCTCTTTAGCTAGTGGTTGATAGGTAGAAAGAGCTCCAAAGATAGCCAAGAAAAGGCAATGGGTTATGGTCAGGTTAAAATTTAAGCAGTAGGGTTGCGGCTAGCTAGGGATCCTGATTTCTGCAAGTAGCTAATGCTGAGGAATGAAAGTTGCACAACAAATAAATTTTTCGTGTTTTATTACACAAATCAATACAATGTTCAAGTAAAACATAAAGGCAGTTTGCCCTGCTCCCCTTTTAATTTAAATAAGTATTTAAGTAAAATAGGATTAAGATTCCTTTTCTGACCACAGTAAGCAGGTTTCAGACACTCAGTGATAAACATTAATAAAACTTATTTGAACTCCAAAATGACTTAAGATCATTGCAGTGGGACCAAGGATGAGGTGATGAAAAGCAGGTCCTTTTCCTATTAGGATGCTCGGTTTTCCTAGTGGAATAGAATGAAACAACTTGCAGCATGGAATTACCTATTTCCTGTTCCTTTCTGCATTGCCCAGCTTGCTCTGTTAGAAGCCTCATTGTTTCCATCTTATAAATTTGGCCTGGACTTTTCCCCATATGTTCCCTCAACCTGGCTACAAAAAAAAAAAATCTTCCCATAAATGCAGAGCTTTGGAGATTCAGCATCGCTCGTGTTAGAGCCTCACACTTCATTCTGTTTGCACTCTCTGTCCTTGGGAAAATGGCCCCTGTCCCTCTGTGGAGCTATATAATTACTCTGGCTCTTCTTACAAATACCTCCATCCCTCTGGGTTCAGCCACATAAGCAGATGTTAAGGCTACCAAAGAGTACTATACACTCCAGATCCATCTCCCTCTCTCCCCTAGCTCTGGCTCAGAATTATTAGGCACAGGGACTGCTATTCAAAGAGAACTAAAGAATAAAGTCATTTAGGGGCCCCTAGAGCCAACTGCCTTCCCATTTTATTCCCCTGAGCATTAATGAACAACTGCTTGAAATGTCATAAGAACACCGGATGTTTTACTACAAATTGAGAAGACTGGATGTTTCTTCTACAAATGCACCCAATTCCTCAGAATTTGAAGAAATTGAGGACCTTCTTAGGATGTGCATCCCATGTCTTGGGA
Source organism: Apodemus sylvaticus (assembly GCF_947179515.1). Classification (NCBI taxonomy): domain Eukaryota; kingdom Metazoa; phylum Chordata; class Mammalia; order Rodentia; family Muridae; genus Apodemus; species Apodemus sylvaticus. The sequence continues at coordinate 24,646,567 of NC_067488.1, read as the reverse complement.
AGGTCTTCTCTATCCAGACGCCATGAAGACTCAGAACGGATGTGGGGACTTCAATGACTGTATGATTGCCAAGGGTTCTTAGGACTATTTCTCTATGAAAAAGAGGCTGGCCCCCAGACACACGTGCTAGTTACCCAAGTGGCACATTTCAAATTCTTCTTCCCACTGTGCATAGTATGATCTTGTCATGCATGTTTCAAGGGATTGCTATAAGGAACATTGGGTACAAAGAATTGAATACTCCATTTTTTTTCTCCATCTGATAGTGTGCTATTGTCTTTGGTTCAGGAAAATCCTTGCTTGGTTTTGTTTTAAATACATTTTCTTCTTTTTTCCATTTGCTTATTTAAAATTGTTTGCCTTTTATCCCCACTTATCACCATGACTTCCCTCTCCAAATAAGCATGTGTTTAACAGTATATCTTTGCTGTATATTTCTATGAGACATAAAGTTTTAGTGCACATATAGTTTTAATAGATAATTTATGGGGTTCATTTGTATTGCATTTATTGGTTTTTCATTAAGGAACATACACTGAACATCCTCTAGTTACTAGCATTGCATAACATACACAGAATATACCCTCCACAATGTACCAGTCCACAGTTCATGCAAGAGATGGTCAAGTTGCTTCTAATCCTCATTATCAAATACATAACTTCAGTTTATTTCTTCATATGTGTTCCTTCATTTATATAGCTATGTGAGATTTTTTCAGGGATTGACAAGAACCTTAGACATTTAATTATGCCTTTTTATAACATCTCTTACTCCAGATTCATAGACTTGGTAATAATATGGTCTATACATGGCAAACATACAAAGGTACAAATATAGTCTATTAACAGGCAAACATATACAGGTCCACATGTGGTCATTAGAGAAACAAGCACAGGATTGAGCCCAAGCACAAACTGGTCCTGTTTATAAGATGAACCTTTCTTTTTCCAGCTCCTTTTTTTCTTTTGGCTGCAGTGTATCTCTCTTAAAAAAAGAAGGTCCGTTTCAGCATTCTAGTGCCCCTGGAAGCTGCTTCACCTTAGAAACTATTGAATGGCACTTCAAAAGTTTTAGGTACTTCCTGTCCCTGCCCTAGCACATTTATTCTAATAAAGGAAGGTTTGGTGGAGTGTAGATTTTATGAGTTTGCAGTGACGTGGCCATTTTCCACTTTAGTGTCTATTACCATGCTTTTGATTGTTTGCTCTTGAATTTTCAGTTTTATAAATTGATCATTCATGTATCCTCATGAGTCATGAGTGTTGTAACGTATTTCATACTGTGGATCATTACCTTTTTTCTCATTATTGCTACCAATGCCTAAATAAAGCTAAGGCTTCATTTCTTTGTGGGTTTTATAATCTACATTTGTCATAGGTTGGACACCCCCAGGCCAAGCATCTGTGTAGCTAAACCTGGCTGTGAAAGAATGTACATTCTATGTAAAGGTCAAGTCTCAGTTAACAGCTTTCCTAACAAATCCTTTCAGACACATATGATCTTGTGAGTCTTGGCACTCTGGGTGCCAAGTAATGACTCTACTGAGTAATGGCAGAGAAATACAAATATTTCTAGGTCTAGATGATTATCATGTCCAGTATTTAAAAAGATAACCTAGCAATCAGTAAAGCCAGAACTAGACAAAAGACTATGGAGAGTTCAACAAACTCAGCACCTTTGAGCTGTATCTGTCTATCCACAGTCTTCCTTTCCTAGTGCTACTGTAGCAAAGCTTGGGCGAACAAAATCATAGCAACTGTTTCATCATAATTCTGGAGAGTATAAGTATATGATCAAAGTCTCAGTGGGACAAGCTGTCCCTGTTATTAAAATGATTCTATGGTGTCTCTTCCTGCTTCTACTGATCACTGAATATCCTAGGGCTCCATCACTTTAAAATATCTAGAAGGCATTCCAAAAAAAATGTTATGGCCAGTCTGGCCTGCATGATCTATATGCAGGGAACCTATTGTAAGGTGTGAAACCCTGAATTTAAAAAAAATAGTTAATAATTACCCAGAAGTAATTTACTTGTGTGTCTCTGTGTCCTCACATAACTTAGAAGGTATTACACTTTAACAGCATTATAAATTAGGTGTAGCTGAAAGTCTGTATTTCTAAGATCACGTGCAAAGTCACTGAAGCTTCAGCTTGGCCTATTTACCAATATTAACAACTTCTACAACTTCCTGGATACCAAGCAAATGTCTCCCATGTCTTAGCTGTGATACCAGATACCCAGGGTTAGCTTGAACCCCACTAGTTAAAAGCGTAGTACCACAAATCATTTTTGTGTCATTTTATACTAATATCCTCTGTCCAATGTATTATGTATTGGGGTGTCAATCCTTAAGGATCTTTAAGAGTCTGCTAATATAGGGGAAATAGCTCAGATCTCAGAAAAACACTTTTATCTGTGGCTACAGGTTTATTATAATGGATATAACCCAAGACCCACCCAATGGAAGGAGTGCACAATACCAGGGAGAGTAATCGAGAATATTCACAGTTCCCCAGTACCTCAAGGTCAATGTTTACAATCCAGAAGCTTCTTCAATATCAATGTTTAAAAAGAAGATTGTGTGTGTGTGTGTGTGTGTGTGTGTGTGTGTGTGTGTGTTTACCATTTATGGGCAGGTACCTGTAGAGGTCGAAATATTGCCTAATGCTGAAGTTACAGATGGATAAGCTATGTAATATTCTTCTTCCTCAAAGAGGTTGGAATAGATCTGAAAGCTCTAAATTCAGAAATTATTCAGTCCTAAGAATAAGAACTCATCTCTCTGCTTTTACACTAAAAGATACCCTGGTAAATAATTTTATGGTAACCATGATGATCTTTTATACCTATTTATAGAATATGTGTATTTTGTTTCTCTCTCAATAGACTTACTATAAAGTAAGTTCTAAGGTTCTCTAAATCAGGAGTTGGAAACCATGTCCAAAGCTAACTTACAATTTCTTTTCAACACAGTTTGTGCTTTAAGAATAGCTTTTCTAGAGGCTGGAGAGATGGTCCAGTGAGTAATAGTATGTGCCACTCTTGTAGACAACCTGAATTCAATTCCCAACAATCATATTAAATTACCCTCAGTTTCTGGTAACTCTAGCCCCAAGGGATCTAACACTGTGGTCTGTCTTCCATGAACTCTGTTCACATATGATCATGTAAACAATAGCCATACACATTGACTGACAAAGAGTAAAATCTTAAATAACTTTTATAGATGAATATTTGCAATGAATTTGTAAGAGCAAGTGTTAAATTGAATCTTAAATTGAGAAAAAATTAACTTCTCTCAAAACAATCCTATTATTAGTAGTAGACTTATATTACAAAAATAATTTCCTCTCAGTTATTACTGATGCTATATTCTGACTTCATAACAATAAATTTGTAGAAACATTATTTTTTTGCATTCTATAGCTTAAATCCTATGTATAACCCTAACATTATCAGCCCCTAGATACAGCAAACTGTCTACAGCTTAAATTTTTAGTAAGTAAGTCCTTTTCTGCATATTAAAGACAATCAGTGACTGGAGAAGTCTACTAGGGACCATGAAAGTTGTAAAAGAAGCAAACACCGTACAGGTTCTAATGCCCCGAGCATGGGGGTGGAGAATACGGAGAGGATTAGAAACAAAGCTGTATGGCTTAAAAGCACAGCCACAGATTTGCAGCAGATGTAGCCAATTTACTCCTTTCCTGACCAGATGGAGACTATAAAGTCGGAAACAAGACAACCTTCTTTGTAGCAGTCCTTTACACTGTCAACACATAAACTCCACAAAGGAGGTGGGGGCACACCGCTTTCTTCAGACTAAAACACTTCCATTGAGTTTTTATTAGCCTAATTCTCACCCATATGCATAGCAACCCCACAGAACGAACGATGCTGTTCTGCTCCAGCCACCTGCACAGTAGCAGAAGGTGGTTAGATCAGGAGCAGTGGGACATGGTGAAACCTTCTGAGAGGAAAACAGGAAGTTATGGTCTTATCTTACAACTTAACAGCTTGGTAGACCAGTCTGTGTCAAGCGATGTACCCTAGGATTAGCTCAAAGTTTTCCTCTCTGTGGATGGCAATCGTCATATGTAGCTACTCTGAAGGCTACAACTCTGAACATTTAATAACCTATGTAATATAAGCACCAATGCATCAGAAAGTTACTGGCCATAAAGAACAGGTGGAGCTCCATAAATGAGGTTTATTCCTGACTAAGGTGGGGTCTAAATCACCATTGGCATGTCATGTTCTCAGCACTGTGCTGCAAACATAAGCTCTATAATTTCTGCTGCCATTACAATGGCATGATCCTTCTCTTTTTGCATAAATCAGCCCCCATATTTTAACTAATAAAGCACCCTGAATTTCCCATGTAGTGTTTCACTTGCTGTAAAATCTTCCTCCTTATTTATAAATAATGTTATACAGTAAAGATCTATCAGTAAGGTCATTGGAAAGAAATATTTGGAAAGAAACCCTCAGAATTAATCTAGTCAGGCGATTTTACTAGTTTACTCACACCAAGAACCATAATTGACTGTCTAGTTGTTAGAAGCACATTAAGTTTTAAACCTAGGTAATTTCCAAGAAGGAGCCGTGATGGATTTAACACACTATACTCAGGTGAACACTCACGAGTAAAATCTTCCAGAAGAATGTTTACATCACTACCCCAATGCTTGTGATCAAATTCTAGTCTTCAATGTGGAAGTGTTAGAATAGTTCCTAGAGAGGAGGGCATTCAGGTAACGAAGACAGAGGACTTATGAAAACAATGGGCTCTCATACCACAAGGAACCTCAGAAACTACTTTCTATCGTGCAAATAATAATAAATTGGTAGTCTGTGTCCCAAAAGATGTGATTTCCAGAGCTATGTGTCCTGACACAACTCAGACCATTACCCTCCACACAGTAAGAAAAACACTCGTGTTCCACACAAACCATAGTTGTTTTATAGTTACCCAAACCCAGACTAAATAAAAATTTACAAAAATCACATATTATATATATGACAAGAAGACATATCAAAGAGTGCTAATGCAATTCTACATCTTGATATCATCTGCTATAATTTATAAAAGAAATGATATAGTAGGTTTGTCTGGCATGTGCCACTCACTAGTCTCAAAGCTTTACACATAGTAACTTACAAACTCCTTATAAGAGTGCTATCATTTAATATACTGCACATCACTCAATCCCCAGTTTCTATACCTTTAATCTTCTCTGTCCAGTATCACACCACAACTATAGCAAGCAGCTTGGCACAATTCCTACTTTCTTCATGTTAGCAGCGGTTAATTTCCAGTTACCCATGCCATTGCTTCTAGTCTTTGTTTTCAGGACTTTAGATACTCCAGAGTAGTATAACAAACAGCCTGCTCAGTGTCTGCACATGTGAACCCAGAAATAAAGCAGAATTAACCCCAAAGCAAGAGTTCATAGAATGAAGGTCAATAGCAGATAAAGATATGGTGCCCTGTTATTCCTCTGAAACAGATTTCAAATGCTTTTCAGATGACATTGTAAGATACTACTGCATAGTTTAAATGCCAGCTGTGTGTGTAGCAAAGGAAATGGTAATCTATCTTCACTTCAGAATGCCCTTTCCACTGTTTCACTTCTCTATCTTTTCTCCTCCATAGGACATCTTCCCAAACACATATGTGTGTATCTCACACATTAACTTTCAACTCAGAATTGGATTTCTGAGAAACATAGTGATAACCCAGGTATTGCCAAATGTAATCCACTTTGCTGTTCTGTAGACTATGAATAAGGAATTTTTGGAGTCTGAAAAATCACTAAGTAGTCAGATGGCAAAAGACACCTAATTGGTGTGAGGATTCACATATAAATACAGAGGGGTTAAATTTCCTAAGGCTTTGAATGAAGGGCAAAGAGTTTTCTGATGGCACCAACTTAATACACTAAGCAGCTAATGATTCTGGAAAATTCTCTCTCTCTTTCTCTCTTTCTTTCCTTCTCATCTCACATCATATGAGATCCAATCCAGCTACGTAGAATATATATACCTTAACTCTTGACTTCCTCCTGAATCCTGAGATTCTACATAAGAGCCACAGCATCTGGCTATGTTAAAACTATTTTTAATGTTTAAGAGCCTTTTTCCATGAATTCAGTGGGAAACAATCTTCATTTCATAAGGGTGTTAGAGTCATGGTCTGAGGGCAACATATGGATAAGGTGAGACACTGAACATGAAGAGACATTGGTATGCTCTATCCAACCTGGTCACTATTCTTCCAGAGAGAACTGAAGGTAGCCCTAATGCCCCAGGATCCTCCTTGAAAGTTGACATAATGATTAGGAGCAATATCAGAGATGGAAGCCTGATGACTCAAAGAATTTTCTAGGCCTTCAGTTCCAGAGTGGGATTGATAAGCCATATACTCTCATGGACTTTACTGGGGTCTCAGACATTATTGGATTACTCAGATAATATGGTGTAAACCAACTCAACAAATTCCCTTTTAATGTATTCATTCCATCAGTTTTGTTCCTCTCTAGAACCTAATATAACTCAATTTTCATTTTATTGCTTTATTGTTGTTTTGGACATATATGCCATGACATAAGTACACAGTATCTGAATTTGTTTATTTAAAAATTGATCTCCTTTTTTCTGTTTTCTTTTAAATTCATCTATATAGTTTATTTTATTATTTGTCACAATAAAGATATCTTTCAGAATTCTATAGTGTTGTTATTACATTGTATATTGACTGCCCCCCCCCCAAGGAACAGTGACTCTTCCTGGGAAAGCAGTGAAGTTAGTTCTTACAGGAAACATAACTTTCTGTATAGTAAAGAGAATTGAAAATGGCATGTGACAATATAGCATGTATAAAGTATTACTTTCATGTCCCTGTATAATTTGTAAGTTTCCTGATAATAAATACTATCTCAGTTTCTTAGGCCATTGAGGTTACTATGGCCATTTTGGTCTCATTAACTAGAACCATCATCTTCCTCCTCTCTCCCCTATCCTGAGCAGGTATTTTCACAAACTTGCATATGTACCATGTAGCAGAACACAGAACTAACAACTTCTGAATTTTCACGACCTCTATGAAAGAGAGAAGATTGATCAAACTAGAGCCTCTCATTTCTAAATCTGATGCAAGCTTTGATTTTCTCGTGTTTGGAAAAGCACACATCCACGCACCCATGGTTTGCATCCAAGTGTATGACTGACAGAGTGATTCCCTGAGACACTGCAGAGATGGGAGACATTGTGGTTAGGTTTCAACTTCCATGATAAACACCAAGACCAAGAACAACTTGGGAAAGAAAGAGTTTATTTCAGCTTACAACTCTCAGTTCACACTCCATAAATTAGAGAAGCTGGGATAGGAAATGAAGGCTGGAACCTAGGACAAGAGCTGAAGAAGAGACCAAGGAGGCATGTGGCTTATTGGTTTTCTCCTCATGGTTTAGAATATGGTTCAGCCTCTATTCTAAAACAATCTATGATAACCTGACTTGAGTGTCAGCAGCAACAATGGGCTGGGACATCCCACATCAATCATTAATCAATACAATAGCCTACACACTTGCCTACAGGCATATCTTAAGAAGGCATTTTCTCAGTTAAGATTCCTTCTTCCCAGATATTTCTGGGTTTGTGTCAAGTTAACACAAACCAACAAGCATGGAGGAAAGAAAATGAAAGAAAGTTGATGGAGGAATTCTTTAGGAGTATACAAGATGTTGACCATGGGAGAAAAAAAACAAATACTTTGAACAATAAAATGTATTTAGCCTCTGACTAAAAGATAAATGTAGTTAGCATATACAAAAATCAAAGGATAAACACCAAATGAGTTTTAAGCTTTTCACAATTTTCATAATGTACATGAGTCAAACTCTAACATAGACACGATGTTTGAATCTCTGAAGGCATCAAATGATCAATGATTAGTCTCCATTTTGACTCTCTAATATACATATGTATATGAATACACATTTTACCCTTACCTATTTCAAAGTGTTTTGTGTTGGCTTACAGTGAAAGATATGAACTTAATATTACTTGACAGTATAAAAAGAAAGCACTGTCTAAAGAAAAGTAAGTAGCTGGGTAGAAATATAGGAGATAGCTTGAAGATTGAGCATGAAAATGATCTCTAAGCTTGCTATCCAAGACAGCAAGCAACTCACATTCTAGACCATTTCTTATGACCATACTTCTTATTTTAATTAGTTATGATATTAACTAATTGACTATTCCCCAAAGAAACAGTATATAACAGATCAGTATTTTTCATATTTTGTAAGTGAAACTGTGATTAAAGTTATGTGTGTTTCACAGGTTAATAAATGATACTAAATAGTCAGTCCTAGAGTAAAGTTGTTGGAGACATACTTTGGAGTGTTTTTTTTTTTTTTTTTTTTTTTTTTTTTTTTTTTTTTTTACCAATGTTGAACATGCCTTTCAGAATCTTGAGTTGAAAGGTAGGTAGTGAAACTTGTGATTCAAGTATTGATACTTTGAAAATACAGCTTCCATCTGCACTGATGTTGGCCACTTACTCTTGATTTCTAAACCCAGAGTTTCCTGAAATTTGGTTGCTCTACAGAAAAGTAAAACTGTGTAATATCTTTGAATAGATGTTGCCTATGTTTTGCTTTGTTTTGTTTTTAATTTATTAAGTAGCTTAATTTTATGTCGCACTGTCAAAACTACATTTATAAGAGTGATAGCTTCTTTTCATAAAGATTTATTTTATCGTTAATCATATATGTGTACTTGTGTGCATTTAGGAACCTAAGGAGCCTAGAGAAAGATTTCAGATCCCCCAGAGCTAGAATCCAGGCAGATATGAAACATCCACCATGAGTTCTTGGAACTAAGCTTAGGTCCTCTGAAAGAGCAGTGTGCGCTCTTAACTGTTGAGTCACAAAAGGGACAGTTCTATAAAAAATACTGACTCAAAAGCAAATACTTTGATTTATATAAAAAATCAAGTAAATGAGAAGAAAGGAGAATAAAACAAAGGGAGGAAGAAGAAAGCAGAGGAGAAGTGGGGGAAAATAAGAATGAGAAGCAGAAACAAGACAGAAATCATATTTATGTAAAGAATGATTTATGTGGCATAAAAAGCAGTTAATATATAATATGTGGTAATCAAGTTTTATTCTCCCACTATTAGTATACACAAACTGATTTCTATATTTACTATATATATAGAAGTCTCCATTAGTACTTCATTGAGAATCAGATGTGTGATGGAATAAACACTAAGAAATTTCAGTGTTGCATTTCTTTCCCGAAATTACCATTTATTGTTTTATAACAGCCTATTATTATTATCGTTGTTATTATTAGAATCTTGCTGAGCCAACATTAGTAATAAGTAATTAGTAATTAAGTCTCAAATGAAAAGCATCCAGTGAGCCACAATAACCACAGTCCTGGTTTTAGAAATGCTATTCAGTCAGAGGTCCTCTGAAGACTCAGACCACTGTTGCTATGAAATGGCCACCTTACAGACAAGGTCATCAGAGTCAGGATCAAAAGACTATTGTCTCCGAATGAGGCAAAAATAGAATTTCACTGAATATTAGCGGAAAAGGGCAGAAGAAATACAAAAGTGATAAATATTGTTATTAAATACAAAAATACTAAATATTATTCAAACAAATGTCTTTTGGGGAAATAATCTAAGGGAGATATACACTCAGTCATTCATTCCTGCCTAGCCTGCCTAAACTGGCAAAGTATTTTACACAATTTGAGACAGAGGTGCTAATGATGCATAGAATGCAACTTTTGTAAATTATACCTTAAGATGTTATCAAAATTTACTATTGTAGAAGCATGAGTATATATGTGTGTGTACATAAACATATATATATCATGTAAATATACATATACATCAAATACACATGTAAATTGTGCATATTTGCATATGAATATACATATATTATCTATACCATATACATATGCATATATAGATCATATATACATTCTTCATCGTATACATATCTACAACTACGTATCTACCTCAATATCTACATATACATATATACATAGGGATATACATATATACATATATATATATATGTATATGCGCACACACATATCATATACTGTAGGAGGAACTGCGGTGGCTACCTCTATGCTGCAAAATCATCTCCTGCAGGAAGATCTAGTTGAGAACTGCCTGAGAGACCAAGGAAACAATGCCAGCCATTCAGGAACTACTATTTAGAATAGATGCTTTCTTGGGACCAATGGAGCACATGTGAGGTTATTAAAGGAGTGTGCAGCAGTGTTCAGATGATCTTGCTGCAGCATTTCTCACCTGATCCCAGTGTCTGTGTCATTGGTTCTGTGCCACATCATGTCCAACCCCCAAGGGCAGGTAGGGTCAGGCGGTGAGTAGTTCAGGACACAGGCAACAATATACATATACATAACATACATACACACACATATATATACTGCCTTTTAGGCATTTTCTTTATTATGAAAATGATGTCATTCTCCATGTTTTAGACAAGCACTCGACAATGAAGCAGCACTCAGAATACTCACAGCAAGAAAAGGAAGCTGCAAGGATATGTTTGATAAATGAATGAATTTAAAAGTGTTGTAAACATTGTGAACATCTTTTTCCCATTTGAGTTACAATTTCATGATAAATTTAAAAACAGCATAAGGGAAGCTTATTAATTAAGATTTGTTAGTGGTCTGTGCTCCCATTATTTCAATTTATAGTGTCTAAATTATTTTGTAACTTCTGCTTTCTGTCTCAGAATAAATACTTAAGCCACTGTATGTTGGTTTGCAGTATAGCTCTGCTTTTTCTTGTCTTTTACAGTTCAGCTACCAGTGTTCTTATCACATTTATTCCCCCAGTCTTTTACAGTTTCAAAAACAGGATGTTCAAATTAAGCACGGCGTATGTTGTAAAGACTGTTTTATGGCTTACTTAAAAGTATTCATGAGTATGAATGTGTTTATCCTTTGATCTATGACTTTATTCTGAGGCCTCCACTGCTTAGATTCCCCAAGGCTTCTCCCAACAGGGAGGCCTGATTCTGTGGTGATGAATAATGTGAGGAGTTCTGTTTCTAATTTAGGCTCCTTACCTGCCACAGAGCTTTTTGGATTGCATAACAGCCCCCAGCAGCCAATGAGATTTACTTCTTCTAGGAAGGAGGTAACATGTGGACAAGTCTCAGCACCAGCATTGTTATTCTATCTCAATTCCCCAGAGTAAACAGTTCTAGTTGCTCTATCCACTTGACAGGAGGGTAAGAATGATGAGAAAGACTGACTGGACATGAATGTAAATTTATTCTCCATATGAATGGATTGAGGTTTCGTTTAGGTCATTATCTTAGTATTGCTTTCTATGTAAACTCTACTAGGTTTCTGTTGCACTTTAATAGTTTCTCCTACTGCTCAGATTCTAAAGCTATTGTTTTTGTTACTGCCTGTATCATACATGGTGCTTGATGTCCATTTGGGTTCAAGTGATAAGGAGGTATAGATAAGCACACATGACCTTCTAGACCAGAATTCACAACTGATGGAGTAGTGTAATTTCTTCTCACATTCCACAGTTTTACAAATTATCACCTCTACTACCATCCTTTCTAAATGTCAAATAACTCAAGAAAAATGTTTGAAATAAATGTGTACTATTAAAAGAATATTAAAACGGGCGGCGGCAGCGGCAGCGGCAGCAGTGGCTGCTCCAGCTGAAGGGCCATCAGCAGTGGAACCAAGGCGTCACAGGGACCAGTTAGGCCCTGCGCCCACGACCACTGACCTTCGCTGACCAGTCGGGCGGCAAGCAGCTGCAGTTGTGCGGCGCCTTTCCTGCACGGAGGCCACTTCAGAACTCGGCCTCCCACCAGTCAGGAGAGGCGCATCCATCTTGGTTCCGTACTCCACGGATCGGACTGAGGTACACAAACATAATCCGAGGCCAACACCGAGGTGGTCTGAGCCCGACGGGCGTTGGCCTGCACCCAGGCCCTGGGCGGGTCGGGGGGCCATCGGGGTGCCAACCCAGGCAGGAGGTATTTTTGCACAGGCCTGCGAGCGCGCCGCCGCCATTTTGCCTGCAGGACGACAGAGAGCTCAGGCGGGCAGACCTGTAACAGGCATAGCCTAAGGCTAACAAAGCGGGGGTCCAGGCCCCAAAAGGCACAGGACTGACCCCAAGAACTGGGCGGCTTGGTGGGCCATCTGTGAGTCAACCCGCCCAGGTGATTGTTAGCAAAGCAGACTCTCCCGGCGCATTCAGGGAGCGCGGGCGCGCACGCCCGCCATCCTAGTCACCTGGCAGACCCAATTAACAGTCATAGCCCTAGGGGAACTTTGCTCGGACCTTGGCCTCCCAGGCTTTTGCCTGGACTCAGGGACTGGGCGGCCAGGCTAACCTTGTGTGCGACAGCCCGGTTGGCGGATCGGCTGCCCAGCGGAGTGAGCGGAACACAGGGGAGGTCACAGTAGCATACACCGTCGGCACTCCCTGGGAGTGCACACGGGCTCCATCTGCTCCACAGACACAATCTGGGGCAAGGCCTCAGGCAGAAGCCCTTAGCTCTACTCTCTCCGCTTCCGGATCCAGATCAGTCTGGGCGGCAGCATTACATCTCCAAGTCCTGCAAGTGGCTAGCTGGGCTTCCGGGCGGCCAGCTGGGAGAAGTCAGTGTGCTCCAGTGAATCCAGCGGGCCCCAGCGGGAGCCTTCGGGTGCCTGCTTTGGGATCTGAACAGCCTGGGCAGTAGCACCCTGTCTACAAGCAGTGCAGGAGGTAAGCTGTGCACCAGAGGCCAACTGGGAAGGGGCAGCTTGCACTGGTGAGTCCAGCACTGAGAAGATAAACTAACACCAGTGAGAACTAGATGGCAAAAGGCAAACGCAGGAACGTCACTAACAGAAATCAAGGCAATATGGCAACATCTGAACCCAATTCTCCTCTACCAACATGTCCTGGATACCCCAGCACACCAGTAAAACAAGATTTGGATTTAAAATCACTGGTCATGATGCTGGTACAGGAACACATGAAGGTCATACATAAAGAAATTCAGGAGACAATGGATCAAAAGTTAGAAGCCCTTGCAAGGGAAACACAAAAATCATTGAAAGAAATCCAGGAGAATACAAAAGCCAACAAGGAGGAAATGCAAAAAACACTTAAAGAAATACAGGAGAACTTTGCTCAACAGGCTGAGGTCATGAAAGACGAAACACAAAAATCTCTTAAAGAAATACAGGAGAACTTTGGTCAACAGGCTGAGCTCATGAAAGAGGAAACACAAAAATCTCTTAAAGAATTACAGGAAAACACAAACATGCAAGTGAAGGAGCTAAGCAAAACCATCCAGGATCTAAAATCAGAAGTAGAAACAACTAAGAAAACTCAAAGGGAGACAACTTTGGAGATAGAAAGCCTTGGGAAGAAATCAGGGGACAGAGATGCAAATATCAACAACAGAATACAAGAGATAGAAGAAAGAATCTCAGATGCTGAAGATTCCATAGAAACCATGGACTCAACAGTTAAAGAAAATGCAAAATGCAAAAAGCTTGTAACCCAAAATATCCAGGAAATCCAGGACACAATGAGAAGATCAAACCTAAGGATTATAGGCATAGATGAGAGTGAAGATTTACAACTTAAAGGGCCAGCAAACATCTTCAATAAAATTATGGAAGAAAACTTCCCTAACCTAAAGAGAGAGATGCCCATGAATATACAAGAAGCCTACAGAACTCCAAACAGACTGGACCAGAGCAGAAATACTTCCCGTCACATAATAATCAAAACACCAAATGTTCTAAACAAAGAAAGAATACTAAAGGCAGTAAGAGAAAAAGGCCAAGTAACATATAAAGGAAGACCTATCAGAATCACAGCAGACTTTTCACCTGAGACTATGAAGGCTAGAAGGTCCTGGGCAGATCTCATGCAGACTCTAAGAGAACACAAATGCTAACCAAAACTACTGTATCCAGCAAAACTCTCAATCACCATAGATGGAGAAACTAAGATATTTCATGACAAAACCAAGTTTACCCAATATCTATCCACAAACCCAGCCCTAAAAAGGATAATAGGAGGACAACACCAATACAAGGAGGGAAACTTCACCCTGGAAAAAGCAGGATAGTAACCTTTCATCAAACCCAAAAGAAGTTAAGCATTAAAATTTAAAAAATAACGTCAAAAATGATAGGAAGTAACAATCACTATTCCTTAATATCTCTTAACATCAATGGACTTAATGCCCCAATAAAAAGACACAGACTAACTGAATGGATATGTAAATAGGACCCTACATTTTGCTGCTTACAGGAAACACACCTCAGGGTCAAAGACAAACACTACCTTAGAGTAAAAGGCTGGAAGACAATTTTACAAGCAAATGGTCTCAGGAAACAAGCTGGAGTAGCCATTTTAATATCAGATAAAATTGACTTTCAACCCAAAGTCATCAAAAGAGACCCTGAGGGACACTTCTTGCTGGTCAAAGGAAAAATACAAAAAGAAGAACTGTCAATCCTGAACATCTATGCCCCAAATGCAAGGGCATCCTCTTTTGTAAAAGAAACTTTATTAAAACTAAAAGCACACATTGCACCTAACACAATAATTGTGGGTGACTTCAACACTGCACTTTCCTCAATGGACCGATCAGGAAAACAGAAACTAAACAGGGACACAATGAAACTAATTGAAGCTTTGGACCAATTAGATTTAACAGATATATATAGAACATTCTATCCTAAAACAAAAGAATATACCTTTTTCTCAGCACCTCATGGTACCTTCTCCAAAATCGACCATATAATTGGTCACAAGACAGACCTCAACAAATATAAGAAGATCGAACTAATCCCATGCCTCCTATCTGATCACTATGGAGTAAAAGTGGTCTTCAATAGCAACAGAAACAACAGAAAGCCCACATACACGTGGAAACTGAACAATACTCTACTCAATGATACCTTGGTCAAGGAAGAAATAAAGAAAGAAATTAAAGACTTTTTAGAACACAATGAAAATGAAAACACAACATACCCAAACCTATGGGACACAATGAAAGCAGTGCTAAGAGGAAAACTCATAGCCCTGAGTGCCTCCAAAAAGAAAATGGAGAGAGCATACATTACCAGCTTAATGACACACCTGAAAGCCTTAGAACAAAAAGAAGCTATTTCGCCCAGGAGGAGTAGAAGGCAGGAAATCATCAAACTCAGGGCCGAAATCAATCAAGTAGAAACAAAGAGAACCATACAAAAAATCAACAATACCAGGAGCTGGTTCTTGAGAATATCAACAAGATAGATAAACCCTTAGCCAGAATGACCAAAGGGCACAGAAAAAGTATCCAAATTAACAAACTTAGAAATGAAAAGGGAGATATAACAACGGAAACTGAGGAAATCCAAAAAATCATCAGATCCTACTACAAGAGCCTATACTCAACACAACTGGAGAATCTGGAGGAAATGGACAATTTCCTTGACAGATACCAAATACCAAAATTAAATCAGGACCAACTAGACCATCTAAACAGTCCCATAATGCCTAAAGAAATAGAAGGAGTCATAGAAAGTCTTCCAACCAAAAAAAGCACAGGACCAGATGGCTTCAGTGCAGAATTCTACCAGACCTTCAAAGAAGAGTTAACACCAATACTCTTCAAACTATTCCACAAAATAGAAACAGAAGGAACACTACCCAATTCCTTCTACGAAGCCACAATTACGCTGATACCAAAGCCACACAAAGATCCAACAAAGAAAGAGAACTTCAGACCAATTTCCCTTATGAACATCGATGCAAAAATACTCAATAAAATTCTTGCCAACCGAATCCAAGAACACATCAAAACGATCATCCACCATGATCAAGTAGGCTTTATCCCGGGAATGCAGGGTTGGTTCAATATACGGAAATCCATCAATACAATCCACTACATAAACAAACTCAAAGAACAAAACCACATGGTCATTTCATTGGATGCTGAAAAAGCATTTGACAAAATTCAGCATCCCTTCATGCTTAAAGTCTTGGAGAGAACAGGAATTCAAGGCCCATACCTAAACATAGTAAAAGCAATATACAGCAAACCGGTAGCCAGCATCAAACTAAATGGAGAGAAACTTGAAGCAATCCCACTGAAATCAGGGACCAGACAAGGCTGCCCCCTTTCTCCTTATCTTTTCAATATTGTACTTGAGGTACTAGCTCGGGCAATTCGACAACATAAGGAGGTCAAAGGGATACAAATTGGAAAGGAAGAAGTCAAACTATCATTATTTGCAGACGACATGATCGTCTACCTAAGTGACCCAAAAAACTCCACTAGAGAGCTCCTACAGCTGATAAACAACTTCAGCAAAGTGGCAGGTTACAAAATCAACTCAAGCAAATCAGTGGCCTTCCTATACTCAAAGGATAAGCAGGCTGAGAAAGAAATTAGGGAAATGACCCCCTTCACAATAGCCACAAACAGTATAAAGTATCTTGGGGTGACTCTTACCAAACATGTGAAAGATCTGTATGACAAGAACTTCAAGACTCTGAAGAAGGAAATGGAAGAAGACCTCAAAAAATGGGAAAACCTCCCATGCTCCTGGATCGGTAGAATCAATATAGTTAAAATGGCCATTTTGCCTAAAGCACTATACAGATTCAATGCAATACCCATCAAAATCCCAACTCAATTCTTCACAGAGTTAGAAAGAGCAATTATCAAATTCATCTGGAACAACAAAAAACCCAGGATAGCTAAAACTATTCTCAGCAACAAAAGAAAATCTGGGGGAATCAGTATCCCTGACCTCAAGCAATACTACAGAGCAATAGTGTTAAAAACTGCATGGTATTGGTACAGTGACAGGCAGGAGGATCAATGGAACAGGATTGAAGATCCAGAAATGAACCCACACACCTATGGCCACGTGATCCTCGACAAAGAGGCTGAAAACATCCAATGGAAAAAAGATAGCCTTTTCAACAAATGGTGCTGGTTCAACTGGAGGTCAGCATGCAGAAGAATGCGAATTGATCCATCCTTGTCTCCTTGTACTAAGCTCAAATCCAAATGGATCAAGGACCTCCACATAAAGCCAGACACTCTGAAGCTAATAGAAAAGAAATTGGGAAAGACCCTTGAGGACATCGGTACAGGGAGAAAGTTTCTGAACAGAACACCAATAGCGTATGCTCTAAGAGCAAGAATTGACAAATGGGACCTCATAAAATTACAAAGTTTCTGTAAGGCAAAGGACACCATCAAGTGGACAAATCGGCAACCAACACATTGGGAAAAGATCTTCACCAATCCTACATCAGATAGAGGGCTAATATCCAATATATATAAAGAACTCAAGAAGTTAGACTCCAGAAAACCAAACAACCCTATTAAAAAATGGGGTACAGAGTTAAACAAAGAATTCTCACCTGAAGAACTTCGGATGGCGGAGAAACATCTTAAAAAATGCTCAACTTCATTAGTCATTAGGGAAATGCAAATCAAAACAACCCTAAGATTTCATCTTACACCAGTCAGAATGGCTAAGATTAAAAATTCAGGAGACAGCAGGTGTTGAAGAGGGTGTGGAGAAAGAGGAACACTCCTCCACTGCTGGTGGGGTTGCAAATTGGTACAACCACTCTGGAAATCAGTCTGGCGGTTCCTCCGAAAACTGGGTACCTTACTTCCAGAAGATCCTGCTATACCACTCCTGGGCATATACCCAGAAGACTCCCCACCATGTAATAAGGATACATGTTCTACTATGTTCATAGCAGCCCTATTTGTAATTGCCAGATGCTGGAAAGAACCCAGGTATCCCTCAACAGAAGAGTGGATGCAAAAAATGTGGTATATCTACACAATGGAGTACTATTCAGCCATTAGAAACAATGAATTTATGAAATTCTTAGGCAAATGGATGGAGCTAGAGAATATCATACTAAGTGAGATAACCCAGACTCAAAAGGTGAATCATGGTATGCACTCACTAATAAGTGGATATTAACCTAGAAAACTGGAATACCCAAAACATAATCCACACATCAAATGAGGTACAAGAAGAAAGGAGGAGTGGCCCCTGGTTCTGGAAAGACTCAGTGAAACAGTATTCAGCAAAACCAGAACGGGGAAGTGGGAAGGGGTGGGTGGGAGGACAGGGGAAGAGAAGGGGGTTTGCGGGACTTTCGGGGAGTGGGGGGGCTAGAAAAGGGGAAATCATTTGAAATGTAAATAAATTATATCGAATAAAAAAAAAAGCTTTAACAACCCAACAAGCATGTTTTAATGACAAAAAAAAAAGAATATTAAAACAATTAAACAAAGAAAAGATATAGTAAGTTGTCTAGTAAGGCTGTCACAACCATTTGTATTACATTCAGTGACAATGTAGCATCTTCTGTAATTCCAGTCTGCAAATTAGATTTAAGCTCTTTGTATTTCCAGGAAATGTAAATGCACATTTATAGGTACGTTTTATTTTTTACTACTAGAATGGAATGAAAAATATAGTCTGTTGGCTTAAAATGTAAAGATGAAACTGTCTCTATCAAACTCCTGGATTTCTTGTTGCTGAATAGCAAACTATTTGTCTGCATTCCTTTTGTACCTCAGGTGTCTAACAACAGTGTTAAGTGCAGTCTCAGCCTAATCTTACAAGCCTGCAATCAAGGTATCCACCAGGCTGTGCTGGAAATCAGAGTCTCCTTCTGTGTTCATTTTTCTTCATTACAGAATCCAGTTCCTTGTAGCTACAGGTCTAGAGAACCATCTTAAAATTCATTCTGACAAAGGCAACTGCCTTTCCAGGGATTGTGCAGGAATATGATGTAAACAGTTCACTTTTGTGGTACCTTTAAAAACTAGCTGTTTATTCAAATGTTACTTTGCTTTCAGAACAATATTTTACTTATCCCACTGGTATTAATTTGAGATTTCATGCAAAACTCTGGAATTTAAGCTGTATATGCTATAGGTGACGAAAATATAAAGAGATATTATTGCCTGGGATTTCCCCTAATTCCACCTCAAGGAGCTGAGCCTAAATAGAAATACTCAGGTCCTATAGCTTGTGGGGTAATGGCGCTTGAGAGGACTGGGACTGGACTATAAGCAGAAGAGTGAAAACTCAGTTTGATAAGAATGGCATAAGGAAAAGGTTGTTATGACATCAAAATAGCATTTCCCACACACAATGGTGTTACCACTTGGCATCCATAGTCTTTTAGCACATAACTAGAAGTGTGTATTGTCACACTAAACCACTCTCAAGGGAAGTCATACAGATATGAAGCTGTGTCGAAGGGAAGGGAAGTCTCAGGAAAAAATAGCTAAAGTCTGATTGTCAATCAGGAGGGAAGGCAGGCAGGGAGCAAAGATTGCCATATAAAGGGAGAGAGGCAATTCCATAATAATAATAATAATAATAATAATAATAATAATGTAAACATATCATATTACAGGACTTTGTAGTATGTGTCATATTTTTCACAATACTAATATTAGAGTTAAATGTGGGTTTATGAAAAATCTAAAGTATAATAAAACAGAAAGATGTGGGCTGTTGTGTATAAACCAAATAAATCAAGTTTAACGAAAACTGTACAAAAGGGTGCAGATTTTTAAGCTCTTCTTTGCTTTCTGCTTCATTGATTTTCATTTTAATCCCAGCAGGATGTACATAGACTTTCTCCATGGCACCTTGCAATGTGTTTGTCATCTCTTTTTCAGAGCAAATGTTAGTGACCAAAATGTGTTGCATCCTCTTAGCTATAATCTTATGATTAAGAAATCTTAAGTATTAGTTCTATATTTTAACTCAAAAAAAGAAGAAATCAGAGCAGTTTGCAAATCTCTCCATTACAGACAAATACTCCTAACTTCAAGACACACATTGTAATGCTGCCGTAAAGCACCCAGTAAAGCACCCAACGAGCACACACAGGATCCTGGATTCCTTTTGCAGCATTTCACAAACCCATCCAGATTTCTAAAATGACTCAATTGACTTCCAGCTGCTTTCTTGACTCAAAGAGTGGCTTTTGAACTCTTTAAACAAAATAGAACACGGTAAACATAGTAAAACAGAACAGAGGTATGCTGTAGTTAAGTATCTCCTAAGACTTTTTTTTCATTTTTTTTTATTTTCTATATTTTTTGTTTACATTCCAATGATTTCCCCTTTCCAAGTTACCCCCTCCCCATATGTCCCATAAACCTCTTCTCTCTACCCATTCTCCAATCATCTCCCTCCTTTTTCTCTGTCCTGGCACTCCAGGATCAGGGCCCTCTCCTTACTTCTTCATGGGAGTCATTTGTTATGCTAATTGTGCCTTGGGTATTCTGAGCTTCTGGGCTAATTAATATCCAGTTATCAGAGATTGCATTCCATGTGTAGGCTTTTGTGATTGGGTTACCTCACTGAGGATGATATTTTCCAGTTCCAACCACTTGCCTAAAAATTTCATGAATTCAGGGTTGGTCTCCAGCATGCTGCTGTTGGAAAGTGAAGGCATGTTCCTAAGTGGAGCTTGGCAGAGAGGGTGAATCAACAAGGAATTCTCTTGAGGAGATGATGAGATCCCTTCCTTGCCTCTTTGTTCCTTTGGACTTGCTCCCTGACTGCCATAGGATGAGCAGCTTTGCCCATTGTTCTTCTCAATATGACACTTCTTTCTCACATGCCCAACTGATCATAAACTGAAATATCCAAAACTGAAAATTAGCATAACTGGTTCTTCATATGAATCAATTGCCTTAGAAGTAATGCTACAAAAAATGAGAAACTGGCTAGCACAAGTTGTCTGACTTCTTTGCAGTTCACGGTATCAGGCTCTAACAATTTTGTGGAAAACTCTCTCAAATACTAAGAACATTACTTGCTTTCCTTCCAAACCCAAGGATCATGATGTTGTCAAACTTCCTTCCTGTACAGGCAAACTTTGAGGTTCATAAATCACTTCTATCACAGCACAAGTCAGACTCATTTATCTGATAGTGACTTGACCAGATTTTCACTATAGCAGTGGATGGAGAAGAGAAACTCAATAACAAAGTAAATCAAGGTTGGTCCTGAGGTTGAAAGTCTTCAGGAATGAGGGGCAATGAGCTTCAACCCATTGACTTCTGATGTAGAAATCTGAGTAATATTAAGAGAAAAAATTAGCACTCAAAGGATGCTTATTGCTGATTTCAGATTTTTTTTCCTTATTTTTTCTACATAGTCCCCAGGGTCTATCTTTCCTTGCTGTTAAGTGGAGGCTTCCATACAGTAGACATAACAAAATAAATCCTTTCCAGATTAGAAACTAGATAGTGGTATTTGGGGAGGTATTTTGGCTGGTCATTTCAAAGTTAGGAGCTATTTTCTAGACTTAGGTAAAAACATATTCCAAATGTATAAGATACTGAACACAGAAAGATAGAAAATAAAATAGAAAGAAAGCCGATAAATTAATTAAACTGTCATAACTGTGCTAAGAAGAGATGGTATCAAGGGAGGACTAGTATCTTAGCAACTAAGAATGTCTGCTGCACTTGCAGAGGATAAGAGATTGATTCATCTCACCTGTGTCCAGTGGATTACACTCTCCTCTGACTCCAGCTTCAGGAGATCTGAAATCTCTGCTTTCTATGGACGGACACACACACACACACACACACACACACATTCACACACACACACATACACACAGAGAAAGAGAAAGAGAGACAGAGAGAGACAGATTAGATATAGATATATAGATATATGGACATAAATACAAATATAAAATATCTTTTACAAAAAAATGGATACCATCAAAAAGAAAAATTAGGGCTAAATTTAGGAGAATCTAATACAGGGTCTAGAAAGACAATCATAAAAAGCCTCCACTGCTTTTCTGGAGGCCCTGAGTTCAGTTCCAAGCATCCGCCTCAGGCAGCTCACACCCATCTATACTACCATCTACAAGGAAATTCAGTTCCTATGGATCTAAAAGTACCTGCACATATGAATACACACACACAAGAATAAAATTTAAAAGCTCTTCGAAAACAATATAATACAAGAAACTATAATACCTTATAATGAAACTATTATGATGACATTCTGCAGCCTACTTCCTGATTTGATTGTTTCTTGAATTTAATCATGCACATGTATCTAAGAGTTTTGCTCATAAAATGGTAATAATTGTATTTTTCAAAATCAACACATGAAAATCTATTTTTTTAGTTAGGCTTTCTGTTGCTGTAACAAAACTCCACGTCCAGAAGCAACTTAGGGAGAATGTGGTTTATTTCAGCAAGTATGACCCAATCACAGCCCATTATGAAGGGAAAGCAGGGTAGGAAATGAAGCAGAAACTGTGGAGCAATCCTGCCTGCTATCTTTGTCCCCATGGCTTGCTCATCCTTATTTATTTATTTATTTATTTATTTATTTATTTATTTATTTATTTATTTTACTTATCGACTTTACATCCCAGTTACTGCCTCCCTCTCTGTCCCCCCTCCCACAATTCTTCCCTTATTCCCTCCTCCTGTGAGCAGGTAGGGGCCCCCTTGGGTATCTCCTCACTATGACACATCAAGTCTCTGTTGGGTTAGGTGCATCCTCTCCCACTAAGGCTAGACAAGACAACCAATTAAATGAACATATCCCACAGGCAGGCAACAACTTTTGGGATAACCCCAGCTCCAGTTGTTCAGGAGCAACATAAAGACCAAACTGCACATCTGCTACTTATGTGTGGGGAGGCCTAGATCCAGCATATGCGTTCTTCTGAGCATATACCCAAAAGATGCTCCACCATCCCTCAAAGATACCAGCTCAGCTATGTTTATAGCAGCTTTGTTTCTCATAGCCCAAAACTGGAAACAGCCTAGATGTCTCTCAACTGAAGAATTAATAAAGAAAATGTGCTACATCTACACAATGGAATACTATTTAGTTATTAAAAAATCAAGATATCATGAATTTTGCTGGCAAATGCATGAAACTTGATACTATCATCATGGGCGAGGTACCCTAGTCCCAAAAGGACACGCTCGGTATGTGCTCACTTAGAAGTGGATATAAGCAATAAAATACAAGATACCCATAATACACTTTATAGACCCAAAGAACCTAAAGAAGAAGGAGGGCAAAAACAAGGGTGCTTGATTCACATAGAAGGTGGAATAAAATAATCATAAGAGGCAGATTGAGAGAGAAAACTGGGTGGGAGAGGGGATAGGGAACTGAAAGAGGGTACAGGATCAGGTGTGGGGAGGGACAGGAGAGATGGCCAAGAGAATGAGTGGAAATCTACAACAGGTGGAAAGATGGAGGGCATCTCAAGGACATGACAGAAACCTGAAATAATGGCTGTACCTAAGAATCAATGGGGGGTGACCTTAACCATTACTTGAAGCAATGGTGATATGGAACCTGGAGATATAGAAGAGGCCACCTCCTGTCACCAGGCAGAAAACTCAGTGGAGCAATAGGCACACCAACCCACCCACAAAATATTCAACCCAAAATTTATCCTATCTACAAGGAATCCAGATTTCTTTTTTTTATTAGATATATTTTTATTTACATTTCAAATGATTTCACCTTTTGTGGTCCCCCACTCCTCGAAAATCACATAAGCCCCCTTCCCTCCCCCTGTTCTCCCACCCACCCCTTCCCACTTCCCTGTTCTGGTTTTGCCTTATACTGCTACACTGAGTCTTTCCAGAACCAGGGGCTCCTCCTCCGTTCTTCTTGTACCTCATTTGATGTGTGGATTATGTGTAGAGTATTCCAGTTTTCCAGGCTAATATCCACTTATTAGTGAGTGCATACCATGATTGATCTTTTGAGACTGGGTTACCTCACTTAGTATGATGTTCTCCAGCTCCATCCATTTGCCTAAGAATTTAATGAATTGATTGTTTCTAATGGCTGAATAGTACTCCATTGTGTCTATATACCACATTTTTTGCATCCATTCTTCTGTTGAGGGATATCTGGGTTCTTTCCAGTTTCTGGCTATAATAAATAGGGCTGCTATGAACATAGTGGAGCATATATCCTTATTACATGCTGGGGAATCCTCTCGGTATATGCCCAGGAGTGGTATAGCAGGATCGTTCAGAAGTGACGTGCCCAGTTTTCTGAGGAACCTCCAAACTGATTTCCAGATTGGTTGTACCAATTTGCAACCCCACCAGCAGTGGAGGAGTGTTCCTCTTTCTCCACATCCTTACCAACACCTGCTGTCTTCTGAGTTTTTAACCTTAGCCATTCTGACTGGTGTAAGGTGAAATCTCAGGGTTGTTTTGATTTGCATTTCCCTGATGACTAGTGAAGTTGAGCATTTTTTAAGATGTTTCTCCACTATCTGAAGTTCTTCAGGTGAGAATTCTTTGTTTAACTCTGTACCCCATTTTAATAGGGTTATTTGGTTTTCTGGGGTCTAACTTCTTGAGTTCTTTGTATATATTAGATGTTACCCCTCTATCTGATGTAGGGTTGGTGAAGATCTTTTCCCAATTTGTTGGTTACTGATTTGTCCTTTTGATGGTGTCCTTTGCTTTACACAAACTTTGTAATTTTATGAGGTCCCATTTGTCAATTCTTGATCTTAGAGCATAATCTATTGGTGTTCTGTTCAGGAACTTTCCCCCTGTACCGATGCCCTCAAGGGTCTTCCCCAGTTTCTTTTCTATTAGCTTCAGAGTGTCTGGCTTTATGTGGAGGTCCTTGGTCCATTTGGAGTTGAGCTTAGTACAAGGAGACAAGGATGGATCAATTCCCATTCTTCTGCATGCTGACCTCCAGTTGGACCAGCACCATTTGTTGAAAGGGCTATCTTTTTTCCATTGGATGTTTTCAGCCCCTTTGTCGAGGATCAAATGGCCATCGGTGTGTGGGTTCATTTCTGGATCTTCAATCCTGTTCCATTGATCCTCCTGCCTGTCACTGTACCAATATCATGCAGTTTTTTTAAATTTATTGATATATTTATTTACATTTCAAATGATTTCCCCTTTTCTGGACCCCCAGTCGCCGAAAGTCCCATCAGTCCCCTTCCTTCCCCCTGTTTTCCCACCCAACCCTTCCCACTTCCCTGTTCTGATTTTGTTCTATACTGCTTCACTGAGTCTTTTTTTAACACTATTGCTTGTAATATTGCTTGAGGTCAGGGATACTGATTCCCCCAGAATTTCTTTTGTTGTTGAGACGAGTTTTAGCTATCCTGGGTTTTTTGTTATTCCAGATGAATTTGAGAATTGCTCTTTCTAACTCTATGAAGAACTGAGTTGGGATTTGATGGGTATTGCATTAAATCTGTATATTGCTTTTGGCAAAATGGCCATTTTAACTATATTAATCCTGTCAATCCATGAGCATGGGAGGTTTTTCCAATTTTGGAGGTCTTCGTCTATTTCCTTCTTCAGAGTCTTGAAGTTCTTGTCATACAGATCTTTCACATGTTTGGTAAGAGTCACCCCAAGGTACTTTATACTGTTTGTGGCTATTGTGAAGGGTCGTATTTCCATAATGTCTTTCTCAGCCTGCTTTTCCTTTGAGCAAGGGAAGGCTACTGATTTACTTGATTTGATTTTATAACCTACCACTTTGCTGAGGTTGTTTATCAGCTGTAGGAGTTCTCTAGTGGAGTTTTCTGGGTCACTTAGGTAGACTATCATATCATCTGCAAATAATGATAGTTTGATTTCTTCCTTTCCAATTTGTATCCCTTTGACCTCCTTATGTTGTCGAATTGCCCTTAAGTACAATATTGAAAAGATAAGGAGAAAGTGGGCAGCCATTTCTAGTCCCTGATTTTAGTGGGATTGCTTCAAGTTTCTCTCCATTTAATTTGATGCTGGCTACCAGTTTGCTGTATATTGCTTTTACTATATATAGGTATGGGCCTTGAATTCCTTTTCTTTCCAAGACTTTAAGCATGAAAGGATGCTGAATTTTGTCAAATGCTTTTTCAGCATCCAATGAAATGAACATGTGGTTTTTTTTCTTTGAGGTTGTTTATGTAGTGGATTGCATTGATGGATTGTTGTATATTGAACCAACCCTGCATTCCTGGAATAAAGCCTACTTGATCATGGTGGAGGATCGTTTTGATGTGTTCTTGGATTCAGTTGGCAAGAATTTTATTGAGTATTTTTGCATCGATGTTCATAAGGGAAATTGGTCTGAAGTTCTCTTTCTTTGTTGGATTTTTGTGTGGCTTTGGTATCAGCGTAATTGTGGCTTCATAGAAGGAATTGGGTAGTGTTCCTTCTATTTCTATTTTGTGGAATAGTTTGAAGAGTATTGGTGTTAGGTCTTCTTTGAAGGTCTGATAGAATTCTGCACTGAAGCCATCTGGTCCTATGCTTTTTTTGGTTGGAAGGCTTTCTATGACCCCTCTCTATTTCTTTAGGGGTTATGGGACTGTTTAGATGATCTATTTGGTCCTGATTTAATTTTGGTATTTGGTATCTTTCTAGGAAATTGTCCATTTCCTCCAGATTCCCCAGTTGTGTTGAGTATAGGCTTTTGTAGTAGGATCTGATGATTTTTTGAATTTCCTCAGTTTCTGTTGTTATATCCCCGTTTTCCTTTCTAAGTTTATTAATTTGGATACTTTCTCACTGTCCTTTGGTCAGTCTGGCTAAGGGTCTATCTATCATGTCAATTTTCTCAAAAAACAGCTTCTGGATTCGATGATTCTTTGTATGGTTCTCTTTGTTTCCATTTGACTGATCTCAGCCCTGAGTTTGATGATTTCCTGTCTTCTACTCCTCCTGGGTGAATTGGCTTCTTCTTGTTCCAGGGCTTTCAGGTGTGTCCTTAAGCTGCTAGTGTATGCAATCTCCATTTTCTGTTTGGTGGCACTCAGGGCTATGAGTTTTCCTCTTAGCACTGCTTTCATTGTGTCCCAAAGATCTGGGTATGTTGTGCCTTCATTTTCATTAAATTCTAAAAAGTCTCTGATTTCTTTCTTTATTTCTTCTTTGGCCAAGCTGTCATTGGGTAGAGTATTGTTCAGCCTCCATGTGTATGTGGGCTTTCCATTGTTTTTGTTGCCATTGAAGACCACTCTTACTCCACAGTGATCTGATAGGGTGCATGGGATTAGTTCGATCTTTTTATATTTTTTGAGGTCTGTCTTGTGACCAATTATATGGTTGATTTTGGAGAAGGTACCCTTAGGTGCTGAGAAAGAGGTATATTCTTTTGTTTTAGGGTGAAATGTTCTATAAATATCAGTCAAGTACATTTGGTCCAAACCTTCAATTAGTTTTATTGTGTCCCTGTTTAATTTCTGTTTTCCTGGTCGGTCCATTGAGGAGAGTGGAATGTTGAAGTCACCCACAATTACTGTGTTAGATGAAATGTGTGCTTTGAGCTTATTAAAGTTACTTTTACGAATGAGGATGCCCTTGCATTTGGCACACAGATGTTCAGAATTTAAAGTTCTTCTTGGTGGATTTTTCTTTGACCAGCAAGAAGTGTCCTTCTCTATCTCTTTTGATGACTTTAGGTTGAAAGTGCATTTTACCTGATATAAGAATGGCTACTCCAGCTCCTTTCCTGAGACCATTGGCTTGTAAAATTGTCTTCCAGTCTTTTACTCTAAGGTAGTTTTTGTCTTTGACAGTGAGGTGTGTTTCTTGTATGCAGCAAAATGTAGGGTCCTGTTTCCTTATCCAGTCTGTTAGTCTTTGTCTTTTTATTGGGGAGTTGAGTCCATTGACATTAAGAGATATTAAGGAATAGTGATTATTACTTTCTGTCATTTTCGGTGTTATTTTTATACTTGAGCAGTTATCTTCTTTTGGGTTTGATGAAAGAAGGTAACTATCTTGCTTTTTCCAGGGTGTAGTTTCCCTCCTTGTATTGGAGTTTTCCTCCTATTATTCTTTGTAGAGCTGGGTTTGTAGAAAGATATTGTGTAAATTTGGTTTTTGTCATGGAATATCTTGGTTTCTCCATCTATTGTGATTAAGAGTTTTGCTGGGTATAGTAGTCTTAGCTGACATTTGTGTTCTCTTAGAGTCTGCATGAGATCTTCTCAGGATCTTCTAGCTTTCATGGTCTCTGGTGAGAAGTCTGGTGTGATTCTGATAGGTCTTTCTTTATATGTTACTTGGCCTTTTTCTCTTACTGCCTTTAATATTCTTTCTTTGTTTAGTACATTTGGGGTTTTGACTATTATGTGACGAGAGTTCTTTCTGCTCAGGTCCAGTCTGTTTGGAGTTCTCTAGGCTTCTTGTATATTCACGGGCATCTCTCTCTTTAAGTTGGAAGAGTTTTCTTCCATAATTTTGTTGAAGATATTTGCTGGCCCTTTCAGCTATAAATCTTCACTCTCATCTATACCTATAATCCTTTGGTTTGGTCTTTTCGTTGTGTCCTGGATTTCCTGGATGTTCTGGGATACAAGCTTTCTGCATTTTGCATATTCTTTGACTGCTGAGTCAATGGTTTCTATGGTATCTTCGGCATCTGAGATTCTTTCTTCCATCTCTTGTATTCTGTTGTTGATAGTTGCATCTATGGTCCCTGATTTCTTCTCAAGGTTTTCTATCTCCAAAGTTGTCTCCCTTTGTGATTTCTTAGTTGTTTCTACTTCTGATTTTAGATCCTGGATGGGTTTGCTTAGCTCCTTCACTTGCTTGTTTGTGTTTTCCTGTAATTCTTTTTTTTTCTTATTCTATATATTTTTTATTTACATTTCAAATGATTTCCCCTTTCCTAGCCCCCCCACTCCCAGAAAGTCCCGTAAGCCCCCTTCTCTCCCCCTGTCCTCCCACCCACCCCTTCCCACTTCCCCGTTCTGGTTTTGCTGAATACTGTTTCACTGAGTCTTTCCAGAACAAGGGGCCACTCTTGCTTTCTTCTTGTACCTCATTTGATGTGTAGATTATGTTTTGGGTATTCCAGGTTTCTAGGTTAATATCCACTTATTAGTGAGTGTATACCATGATTCACCATTTTGCGTCTGGGTTACCTCCCTTAGTATGATGTTCTCTAGCTCCATCCATTTGCCTAGGAATTTCATGAATTCATTGTTTCTAATGGCTGAATAGTACTCCATTGTGTAGATGTTCCACATTTTTTGCATCCACTCTTTTGTTGAGGGATACCTGGGTTCTTTCCAGCATTTGGCAATTATAAATAGGGCTGCTATGAACATAGTAGAGCATGTATCCTTATTACATGGTGGGGAATCCTCTGGATATATGCCCAGGAGTGGTATAGCATGATCTTCTGGAAGTGAGGTGCCCAGTTTTCGGAGGAACCGCCAGACTGATTTCCAGAGTGGTTGTAGCAATTTGCAACCCCACCAGCAGTGGAGGAGTGTTCCTCTTTTTCCACACCCTCTCCAACACCTGCTATCTCCTGAATTTTTAATCTTAGCCATTCTGACTGGTGTAAGGTGAAATCTCAGGGTTGTTTTGATTTGCATTTCCCTAATGACTAATGAAGTTGAGCATTTTTTAAGATGCTTCTCCACCATCCGAAGTCCTTCAGGTGAGAATTCTTTGTTTAACTCTGTACCCCATTTTTTAATGGGTTGTTTGGTTTTCTGGAGTCTAACTTCTTGAGTTCTTTATATATATTGGATATTAGCCCTCTATCTGATGTAGGATTGGTGAAGATCTTTTCCCAATTTGTTGGTTGCTGATTTGTCCTCTTGATGGTGTCCTTTGCCTTACAGAAACTTTGTAATTTTATAAGGTCCCATTTGTCAATTCTTGCTCTTAGAGCACATGCTATTGGTGTTCTGTTCAGAAACTTTCTCCCTGTACCGATGTCCTCAAGGGTCTTCCCCAGTTTCTTTTCTATTAGCTTCAGAATGTCTGGCTTTATGTGGAGGTCCTTGATCCATTTGGATTTTAGCTTAGTACAAGGAGACAAGGATGGATCAATTCCCATTCTTCTTCGTGCTGACCTCCAGTTGAACCAGCACCATTTGTTGAAAAGGCTATCTTTTTTCCATTGGATGTTTTCAGCCTCTTTGTCAAGGATCAAGTGGCCATCGGTGTGTGGGTTCATTTCTGGATCTTCAATACTGTTCCATTAATCCTCCTGCCTGTCACTGTACCAATACCATGCAGTTTTTAACACTATTGCAGACCAATTTCCCTTATGAACATCGATGCAAAAATACTCAATAAAATTCTTGCCAACCGAATCCAAGAACACATCAAAACGATCATCCACCATGATCAAGTAGGCTTTATCCCGGGAATGCAGGGTTGGTTCAATATACAGAAATCCATCAATGCAATCCTCTACATAAACAAACTCAAAGAAAAAAACCACATGGTCATTTCATTGGATGCTGAAAAAGCATTTGACAAAATTCAGCATCCTTTCATGCTTAAAGTCTTGGAAAGAACAGGAATTCAAGGCCCATACCTAAACATAGTAAAAGCAATATACAGCAAACCAGTAGCCAGCATCAAACTAAATGGAGAGAAACTTGAAGCAATCCCACTAAAATCAGGGACTAGACAGGGCTGCCCCATTTCTCCTTATCTTTTCAATATTGTACTTGAGGTACTAGCTCAGGCAATTCGACAACATAAGGAGGTCAAAGGGATACAAATTGGAAAGGAAGAAGTCAAACTATCATTATTTGCAGATGACATGATAGTCTACCCAAGTGACCCAAAAAACTCCACTAGAGAACTCCTACAGCTGATAAACAACTTCAGCAAAGTGGCAGGTTATAAAGTCATCGCAAGCAAATCAGTCGCCTTCCTATACTCAAAGGATAAGCAAGCTGAGAAAGAAATTAGGGAAATGACCCCCTTCACAATAGCCACAAACAGTATAAAGTATCTTGGGGTGACTCTTACCAAACATGTGAAAGATCTGTATGACAAGAACTTCAAGACTCTGAAGAAGGAAATGGAAGAAGACCTCAAAAAATGGGAAAACCTCCCATGCTCATGGATTGGTAGAATCAATATAGTTAAAATGGCCATTTTGCCAAAAGTAATCTACAGATTCAATGCAATACCCATCAAAATCCCAACTCAATTCTTCACAGAGTTAGAAAGAGCAATTATCAAATTCATCTGGAATAACAAAAAACCCAGGATAGCTAAAACTATTCTCAGCAACAAAAGAAAGTCTGGGGGAATCAGTAATTCTTTAAGAGATTTTTGTGTTTCCTCTTTCATGACTTCTACTGTTTGACTCACTTTCTCCTGCATTTCTTTAAGTTTGTGTGTGTGTGTGTGTGTGTGTGTGTGTTTCTTCTTTATTGGCTTCTATCTCTTGAGCCTTATTCTCCTGAATTTCTTTAAGTGATTTTTTTCCATTATACAGGTTTCTAGCTTATTCATGTTCCCCTGTATTTCTTTAAAAGATTCATTTATGTCATTTTTGTGTTCTTCTAGCAGCATCATGAACAGTGATTTTAAATCCAAATCTTGTTTTTCTGCTGTGTTTGCATAATCAGGACTTGCTGATGTTGGAGAGTTTGGTTAAGACACTGCCATATTGCCTAGGTTTCTGTTAGTAGCATTCCTGCGTTTGCCCTTTGCCATTTCTGGCATTAGTTGGTCTTGTCTCTGGCTGGTATTTGTGCCTCCTGTGAGGCTATATGGCTATTTCTGCAACACTGGATGGCTGGGTTTCCCCTGTTACAGATTGCTAATGCGCTGCCCTCCTCTTGGGTGTCCTTGCAGCCCTAGCGTGCCTTGCCCTAGGTTGTCTATGTGAACCAGGTTGTCTATGTTAACAGGCGATGCCTGTTTGCTCCTTCAGTGAGTGTTGATGGTCTATGCTGCAGGACCTTTTCTGAGTGCTGGTCATTCTGCTGGGCAGCTGATCTCCCAGCTGGGTTGGTGCACCCAAGGCTAGCCTAGCTGCTGAGGCCCTGAGTCTAGGCAAAAGCCTGGCAGGCTAAGGCCTCAGCAAAGTTCCCCTCGGGCTATTACTGTTAATTGGTTCTGTCAGGTGGCCAGGATGGAGGCTTGTAAGCACTCCCTGAAAGTGCCAGGAGCATCTGCTAGGCTAACAACCTCCTGGCCAGGTTGGCACACAGATGGCCCACCAATCAGCCCAAGGCCTGGGGTCAGTTCAAGCCCTGTCTGTCTTAGACCCCGCTATGTTAGCCTCAGGCTATGACTCTTAGCTGACTTTGCCTGCTAGAACTCTCTGGCTTCCCGTAGTCAAAACGGTGGAGTGCACGCTGGGCTGGGCAAAAACCTCCTGGCCGGGTTTGCACACTGATGCCCCCCCCCAACAGCTGTCGGGCTTAGACCCCCCGCGATGTTGGCCTTGGGTTATATTTGCGTACCTCAGTCTGTCTGATTTCTCTAGTGCCTGATTTCCAAGATGGCAGGAGAGGCTCTTGTAACTGACTGGCGGGAGGCAGAGTTCTGATGTAGTTTTTGTGGGGTGAAAGGTGTGTAAATCCGCCACCACTTGCAGCTCGGCTGGCCAGCGAAGGTAAGTGGTCGGGCGCAAGGCCTGCCTGGACCTGTCACCTTGGTTCCACTGCTGATAGCCCTTCCGCTGGACACGCCGCTGATGCTGTTGTTGTTGGTTTTTTTTTTTAATTTACATTGCAAATGATTTCCCCTTTTCTGGGTCCCCACTCCCCACAAGTCCCATAAGCCCTCTTCCGTCCACCTATTCTTCCATCCACCCCTTCCCACTTCCCTGTTCTGGAATTCCCCTATACTCTTGCACTGAGTCTTTCCAGAACCAGGGGCCACTCCTCCATTCTTTTTGGACATCATTTAATTTGTGGATTATGTCCTGGGTATTCAAAGTTTCTAGGCTAATATCCACTTATCAGTGAGTGCATACCATGATTGATCTTTTGAGACTGGGTTACCTCACTTAGTATGATGTTCTCCAGCTCCATCCATTTGTCTAAGAATTTCATGAATTCATTGTTTCTCAATAGCTAAATAGTACTCCATTGTGTAAATATACCACATTTTTTTTTTTTAAATGTTTAATTTATTTATTTATTTATTTTTTTTATTTGATATAATTTATTTACATTTCAAATGATTTCCCCTTTTCTAGCCCCCCCCCACACCCCGAAAGTCCCGTAAGCCCCCTTCTCTTCCCCTGTCCTCCCTCCCACCCCTTCCCAATTCCCCGTTCTGGTTTTGCCAAATACTGTTTCACTGAGTCTTTCCAGAACCAGGGACCACTCCTGCTTTCTTCTTGTATCTCATTTGATGTGTGGATTATGTTTTGGGTATTCCAGTTTTCTAGGTTAATAACCACTTATTAGTGAGTGCATACCATGATTCACCTTTTGAGTCTGGGTTACCTCACTTAGTATGATGTTCTCTAGCTCCATCCATTTGCCTAAGAATTTCATGAATTCATTGTTTCTAATGGCTGAATAGTACTCCATTGTGTAGATATACCACATTTTTTGTATCCACTCTTCTGTTGAGGGATACCTGGGTTCTTTCCAGCATCTGGCAATTATAAATAGGGCTGCTATGAACATAGTAGAGCATGTATCCTTATTACATGGTGGGGAATCCTCTGGGTATATGCCCAGGAGTGGTATAGCAGGATCTTCTGGAAGTGAGGTGCCCAGTTTTCGGAGGAACCGCCAGACTGCTTTCCAGAGTGGTTGTACCAATTTGCAACCCCACCAGCAGTGGAGGAGTGTTCCTCTTTCTCCGCACCCTCTCCAACACCTGCTGTCTCCTGAATTTTTAATCTTAGCCATTCTGACTGGTGTAAGATGAAATCTTAGGGTTGTTTTGATTTGCATTTCCCTAATGACCAATGAAGTGGAGCATTTTTTAAGATGCTTCTCCGCCATCCGAAGTTCTTCAGGTGAGAATTCTTTGTTTAACTCTGTACCCCATTTTTTAATAGGGTTGTTCGGTTTTCTGGAGTCTAACTTCTTGAGTTCTTTATATATATTGGATATTAGCCCTCTATCTGATGTAGGATTGGTGAAGATCTTTTCCCAATTTGTTGGTTGCCGATCTGTCCTCTTGATGGTGTCCTTTGCCTTACAGAAACTCTGTAACCTTATGAGGTCCCATTTGTCAATTCTTGCTCTTAGAGCATACGCTATTGGTGTTCTGTTCAGAAACTTTCTCCCTGTACCGATGTCCTCAAGGGTCTTCCCCAGTTTCTTTTCTATTAGCTTCAGAGTGTCTGGCTTTATGTGGAGGTCCTTGATCCATTTGGATTTGAGCTTAGTACAAGGAGACAAGGATGGATCAATTCGCATTCTTCTGCATGCTGACCTCCAGTTGAACCAGCACCATTTGTTGAAAAGGCTATCTTTTTTCCATTGGATGTTTTCAGCCTCTTTGTCGAGGATCAAGTGGCCATAGGTGTGTGGGTTCATTTCTGGATCTTCAATCCTGTTCCATTGATCCTCCTGCCTGTCACTGTACCAATACCATGCAGTTTTTAACACTATTGCTCTGTAGTATTGCTTGAGGTCAGGGATACTGATTCCCCCAGATTTTCTTTTGTTGCTGAGAATAGTTTTAGCTATCCTGGGTTTTTTGTTGTTCCAGATGAATTTGATAATTGCTCTTTCTAACTCTGTGAAGAATTGAGTTGGGATTTTGATGGGTATTGCATTGAATCTGTATAGTGCTTTAGGCAAAATGGCCATTTTAACTATATTGATTCTACCGATCCATGAGCATGGGAGGTTTTCCCATTTTTTGAGGTCTTCTTCCATTTCCTTCTTCAGAGTCTTGAAGTTCTTGCCATACAGATCTTTCGCATGTTTGGTAAGAGTCACCCCAAGATACTTTATACTGTTTGTGGCTATTGTGAAGGGGGTCATTTCCCTAATTTCTTTCTCAGCCTGTTTATCCTTTGAGTATAGGAAGGCCACTGATTTGCTTGAGTTGATTTTGTAACCTGCCACTTTGCTGAAGTTGTTTATCAGCTGTAGGAGCTCTCTAGTGGAGTTCTTTGGGTCACTTAGGTAGACGATCATGTCGTCTGCAAATAATGATAGTTTGACTTCCTCCTTTCCAATTTGTATCCCTTTGACCTCCTTATGCTGTCGAATTGCCCGAGCTAGTACCTCAAGTACAATATTGAAAAGATAAGGAGAAAGGGGGCAGCCTTGTCTGGTCCCTGATTTCAGTGGGATTGCTTCAAGTTTCTCTCCGTTTAGTTTGATGCTGGCTACCGGTTTGCTGTATATTGCTTTTACTATGTTTAGGTATGGGCCTTGAATTCCTGTTCTCTCCAAGACTTTAAGCATGAAAGGATGCTGAATTTTGTCAAATGCTTTTTCAGCATCCAATGAAATGACCATGTGGTTTTGTTCTTTGAGTTTGTTTATGTAGTGGATTGTATTGATGGATTTCCGTATATTGAACCAACCCTGCATTCCCGGGATAAAGCCTACTTGATCATGGTGGATGATCGTTTTGATGTGTTCTTGGATTCGGTTGGCAAGAATTTTGTTGAGTATTTTTGCATCGATGTTCATAAGGGAAATTGGTCTGAAGTTCTCTTTCTTTGTTGGATCTTTGTGTGGCTTTGGTATCAGCGTAATTGTGGCTTCGTAGAAGGAATTGGGTAGTGTTCCTTCTGTTTCTATTTTGTGGAATAGTTTGAAGAGTATTGGTGTTAACTCTTCTTTGAAGGTCTGGTAGAATTCTGCACTGAAACCATCTGGTCCTGTGCTTTTTTTGGTTGGAAGACTTTCTATGACTCCTTCTATTTCTTTAGGCTTTATGGGACTGTTTAGATGGTCTAGTTGGTCCTGATTTAATTTTGGTATTTGGTATCTGTCAAGGAAATTGTCCATTTCCTCCAGATTCTCCAGTTGTGTTGAGTACAGGCTCTTGTAGTAGGATCTGATGATTTTTTGGATTTCCTCAGTTTCCGTTGTTATGTCTCCCTTTTCATTTCTAAGTTTGTTAATTTGGATACTTTCTCTGTGCCCTTTGGTCAGTCTGGCTAAGGGTTTATCTATCTTGTTGATTTTCTCAAAGAACCAGCTCCTAGTTTTGTTGATTTTTTGTATGGTTCTCTTTGTTTCTACTTGATTGATTTCGGCCCTGAGTTTGATGATTTCCTGCCTTCTACTCCTCCTGGGTGAAATAGCTTCTTTTTGTTCTAGGGCTTTCAGGTGTGTCATTAAGTTGGTAATGTATGCTCTCTCCATTTTCTTTTTGGAGGCACTCAGGGCTATGAGTTTTCCTCTTAGCACTGCTTTCATTGTGTCCCATAGATTTGGGTATGTTGTGTTTTCATTTTCATTGTGTTCTAAAAAGTCTTTAATTTCTTTCTTTATTTCTTCCTTGACCAAGGTGTCATTGAGTAGAGTATTGTTCAATTTCCACGTGTATGTGGGTTTTCTGTTGTTTCTGTTGCTATTGAAGACCACTTTTATTCCATAGTGATCAGATAGGAGGCATGGGATTAGTTCTATCTTTTTATATTTGTTGAGGTCTGTCTTGTGACCAATTATATGGTCGATTTTGGAGAAGGTACCATGAGGTGCTGAAAAAAAGGTATATTCTTTTGTTTTAGGATAGAATGTTCTATATATATCAGTTAAGTCTAATTGGTCCAAAGCTTCAATTAGTTTCATTGTGTCCTTGTTTAGTTTCTGTTTTCCTGATCGGTCCATTGAGGAAAGTGCAGTGTTGAAGTCACCCACAATTATTGTGTTAGGTGTAATGTGTGCTTTGAGTTTTAATAGAGTTTCTTTTATGAAAGAGGGTGCCCTTGCATTTGGAGCATAGATGTTCAGGATTGAGAGTTCTTCTTGTTGTATTTTTCCTTTGACCAGCAAGAAGTGTCCCTCAGAGTCTCTTTTGATGACTTTGGGTTGAAAGTCAATTTTATCTGATATTAAAATGGCTACTCCAGCTTGTTTCCTGAGACCATTTGCTTGTAAAATTGTCTTCCAGCCTTTTACTCTAAGGTAGTGTTTGTCTTTGACCCTGAGGTGTGTTTCCTGTAAGCAGCAAAATGTAGGGTCCTGTTTACGTATCCAGTCAGATAGTCTGTGTCTTTTTATTGGGGCATTGAGTCCATTGATGTTAAGAGATATTAAGGAATAGTGATTGTTACTTCCTATCATTTTTGACGTTATTTTTTAAATTTGATTGCTTAACTTCTTTTGGGTTTGATGAAAGGTTACTATCTTGCTTTTTTCAGGGTGGAGTTTCCCTCCTTGTATTGGTGTTGTCCTCCTATTATCCTTTTTAGGGCTGGGTTTGTGGATAGATATTGGGTGAACTTGGTTTTGTCGTGAAATATCTTAGTTTCTCCATCTATGGTGATTGAGAGTTTTGCTGGATATAGTAGTTTTGGTTGGCATTTGTGTTCTCTTAGAGTCTGCATGAGATCTGCCCAGGACCTTCTAGCCTTCATAGTCTCAGGTGAAAAGTCTGCTGTGATTCTGATAGGTCTTCCTTTATATGTTACTTGGCCTTTTTCTCTTACTGCCTTTAGTATTCTTTCTTTGTTTAGAACATTTGGTGTTTTGATTATTATGTGACGGGAAGTATTTCTGTTCTGGTCCAGTCTGTTTGGAGTTCTGTAGGCTTCTTGTATATTCATGGGCATCTCTCTCTTTAGGTTAGGGAAGTTTTCTTCCATAATTTTATTGAAGATATTTGCTGGCCCTTTAAGTTGTAAATCTTCACTCTCATCTATGCCTATAATCCTTAGGTTTGGTCTTCTCATTGTGTCCTGGATTCACATTTTTTGTATCCATTTCTCCATTGAAGGACACCTAGGTTCTTTCCAGCTTCTGGCTACTACAAATAGGGCTACTATGAACATAGTTGAGCATGTGTCCTTACTGCATGCTGAAGAATCTTCTGGATATATGCCCAGTAATGGTATAACAGGGTCTTCAGGAAGTGACATGCCCAGTTTTCTGAGGAACTGCCAGACTGATTTCCAGAGTGGTTGCACCATCTTGCAATCCCACCAGCAGTGGAGGAGTGTTCCTCTTTCTCCACATCCTCGCCAACACCTGCTGTCTCCTGAGTTTTTTACCTTAGCCATTCTGACTGGTGTGAGGTGAAATCTCAGGGTTGTTTTGATTTGCATTTCCCTAATGATTAATGATGTTGAACATTTCTTAAGGTGTTTCTCAGCTCTCCGAAGTTCTTCATGTGAAAATTCTTTGTTTAGCTCTGTACCCCACTTTTAATGGGGTTATTTGGTTCTCTGGGTTCTACTTTCTTGAGTTCTTTGTATATATTAGATATTAGCCCTCTGTCGGATTTAGGGTTGGTGAAGATCCTTTCCCAGTCTGTTGGTTGACGTTTTGTCCTTTTGACAGTGTCCTTTGCCTTACAGAAACTTTATAGTTTTATGAAGTCCCATTTGTCAATTCTTGATCTTAGAGCGTAAGCTATTGGTGTTCTATTCAGGAACTTTTCCCTTGTGCCCATGTCCTCCAGGGTCTTCCCCAGTTTCTTTTCGATTAGTTTCAGTGTGTCAGGTTTTATGTGGAGGTCCTTGATCCATTTGGAGTTGAGCTTGGTACAAGGAGATAAGAATGGATCGATGCGCATTCTTCTGCATGCTGACCTCCAATTGAACCAGCACCATTTGTTGAAAAGACTATCTTTTTTCCACTGGATGCTTTCAGCTCCTTTGTTGAAGACCAAGTGACCATAGATGTGTTGGTTCATTTCTGGGTCTTCAATCCTATTCCATTGATCCGCTTGCCTGATATTGTACCAATACCATGCAGTTTTTATCACTATTGCTCTGTAGTAGAGTTTAAAGTCTGGGATATTGAATCCCCCTCAAGTTCTTTTACTGTTGAGAATAGTTTTAGCTATCCTGGGTTTTTGTTACTTCAGATGAATTTGAGAATTTCTCTTTCTAGCTCTATGAAGAACTGGGTTGGGATTTTTATGGGAATAGTATTGAATCTGTAGATTGCCTTTGGCAAGATGGCCATTTTAACTATATTAAGCCTGCCAATCCATGAGCATGGAAGGTTTTTCCATTTTCTGAGATCTTCTTCGATTTCCTTCTTCAGAGATCTGAAGTTCTTGTCATATAGGTCTTTCACTTGTTTGGTTAGAGTCACCCTAAGATACTTTATGCTGTTTGTAGCTATTGTGAAGGGGGTCATTTCCCTAATTTCTTTCTCAGTCTGCTTATCCTTTGAATATATAAAGGCTACTGATTTGCTTGCATTGATTTTGTAGCCAGCCACTTTGCTGAAGTTGTTTATCAGCTGTAGGAGTTCTCTAGTAGAGGTTTTAGGGTCACTTAAGTATACGATCATATCATCTGCAAATAGTGATGATTTGACTTCTTCCTTTCCAATTTGTATCCCTTTGACTTCCTTCTGTTGTCTAATTGCTCTAGCTAGGACTTCAAGAATTATATTGAAAAGATATGGAGAGAGGGGGGCAGCCTTATCTAGTCCCTGATTTTAGTGGGATTGCTCCAAGTTTCTCTCCATTTAGTTTGATGTTGGCTACCTGTTTGCTGTATATTGCTTTTACTATGTTTAGATATGGGCCTTGAATTCCTGTCCTTTCCAAGACTTTTAGTATGAAAGGATGCTGAATTTTGTCAAATGCTTTTTCAGCATCTAATGAAATGATCATGTGGTTTTTTTCTTTGAGTTTGTTTATGTAGTGGATAGCATTTATGGATTTCCTTATATTGAACCATCCCTGCATCCCTGGCGTGAAGCCTACTTGATCATGGTGGATGACCACAAGGTCTGTCCATTCTCTGAGGCTCAAGTCTCTCAAGGATTAAGCAAACCTTCTACTGAGGCCAGACCAGGTAGTCCTCTGCTACATATGTGCCAGAGGCCTCTGCCAAGCCCCTGTATGCTCCTGCTTGGTGGTTCAGTCTCTGGGAGCTCCCTGGGGTCCAGGTTAGTTGAGACTGCTGGTCTTCCTATGGGGTCATTCTTCCTTTCAGCCTCTTCAATCCTTCCCCCAATTCAACCATACGGGACCCCAACCTCAGTCCAATGGTTAGGTGTAAGTATCTGTGTCTGTTTCAGTCAGCTGATGATAAGGCCTCTCAGAGGACATCCATGCTAGGCTCCCATCTGTAAGCACTTCATAGCAAAGTAGTGGCAGGCCTTGGTGCCACCCTGCAAAGAGATGGACCCCAAGGTGGGCCTGTCATTGTACCTCTTTTCCTTCAGTCTCTTCTCTTTTGTCCCTGTAGTTCTTTTAAACAGGAAAAATTCTGGGTCAGAAATTTTGACAGTAGGTTAATAACCCTGTCCCTCCACTTGAGGCCCTGTCTATCTACTGAAGGTAGTTCTCTGGTGGAATTTTGGGGGTTGCTTATGTATATCACATCATCTGCAAATAATGATACTTTGACTTCTTCCTTTCCAGTTCGTATCCTCTTGATATCCTTCTGTTGTCTAATTGTTCTAGCTAGCACTTCAGATATATTGAACAGATAGGGAGAGAGTGGGCAACTTTGTCTTCTCAGATTTTAGAGAGATTTCTTCTAGTTTCTCTCCATTTAATTTTATGTTGATTGTTGGTTAGCTACATATTGGTTTTATTATGCTTGGATATGTGCAAAGAATTCCTGCTCTCTCTAGTACTTTAAACATGAAGAGGTATTGTCACTGCCACGGTACTGAGTATCAAGAATAGGCCTGGGGGATTGATAGAAGACACAGACACGGGTCATTCAGTAAGGAGAATGCCAAAGCTTTTACTGAGGGACCAGCAATATATACCAGAGGCCAGGGAAAACAACAGAAAAAAACAATCATAGCCATAGGTTAGGCACCAGGGAGGTCCCTACCACACTGGGTGGGAAAACAGGAATTACATTAAGCTACAGGATATTCCACAGGATGTTCTACAGGATGTTTTCTGAGCAAAACAGCTCAGCTGGGGAAGTTGTGCTAAACTCACCTAAGCCCAGAAGTCAAAGGCTTTATTCAGCATCTAATGAGATAATCGTGTGTTTTTTTTTTCATTGAGTTTGTTTATGTAGCAGATTACATTGATGGATTTCCATATATTGAACCATCCCTGCATCCCTGGGATAAAGCTTACTTGATCATGGTGGATAATCATTTTGATGTGTTCTTGGATTTTGTTGACAAGAATTTTATTAAGTATTTTTGCATTAATATTCATAAGGGAAATTGATCTGAAGTTCTCTTTCTTTGTTGGGTCTTTGTGGGGTTTAGGTATCAGAGTAACTGTGGCTTCATAGAATAAATTAGATAGTCTTACTTCCATTTCTATTTTTTTTTTTTTTTTTTTTTTTTTTTTTTGTGGAATAGTTTGAGAAGTCTTGGCATCAGCTCTTCTTTGAAGATCTGGTAGAATTCTGCACTAAAACCATCTGGCCCTAGGCTTTTTGTGGTTGGGAGGTTTTTGATGACTATTCTATTTCCTTAGGAGTTGTGGGACTGTTTAGTTTACCTGATCTTGATTTAATTTTAGTAGGTGATAGCTGTCTATAAAATCATGCATTTCATCTAGATTTTCCTTTTGTAGTAGGTTGTGATGAATTTTTAAAAATTCCTCAGGTTATGCTTTTATGTCTGCCCTTTTAATTCTGATTATGTTAATTTGGATATTGTCTCTGTGCCCTTTAGTTAGTTTGGCTAAAGGTTATCTGTCTTGTTGATTTTCTCAAAGAACCAGCTCTTGGTTTTCTTGATTTTTGTATCATTCTCTTTCAACCATGAGTTTGACTATTTCCTTATCTCTACTCCTCTTGGTGTGTGTTTGCTTCCTTCTGTTTACTCTGAGGTAGTGTCTGTCTGTGTCACTGAGGTGTGTTGCTTGTTATGCAGCAGAATGCTGGAACCTGTCTAGTCTTTTAGCATGTGTATTTTTATTGGGGAATTGAATCCATTGGTGTTAAGAGATATTAAAGACAGATGATTGTT
This sequence comes from Apodemus sylvaticus, assembly GCF_947179515.1. Lineage (NCBI taxonomy): Eukaryota > Metazoa > Chordata > Mammalia > Rodentia > Muridae > Apodemus > Apodemus sylvaticus. Next base: position 24,604,681 of record NC_067488.1, on the reverse strand, counting down.
AGTTCCTGTTTTGTTAGTTGAGGTATTATTATTTGTGTATTATTCTCTTCTGTTGGATTTTTGTGAACTATTTAGTTTCTTGTGTTTTCTTGGATATAGTTATCCTCCTTGTGTTAGATATTTGTTCCTGTATCTTCTGTAGGGCTGAATTAATAGTAATATATTGTTTAAATTTGGTTTTGTCATAGAATATCTTGTTTCCTTCATCTGTGATGGTTGATAGTTTTTCTGGGTATCCTGGACTAGCATTTGTGTGTTTTTAGGGTCTGGATGACTTCTGTCCAGTATCTTCTGGCTTTTAGAGACTCTGTTGAGAAGTCTGGTCTAATTCTGATAGGTCTGCCTTTATATGTTAGTTGGCCTTTTTCCTTGCAGCTTTTAATATTCTTTCTTTGTTTTGTGCATTTAATGTTTTGATTATTATGTGACGAGGGGATTTTCTTTTCTGGTCTAACCTATTTTGTGTTTTTAAGGCTTCTTGTACATTTATATCCATCCTATTCTTTAGAGTATTGAAGAATTTTTTCTTCTGTGATTTTGTTGAAGATGTTTTCTGACCCTTTAAGCTGAGAATTCTATCCCACCTCTCTTACTATTATTCTTAGGTTTGATCTTTACATTATGTCTTGAATTTCCTAGATATTTTGGGTTAGGAACTTTTTACACTCTGTATTTTCTTTGGCCGATGTGTCAATATTTTCTATGGTATCTTCTGTCCCTGGGATTTTCTATATCATCTCTTGTATTCTGGTGATGCTTGCATCTGTAGCTCTCAATCTCTTTCCTAAATTGTCCAACTCCAGGTTTGACTCCCTTTGTGTTTTCTTTATTGTTTGTATTTCCATTTTTAGTTCTTGGACCATTTTGTTCAATTCTTTTACTGCTCGATTGCATTTTCCTGTGTTTCTTTAGGGGACATTTCTGTTTCTTCTTTAAGGGCTTTTTACCCATTAGCCTGTATTTTCCTGTATTTCTTCAAGGGACTTTTTTATATCCTCTTTAAAGACATGTATCATCTTCAAGAGATGGGACAAGATAAGATTCATTATCTTACTATTTGTGCATGTTGAAGTAGTTGTGGTAGGAGAACTGTGTTCTGATGGTGCCAAATTGCATTGGGTTCTGTCATTTACGATCTTGTTCTTGTCTCTGGCCATTTGGTTTTCTCTGGAATTAACAGCCCTGGATGTCTCTGACTAGAACTGGTCCCTTGGAGGCAGGTAGACCAATGTGATCTGAGATAGGGCTGGTCTTTTTGGAAGCAGGCAGAGTTGTCTCTGGTTAGGGAAGGCTTCCTGTGCCCCTGTTTAATGAAGACCTCCTGTGCCCTTGGTTACTGTAGACCTCTGGTTAAACTGACAGGTTGTAGTGTTTAGTGGATATAGGGCCACTGGTCTGGCTCAGGTGTGGAAGTGGACTGGAAGGAAGGTGAAGTTTTGGGGTGAGGGGAGAAGGGTAGTTCCTGCATCAGCTGGGCTGTGTGGGTACCCCAGCTGGCATGGGTATTTGGGCTAAATTCTCACCTGTGTCTTTGGTTACTGCAGATCTCCTAGGAAGCACACTGCCTAAAGTGTTTGGGTGGATATTATTTCCAAAATAATTTATGTGTAGTAATTTCACTGTGACCAAATATATTTTTTTAAAAAGCAAACCAAGTCTCATAAATTGTAATAAGAATTCAAGTGGCAATCTCTTTTTGAAGTTGGGTAAGAGAGGAAAGTTTATTTTTTTGCCTCATGTTGCTTTATTTGAGCATTTTCTGTCTTACTGATCTTTTGCTTATATCTTATGGTAACCAATTTTGTGTTTTGATGAGTTTTGTTTGTTTGTGTGTCTGTGTGTTTTTTGGGCATTTTTACTGGTTTCTTTCATATTTTTTCAAGGCTTTAAAGTTAAGTACCATATAGTGTTGCTTAATTTCCATGACACCTTGTGTTGAGAACAATAGTGTACCTATTTTGTAAGGGAGCAAGTTAGGTTATTGTATAGTGCTCACAAATGAAAATAGAATAGCCTATTGGATAGGTACATGGACTATGGACTTCAGAAAGTCTATAGTCATCTCAAATATTGTCTCTGATATCTGTGCAACTATGAGATTATTAAACCTATTATCCTCATTTTTTAAAAAAGGGAGGCAGAAGCATCAATTGCTAATATGTAATTGAGGACAACTGACTTATAAGAAATGCCATATGATTAAGCAAGTTCCCTTTATAGTTAATGCTCAATAAGAAAAGTTTAAAAATACTTAGAAATCATGGAAAGATACTAAAATTCAGTAATGACAACATAATAAGCAACACTATATTTTTGACACTGTGTGGGTCTGTCTTTATGTGTGCATGCTTGTGTGGGAGTGTGGTATAGTACAAGTGTTTGTGTGGATATACAGATATGCATATATGCATTATGTATGTATGCACATTTGGACATATGTATATGGTTATGTAGATGAGAGAAAATATTGCTAGGTGTTTTTCTCAATCAGCCTTCACCATTTTCAAAGATTTACTTTAGTTTACTTGGAGATACATGAATACTTATGTGGGTGTCCTGACTGGTTTTATGTCAACTGGTCATAGCTAAAGTCATTTGAGAGAAGTAAAACTCAATTAAGAAAATGCCTCCATAAAATCAGGCTACAGGCATGCCTGTAAGGCATTTCTATAGCTAGTGATTGATGGGAAGGGCCAAGTCCTTTGTGGGTAGAGCTATCCCTGGGCTGATGGTCCTGAGTTCTATGAGAAAGCAAGTTGAGCAAGCCCTGATGAGCAAGCCTGTAAGCAGCACCCCTCCATAGCCTTTGCGTTACCTTCTGGCTCCAGGTTCCTGCTCTGCTTGAATTCCTGTCCTGACTTCTTTCACTATTGAACAGGAATATGGAAGTGTAAGCCAAATAAACCCTTTCATCCCTTTGTTTTTTAGTATTGGTATTTAAAATGTAGCAATAGAAACCATAATTAAGACAGTGTGAGTATACATTTATGATTGCAAGTGACTAAGAAAGTCCAAAGAGACAATGATGACAGGACCATATCTTCTGGAGGGTGCTGTAAACTGAATTTGAGTCCTCTCAAAAAGCCATTAAGTGCACTTAACCATCTCTCCAGCTCTGCACATTATTTTTTGAACTAGAGTTTCTCCCTAAACCTGGACCTTTTTGATTCCACTAGGATAGCTGACCCATAAGCTTCTAGGAGCCACCAGTACCCACAGCGCCATCCTATCACCAGTTCTGGGTTTGAGGTACACAGAACATGTCAACTTCCTCAGTACGTACTATGGATCGGAACTAAGTGTGCACTTTATGAAATGGCCTATCTTGGACTTCCTTCTCTCAGCCACTATTTAAAGTGCTTTCTATGTATACACTCTGATAACATCATTAGAAGTTTGTCATATTATCCCCACTCTACAGTTGTGAAAAATGCAGAGAGTGATAGTATGTTTTGCTGAGACCATGGGGCTAAGGTGAAAACTATGATTAAAACAAGCAATATTCAGAGATTCTACATTTCCACCGAATCCTTATACATAACCATACAAATGTGAGATATGCAGAGAAATGCGGTTATGTGCTCAGCCTATTACTCAGTAGCCCATACTTGGGTTGAAGAGAACTATGACTAAAAAGAAAATGGTATCAATATGTAAGTAATTGTTACAATATTTTTATATAATAATAATAATAATAATACTATTATCACAACAACAATAATGATAAGCAGTAAAATCAGATGTAGTTGACAGAGTAATACATTTTTCTGCATTTCAACAATGGTTTAAAAGATAGATACAACAGTGAAGATTAAATAAAAAGTATCCATAAAAATCTCAAACCAATTTAACCAAACTCTGCATCAGAAAACATCGATATACAGTATTGATTTTTAAATATTATTGTAGATTATGTGTAATTTAGCTTATTTGAGTAGGGCTTCTGACCATCCAGGCATGAATGAAGATACCTAAATTGGCACTTGTATTTCTCCTTTTGAATATCAGATCATTGAAAAAATAATCCCCAAGGAATTTAATTTTTCCTAGGCATCTCACATTAAACACACTAAAATCCTTAGGATCCTTGGGAGATGGCATTTCTTTGAATACATCCTGAAATAATGTACTCACTCTCTTATAGAATGGTCCATTACATGTCTTTAGCATGTAGATATGACACTGTGGTTTTTCTTCAGGATATATGACACTGTTGTTTTTCTTCAGGATATATGACACTGTTGTTTTTCTTCAGGGACAAAGGAAACCTCCCTTTGTAGAGCCAGCAAACCCTGGCAGGACATCTTATGTTTTATAAAATGATGATTTGGGGGGTCCTAACAATTGAAGACATACACTTTGAAATGACTAATGACTTGTATCGGCACCAAAAATGTTTGAAGTATAACAAATATTTTAAGAGATTTCTTTTGTGATTATTCAGCAATTCAGGGCTGAAGTTTGTGGTTGAAAGAGAGCAAACAGAATTTAAATGTTGTTCAATTGTCCTAGTTGAAAATGCACAAATATGGATGGAAACTGAATATATCAGTTCACTTTTTCTCTCTTCCAAAATTCCATTAAAGCAACAATAAAAGATTTTTTCAGGCATAAATCCACAATTACTTGGCAGGATGAGAGAAGAGAAAATAAAGACAAAATAGTCAAATATGGAAAGTAGACAATTTGCTGGCAAATTCCTGAGAGAATCCCAGAAAATTGAGTATTTCAAAAGCACATGATACAATTTAATTTGTCCTGGATTTCCTAAAGCCCAGTAGTATGCAATGGTACTGAAATCTAGAGCAAAGGAGATGGCATATACCATGCTGAACCTAAGAGAAATCTGCTATACTGCAATTATTCATGGTCTTTCTCAGAGACATCCAACTGCAGGTCTTGTAACAAAAGAAAGTTCCTACTTTCCTTCCAAAGATTATTCATATGTGGGACTGCTGGCTTCCAAAAACACAGAAATACTTCCTACAGTCAGTGTTTTATAACTCACATGAGTTAAATGGAAAAGGTTTAGAAAGTACATAAAATTTCATGAAGCTTCCTAAAGTAGGAGGGAACAGATTTCTTTCTGAACTTAAAAGAAAAAGAACTCCTGAGAAGGACCCTTTTATTGTATGGTCCTCTACAAGACCAACCATGTTCTAAACCACTGAGTCAATTCTCCACAGACACTCCAAGTGATATTTTTGATGAGCATGGAAAAGAAATGTTTTTGAGAATGTATAACACAGCTTTACATAGTTGTAGTCACTGTACATAAAATATTTAACCTTTCACATATTAATATGACTTCTTTATACAGTTTTACTTATTGCTTATCATAATATTCTTGCTTATTTAGCTTGGCAATGTGATTAATTTCTTGTCACTATTATCACTTACAATTTGAGCCCTTTACAGAAATGATTATTTTCTGAAAGAGCTTCTGTAAAGAAAAGTGTATATTTTTTAATCTGTGTGTTATTGCCAGTGATTATTTTCTGTTCTTATGTCTGAATTTAATTATATTACCTATATTACTGAGATTCAAGAAATATAGTCCAAAAATAATTTCTAATCCCTAATCTGGGGCAATAAAATATAATGTAAAGTGGGGTTTAAAGATAACCTCAACTTACACTCCTGAGATTGAATGTATACAGAGATATGTATGTGTAATTTAGTTAGCTCCAAAGAAATCACCACTAATTATTATATATATATATATATATATATATATATATATGTGTGTGTGTGTGTGTGTGTGTGTGTGTGTGTGTGTGTGTGTGTAATTTAGTTAACCCCAAAGAAATCACCTCTAATTTATTTTTCTAGGCTTAGAAACAGTCCAAGCTTCATGTGTCCGGAATGACAGACAAATACTAAATCTTAACTGGGCTGTTGAGGGCATTTCAGTTGCCTTGAGCATCACAGGCAGCTCCACTGAAATAAAAGGATTACTTATTAGTGACTTGTTAAGACAGCTTTCCAGCTCTTGAGTACTATCTCAGGTCTCAGGAGTAGACATCTTAGAAGAAGCTAAGCCTTGCCTGGAGGCATGTGTCTCTGCTTGAGAACAGATGTTAGTTATACAAGGTCCCCAGGATTCCATTTTTCTGATGAATCACCTGAAGGTTACATTGCAAGTTGTGAGACTGCATCTGTATTCAGAAAAGTTCATTCAACACCTGCCAACTCCCGCTCTCTAAGGTTCAATCTGAACAAGGCAGGCGTCCCAGACACCCGACCCCAGCCAAGTACTCCTCCACATGTGCATCTCTGCAGGAGCATCAGATGGGACATAAGAGTGCAATGGCAGTCCTGAGTTTGTTCTAGTTTCTTATAGTGCCTCCCAAGAGAAGTGTGAATTTTCATGTATAGTTATTTTTAAGATGATGGTTTTAAAATATGGTCTGAAGAATTACCATAATTTATATCTTTCCATTTGTATGTTCTCTGCTTACTATGAGTACTAGAATACCAACTATTCACATAGGCTCAATTGTCCCATCAGGTAAAGTACATCCTGACCAAGTGCAATGCACCACTGATCACTTATCATCATTTTATCTTCTATTTAAAAATCAATCACAAATAAGGATACATCTATATAACTTATATCTACAACCTTGATAATCAAGACTCAGAGCGAACTAGATAATTTTGTTCAGTGTTTCCCATTAAAGAAGCAAGCCCAAGGTCAAAATTCAGTGTCCTCATTTCAAAATAAAGTAAGATGCAAATTCAGGATAAAATAAAAAAAACACTTAAAGAAATGTTCAAGATTCTCATTCATCAGAGAAATGAAAATCAAAATGAGATTCTATGATATACCTAACAAAATGGCTAAGATCGAAACACAAGTGATAGCTCATGCTTGCTAGGTTGTAGAGCAAGGGGAACACTCCTCTATTGCTATGGAGTGGGAACTTTTGAAAGTAGAAATCAGTCTATCTCAAGACCCAGTTATACTACTACACATATTCCCTAAGGATAGTCCATTCTATCATAAGGACACTTGCCCCAACTATGTTCATAGCAGCTTTATTTATAATAGCCAGAAATTGAAAACAACCTAAATGTCTCTCAACTGAAGAATCATTTAAAAACATGACACATGTATAGATTGGAATATTACTCATCTGTTAAAAAACAATGACATCATGATTTGAAGGCAATTAGATGGAACTAGAAAAAAAAATCATCCTGAGTGAGGTAACCCTAACCCAGAAAAGCAAACATGGTATGTACTTACTTATAAAAAATATTATCTGTAAAGTAAAAGACAGTTATGCTGCAGTCCACAGAAGCAGCAAGGCTGTCACAAGGAAGACTTAAGGGAGGAAGCAAGGATCTCCCTGGAAAGGAAAAATAGTATAGATTTTGAGGATTGATTGGGGACAGGTGGGACTGGAAACGAGGGAGATCTGGTTGTGGGAAGAATAAAAGACAGGGAGAAACTACTGGAATTGGAGAGCATTTGAGGGCAAGGTGGGAACCTAGTGCCATGGAAACTCCATGAAATCTACAAGAGTAAGCCTAGCAAAGACTCTTAGTAATGGAGGACACAGACCCTGAACAGGCAGGCCATTTTCTATAACCACTGGAGGGACTGGGACACCAACCCAGCCACATAACCTTAGACCTACAGTTTATCCTGCCTCCAGAATGTGCTGGGATTGGAGCCCAGCAGAATAGTAGTCAAAGCCAGTTACTAATGAGAGCAGATGCAAAGTCCCATAGCCAAACATCAGGCAGAGCTCAGGAAGTCCTGTGGAGGATGGACAGGAAAAATTGGAGGACTAGAGGGGTCAGAAACATACTATGGGAAAATGACCCACAAAGTCATCTTTAACTGGGACTCATGGGAACTCACAGACATCAGGAAACCTGTAGGGGTCTGACCTAGGTCCTCTACATATGTTATGACTGAGTGCCTGATGTTCTTATGGCCTTTGTAGCAATGGGAACAGGCACTGTCCCTGACTCTTGCCTACTTGTGGAATCCTTTTCTTCCAATGTAGCTTGTTATCCTATGTTAGGTTGATGTTCCTGGGAGGCCTGCTGTTTTCTGAGGGGAAGCAGATGGTAAATGGATACAAGGAAGAAAAAAAGTGGGAAGAAGGCTGGGTTAGGGGAGGGAAAAGAAATTGTAGTTGTGAGGTAATATATGAGAGAAGAATATAAAATTTAAAATTCACTAAAAGGAACTTTCTAGAGATAGTAGATATTAAGATTACATTATTATTCATTATTCAAAGATTTTTCTGTACATAATACATTTTCCAATGATGTTTTGTTTCTCAAGATATTTTTATATCACCTACTGTTAAACTTACATGATGTGTGGGAACCAGATAAATATTTTTTGTACATACTGGAGTACAAATATTTTATACAAATTTTCTTAAGAAAACTAGTTTTCCTATCATAATTTATATTTTAGCAGCTACAAATTAACCTGCAAAATACAATAGAGTAATAAGATCTTGATATTGAAATGTTTATGCATGTGGTAGATTATATTCCTTTTCAGTTATTGCCAGAAGTGTTAAAGAATTCTATGACTTTGCTTTCTGTGTCTCATAAATGTGTCTGCCACCAGGCATGGTCATCTTACTCTGGTAAAGGAGTGTGAAGGAAGACTCAGAAGATTTAAGAATTATCCAGAGATTGCATCATTGCTCTTTATCTCCCTCTTCCCAAGTGTGTGTTAGAATTTTTCTTGGAGTTCTACAGCTGAGAAGCTACACTCAGGAAACACAACTGCACAATGCAGATGAGACAGCTACAGAAGAGATATAGAAGACCCAGCAGATTCCCCTGTAATGACTGAAGCTTGGTTGTGTGAGCCACTGGTACTTGCTATACAACAATGTTTAAAAGCTACTTTAAGTGAGGTAACCCAGTCTCAAAAGATCAATCATGGTATGCACTCACTGATAAGCAGATATTAGCCTAGAAACTTGGAATACCCAAGTCATACCACATATCAAATGATGTCCAAGAAGAATGGAGGAGTGGCCCCTGGTTCTGGAAAGGCTCAGTGCAGCAGTATAGGGCAATACCAGGACAGGGAAGTGGGAAGGGGTAGATGGGGGAACAGGGGGAGGGAAGAGGGCTTATGGGACTTTCAGGGAGTGGGGAGCCAGAAAAGGGGAAATCATTTGAAATGTAAATAAAAAATATATCGATATTAAAAAAAAGCTACTTTGGTCTGTGCAAGTACTGCTTAGTTGACTCTGTGGGCTGTGTTCTACTGTGTCCTTGGATCCTCTGAATCCTTACCACAATCCCCCCACTCCCACCCTTTCTCTAGGCTCCCAAGCTCTCTAACTAATGTTTGGTATTATAGGGAGGAAGGTGGGAAAGATTGTGAGAAATTTTGATTTCTTTGTTTTGTTGTTGTTGTTGTTTGGCTTTGTTTCTTTTTTGAGTGTGTGTGTGTGTGGGGGGGAGGGTATTGTTCTTCAAGACAGGGTTTCTCTGTAGTCCTGGCCCTCCTGGAACTCGCTCTGTAGATCAAGTTGGCCTTACATTCAAGATTGATCTGCCTAAGCCTTCCAAATGCTAGGATTAAAAGTGAATCCACAATCAGGGGCACTGCACAGGGCTGAGCTATGTCGTCTGAATATAAATTATAGTCATGTGGCCTGGTGTTCTGGTAGGACTACTAACAGTGGGAGAGTCTCTGACTCCTTTGTCTCCTCTCAGGGCCCTTTCCCTCCTGCTGGATTGCCTCATCCAGCCTAGATATGAGGGGTTGTGCCTCGTCTTGTTGTAACCTGTTATGACAACTTCCGTTAACTTCTCTGGGAGGCCCACCCTTTTCTAAAGTGAAAACAAGAGAAGTGGATCTGGGGGAGAAGGGGTGTGGGAGGGAAGGACTGGAAGAGGTGGAATGGAAAAACTGAGGTTGGGATATAATATGTGAGAGAAGAATACAAACAATTAATTAATTAATTTTAATTTTTTCCTTTGCTCTGCTTTATAGAAAATTGATCGCAAACGCGCAAACCGCCCATTACCTTTTCTTTACCACATCTTGATCTACAGCTTCCTTTGCTCTTTTTGTTCAGATGCCAAAGAGCTTGGCATTAGCACAGGCCATGCAAAAACTGCAAAAGCCTTCAAGTTCTTTTCTTCTCTGACAACTCTGACTTTGTCCTTTTTGTAGACATTCCAGATGGCCATCGCAGGTCCTGTTATCTGGGCAGCAAATTTAAGTTCTTCAGCAGAATTATCTCACTTCTTTGGAACAGAAGGCTTCCTGGAGATAAGTATGAACTTGGAGCTATACTCCTTTGCGTGCAGCACATTGGCCTATAGAGATTCAACGGATTTGTTTTGCTTCCTTGGGTCGACAGAGATGCCCGTGCGTGAGCCACTTTATTGTGGATGCCAGCCACTCTGAATTCTTCCAGGCTGAAGCTCCTGCCAGCCTGGACCTTGGTGTGGTATCTAACCATAGGGCACTACATTGTGGGCCTGATGGGGCTGGAGTCGGGATGAGGGGCAATTCAGTGCCCTTTCGCCTACCAGGCCCTTATGTCTGCGGACCTTGTGTTGCTGGCTGGTTGAACCAAGTGTCCACTCGCTGTGGCCAATCCTTGTGGAGCTTTGGGGTCATGCTATTCTGGCTGTGTGCCACGGCTACCTCCCCTACAGGAGAATGGCTGAGCAGAAAGGCTTTAAAAAGGTATTTTTAAAGTGGTTATCCAGGGTAAGATACTTTCATGACTAGATAGATAGCTAAATGAGTTACTTCAAGCATCTGAATGGAAAAATAACTTTCCATTGAAAATCTTTGACCTATATTACACAGTCACTCAGAATATGATGTATCTATGGATCTATGGCTTTAAGAAAACAGACTGAGAAAAAGAATATAACTAGCTTGACTTAACTGCTAGCCATTGCACCTGACACAGCATTATCACAAATGAATTATAACCCATGGTCTTAGTTAGGGTTTCTATTGCTTTGATAAATACACTGTGACCAAAAAGGAAAGTTGGGGAGGAAACTGTTTATTTGGCTTACACTTCCAGATCATGGTCCATCTTTGGAGACAGGACAGGAACTCAAACATGGCTGGAACCTAGAAGCAGCAGCTGATGCAGAAGCCATGGCAGGGCCCTGTTTACTGGCTTGCTTCACATGGCTTGCTCAGACTGCTTGCTTACAGAACTCAGGATTAACAGCCAGATGATGACTCCGCCCACCATGGCCTGAGCCCACTCCTACTTGATCACTGAGAAAAATGCCTTTAGAGCTGAATCTCCTGGAAGAAATTTCTTAACTGAAGCTTCTTTCTCTCTGATGACTCCAGGTTGTATTAAGCTGACACACAAAGCCAGCCGGTACACCCATAATGGCCAGATGAATTGATTTCATTCACTGGGTCTCAAGGAAAGCAGCAACAAATATGAGAGGCAGGTTATCATGGCATTTTCCAGCCCAGTGCTGTGAATGACTGAATGCTTTGGTGACTATTTCTTCAGACAGGGTCAGTATCATTTTGAGGAATTCTGGAAAATATTATTGAAAGTAAAGGAAAAATTAAGATGGTTTACACTCACTGCCATTAATGCAGTATTCTTGGCATAAAAAATACTTTCCTAGCCATATTATAATGGCTTTGGAACATTTGACTCATCTTACCTGATAAAATCATATGTGCCATAGTGAACCAGAGGGTTTTTTTTTTTTTAGCTATTACTGCATCTACCATGCTATCATTTCTCTCTCCCTTCTTCCCTTCTTCTCTTCATCCATCTCTCCATTCCACCTTTCCCTCCTATTCTCTTCTGCCAGCTCTTTTCTCCCCTTCCCTCCCTCCCCTTCCCTCCTATTCTCTTCTGCCAGCTCTTTTCTCCCCTCCCCTCCCTCCCCTTCCCTCCTGTTCTTTCCTCTCCTTTCTCCTCACTCCCATAGGAATGCATTCTAGGTACTAGCAGTTCTTTGGCTTAGTTACCAAGCAACACATGAAATAGAATCAAATCCATTAAGGCCAACAGTAATGGAATGTTAAGTGACCCACAAAGACTATGAATAATGCATAAGGAAGAATAATATTTTAAATCATTGAGACATGGGAGTTATATTATATAGCCTAAATAATAAGAAATGATTAACAATATATGAGAGGTGTTTCATTTAATAAGATGTGCATAGAAAATCTATTTCGGCTTTTTGAAAATAAAATAGAGTATTGTTAAACAATGATCAAATCTGTTGTATTTAGCAGACATTGAACTAGCAAATTCGTAACATGTAACACATTGTCTGTGGTATTTTGTAAGTTATTTTTGTAGAATATTATCTATACATTTTAATCATTTTCTACATCTTGAAACCTGGTGCAGAACTAAGATACCATTTTACCAGTACAAGGTCTATCAAACACGCAACCTACATCCAGTCAACTGAGCAAGACTGTGCAGAGGCATGCATTTGGAAGGACAAACACATTGACATGCAGAGGCTTCTCTTAGAGAAAGTGATCTGTACCAAACTGGAGAATAAGATATTTCATTTATCAAAACAACAATTAATTATATTAACTTCAGTCTTTCGTGCATACAAGGAAACAGGTATCAGTTTCCATCAAATGATTCTATCTGGTTAGTCTGCATTGGTGCTGGTGTCATAACATAAGAAGCCATCTCTCATTGTGGTCCAAATAATACTTAGCCAATTTGTTCATTAGTTTATTTGCTGAGTTAAACTGTTCACAAAACACCGTGTGTGTGTGTGTGTGTGTGTGTGTGTGTGTGTGTGTGTGTGTGTGTGTGTGTGTAATGCCCTGTGTCTATACTAAGGATAATATTTTGTAGCCTCCAAGTAAACCAAGCTTTCTTAGACAATGAAACTATTCACCCCCATGAAATGTCTGGGTTCAGGAAAGTATTTCCCCACAGAATTGGATAGTCTCCTATTTCTTGGCTATTTCTGGAATCACATCACATTTATCCCCTCTTTCACCTACACTGTCCTAATTTAAACCCTGTTCCAAATACTAAGGCAATACTCTTTGCATCATCCTCCAGCTGTCTGCTAAGCACTCACATGACTGGGAAGGGTAAGAGAGCTAGTTGGGTAGACTGGGGAAACATTATGATGAGTAACCCATGAGCTATGCACAGTCTTCAGGAAAATCTGTCACAGTATTTCCATCTGCCCCGACAGAAAGGTGAAGGATGAAGACTGTCTATCCTCATCTCCTCAAGATTATCCAAATGCCACCTTTGCAGAAAGCAGTCTCAGGCTCTGAGGAGAAATCCATCATTTCAAAATCTCCTTTTACCCCTCTTGGAGTATCTTTTCTTGTATTGTATTGTTTAGTTGGTCACTTATCTCCATATGCACATTAGTGTAAATTCCCCTGTAACCAAAATAGCATAAGATCTTTCTTCTAATGAGGACTCCAAAACTGTATACAGAGAGAGGAAAATAGTTCTATAAAGAAACAGAAGATACCACACTATCCCCTGTACATTGATTTCTAAACAAGAATAATCCCTGCATTTATGTATCTGGAGAAGCTGGAGAAAATGTTAAGATGTGCTTGGGAAGGGTGAGTATCTCCAGGGGAGACAAGACAACTGTGATATGTGCAGATACAGTAGAGAGCACTGAATGGCCTTGTGTTGTATTCCATAGCTGCCTGCAGCTATTACGAACTGGGTTGCTGGAACAGAAGCTGAGGGATAGATGAGGAAGGGGCGAAAAGAAAGAAGGGCCAGGACAAAGTTTCACTGATCAAGGCTAAAACTTTAATGGCAGTCAGACCTTTTAACAGTTTGGGCAAACCCTTCCCCCCAGACTCCGAGTTGAGTTCCAGTGGAAGTTGTCTAGCTTCTCCTTGAGGTTCTTGTCTCTACTGCTCCAGCAGCTGGGTGGGTCACCTGCTAAATTTAGGAATTCCTAGACCTGGAGGAACAATGAGCTTAACCTTCACTGAGCTTCTCCACCCTAGGATAAAAATTCCTGCTTTAACCTACTTCCCTATTATGTCCTAAGGGCAGATTCCTGCCCAAAGCCAGGGATTGTCTTGGCCAATGTCAAATTCAAACCATGTGCATGACTGCCCCAATATGGCTCTGTACAGCCTTGAATGTTTACAATAGCAAAGAAGCTTAATCTACCTTCTTCTTAAATCAGAGGTGTGTCAGGGGTCAATTGTCAGTTAAATTATTTGCATTGTTATACAACCAATGCCCCTATTAGCAATATTGGCTCTTGCAGCCAGTAGTCTTTCTTTGCAGTCTTTCAAAGGGAGGATAAATGACAATGGATTTTAGTTGCTTAGCAAATAGGTGTTTTATGAAGATAAGTCCCATGGTGTTGCAGTTGGTAAGTGTAATCCTACTGCTAACAGCATTCCCATAAGAGACAAAAACTCCTTGCTATCTTTAAGCAAAATCAATTAGTATAGATTAAAATTTTACCTATGTGTCATTAATTTGATTTAAATATTATGAGACTCCAGTTATTAGTAGAGAGTATAGAAAGCAGTAAGTATTCAACAAAATTTTTGATGAATTATATTAAAATGTAAGTGAATCATATCCCACAACAAAGAAAACAACATTCTTTTCCTCTGGTTGTTCTCCAAATTTAATAATCTTGAACTGCCTCCTTATGTCCCAAATAAAACTTCTTCATGCCAAATACGTCTTATTCATTTTGCTTAGTCAAATTATCTGAGCACTCTCAAGTATTAACTAAGCAGTGTAATAATTTTAATGACATTGTCAATATTCTATCTCATTGATCTTTTAAAATAAGTCTTTAATTTGGGGTTCCTAGTAAAGTAATATACTTTGAACTCTGTCCTTTCTAATCAGTTGTTCAGGATGCAGGTCTTTGATATCTGTAGTGTGCTGAAATAGTAATTTTAAACCACCCTTAAATTAAATTGGGAAATCTACTGTCTGAAGCCAAAAACAAGTTAGAGAAATTCTTAAAGTCCTAGAATACATTCTTTTGTTTTTTTATATTAACATTCAGTACAATGGAACAAAATTAGTGAACTCTCTGATACCCATGGTAAGGGGAGCTAGTAACTACTATGTCTCAGTCTGAAAGGAAGTAATACTTCCTAAAAAGCAATTGATCTTTCCATGACTCTCATTTTCAATCCATCTGCTTGGCCAACTAAAATTATAAAAGAAGAGAATATTCAAAAGGTTATATGCATGGAGATAACAAAAGGAGGTATTGAGAGAGTCATAATTAATGTAACTGATGACTGAGAAGTTCATGGCACAGCTGGTTGTTTATTTCCATCCCGGGAAATAGATATGAAAAAATACACTCTAAAATGTGAATGACTCTCCCTTTCCATAGTGTAAGGAAAAAAATAACTTTTTATTCTGGCATTTTTTGCAAAATTTAAAAGTAGCAACTCACAGACTATTGTTCACTTTCAGATTCTGAAAGGTTAATTGTCACAAAAATATATTCATCCTTTCTTAATTACATGACCAAAAATGTATCCAACTGGTCTTCATGAATATTCATGGGAATTAATATTCCATTCTGCATAAGATAGGATTCTACTGTCACTAGCTATTAAGAGAACTGTGGTGTGTGTGATCATATGACACAAAAGAAATGTGATTCAGTAAATAACAGCTAACACATACTCAAATTCTCATCTCTTAACTGAAACTATTGCATAATTTTCGAGAAATATGTACCTGGCCAAGGGTTTTTGGTTGAAATACATTCTAAACTAATGTCATCCCATCTCTGTATTCTACTCCACTGACATATAATTTCTGATCTTATGCCATTTAAAATACTTCACATGTAAGAGATGCTTCAAGAACCTACACCCATGTTCTCTGTGTCCTATCTTTCCTTCTGAGAACTTAACCACCTCGCTTAAACCTGTACTAATGTATTGCTTAATAAAAATGAAATATATCATATTTTAAAAGTATCGTGTTCCCCTAACCCCTGATATGAGCCTGTAATATTGAGCATGTAACATATGCTAACTCCAGATGTTCTAGGGCTACAGCCACTGGACTCAGCTGCCTCTCACACAAGCAAATTGGGAGTTATAATGGTGTATGTCTACTTCCATGTGTGTCTACTGTCTGCCATCAGATTAGGCTTTTATATAAAAACCTTCATTTTCACAATTCCAGTTTAAAGATACTGAAGGAAACACAGAATGTAAAAAGAGCTGGTTGGTTCTGAATATGTAGAGGTCATAGCCAGTCATAACTCACCATCTGGCACTGAGGAATTTGTCCTCAAGTTCCCTTAGGGTCTCAAACCTATGAGACTGACAAGCTCTGCTGAGTATTACATAGGAAATGGTGCTGGGATTTGATTGAGGAAACTGAATGTTCATGTTCACCTATCCCACCTCCCAGAGTTATCCATCATCTAAATCTGAATGGTTTTGGAGCCCTGAATTTGACTCTCAATCTGTTATGTCATTTAAGGACCAAGATTTATAGATACAAAGGAGGGTAATCTTTTCCATCTGACAACATGAACATCACAAAGGTGATGCTCTTTCAGACCATACTTTCTTTGGTCATTTCTGTCATCTGCCTGACACTTTATGGATACCTGACACTTAAGACAAACACACATATAAAAGATAAATCCATTGGAAATGTATCACTGTGTCATGAAGCAAAGGAAAATCATTGTTATTCTTGTGAAACAACTTTCTTCTCGATTATTTGATCAGTATAAAAAACTGTCTTTTCTGTTTGTGTGAGAAGGGAAAAGGGAAATTAACTTATGAGAAATTCCTGCAAATTGTTGACTCATTTCATATTTCATTGATCTGTTCATCGTAAGGAAAATCATTTCATCCCTCAGCTATAGACAACAGCACTGGGCAGAGAACTCAGCCACCATATCGAGTGCGCAGCAGGTAGGAGAGCAAATATTACCACTAGCATTTCAGAACAGAAGGGAAGGTTTTGAATTAGAGCATCCCAAATGAAAATCATTGCTGAAAACTTCCACCAGAAAACTTTTATACTGGGTTCTCACAAATGAAACCAGTGCCACACTGAGCATATAAAAGTCAGGAGAGGAAAAAGGAAGCAGCTATTGATAGCTGTTAGCTTTATCGCTACCATTACTGTGACTTTAGCTGAATGCAAAAAACCTGAAAACCTCATCAAGACTCTGTGTAGAGGGAATGCTGATGAGTCAGTCTATTCACTCCAGGACTGTAGGCTGGAAGGCAGGGCTGATGGATGAGCAAGGTGCATGACCTGCTGACCTGTCACTGCAATTGCATTTTCCTTTGGAAGGTGATTCAACATTCTTCCAGGTAACAAATGCTGGTGAGCACTGAGGGAAAGAATACTGACTGTAGTAGGCTCATTTATAGATTCTACCCCCAAAGTCTTCTTGAAAAAGAAGGCTCTGTAACTCAGAAAAAAAAGGAAGCTTCAAAAACCGATGGAAACTGTAGAGCAATGGACAAAGAATAAAGGACTGAAAAGAAGTGGACTACACAGAGGAGGAAATAGAAAGAACTAGCATTGCCCTTAGGAAATGAAGAGTTGCTTCTGGGAGCCTTCGGAAGCAGCTGATAAGAATCCATGAGAGTGCTAGATTCCTTTTTATGAGCGCTCCATAGCCTCAGTAATGGTGTCAGGCCATGGGACCTCCCCTTCTTTTTCCTCAGGCCCCTCTCCATTTCCATCCCTGTAATTCTTTCAGACAGGAACAATTTTTATGGGTCAGAGCTGTGACTGTGGGATGGTACCCCTCTGCCTCATTTGATGCCCTGTCTTCCTGCCGGAGGTGGGCTCTATAAGTTCTTCCTCTTTACTGTAAGGCATTTCATGCCTGATCTAGCATAACCACACTACAGAATACCGAACAAGCAGCTGAAAGAGTCAGATGCAGATATTTGCACCCAACCAATGGACATAAGCAGCTGACTCTTGTTGAATTAGGGAAGGCTGAAAGAAGCTGAGGAGAAGGGCAACCCTGTAAGAGGACCAGCAGTCTCAATTAATCTGGACCCTTGAGATCACTCAAACACTGGACCACCAAACAGACAGCATCTACCAGCTGATATGAGGCCCCCAACACACATAGAGTAGAGGACAGCCTGCTCTGTGTTCATTCAGAGATGATGCACTTAACCCTCAAGAGACCAGAGACACCTAGGAGTTTAGAGGTCAAGTGGAATGGGGTTGGGGACATCCACGTGGAGACAGGGGGTAGGGAGAAGGTATGGAATGTGGAACAGTCAGAGGGTGGACGGGGGGGGGGTGCTGGTGATAAAATATGGAGTTTAAAAACATAAATAAATATTTTTTTTTTTAAAAAAAGAACCCACAAGAGTAGAAGGTTGGGGAGGAGGAGGGGGAGACAGAGGGCAGGGGAGGGGGAGGGAGAGGTTAGGAGGAGAAAACAAGCTTCACAGATCTGTAAGGCCCACATTGCAAATCGGTTTTCTGCCAACACTGATTCAAAACTGTATTTGGAATTTGAAGTGATATTAGGACACTCACAAGATAAGATATTAATAGCACACTTCCAGTTCCTTCTTAAGCTCTCGTTGGTCTGGTACTTTTTTGTTTAGGGTGAAAGTGCCCTCCCATAAAATGCCATATGCTGGATTCAAGGCTAAAATGCCTCTTAATTGAAGGAAAGAATGATCTGAAATTCCTCTCTGTTGGATATGTCTTAGTAGTTAAATTGATTTGGTCTGACATAGTCAATACAAGAAATATTATGGTTGGTGGCCATCTTGGCTCCTGGACACCAGACAGACCTGACAGGCAGTGCCAGGTATACAGAGATATGCTGAGTCTAACATCTCTTGGGTCTCAGCTGTCAGGCTTCTGCCTGCACCCAGGGCCTGGGCAGCTCTTCAGGCCATCTGTGTGCCAGCTCTGCCAGGGAACGTTTGCCCTGAAGACTGATCGGCATTTGAAGGGGGTCTCTGCCATCTTGGCTCCCAGACACCGAGCATCCTGACAGGCAGCTCCAGATACAAAGAGATACCCCGAGTCTAACATCGATTGGGTCACAGCCCATCAGGCTTCTGCCTCCACCCAGGGCCTGGGCAGCTCTGCAGGCTGTCTGTGTGCCAGCACTGTTGGGGGATGTTTGCCCTGCAGACTGATCAGTACTTGGAAAAGGTCCCTGAAGCACATTCCATCTTCACTCCCTGGCGGAGCAAACTGGCAGCACCAGGTTCACAGAGACAACTCGAGTATAACATTGAGTGGGGCAAGACAAACCAGGGCTCCATCAGCAACCAAGAGTAGAGCAGAACATCAGCAATCTGTGCCAGGGGAAACCCAGTCATCCAGTGGTGTGGAGATAGCCTTACAGGCTGACAGGAGGTTCAAGCACCAGCCAGTGACAACAGGACCAACTAATGCCAGAAATAACCAGATGGCAAAAGGCAAACATAGGAATGTTACTAACAGAAATCAAGGCAATACGGCAGCATCTTAACCCAACTCTCCAACAACAGCAAGTTCTGGATACATCAACACACCAGAAAAACAAGAGTTGGATTTAAAATCACTGGTCATGATGCTGTAAGAGGAACACAAGAAGGACATAAATACATCTCTTAAAGAAATACAGGAGAAAATGGATCAAAAGCCCTTACAAGGGAAACAAAAAATCACTTAAAGAAATTCAGGAGAATATGGCTCAACAGATAGACGCCAATAAAGAGGAAATGCAAAAATCACTTAAAGAAATACAGGAGAACTTGGGTCAACAGGCAGAAGTCATAAAGAGGAAACACAAAAATATCTTAAAGAATTACAGGAAAACACAAACAAAAAAGTGAAGGAACTAAGCAAAACCATCCAGGATCTAAAAACAGAAGTAGAAACAACTAAGAAATCACAAAGGGAGACAACTTTGGAGATAGAAAACCTTGGGAGGAAATCAGGGGCCATAGGTGCAAATATCAACAACAGAATACAAGAGATAGAAGAAAAAAAATCTCAGATGCCGGAGATACTATAAAAACGATTGACTCAACACTCAAAGAAAATGCAAAATGCACAAAGTTTGTAACCCAAAACATCAAGGAAATCCAGGACACAATGAGAAAACCAAACCTAAGGATTATAAGTATAGATGAGAGTGAAGATTTACAACTTAAAGGGTCAGCAAATATCTTCAATAAAATTATGGAAAAGAACTTCCCTAACCTAAAGAGACAGATGCCCATGAATATACAAGAAACCTACAGAACTTCAAACAGACTGGACCAGAGCAGAAATACCTCCTGTCACAGAATAATCAAAACCCCAAATGTACTAAACAAAGAAGGAATATTGAAGGCAGTAAGAGAAAAAGGCCAATAACATAAAAAGGTAGACATATCAGAATTACACTGGACTTCTCACCAGAGACCAAGAAAGCTAGAAGATCCTGGGCAGATCTCATGCAGACTGTAAGAGAACACAAATGTCACCCAACACTACTATACCCACCAAAACTCTCAATCACCACTGATGGAGAAACCAAGATATTCCATGACAAAACCAAATTTATACAATATCTTTCCACAAACCCAGCCCTACAAAGAATAACAGGAGGAAAACTCCAGTACAAGGAGAGAAACTACACCCTGGAAAAAGAAAGATAGTAACCTTCTTTCATCAAACCCAAAAGAAAATAACCACTCAAATATAAAAATAACATCAAAAATGACAGGAAGTAATAATCACTGTTCCTTAATATCTCTTAACATCAATGGACTCAATTCCCCAATAAAAAGACATAGATTAACAGACTTCATAAGGAAACAGGACCCTCCATTTTGCTGCATACAAGAAACACACCTCAGTGTCAAAGACAAAAACTACCTTAGAGTAAAAGGCTGGAAGACAATTTTATTTTATTTTTTTTTATTTTTTTTTTATTTTTTTTATTCGATATAATTTATTTACATTTCAAATGATTTCCCCTTTTCTAGCCCCCCCACTCCCCGAAAGTCCCGCAAACCCCCTTCTCTTCCCCTGTCCTCCCACCCACCCCTTCCCACTTCCCCGTTCTGGTTTTGCTGAATACTGTTTCACTGAGTCTTTCCAGAACCAGGGACCACTCCTCCTTTCTTCTTGTACCTCATTTGATGTGTGGATTATGTTTTGGGTATTCCAGTTTTCTAGGTTAATATCCACTTATTAGTGAGTGCATACCATGATTCACCTTTTGAGTCTGGGTTACCTCACTTAGTATGATGTTCTCTAGCTCCATCCATTTGCCTAAGAATTTCATGAATTCATTGTTTCTAATGGCTGAATAGTACTCCATTGTGTAGATATACCACATTTTTTGCATCCACTCTTCTGTTGAGGGATACCTGGGTTCTTTCCAGCATCTGGCAATTACAAATAGGGATGCTATGAACATAGTAGAACATGTATCCTTATTACATGGTGGGGAGTCTTCTGGGTATATGCCCAGGAGTGGTATAGCAGGATCTTCTGGAAGTGAGGTGCCCAGTTTTCGGAGGAACCACCAGACTGATTTCCAGAGTGGTTGTACCAATTTGCAACCCCACCAGCAGTGGAGGAGTGTTCCTCTTTCTCCACACCCTCTCCAACACCTGCTGTCTCCTGAATTTTTAATCTTAGCCATTCTGACTGGTGTAAGATGAAATCTTAGGGTTGTTTTGATTTGCATTTCCCTAATGACTAATGAAGTTGAGCATTTTTTAAGATGTTTCTCCGCCATCCGAAGTTCTTCAAGTGAGAATTCTTTGTTTAACTCTGTACCCCATTTTTTAATAGGGTTGTTTGGTTTTCTGGAGTCTAACTTCTTGAGTTCTTTATATATATTGGATATTAGCCCTCTATCTGATGTAGGATTGGTGAAGATCTTTTCCCAATTTGTTGGTTGCCGATTTGTCCTCTTGATGGTGTCCTTTGCCTTACAGAAACTTTGTAATTTTATGAGGTCCCATTTGTCAATTCTTGCTCTTAGAGCATACTGTTCAGAAACTTTCTCCCTGTACCGATGTCCTCAAGGGTCTTCCCCAATTTCTTTTCTATTAGCTTCAGAGTGTCTGGCTTTATGTGGAGGTCCTTGATCCATTTGGATTTGAGCTTAGTACAAGGAGACAAGGATGGATCAATTCGCATTCTTCTGCATGCTGACCTCCAGTTGAACCAGCACCATTTGTTGAAAAGGCTATCTTTTTTCCATTGGATGTTTTCAGCCTCTTTGTCGAGGATCAAGTGGCCATAGGTGTGTGGGTTCATTTCTGGATCTTCAATCCTGTTCCATTGATCCTCCTGCCTGTCACTGTACCAATACCATGCAGTTTTTAACACTATTGCTCTGTAGTATTGCTTGAGGTCAGGGATACTGATTCCCCCAGATTTTCTTTTGTTGCTGAGAATAGTTTTAGCTATCCTGGGTTTTTTGTTGTTCCAGATGAATTTGATAATTGCTCTTTCTAACTCTGTGAAGAATTGAGTTGGGATTTTGATGGGTATTGCATTGAATCTGTATAGTGCTTTAGGCAAAATGGCCATTTTAACTATATTGATTCTACCGATCCAGGAGCATGGGAGGTTTTCCCATTTTTTGAGGTCTTCTTCCATTTCCTTCTTCAGAGTCTTGAAGTTCTTGTCATACAGATCTTTCACATGTTTGGTAAGAGTCACCCCAAGATACTTTATACTGTTTGTGGCTATTGTGAAGGGGGTCATTTCCCTAATTTCTTTCTCAGCCTGCTTATCCTTTGAGTATAGGAAGGCCACTGATTTGCTTGAGTTGATTTTGTAACCTGCCACTTTGCTGAAGTTGTTTATCAGCTGTAGGAGCTCTCTAGTGGAGTTCTTTGGGTCACTTAGGTAGACGATCATGTCATCTGCAAATAATGATAGTTTGACTTCTTCCTTTCCAATTTATATCCCTTTGACCTTTTTATGTTGTCGAATTGCCTGAGCTAGTACCTCAAGTACAATATTGAAAAGATAAGGAGAAAGGGGGCAGCCTTGTCTGGTCCCTGATTTCAGTGGGATTGCTTCAAGTTTCTCTCCGTTTAGTTTGATGCTGGCTACCGGTTTGCTGTATATTGCTTTTACTATGTTTAGGTATGGGCCTTGAATTCCTGTTCTCTCCAAGACTTTAAGCATGAAGGGATGCTGGATTTTGTCAAATGCTTTTTCAGCATCCAATGAAATGACCATGTGGTTTTGTTCTTTGAGTTTGTTTATGTAGTGGATTGTATTGATGGATTTCCGTATATTGAACCAACCCTGCATTCCCGGGATAAAGCCTACTTGATCATGGTGGATGATCGTTTTGATGTGTTCTTGGATTCGGTTGGCAAGAATTTTATTGAGTATTTTTGCATCGATGTTCATAAGGGAAATTGGTCTGAAGTTCTCTTTCTTTGTTGGATCTTTGTGTGGCTTTGGTATCAGCGTAATTGTGGCTTCGTAGAAGGAATTGGGTAGTGTTCCTTCTGTTTCTATTTTGTGGAATAGTTTGAAGAGTATTGGTGTTAACTCTTCTTTGAAGGTCTGGTAGAATTCTGCACTGAAGCCATCTGGTCCTGTGCTTTTTTTGGTTGGAAGACTTTCTATGACTCCTTCTATTTCTTTAGGCATTATGGGACTGTTTAGATGGTCTAGTTGGTCCTGATTTAATTTTGGTATTTGGTATCTGTCAAGGAAATTGTCCATTTCCTCCAGATTCTCCAGTTGTGTTGAGTATAGGCTCTTGTAGTAGGATCTGATGATTTTTTGGATTTCCTCAGTTTCCGTTGTTATATCTCCCTTTTCATTTCTAAGTTTGTTAATTTGGATACTTTCTCTGTGCCCTTTGGTCATTCTGGCTAAGGGTTTATCTATCTTGTTGATTTTCTCAAAGAACCAGCTCCTGGTATTGTTGATTTTTTGTATGGTTCTCTTTGTTTCTACTTGATTGATTTCGGCCCTGAGTTTGATGATTTCCTGCCTTCTACTCCTCCTGGGCGAAATAGCTTCTTTTTGTTCTAAGGCTTTCAGGTGTGTCATTAAGCTGGTAATGTATGCTCTCTCCATTTTCTTTTTGGAGGCACTCAGGGCTATGAGTTTTCCTCTTAGCACTGCTTTCATTGTGTCCCATAGGTTTGGGTATGTTATGTTTTCATTTTCATTGTGTTCTAAAAAGTCTTTAATTTCTTTCTTTATTTCTTGCTTGACCAAGGTATCATTGAGTAGAGTATTGTTCAGTTTCCACGTGTATGTGGGCTTTCTGTTGTTTCTGTTGCTATTGAAGACCACTTTTACTCCATAGTGATCAGAGAGGAGGCATGGGATTAGTTCTATCTTCTTATATTTGTTGAGGTCTGTCTTGTGACCAATTATATGGTCGATTTTGGAGAAGGTACCATGAGGTGCTGAGAAAAAGGTATATTCTTTTGTTTTAGGATAGAATGTTCTATATATATCTGTTAAATCTAATTGGTCCAAAGCTTCAATTAGTTTCATTGTGTCCCTGTTTAGTTTCTGTTTTCCTGATCGGTCCATTGAGGAAAGTGCAGTGTTGAAGTCACCCACAATTATTGTGTTAGGTGCAATGTGTGCTTTTAGTTTTAATAAAGTTTCTTTTACGAAAGAGGGTGCCCTTGCATTTGGTGCATAGATGTTCAGGATTGAGAGTTCTTCTTTTTGTATTTTTCCTTTGACCAGCAAGAAGTGTCCCTCAGGGTCTCTTTTGATGACTTTGGGTTGAAAGTCAATTTTATCTGATATTAAAATGGCTACTCCAGCTTGTTTCCTGAGACCATTTGCTTGTAAAATTGTCTTCCAGCCTTTTACTCTAAGGTAGTGTTTGTCTTTGACCCTGAGGTGTGTTTCCTGTAAGCAGCAAAATGTAGGGTCCTGTTTACGTATCCATTCAGTTAGTCTGTGTCTTTTTATTGGGGCATTAAGTCCATTGATGTTAAGAGATATTAAGGAATAGTGATTGTTACTTCCTATCATTTTTGACGTTATTTTTTAAATTTTAATGCTTAACTTCTTTTGGGTTTGATGAAAGGTTACTATCTTGCTTTTTCCAGGGTGAAGTTTCCCTCCTTGTATTGGTGTTGTCCTCCTATTATCCTTTTTAGGGCCGGGTTTGTGGATAGATATTGGGTAAACTTGGTTTTGTCATGAAATATCTCAGTTTCTCCATCTATGGTGATTGAGAGTTTGCTGGATATAGTAGTTTTGGTTGGCATTTGTGTTCTCTTAGAGTCTGCATGAGATCTGCCCAGGACCTTCTAGCCTTCATAGTCTCAGGTGAGAGGTCTGCTGTGATTCTGATAGGTCTTCCTTTATATGTTACTTGGCCTTTTTCTCTTACTGCCTTTAGTATTCTTTCTTTGTTTAGAACATTTGGTGTTTTGATTATTATGTGACGGGAAGTATTTCTGTTCTGGTCCAGTCTGTTTGGAGTTCTGTAGGCTTCTTGTATATTCATGGGCATCTCTCTCTTTACGTTAGGGAAGTTTTCTTCCATAATTTTATTGAAGATGTTTGCTGGCCCTTTAAGTTGTAAATCTTCACTCTCATCTATGCCTATAATCCTTAGGTTTGGTCTTCTCATTGTGTCCTGGATTTCCTGGATATTTTGGGTTACAAGCTTTTTGCATTTTGCATTTTCTTTAACTGTTGAGTCCATGGTTTCTATGGAATCTTCAGCATCTGAGATTCTTTCTTCTATCTCTTGTATTCTGTTGTTGATATTTGCATCTCTGTCCCCTGATTTCTTCCCAAGGCTTTCTATCTCCAAAGTTGTCTCCCTTTGAGTTTTCTTAGTTGTTTCTACTTCTGATTTTAGATCCTGGATGGTTTTGCTTAGCTCTTTCACTTGCATGTTTGTGTTTTCCTGTAATTCTTTAAGAGATTTTTGTGTTTCCTCTTTCATGAGCTCAGCCTGTTGACCAAAGTTCTCCTGTATTTCTTTAAGAGATTTTTGTGTTTCGTCTTTCATGACCTCAGCCTGTTGAGCAAAGTTCTCCTGTATTTCTTTAAGTGTTTTTTGCATTTCCTCCTTGTTGGCTTTTGTATTCTCCTGGATTTCTTTCAATGATTTTTGTGTTTCCCTTGCAAGGGCTTCTAACTTTTGATCCATTTTCTCCTGAATTTCTTTATGTATGACCTTCATGTGTTCCTGTACCAGCATCGTGACCAGTGATTTTAAATCCAAATCTTGTTTTACTGGTGTGCTGGGGTATCCAGGACATGTTGGTAGCGGAGAATTGGGTTCAGATGTTGCCATATTGCCTTGATTTCTGTTAGTGACGTTCCTGCGTTTGCCTTTTGCCATCTAGTTCTCACTGGTGTTAGTTTATCTTCTCAGTGCTGGACTCACCA
This sequence comes from Apodemus sylvaticus, assembly GCF_947179515.1. NCBI lineage: Eukaryota > Metazoa > Chordata > Mammalia > Rodentia > Muridae > Apodemus > Apodemus sylvaticus. The sequence goes on along the minus strand of NC_067488.1, from coordinate 24,578,345 downwards.
GTGCAAGCTGCCCCTTCCCAGTTGGCCTCTGGTGCACAGCTTACCTCCTGCACTGCTTGTAGACAATGTGCTGCTGCCCAGGCTGTTCCGATCCCAAAGCAGGCACCCGAAGGCTCCCGCTGGGGCCCGCTAGATTCACTGGAGCACACTGACTTCTCCCAGCTGGCCGCCCGGAAGCCCAGCTAGCCACTTGCAGGACTTGGAGATGTAATGCTGCCGCCCAGACTGATCTGGATCCGGAAGCGGAGAGAGTAGAGCTAAGGGCTTCTGCCTGAGGCCTTGCCCCAGATTGTGTCTGTGGAGCAGATGGAGCCCGTGTGCACTCCCAGGGAGTGCTGACTGTGTATGCTACTGTGACCTCCCCTGTGTTCCGCTCACTCCGCTCACTCCGCTGGGCAGCCGATCCGCCAACCGGGCTGTCGCACACAAGGTTAGCCTGGCCGCCCAGTCCCTGAGTCCAGGCAAAAGCCTGGGAGGCCAAGGTCCGAGCAAAGTTCCCCTAGGGCTATGACTGTTAATTGGGTCTGCCAGGTGACTAGGATGGCGGGCGTGCGCGCCCGCGTTCCCTGAAAGCGCCGGGAGAGTCTGCTTTGCTAACATCACCTGGGCGGGTTGACTCACAGGTGGCCCACCAAGCCGCCCAGTTCTTGGGGTCAGTCCTGTGCCTTTTGGGGCCTGGACCCCCGCTTTGTTAGCCTTAGGCTATGCCTGTTACAGGTCTGCCCGCCTGAGCTCTCTGTCGTCCTGCAGGCAAAATGGCGGCGGCGCGCTCGCAGGCCTGGGCAAAAAAACCTCCTGCCTGGGTTGGCACCCCGATGGCCCCCCGACCCGCCCAGGGCCTGGGTGCAGGCCAACGCCCGTCGGGCTCAGACCACCGCGGTGTTGGCCTCGGATTATGTTTGTGTACCTCAGTCCGATCCGTGGAGTACGGAACCAAGATGGATGCACCTCTACGGAACCAAGATGGATGCACCTCTCCTGACTGGTGGGAGGCCGAGTTCTGAAGTGGCCTCCGTGCAGGACAGGCGCAGCACAACTGCAGCTGCTTGCTGCCCGGCTGGTCAGCGAAGGTCAGTGGTCGTGGGCGCAGGGCCTAACTGGTCCCTGTGACGCCTTGGTTCCACTGCTGATGGCCCTTCAGCTGGAGCAGCCACTGCTGCCGCTGCCGCTGCCGCCGCCGCCCGGAAGACAATTTTAAAAGCCAATGATCTCAGGAAATGAGCAAGAGTAGCCATTCTAATATCAGATAAAATTGACTTTGAACCTAAAGTCATCAAAAGAGACACGGAAGGACACTTCTTGCTGGTCAAAGGAAAAATCCACCAAGAACAACTTTCAATTCTGAACATCTATGTGTCAAATGCAAGGGCACCTTGATTTGTAAAGGAAACTTTACTAAAGCGCAAAGTACACACTGCACCTAACACAATATTTGTGGGTGACTTCAACACTCCACTCTCCTCAATGGACCAACCAGGAAAACAGAAACTAAACAGGGACACAGTAAAACTAATTGAAGCTTTGGACCAATTGGATTTAACAGATATTTATAGAACATTTCACCCTAAAGCAAAAGAATATACCTTTTTCTCATCACTTCATGGTATCTTCTCCAAAATCGACCATATAATTGGTCACAAGACAGACCTCAACAAATACAAGAAGATCGAACTAATCCCATGCCTCCTATCAGATCACTATGGAGTAAGAGTGGTTTTCAATAGCAACAAAAACAACAGAAAGCCCACATACAAATGGAGGTTGAACAATACTCTACTCAATGACACCTTGGCCAAAGAGGAAATAAAGAAAGAATTTTTAGAATTTTAGAGACTTTTTAGAATTTAGTGAAAATGAAGGCACAACATACCCAAATCTTTGGGACACAATGAAAGCAGTGCTAAGAGGAAAACTCATAGCCCTGAGTGCCTCCAAAAAGAAATGGGAGAGAGCATACACTAGCAGCTTAATGGCACATGTGAAAGCTCTGGAACAAAAGATTCTAATTCACCCAGGAAGAGAAGAACACAGGAAATCATCAAACATAGGGCTGAAATCAATCAAGTGGGAACAAAGAGAACCATACAAAGAATCAATGAATCCAAGAGCTGGTTCTTTGAGAAAATCAACAAGATAGATAAACCCTTGGCCAGACAGAACAAGGGCACAGAGACAGTATCCAAATTAACAAAATTAGAAATGAAAAGGGGGATATAACAACAGAAACTAAGGAAATTAAAAAAAAATAATCAGATATTACTTCAAAAGCCTATACTCAACATAACTGGAGAATCTGGAGGAAATGGATAATTTCCTAGACAGATACCAAATACCAAAATTAAATCAGGACCAAGTAGATCATCTAAACAGTCCCATAACCGCTAAAGAAATATAGGAGTGATAGAAAGTCTTCCAACCAAAAAAAAGCACAGGACCAGATGGTTTCAGTGCAGAATTCTGTGAGACCTTCAAAGAAGACCTAAAACCAATGGTCTTCAAACTATTCCACAAAATAGAAACAGAAGGAAAACTACCCAACTCCTTCTACAAAGCCACAATTATGCTGATAACAAAACGACACAAAGATTCAACAAAGAAAGAGAACTTCAGACTAATTTCCCTTATGATTATTGATGCAAAAATACTCAATAAAATTCTTGCCAACCGAATCCAAGAACACATCAAAACGATCATCCACCATAACCAAGTAGGCTTTATCCCAGGGATGCAGGGATGGTTCAATATAAGGAAATCCATCAATGAACTCCACTACATAAACCTCAAAGAAAAAAACCACATGGTCATTTCATTGGATGATGAAAAAGCATTTGACAAAATTTAGCATCCTTTCATGCTTAAAGTCTTGGAAAGAACAGGAATTCAAGGCCCATACCTAAACATAGTAAAAGCAATATACAGCAAACCGATAGCCAGCATCATGCTAAATGGAGAGAAACTTGAAGCAATCCCACTAAAATCAGGGACTAGACAAGGCAGCCCCCTCTCTGCTTATCTTTTCAATATAGTACTTGAGGTACTAGCTCGGGCAATTCGACAACATAAGGAGGTCAAAGGGATACAAATTGGAAAGGAAGATGTCAATCTATCACTATTTGCAGATGATATTATAGTCTACCTAAGTGACCCAAAAAACTCCACTAGAGAACTCCAACACCTGATAAACAACTTCAGCAAAGTGGCAGGTTATAAAATCAACTCAAGCAAATTAGTAGCCTTCCTATACTCAAAGAATAAGCAGGCTGAAAAAGAAATTAGGGAAATGACACCCTTCACAATATAAAGTACCTTGGTGTGACTCTGACCAATCAAGTGAAAGATCTGTATGACAAGAACTTCAAATCTCTGAAGAATGAAATGGAAGAAGACCTCAAAAAAATGGAAAAAATCTCCCATGCTCATGGATTGGCAGGATTAATATAGTTAAAATGGTCATTTTGCCAAAAGCAATATACAGATTCAATGCAATACCCATCAAAATCCCCACTCAGTTCTTCATAGAGTTAGAAACAGCGTCTCTCAAAAGCATCCGGAATAACAAAAAAACCCAGGATAGCTAAAACTATTCTAAACAACAAAAGAAAATCTGGGGGAATCAGTGTCCCTGACCTCAAGCAATACTACAGAGCAATAGTCTTAAAAACTGCATAGTATTGGTACAGTGACAGCCAGGCGGATCGTTCCTGAACAGAACACCAATAGCTTATGAACCCACACATCTATGGCCACTTGATCCTTGACAAAGGTCTGAAAATGTCCAGTGGAAAAAAAGATAGCCTTTTCAACAAATGGTGCTGGTTCAACTGGAGGTCAGTATGCAGAAGAATGAGAATTGATCCATCCTTATCTCCTTGTACTAAGCTCAACTCCAAATGGATCAAGGACCTACACATAAAGTCAGACACGCTGAAGCTAATAGAAAAGAAACTGGGGAAGACCCTTGAGGACATCAGGTACAGGGGGAAGTTCTTGAACAGAACAGCAATAGCTTATGCTCTAAGATCAAGAATTGACAAATAGAACCTGTAAAATTACAATGTTTCTGTAAGGCAAAGAACCCCATCAAAAGGACAAATCGGCAACCAACAAATTGGGAAAAGATCTTCACCAGGAGACAGCAGGTGTTAGTGAGGATGTGGAGAATGAGGAACACTCCTCCACTGCTGGTGGGGTTGCAAATTGATACAACCACTCTGGAAATCAGTCTGGCAGTTCCTCAGAAAACTGGACACATCACTTCTGGAGGATCCTGCTATACCACTCCTGGGCATATACCCAGAGGATTCCCCAGCATGTAATAAGGATACGTGCTCCACTATATTCATAGCAGCCCTATTTATAATAGCTAGAAGCTGGAAAGAACCCAGGAATCCCTCAACAGAGGAATGGATACAAGAAATGTTGTATATATACACAATGTAATACTATTCAGCCATTAGAAACAATGAATTCATGACATTCTTAGACAAATGGATGGAGCTGGAGAACGAGGTAACCCAGTCTCAAAAGATCAATCATGGTATGCACTCACTAATAAGTGGATATTAGCCTAGAAAATAGAAATACCCAAAACATAATCCACACATCAAATGATGTGCAAGAAGAATGGAGGAGTGGCCCCTGGTTATAGACAGACTCAGTGTAGCAGTATAGGGCAATACCAGAACAGGGAAGTGGGAAGGGGTAGATGGGGGAACAGGGGCAGGAAGAGGGCTTATGGGACTTTTGTGGAGTGGGAAGCCAAAAAAATGGAAATCATTTGAAATGTAAATAAAAATTTTTCGAATAAAAAAATATCTCAACATCAATGGACTCAAGTCCCCAATGAAAAGACATAGACTAACAGACTGGATATGTGAACAGGACCATACATTTTGCTGCTTATAGAAAACACACCTCAGTGTCAAAGACAAACACTACCTCAGAGTAAAAGGCTGGAAAACAATTTTATAAGCAAATGGTCTTAGGAACCAAGTCGGAGTAGCCATTCTAATATTAGTTAAGCTGGTTCTTTGAGAAAATCAACAAGATAGATAAACCCTTGGTCAGACGAACCAAAGAGCACAAAGACAGTATCCAAACTAACAAAATTAGAAAGAAAAAGGGAGATATAACAACAGAAACTGAGGAAATTTAAAAAAATCATCAGATCCTACTACAAAAGCCTATACTCAACACAACTGGAAAATCTGGAGGAAATGGAGAATTTCCTAGACAGATACCGAATACCAAAATTAAATCAGGATCAAATAGATCATCTAAAAAGTCCCATAACCCCTAAAGAAATAGAAGGGGTCATAGAAAGTCTTCCAACCAAAAAAAGCACAGGATGACCAGATGGTTTTAGTGCAGACTTCTATCAGACCTTCAAAGAAGACCTAACACCAACTCTTCAAATTATTCCACAAAATAAAAACAGAAGGAACACTACCCAACTCGTTCTACAAAGACATAATTACACTTATCCCAAAACCACACAAAGATCCAACAAAGAATGAGAAATTCAGGCCAATTTCCCTTATGAATTTTGACACAAAAATACTCAATAAAATTCTTGCCAACCGAATCCAAGAACACATCAAAATGATCACTCACCATGATCAAGTAGGCTTCATCCCAGCAATGTAGGGATGGTTAAATATACAGAAATCCATCAACACAATTTACTACATAAACAACCTCAAAGAAAAAACACATGGTCATTTCATTAGATGCTGAAAAAGCATTTGACAAAATTTCAGCATCCTTTCATGCTAAAAGTCTTAGAAAGAACAGGCATTCAAGGCCCATACCTAAACATAGTAAAAGCAATATACAGCAAACCGGTAGCCAACATCAAACTAAATGGAGAGAAACTTGAAGCAATCCCACTGATATCAGGGACTGGATAAGGCTGCCCCCCCCCTTTCCATATCTTTTCAATATAGTACTTGAAGTTCTAGCTAGAGCAATTAGACAACATAAGGAGGTCAAAGGGCCTTGAATTCCTGTTCCTGCTCATGGATTGGCAGGATTAATATAGTTAAAATGGCCATCTTGCCAAAAGCAATATACAGATTCAATGCAATACCCATCCAAATCCCAACTCAGTTCTTCATAGAGTTAGAAGAAAGAGCAATTCTAAAATTCATCTGGAATAACAAAAAGCCCAGGATAGCTAAAACTATTCTCAACAGTAAAAGAACTTCTGGGGGAATCAGGATTCTGGACCTCAAGCAATACTACAGAACAATAGTGTTTAAAACTGCATTGTATTGGTAGAGTGACAGGCAGGTAGATCAATGGAATAAGATTGAAGACCCAGAATTGAACCCACGCACCTATGGCCACTTGATCTTCGGCAAAGGAGCTGAAAACATCCAGTGGAAAAAAAGATAGCCTTTTTAACAAATGGTGCTGGTTCAACTGGAGAACCATGCAGAAGAATGCAAATCGATCCATTCTTATCTCCTTGTACTAAGCTCAACTCCAAGTGGATCAAGGACCTCCACATAAAACCAGACACACTGAATCTAATACAAAAGAAACTTGGGAAGACCCTTGAGGACATGGGCACAGGGGAAAAGTTCCTGAACAGAACATCAATAGCTTATGCTCTAAGATCAAGAATTGACAAATGAGACCTCATAAAATTACAATGTTTCTGTAAGGCGAAGGACACTATCAAAAGGACAAAATGACATCCAACAAATTTGGAAAAGATCTTCACCAGCCCTACAGTTGACAGAGGACTAATGTCCAATATATACAAATAACTCAAGAAGTTAGACTCCAGAGAGCCAAATAACCCTATTAAAAAATGGGGTAGAGAGCTAAACAAAGAATTTTCACCTGAAGAACTTAGAATGGCTGAGAAGCACCTTAAGAAATGTTCAACATCATTAGTCATTAGGGAAATGCAAATCAAAACAACCCTGAGATTTCACCCCACACCAGCCATAATGGCTAAGATTAAAAACTCAGGAGACAGCAGGTGTTAGCGAGGATGTGGAGAAAGAGGAGCACTCCTCCACTGCTGGTGGGAATGAAAGCTGGTACAACCACTATGGAAATCAGTCTGGCGGTTCCTCAGAAAACTGGGCATGACACTTCTGGAAGACCCTGCTATACCACTCCTGGGCATATACCCAGAGGATTCCCCAGCATGCAATAAGGACACATGCTCCACTATGTTCATAGCAGCCTTATTTATAATAGCTAGAAACTTGAAAGAACTGAGATGCCCCTCAATGGAGGAATGGATACAGAAAATGTGATATATTTACACAATGGAATACTACTCGGCAATTAAAAACAATGAATTCATGAGATTCTTAGGCAAATGGTTGGAACCGGAAAATATCATCCTAAGTGAGGTAGCTCATTCACAAAAGAACACACATGGAATGCAGTCACTGATAAGTGGATATTAGCCCAGAAGCTCTGAATACCCAAGACACATCTCATATATCAAATCATTCCCAAGAAGAAGAAAGGAGAGGGCCCTGGTCCAGGAAAGACTTGATGCAGCATTGTAGGGGATTACCAGGGCAGAGAAATGGGAGGGGGAATGGGCAGAGGAAAGAGGGCTTATGGGACTTATGGGGAGGAGGAAACAGGGAAAAGGAAAATCATTTGGAATGTAAACAAAGAATATAGAAAATAAAAATAGAAAAAAGAGTATATCAAAAAAGAAAAGAAATATTATGGTCTTATATTCTCTTTCCTTGCTGAAGTCTATTACTTTGGTATTTTTGGAAATCAACCTAGGTGTGCACCAGAGGGTAATTTGAGAGCACTTGTATGTGTTCTCTGTGACTGGTGCAGAGGAGCCTTGAAACTTTCCTGAATGATTCTGAAGCTGTCACTGGTCATAATAAAACCACTTTTTATTATGGAGGGAGGATGCATGATTGTGTGTTCAGATTGATTGCTCTATTGTTTCTGCTTTTATTCCCCAAGATGCAGAGGACAAAAGAGAGTACTTCAAGGGGTTTTAAAATCTCAGGCTCAAAACAAATGAGGATAATAAAACACAAGTCTCACATCATTCTGAGAAATAAAAAAAATATAAAGATATAAAATATAAAGAAAGTAGGAAAGATGGGATGAGAGAGGAAAGGGGAGAGAGGGAGGGAGAGAACAAGGGAGGGAGGCAGGGTGGGAGGGAAGCAGGGTCAAGCTGGGAGCCAAGTCCAACACAGAGGCCAAGGGAGATGCTTATAATCCAAATTGCACCAGTGAACAAAGAGAAAGCAGAATGAATGCTCTCTGCTCAGGAAATTCCCAGCTCTGTTGGGAGAAATGCTTCAGAGGACCACTTACATAAGAAGTAAAAGGGAACAAGAATTGGAGGGAGGGGGAGAACTGTTTCCTCTAGCAGTAGCAGATACAGCTTCAAAAACCATGGCTCCATAGACGACAACTGTGGCTGTCCTGGCATTTAATGTAGGTTCAGCTAGCCTTTGAAACGGAGAAGACTATGTATATTTTCTATGTTGTCTTTACTCAACTTGGAAAGCCAAGCTTCATTCCTGGCCTAATATCCTTAGAGCATCTGCTATCAGCCCATTAGTAAACCACTCATCTCCCAGTGCAATCTATCAGCATGAGAAAGTCTCACTTATTTGGTTTTTCAACTTCAAAGTTTCTCTCATATTAGAAGACAAAAGTCAGTCTTTACTTGCTATCCTAAGAGGTCAATAAGAGAATCCTTTCCAAATATTTATTCACTTTATGGATACAGGGTCAGTTACACAAATTCAAAGAGTTGGATACCTTAGATTACTATCATGATTAACTTATGTGACATATCTTAAGTAAATGATTTTCTTTCTCTCCAAACTGTGACACCATGTCCTGTGGCTCCTGCTACCTGAGCTCCAGAAAACAGCAGCTCTGAGGGCCACAGGCATGGCCATGTCACTCACAAAGGGTTCTTACACCGGCTGGCTCTGTATTGCTTCAACCTGTTAGATTTCATTTGGATTTGTATTCCAAATGGCCATAACCAAGAATATTGGTGATGTGTTTATAGAAATTTAAAGAGAGAGAGAATATGTTCTATGGGGGTGTGGTGAGGTGTGGGGGAAATGGGATATCTCAGCGGGCCCATGCCAAGGCATCCCTTCCCCCTGAGGGACCAGCCACTTGAGGACACTATAGTATAGAATAGAGTTTATTCTGAGCATGGGGCAGGGAGTCAAGAGGGCAGTAGGGTCAGAGAAAGCAGAGAGAGAGAGAGAGAGAGAGAGAGAGAGAGAGAGAGAGAGAGAGAGAGAGAGAGAGAGAAGTAGAAGCCAGCCATGAGTACGTGGAGAGGGGGAGGGGAATGGGGAGAGAGAGGGAAAGGGAAGAGCAAGGAAGCAAGAGCCCAAAAGAGCAAGAAGGAAGGAAGAGAGGGAGGAAGGGGCAAGCAGCCCCTTTTATAGTGGGCCAAGCCTACCTGGATGGTGCCAGGTATCTGTGACAGGATGCTAACAGTTGGGACCTCTTGGCTCCGAAGACTTGGAAAACTTCTAAAAGCTCCCATGTACCTGTTTGTACAGCCACATTTTACTCAAACCCATATGTAATATTTACTGCTTATCTGTCAAATCTCCCTTAGTAGAATTGGAATCCTAAAATTTAGCATCACAGTTCTGCTTACATGGTGGCAGTTCTGGGTGTTGGCTTCTATATGCCAAGACTTCAAATCATTCCATCATGGCTGAACAGAATGAGGATTGGCCCTTGCCCAGAGTCTTAGATTGCTGTAGCAATCTTTCCCTCAATTTGGGACTCTAAGAAAGAAAAAGCTATGGTAGTTTAAATAGAAAATGTCGCTGGAGAGATGGCTCAGACGTTAAGAGCACTGACTGCTCTTTCAGAGGTTCTGAGTTCAATTCCCAGCAATCACATGGTGGCTCACAACTATCTGTAATAGGATCTTATGCCCTTTTCTGGTGTGTATCCAAAGATAGCTACAGTGTGTTCATAAAATGGATTTATCTTTTAAAATATTAAAAAAGAAAAAGAAAAAAGAAAATGTCCTTCCATATTATTGGACATTTAAACACTTAGTGTAGAGTTGGGAAAGTCTCTGGAGGCTTGATGATACAGGCTTGCGAAGGAAATCTGCCAGTGGGGATGGGCTTTGGAATTACAAAGTCTCTCTCAACTTCCAGTTTGCTTTCTGCTTTGTGCTTGGAGTACAAGTTGTGAGCTCTTAGCTTCGTGCTCTCACCGCCTACTGCCACGCTGTCTATTTATTCTGGGTTCTAACTCTCTAGAACCATAAGCCAAAATACAATCTTTCTTCCCTAAGTTGCTTTAGCCATGGTGCTTTATCACAGCAACAACACAGGCTCTTTATCAAAGCAACAAATACAAGTACCAGTAGGAGTGTGTGCTTGTCTGAATAAGCAGTTTGTATAAATATGGGAAATCATGACCAAGTTTAGATTTGATAAAGCCTGAAATGGTTGGGAGCCCTTTATAAGCAAAACAAATTCAAACTCATGGCTGCAGTGGATATTTAAAATTTACTTACAATAAAAGGAAATTACAAAGTGATTTGCAAAGCCTGACAAAGTCCCAGGCATGCAAACTATGAAAAGTGGAATGATATTTGTACTAATTAGAAACTTAATACCTCTCCATAATATGTATTTCCCTATGGGTTTCAATTGCCTTAATCATTTCTTCACTAAACAGCAATTTCATGATAGTTTCATGTCCAGAGAAGAGAAGGACAATTTTGTCTCTATCATGATTGGTCAAAATTTGGTTTGTTATTACAGATTATAAAAGTCTTTTACTTTTATGTCTCATTACAGTAATGTTAGTCAAGCATGTACTTAAAGTTAAAGTTAAGAAATCTACCCTATGCCTTTGCACATGAACTGAAAGAATTTAAAATATATGTCATGGCACCTGGTTCAACATATTGCAACTTAGTATCATTTTCACTAAAATTTGGGGTAATGTTTTTCCAATGTCTGAAGCTGAATGTTAAAGTCACCTTCCCTGTGCAGTAGAAGTTCTGACATCTTGTGACATGATGCTTCTGGAGTTAGAAAAAGGAACATCTCTGAATGGTTCACATGAGTCTTCCAGAAACTCACTCCAACATGAAATAACTGGCAATAATTTAGCAATACCTGCTAAAGATACAGGCACCTAAAGAAGAATAAAATAGCATAAAAAAACAAAAAAAAGGAATTGGAATAGGACCAGATGAACAAACAGAAGAAAGGGAGAAAAATGGCATAAGAAACATATGTAGACATCGGCACACATTTGCACATACAGGAATTCATAAAAAAACAAAACAAAACTAGAAGCCATAATATATACATAAACAAAACTAATATCCTGGTATTCATGAAGAGCAAAAATACCACTTAGTTCATTTAGTGTTGGTCATCTACTGCTGAGCATGGGGCCTGCCCTTAAGAGTGTTCTGGTAGGCAGTTTAATTTATTAGTAGGACGTTCTAAAATTCAGAAATAAATTCTGAGGGCTTTTTCCAAGTTTCTCTTTGTTATTTTTATATATTAGAATTATTATTGAAAAGAAAAGAGTGAGGGTCCTGAAGAAATGGCTCACTTGTTAAAAACACTTGCTCCTTTTGCAGAGGACCTGGGATCTGTTCCCAGCACTCATGTGGTAACTCATAATCCAGTTCCAGGAGACCTGAAACTCTCTTTTGATCTCTATAGACACCAGGCATACATGTGGTGCACACACCTACATTCAGGCAAAATACTCATATACAAAAAACAAAAGTAATAAATCTTTTTAAAAATTAAAAGTAAAATATTAAATAAATACTTTATATAATTTTATACAAATGTTCCTATGCAAATAAACCACTCACAGTTCTGGGTTATAATCCCTTAAATTGAATTTATTAAAAAAAAGTCTATATTATAGGTATATAAGTTTATGTTAAGGAGTGAAGTTGTTTTATAAACATGTATGTACTGTCGGAATCTCATAACTCCTAAAATTGATTGCAACATTTCCCCTAAACCTAGTAATTCCAACTTGTATCAGACCTTCTTGTTTTTAGCCTTAAGTGTAGCATCTGATCAGAAAAATCTGTATCTATTTGCCTGGTGGTGGTCTTTTCAGTTTAGTGAGGGACACAATTACTGTTCGGGTCTCTGTAATGACGTTATTCTGGGCAGAGTCCAGTTGCCTTAGAAATTCTGAGTCCCATGTTCCTTCCATGTTGTGTATTTGCATGTCTTGGCATCTTGGGGATTTACTGCATTGAGTTAGCATGTTGATAATGATGACTGCATGGTGGGAACTCTCCAGTGCCGTGGTTTGTGTAATTCACACCTCTCCTGAGATTTTGTATCTGTGGGATCAGAAAAAAAAAAAAAAACAGGAAAATATATTTGTAAAATCAAAAAAAAAAAAGAGTATTCTGTACTCTCATTGAGACTCCATTGGAGTAAATTAGTTTCTCATTTGTGAGTGATTATCAATTGGACATAGTTTCTGGGTTAGAGATGGGGATGTGTCAACTTCTCCTGTCAGCGCTCTGACACATCTGGGACAGACCCCTGTAGGTCCTGTACATATGCCATAGTTTCTTTGCGTTCATATGTATATTGGTCCTGCTGTGTTTAGAAGGCCAAGTTTCATTGCTGCCCTCTACTCCCTCTAGCTCTTAGAATCCTTCTGTCTCCTCCCCAGCACGGTTCTCTGAGCCATGAGTAGAGGGGTTTGATGGAGACATCCCAGCTAGGAGTCAGTGTTGAAAAGTCTCTCACTCGCTGTGATGTCCGGCTGTGGGCATCTGTTTTTGTTCCCATCTGCCGCAGAAGGAAGCTTTTCTGGTGATGACTGAGCAAGGTACTGACTATGAGAATAGCAGAAGTCACTCATGCCCATTTGGTTGGTACTTGAGCAGGACAGTGGTCCCTGATCTATCTAGCCTAAGGTTCTTGACCACTTAAGCAGTGTCAGGGATGGGGTCTATCTAATGGAATGGGTCTTAAATCCAATCAGACATTGGTTAGTTAAGGTTAGTTAATCTCACAATATGCCTCTACTAGAGTTCAACGACCCTACTAAGGCGGCCCTAAAAACATGCAGTCTAGCTGAAGTGCCATACAAGGACTTCAAAATAGTTATTATGAATGTGTTAAAGGTCCTTAAAGAAGATGTGAATATAGCCATTAGCGAAATCTAAAAAAAAAGGCAAAGAAACAATGAAATGAAATGAAAAAAAAAGTTCAAGACAAGAAATACAATCATTAAAGGAAACCTAAAATGAGTGAAAAGAGGACATAAAAAGCAAGACCGACACAAACACATACAAAATCCCACAGAGAGAGCGACAGACATATATAAACACTCACTCAGACAGACAGACACAAACACATGCACACACATCTGTGCACAATCATCCTAGCATGAAAGTGTTCCATTCTTAAAAGTTATCTTTATCAGACATTTCTCCACAAAAGTTTCAAATAATTTTCAGCCTTATATATCAAGAATTCTTTTGAGTGCACCACAAATATAATTATCATTAGAACACATAAAGACAGAAGAAAATGTGGGTTAAAATCTTGATTATTTAATCAAACAAAAAGTATTTTTTAACCTTATATATTAATAAGATAGGTTTTTATGATTAGCAGAAGTGACCATAAATGAGCGTGGCCTGTCACGGATACTCATGTGTATTCTTTTGAATGTGTGTGTGCATGCATCTGCATGTTATACATGTGGGTATTCATGTGCATGCTTATGTGTGTGCATGCATGTGTGTGCATGTTTGTGTGTGTGCATGCATGTGCTTGTGTGCATGAGTACATTAATGTGCATGTTTGTGCATGTTCATGTTTGTGCATGTGTGTGTATGTGTAAATTCTGTTAACATATGAAAGGCAGAATGGGATGAGACACATTTTCTGCTTCACTGTCTTCCACCTCCTTGCCCCCCCAGGCTAGACCCACATTCACACAGAGACCTATCATTTTAAATTATTTTAATATTGTCTCAACCATCAATTTAGTCATTTCCTCTTTTTATTTTGTGTAAAGCCAAGCATTAGGAAAAATGAAGTGATTTGGTTTCAAGTCATGAAAGCTTTTCATTCTCAGTTTCTGGGAAATAGACCAAGAAAGATTTACCAAGTCTTATTAAATAACCCCTGGTTATTCACAAAGTACCACCTTGCTTAATTCAAAATCCTCCCAAAGACTTCAGAAGACACAGTATTTCTATTTTCATTATACTTTTGGTCAATTAATTTTTTTTGTTCCAACAAATTTTATTTTATAGGCAATAAGATCTAATTTGAATCTTGATTGTAATTGTGTCTAAATTATAAAAATCTAAAAAGAGACAGAACTTGAACCCAAATAAATATAAGTAAAGAACTAACTCCTACCCCCAAATCATATCAATATACAATACAATTTTAAGAATATGACCAGAAAGAGAATTTCATTTTCACTAGTCATGGTAGACAGTAGATAGAATATTCTATAAAAGTGAACTATCAGAGGAGGTAGCACAGATATGTTTTCTAAAAATTGAAATATGATATTAAATAATTCAGTTTAAATAGGTAAATACTAAAATATCCAGTTCAAGTAGGTAATGTAATTACTATTGGGGAGGAGAGAATTGAAGTAAAGGACTATTTTCTTCCTTAATCTTATAAAATGTTTAACTTTAAACATCTAAGATACATACTTATAACTTTAATATAAAACTAAAACATAAAAGATATGTCACTGGGCTGGTGACATGACAATCGGCAAAAGTCCTTGGCAGACAAACTTAAATAGCTGAATTCCACCCCTGGGCTCCACCACAGAAGAAGAGGACTGGTTCCCAAAAGTTAACCTTTGACCTCACCATGCAAAGGTCCTAGACTCCTGCTATTTTGCCTGGAGCAAGAGGAATTCATAGCATAATTTTAGCAAAATACTTTTGTCTCATCATGTAGCTTGAATGCATATCCACAAAAGCTGGGCCTTTGAGCTCAGACATTGTAAAGAGTCTACTCTCTTTTCCCACAAGACCTACCTTGACCAGCTAGCCAACCTACTAATGAATGACAGGCTCACATTTGGTAAGGCAATGTGCCACTGTCCTTATGGATTTAACTTTTTAATTTATGTCTCCATAGCAATCAGCTAACATCCAACTTTTATTTCTAAGTATATAGCAGTAAGAAGGAACTTGGCATGCCTGTTCTTTCAATGACTTTCTCTGCATTTCATGTGCACAAAACTCTCACACACAGGCTATTACTTTTGTACTACAGCTAGACACATAACAGATTTGAAAAAATACACACAGAGACAGCGTGGATGCAAGCACCCCGGAAGAAGGCTTCATGGGGAAAGCAAAAGAAAGGGCATCTACAAGTCAAAAATGGAATCCTTGGGACAAGCCAAGCCTGCCAACACTTTGCTTTTGAAGTCTTAGAGTATTGACTTTAAGGGACTGAAAACCTACATATCTCTCATGTAGGGCCACTTTTTGTCAGGGTCCCAGGTAAGTCAAGGCAGTTAACTTGTTACAAAGGGGTAACATAAGAATAAACAGTTACTATCACAAGTCACATGCCCACTGTTCAAACCTATGGAATATATTTCTGGCTGTGCAGGGTGGTGACTAAATTTTACAGCTTTGTCATTACAACTTGGCAATAATGATCTCTTGGTCCCTTCAGGTGCCAGGTCTTGCCTGTGGTTACCAAATTTCAGTTTAACAATACAAAATGAAAACTGTTTCCACCATTTCCATGGGAAGAATAATTTGGTTGGCTAAGTGCCTCCCATAGTAAACTGCATTAATATCATTAAAGATTTTTTTAACTCTCTCATAAACAAAGGAAAAGTCTCCATTGTCCCCAAACAATTAGGAAAGTTTTTTTTTTCTAAGAGAATTTTTTGTAAAACTAACGTTTAGAAGGTTGATGTGAATAAACTGATTGTGTTCTGGTGTGATTTCTTCACTTTTTCATCTAATACATTCTGTTTTGATTTTCTAATAATATATAATGTATATTTTAAATGCCTTAGAATTTAAACAAGTAAAAAAAAAAAAGTCCCCTTATCACTGAAAATATTGATCATGTCTAAACCAAAGATGTATATCCTAGATTTTTTTTCAGGATAAATTCCATTCCATTCCTAGGCATATACCCAAAAGATGCTCCACCAAACCATAAAGACACATGTTTCACACAGCCTTATTTATAATAACCAGAATCTGAAAACAATTCAAATGTACATCAAGCGAAGAATGGATGCAGAAAATGGGGTTCATTTACACAATGGAATACTACCCAGCTATTAAGAAATTAGAACATCATGAATTTTGCAAGCAAATGGATGGAACTAGAAAATATCATCCTGAGTGAGGTAACCCAGACCCAAAAGGATATAGTAGGTACTCACTGATAAGTGGATGTTAGTCAAAACGTTCATATATTCATGATACAACTCACAGGCCATATGAAACTTACAAGACGAAAGGCCCAAGTGTGGATGCTTAAATTCTACTTAGGAGGAGGGACAAAATAATCATGGAAGTCAGGGGGAGGGAGGGACCTAGGTGGGATAGGGAAGGGGAAGAAAGGAAGGAGGGCAGGATCAGGTACAGGAGAGACAAGAGAATAGCCCAGAGCACTAGAAAACTGAATAGAAATATGTCACAGTGTTCAGTGAGGAGTCAGGGGAACCACTAGAAAGACCCAGACAAGTTACAGCTAGAACAATTGCCTAGCATACATTTTGGTGTGGGAATAGTCTCAACACATGCATGTATGTGCACACACACATATACACACTCACATACATACACACTTACACACACATATACACAGGCACACACAATTAATAACAAAATTAAATGAAGTTATTAGAGCTCTCAATTACTTTTAGAACACTAATGTAATGAATAATTTCCAAAGTTTGAAAGTATGAATATAATCCCCATTGTCAGGTTATTTAAGTGTTACATATTATCTATTTATAATAATAAATAAATAATTTTTCAGATAATTTCTTACTGAAGTAGTCTCCATTGTCATATTGAATAACACTTTTCAATCATAAAAGTTCTGAATTATTGCGAACATCAAATTTAATGTTTGAAATCACTGTTGCTTATGTGCAGTAAGTTTGGTGTTTCACTTTCCAGTAATCAACTGTATTTTGGTGGGTTTAAAGAACTTCATTAGGTATCACATTGAAATGAATTTTCATGCAAGATTCATCTAACTTGATTATTAATTACTTAACATTGAACATTAAATATCTCAACAAGAATCCACAAATACTGATGGAATCCAAATGTCACATAAAAATGAAATAATAGCCTATGGAGCAAGAAATTCTGATAAGAATTCTTCCAAAATAAAGTCTGTGACCCATCCTTTAGTTATAGATGCCCATTCAGTGTGTTTAAAGGTAGACAAGAAATTTGGGGCTACTAAGATACCCTTTGACCTCCAAAAATACTCCATCCCTCAGTTGAGTGTTAAAATTAGTAGCCTACATCAGTCATCCATTGCTTTATAAGGAAACATCAAAACTCAATGACATATCAATGTATTACTTATGCTTGAGGTCACGATTATGCAATTCTGCTCTTTTGTGGGGCTCACTCATGTAGCCCAGATGTCTGCAGGAGTCAGTATGCTTGAGGTTCTACGATAGTCACCCTCACCTACAAATGGTGGTAGTGAATAGCTGAAGTCACCTAATTTTCCTCCACATGGCCTCTTATCCTCCAGGGTAAAAATCTCTTTGTAACAAATATAGAAATTGCAGAACAAAATTTCAAAAGGACAAAAGCAGACAGCCGGAAGCCTCCTGAAAAATACATTTGAAATAATAGGCACAATAAAGCTTCCTCTGAACTCGTTTTTTTAAATGACTATTCTCCTTTTCCTCTCTTTTAATTTTTATTTATGAGTATGCTGTAGCTGTCTTCAGACACCCCAGAAGAAACACCTGATTCCATTGCAGATGTTTGTGAGCCACCATGTGGTTGCTAGGATTTGAACTCAGGACCTCTGGAAGAGCAATCAGTGCTCTTATCCACTGAGCCATCTCTCCAGCCCCTTCTCTGACGTCTTTATCAAACACTGAGTGTACTAAGTGGGTTGTTTGTACTGATAAACAAAATATCCTAGGTCTTGTAGCCTAAGACCCACCCAGTATCAATGAGAGGGCAGCTATGGAGGCCCAGGGGGCCAGAAACAGGAGTGGAGAAAGGGAGATTTGAAAGTCGGGAGCTCCAAAAAAGACAAAAGCAAGAGCTACCAGCCATAGAGACCATGAGAGTTCTTGAGAGCCACCACCAAGATAAAGAGGCATGGGTCCTGGCAGCCTAGAAGCAGTGATATTCACTGCTGGGTCCTAGACTGCCAGTATTCAAAGCCCAGAGTAATACACCAATAACTTCAAGTTTCTGACTTTCAAATCCTGGAGCCATGCACCTCAATTTCTCTAGTTTGGGAACTATAAGCCTCTAGATATGAAGGCCTATTATCTAAACCTCTGCTACTCAACCACGAGGCAGAGCAGTGGTTGGCAACACGGAGGGAAGTTGTTTATTATTAATTTGCAATTTGTATGTGAATAGAACAAATTTAAAAACCCTCAAATAGCCATTTCTGGCTATAATACCCCAACCACTTTGCTGCCTGTCTTATCTCCCCGTTGCATGTGCTTATGGACATATTGGAGAATTTTATCCTTCAAGCCCTCGATGGGTTTTTACGGTGATAAATTTTCATTTGGTTCACACTTGAGACAGCACAGTAATATGATCAGGGATCATGAGAGTTTCTGAGAAATTCTTATCTACATTCTGCCTGAAAACTCCTCAGAATGTTTTAGAGCTACAACTCTGTGCCTTTTCATGTCTGGCATGATGCTGATGAGGAGAAAACCTTCCCAGACTAACACGAGCAAGCCAAGATTTATTTATTTATCCATAATCCCTCTGTTTATGTGTTCTCAAATGACTAATGAGGCCAATCTGGAACTGGCAGATTTTGCCACAATTTAGACAGATGGTTTCAGTATATGTGCATAAAGAAAGTAATGCTGGAAATGTAAAAATAAAAATACACTGTATGCCATCTGAGTGTTTTTTTTTTTAAGAGAATAAGCATACAGGAAAAGAACATGGAAAGATTTCAATGTCACTTATCTGCACAATGTTAGCATCTTATCTTCCATGCCTCTGCAGTAACTACTGCTATTGACTACCCTCACACAGAGATGCTCTCCTTAGCCCAACCACTTGGAGAGCTCTACACATGGTCTCTGATTGTTGCTGTTAGAAATCTCACAGAAGCAAGCTTGAGAGAAGAGAACTCCTGAAGAAAACCCATGCTTTGCCTAAACCTGAGCTTCTCCAAGAACTGAAACAAAACAGTATGAATGGGGAAATTTGAATGTAAACCAGGGCAGACCACTTTTCAGTCTTTGCCTTGGTAATGTATTTCTGAACCTTCTGTTCTTATCCAGTTATCCAAGTATTAGTGTGAGCTCCCAGATGGGAACCACTTGACAACTTGATACATTTTAAATTTATTGCATATAGCCTAACACAATGAGAATATGTTTGTTCACTCATTTATTCACATGTATTCTTTATGAATATTCATCACACACTTCCTTTTTTCTATCAAACATGTCCTTTGTGTAAGACAGGCAGTTTCTCTGAAGCACATGTATGAATATACACATTGGCTTTATTTCCAAATAACACATACATATTCTACAAACATGTCAACAAATTGTGATTCAGTATGTTAAATGCATGGCTTCTTATCATTTTTGCTGTCAATTGCTATGATGGTAAAATAACATTAAAAAAGTAGAATGCAGAGAGAGAAGATATATTCAATTGTACCACATGTTGCCTAGAAATCTGTGCCACATAGGTACCACTTAAAGTAATTTGCATTCCAGCTGTTTGTGATGGTTGAAGAGGTTGTGTGTATGTGAGTCCTATAAGTGGATGTAAGGCATAAAGTATCTCTATGTATATCAAGTCACTTAAAACTGTATAAAAATAAGTCTGAGGACAGAACTAAGTCTGGGAGCAAAGAGCGAAGAGCCCGGTACTCAATGTGCACACACCACTACAGGGATATTCCAAATTCAAAACTATTAACTTTGTCATGCACTTTGTTATCAGGGTATGTGTAATGTCCAAACTAAATGCCAACTAGATAGATACAGATGATGCTTAACCAATACAATGTTTCTTTCTGGTTGTGTTTGTGGGAGTGCTACCTGCAGAGATCAGGAGTTGAAGTCATAAACTGGGCAAATGACCTCATTTGTTTCTGCGGTGCAATAGGTGTCGTGCAATCCATCAAGGGCTTGAAAAGAAAAAAGAAAACGCAGAAGGTTGAATGTGTTCCTTGTTTAAACTGTAATGCTGATTCTATCTTTCTCTGAGGTTGTCAGTATTTCTGGTCCCAAGGCCTTTGGAGACCATCTGGACCTACACATTTGTATGCACAGGGCTTCCAACATGCTAATAAAAGATCATGAGTTCTTATAACTCCCCAAATCATGGAAGTAAATCTCTTATTTTAAAAATTCTCTCTTTCTCTCTCTCTCTCTCTCTCCCTTTCTCCCTTCTCTGTTACCCTCTCTCTCCCCACTCTCTCTCTCATATATATATATGCATATAGATAGATACTAGATATATAGATCTATATGTATATAATAGACAATAGATACAGATATATAAATATATGCAATATGGAAATATATATTCTAACAATATATGTACAAGCACACCTATGTGTGCAGGTGTATAACTTAAGATATATTCCTTAAGAAGTAAATATTATATAGGTAGAAATAGGATACATTTTTAGTTAATCCTGTAAAATATAGTATGTTTTTCAGAATATCAAAATAAACATGACATTATTTAATTTTTTTTCCTAGATTTCTTGTACATTTTCTGAATTCTATGTTATCAAGACTTCTGTTTCTAGTAGCTTACCCCCAATGAATATGCAAACACACACACATTTTAAATTTCACACACACTGTAAATTTCACACACACACACACACACACACACACACACTACACACTGTAATTATATGTGACCATAGCTTAGAGTTTCTTTAACATCCATCTCTTTCAATTTCATTGTATCAACTTTAAGACTATTTTAAGTAACCAATTTAAGAGAGCTGAATATCCTGCCAACCTGGATTTGAGCTCGGCTCCTTTCCACTTTCTAAACAATCATGTCTACTGGGAGGAGTCAATAAAGACTAAAAGCCCCACCTCTGAGCCCTTCCTCCATCCAGCATGAATTCTAGCAGTTTATTTGTTCTAAATCAGGAGAAAATAACCCAGACGACTGAAACAGCGTTGACTCTTCCCAGATAGTTTGTTAGAGATAGGTTATATTTGTTCACAGTCTCTTTCAAAGTATGATATATGACCTAGTTTACCAAATAGCACATGCCCTAAAAAGCATACTAAGAATCTCTTTTGGCTAAATTCAATTCAATTTGACTTAGATATCTGCTAAAATAGCAACTTGATCCTTAAAAGAAAGAATTAATTCTGGAAAATAAATTCAAAGTATTAAACCTAAGATATAGCATTTAAGCAAGGAATGAATTTGTTTCTCTCATAGAGAGGAGTCCAAGTGTTAAAGTGAAGACTTGGCAGTTCAATTGTCCAATTTAATAGTAGTTCTGAAGGTGATTGTTCTACCTCATATCACCTTCTATGTGATAAAATAAACTAAGATGCAAAGACATTGTAGATGTACTCATTTTTTATAACAAAAATACAAAAGAAACCCTTCATGTCTACCTGAATACTCAGCACTGGAATAGCTATGACAGCTATACAAAATGGCTAGAAAATGTCATTCCTAACGAGGTAGTGTGCAGAGAGCACCTGAATACCCAGTCACTAAAGAAGGGGGACTTGGTGTTGCTTGAATGTCATTGGTCGCTGATGAAAGTACCAGTCTTTTTCTACCAGTACTTAGAAAAGGATGTGTAGAAAGGAAGAGAGAAAATAAAAGACTCAGAGACAGAGAACAGACAGATAAAGACTATGAAAGTCTAAAAAAAATATTCTCCTGCACTGACCCTAAATCTGAAGTCCTGAAGTTGTGAACTTTTCGAAAGAACTCACTCTGAGTCCACTGTAACCCTGCTCGCCCTCTCTCTCTCTCTCTCTCTCTCTCTCTCTCTCTCTCTCTCTCTCTCTCTCTCTCTCTCTCTCTCTCTCCCCTCATTCAGTATAACTAAGGAGGTTTTCTTTTTTTTTGAACTGGAATAAACACACTCAGCATGTATAGCTGGCAGGTGGATGGATAACATAATCTAAAATAACTTGACAAAAGGGGATAAACTTTGAGATAAATGCAGAACAAATAAAAAACAGCAGGGAAGGGGAGCCAAACTCCAGTGAGGTCTGTTTCACAAAGTAGGCTTGGGTCTTCAGATACTACAGGTCTTCAGGATACTGAGAAAGTGGTCTGAACTCAAATGACTTGGAGAGATTAGTGCCTAAAAGAAAAACTCCAAATTGGACTTAAAGTAGCTATTTCATGGCTCTCCATCTACAAAATGTAGTTCACCATCTACAAAATGTGAATAACACTGCATTGCCATAGTTCGATATATCAATTATAGAATTTGCAGTCACCTCTCAGAATTAATGGGACATTATTCCCAAGTCCCTCACACGGTCCCTAAATCCACAGGTACTCAAGTCCCTTATATAAAGATCATAGAAATGTCCCCAGGAATTCTGTCATTTTAGTGTCATTGGTTCTAGCAAAAAAAAATGTTCCACTACAGAGACTACAGAGGATTTGTAAAATATATGAGGCTGTACCAATCATACATTAGGCTCGTGTGTTTAAAGCTTTGTTAGTGCACACAAATTAAGACTATAACACTGAGTGCTTGCGGTGCTTACTTTGTCTGGGATGAAGAAAGATTGGATTAGCAGTCACGTCAGTTTTTTTGAAAAAATAAAATTCTGTTCTAGACCTCTTGGGTTTAAAAAAAAGAAAAAAAAGATCATAGACCATTCGTATACGGCATAAGTACATCCACTGACAGCTTTGAAAACAACTTTTATTACTTATCCTCAGCAAGGTGTAATGGTTATAGGAATTATGCTGCACATATGGGTAATAGTACTACATCATTTAGTATAGATAACAATAAAAATAAGGGTATATACATATTTATCACAGAATCAAATACATATTTATCACTGTATTTATAGATATTTATTCCTCCATGGTTTGTTGCATCTTCAGATGTACAGCCTCCTGATATAGAAAAGGTTCTTTCATACAGCATGCTAAGTCATTGTTCCGGGCATGTGAAGATTATTAATAAATTTCATCCACGAACGTGTGTCTTGGTGCTCTTACAAGAGATACAACTTAGAATAATACTTCATTCACCATTAAATCTTCTTCATTGATTCAGTAGTACTGTTCTCAAAACACAGTAGCCATTCATTAACTGAGTGAATGAAAATACCTTAGGGATCCTTCAACATAACCAAGCTACAGAAGTTTTCAATCCACATTCAAGTTTCTTAATGGTTCTTAGTGATTCAAAAATGAACTATTTGTCTTAGAAATATGATCCTAAGCATATGAAACCAACTGAACAAATAAAGTGTAAAATGCTTATTAATGTATGGGAGCCCATCACCTCAGTCTGGGAAGTCCAGACCTACAGGGGTGAAAAAAGCCTTCCAGAAAATACGTAAGTTTTCAACTTTTTTTTTTAAGAAAATGGAGCCATCTACAGGCCACATCAACAATAAAATTATACTTGAATTAGTCATCAAATAGAAAAGCTCGTGCTTTAATTTTTTCCCAATACTTTTTAAAATTAATTTTACATCCTGATTATAGCCTCCCTCCCTCCTCTCCACCCAATTCCACCCTTTCAAATCCCTTCCCTCATAGCCCCCTTTCCTTCTCTTGAGAGAAGGGGAAGCCCCCCTTGGATGCCACTCCACCATGGTTCATGCATTCTCTGCAGGACTAGTTCCATCCTCTCTCACTGAGACCCAACCAGGCAGTTGGGGTAGAAGGAAAGGGATCCAATGGGACGCCACAGAGTCAGAGACAGCCTCCTCCCTACTTCACTTGTTAGGGCACCCACATGAAGACCAAGCTGCATATATGCTACAAATATGTAAGGGGTCTAGGTCCAGCTCCTGTATGTTCCCTGGTTGGTTGACTCTGTATCTTGTGGGTGTCCCCTCTGACTTGCTTAGTTCTACCTCCTACTCTTCCACAAGACTTCCTGAGCTCTGCCTGGTGTTTGTCTGTGGGTCTCTGCATCTGCCTCCATCTGCTTGTAGATGAAACCTCTCAGGAGACAGTTATGTGAGGTTTTTGTCTGCAAGCACAGCAAAGTATTATTAAAAGTGTCAGGGGTTGACTTTCTCACATGGGATGGGTCTCAAGTTGGGGCAGTCATGGGTTGTCTGTTCCCTCAGTCTTAGCTCTAACTTTATCTCTGTACATCTTGTAGGCAAGACAAATTTGGGGTTGAAGGTTTTGTGGGTGGATTGATGTCCCTCATCTGAAAGTCCTACCTAGCTGCCAGATTTCTTACAATTCTTATTTTTTTTATTTCTTTTTAACCCTTTTCTTCTTTCAGTGCATAGTGCGAGGTACAAATAAGAACCAACATATGAAGTGACCATTCCTCCCCTGGATTGATGCAATTGTTGCATCATTCCTTCAACTCTGACCCTCTACAATCACTGCTCAACGAGAGTCAGAAAAAAAACATCAAATGTGTGTGACTTAAGTATACAGCTGTTAATTTTTTTAAAAGTTAGTGGGTCATACACACACCCAAGAACTAGTGATACAGTTAAAAGGGATGTGCTTGTCTAGAAAGAAATCAGAAAAGCTTGTGAGGTAACTAATGTGTTCCCTAAAATGAAAGAAGAACAAATAAGCTATGGAGAATGACAAAACAAAATCCATTTGAAACCCATAGCAGTCTTTATGTTGAGTCTTGGGGGATGTGTGGCTTAGCATCCTATCCTGTAATTCTAGACACATGGGAATAAAAATACTACGGACAATGCAAAATCTGTCATTTGTTGGGGAATGACTCTCTAGTGGGATCAGTACTGAATTCCTAAATGCATGAGCTTATTTAGTCCTTACAACTGCCCATGCTGGTAGACATTCCGTACTAATGTGGAGAGGTGAAACCAAGTCTTGCAGACGTTGGGTAACTTGCTAGGCATACAAACCTAATCAAGAGTGCAAGTCTGATAGCTTACCTCAGCCTGTCTGTTTTGAGATCCCGACCTCTTAATATCTTAGTGATACCAGGACAGTTGACCATGATGTCAAAGCAACCACACAGCAAGAAGTTTATCATTAATCTGCAGGCCCCTCACTGCTGGGAGTCTCGGAGATTTTAAAGGGTGGTAATCATTTAAGTGAGTGCCCTGCCAGAGTCTGTGTCAGCATAACATTCATCATTATAGGAAGGGAGAAAAGGAGAGTGAGAGAGACGTGGGAAGAGAATGCAGAAGCAAAGTTAGGAGACTATAATGAGAACATCAGCTCTCTGTCTTTCCAGCATGTGTCTGGCTCAGCAGTAGTCATGGAGGAACAAACTAACAGATGATCTGTGACTTTGCTTCTTAAATACTAAGTTAAAATTAAAACAAAGAACATGCCTCTGGAGGACAGATTATGCAACAGCCTGTTCCCGATGCCAAACAGCTTGCTGCTTTTGTTCTTAATGATTTGATCTTTACATGGGCAACTGAGCGAGGATTCAGAATTGAGTGCATCAAGTTGCACCCTGGGTATTCTTGTTAATTTTAAGCAAAATTTTACTGGCTTCCGGGTCTAGTCAGAAGCAGGCATAATTTAACAATAACACGTTACCGATAATTATTTGGAAAATGGACATATACTCAAAGGGCAAAGCAGAGAAGCCCCAGCAGGCATTACAGTCCTGAACATCATCCTGAAGAACATATACACCTAATGTAGAGACATTATGTGAATAACTGTGCATGGGGTCCATGTGTTATCAGATGCCTCAATTCCAAGTAATAGAAATCTTCAGAAGAGTTGAATGATAGTTGTTTCCTGTGATTGTTTTACCCAGCCTGTATGCATAGAGAATGTGTGTATAGAGAATCTTTAGATGCAGGCCTTCAAAACACAGCCCCCAGAGCACTGTCTGTTAATCTAGTTCTTGCCTTTGCATTCTGTCATTCTATGCTGATGAGAACAAGCAAGTTCCCATTTGTAACTAGCAAAAATTGTCTCAGTTATCTTCAAGCTTATGGGCTATTATTGCCTAATTACCAAGACTGGTGCCTAAAGAGACGTCTTTCGAATTACTCTAGTTATTGTAAGTTTGAGTTCCTTCATTCCTCTGATTGACTGCATCTGCTTGTATGGGCAAAAATAATTCTGCTCTCATATTGGTCAGAACCGAGACTCATTCTTAACAGCTAAAGTTTGAGTACAAGCTTATCTCTGCCAAACTGCTATAGATGTAAGCAAGGATTGATTCCACAAAAGAAATATCAGTTCTGCTTTCTTAGAACAAGGGACTATGGGGGAGATACACATTATGAGAGAAGATGGGAACACAAGCTAATGTCACAGAAAAGCTGGATGTGGCCTAAGACTTCAAGTCACTTGGGGGTGGAAAATGGAAGTGAGAAGGAGGGGCCTGCAGCCACAAGCACTCATCCAGCATTCTAGCATTCTATTGTGGAGAAACTCAACTGATCTGCAGCTGCATGTGCCACCAAGCAAGCTGAGAAAGAACTTCACTTCTTTATTTACTCATTCACTTATTCACTGTAGGAAGATGAACGTCTATGTGGATGAAAGAATGAATAAACCTCAAGGCTGGGGGATTGCTCTGTGAATATGCAGATGTGAGAACCTCAGTTAGAACCACAGAACACTTGCATAAAAGCTAGGCATGGGGATGCAATATTGAAATCCTTGACCTGGGGTGGCAGAAATTGTCAGATCCCTAGGGATCACTCCCTACACTACATTAGGCGCTCCAGGCTAACAAGAGATGGTGTTTTAAAAATAGAGGTGGATGAAAGGAGTGACACCCAAGATTGTCCTCTAGCCTACACTCACTCAGAAATATAATATATATTACAGATAATATATAGATATATTTGTCTCATACACACCAAAGTTAAATACAAGTTTGAAGAAATAAAGAAGACTTTCCTAAGCTCTACATTGAGCATCCCATTTTACAATTGAGAAAGGTGAGGTTCAAGGGTTGAGTAGTTCAATTATGTTCTCATAAAAATGGTCTAAGAATTTTATCCAAGGATTTTTATCTCTTAATCACTATTCTTATAAACCAGGTACATTAAATAGAAGCTTATTATTGTGAGACTTGTTGATCTCATATTTCAGAGTTGCTATAGAAGTTTTCATAATAGAAATCTAAATTAACTCTGGACTCCATCTTTTATTAGCCACATAACCTTGGACAGGGAAGTTCGTCTGTACTAGTCTCTATCTCCCTATCTGCAAGAAAGTAACAACAGATTCTCTGTTGTGGTGATGAAATGAAATCCCATGTGTGCAAGCATATAGTTAACACTTAATGTTATGTCCATCACATAATATCAATTAAATGAATGTGGCATTTAAAAGATTAAAATAAAATACAAAACACAGTCCATGTTTTAAAGAAAAATAATTATAAAAATAATAATATAAAGAAACCTGGCATTTACCCAAGCACAATTCTAAACTGCCTCCATGCTGTTACTTGATATAATTATGTACCAGAAAAGCAAGAAACATTTGATAAGCATAAAATACATAAAAAGCATAGACTCAAATAGCTCTGTGGATCCTGAAAACAATTTAGATTTGGTTTTGGACCATCTGTAAACTCTCAGACTTCAGAAGCTTGCTGAATCAGCACTGCCCACCTTGTCTTAGATTGGGCACAAATATACAAAGAACATGAGAAGTCAAGCCAGAACCCTGGACTGCACCCAAGGTTTTGTCTTGAGGTTAAAGTTTTTAGAAAACAACTCTCATGCAAGATGAAGGAGTTACATCTGTTTCCTTATTTTATGGTGAGCTTCCTAATAAAACTCATGGACCTCACGGCCTTTGTGAGATTCTTCTACCCAGTCCTGATAGTGTACCTTTGCCTCCTCTTGCATAATTAGTCACATCCCTCCTGTTTATATCTATCAATAAGCAACCACACCTCTCAAGTACCTATTACACTTCATATGAATGAGGCCAGAAACCTGATCATAAAGTAAAAAATGATAAAATGATAGACTGGCCTTCAGTCAAATTAAGAACTTCCCTCCATATATATCACAAAGAGAGTGAAGGCTCTGAGTATATAGTGGGAATATTTTCATTTCATTTCTGTTGCTCATTTATTTGAAAAGCCTAACAAAATGCAACTTAAGGAGAAGGATCTATCTTAGCTCACAGTTCCAGGCTACTGTCCTTCACAGCAGGGAAGTCACATGTCTTAGTTAGGCTTTCTATTGTTGTGAAGAGACATCGTGTTCATGACAACTCTTACAAAGGAAAACATTTTGTCAGGGCTGGCTTATAGCTAAGAGGTTTAGTCATTGTCACCATGGTGGGAAGCATGGCAGGAAGCACAGTGACAAACAGGCAGACATGGTGTTGGAGAAGAAGCTGAAAGTTCTACATCTGACTCTTTGGGCAGCAGGAAGAGAGAGAGTGAATCAATGAACCTCGCTTGAGTTTCTGAAACCTTTGAGCGCACCTCCAGTGACGCTTCCTCCAACAAGACCACACTTACTCTAACAAGGCCACATGTCTTTTTTATATATATATATTTATTTTCTATATTCTTTGTTTACATTCCAAATGATTTCCCCTTCCCCGATCCTCCCTCCCAATATGTCCCATAAACCTTCTTCTCTCCATCCATTCTCCGATCACCTCCCTCCTTTTTCTCTGTCCTTATATTCCCCTCCAATGCTAGGTCAATCCTTTACAGGATCAGGAGCCTCTCCATACTTCTTCATGGGAGTCATTTGTTATGCAATTTGTGCCTTGGGTATTCAGAGCTTCTGGGCTAATTAATATCCACTTATCAGAGTCTTAAACCTTTCAAATAATTCATTCCCCTATGAGTTTATGGGGACTACTTTCATTCAAACAATCACATCAGGGCATCAGGAATTTCAAACAACTAGTGATATCTCATTTGCAACCAAAAGCAGAGAAAAACTGAATGTCCAAATACTTAATGCTCTACTATCTTTCTTTGCTCTTAGATAGTCCAAGGCTCCAGACTCTTCCTCCATCACTGAAGGAAGCCAATGCCCCACAGAAACACCCTCAGGCTAACCTAACCTAAACAGTCCTTCATTAAGACTCTTCCCCTGGGGAAGCCTAGGTCATACCAAGATAATAATTAAAACCACTATTCATAATCATACATAATCATACATCTGACTGACAACTTGTATTAAGATTCATTTTTTTAAGTCTAACTTGCATTACCAAAAAAGGTCAACTGTGGGGAACAGAGAAAGCCCTGAGTCCCCAAAGATGCCCTGTGCTACTGACATAGACAAAGCCATGTCAGGGACCCAATGCCTCAGGGACCCATGTCAGGGACCCATGAAAGTGAGGTTCAAATGAATAGTAAAGCCTCCTTCTGGTCCCTGTGCAATATTGATGTATGTTCAGAAATATGTCCATTGCAGCTCCCCTCCCCTTGGTGTTATGGCTTGAAGACTATTCAGACTGCTCCTACTGAGATTAGCTAATCCTGCCTCCTGGATATGGGTTTATACAATAACCCAATCTCCCTGTTCAACTGTTCATAATACATACATGAAGTTTCTAGAGTTCTGCAGTTTCTCCATCAGAGAACCAAGACCATACCATCCCAGCTATTTCTATGCATCTGTCTGTCTGGGTATGTTTGTCTTTTCTTCATTCCCTCATCACCAGTGAAGGGGATCTCTGGTACCAGGCTGGACATGGTGGTCAACTCAATTTTTAAGTTAGTAACCTATATGAACAACTAGTTCAAAAAGACACTAAGTATCACTAAGTTGTCAATGTCTTGGTACATGACAGAACTGCTCATTAAACTCACAGTCAAAAAGTCTTGTACATCCATTAAACTGTCTGAAACTTTTAAAAGAATGATAAAATCAGTTTTACAGAATATGAACAGAATTAGAGTTACTAGTACTGTTAATTAATACAACTACTTTAGAAGCTCTTTCACATCATCCCGATGTCTGAGTACACATAGTCTACCCCCTAGTATTTCTTGTCTTGAGAAATGTGTGTATGTACACATTTGTAGAAAAGACATACTCAATATGCATTATGTAGACAGCCACATATGAGCTACAACACAAAAATTCATTAACAGTCAAAAATGCTACTGCTGTTGATTATTCCCAAGAACCTTATGGCAAGACCCTATTGAAGAAGCTGCCAAATACTTGCATCACAGAATAAGGAGATACCAAGCTGATTCACCTGGAAGCTTCATTCCTACTGGTAAGCTTTAATGGTGCTGGAAAATAATATACACCATTACTGGGGGGAAAAAAGTAAACACCAGTCATACTGACCTATGAACCCTGTGAGCAACAACAAGAACTGATCTGGTAACAAATGCCCACTGATGGGAGAGTTGCAAGAAAATCACAGGGACCAACTGATCACTTTCCAATTGGATGTAAAACCTGCCTCACAAGATGAAAACTATAACTGGTACCATTATCAGGCCAAGGACTTTTGAATAGACAAGCCATAGGCCCAAAACAGAACACACTACTTTTAATCTGTTAAGTGAACACAGTATTAAATTAACTCCTAATGACTTACTGTTAATACCACTGACAAATGCACCTCTCATCCATCATCAGAGACATTCCTGCTTGCAATTAACACAGACACCCACAATTGGCACAAAAGATAATAAACAGCAGGATGGTCTACCCTAAATGGAACATCTGTATCTCACACATACCCCTCTCAAGGCTCACAGGTCATTGCAAAAGGGGATGTGGAAAAAGGGAGGATCAACAGTGATGGTTAACTGCAAGGAAAATAGATTATTCAGAACACTGCATGGATACATACTCAGCAGTTATTACCACATGCACAAAACTTGCACAAGCTCAAGACAGATAAAATTCCCAACCTGGAGAGGGGAAACCAACAGAATGCTACCCATAGCCTAGGAGCTATTGATAACTGATCACTGCTGGGAAAGAGACTGATTATTATTTTAAAGGTAGAGCAGCTGGTAAGATGACTATGTTCCCATGGAAGGTTACACATCCAAGACCATGCAGTCAGTACAAATTAGACTTAAACATCGACAACAATGAGGACATAAATGTGGGTGAGTGGGAATGGAAGAGTGGATCTGGAAGGGGTTGGTAGAGAAA
This sequence comes from Apodemus sylvaticus, assembly GCF_947179515.1. Taxonomy (NCBI): domain Eukaryota; kingdom Metazoa; phylum Chordata; class Mammalia; order Rodentia; family Muridae; genus Apodemus; species Apodemus sylvaticus. The sequence goes on along the minus strand of NC_067488.1, from coordinate 24,546,860 downwards.
GGTAACGATGAACAAAACATGTACAGAACTCTTAAGAAAAATTAGATAAAACTGTGGTGGTTTACAATAGAACTGTGGTGGTATACAATATCTTTTCTAATATGCTTTCTGTTCAGATGTCTCCTTCAATCCTTCCAGAAAGGGGATTCACTGGAGTACCACTCAGGTGCTAGCTTAAACTTCTGCATCCCCTAATCAATGTATGAAACTGGGTCAGTTCCTTTCTTCATTCCTCCTTACCACTCTGGGGGTGGCTAATTTGGAAGAGCACCCATTAAGCTCAGTGCATGTACTACCGTGCAAATGTCTGCCGCCCCTCTTCTGGATCTTGACTTGATACTTCTTACTGAGTCAGAGCCCAATTATCATAGCAATGCATTATACAAAGTCCAGATCAATTTGGTGAGCCCAAGAACATTTTCTAAAAGAAAACTTTAATTTCCCCACTTCTGGCAACCAATTGGTTAGTACCCCCAGTACTCAGACTTAAGGAATTGAAGTATGTTATCTGTTTTCTAATGAAGTCTATTTCTAAGAAACAAAAACCTGTGTCATATTTATCTTTGTCATGTTATACTATCCATTATACCTGCCATACAGAACTGTTGTGGGGATTAGAAAATAAGAAAGAAACAAATATGAAAATGAATAAATTTAAGTTTTACAAATTCAAGTCAGAACATTCAACTTGAAGAGACACATTACAGGATAAAAATGTTAAGACTTGCAAAGGGGAATGAGACTCTAACTTGGAGAAAGAACTTTGAGATGATAGTCTATAAAATTGGGACATTGTTCTATCTGTATTTCTCAGTAGTTATAGTTTAAAGGAGTGTAATTTCACCCCTGAGGACTCCAAGGCTCGGTTATTTGTGAAATGCCATGCTTCTCTAATTATTATATGGTCTGAATGAAAGTAGCCACCTAAGCCATGGCCTAGGTTTTTCTCTGTGGAGTGTAAGCATTAAATCTGATGCTCATAAGGTTCTCACACACACATAGCCTTTCTGGAGGTCAGCAGGAAATGAACTCACCATTGCTAAGACATAGTTTTAAAGACACAAGAAGAAAAGATTATTAATTCAGAAGCAAAACATAAAGGGCACTCTCTCAGTGGGGTGGAAACCACATGGAGTAAGAAGAAAGGTATTTTTACTGGACAACTTGAAACAGTGGTCTCCCACAGCAAAATAATAATAACAATAACTATGCACACAATAGCCTGACAAGTTAGAATCCATTCCGATGCAAAGTGATTTCCTTTCACCTCATAGAAAGAGCTTACTGAGTTGGACCCAGAACTTCCATATCAAAAAATACAGGCACATTTAACAACATCAGTGTTCAATGCGCACTTGAATGACCCAGTGAGTTGTGCCAAAGCAAGGTTACTAATCAATGAGTTTCTGTATCAGATAATTTAACTAAATTGACTTATACACTGGTTATGATGTGCTATAGAATGACAATGGTCCCCACTATCCTAGTGGTTTTTTTCATTGTGTCCACTGTATGCTGTCTCTGGGCCATGTCACCTGCACTTCCAGGTCCAAGCTAACTAAACTATTTTTGCTGTATTATAGTGACCCCAAACTCTAGTTAATCCAAAACAGTCCTACTTTAAACCTCTTGTTCTAAAGGGATTATTAGCATCATCTCTTCTCAGTCACAATGGCCCGGCACCACCTTCACAAGTGCCAGACTCAGAGGATAAATCATATGTCACCTTTTCTATCTGAGTCGTGGATGATTTTATGGCAAAGAACGAAGCAGTGCGGCAAAGCTGCCCCCTGGATGGAGGGCTATTGCTGAAAAATGATGCACACTATTTCTGTGTGCACTACTCTCCCCCATCCACTCCTGAGCTCAGCCTGGTAAGGAAGTATAACACGTGAAGTGGAATACAACCTACCAATCACAATGGCAAACTTGAAGAGAAACTGTGGTGATCAATACGGTTTCTTCACAGTAAGTTTGTGGAACCTTTACAGCATGGTCAATTTCCAGGGTTGTTTCATTCCACCAGTCAGGAAAAATAATCCTGGGAAGGAAAAGTACCTTACTCAACGTTCTAAAATACTGTGGGACTGTCCACTACTAATCATGGAGTAAATAAATGTGAGTAATAAATTATGGGAGCTGGAATACAGTGGAAAGGACAGAAGTTAAGGGACAATGGAGTCCAGCATGTGTAGATGGAAAGCTCTTTGGGCATTCAGCCTACCCAGCATTGAAGCAGATGTAATTCTTTGATACAAAGTCATAAATGAAAACCTGGTCATTAGCATGAGAATTTTATAAGTACTTGAATATCATGTGGCATGTTAGAAGTATTCTTGTGTCAGAAATAGGTTGGGAGTACTTCCGACCTTATATTCAAATATTTGAGGTGAGACAACTCTTAAATGTTCTGGTCACTGCCTATCTGTCCATGGTCCTGGGCCCTACTCACATGGAGACAAGAGCTTCTGAACACTGATAGTGGTTGTACACACCAACTTTTAGGAAATGAACTTTAGGTAATAGCTCCATGTCAAAAGATTGCATGTCATCCTGATTTCCATCAAGGACTGGGAATCATTTTCGTTTTTTTATTTGTTTGTTTGTTTCTTCAGTATTTCATGGATCAAGGTAATAGACTGTGTTAGGTGTTAGTTGCTCTGTTTTATAAAAATTTTATTTAGTCCTGAGGCCTCTGGCGGCAGCCTTGAGGTCTCCGCCTCTGGATCTGGAACAGCCTGGACCACAGCACCCCGTCTCCAGGCAGTAGAGGAGGTCAGCTGTGTACCCAGAGACCAGCTGGGAAGAGGCAGCTTGCACTGGTGAGTTCAGCATTGACAACAAGACCAACTAACACCAATGAGAACTAGGTGGCAAAAGGCAAACATAGGAACGTTACTAGCAGAAATCAAGGCAATATGGCAGCATCTGAAACCAATTCTCCATTAACAGCTTGTCCGGGATACCACAACACACCAGAAAAACAAGAATTGGATTTAAAATCACTGGTCATGATGCTGTTACAGGAACACATGAAGGACATAAAAAAAAATCTCTTAAAGAATTTCAGGAAAAAAATGGATCGAAAGGTAGAAGCCCTTACAAGGGAAACACAAAAATCATTGAAAGAAATTCAGGAGAACACAGAGGCCAATAAGGAGGAAATGCAAAAATCACTTAAAGAATACAGGAGAACTTTGGTCAACAGGCTGAGGTCATGAAAGAGGAAACACAAAAATCTCTTAAAGAATTACAGGAAAACACAAACAAGCAAGTGATGGAGCTAAGCAAAATCATTCAGGATCTAAAATCAGAAGTAGAAAAAACTAAGAAATCACAAAGGGAGACAACTTTGGAGATAGAAAACCTTGGGAAGAAATCAGAGATGCAAATATCAACAACAGAATACAAGAGATAGAAGAAAGAATCTCAGATGCTGAAGATACCATAGAAACCATGGACTCAACAGTTAAAGAAAATGCAAAATGCAAAAAGCTTGTAACCCAAAATATCCAGGAAATTCAGGACACAATGAGAAGACCAAACCTAAGGATTATAGGCATAGATGAGAGTGAAGATTTACAACTTAATGTGCCAGCAAATATCTTCAATAAAATTATAGAAGAAAACTTCCCTAACCTAAAGAGAGAGATGCCCATGAATATACAAGAAGCCTACAGAACTCTAAACAGACTGGACCAGAACAGAAATACCTCCGGTCACATAATAATCAAAACCCCAAATGTACTAAACAAAGAAAGAATATTAAAGGCAATAAGAGAAAAAGGCCAAGTGACATATAAAGGAAGACCTATCAGAATCACACCAGACTTCTCACCAGAGACTATGAAAGCTAGAAGATCCTGGGCAGATCTCATGCAGACTCTAAAAGAACACAAATGCCAGCCAAAACTACTATACCCAGCAAAACTCTCAATCACCATAGATGGAGAAACTAAGATATTCCATGACAAAACCAAGTTTACCCAATATGTTTCCACAAACCCAGCCCTACAAAGGATAATAGGAGGAAAACAGCAATACAAGGAGGGAAACTTCACCCTGGAAAAGGCAAGATAGTAACCTTCTTTCATCAAACCCAAAAGAAGATAACCCATCATATTAAAAAAAATAACATCAAAAATGACAGGAAGTAATAATCACTATTCCTTAATATCTCTTAGCATCAATGGGCTCAATGCCTCAATAAAAAGACATAGACTAACAGACTGGATACGTAAACAGTACCCTACATTTTTCTGCATACAGCAAACACACCTCAATGTAAAAGACAAATACTTTCTTAGAGTAAAAGGCTGGAAGACAATTTAACAAGCAAATGGTCTCACGAAACAAGCTGGAGTAGCCATTCTAATATCAGATAAAATTGACTTTCAACCCAAAGTTATCAAAAGAGACTCTGAGGGACGCTTCTTGCTGGTCAAAGAAAAAATACACCAAGAACTCTCAATCCTGAACATCTATGCTCCAAATGCAAGGGCACCCTCATTAATAAAAGAAACTTTACTCAAGTTCAAAGCACACATTGAACCTAAAACAATAATTGTGGGTGACTTCAACACTGCACTTTCCTCAATGGACCTATCAGGAAAACAGAAACTGAACAGGGACACAGTGAAACTAATTGAAGCTTTGGACCCATTAGATTTAACATATATATAGAGAGAACTTTTTATCCCAAAGCAAAAGAATATACCTTTTCTCAGCACCTCATGGTACCTTCTCCAAAATCGATCATATAATTGGTCACAAGACAGACCTCAACAAATATAAAAAGATCGAAATAATCCCATGCCTCCTATCAGATCACTATGGAGTAAAAATGGTCTTCAATAGCAACAAAAACAACAGAAAGCCCACATACACATGGAAACTGAACAATATTCTACTCAATGATACCTTGGTCAAGGAAGAAATAAAGAAAGAAATCAAAGACTTTTTAGAATTTAATGAAAAGGAAGACACAACATACCCAAATGTATGGGACACAATGAAAGCAGTGCTAAGAGGAAAACTCATAGCCCTGAGTACCTCCAAAAAGAAAATGGAGAGACCATACACTAGCAGTTTAATGACACACCTGAAAGCCCTGGAACAAAAAGAAGCTATTTCATCCAGGAGGAGTAAAAGGCAGGAAATCATCAAACTCAGGGCTGAAATCAATCAAGTAGAAACAAAGAGAACCATACAATGAATCAACAAAAACAGGAGCTGGTTCTTTGAGAAAATCAACAAGATAGATAAACCCTTAGCCAGACTAACCAAAGGGCACAGAGACAGTATCCAGATTAACAAAATTAGAAATTAAATGGGAGATATAACAACAGAAACTGAGGAAATCCAAAAAATCATCAGATCCTTCTACAAAAGCCTATACTCAATCCAACTGGAGAATCTGGAAGACATGGACAGTTTCCTAGACAGATATCAGACATCAAAATTAAATCAGGATCAAATAGGATCATCTAAAAAGTCTCATAACCCCTAAAGAAATAAAAGGGGTCATAGAAAGTATCCCAACCAAAAAAAGCATGTGACCAACTTCATAGAAGACCTAACACCAATACTCTTCAAACTATTCCACAAAATAGAAACAGCAGGAACACTACCCACTCGTTCTATGAAGCCACAATTACACTGATAACAAAACCACACAAAGATCCAACAAAGAAAGAGAACTTCAGGCCAATTGAATGAACTTCAGGCCTTATGAATATCAATGCAAAAATACTTAATAAAATTCTTGCCAATCAAATCCAGGAACACATCAAAATAATCATCCACCATGATCAAGTAGGCTTCATCCCAGGGATGCAGGGATGGTTCAATATAAGGAAATCCATCAATGCAATCCACTACATAAACAAACTCAAAGAAATAAACCATATGATTATTTCATTAGATGCTGAAAAAGCATTTGACAAAATTCTGCATCCTTTCATGCTAAAAGTCTTGCAAAGAACAGGAGTTCAAGGCCCATACCTAAACATAGTTAAAGCAATATACAGCAAACCAATAACCAACATCAAACTAAACAGAGAGAAACTTGAAGCAATCCCACTAAAATCAGGGACTAGACAAGGTTGTCCTCTCTCTCCATATCTTTTCAGTATAGTACTTCAAGTTCTAGCTAGAGCAATTAGACAATATAAGGAGGTCAAGGGGATACAAATTGGAAAGGAAGAAGTCAAATTATCACTATTTGCAGATGACATGATAGTCTACTTAAGTGACCTGAAAACCTCCACCAGAGAACTCCTACAGCTGATAAACAACTTCAGCAAAGTGGCTGGTTATAAAATCAACTCAAGCAAATCAGTTGCCTTCCTATACTCAAAGGATAAGCAGGCTGAGAAAGAAGTTAGGGAAACGACACCCTTAACAATAGCCACAAACAATATAAAGTATCTTGGTGTGACTCTAATCAAACAAGTGAAAAGATATATAGGACAAGAACTTTAGGTCTCTGAAGAAGGAAATCGAAGAAGACCTCAAAAAATGGAAAAATCTTCCATGCTCATGGATTGGCAGGATTAATGTAGTTAAAATGGCCATCTTGCCAAAAGCAATCTACAGATTCAGTGCAATCCCCATCAAAATCCCAATTCAGTTCTTCACAGAGTTAGAAAAAGCAAATCTCAAATTCATCTGGAATAACAAAAAACCCAGGATAGCTAAAACATTGAGGACATGGGCACAGGGGGAAAGTTCCTGAAGAGAACACCAATAACTTATGCTCTAAGATCAAGAATTGACAAATGAGACCTCATAAAATTACAAAGTCTCTGTAAGGCAAAGGACACTGTCAAAAGGACAAAACGGCAACAAACAAATTGAGAAAAGATTTTTACCAACCCTACATCTGATAGAGGGCTAATATCCAATATATACAAAGAACTCAAGAAGTTAGACCCCAGGGAACCAAATAACCCTATTAAAAAATGGGGTACAGATCTAAACAAAGAATTTTCACCTGAAGAAATCTGGATGGCCGAGAAGCACCTTAAGAAATGCTCAACATCATTAGTCATTAGGGAAATGCAGATCAAAACAACACTGAGATTTCACCTCACACCAGTCAGAATGGCTAAGGTCAAAAACTCAGGAGACAGCAGGTGTTGGCGAGGATGTGGAGTGAGAGGAACACTCCTCCACTGCTGGTGGGGCTGTAAGATGGTACAACCATTTTGGAAATCAGTCTGGCAGTTCCTCAGAAAACTGGACATGACACTTCCGGAGGACCCTGCTATACCTCTCCTGGGCATATACCCAAAGGATTCCCAGGCATGCAATAAGGACACATGCCACATTATGTTCATAGCAGCCTTATTTATAATAGCCAGAAGCTGGAAAGGACCCAGATGTCCCTCAATGGAGGAATGGATACAGAAAATATGGTACATTTACACAATGGAATACTACTCAGCAATTAAAAACAATGAATTCACGAAATTTTTAGGCAAATGGTTGGATCTGGAAAATATCATCCTAAATTAGGTAACCCAATCACAAAAGAATACACATGGAATGTAATCTCTGATAAGTGGATATTAATTAGCCCAGATGCTCTGAATACCCAAGGCACAATTAGCATAACAAATGACTCCCAAGAAGAAGTAAGGAGAGGGTTCTGATCCTGGAAAGGCTTGATCTAGCATTGGAGCCCCCGGGATGTGCATTCCCACCCAAGGGTATATTGGAAGTGAGATGGCCATCCCAGAGAGATCCAGAGAGAAGCTCGTGGTCACTGATTCAGCCTGGAGCAGTGGGGCAAAGCTGGCATCAGTTCTGCAGAGTTACTCATTTCTTCTGTTTGTGTGTGACATGCAGGTGTAAGTCTTCAGGTCTGAGGGTGCAGGTACCCTGAAGACTCAGCTGTTCTGAGCAGAGCATATGCCCGGTCTCTTCTAAATTCTAGTTCAGTTTCCACCACAGATGACTGAGGAGCCAGCATAATTAATATCGCCTCTCAAACAACCCCTTGGATAGCTTGGTACACATCCCCTGCAATGTGCTAAGCAGAAGAGCAAGGGCTTGACTCATATACATCTGGACAGTCAAGAGTCAGGATGCTGTCACCAGCTGACACCTCTGACCAAAGACAGATGGCGAGATAGGAAGTCACTGAAATCAGGCCTGAAGTTTTGAAAGGGACCGGACTTGAGAACCACATGTAGGGGAGCAATTATCAACATTTGTGCCAGTAGAGATTACAGTCAGCAGTAACAGGAAAGACTGAAGTCTTTCTGTGCCTCAGCACATACTTGGTGTGAGCTCAGTGTGAGCATGTGCTCAGGTCGACCAGTTGCCGATGGGATGATGAGTCATAGTGGGGTTGCACGGGAAAATGGCAGTGGTGTCAAGATGGCCTCAGAGATTGTAAACACTGAATCAGGAGTGTTAAGATACACATTTGGTGTACTATTTTTCCACCTGTTAGTGGGCTTAAAAATAAATACAAATCGAAAGAAAACATAAATAAATACAAATCTAGAATGTGTTAGCATAGCCTTGATTGACAAGACAAAGTGCAGTTTTGAAGATCAGATGGCAAAATCCCAAGAACCTCATTAAATCAGAACAGGCCTTGTCTTACTCAAGACATTATCTGCAATGAACTTCTACTATAGCAACAGTGTTCCCTGGAGGCTTGTTGTGTGGATAAATAATCCTTGGGCAAAGTTCAGGTATTTTTGGTTTTCAGGTATTCCTAGGGTCATACAACTTTTTTTAAGGGTCCGGAGAGATGATTCAGAGGTAAAGAACTCTGGCTGGTCTTACAGAGGATCAGGGTTCATCTTTAGCAGCTAAATGACAACTTACAATCATCTTTAACTCTAGTTCATGGGGATCTGACACCCTCTTCTAGATTCTGTGTTGCAACAGATATACATGCAGGCAAAGCACCCACGCATACAGACTAGTAAGATAAAAAGAAATTTAAACCCTTCTATGTATACCTATACATTCTCAATAAACAAGCCTTATCTCCATGTCCACAAACTCCTTAATGGAAGAGCTATACAGATAGTGTAAACTGTCTGGATATCTGTAGTATACTGTGTTAGTCCAGAGGTTTGGGGACAAAGCCCAAAGATGGTATAAACCCTCCCTTCTCTGCTGACCAGGGGCTTGGGTTTATAAAAGCCTGTACAAAACACTGGACAAAGCCAGCTCTTAGTTCTGAATTCCAAAGTGACCACCATACCTAAGACCTCCCTACAGGGCCCTAAACTCTCTGAATAAGGCTATAACCTCAGTGCCTCACCACCACACTCTTCCCTCCTCCTCCCCTTAAAGAATCCCCTACCCAAGCCCAGACTTTCCATGATCCCCTCCTGTGAAGTTAGAAAACCCACTGAGAACTGCCCCCAGTAAACCTGCCTTTATACTTACAATTTGGCTCAATTTGGTTTATTGCATTGGTGGAGAAGCCTTCCACACTGTTCATAAATGAGTAAATAAATGATCATTGGGCTATAGAAAAAACTAAAAAGTTTATTTATTTTATGTATATGAGTATAATGTAGCAGTCTACACAAGCACAAGAAGAATGCATCAGATCCCATTACAGATGGTTGTGAGCCACCATGTGGTTGCTGGGAATTGAACTCAGGACCTCTAGAAGAGCAGTCACTGAGCCATCTTTCCAGTCCTTAGTTGATCTTATTTTAGTTGTTTTCATGTGTTTTGCTCTCACAAACCCTTCTCATGAGGCCATATAATCACCATTTGCTATGAACTATAAATGTCTGTGTCTCTCCAGACCTTTTGTTGAAATCTGCATTCCTCGGGTTGATATGAGAAGTTGTGGACTTGGAGAAGTCTGTGTGAGCATTAAGATGAGACCTTCATCATGAGATTTGTGCACTTAGAAGAGTAGAGCGAAGTTAAAATATGATGGCACCCACAAGGCCTACCTAATACCAAGGCCAAGCACCCAAGGCCAGCCTAGACTATGATCCAGATCAGGTGTTCTGAAACTAAATAGGTATATATATTATTTCCTCTATGTCTGAAAACTTGCCAGCCACAATGAAAAAAGCCTACAGGGTCAGCCACAGTTGGTCTAATTTCTGCTCTTCTGTTACTCTTATGTCATTGGGAATTACCTGAATCTTATCCTACCTAGGTACCAACTTCCCTAAGAAAAGAATCAAAATGGATGCTTCTACCCATTCAGTTCAGCAGTAACCCACTTGGCAATAAGAGAATAGGTGTGACTCATATTTTATAATTCTTGAAAATAATGTCTTCTCATACAATACTTTCTGTTCACAGTTTTCCTTTCCCATTTCTTCTCAGATCCCTCCAACCTCCTCCTTTCTTCCAACTCCATGCCTTCATTGTCTCTCTGTCTTTAGAAAACAACTAGCAAAAAAGAGAAAGTAGGAGACACACACACACATACAGAGAGAGACTCAGAAACAATATATAAGCTAAAGACTAATATGATTTAAGAAAAATGAAAACATTATGAGACACAAGATCCTATTGAATTGTATTTTTTTTCAGTTTTTGCTTTGTTTGGGGCTTTTTGTTTGTGTGTTTTGGGTTGTTTTGTTTTATTCTGTTTTGTTTGTCTTGAGAGAGTCTCACTATGTAACCTTGGCTGTCCTGGAACTCACTATGGAAACCAATCTGGCCTTGAATTCGCAGAGATCTGACTGCCTCTGCTTCTCAAGGGCTGGACGAAACGTGTTTGTCTCCATCACTCAGCCTTTTGAGTTTCTTTTGTGTTGGCTATCTACAGCCAGGCAAAGAACTCCCGCCCTTCGGCGAGATTTGTATACCCAGTAAGCTCCGCCAGCTTAAACTTACATTTTCTTTCGTGAGAAATTGTCAACTGCAGGTAGAATCTTGGTTAGGGATGTGCTTCGTACTCATATCCCCTTCTCAGCCCTGGGACGCCATTAGGCTGGGACCTGCTCAGGCTCTGTGCCTGCGGCCACAGTCTCTGGGAGTTCATATGTGCATCAGTCCAGTTGTGTCTGAAAGGCATCATTTCTTTCGTGTTCTTCATCCCCTCTGGCTCTTATACTTTTTCCTCCTCTTCTTTTCCATAGTTCTCTGATCCATGAAGGGTGGGGTCTGATGAAGACATTCCATTTATGACTGAGCGGTCCATGTCTCTTACTCTCTGCGCATCGATAGGAACCTATGTGTTAGCTCCCATCTACTGCAGGAGGACGCTTCTTTGATAACTACTGAGTGAGATGCTGATCTATGGAAATTGCAGGATATTATTAGGGGTCATTTTATTGCTAAGCTTCTTTAGTGGAACAATAGTATTTTGTGTTCTCTTGGGTCCACGGCCTGTCTAATCTCATGGAACCCAAATTTTAAAAAGAAGCTTTCCAGAAAATTCCATCAGCCAGTATAATCCCAAATTGGTTTAATTGGTCCAAAACAAGTACATTAACATTTTCAATGGCTCTCCAGGAGATTCAATGAACAGCCAAGGCTAAACAGTGCTGAAATATGTTATAAATTTGCCAGTGAGGATGCAGATAAAGGTGAAGCAATTTGTCCAAATTCATAAAGGTTTCAAATAGTAAAACCAGGTTTGAAACCTGGCTGTCTAGATACGGCAGCCCTTTCTCTGTGTCATCAGATGCCTAATGCCATGATAAGAGATTTGCTGCTCAGATCTGCATATTTCCCAGCTGGCTAATTGGGCACATTTGGCCATCAGTTGCTGCAGGTATCAGACAATGAAACTTTGGTGGAGCTAGAGATGGACCTGTTATTCCCTCTAAATCCAGCAGAACACACCAGTTCCACGAGGCTGAATGTTAAAAATAACAGGTGCATAGAGACTAATTGTAAATTGCAAATGAGAATTTCCATAAACTGAAAACTAGCTTGCATTTCCACATAGAACTACTTTTCCATATACTCCACTGACATTTTGATGGCTGGTTCTTTAGATGCAAAACACATGGATTGATGCCTACATGTACTATTAACTGTCATTTGAGCATCCAGCTCAATGAAACTGATAATTACACATTCTGGAAGTGAATGTCACAACCAATTAGCTTGATGGGCCTCACAGATTTGGGCATAAACAAAATTGTACAAAGCTGTGCTGTGCTATCATAATACAGATAAAGAAGAAATTAAATGTAAGGACAACACTAAAAAAAACCACTGCCTTAAATCAAAGTGATTCAAGGACTTTTGCAATATAGAGCCAAAGAGACTCAAGTTCAATTCCCATCTCTGACACTTGTTGAGTGCTGTTGCCATAGTTTAGCCATAATATTTTTAACTGTGCATCTATCATAAATGGACATATAAAAACATGCTTATTAAATGAAATATTTTCTTGTTCAGCAATATCTTCACCAGGTTAAGTTCATATATTGAACTGAAGAATTCTCTAATTTGTGTGTATGTATATGACCCTAAGTATATATCCCTAAATGTATTTAGATTCTGTTTCTCACTGTGAACTTTAGTTTTCATTTTAAGTTTTATATATAATATATTTTTATCATTAGAAATAGAAAACTATTTTAAGACTCATTCAAATACCCAACCACTTTGTTCAGGAGAAATTTTTAACACATAAGATTTAACAACAACAAAAAGTATGAAAATATTGACTTCGTATCCTACACCATTATCGTAGTAGAGTTTCTATTGCTGTAACAAAACATCATAACCTAATAGAAAGCTGGGGTAGGAGAGGGTTTATTCAGCTTGCACTCCATATTGCTGTTCCTCACAGGAAGTCAGACTGGACCTCTAACAGATCAGGATCCTGGAGACAGGAGTTGATGCAGAGGCCATGCAGGGGTGCTGCCTAATGTCTTGTTTTCCATGGCTTACTCAGCCTGCTTTCTTCAGGACCATGAGCTCAGTGGTGACCTCACACACAATGGGCTGGAACCTCCTCCATCAATCATTAATTAAAAGAACACCTTACAGCTGCATATTATGGAGGCATTTTCTCAAGTGAGGCCCCCTTTTTTCAAATAACTCTAGTTTGTGTCAAGTTAGCATAAGACTAGCCAGAACAATCAGATTCCAAATATCTGCAGTAGAGTGCTGAACCAATGGAATAGAGATGTGCAAGTCAGTATCTGTACATGATCTGAAGAACAGAGGTGCTGATTATCTGGGACTTTTTTTCCCTAACTTTAAACAGACATACACTGTCAATCATTGTATTGAGAGGAGAAAATAACAGATCTGAAATAAGTGTCAGGGGCTCTTAAGAGACTGTAAAAGCCTAAGTTGTTATTAATGATGCTGCAGAGTTCAGTGTCTGTGCTTTTATTTTACAGTTGTAATTCATTTCTTTATCACCAGCATGCTTCCTAAATGATGTGTCAGAGAAGCTTATTATATTGTTGTGTGTGTATGTCAAGATTGTTGTTATTGTTTCAGAGCAAATATTTATAGCAAATATTAGCAGTCATGGTAACAAAAGACTACAGGATTAAATAGGAAGTCAGCCCGACCATCTGGTATAGAACCAAGAATACATATTTCATGTATTGTCTTCTGGGCATCTGGGAAATATTAAAATAAGTAAGCCCAACAAATGCTTGTGAATCACATGTCTTTGCTTACTGCTCCCCCCCATCAAAAATAGTCATAAAGCACAATGTAAGCACAATGTTACCTGCTACTTAATTCCAACTGTGCACACTGGTCATCTTAATTCGAACTCTTCCTGGCATAAAGAATTCAGCTCTGACAAATTTCAAGTCTGTCATCTTTATGTGTCTCCCTCTGTCACTACGAGAAAAGCTGGAAAGCAAGAACAGCTTCCCAGTTACATCCCTAGCTTGTAATTCTCTCTTGACATACAGTCAGCACTCACTAACAGTAAATGTAAAAATGAGGGTGAATATGCTTTTGTGAAGTGCAGTCTAAGCTAAGCCTGGGGGCGCATGCTCATAATCTCAGCACTCAGGAGGCTGAAGCAGGAGAGTAGTAAGTTCCAAACTTCCCTGGATACATAAAAAGACCTTGTCACAAACAAAAGATACATGGTCAGTTTTTCCTGTTCATCCTATCGTCCATATATCTTGCAAAGAGGTTCTTCCTCTTACAGTTACTTTTTCTAAGGGAAACAAAAACTTCAACATCTTTTTAAATATTTTAGAACCAAATACCATTTCAAGTACATTTTCACTTTTAACATAGGCACAATGAATATTAAGTGTAGTTACTCAAGTAAAGAGTTCAGCATATGTGTGTTGCAATCTTGGTGAGCTAAAGGATAATATTCTTGAGAAAGTTATGTGGCTTGATGATAGACTTCCTACCCTGCATGTATAGGGTCTTTAGTTTGATCCCCAGCTCCCCACACAAAGCCACAAGGAATACTATCATTCACTCATTATGAGAGTCTCTATTGTGCCTCTTGGTCGCAAAGACGTGATAATGCCTTATTGTCTCATTTTCTCAATAACAAAATAAATAATATTAATCTTTTCATAACCTTAGTCTGAGGCCCATGCATGAAACTCTGGGAGGTGGAAGTTCAGGGACACAGTGAGTATTCAAAAATAAAACTCAAGAAAGGAATGGAAGTACCTAGTATATAAAAGACACCAGAATAACTGCCAACTGACAAGAAGACGTGATCTAGGGTCAACCCTTCTGTGTCTGATACTCACCATAAGGTCCTCAGTATGAATTTGCGGGGGGAGAATTGATTTTAAGAATAGGTCTTTTTCTCATCATTGCTCTCCATAGGAAAGCAATCATAAACTAACACATGATGAAGATAAAGGGACTTATGCAGCATCCATATAAGCACACTACCAATGTCTCCTGCTCCTTTAGCTATCAGCTGTTATCTGGATGTACAATGAAAATAACAGGAAATTGACCAAGTTGAACATTTAATACTTTAATATTTACAACATTGCAAGATAAGCATGGTTACTTCCTTTATACTGATTAAAGTTCCCAGAAAATGACTTAAATTTCCAATGATTATGTAGCCAAAAGCACCCATAACAAACAAACACACTAAAATGTGTAATAGCACAAGCATTTGAGAACTTACCTCCTGCGTATGCAATTGTTTGGGGAGTGAACAAGAATGTAGAAATTCTGTCTGTGTAAAGGTGAATATGCCAAAATATGACAAAATAAAGATGATGAATAGGTGGAAGAAAGTCCAGGGTTGGAGTGTTTACTGGTTCAGGGATGGGAGAGATGTCCATCAATTATTCTGGACCTCATGATAGAGTTGCAGATAGAGAAATAGGAATGTGTAGACCTGAACTAGCAACAACTTACTGACTGGAATCCTATACCCATGGTGAACCAAAGTAGCTGTACATGCTCAGCCATCTCAAAAGACAAACATAAGTACCAAAGCCTTGCATCAAAAGTTGGCCTCTCTGACACCAGGTCCCATGCCTCTAACTCTATAAATCACACCCAATAGCTGCCCACGGTTCCAGCACTGCCTATGAGTGCTGTGTGTCTTTAGAAACATTCCACTCTCCAAACAAATCCGGAAAAGCATGACCTTGAAAGATAAAACAGCCAGGATATTCCCTTCATGGAAGTTACATGCTAAAGTATGCGGTTCATCAAGGCCTGTCTCACACATTCTTTGATGTTAGCATCCTCAGTGGACCAGTGTGGCCTCAATATAATCCCACAGCCAAGCACTGAGACCAACCCTGTGTTAGTGACTTTCTTCCTGAGTATCACGAACAATTCTCAAAAGCAACTTAAAAGAAGAAAGGTGTATTTGAACTCCTAGGAGGACAGGAAGGCATTGTGGAACAAGCTTGCGGCAGACGCCATATCTTGTCCTCAGTCAGGAAGCAGAAAGATACAAACACGGAATGTGTTGGCTATTCTTGGCTGTTAACATGACTACATTTGGAATTATCTAAAATCCAAAATCTGAGAGCACACATTTAAAGGTTTTTACTTGATTTGAATTAGAAAAGTCCACTTCTAAAACAGATCTTTGAGATAAGAAGACACACCTTTAATCTAGGTCACACCTTCTACTAAAGCTGATATAAGGACATGAGAGAAGGAAGTTTTGCGCTTTGCCTGTTTGCTTTCGTCTCACTAGCATGCCCATTCCTTCACTGGTATTAGAACCCACTTCTTCAGGAGCCCAGTTGAAGATCAGTGACACATCCAGCCTCATGAACTGAGCAAAAGTACTAGATTCTTAGGTTTTCCACTCACAGCCACCCCTTGTTGTATTATAATTGTACTGCAGCCTGTAAGTCATTCTAATAAATCCTCATTATTCTATAAGTTCTGTTACTCCAGAGAACCCTGACTTATCCACTGGATCTACTCACTTTCTTTTTCCTGAAGGTCCTCAGAGAGGACTGCAATCTGGAAGGATTCCTCCAACTTTAGTGTCTGTCTCAATTAAGCCTCTTTTGAAAGGCCCTCACAGACATAAGATGTCTACAAGGTGATTTAAATCTCATCAATCAGATAAGATCATCTCAACCCATGGGAAAAAAAAACTTTACTATATCATCTTAGGCATCTCTCCTGGTTGCAGTCAAAGAAGCCAGGCTATTTTAACGTACACAATACCACACTGGGTCATCTCACTTCTGTGACAGCATTTCCTGTAAATCATTCAGGAACACCACAAAGAAAGAGCCCACTGAGACCTTTGACTCTGTTCAAATATTTCATGAATCAGCAGTGTTTGAACATAACCTTACTTTCAAAAGTTTGACCAAAGTACAGAGACTTGTTAAGACTACAAAGTGGTAATTTTATTCATATATTACTTCAAAGTTGAAGACTAAAATTGCATTTACTGGACATAGATTAAAAAAAACTCTGTTTTTTCAAAGAAACCACGGACCATTTTTATAGTAAAGTCTTAGAGTAAATTTCATAGTGGTTGATGCCTTTTGAAGAATTCCATGGCATTGTGCAAACAAGCCCACTCCAGAGTGATATTTAGGTCTCAGTTATATCAATTTCCATAGCTCTGTGGCCAAAGAGATGGCCCCTCATATTTCTGAAGGGCTGTATTCCTAGTTTGTAAAATGAGGACAGTCACATCCTATTTCAGAGAGCTGCTGTAAAGACTGGATCTAATATGCCAAATGTCATCGCCACCATAATGATTATTTATGATAATTCTCATCTGATTTTGAGAGCTAATTAGATATTCCACTCTGCTGTGTATTTCTAAGACTTGGGACCCTTTCCTAGGGATGAAATAGAAGTTTCTTATTCTTTACATCTTGAATATCCAGGTCAGTACGCAAACTAAGGATCAAGTTACTGTCTCATCCTGTGTCATAGGGACACCCATAGCTCAGAGTACCCTAGTTTGATCTATGCAGCTTTCTTCATAGCTAGTTACTGTGCTAATTCTCATCTCCAGAACTCAGAGGGAAATAAGACTTCACTGTGCAGATGTTCGAAGCTTGTCTCTGAAGTCAGATAAACACAAACAACCTCAAATCTCCCTAGAGCTTTCTGTATAGACTCAGGACAAACCTTGAACTTCTCTGCCCCTTGGCTTGCTTTTCTCCAGATGGGTCATACAGCCCTATCTTTAGGGAATAGCTGAGGACCAAGGCTAATACTATGCTAAGCATCTTACTGTCACACTGTTTTAGACAAGCACAGACTCCTTTAACCCTTACAGTGGATGCTCATTGCATTTCTTTAAACAAACTCATGGCAAATCTAAATCTAAAATGATAGAGTGAATACAGAGATTCTTTGAACTTGGCACTTCCTCAAGAAGTTTAATGTGAAATTATTATAAGAGCTAGGAATCTTCAACATACATACTCAAAAACTAAAAACATATGTTCCCAAAAGAATTTGTAAATAAATGTTTAAAGCAGTCATATTCATAATATCCATAATGTAAAAACCCACCCAAATGGCCAAGTACTGATGAAAAAATAAACATTATCACTCACTAATCAGCAATACAAAGGAATGATACCCATACAAATCTATGGCACAGATGAACCTCAAATTCTTTTTTTCAGACAGAAAAGTCCATATGCTATAAAATGCCATCTATATGAAATATTCAGATACATAGAAACCAAACAGAATAATGGTTGCCAAGGGCAAGAGAGAAGATTATGAAAAACTAATTAGTAATGGCCTTACTTGGGACATAATGAGATATCCAAAACTTGGATTTTAGTGATGGCTCCATATTTATTTAAATAAATTATATATAATTATGCACTAAAAATAGTAAAATTATGGTATATAAATCATATTGTGATAAAATTCTTTACAAAGATACTCTTAAATTTTTAATCCAATACAAGAGGGTCAGCACTTAAAAGTTCTACATTCAAACAACACTAAAGGGACCCAACAAGTTACATTTATATTCATTTGCCTTCATGTGTAATAATAATAGTTAAGAAAAAAAGGAACCCATGAATTTGTGATGGACAAGAGACAGGAGGACATAGGAAAAGTTTAGAGAAGGAATGCAATTCCTTATTATTATGATGTAATTATGTTTTAACAAACAAAAAAGAATATATATATATATACGTGTATAGGCATATTTGTGTGTGTGTGTGTGTATGTGTGTGTGTGTGTGTGTGTGCAGTTCCTCCTAGAAGGTATTAGCCATGGTGTTCCAGAGCTATCGTATTACTTTACATATTATACACATTCACGAAGAGCAAAATATAAAAGCTAAATGTCCTTTTGAAATTTCTAACCGCCTCCCCTGAACCTTATTCTTCCCCTACCCAGAAATCAAGTTAACGCAAGCATGAAAATGCTGAAGCTGTAACTACATATTGGGGTAGGAACTGGAGTCAACAATGTCTGGTTTTCAGTCTAAAATTCCGAAGTTCTCCATGCACAAGTACACTATCTTTCATATTACAATAGTTTAAAGAACAGAACTTTACTTACCCAATGATTTAGTTAGTTTCAATATTGTTTAAGTTATATTTAAAATTTCCTCTGCATTTAGAAATTAAAAAGTGACCTTATTTTTCTTACTCATTTTAATTAGCATCCATAAATCACCTCCTCTATAACAATTGCTGGCCCAGATATTGAATCTAGTTAGTTCATTAATACGTTTTAGACATCACTGAACAGAAGCATTTCCTTTGCTCGAGACAAACTCAAACATGTCTATCAAGATAAAACAGAGATATTAACTTAATTAAATAATTTAAGTAGGCAGCCATCCAAATAAAGCAAAGGATTTTAGAGTGAGATAACCCAGTGTGAAATGGTCACTCACATATAACAATATCTTGCTATCCCCTGCAATGTCCTCCTTATCGTTCAGTTCCTGTGTTGTGTACACAGTAAAGCAAAAGTAATCCAGAGAGAATGGTGAAGGGAACATATTTTCCAAATGTACATGATTTTCCAAAAATATGCTGCAGCTAAAATATCAGTCACATCAAGGACGGAATGGCGAACACACTGGGTCACCGCTCTGTCCCTGGCCTTCCTTTGTGCTCTGAGATTTACCTTGACCATTCCCTTCCTCATTCGACTGGCTTCAATTACTGCTAGCTTTAGCTTCAGCAGACAACAAAGCATTGAAAACTCAGTTTTCCATTCTTCAAAGTGAGTTACTAGAAAAAGTTAAATGCAAGGCAACAAAGGGCATTTAATCATCAGGCTCTCGCCCCTTGCTGTGGTGAAACCACACAGCTTGGCTTCCTTCCAAGGCTAGAATTAATGAATGAGCAAGATTCTCCTGGAAACCCTGTAACTACTGACTGCTTAGCCCAGAGAGCCTGCGCCGTTATTGCTTTTGGCATGTCTGCCTGTTACTAATGGATCAGCTACCCTTGAGAATACAGACACACACACACACACACACACACACAGCCCAAGACAGACAGACATACACAAACACAGACACAGAGACAGACAGAAACACAGAGACTGAGACAGAGACAGAGACAGAGACACAGAGACAGAGACAAAGAGACAGAGGCAGACAGACAGAGACAGAAACAGAAGAGGGACAGCGAAAAGGAGAGAAAGAAAGAGACAGAGGGTCAATATGTTGTTAATCCATGTTTCTATTTCTTCCCTTCATTTTGTAAGGGACTTTCAGGGACTTCTTGTTGCTGAGACAGAAAAGAGTTGGGCATTAACAAGAATGGAGCATTTTCTCCTGCTCTCTTTGCTGTCTCTGGAGTATTTGGAACTGCTTTCGCCCATGACCTTAGACTATAGAGGATCAGACACCAAATCTTCCCCAAATTTGGGCCTCAATAGTCCCTGTAGATGAGCATCATGGACCCCTCTGCCTATTTCAAGGATTTCGAAAGGGACGGCTATGTTGATAGCAGTTTGGCTTTTATTTTAGAACTCCCATCTGGATCACTGCCCCTCTCTGGTCCCCATAATGTAAAACAGGTCTTACCCTGCACAGTGACTTGTCCTAGCTGCCACCTAGTATCATGCCCTTCTTATGTAAATGTAATCGCAATTTCCTTGTGGAGAGCTCCTTCTTCCCTGTCAAAACATGATTTTACAACTTTAAATGACTCACTCTGCCTACCTTCAGCCAACGACAAGCATAGGACACATCCAGGGAACACAAATGTGCTCTCCAAAATGTTAATCTGCAGCAGAATTATGAACTGTATTAGGCACAGTTAGGTTTCATTCTCTGAGGTGGGAGAGTATTTAGGCAAAGGTATTTCATCACTTGCTAATATAAGGAAATAACACACTCCACTTTCACAACCTCCAACACACACACACACACACACACACACACGCACACGCACACACACATGCACACACGCACACGCACATGCACACACAGACACACATGCACACACGCACACACACACGCACACGCACACGCACACACACGCACACGCACACACAGACACACATGCACACACGCACACACACACACGCACACGCACACGCACACACAGACACACACGCACACACGCACACACACACGCACACGCACACGCACACGCACACACAGACACACATGCACACACACACGCACACGCACACGCACACACATGCACACGCACACGCACACGCACACACAGACACACATGCACACACACACACACACGCACACAGCACACGCACACGCACACGCACACACAGACACACATGCACACACGCACACAGCACACAGCACACACACACATCTGTGCAGGCCACGTCCCCCACTCCCCTTTATAGTCCACAAACAACTTTATTCCTTCCAATAAATTACCTCTTTGCATAAGTTAACCAGAGTCAGTTTCTGTTACATGAAACCAAACAGCTGCATAATAAGCTCAATTTTTCTTCTTTTAATAAAGCTAACTTACGGATGTACTAACAATCTGGTCCCTGAAGATGGGCGAGGTTCCCACTCCACCAAGAGCACTTTAATAATAACTGCATCTATGTACCTCAGACAGCTTTGTCTTTTTAGCTCCCTTTTCTCGTAGCTCCCTGCCTTCCTTCATCCCTCCTTTCTACACACACACACCACACACACACACACACAAACACACACACCTACATATATGTAGAGAGAAACCATACATCACACAAAATAAATGCACAACAATGACATCTATGTCTTGCTCATAACGGAAATGCACAGAAGTGAAATGGCATGCTTAACAAAACAAAAATGTAAAATGACGGGTTTCCTGGCTCCACCTCATCATATTTTAAAGTTAGGAGAACACAAAGGAATAAAACTAGATGTTTACCACGGATTGGTGAAGTATTGTGGATATATGATTTCATTTACTTTTTCTTCAAAATCCTTAAAGATATTATTGGAGCCCTCGTCTCCTCAAAGATAATGAGGTATGCCCTTTTAGGCCAGGTATGCCATTTTAGTCCCCAGTAAGTCATCATGAAAGTGAATTAATGAAGCCCTGATAATTCTGATGGTAGCGTCTGCGATGTTCACTCCACACCATATTGACTATCTCCCACAAGGGCAAAAATCATTAATGAATTTAGATCAGAAAGATTTCTCCATCAAATGTTACTGATCATCAAAATTATTTCAGTGTAGATCAAATTAATTTTAAAAACAAAAAACAAAACAAATTACAGGCAAAATTGATCTAATCTTATCAGGGAGCTAGGAGAATCAGGAAAATAGTTCTAAGATGGGAAAATAAAGCAAGAATCTTAAAGGAAGTTAGCTACATGTACAACTACAAAGAAATTAAGTACATTTTAACACACTGAATTCCAAGACAGGGTGTTCAACATGCAATACGTAAGATGAGTTATTTTCACATCTTATCATATGTTTTCTAAAACAGAAAGGGTAAACATAAAAAAAAAACAAGAAAAAAAGCAATCTCTGTGACCATCCAAATCACACATGTGCATGTTGTCGACTGACCATGTCTAATAAAAAATAGATTGACTGACATCAAAAGAAAGTATAGCAAAGAGAATGTAGCTTTTACTCTCACTCACTGCATTGACAAACGCTTTTAATTTGTAATATAATTATTAATATAATGATACCAGATGCTGATACATGGTAAGGGACAGTGCGATGTCTAAAACAAACAAAACAAAAACACCTTCTGCAGAACAACTTTTACTGAATCCTCAGACATTATCACAACATAGCTCAGAGGAAATATTCCTTAGAGTGCACTGCATTTTCACATGAGCTAAGATCTTCCTGGTTTGGCAGGCTCAATTCTATGTGTATTATATTTATCTATATTTTCCCAAATGTTATAAAGATCATGTATAGAAAACATATCTGCCCATGCACACTTTACATATACCATAAAAATTAGATGAACACCAAAGAATTATGCATTTTCATATGCATGTGTACATATACATGACATTTTCGAAGTACTCATGCATAAATACAAATGCACCAGTGTATTTGTGTGGGTAGATATTTCTTGAGAACTTTAAAGTCAATGTGATATAAACACTTTTCTTTTCTCCTCCCACTGTCAAATCTTGCTCCCCTTCGTATATTACTATCCTAGGTATATTTCACACATTCTGGACAGTCTGAGTTATTTGACATCTCAGTTATTTCTTTCCAAATCATAATTTCTCCTTTAAGGCTCAACTTTCTCTTGTTAGAGAAGCAGCCTGGTCCCTGGAGGGGTTTGCTCTGTGCTTATACTCCAGATCCAGATGCTTTTCCTTGGAGAGCATCAACAAGACAAGAAAATGACCAGAAGGCACAGGTTAGCCCCATCAGGGCTGAGGGTTTTTTTTTTTTTTGAAAAGTGGACAAATGGTATAGATAATAAGTACATACATCTTAATTATGAAAAATCATGAGCAAATTTATTTCAAGAGAATTCTATAGACATGTAATTTTATGTTGTCTTGAATACAAAAGCCAATTTGCATACTAATAAGATGGATGCCTTTGCATAAACACTTACATTTTGCTGCATATTGGATATTGCAGAGCATTTGCAGTGTTTTTAAAGTTGGCTGATAACTTATAATTAATTCCGTGAATACTACTTTACCTTAAAGTGGTTCAAAATGGCAAAAGTGTTTGCAGGGCCAATTCAACAAAGATTGGAAATCCTATTTTACTGCCAAGCCAAAAGTCATTTAGCCATCTCATGAAACACAAATCAGCATTGAAACATCATGACACAATTCAAAGCAAAGACATGCTGATTTGATAGTGTAGAGGAATTTTAATCCAACAATATGGCTACTCTTGCAAGGGATCACATTCATAGATACGATCCTGCTTGAATGCGAACATGCCAAACACCTTTAATCCCTCTGTCCCATATACCTCTGAATGTAATATAGACATACCTTAGTACACACATTTAATCCAAAAGAATGACATCTAATTTAGGGGCGCATAAAGTGATGACTCAGAGAAAGATTTGACAGAATGAGTCAGAGATTGGATATGGGAAATTCTCATGAGAACAGACCAGAGAGAGAGGCTAGTTAAAGAACCGTGGATGAGAGAGAATTCAATTCAGTTGTGCTTAGTTCAGTTTAGTTCAATTCAGTTCAATTAATTTCAGAGCAGTTGAGTTCATGAAGTTTAGAGGCAGTCTTTCCAAGCAGAGCAATTCTATCTGAAGCCAAGAGAAGCCAGTTAGAATCAGCTTAGAGAGGAGTTTGCACCAGAACAGCTGATTTGACTCATTCAGTCAGAGTTTAGACAAAGATAGGAGTGAGTTTTTTCAGCACTGAGTCTTCGAGGCTGAAACATTCTAGGCCTAGATTAGCAGACAGAGACTGTAAGCTGAAGCCTTTGAGGTCTGGAGTTGCAGAAGATGAGCTAGAAGCTTAGGCCAGCATAGGCCTAAGGATAGTTACAGCAGAGAAGAAATTTCTCCTGTCTCAGCACAAACGATGACTATCATCCCTTCCTCTGAAGAAATAAAAGTGACTTTTTCATTTACACGAGACATGGTAACTAAGGACAGCAAGAATATATGAAAAGTCTTTGTTTTATATAATTAATTCATCACATGACTATAGAGGTAGCAAACACCACATATGTAACAAAACCATAGCCATACAGTAGTTACGAATCAAAGCTAATATGTTTCAGACAGCATTCATTGACATCCTTTGGTCTGCACAGTGTGAAGGGTGTGTGTGTGTGTGTGTGTGTGTGTGTGTGTGTAGTGTGTATTCAGAGCCAAGGCTATTGTAAAGTTATGTGTTGCAACATGGGCAAGAAGACTCTTCACATTTGATTCTAAATTAATTTTTGGATATTGCACATTAAGAAACCTTTCACTGTTGCCAGTTTTTCTGCAACACCATTGTTCAGTTACACAACCCCAGAGTCTTAAAACCTAGACCCTAGAGGACAATGGTGGCCTGTATACAATATGTGGGGGGCTCCAGTGCTGGTAGAACAGTTTTTTCAGGTCTTCTGGTAAACATCACCCAGCTGTGCCTCCCACACCTTGAATCCCTGTCTCGTCACCTCGAGAACTTATTTGGCCTCTCTGTCTGAAGAGAGAGTTTGGGAGCTGGTCCAACAACCAGCAAAGAGAGTTAGAAGGAAAAGAGACTGTGGGACTCTCAGATACTGCTCCTCAAAACTCTTATCAATCTGAGCCCTACCACAAGTAGCTCTTTCCTTGGGCTTCTGAAACAGCCTCCAAGACCCTGCCTTTCACGTTCCCCAACTCCACTCCCCATGCTGAGGTTGCAGCACTCCTTCCAAAATTCACCTTCCACACTGTAAAGACCCCCCCAGTAATTTCTTTACTGTCTCAGGTTAAATTCAAAGCTGATTATCAATGGATCTGAGTGAGGTTGACCTCATTGTCTATATTTGTCTCTCATTCTCCCATGTTAATAATGCTTAATGCTCATTCACTTCTTTTTTATTTATTTGTGTCAGTGGGTGAGGATGCTGTTCAAGTTTTGTTCGAGCATGCTGTTAGGACCAGATGCATGTCTCTTTGTTCCCGGAATATCTCCAGAGTACTATCACATCTCCACTTATTAAGACGCCAGTCTTTCTCCTAATCTTAAACTAAACCTTCTCCAAAAGCCCCCAATCCTGATACAAGTTCCACGTGACATAACATGACCCATCACTTACTCGCTGCAGTCTTTCGAACGCTAATCTGATCTATGCCTCTTCTGACAGTGATGCCATCACTGACAGCCAAATTATATCTCTCAGGTTACAGATATTTATATGACTTGGCCCATGAAAAACCCTTTACCATTAATACAATCAGGACGATAATTCTGTAAGAGCATGTGCTAGGGTCTCAGTGTATCAGACGGTTCGTGAGCTGAACAATCACAGGGTTTCATAATAGCATTCTCGAGAATGAGAGCCCAGATGAAGGAAAGGCACATGATGAGGCAGCCTTCCTTAGGAAAGAACACCTGGGAACATTTACTGAGTCACCAAGGCATAGACCAGGGCATAGCCATCAATCAAGAAGGACTTAATGACAGCCCAGATGTGTGGACATGGATGGGTGGGCAGAAGCAAGCCTGGTGGGAATCATGGTTCTTTTTCCATGGGCTGAGCCAATCCAAAGTCGGACTGCAAGGGCACCGAGTCACATGGCTTACAAAGACAAGGCTTGCAGCATTCAGGGAGGGCTGAAAGTGAGGGGAGGCACTCTAGCAGAGCCAGACCCCCCTCGTCCTCAGGAAATCAAGTTTCAATACGCATTTGTGAAAATGAACAATTAAACTGAACTGAGTGAAGCCAATGAGACTACAGAGTAGTTTCCCAGCCAAAGGATATCTTATCCTTGAGTTACAGTCATGGTACTGCACCAGGTTTTCTGACACAGTCTGTGCCTCCTGAGTTTAGAGAATTTGGGACACTCAACAACTTGTGCTTTGAATAATTTCAAAGAAGCCTTGGGTTCGCTGTGATATTATGGTGGGTTTTTTGTTTTGTATTTTGTTTTGTCTTTAATTATTTTGCTTCCCCTCCCTAAATGTATGTTTCAACCAAATAATTCAACCAAAGAAATACTATATCTATTTGATGATTCAAACTCAAAGACTCCAATAATGAGGCCAGTTTATAGGGAAACATTAAAAGAGACAAAAAAAAAAAGAGTGAATTTACTAGTTAGCAGCAAGAATGGTGAAGGCCTCCGCATGCTAGTACTGGTCTGTATTGGTAACTCACCTAGTGAGGTTCGCTGGAGTAGGAAACCACTGGGACATTAACTAACACTCCAGAAGGGGGTTTGCCAAAAGCGAGTCACTGACACCCATTATAAGAGCAGTTAACAGAAACAACTCACTCAAGCAGGGGCAGGCATCTGTAAAACAACCTGTCCAAAAGTCAGTTGTTTTAGCTGGAGAAAATTGTCAAACTGAATTTTAATATTCAACCTGATGATCAAATTGGTCTATGCTTAAACAGCTTCATTATTTGGTGTTTATTTATTTTGTAAAGTCTCAATCTTAAATGCCCCTTAAGCCAGGAAATTCGACGTAAAGATTGTGTAAGCAGTGTGATAGAGGATCCATTATGATGTCAGTGTTGGAGAGAGCCTGAATTGTCTACTACAGGAGATCTTCCCCTTACCAGACTTTTAGCATAAGATTTAAAATCATAATAATTGCTTTGACCTGAGTTAGAAAGGCTCCTAGTATATAAATTCTGTTATAATAAGGCTTCTGGTTAGCTTTTGCCAACTTTACTCAAGTCTAAACACACCTGGGAAGAGGGAACCTCAACAGATTGGCCTGTAGGCTCATCTTCAGGGCATGTTATTGATTGAGGATTGATGAAGGAGGAACCAATTCTTTGTGGGTGATGCCAATGTGGGCAGGTAGGCTTGGACTGTATAGAAAAGCAGGCTGAGCAAGTAAGGGGGAGCAAGCCAGGAAGCAGCGCTCTCTGTGGTCTCTGTTTCAGTTCCTGTTTCCATGTTCTGAACTTGAGTAGGTACTGCCTTGGCACCTCTTGATGACAGGCTTTAATTTAATAACTGCATATACCCTTCTTTCCTCACGTTGCTTTTCTTCAGTGCTTTATCACAGCAACAGAGAGGCAACCTAGAAAACAAGATTATGCTAGTTCTGCATGAGCTAAGAAGATAATATACCTTGCAGTCAGTGAGATGGTTAAACTTGCTACCAAACTTAACCCTCTGAGTTTGATCCTCAGGGCCCACGTGGTGCAAGATAAAGAACTAACCTGTGAGTTGTCCTTCAACCTACACACACACACACACACACACACACAGAGAGAGAGAGAGAGAGAGAGAGAGAGGTGTTCACTCATACACACACAGTAAATAAATGTAACACATTTTTAATAGCCTATCTTGATGTTAAGGTTCTATTTCCAAGACAATATGACAAGCAAGACAAGAATCTGCATAGATCAGTGGCTGGCACAGTCTTCTATAAAATATGCTGATGTGGTCAGCAGAACCAACTGGAGAAACAAATGCCTTACACCGTTTGCTATAACATAACCTCGCCTGTTTCCAGCGGAGAAGGGATTTGAGTTTCTCCCAAGAGCCTCAAGTGAGACAAGCATTTGCAACCAACTGGCAGACACTTTAAAACATTAACATTAGTCAAAACTATTCAAAATTGCTAGCTTCACAACAAGGCCAGAGGGAGGTATTGGAACAAAGGCAAAATGGGACAAGCGACTTGAAGGACAGTCAAGGAAGATGTTCTTGGTGTGAAGACTCCAAGGGGCCTCTGATAAACAGAAGCCCTCCACTTCCTGTGAGCTTTCATTCTCTCTGTGACAGGACCACCTACCACAACAGAAAACAACTGTGATCAGTTTAAAACCTTGCTAGTGATGCGAGACCCCTCTCTCTCTTCTCCACCTGCCTCTTACTGCTGTGACCTTCTGCAGAAGGAAGATAACAGGTGTAGTGAGGAGTGCCACATCAACACGGCCTTGAATGCTACAGCAGTTTCACGTGTGACTACAACACTAGCCTCTCATTAAGATTGAAATTGGACTCAGATTTGGTATTTCAGTACACAAAATGAGACCCTTTTCATTACCTAAGAAACTTAATTGCCAAGATAATGACCTCTTGCTGTTGTAACTTGGCAGCCATGGGAAGCTCATCACAAAAAGTAATGTCATCGTGAAGCCTTTGTGGCTAGTTAATACAATGAAGAAAATGGTTGTGCGTGGCACTGAGTTCACCATGCCAACAGCCACCCACCAAAAGCCATATCGAGTGTTCAGCTTTGCAGTGGTTGTGTGTCCTCTGGATAATCTGCTCAGCAAGGAGGATTTCTCCTGTTGGTCTATGATTGAGGATCAAAGGTCCCCACACACAGTTCTCAACATTTGTCTCTCCTTTGGGGTCACTGTCTTGAGAGGTTGTTAAAATCCTGGATGCAGAGTCTAGCTGACATAGAGTCACAGGGTACAACTTAAAGCTTCTAGCTTAGCTGCCTTCTCCTTCCTGGTCAGTGATGTAAACAAGTGATCACACTCCAGTTGTGGAGGTCTCCATGTCTTCCCAACCACAATGATTTATAGCCATCAACTGCGGCTCAAAAGAAGTCTGCCTTCCTTCAAGTCGCTTCTTGTCAGGTGAAGGTGGAGAGACACACGGGCAATCTGAGATTTACTCCCAGTCACAGATCAGAATCCAAGCCATGATCTGGATGCTGCTGCTAATGATCCAGGACTATTATGAAGAAAGGTAAGGGACTTCCCAGAATGAGTGCATGCTGAAGGGGCAAGCAGAAGGCTGGACATGGCAGGACCAGTGTGAGACACTGCACACCAGCCAGCCCTTCTGTTCTAGGTCTGTTGTCAGTAATTGCATCTTCTCCCACATTTCTAATTAATCCCCTGATTAACACTTTGCTTCCAATGTCATTTTCAATGTAATGGTCCGGGCAGCAGGACATCCGTGAGACAAAATGGAAGAGGGGTAGATGTCAGACCAGCTGGCTCCACGTCAGTTCTGTTCCACGTCGGACAAATTAGAATCTCCAATCCTTAAATACCGACCAGTCTTCCAACCCTAAGCTACCACAAGGGAAAATTAGTCAAATCTTAAAACAGCCTAGCACTTCTGAATTGTATAACTCCTTAAAACCGTATGATGTTCTTTAGCCTGTCCCCAGAGCTTTGCACACTCTAGGCAAGCACTCCACCCTTGCCTAGGCACATGGGTGACCTCAACAATGGAATTACTGTCATTTTTATTTACTTAGAGGAATAAATGTGTAATCAATATTATTATGCATTCACTAGGTTTTAAAGATAACAAAACTTCTATGCAAAGCAAAAAATAAATGTGTGTACTTATCATAAAATAAATTTCCCAGGTTAAGGATAAGCCAGAAGAAAAATAATTAAAAAAAAAAAAAAAGCGATAGAAAAAGAAACACACACACACACACACAAAGAAACTGAGGCAAAGGCGACCTTCCAAAATTTAAAAAGAAACCCAAATTTAAGAAACCCAGAAAAAAAAAAAGAAAAAATGAAAAAAAAAGAAAGAAAAAAAAAAAAAAAACAGCAATGGCAGGGCTAGTGTGGATGACCATCTTCTGTAGTATTGTAGCCCCATCTAGTGGACAAGATACATATTGCATACTGCGACTCAAGACTTGTGCCCCTTTCTCACTTAATCAGTAAAGGAAAAGCCGCATGACTTCCTGGTAATTTTCCAAATGACCAAGGGAAATAAATAAAAAGTTTGAGGACCCGTACACATCTGCAACAGATGTGCAGCCTGGTCTTCATGTGGATCCCCTAACAGATGGAGCAGGGACCGTCTCTGACTCTGGTCCCTGCCTTTGGACCCTCTTCCTTCCCCAAGCCGGGGTGCCTGATTGGGCTTCAATTGGTAGAGGATGAGTTTAGTTTTGCTGTGACTTGATGCACCAGGGCAGGTTGATTACCACGGAGTGAATCCCCTCCTCTGCTGAGGAGAAGAAGAGGGAATAGTGGGCAGAAGGGCTTGTGAGGGTAGGACTGGGGGGAGAGGGAGGGAAACTGTGATTGGGAATTAAAGTGAATTAATAAATTAGTGAAAAAAGAAAATAGTTACATACCTATGTAAATAGATGATAGGTAGATAGGTAGATAGATAGATGATAAATAAATGATAGATTATATATACATATATACATACATACACATATACATATATAGGTAAATAGATGATAGATAGTAATACACACACACATATAGATACTAAGATACATAGGTAGATCTAGATGCTGGTCCAACACATGTGGTACTTTGGATACTCAGTTCTTAGGAGAAACAATGTCTCAATGCAAACTCTAAAGACAATGAAAATGGTTGTGCTGATACTGCTTCCAGTATCTGTTTCTGTTTCATTTACCTTAATTAACTAATTGACTCACCCAGCTGTGCTTACTCGGAGTACTTTATATACCTTAGGTGGCATCCTTTGTGCTGGAGACAGGGCAGGGAGCAAAGCAAAGGCCTCGCCCATCTGGGGCTTTTGTCCCAGTAGAAGAAAACTCACCAATCAATAAATTTAAAGTTACAAACATCCATCTAAGGAAAGTGGCATGGAAAACACAAGCATGAGGCAAGGGAAAGGACCTTTGTATTGCAGATGGTGGCTGATGGGAAGGGATGATTGCTGTGAAATTGAGAAAGGAGGTTGTCTGGCTGCTACAGCAGTGCATCCGTAGGTGTTGAGGGTCTGAATGCCTGTGCATGGAACTAAAATCCCACCTTCATGATCTTCTAGCTCTTCTGGCTGGAGTCTCTAGACTTTAATGATTTCCACCAAGTGGAAAAGGCAATGCCTTTTCTAGTATTCACTAGTAGGGGACTGATTGCATAGAACGTGGAGTCCAGGGTCAGGCACAGGCTAAGCAGCAAACATGTCCGCTCCACCCCCTCGGTGGTTAGAGTAGTTAAAAGAACTTTTATTATAAATTTCAGGATCTAAGAAGTAATATTCCATGACAAAGATAAATCTGAGATGACTTCTTATCAAGCATGTGTGCCTTGCAGGGTGGTACTGTGCCATCAGGCATGAGAGGGACAGGTCCCACCCCTCCTTGAGGGATGGGGTCAGTCAGGTGATACAGGATTCTGCTGAGTCCCAGGAGCTAGAGTGAGTGCATAGGGTCCTCTTGGTCTGAGGCCCTGGTGCTGGGCTGAGTCAGGCCAAGAAATCTCTTAAATGCTGAAGAACAAACCAGAACCTCAACAGCAGTCTTGGTCCTAAATCCAAGTTTCTGTCCTGCTCTTTGTATAAGTGATACCTAATAATAAATGACAACGCTTTATCATTTATTTCAAGGATTTAAAATTAATAAGGCTTATAGCCCAACTGATTCTGTAACCAAAAGATGACACTATCTCCTACCTGCAGAGACCCATGGAGAAGCTGATGGCATTCCAATGCTCGAGAACAGGTGATGGGAGACACACTAATACAGGTTCTAGATGATGTGAATGCCATCAGAGGTGTCACTACTAAATCACTGGCACGTAGGGTGGCTGACTGGCTAGACTACTAAGAGGTCAAATGGACCTTGATGGGTCATGTCGACCATGGTCCTGCCTCTGAGACCAATGACTGGAGCCAATACCCTGCACTGGCCATCAGACGAGGGATCCCAAAGTCTGCTATACCGTATCAGTGGATTTGTCCCTTTTCTTGGGACAAGGTTTCACCATGCAGTCCCAGATGGTCTCGGTATGTATCTCAGGCTAGCTTTGAACTCAGGATAATCTCTTTGCCTCTGCTTCCTAAATGCTGGGATTACAGGCAGGTCACCACACTTGGACTGGGCATTTATCACTCAAAAGGTCCCTAAAGGCACCATCTTTGAAAAATAGAGCCATGGAAAGCTTCTGGAGTTTGTTGGACATGAAAGAGGTACAGGATGAGTCAGACACCGTGAGCAGCTTGCATGCTCGCTAACAAAACAGTTGGACTCCATAAACCTCTGGACATATCTTTTCAGACATCTATTGACTTGACTGGTGTTGTGAGATTTTTTTCAATAATAGTATTTATTATATGATTTTTCTATAATACTTTTTTATATTTTTCTATATTATAGTATAAACTAATATTGTGTCAAAAAAGGAGGTAATGCTTCCATTTTGTGGATGTGAATCTTTTTTTTCCTTTTTTTTTAATTTTTTTTATTCGATATAATTTATTTACATTTCAAATGATTTCCCCTTTTCTAGCCCTCCCCCCACTCCCCGAAAGTCCCGTAAGCCCCCTTCTCTTCCCCTGTCCTCCCACCCACCCCTTCCCACTTCCCCGTTCTGGTTTTGCTGAATACTGTTTCACTGAGTCTTTCCAGAACCAGGGGCCACTCCTCCTTTCTTCTTGTACCTCATTTGATGTGTGGATTATGTTTTGGGTATTCCAGTTTTCTAGGTTAATATCCACTTATTAGTGAGTGCATACCATGATTCACCTTTTGAGTCTGGGTTACCTCACTGAGTATGATATTATCTAGCTCCATCCATTTGCCTAAGAATTTCATGAATTCGTTGTTTCTAATGGCTGAATAGTACTCCATTGTGTAGATATACCACATTTTTTGCATCCACTCTTCTGTTGAGGGATACCTGGGTTCTTTCCAGCATCTGGCAATTATAAATAGGGCTGCTATGAACATAGTAGAACATGTATCCTTATTACATGGTGGGGAGTCTTCTGGGTATATGCCCAGGAGTGGTATAGCAGGATCTTCTGGAAGTGAGGTGCCCAGTTTTCGGAGGAACCGCCAGACTGATTTCCAGAGTGGTTGTACCAATTTGCAACCCCACCAGCAGTGGAGGAGTGTTCCTCTTTCTCCACACCCTCTCCAACACCTGCTGTCTCCTGAATTTTTAATCTTAGCCATTCTGACTGGTGTAAGATGAAATCTTAGGGTTGTTTTGATTTGCATTTCCCTAATGACTAATGAAGTTGAGCATTTTTTAAGATGCTTCTCCGCCATCCGAAGTTCTTCAGGTGAGAATTCTTTGTTTAACTCTGGACCCCATTTTTAATAGGGTTGTTTGGTTTTCTGGAGTCTAACTTCTTGAGTTCTTTATATATATTGGATATTAGCCCTCTATCTGATGTAGGATTGGTGAAGATCTTTTCCCAATTTGTTGGTTGCCGATTTGTCCTCTTGATGGTGTCCTTTGCCTTACAGAAACTTTGTAATTTTATGAGGTCCCATTTGTCAATTCTTGCTCTTAGAGCATATGCTATTGGTGTTCTGTTCAGAAACTTTCTCCCTGTACCGATGTCCTCAAGGGTCTTCCCCAGTTTCTTTTCTATTAGCTTCAGAGTGTCTGGCTTTATGTGGAGGTCCTTGATCCATTTGGATTTGAGCTTAGTACAAGGAGACAAGGATGGATCAATTCACATTCTTCTGCATGCTGACCTCCAGTTGAACCAGCACCATTTGTTGAAAAGGCTATCTTTTTTCCATTGGATGTTTTCAGCCTCTTTGTCGAGGATCAATTGGCCATAGGTGTGTGGGTTCATTTCTGGATCTTCAATCCTGTTCCATTGATCCTCCTGTCTGTCACTGTACCAATACCATGCAGTTTTTAACACTATTGCTCTGTAGTATTGCTTGAGGTCAGGGATACTGATTCCCCCAGATTTTCTTTTGTTGCTGAGAATAGTTTTAGCTATCCTGGGTTTTTTGTTGTTCCAGATGAATTTGATAATTGCTCTTTCTAACTCTGTGAAGAATTGAGTTGGGATTTTGATGGGTATTGCATTGAATCTGTATAGTGCTTTAGGCAAAATGGCCATTTTAACTATATTGATTCTACCGATCCATGAGCATGGGAGGTTTTCCCATTTTTTGAGGTCTTCTTCCATTTCCTTCTTCAGAGTCTTGAAGTTCTTGTCATACAGATCTTTCACATGTTTGGTAAGAGTCACCCCAAGATACTTTATACTGTTTGAGGCTATTGTGAAGGGGGTCATTTCCCTAATTTCTTTCTCAGCCTGCTTATCTTTTGAGTATAGGAAGGCCACTGATTTGCTTGAGTTGATTTTATAACCTGCCACTTTGCTGAAGTTGTTTATCAGCTGTAGGAGCTCTCTAGTGGAGTTCTTTGGGTCACTTAGGTAGACGATCATGTCGTCTGCAAATAATGATAGTTTGACTTCTTCCTTTCCAATTTATATCCCTTTGACCTCCTTATGTTGTCGAATTGCCCGAGTTAGTACCTCAAGTACAATATTGAAAAGATAAGGAGAAAGGGGGCAGCCTTGTCTGGTCCCTGATTTCAGTGGGATTGCTTCAAGTTTCTCTCCATTTAGTTTGATGCTGGCTACCGGTTTGCTGTATATTGCTTTTACTATGTTTAGGTATGGGCCTTGAATTCCTGTTCTCTCCAAGACTTTAAGCATGAAGGGATGCTGAATTTTGTCAAATGCTTTTTCAGCATCCAATGAAATGACCATGTGGTTTTGTTCTTTGAGTTTGTTTATGTAGTGGATTGTATTGATGGATTTCCGTATATTGAACCAACCCTGCATTCCCGGGATAAAGCCTACTTGATCATGGTGGATGATCGTTTTGATGTGTTCTTGGATTCGGTTGGCAAGAATTTTATTGAGTATTTTTGCATCGATGTTCATAAGGGAAATTGGTCTGAAGTTCTCTTTCTTTGTTGGATCTTTTTGTGGCTTTGGTATCAGCGTAATTGTGGCTTCATAGAAGGAATTGGGTAGTGTTCCTTCTGTTTCTATTTTGTGGAATAGTTTGAAGAGTATTGGTGTTAACTCTTCTTTGAAGGTCTGGTAGAATTCTGCACTGAAGCCATCTGGTCCTGTGCTTTTTTTGGTTGGAAGACTTTCTATGACTCCTTCTATTTCTTTAGGCATTATGGGACTGTTTAGATGGTCTAGTTGGTCCTGATTTAATTTTGGTATCTGGTATCTGTCAAGGAAATTGTCCATTTCCTCCGGATTCTCCAGTTGTGTTGAGTACAGGCTCTTGTAGTAGGATCTGATGATTTTTTGGATTTCCTCAGTTTCAGTTGTTATATCTCCCTTTTCATTTCTTTTTTTTTTTTTGATTAGTTATTTTATTTACTTACATTTCAAATGTTATTCCCCTTCCTGGTTTCCCCTCTGCAAAACCCCAATCCTATCCTCCCTTCCCCCTTATTCTATGAGGGAGCTCGCCCACCCACCGACTCCTGCCTCACTGCTCTAGCGTTACCTATGTTGGGGCATCAAGTCTCCACAGGACCAAGGGCCTCTCCTCCCATTGATCACATATAAGGTCATACTCTGCTACATATGCAGCAGTCTGGCGGTTCCTCCGAAAACTGGGCACCTCACTTCCAGAAGATCCTGCTATACCACTCCTGGGCATATACCCAGAGGATTCCCCACCATGTAATAAGGATACATGCTCTACTATGTTCATAGCAGCCCTATTTATAATTGCCAGATGCTGGAAAGAACCCAGGTATCCCTCAACAGAAGAGTGGATACAAAAAATGTGGTATATCTACACAATGGAGTACTATTCAGCCATTAGAAACAATGAATTCATGAAATTCTTAGGCAAATGGATGGAGCTAGAGAACATCATACTAAGTGAGGTAACCCAGACTCAAAAGGTGAATCATGGTATGCACTCACTAATAAGTGGTTATTAACCTAGAAAACTGGAATACCCAAAACATAATCCACACATCAAATGAGATACAAGAAGAAAGCAGGAGTGGTCCCTGGTTCTGGAAAGACTCAGTGAAACAGTATTTGGCAAAACCAGAACGGAGAACTGGGAAGGGGTGGGAGGGAGGACAGGGGAAGAGAAGGGGGCTTACGGGACTTTCGGGGAGTGGGGGGGGGCTAGAAAAGGGGAAATCATTTGAAATGTAAATAAATTATATCAAATAAAAAAAAAAGACAAAAAAAAAAAAAAAAAAAAAAACACCAGACATACATATGATAAAACAAAAGACCCTATATTATCTTTCTGTTAATAGAATACAAAATTAACTGGGTGATGTTTCTCCCTTTTCATTTCTAAGTTTGTTAATTTGGATACTTTCTCTGTGCCCTTTGGTCAGTCTGGCTAAGGGTTTATCTATCTTGTTGATTTTCTCAAAGAACCAGCTCCTGGTTTTGTTGATTTTTTGTATGGTTCTCTTTGTTTCTACTTGATTGATTTCGGCCCTGAGTTTGATGATTTCCTGCCTTCTACTCCTCCTGGGCGAAGTAGCTTCTTTTTGTTCTAGGGCTTTCAGGTGTGTCATTAAGCTGGTAATATATGCTCTCTCCATTTTCTTTTTGGAGGCACTCAGGGCTATGAGTTTTCCTCTTAGCACTGCTTTCATTGTGTCCCATAGATTTGGGTAGGTTGTGTTTTCATTTTCATTGTGTTCTAAAAAGTCTTTAATTTCTTTCTTTATTTCTTCCTTGACCAAGGTATCATTGAGTAGAGTATTGTTCAGTTTCCACGTGTATGTGGGTTTTCTGTTGTTTCTGTTGCTATTGAAGACCACTTTTACTCCATAGTGATCAGATAGGAGGCATGGGATTAGTTCTATCTTCTTATATTTGTTGAGGTCTGTCTTGTGACCAATTATATGGTCGATTTTGGAGAAGGTACCATGAGGTGCTGAGAAAAAGGTATATTCTTTTGTTTTAGGATAGAATGTTCTATATATATCTGTTAAATCTAATTGGTCCAAAGCTTCAATTAGTTTCATTGTGTCCCTGTTTAGTTTCTGTTTTCCTGATCGGTCCATTGAGGAAAGTGCAGTGTTGAAGTCACCCACAATTATTGTGTTAGGTGCAATGTGTGCTTTTAGTTTTAATAAAGTTTCTTTTACGAAAGAGGGTGCCCTTGCATTTGGGGCATAGATGTTCAGGATTGACAGTTCTTCTTTTTGTATTTTTCCTTTGACCAGCAAGAAGTGTCCCTCAGGGTCTCTTTTGATGACTTTGGGTTGAAAGTCAATTTTATCTGATATTAAAATGGCTACTCCACCTTGTTTCCTGAGACCATTTGCTTGTAAAATTGTCTTCCAGCCTTTTACTCTAAGGTAGTGTTTGTCTTTGACCCTGAGGTGTGTTTCCTGTAAGCAGCAAAATGTAGGGTCCTGTTTACGTATCCATTCAGTTAGTCTGTGTCTTTTTATTGGGGCATTAAGTCCATTGATGTTAAGAGATATTAAGGAATAGTGATTGTTACTTCCTATCATTTTTGACATTATTTTTTAAATTTGAATGCTTAACTTCTTTTGGGTTTGATGAAAGGTTACTATCTTGCTTTTTCCAGGGTGAAGTTTCCCTCCTTGTATTGGTGTTGTCCTCCTATTATCCTTTTTAGGGCCGGGTTTGTGGATAGATATTGGGTAAACTTGGTTTTGTCATGAAATATCTTAGTTTCTCCATCTATGGTGATTGAGAGTTTTGCTGGATATAGTAGTTTTGGTTGGCATTTGTGTTCTCTTAGAGTCTGCATGAGATCTGCCCAGGACCTTCTAGCCTTCATAGTCTCAGGTGAAAAGTCTGCTGTGATTCTGATAGGTCTTCCTTTATATGTTACTTGGCCTTTTTCTCTTACTGCCTTTAGTATTCTTTCTTTGTTTAGAACATTTGGTGTTTTGATTATTATGTGACGGGAAGTATTTCTGTTCTGGTCCAGTCTGTTTGGAGTTCTGTAGGCTTCTTGTATATTCATGGGCATCTCTCTCTTTAGGTTAGGGAAGTTTTCTTCCATAATTTTATTGAAGATATTTGCTGGCCCTTTAAGTTGTAAATCTTCACTCTCATCTATGCCTATAATCCTTAGGTTTGGTCTTCTCATTGTGTCCTGGATTTCCTGGATATTTTGGGTTACAAGCTTTTTGCATTTTGCATTTTCTTTAACTGTTGAGTCCATGGTTTCTATGGAATCTTCAGCATCTGAGATTCTTTCTTCTATCTCTTGTATTCTGTTGTTGATATTTGTATCTCTGTCCCCTGATTTCTTCCCAAGGCTTTCTATCTCCAAAGTTGTCTCCCTTTGAGTTTTCTTAGTTGTTTCTACTTCTGATTTTAGATCCTGGATAGTTTTGCTTAGCTCCTTCACTTGCATGTTTGTGTTTTCCTGTAATTCTTTAAGAGATTTTTGTGTTTCCTCTTTCATGAGCTCAGCCTGTTGACCAAAGTTCTCCTGTATTTCTTTAAGAGATTTTTGTGTTTCGTCTTTCATGACCTCAGCCTGTTGAGCAAAGTTCTCCTGTATTTCTTTAAGTGTTTTTGCATTTCCTCCTTGTTGGCTTTTGTATTCTCCTGGATTTCTTTCAATGATTTTTGTGTTTCCCTTGCAAGGGCTTCTAACTTTTGATCCATTTTCTCCTGAATTTCTTTAAGTGTGTCCTTCATGTGTTCCTGTACCAGCATCATGACCAGTGATTTTAAATCCAAATCTTGTTTTACTGGTGTGATGGGGTATCCAGGACATGTTGGTAGAGGAGAATTGGGTTCAGACGTTGCCATATTGCTTGATTTCTGTTAGTGACGTTCCTGCGTTTGCCTTTTGCCATCTAGTTCTCACTGGTGTTAGTTTTTCTTGTCAGTGCTGGACTCACCAGTGCAAGCTGCCCCTTCCCAGTTGGCCTCTGGTGCACAGCTTACCTCCTGCGCTGCTTGTAGACAGGGTGCTGCTGCCCAGGCTGTTCAGATCCCAAAGCAGGCACCCGAAGGCTCCCGCTGGGGCCCGCTGGATTCACTGGAGCACACTGACTTTTCCCAGCTGGCCGCCCGGAAACCCAGCTAGCCACTTGCAGGACTTGGAGATGTGGTGCTGCCGCCCAGGCTGATCTGGGCAGCAGAACTCCCAACCGGGTTGGTGCACACAAGGCTAGCCTAGCTGCTCAGGCCCTGAGTCTAGGCAAAAGCCTGGCAGGCCAATGTTGGTGCAAACCTCCCCTCAGCTGTGGGTGTTAATTGGGTGTGTCAGGTGGCTAGGATGGTGGCATGAGCGAGTTCCCTGAGAGTGCTGGGAGAGTCTGTTGGGCTAACAACCTCCTGGCTGGGTCAGCACACAGATGGCCCAACGAGCAGCCCAGGGCCTGGGGGCAGTCCAGGGCCTGACCGTCTGAGACCCCTGCTATGTCCTCCTTGGGCTATGCCTGTTAGCTGGTTTGGTTTTGCCTGCTAGGTCTCTCTGGCTTCCCGTAGTCAAAATGGCGGTGGTGTGCAAACTGGCCTGGATAAACAACCTCCTGGCCGGGTTGGCACACAGATGGCCCACCGAGCAGCCCAGGGCCTGGGGGCAGTCCAGGGCCTGACCGTCTGAGACCCCTGCTATGTCCGCCTTGGGCTATGCCTGTTAGCTGGTTTGGTTTTGTCTGCTAGTCTCTCTGGCTTCCCGTAGGCAAAATGGCAGCGGTGCGCACCGGCCCGGGCAAACAAGCTCCTGGCTGGGTCGGCACACAGATGGCCCACCGAGCAGCCCAGGACCTGGGGGCAGTCCAGGGCCTGACCGTCTGAGACCCCTGATATGTCCGCCTCGGGCTATGCCTGTTAGCCGGTTTGGTTTTGCCTGCTAGGTCTCTCTGGCTTCCCGTAGGCAAAATGGCGGTGGTACGCAAACGGCCCCGATAAACAACCTCCTGGCTGGGTCGGCACACAGATGGCCCACCGTGCAGTCCTGGGCCTGGGGGCAGTCCAGGGCCTGACCGTCTGAGACCCCTGCTATGTCCGCCTTGGGCTATGCCTGTTAGCTGGTTTGGTTTTGCCTGCTAGGTCTCTCTGGCTTCCCATAGGCAAAATGGCGGCGGTGCGCGCCGGCCCAGGCAAACAAGCTCCTGGCTGGGTTGGCACACAGATGGCCCGCCGAGCAGCCCAGGACCTGGGGGCAGTCCGGGGCTTGACCGTCTGAGACCCCTGCTATGTCCGCCTCGGGCTATGCCTGTGAGCCGGTTTGGTTTTGCCTGCTAGGTCTCCCTGGCTTCCCTTAGGCAAAATGGTGGTGGTGCGCGCGCCGGCCTGGGAGGAAAAAAACCTCCTGGCCGGGTTTGCACCCCGGTGGACCTCCGATCAGCCCAGGGCCTGGGTGCAGGCCAACGCCCGTCGGGCTTAGACCCCCGCGATGTTGGTCTCGGGTTATATTTGCGTACCTCAGTCTGATTTCTCTGGCGACCGAGAACCAATATGGAGCCCTGGTAACTGACTGGCGGGAGGCAGAGTTCTGATGTGGATGTGAATCTTGAAAGCCAAAGACACCGAGTGGGTTTCTAATGTTCGTTCACCCAGTTAACTCAGAGCCGTGATTCTGAACCAAGCAGTCTGGCTCTTAGATCTTCGATCTCTGTACCTAACTAGCTCTCAGTAATGCATGAAAGAAAATAGGCCAAAGGCAAAACCAAATTTAAACTTCTAGTTCACAATCACTTGATTTAATCAGGCTGGCAATGTTTCAAACTTGGCAATAACAATAATCAAAAAGTATCTGTATGATTCCAAAACAAGCGATCAGTAATAATTTTCAAGTCACTTAATCTGTTTGACTTTTGAGTATTGGTAGTGGGCTACTAAGTAGCTAAAATATGTTTAGGCTATTATAACTATCTGATGTTATATTTTGATTTTTTCCTTTTATTGGAAATTCTAATACAATGCATCCTGAATGTAGCTTCCCCTCCACCCACTCCTCCCAGTTCCTCTCCTCTTCCCCTCACTCTAAACCCATATCTTATCTGTCACCCATAATAAAAGACCAGGTATCCAAGAGATAACACCCAAACATGCAAAATAAAATATAATAAGATGAAGCAAAAATAAAAATATGATATTAATGTTGGACACAAAAACATAGCAGGAGGAAGAGTCCCAAGAGCAGGTACAAGCATCAGAGACCCACTTGTGCTCACAGTCAACAGGTCCATAAAAACTCTGAGCTGGAAGCTATAGTAGATATACAGAGAACATGGTACAGATGCACACAGGGTCTGTGCTTGCTGCTCCGGTCTCTGTGAGCTCATTGCCTACTTGACTCAAAGGTCGTGGTTTACCAGGTGGTCTCCACCCCTCTGGCTCTTACAATCTTTCTGCCGCCTCCTTCATGGATCTCTCTAAGTTCTCAGGGATTTGATGGAGACCTACTATTTAGACTCTCTCTCTGAGTCATGTCTGTCAGTGGATGTATCTGTTCTCATCTGCTGCCTTAAGCAGGTGCTTTTAAAAAAGACAGATCACATGTAAATTGTCACAGCTAGTCAGGCAAGAAGGCTGAGCAGAGTTTGTAAATGCGTGCTTCTATTTTGTGCATCTACTGGAATAGCCTTGTCTGTTCAATATTGAAATGCAAACTACATCTGTCATATAAACATTTCTTAAATGAGAGGTTACAATGCGAACATCTTGAAAGCTACTGAAGCGGGTGATAACCTCTGATCCATTCTGACTGGCTGTCTGGGTACACTTTGGCTTTGTATTCTGTCCTGTTGGAATCATATGCCTATTATACATCTCAAGCACATCATACAAATACTGTTTTACTCCTCACTCAATCCTCATTGCCATGTATAAATCAAGTCTTTGCCTACCCATGGTTAGCAAATCCAAAACAAAGACAAAATTTTTACTTGTTTGGTGGCTATGATTGCCCACCCTCAAAAGAATTGTTTGGGGTTTCTTCGTTTCATTGAGAAAACAAGTAATTAGAATACTAACCACACTCGGTTTGTGTTCTGAAAGTAATTCATCTAACAGGGGAGATGGGGAGGGTCTGAGGAGATGGTAAAGATTCTAGCAAGCACCAGGACCTGCACTTGCCCAGCAGCCACACACAATGCCATAGTGGCTTCTGTCTAAATCTCACACTGGGAGTTGACTTCCTGGCACTCTTTGTCCAATGAACCTAGGCATAACTATGAGCTCCAGATTCAGTGAGAGACCCTTTATCTTTTTTTAATCTTTATTTTTTTTAACAGTCCAGTTGTTATCTCCCTCCTGTTCTGCCATTGGGCAGTTCCTCATCCCATTCCTTCTTCCCTGTCTTCAAGAGGATGTCCCCACACCCCCACAACCCTCCAGGCCTCCCCTTTCCC
Organism: Apodemus sylvaticus; assembly: GCF_947179515.1. Classification (NCBI taxonomy): domain Eukaryota; kingdom Metazoa; phylum Chordata; class Mammalia; order Rodentia; family Muridae; genus Apodemus; species Apodemus sylvaticus. The sequence goes on along the minus strand of NC_067488.1, from coordinate 24,504,391 downwards.
TGGGGCTTCAAGTCTCTCAAGGATTAGGTGCATCTTCTCTCCTTGAGGCCAGATCAGGCAGTCCTCTGCTGTGTATGTGTCAGGGGCCTCAGACCAACTAGTGCATGCTTCCTGGATCGTGGCTTGGTGTTTGAGAGATCTCGGGGGTTCCAGGTTTGTTAAGACTGCTGGTCTTCCTATGGGGTTGCTCTCCTCCTCACCTTCTTCCAGCCTTTCCCCAATTCACCCACATAGGTCCCCAACTTCAGACCATGGGTTGGGTGTAAATATCTGCTTCTGTCTCAGTTGGCTGCTTGTTGAGCCTCTTAGAAGGCAGCCATACTAGGTTTCTGTCTGTAAGTACATCATAGCATCAGTAATAGTGTCAGACCTTAGAGCCTTCCCTTGAGCTTGATCCCAATTTTGGCCTGTCACCGGACCTCTTTTCCCTGAGGTTCTTCTCCATTTTTGTCCCTGTAGTTCTTTTAGACAGGAACAATTCTAGGTCACTGTTTTTGGCTGTGGGATGGTAACCCCACTCCTCCATTTGATGCCCTGTGTTTCTACTGGAGTTGGATTCTAGAAGTTCCCTCTCTCCACTTTTGGACATTTCATCTAAGATCCCTTCCTTTGAGTCTTGAGGTTCTCTCACCTCCCAGGTCTCTGGTATATTCTAGAGGGTCCCTCTCACCTCCCACCTCCCACCTCCCACCTCCCACCTCCCAAGAGACTCTATATCAAAATTTTAAAAAAGGTATTCAATCATAATTAGTGAAAAATGAGACCATAAATTTGAAGGAGAGAAAGAGTATAAGGAAGAGGTTTGAGGAGAAAAAAAATGAAGCACAGAATGTTCTCATTAAATTTTAATCTCAAAAATTAAAAAAGAAAATAATTGGAAAATATTAAAATCTGGCACATATGTAAAAAGAAAGTTATACCAACATTCTTTTAAAATGCAGAGTGACTGGGAAGATGCTTGTTATCTACCTCTGATCTTCACACACACACACACACACACACACACACACACACACACACACATGCACCAGCACCCATTTATGCACACACCCATGCAAATACCTACATAGGCCACCATACACACCCTCTGTGTGTGCATCTCTGTTTGTATATCTCACTGTGTCTGTCTGTATGTCTGTTTCTGTCTCTGTGTATGTGTGTGTGTGTGTTGTTTGTGTGTGTGTGTGTGTATGTATGTATCTAAAGCCATCACAATTATTGTTAATGCACATGTGCTTCAGTCACCAAGTAAGTTTAGAGTCTCCATGTTCTCCATCCTCAGTGAAGCATTTTCAGGGTATATTTGTAAAGCACTAACAATAATTAGAATACTATGGTCTGATTATTTGCTAAAATAATTCACTGAAGCTATGTTGAGTGGTTGAAATTTAAGGATGCAGAAATATCGCATGATGCCAATAAACTTTTATAACTGGCTTTGCACTTACGTAATTCAGAAATTCTGTTAATTTCTGTAAATTCTGTTAATGTCTATTAACAGAAAAACAGTGTCCTTTCTTACAACAGAAATTTAATCTTAGCTCACGACTTTAAAGGCATGATAGAAAGCAAATCGTGTTTGATAGCTTTAGAATATTCCATACAAAATATTTTCCAAGGGGAGAAAATAACATTGTGCCAGTTCTCCCTCCACGGAATAGAAAGATTCCCTCTGTGGTACTTCTCTGTCTTTCCCTCTGTGTCTGGTTACAGCTTCAGCACCCACCTTAACACTGCAATCCAGGTGCTACTCTTTGATCTGAAATGTCACCCACAGGCTTATGTTTGGGTACTTTTTAGGTAAGCCTAGTAGCAGACATGAGCTATGAGGAGCAGGTTTTCAGATGCATAGCTTCAGTAATGTGACCAGCCACGGCAAACACGTGCAGCTACAAATTCAGCCATTTCTAGTTGCCATGGTTTCCATAACTTGAAAGGCGTTATTTCTGAACTATTAACTAAGCTAAACCCAACCTTTTTCAGGCTGTTTCTGATGGATATCCTATTATGGCAATAAGAAATGTAACCTTGATTAATATGATGGTTTGTATATGCTTGGCCCAGGAAATGGCACTAGTAGGAGGTGTGGCCCCATTGAAGTAGGCATGTCACTGTGGGAGTGGGGCTTAAGACCCTTGTCCTAGCTGCCTGGAAACCAGTCTTCTCCTGTCTGCCTTTGGATGAAGATATAGAAACCTCAGCTCCTCCTGCACCAGCCTGCCTGGGTGCTGCCATGCTTCTGCCTAGATGATAATGGACTATACCTCTGAACCTGTAAGCCAGCCCCAATTAAGTGTTTTCACTGCTAGAGTTACCTTGGTCTTGGTGTTTGTTCACAGCAGTAAAATTTTAACAAAGATAGTTACCAACATAGTAGTCTGTCTTAGATGAAATGGGTGTCCATCCACTCGGGAACTATTAGCGTGTCGACAGTATCTTGGGATAGTATTTCTTATCTCAGTCTGTCTCTAGTACTTGAAAGGAAAGCAAAAACCTAACACCTTATAATATGTGGTTTGAAGTTGTAACATACTTCACAAACAAAGAACAATAGCTTCCCCAGTGAGAAATGGTCCTGATTGTATGACCAAACACTGGAAAGTCTACTATACATCCATCTCAAGTGACCTTTCACATTATGTAACTCTGAACCATCTCTTCTCAAGCCAATAAATACAGCCTGACTTTTAGAACATGGTGAAGCAGAAACCACAGTAATGGTGACATACTCCCTCTCTTGGGGACATTTGTAGTCTAAGCCACCAGGCCATAAAGAATCCAACAGATTTCTTTAAAGATACTGACATTTAAAGAATTTGAGGTAGAATGAATCCAAAAATTTGGAGGCAATGGCAGAACATCATGGTCAGGGACACACAGAATCACACCTTATTGCTTATATGATTGACAGCTGTCTGATAGATGCGGACAGATTCTTGGGAAGAAATGATCCTGTCGTCAGGAATTCAAGAGATAAAGTCAATAAAAGTCAATAGCAGCAACATGGGTACCTTTCCTTAAAGAGAAGACCCTCTGGGACAGGGTGGTTTGATAGATGGTAGAATTTCTCCTTTCTAATCCTCTTAAGTGTCATATCTTCTCCTGAAGCAGTTTGAGAATATTGAAGCATGAACTTTGTCCAGGGATATCTGGAAAGGATGAGAAAGTTTCTCTTCAAGGGGCTGCACAAGCAAGCATAGTAAACACTTGGTCCCCATCCAGCGGAACTCTTATGGAATGAATGTATGTAATGAAACCCTTGAACTAAGATCCATCAGGCTTCCCTTGTTGCTGGACAACTCAGTCACAGCACGAGGACAATTTTACTTCAGTTCCTAATAGGTGCTTGCTGAAAGAATAACTGGATAAATTTCTATATACCAAATCTTATTAGAATAGATCTTTTCTAGTTCTGCCTCTGGAACCATTAAAATTCAGCCAAAGTTGGTCTGAGCATCCCCATCTGATGCAGTTGTTCATCTGAAAGAAGTCATGGTCATCCTAGTCTGTGGTTTAGAACTCCCGGCACATGTCCTATGGACTTTAGCAAAATGGCCTAATGAAATAATGCCAAACCAGTTGCCATGCTCATGCTTGCCTCTCTCGCAAGAGCCATGAGGATCTACAGATTCAAACTGCTCTCCAAGTAGATACCCAGGTGCTGACTGAAGGCGGTTTTTACCCTTATGGACAAATAAACAAGGCTTCTTCAATTAGTTCATAGCTGCAGTGTAAATGTTGCCTTCCCATCACCCTTTCCAGCCCCCGGAAGCCTAGATTTCAGGGCTTTGCTCCTGGGCACTATGATCCTATTTTCTGAAAGAGAAACACTACCTCAGAGTCATAACTGAGTCCACTTTTACATCAAGCCTCCTGGCCTGTGATTGTCTTGTCCTTCTTGACTGTTCAGTGCACAATTCCAACCACTGCAGGTTTCAGTCCTTGATTGCTAAGGGTGTTATCCTCTCTGGTTTCATCTGTCAATAACCACCCTCTGTGCCAGGAACTGCAACCTAATGCAAATTACTCAAGCCCGTATACTCACCCCAACACTTCACCATGAAATAAAGGTTCCAGTAAGAACTCTGAGGTTCAAACACGGACCGCCATTGTTCTAGAAATAATTATAGACTTTTAATATAAAAGGAAAACCACACTCTTGAGGGACATGAAAAAGGAATTCCTGTGATGAGGTTTAAGCCACATGGGATTATAAAGCTAGTTTGAAGTGCCTGAACTCCAGCTGTGCATATGTATATGGTAATTTTGGCTCTTTTGACCACAGGAAATCTGAAGAAAATGTGTGTGTGTGTGTATTATCAGACAACTTCTGCAGTCATGGTCTGGAGTAATCCCAACTGTCTCTAGGAGGAATTATGAAGAGGGAAATGGTCTCCCTGACTTAAGGGATTTAAATATTAATAGTATAACCTGGTCCAAGTTTATTTTGAGAAGAAAACACCATAGCTTCTCTAGCAAGGAGTGTTTAGTGCACAAGTCTGTTAGCTCTAAAGTATATAGCCACTAATAGTTCAGGTAGACTTGTAGAAACCTTCAACACTTTTAAGGAGTTTCTAATAATTTAAAAAGCTGAAAAGGAAATTAAAAAGAGAAGTCACAGCGATAATTACCAGTTAAACATGAAAAAAGAGTTATGAAGGAAATGCAGGTACAGCCTTGTACAAGGACGGGTGAGGGACAGGTTCACGGTGAGAATTGTTATTGTTCCTACCACAGTCACTAAAAAAACTGTTAACTCAGTGTTCTGGTTTGCCTTATGTTGCTATGATAAACACACCACACCCAAAAGCAACCTGGGAAAGGAGGGGTTTTATTTGCCTTACCCTGCCATATCACAGTGAACCCTTGAGAAAAGTCAGTGCCGAAACTCCAGCAAGAATCTGAGAACAGGAGCTGAAGCACAGGCCATGGAGGAATGCTGCTTACTGCCTTGCTCTCTGTGGTTCGCTTGTTGGGCATCTGTGAGCTTAGCTCAATGCCCCCTGCTGAGCTGTTTGCACAGGTTTCCTGAGAGCCAACCATCTTGCGGCTTAGCTTGATTCCTGTTTTCCTGCCCAGTAGGGACTTCCCAGGTGCCTGACCTGTGACTATGACTTTTTTTCCTATTGTTTTTCACCCAGGCTCAAGTATAAATTGCTGGTTCCTCAGTAAACCTTTGACATTCTCCTTACAGAATGACCAGTGTCTGTGTTTTCTGTCAATGCCCCAGGCCTATGCCCAATATTCTTTCGGTACTTGGTGGCACGGGCGCCATCACTTGCTCAGACTGCTTTATTATAAAACTAAGACCCATCTGTCCAGGGGTTACCCAAACTAGGAGAGATTTCTCTATATCAATCATTAACCAAGAAAACACCCCAGAGGCCAATAATGGAGGCTGTTTCTCAACTAAGATATTCTCTTCCTGAGTGATTCTAATTTGTGTCAAGCATTATAAAAAGCAAGCAGTGCACTGATCATTTTGTATTGAGACAGGATAAAAAGACTGCACAGTTATGGGGACATGAGAAGGAAAAAACTCATGGCATCAAAACAAAAACAAAGGGCAAGAATTTAAGCATGATTAGCAACTATTTAAAGCCTTCCTCTTCCCTCTTATAGACCTATATTTTGTCTTGAAATCTCATTATAAACCCCACTTGCAGAGGGAAAGAAAAACATGTACTAAACCCCCCATATATATTGGATGAGATTATAATCTCATCCAATTCACCCTATAGAATCTTACTTAACAGAAGAAAGAGAGATAATGGGTTTCTTAGCAGTCTTTTGAAATATAACTTGACAGTCACCAAAATCATACGTGTGTGTGTGTGTGTGTGTGTGTGTGTGTGTGTGTCTAATGCTAAAACAGTTAATTGTAACTCTTCCTTGAGTACTCCATACATGGCTGTATGTCTTACTCTACCTGACTTAGTTTTAAAATTACAAGGTCAAAGTAAGTTTGTTGTGTGTAGTCTATGACTGGCTAAGCACCAGCATTGGAGGTCTTGCCCTGGTTCCCTTGGCCAGCTTGCTGCCTAGCCACTCGCACTTCCAGGCCATCCACCCCCAGTGGCTAGCCTGCAGAAAGCCAGCTATGCTCACTAGATCAGATTCCCTTAGCCCTCTAAAATGATAACACTAGAGACTTGTGATATACCAGCCAGATTTATAATGATAAATCTCTAACCACAAAATGCCAGTACAAACAGCACAAAACTCAATTGATATAAATACAAGCTGCACACAGAGATTGGGCAAATGTACCCTATACTGCTGCACCTTCTTCAGGCCACATGGCCCCAGCTCATCTTCCTCTTCTTGTTCTTCATGTTCTTCGTGTTCTACTTGTTCTTGTTCTTGTTCTTCTTGTTGTTCTTGTTCTTCTTGTCCTTGTTCTTCTTGTTCTAGTTCTTCTTTTTCTTGTTCTTGTTGTTCTTCTTTTCTTCTTGTTCTTGTTCTTCCTTTTCTTGCTCTTGTTCTCATTGTTCTTGTTCTTGTTCTTCTTCTTGTTCTTGTTCTTGTTCTCCTTGTTCTTCTTTTCTTCTTCTTCTTCTTGTTGTTGTTCTTGTTGTTCTTGTTGTTCTTGTCTTCTTCTTCTTCTTCTTCTTCTTCTTCTTCTTCTTCTTCTTCTTCTTCTTCTTCTTCTTCTTCTTCTTCTTCTTCTTCTTCTTCCATCCTCTGTCTTATCTCTTCTTCCTCTTTCCCCTCTCTAAAACCTTTAACTCTGCCTTTTTCTTCCACTACCCAATCACAGGTTCTAGCCTTATCTGACTAATTAAGATTTCACCTGGCCTCACCTGAGTATGGACACCTCTCTTGAGGGAGCAGAAAATACAAACAGCAATCCACAACATAAAAAAAGCATAAGCTCATCCCTTTTTTCTGTAAAACTTGCATTTAAATAGGTCCCGATCCATCTTCTAGAATTTGACATGTTCTACACCCTATGTTCTCTGATCTCCACCCTGATGTTTTGCATAGTAATTTCAAAGTGTTCTGTAAAATTCCTATGTAATCAAGAACCTTTGGAAATGCCCTATCCTAGCAGGTTCTTGGGGGTGTGGTTTAGTTTTTTGTTTGTTTTTTTTGTTTTGTTTTGTTTTTGTTTTTTTTGTGGAGGTTTCTGAGCTATATAAGTCCAATTTTTCCTATGTTTAATGCTATTTTCTTAAACCCCACTTTGAGGAGATAACCCTGTCTTACAGAAAATAAAGCTTGCATAATTTGACAAAAGAATCTGAGAAGTGGTCTTTATTCTCATTTGATGGAATTAACACTGTGACTCTCTTGGAAACACTCTATACCCATGATCTGGACTATCTACCAATCTATCTATCTACTTAGTTATCTACCTATCTATAATTTATCTATCTTCTGTGTCTCTTTTTTTGTGTCTTTGATCTTTGTCTCTCTGTGTCTGTCTCTCTCTCTCTCTCTCTCTCTCTCTCTCTCTCTCTCTCTCTCTCTCTCTCCTTTCTCTTTCTCATGCTTAAAATCTATAGTAAAATTTCTTTAATAAACCCTCCAACTCTTTTTCCTGATGGCAAGTTCTGAAATATTATGGTTAAGCCACAAGTCCCCATGGCATGAATCCTGATCTCTAAACTATTAAGAGAATTAATTCTTCAGGCTGCTAAGGGTAACTGTGAGAATGTGTTTCTGCCCCATCCATCCTGATCATACATGCTGTGCACATGACACAGACTCTATCTGTACCAGACCATTCAATCCACATATTAGCTAATGAGAATATTAGTAGTCTGATTTCCCAGATACAAGGGGAATAATTGCCCCAAGCTTATCCATACTTTTTGGAAATTCTAGTATCCAGCATATTATTTTCATGTCACTCACAAGGCAGTGATAGGGCTACTTAATTGTGGTGACGAGCAGAGCTGGGGCTCACTCAAGAGTATTCAAAGGACTTTCCTATGGCTGTAGTTAGGAAGAATCTCAGCAACTACAAAGAGACCTATTTAAGCTCAAGTCTGGTAGTTCACAGCCACCAAGTCTGGTAGTTCACAACCACCACTGGAAACTACAGAAGATCCAAAGTCTTCTTCTGGTGTCTTGGAGCATCTTCATACGTGGCGTACTCACCCACTAACTCATTCATGTGCACACTCACACACAGATAAAAATAAATATATGCAAATAATACAAGTCAAGCAAGACAACCCTGCTTGTTAACTGTGTGTCTTGAACATGAGTTATCATCCTTTAGACCAAGAGAAATAAAACCTACTTTTGATAAGCACCAAAAACTAAAAGTCTGACAGCCATGGAGGGACATGATAGTAAGCCCAGCACTTGGAGTGTGGAAACAGTAGGATCAGGTGTTCAAGGTCACCTTCAGCTAGGTAGTAGGTTGAAGGTTAAACTGAGCCTATAGGATGCCTAGTCTCAGAAAATGTAAAATAAATAAATAAATATAAAGCTAAATAATCAGACTGTGATTAGTACAGCTATTCTCTGCTTTGCTTCCATTGCTGCTGAGAATACCAGGTAGGAAAGCACATAAACAGTGTCCTTTGTGGCTTGTGTGTTCACACAGTGGTATGTGGTTTGGTGTAGTCACATATACAATCCATGGGGCAATCAATAATCTCTAAATATTCAATAATAATTGGTAATTTGATTTTCTAATCAGATGATTAACTCAGTCTCAAAAGAACTTAAAATGAGGGCCTGTTAAATGCCTGTGCATATCTCATTCAATATAATGCCTCACCTTGAACTTTACCTGAAATGTAGATCAACATTGAAATTTTGTAACTAATTCTTCACACATAGGCATAAAGTGTTCAAATAATGCCTGTCTGGTAGAACCCCGCAACTGAGTGGGACACAGAGCATGTGTATGCACACAAGAATAAACACATTGGAGCTAAGGAAGCTGTTTAGAGAGCTCCAGGGGTGCAGCTTCCATGAGTCTTAGCCAAAACTTCTACCACAGCCCTGAGTGATGGGCCACTGTCTTAGTCAGGGTTTCTAGTCCTGCACAAACACCATGACCAAGAAGCAAGTTGGGGAGGAAAGGGTTTATTCAGCTTACAGTTCTGCATTGCTGTTCATCACAAAAGTAAGTCAGGACTGGAACTCAAGCAGGTCAGGAAGCAGGAGCTGATGCAGAAGCCATGGAGGGATGTTTCTTACTGGCTTGCTTCCCTGGCTTGCTCAGCCTGCTCTCTTATAGAACCCAAGACTACCAGCCCAGGGATGGCACCACCCACAACAGGCCCTTCCCCCTTGATCACTAATTGAAAAAATGCCCGACAGCTGGATCTCATGGAGGCACTTCCCCAACCGAAGCTCCTTGCTCTGTGATAACTCCAGCTGTGTCAAGTTGACAGACAAAACCAGTCAGTACAGCCACTAAGGTCACCCAGGATTCCATCAAAAATCTCAATAAACTCATTAATTCACCAAGCTAGACTTGTGGAAACTGTGTCTCAGCTTTATAACTGGTGCCACACCTGGGTTGAATAGATAGTTCTTTGTTCATATGCAATCACACATACAGTATTTTATGTAATGTGCTCATATATAATGATTTATGTTATATATATATATGTGTGTGTGTGTGTGTGTATGCACATAAATAAACAACCACAGGCTCCACAAATACAGCACCTTTGTTAGAAACACATTCTTTTTTTTTTTTTTTTTTTTTTTTTATTATTCGATATAATTTATTTACATTTCAAATGATTTCCCCTTTTCTAGCCCCCCCACTCCCCGAAAGTCCCGCAAGCCCCCTTCTCTTCCCCTGTCCTCCCACCCACCCCTTCCCACTTCCCCGTTCTGGTTTTGCTGAATACTGTTTCACTGAGTCTTTCCAGAACCAGGGGCCACTCCTCCTTTCTTCTTCTACCTCATTTGATGTGTGGATTATGTTTTGGGTATTCCAGTTTTCTAGGTTAATATCCACTTATTAGTGTGTGCATACCATGATTCACCTTTTGAGTCTGGGTTACCTCACTTAGTATGATATTCTCTAGCTCCATCCATTTGCCTAAGAATTTCATGAATTCATTGTTTCTAATGGCTGAATAGTACTCCATTGTGTAGATATACCACATTTTTTGCATCCACTCTTCTGTTGAGGGATACCTGGGTTCTTTCCAGCATCTGGCAATTACAAATAGGGCTGCTATGAACATAGTAGAACATGTATCCTTATTACATGGTGGGGAGTCTTCTGGGTATATGCCCAGGAGTGGTATAGCAGGATCTTCTGGAAGTAAGGTGCCCAGTTTTCGGAGGAACCGCCAGACTGATTTCCAGAGTGGTTGTACCAATTTGCAACCCCACCAGCAGTGGAGGAGTGTTCCTCTTTCTCCACACCCTCTCCAACACCTGCTGTCTCCTGAATTTTTAATCTTAGCCATTCTGACTGGTGTAAGATGAAATCTTAGGGTTGTTTTGATTTGCATTTCCCTAATGACTAATGAAGTTGAGCATTTTTTAAGATGCTTCTCCGCCATCCGAAGTTCTTCAGGTGAGAATTCTTTGTTTAACTCTGTACCCCATTTTTTAATAGGGTTGTTTGGTTTTCTGGAGTCTAGCTTCTTGAGTTCTTTATATATATTGGATATTAGCCCTCTATCTGATGTAGGATTGGTGAAGATCTTTTCCCAATTTGTTGGTTGCCGATTTGTCCTCTTGATGGTGTCCTTTGCCTTACAGAAACTTTGTAATTTTATGAGGTCCCATTTGTCAATTCTTGCTCTTAGAGCATACGCTATTGGTGTTCTGTTCAGAAACTTTCTCCCTGTACCGATGTCCTCAAGGGTCTTCCCCAGTTTTTTTTCTATTAGCTTCAGAGTGTCTGGCTTTATGTGGAGGTCCTTGATCCATTTGGATTTGAGCTTAGTACAAGGAGACAAGGATGGATCAATTCGCATTCTTCTGCATGCTGACCTCCAGTTGAACCAGCACCATTTGTTGAAAAGGCTATCTTTTTTCCATTGGATGTTTTCAGCCTCTTTGTCGAGGATCAAGTGGCCATAGGTGTGTGGGTTCATTTCTGGATCTTCAATCCTGTTCCATTGATCCTCCTGTCTGTCACTGTACCAATACCATGCAGTTTTTAACACTATTGCTCTGTAGTATTGCTTGAGGTCAGGGATACTGATTCCCCCAGATTTCCTTTTGTTGCTGAGAATAGTTTTAGCTATCCTGGGTTTTTTGTTGTTCCAGATGAATTTGATAATTGCTCTTTCTAGCTCTGTGAAGAATTGAGTTGGGATTTTGATGGGTATTGCATTGAATCTGTATAGTGCTTTAGGCAAAATGGCCATTTTAACTATATTGATTCTGCCGATCCATGAGCATGGGAGGTTTTCCCATTTTTTGAGGTCTTCTTCCATTTCCTTCTTCAGAGTCTTGAAGTTCTTGTCATACAGATCTTTCACATGTTTGGTAAGAGTCACCCCAAGATACTTTATACTGTTTGTGGCTATTGTGAAGGGGGTCATTTCCCTAATTTCTTTCTCAGCCTGCTTATCCTTTGAGTATAGGAAGGCCACTGATTTGCTTGAGTTGACTTTATAACCTGCCACTTTGCTGAAGTTGTTTATCAGCTGTAGGAGCTCTCTAGTGGAGTTCTTTGGGTCACTTAGGTAGACGATCATGTCGTCTGCAAATAATGATAGTTTGACTTCTTCCTTTCCAATTTGTATCCCTTTGACCTCCTTATGTTGTCGAATTGCCCGAGCTAGTACCTCAAGTACAATATTGAAAAGATAAGGAGAAAGGGGGCAGCCTTGTCTGGTCCCTGATTTCAGTGGGATTGCTTCAAGTTTCTCTCCATTTAGTTTGATGCTGGCTACCGGTTTGCTGTATATTGCTTTTACTATGTTTAGGTATGGGCCTTGAATTCCTGTTCTCTCCAAGACTTTAAGCATGAAGGGATGCTGAATTTTGTCAAATGCTTTTTCAGCATCCAATGAAATGACCATGTGGTTTTGTTCTTTGAGTTTGTTTATGTAGTGGATTGTATTGATGGATTTCCGTATATTGAACCAACCCTGCATTCCTGGGATAAAGCCTACTTGATCATGGTGGATGATCGTTTTGATGTGTTCTTGGATTCGGTTGGCAAGAATTTTATTGAGTATTTTTGCATCGATGTTCATAAGGGAAATTGGTCTGAAGTTCTCTTTCTTTGTTGGATCTTTGTGTGGCTTTGGTATCAGCGTAATTGTGGCTTCGTAGAAGGAATTGGGTAGTGTTCCTTCTGTTTCTATTTTGTGGAATAGTTTGAAGAGTATTGGTGTTAACTCTTCTTTGAAGGTCTGATAGAATTCTGCACTGAAGCCATCTGGTCCTGTGCTTTTTTTGGTTGGAAGACTTTCTATGACTCCTTCTATTTCTTTAGGCATTATGGGACTGTTTAGATGGTCTAGTTGGTCCTGATTTAATTTTGGTATTTGGTATCTGTCAAGGAAATTGTCCATTTCCTCCAGATTCTCCAGTTGTGTTGAGTATAGGCTCTTGTAGTAGGATCTGATGATTTTTTGGATTTCCTCAGTTTCCGTTGTTATATCTCCCTTTTCATTTCTAAGTTTGTTAATTTGGATACTTTCTCTGTGCCCTTTGGTCATTCTGGCTAAGGGTTTATCTATCTTGTTGATTTTCTCAAAGAACCAGCTCCTGGTATTGTTGATTTTTTGTATGGTTCTCTTTGTTTCTACTTGATTGATTTCGGCCCTGAGTTTGATGATTTCCTGCCTTCTACTCCTCCTGGGCGAAATAGCTTCTTTTTGTTCCAGGGCTTTCAGGTGTGTCATTAAGCTGGTAATGTATGCTCTCTCCATTTTCTTTTTGGAGGCACTCAGGGCTATGAGTTTTCCTCTTAGCACTGCTTTCATTGTGTCCCATAGATTTGGGTATGTTGTGTTTTCATTTTCATTGTGTTCTAAAAAGTCTTTAATTTCTTTCTTTATTTCTTCCTTGACCAAGGTATCATTGAGTAGAGTATTGTTCAGTTTCCACGTGTATGTGGGCTTTCTGTTGTTTCTGTTGCTATTGAAGACCACTTTTACTCCATAGTGATCGGATAGGAGGCATGGGATTAGTTCGATCTTCTTATATTTGTTGAGGTCTGTCTTGTGGCCAATTATATGGTCGATTTTGGAGAAGGTACCATGAGGTGCTGAGAAAAAGGTATATTCTTTTGTTTTAGGATAGAATGTTCTATATATATCTGTTAAATCTAATTGGTCCAAAGCTTCAATTAGTTTCATTGTGTCCCTGTTTAGTTTCTGTTTTCCTGATCGGTCCATTGAGGAAAGTGCAGTGTTGAAGTCACCCACAATTATTGTGTTAGGTGCAATGTGTGCTTTTAGTTTTAATAAAGTTTCTTTTACAAAAGAGGGTGCCCTTACATTTGGGGCATAGATGTTCAGGATTGTCAGTTCTTCTTTTTGTATTTTTCCTTTGACCAGCAAGAAGTGTCCCTCAGGGTCTCTTTTGATGACTTTGGGTTGAAAGTCAATTTTATCTGATATTAAAATGGCTACTCCAGCTTGTTTCCTGAGACCATTTGCTTGTAAAATTGTCTTCCAGCCTTTTACTCTAAGGTAGTGTTTGTCTTTGACCCTGAGGTGTGTTTCCTGTAAGCAGCAAAATGTAGGGTCCTGTTTACGTATCCATTCAGTTAGTCTGTGTCTTTTTATTGGGGCATTAAGTCCATTGATGTTAAGAGATATTAAGGAATAGTGATTGCTACTTCCTATCATTTTTGACGTTATTTTTTAAATTTGAATGCTTAACTTCTTTTGGGTTTGATGAAAGGTTACTATCTTGCTTTTTCCAGGGTGAAGTTTCCCTCCTTGTATTGGTGTTGTCCTCCTATTATCCTTTTTAGGGCCGGGTTTGTGGATAGATATTGGGTAAACTTGGTTTTGTCATGAAATATCTTAGTTTCTCCATCTATGGTGATTGAGAGTTTTGCTGGATATAGTAGTTTTGGTTGGCATTTGTGTTCTCTTAGAGTCTGCATGAGATCTGCCCAGGACCTTCTAGCCTTCATAGTCTCAGGTGAAAAGTCTGCTGTGATTCTGATAGGTCTTCCTTTATATGTTACTTGGCCTTTTTCTCTTACTGCCTTTAGTATTCTTTCTTTGTTTAGAACATTTGGTGTTTTGATTATTATGTGACGGGAAGTATTTCTGTTCTGGTCCAGTCTGTTTGGAGTTCTGTAGGCTTCTTGTATATTCATGGGCATCTCTCTCTTTAGGTTAGGGAAGTTTTCTTCCATAATTTTATTGAAGATATTTGCTGGCCCTTTAAGTTGTAAATCTTCACTCTCCTCTATGCCTATAATCCTTAGGTTTGGTCTTCTCATTGTGTCCTGGATTTCCTGGATATTTTGGGTTACAAGCTTTTTGCATTTTGCATTTTCTTTAACTGTTGAGTCCATGGTTTCTATGGAATCTTCAGCATCTGAGATTCTTTCTTCTATCTCTTGTATTCTGTTGTTGATATTTGTATCTCTGTCCCCTGATTTCTTCCCAAGGCTTTCTATCTCCAAAGTTGTCTCCCTTTGAGTTTTCTTAGTTGTTTCTACTTCTGATTTTAGATCCTGGATGGTTTTGCTTAGCTCCTTCACTTGCATGTTTGTGTTTTCCTGTAATTCTTTAAGAGATTTTTGTGTTTTCTCATTCATGAGCTCAGCCTGTTGACCAAAGTTCTCCTGTATTTCTTTAAGAGATTTTTGTGTTTCGTCTTTCATGACCTCAGCCTGTTGAGCAAAGTTCTCCTGTATTTCTTTAAGTGTTTTTTGCATTTCCTCCTTGTTGGCTTTTGTATTCTCCTGGATTTCTTTCAATGATTTTTGTGTTTCCCTTGCAAGGGCTTCTACCTTTTGATCCATTGTCTCCTGAATTTCTTTACGTATGACCTTCATGTGTTCCTGTACCAGCATCATGACCAGTGATTTTAAATCCAGATCTTGTTTTACTGGTGTGATGGGGTATCCAGGACATGTTGGTAGAGGAGAATTGGGTTCAGATGTTGCCATATTGCCTTGATTTCTGTTAGTGACGTTCCTGCGTTTGCCTTTTGCCATCTAGATCTCACTGGTGTTAGCTTATCTTGTCAGTGCTGGACTCACCAGTGCAAGCTGCCCCTTCCCAGTTGGCCTCTGGTGCACAGCTTACCTCCTGCACTGCTTGTAGACAGTGTGCTGCTGCCCAGGCTGTTCAGATCCCAAAGCAGGCACCCGAAGGCTCCCGCTGGGGCCCGCTGGATTCACTGGAGCACACTGACTTCTCCCAGCTGGCCGCCCGGAAGCCCAGCTAGCCACTTGCAGGACTTGGAGATGTAATGCTGCTGATATAGTAGTTTTGGATCTGGATCCGGAAGAGGAGAGAGTAGAGCTAAGGCCTTCTGTCTGAGGCCTTGCCCCAGATTGTGTCTGTGGAGCAGATGGAGCCCGTGTGCACTCCCAGGGAGTGCCGACGGTGTATGCTACTGTGACCTCCCCTGAGTTCCGCTCACTCCGCTGGGCAGCCGATCTGCCAACCGGGCTATCGCACACAAGGTTAGCCTGGCCGCCCAGTCCCTGAGTCCAGGCAAAAGCCTGGGAGGCCAAGGTCCGAGCAAAGTTCCCCTAAGGCTTTGACTGTTAATTGGGTTTGCCAGGTGACTAGGATGGCGGGCGTGTGCGCCCGCGCTCCCTGAAAGCGCCGGGAGAGTCTGCTTTGCTAACAATCACCTGGGCGGGTTGACTCACAGATGGCCCACCAAGCCGCCCAGTTCTTGGGGTCAGTCCTGTGCCTTTTGGGGCCTGGACCCCCGCTTTGTTAGCCTTAGGCTATGCCTGTTACAGGTCTGCCCGCCTGAGCTCCCTGTCGTCCTGCAGGCAAAATGGCGGCGGCGCGCTCGCAGGCCTGGGCAAAAAACCTCCTGGTTGGGTTGGCACCCCGATGGCCCCCCGACCCGCCCAGGGCCTGGGTGCAGGCCAACGCCCGTCGGGCTCAGACCACCGCGGTGTTGGCCTCGGATTATGTTTGTGTACCTCAGTCTGTCCGATTCCTGGAGTACGGAACCAAGATGGATCCTCCTCTCCTGACTGGTGGGAGGCCGAGTTCTGAAGTGGCCTCCGTGCAGGAAAGGCGCCGCACAACTGCAGCTGCTTGCTGTCCGGCTGGTCAGCGAAGGTCAGTGGTCGTGGGCGCAGGGCCTAACTGGACCCTGTGACGCCTTGGTTCCACTGCTGATGGCCCTTCAGCTGGAGCAGCCACTGCTGCCGCTGCTGCCGCCGCCGCCGCCGCCGCCGCCGCCGCCAGAAACACATTCTTCATGAATACAATGTTCAAGTCGTTCTACATCAGTGGTTCTTAACCTGTGGGCCATGACTCCTTTGGAGGTCAAGTGACCTTTCCACAAGGATCACCTAAAACTATCTGAAAACACAGATGTTTACATTGCGATCCATAATAATAGAAAAATTGCAGTTCTGAGGTAGCAGTGAAAATAATGTTATGGTCGGGGATCACCACAACATGAGGAATGGTATTAAAGGTTCGCAGCATTGGGGAAGTTGAGACCCACAGGTCTATGTTTATATTGATTTTATTTTATTACCTACAATGTCCAAGGCCCTGGGTTCAATCCTCACTCAGATCAACAAAAAAGAAAGAAAGAGAAAGAGAGAGAGAGAGAGAGAGAGAGAGAGAGAGAGAGAGGAAGGAGGGAGGGAGGGAGAGAGGAAGGGAGAAAGGAAGGAAGGAAGGAAGGAAGGAAGGAAGGAAGGAAGGAAGGAAGGAAGGAAGGAAAAAGAAAACTGAAGTGAGTGTGTGTGGTAGTTAAGGGATACTTTAAGGAAAGAGACAGGAAGATATAATACAGTTTAGGTATTGTTTATACTTCTGTTTCTAAACAATCATTTAAACTTTAAACTCTTTTTTCTCTCTAAGCACAGAGTCTGTGCAGAACACTCCTTTTATTCTTTTAGATGAAGCAGGGAGTTGCAAAATCATTTTTACATGCCTAAGAAAATAATTAGGAAGTGGAATATTTCCTGTCCAAATTATATAACATATTCCAAAACTAATCATCAAGGATCAGGATGGTGTCTGCTATTTTCAATTAAAGGCCCCATTACCTCTTCCATGTCTGGTTTTCTGGGAGCTGCTGGTTTCACATTCATTCCAAGTGGTTCAAAATTTATACTAGCAGAGATGACCATTCTCACTTGCACCCAAGGGAATGTAATTTATGAACACTTGTTTTTCCCCAAGAAGGGAACAGTTTCTATGATTAATGACAAAGCTCCCTGTAGCCCTGCTCAAGATCCCACACAAAAGGCACAGGATTCCATGTGAAGAAGATATTGGCTCCACTCCAACGTCACCAATCATCAAGAAGCAACTGTGTTGAGTTCCCTTTAAGAAAGAAGAGATGTTTACTGGGAAAACAAACATGTATTATGGTTACTTTGTTTTTTGTTTTGTTTTTTGTTTTGTTTTGTTTTGTTGGTTGGTTCATTGTCTGATTTGTTTGTTTATGTTTGGTTTTGGTTTTGGTTGTTTTGTTTTGATTTGATTCGGGGGGGGGGGGGGGTTTGTTTGGATTTAGTTTGGGTTTTGTTAGGTTGATGATGGTGGGGTTTTGTTGTTGTTTTGTTTATTGTTTGTTTGTTTGTTTGTTTTATAGTTCTCCTGCATAAGCTCAGAGCCTTATGCTGGCTAGGCCATCATTCTCCCACTGAGTTACCAACCCACCAGGACAATAAGGGCCTTTTCAGTTAGCAATGATGAAGAAACAGTTGATTTCTGCCCAACCCATGACTCTAAATGCATGTTATTGATGCAATTGCCTAGAAAAATAGACACACCTTAGTTAGCAAAAGCATCACTGCAGCTTATGTATCATATTAGCCCAGACATTTAACCTTCTTGAGCTGTAGTGTCTTCCTATGTAATAAAAGTTACTTTGAATGTTATAGATGATATACAAAGGGATCCTAGAGTATTATGGGTGCTGAGGAAGGGGCAGGTTGGTAACACAGTGATGACTGATGCACTGAATTCTGTACGGCAAATAGCTCAATAGGAAAAAAAAATGGATTTTCTTCCATTGTGCTTCTTGAAGTTTCCCACAGAGCCATCCTTCCTGCACTAAATTTCCAGGAGTAGGTGTTGGGAAATTGAGACCAAATAGGTGACAGGTGTTCTCCAGTCCTCATGGCAATCAGACACACACAAACTCAAAACCACACAACTCATGTTTACTAAGTCCTAGCTTGGTCCTGCACTTTTACCTAGTAACCAAGATAATCTCCTTGCTATTCTGCCTCAAATAAATGAGGAAGGGGACTCTCAATATAAGACTAAGTACTCCAAATGTGTTGTTCTGTCAACCCTTGGATCAATGTCGTCTTCTCTTGCCAACAAAGGCTTCAAAGTTGGTAACTAATTTCAAATCTCAGGGACTGCTGAGATCCTATAAATAATTCCTTAATCACTTCCTTACCACTTGATAATGTTTTCTGGGAAATGATTATAGGATTTCCGCTACCCAGTGAAGGGGGAAAGGGGAGCTAAGGTCATTCTGAATGGCAAATCCTAACTCTATAATTGAGCTATTAACAAAACTCATAGTCAAATTGGATTCCTCTCTAATAGGGCACTTCGTGCCTGTCGCTTTCCCACTGGCCCAAGTGTACGAAACCAATCTTGCATCACCTCTGCAACTGATCAAGGAGGCTCAGAGACCACAGATGAGCCTCTGGCACCCGATCAACGCCTCTGATGGGTGGCACTCTTTCTGTCACAAGGAACCATTCAGTTAAAAGCAGATGCTCTCACCATGAGGCTACCGTGTTCAGATGCATGGCTTTATGCAGCCTAGAGTGAAGTTAGTTGATGTACTATCAAGGGCAGGTAAATACAGCTCTGGCCTGATTCCCCGACCACTTGGATTACCATCCAAACCCCAGTCTCCTGAAAAGTACTTGTTCCGGAAAGTATAGGCCTGGCTGGCCACCTTATTTTTATGTTCTAATTATTCTGCTGTGGTCAAATATTTTAATCTTCCTGATATCAATTACTGGACCTTATGCAATCTAATTTTTTACATGCTTATAAAGAACTGGGTTCTGTGTGTTAATTGGGTGTAAAAATCTCATTTTTAAATTATTGATCACTGTCTTTTTAAAATGTATTGAGGAAAATTTCTTAAAATATCTTACAATGAGGGTAGAATTATCCTTTGAATTTGTCCTTTGAAGTACTGGGTTTTTGCTTTCTTTTTTCCAAAGCTGAATTTGTAAAATATCCCTGAATATTGCATACTTTTACTTTGTCAGCCTTTACCAGTGTCAAATTTCTTAGATTTTAGTTTATTATATAATTTTTTCACCTGATGTTAATAATGCTAAATTATCTTTAGTTTTAATATTAATTTCTTGGTATATTTTTACTCAGGCCTTTTAAAAAACTAACCTTACTGTTTTGTGATTTGGAAATGTCTTTTACAATGAACACATGAATGGACTTTTTCTGGAATAAATGTATAACACTCAAGAATTAATTGTGAGTGTATCTTATAACCTGGGAATTACCTCTAATCTTTAAGCCCGTGCACAGACTCACCGGATTTAAACAGTATTTCTTTATCCAGAAACTGTCCAGGTCCTACAGTAGTGTGTGCCTTTCTGAACTGACTCCTCCGTCTTTCTTGTCTTTCTTGTTACCATTATCTATTATTTGTGCTTGGATTTTGTTTTTAGGCACAAGGTTTTAGTAATTAGTTTATTTTGTTGAGTCAGCAAAATATTTTATTAAAATGACCTCGTCTCGTTTGTAAAGATAAGTTTAATTAAAGCTAGGTCGTTTAATCTGTAAAAGCTCCTTAAATGAATAT
This sequence comes from Apodemus sylvaticus, assembly GCF_947179515.1. Taxonomy (NCBI): domain Eukaryota; kingdom Metazoa; phylum Chordata; class Mammalia; order Rodentia; family Muridae; genus Apodemus; species Apodemus sylvaticus. The sequence goes on along the minus strand of NC_067488.1, from coordinate 24,484,507 downwards.
GCGTAAACTACAACGGAGACATGGGAATGAATACAAGGCTTAAATGAGTCCCCTCCTTCTGAAGTAGCTTCTGTGTCCCCCAGTGTACCTCCTGAACTGGGGCAGGAGTCTCCAGGGTCGCAACAGAGCGTAGCGTAGGGCAGTCATAAAGCACAAGCTGTAGCTATCCAAAGCTACCTAATAATCAAAGAAGTTGTCATTGTTTTAAAATATGTTAGGTCATTAAAAAATTAACCTGAACTATTGGCCTGAATCCAGGAGAGTAGGAAAATGCGCTGTAGGGTGATCGTCCTAAGAACTTTACCGAGAGGTTCTCATGACCTAAGACCAAGGAAATTCCTATGCCCTGGAGACTTTGAGTCATGGGCTACACAGACAGAAACTGAACAAAGACCGCTTTCCTCAAATGATGATGAGTTTACTACAACTTAACACAGTAACCGTGCAGATGGAACGAATCTTATTACCATACTCTTCTGAGACCTGCTGCAATGGGTTATGGGAGTCTCTGCTGTGACAGAACTGTGAAGGTTGATAATCCTACTCTGTTTAGTCTCTTCAGCTGGTAGGAGCCCTTTCGGGACACATTAAGATAGCACAAACACACAGCCCTTCGCAAGAATATATATGACACTAAAGTCACATCATATGACCCTCCCTCTCTGATGTAAGTCTGTAAGTCTGTTCTACCTCATGCCAATAGATGGCAGCAATGCCAAGGGACTGCATAGCCAAGGCCGCAGGGAATGTTTTGTTTCCCCCTTTCTGTCTAGGTCATTTTGGTTTCAAGGGCTCAGATCTGTGCCCAGGGAAACAAGCTGTGGTCTGTACAGTGGTGGGTAAATTAACATCCTGGAAAATCCGCTCTATTGTCCCATTTCACACGTCTTCCACTGTTTCCTGCCAGAGAACTGCTATGTCTCCCGTCTGCTTTCTGGGGACAAAATTCCCTGTAGGCAGAGTGTGAGAAAAATACTAACAAATTGCCATCTTCCACAAGTCTAATTCTATAGAGTTTGATTGTTCTAGAGATACAGGAAGGATTAAAAACCTACTGGAGCAAATAGTGTCACGTGGTTCGTGCGAGCATTTTTGAAGGCGCCTAAGACAATGGTGTACTTTTTTTTTTCCTTTTTGCCAGAGTATCTTCTTCTAACTTTAGCACAGATTGCTTCATTCAGGAGGATTTAAGATTGCTCACCTTACTTAATCTCAAGAATGACGCACAAAAGGGAGAAAGGGGAGAAAGGGGCATTCCCGTTGATGAGATTTGAACTAGATAAAATGCCTCAAGACTTTCTGGGAGAAGAAAGCAGTTGGTGTTAGAAGGAGAAGAAAAAAACAAGAAAAGAAAACAACAGTGGGTTGTTCTCAAGCAATCAACTTCCACTGGGCTGGGTAGAGTTCTCTTGGCCAATATTATGCTCTAGTTGACTAATCGGGACAGAAAGGACATGGTAACACAGCTTCCACAGCAGCAGAGACATAAGCCCCACCACCCCGGGTCCGCCTCATCAGTCATCAAGATGGTTTCTGAAGCCGAGAGAAGCTCTTCAAGGAGCTGACAGGCCTCGACATTGAAGTCTTTACTAAGTGTGGGCAGTGGGGGTATTTCTGGTATTTTTGTGTATAATCTAAAATTAGGCAAAGCAGCTACCCACCCTTCTCTCACACCAAGACAAGGCTGCTGAGTGCAGCTTTCCTTTGGTTAGTTATGTTTTTATTTTACCCAAATTCTGTTTTTTCACCTCAAATGACCCCTCAAAAAAAAAGAAAAGAAAAAAAAGAAAAAAGAAAAGAAAGGAAAAAAAACGCTCTATAGGAACAGAACCCAAAAGCTCAGTCTGAGTCGGTCAGGCCTAGTTTATTTCATGCATCATTTTGTGTTTGTAATAAGCTTAGCCCAGATTCTGCGTCTCTTGAACTCTAGTCCTGCCACTTTGTGTCTTTAGAAGACCAGAGTTCAGAGCTCCGCACACTATCACACATTATACAATTAATAACAGTGGCATGCAGTCGGATAAGGAAGCCGACCTTCAAATGGACCAGAGTGTCTCCAAAAGGCACTTTTCCCTGTGGATGGATCAGCTCAGGATCCGCTGAGCTCACCGGTGTTGTTAGGTCTTCTCTGTCTTCTCATAACACTTCCCCCCTGGCCTACTGCCTTGAGCGTGTGTTCCCATGTCCTGAAAAGAAAATGGAAATTTTAGACTAGAGACCGTTTCAAAGAATGGATATGCTGATGTTCTGCTGTCAAATAATTTGTTCTTCTGTGACCTGCTACAGCTAATACAAACTGTGCAACTAGAGAACAGAATTTATTCTCCGTGTAGGGAAGATCCGACACAGTTTCACCTGTATTTTTCTCAGGACTCCCATGATTCCCGGCTTTCCCCACTTGTTAATGTTAGGACCGATCAATGCCCTAGGAAAGGTCCATCTGATATGTCTCCATGGTCAAGGTGCCTGCCACTCTTTCTTTAGTGGTGCCTGAACTGAACGGTCATTTTCTAGATCCAGCATCCATTAGAATTAGCAAAGTGGAGAGATTCTGTGTCTTTTACGCAGAATCTATTACCCAGAAAAATTCAAAGAAAGTGTTTCCCCCTCCTCAACTGTGTGCTGATATAAAGCAAAAGAAAAACAAATAAGCAGTATGATAAATGCTTTATTCTTTGTTTTTTGTTATTTTTTTAATTTTCCAAAAGAGTAGGTCACCACCCAACACTGTCCCAAGGACTTTGCCTCTTTCCTGTTCTCCATCCAAAGAACCCGATTCCTTTCAGACAGAGACAAAACATAGACTTTACATTCCTGGAACTGAGTTTCTTTCTCTTAGGACAGATATACTTGTGGGTTTCCTTAAAAGACATACTGAGGAAATGTGTGATTTTTATAAAGGATAGCACTTGCTGTATACAAATTCATGCCATCTCTGTTCAGTAGAAATAAAGATTAGTGAATTTTTAAACTCATTTTTAGTTTAATATTTACTTATTCTAGGGATCTCATCCTCTAAAAATACTACTTTAACTAATTAGTCATTTTTATCCTAATCTAAATGGCAATACTAGTCCTAGTAATAATATAACTGTTGTCACTGGTAACTATCCAACATAACTCAGCCTTACAAAAAAAAAAAAAAAAAAAGAAAAGAAAAGAAAAGAAAAGAAAAGAAAAGAAAAGAAAAGAAAAGAAAAGAAACCTTGGGCCTCTTTGTATTCTTAGAATCAGTCTCCCTCATTTAGAGATTTGTGTTTTAAAGGCATTCAAAGCAATTCTGGTGACTATTATTAAGCAGAATTTATATCTAGTAAGTTTTTTTTAGAAACTAACAGGCTCTGTTATGCTGTTTTCTCTTTGACTTGGGTTCATTAAGAAGCTGTGTCAGGAACCATCAACCAGAGAGTACACATGGAGTTACCCATGGTTCCAGACACAGGCAGCAGAGGATGGCCTTGTTGGACATCAAAGGGAGGAGAGGCCCTTGTTCCAGGAAAGGTTTGATGCTAGAGTGTGGAAGGATGCTGGGACAGGGAAGGGGGAGAAGGTTGATTGGGGAGCAGGGGGAGGGGAGATGGGTTTTGAGACTTTTTGGGGGGAGGGGACCATTTACATTTGAAATGTAAATGAGGAATATATCATTTTAAAAAAAGAAGCTTTGTCAGATAAGGTAAAGAGCTGGAGAGGTGACTCAGTCGTTAAGGCTGTTTGATCGTCTTCCAGAAGACCTGAGTTTGCTTTCCTGTACATACTGAACGGCGACTCTCAAAGACCTATAAGCCCAGCTCCAGTTGATCAGATGTGCTCTCCTGGCCTCCAGACGCGCTGCAAACGTGTGTGTGAATGTGTGTGTGTGTGTGTGTGTGTGTGTGTGTGTGTGTGTGTGTGTGTGTGACTTCTCTTAGTAGAGAAGTCTGTTTCTTTCACATCCCAGATTTCACATTCTTTCCATCTCATGACACGTAACCAAATTTTAAAGAGTTTGTTGTTTATCCTACTAGTGAAATTATAAGTAAATTTATATATTTATTTGTTTCTTCCTACGTCTAAGCTATATCATACTGTAAACATTGCTATGCACGTCACATTTGCTGTTTCACATGTCCTGGATGTCATGTGTATGTCAGTACACATGGAAAAGCCCCTTCTCCTTCCACAGCTATACTCTGTGCTGTGGTGAGTGTGACAGTGTTTTAACTACTGTCACCTTGGTTGGCCATCGGGTTGCTAATTGTTGCTCTATATTTTCTTGATTAAAACATCCTCAGAGCCCTGCAAAGTTGACTGGTTACTAACATTGACTATAGAAGCAAGCTACTGCCTATGAGGTTAAGGACTTGACCAGCGTCATAAGCTGAGAAAGGAATGGGCAGAATCTAAATTCTCCTCCCGCATTCCCTCTGTGGAAAATGTATAGGTGATTTCAACTGTAGTGAAAACATCTGAGAGCTAGATGTAGAAAGGAAGCACATGCCTTAAGGTATACTGTGAAGTCAAATTTAGCCAAAGTTCAAGGCTGGAATGTTGAGCCTCAGCCAGCCTGTGGGAAGGGTATCAGAGAAAACAACTGGCCTTTTTGACTATGTCCCAAGTTAAAGGCACGCCAGGCATTCTTAAGCAGGTGGATCTATTTTTGGAAGAAAGATCATCTCCTTGCTAAAATCACATCATGTCCCCTTCTATCACAGCTTACGCTCAGCACCGGTACCAAGATAAATTCACTAAAGGCTTGCTGCAAAAGATACAGAACACTCCATTCTCCACCACCTCCTCCTGTCACGGGCCTCTTATTTCCTTCTCCTTGTTCTGTAGACTGGTGAAAAGCTACATGCTCTAAATCAAACAGAGCAAATGTAGTTTTAATTAAGCCAAAAATCATTAGTCTATTTAGAACAGAAATTAAATTCAGGTTTGAAGGAAGCCTTAAGACTTTAATTAGAATCTTTCATTAATAGTCCTTTTATTTATGTGTGTGTAAATTGTTTTTAATTAATATTTTTATTTATTCTTTAAAATTTCATACAGATAGGCAATGTTTTTCTGTGATTATATCCACCTCTTCCTCCCTCCCTTTTCCTTTATTTTTTTTAAAGAGAAAAAGTCATCTCTGGGGACAGAAATAAAGTACTACTCTTCTTTCATCTTAAAATGAGCATCCCAAGTTCTGGCTTAGTTGAGAATCCTTTTAACCCAATCTCTTCCAAGAGCTTCCTCTCCACAATAATTACATTGGAATAAAGCCTTAACATCATTGCATTCACAAGACAGGAAAACCACTGTCACTGTTGCTAAAGACAAAAAATCATATTCTTTGTACAGTCCTGACTAAAGCAGAACAGAGTTTCCAAATGGCTCAAAACAAAAGACCTTTCTTTTTCTGCTTTAGTCATCAGAATATCCCATTCTTGAGTGGCCTTGTTAAGAGAGGTTTTATTGTATAGTGTCTAAACTTCTAGACCAAACAGACCAAGCAAATTTGTCCCAGGGTCACTATTGCACTGTAAGTTGGGCAGCAGAAGGTTTGCTTGAGGGTCTGACATTATCCATGGGCTAGAATCCTGACATTTTTTCTTTTAAAATGAAACTTTTGGCAAATGAGTCAAGAAACTGAGGTTTTACTCACTCGGCATATCTGAATTTACTGTCTGCAATGTGCCAGGGAGAGAGAAGTGGATTAGATACAAGGCACATACTCGAAGCTGTGTGGGTGCTGTAGGGAGAGGGAGAAACCAGAGAAGAGAGTTCATATATGTTGCATGCTGAAGCCCAGCACTGGACAGCGTTTTAAAGTTCTTTGTACCTCTAATTGATTCACTTCTGAAAGAAGCTAGTAATATTGAAATCACAAGGTTAATATGAAAACAAGCAGAGTATCTCTACGTGTGCTAGGTCCTCCATAATGATGAGTTAATTTACTGAAAACAAAAATTAGACTGTGACTAATCCATCTCTCTCCCCTCCATGTTCCATATCATTAACTTGGCAGACACATAATATGGATACTGCTTATGTTTGAAGAGCAGGGGCCTCATCGTTAAATAGATTTCTCTAAGAAACCAAGGTTCATATGAAGGAAACCTAGGGCCCAGATCAATTCAACCATAAAGTAGACTAACATTTAACCTGTTTGTTATGTTATTTTCTATGATGATGAAAATTATGAAGGTATATATGTAGAGAAGAGGGAGAGATGAATTTCAGTAGGAACGTGCCTGGGGTTGCTTCCTGAAGGAGCCTGTAGGTGAACACACAATCCTGATGAAAACTTCAGTGGCTTCAAAGAGGGGTCAAAACTTACTGAGCCAGAATTTCCTCTTCTCTTTGCCACCCGCATCCAAGTCACCATCAAGCATCATTTGTGATAACTACATGGTACAGTAATGTATGGTATTTTTTCTCAGGTTTTTTTCTGCTACTACCCTGAACAAAGGCACATTTCATCCTGCTTGTGTCCCAAAGGCAGACCTCATCTTGCCAGTCGGCCTCTTCTTTCTGACATAGCAAAAGTGGCCTTAAAATGCAAATCAGGTCATGGGCCTCCTCTGCTTCTCAGTTATTCGGTAATTATCTATTGTGTTTGGAATTAAATCTGAATTCCTTTTATTGTGGCCTCTAAATATGCATGGTCTGGTGTCTGTTTATTCTTCCAACCTCATCTTATTAACTTCTTCCTCATTATGCTGCAGCCATAAAAACCTCCCTTATTGTTTTCTATCACAACATATTTTTCCCACCTCATGACATAGTGCCTGCCACTTTCTTTGCCCAAGATGCATTGCATTTAGGATATGAGAGATTTCTTCTTATTGCGCAGAACTCAAATGTCACCTCCTTAGAGAGACTATTTCTGAACATTCCATCTAAAATATGGTCCTGGTTAGATCTGTTTCCATCTCCCATTCTTCTGCATGATTTAACCCCTCAAAGGCACAAGTAACAAGACTCTCAATGATTTTTTTCCAGCTCTGCACTTATTTACATTTTGATTGGAATTCCTTTCCTTATTGACTCAAATTCCGACTTGAAATATAGAGCTCCAAAAAGGAATAAAAATTCTTTCTATATTTCTGATTTTAGTATTCGTATATTTTTATCATAGTTACTCATGCTACATTTGTTAAAGGTAGGGAAAGAATGAAGGGAAGGGGTCAGCTGTGGTTCTTCTGTTCTCTTTTAGCACAGAAAGATGGAACTTTAGCATGTGTATGTATAGATCAGATGCAGAGAGTCAATTCAAGGCTGAAGAAGCAGCTCAAATGTAGAAAATGTGTTATTTTGAGAGATATGTAATCAAGATTTACTTTTTATTAATTTATTTATTCACTTTGCATACCAATATAAGCCCCCCATCTCCTCCCAGCACCCCCTCATACAGGTCCTCAATCCCCCCTCTTCTCCTCTGAGAAGATGAAGCCCCCAGGCATGTCCCTTCTTCCAGCACATCAAGTCACTACAGGACTAAGTAATCCTCTCCCACTGAGGCCAGACAAGGTAGCCCAGTTAGGGGAACGGATCCAGAGGCAGGTAACAATCTAAGAGACATTCCCCACTCCAGTTGTTGGGGGACCTACATGAAGACCAAGCTACAATTCTGCTACACACACACACACACACACACACACACACACACACACATATGGAGGGGGCACACTTAGGTTCAGCCCATGCTAGCTGTTGTTTGGTCGTTCAGTCTCTGAGAGCCTCTAGGGGTTCAGGTGAGTTGACTCTGTTGATCTTCCTGTGGTCCTCTTTGAGTACCTCAATTCTTCTCCAAACTCTTCCACTAGACTTCCTGAGCTCTATCTTATATTTGGCTATGAGTCTCTGCATCTGTTTCCTTTGTTTGCAGAATGGATCCTCTCAGAGGACAGTTATGCTAGGCTCCTGTCTGTAAGCATGACAGAGTGTCATTCATAGTGTCTCAGGGATTGGTTCTTACTCATGGGATGGATCTAAATTTGGGCCAGCTATTGGTTGGCTGTTTCCTTCATCTCTTCTCTATTTTTGTCCCTGAACATCTTGCAAGCAGGACATGTTTTGGGTTAAAGGTTTTGTGACTGGGTTGCTGTCCTTAGGCCTGGCCACAGGAAGTGGTCACTTCAGTATACATATCTCTATCCTGTAAGATTTATTTTAAGAAAAGAAGACTGGTAATGTGCCCCCAAAAGAAGGTCTAAAGGGAAACCTAGATCATCAGCCACTTGAGTACAGCCATCTAATGTCTCGGGTGTGGATTCCATACTACATCTTTGAGCTCTCTGTATAACCATACCAAACTAGTATCTTGAAATTATGAGCCTTCAAACAAACACAATTACTCAGTTTACTCAAAAGTCAACAGTACTGATAGAACTCAGCAGAAACAGCTTAACTTTGACCCATGTGGCATCAACTTAGGAGGCCAAATCAGTGCTTGGAAGATTCATTTCTAAAGATTACACACAGCCAAGATATTAATGTTGGATTGTGAGTTGGTTAGAGCTCAGCTTTAACTGTGAGCTATGGCTTGCTTCCTTTGAGTATCAGCCTTTCCAAAGACTGGGCTTAGTCCAAGAATAGTGCTGATTCAGAGAACAAAGATATTAAAGAGAGTAACAAAGAAGGATTGGCCACTTAACATTGGAAGTCACATAATGTCCCTTCAGCTCTGTTTTTGCTTGAAGCAGTTACAAAGTTCCATCCCGTTTCAAGTGTGTAAATCTATTCACGGGAGAAAGGAGAGGCTAAGATGGAGGCATTGTGCATTCCTCATTCCAGTACTGAGGAGTTAGTCAGTACCTGCCTTTGCAGAACTGAGGCTATATTATGACATATCAACCTCACGTCTCTTCAAGAGGTAAGTTTAATTTTATTTTTTGCATTTACTGATTGATGGTCTGATTGATTGATTTTGACTGATGTAGGGGAGGTGATGTGGCATTACTGCCACCTGTGCGGAAGATTAAAAACAACATGCTGCAAGGATCTATTTTCTCCTTCCACGATTTGGGTTCCAAAGACCCAACTCAAGTTGTGAAGATCAATGAGAACCAACGGATCCTCCAACCAATTGCTGTGCTCTGCAGATACTACATTGATCAGAGTTAAACTGCCCCTGCTGAGCTCAGTCCAGGTTATTGACTTCTGAGAAGACTGAGTGTTTGTTATAAGCCTTTAGCTGTTGAGTGGTATTTTAATGAAGGAGTTAAGATATGCACCCAAGGATATCAATCTTAAGCAATAGGACAAAGCTGGCCAACAAAAAAAAAAAGAAAGAAAGAAAGAAAGAAAGAAAGAAAGAAAGAAAGAAAGAAAGAAAGAAAGAAAGGAAGGAAGGAAGGAAGGAAGGAAGAAAGAAAGAAAAAAAGAAAGAAAGAAAGAAAGAAAGAAAGAAAGAAAGAAAGAAAGAAAGAAAGAAAGAAAGAAAGAAAGAAAGAAAGGAAGGAAGGAAGGAAGAAAGAAAGAAAAAAGAAAAAAAGAAAGAAAGAAAAGAAAAGAAAGGAAAGGAAAAGAAAAGAAAGGAAAGGAAAAGAAAAGAAAAGAAAGGAAAAGAAAAGAAAGGAAAGGAAAAGAAAAAGAAAAAGAAAAAGAAAAAGAAAAAGAAAAAAAGAAGAAAGGAAGGGGAGGGAGGCTGGAGGGAATACTACCACGGGAAAGGAGAAGGGAAAAGGACTAGAAAGGAATGACACTGAAACCATACATCCCAAATTATATGCTTTCTGATAATTTCAGAATATAAATACAATACAATGATTATTGAGAGATGAGGAGGAAACAAGGCAGGGATAGATTAAATAAATATATTTTATCTATTTGGACTGCACCTTGAATTTAGTGGTATAAACAGTAAGTTAGTCTTATCAGTTCTGAAGAGCCATGAACTTGGAAGTAACTTCTGGTTTAGAATTTCTCACAAGGCTGAAGTCAAGCTGCCGCCTGTGAAGAGACCATTAGCATCAAAGCTTTAGAAATGGAATGAATATAGAAACTCTGTAACCTTATGAGGTCCCATTTGTCAATTCTTGCTCTTAGAGCATACGCCATTGGTGTTCTGTTCAGAAACTTTCTCCCTGTACCGATGTCCTCAAGGGTCTTCCCCAGTTTCTTTTCTATTAGCTTCAGAGTGTCTGGCTTTATGTGGAGGTCCTTGATCCATTTGGATTTGAGCTTAGTACAAGGAGACAAGGATGGATCAATTCGCATTCTTCTGCATGCTGACCTCCAGTTGAACCAGCACCATTTGTTGAAAAGGCTATCTTTTTTCCATTGGATGTTTTCAGCCTCTTTGTCGAGGATCAAGTGGCCATAGGTGTGTGGGTTCATTTCTGGATCTTCAATCCTGTTCCATTGATCCTCCTGCCTGTCACTGTACCAATACCATGCAGTTTTTAACACTATTGCTCTGTAGTATTGCTTGAGGTCAGGGATACTGATTCCCCCAGATTTTCTTTTGTTGCTGAGAATAGTTTTAGCTATCCTGGGTTTTTTGTTGTTCCAGATGAATTTGATAATTGCTCTTTCTAACTCTGTGAAGAATTGAGTTGGGATTTTGATGGGTATTGCATTGAATCTGTATAGTGCTTTAGGCAAAATGGCCATTTTAACTATATTGATTCTACCGATCCATGAGCATGGGAGGTTTTCCCATTTTTTGAGGTCTTCTTCCATTTCCTTCTTCAGAGTCTTGAAGTTCTTGCCATACAGATCTTTCGCATGTTTGGTAAGAGTCACCCCAAGATACTTTATACTGTTTGTGGCTATTGTGAAGGGGGTCATTTCCCTAATTTCTTTCTCAGCCTGCTTATCCTTTGAGTATAGGAAGGCCACTGATTTGCTTGAGTTGATTTTGTAACCTGCCACTTTGCTGAAGTTGTTTATCAGCTGTAGGAGCTCTCTAGTGGAGTTCTTTGGGTCACTTAGGTAGACGATCATGTCGTCTGCAAGAGGACAGATCGGCAACCAACAAATTGGGAAAAGATCTTCACCAATCCTACATCAGATAGAGGGCTAATATCCAATATATATAAAGAACTCAAGAAGTTAGACTCCAGAAAACCGAACAACCCTATTAAAAAATGGGGTACAGAGTTAAACAAAGAATTCTCACCTGAAGAACTTCGGATGGCGGAGAAGCATCTTAAAAAATGCTCCACTTCATTAGTCATTAGGGAAATGCAAATCAAAACAACCCTAAGATTTCATCTTACACCAGTCAGAATGGCTAAGATTAAAAATTCAGGAGACAGCAGGTGTTGGAGAGGGTGCGGAGAAAGAGGAACACTCCTCCACTGCTGGTGGGGTTGCAAATTGGTACAACCACTCTGGAAAGCAGTCTGGCGGTTCCTCCGAAAACTGGGCACCTCACTTCCAGAAGATCCTGCTATACCACTCCTGGGCATATACCCAGAGGATTCCCCACCATGTAATAAGGATACATGCTCTACTATGTTCATAGCAGCCCTATTTATAATTGCCAGATGCTGGAAAGAACCCAGGTATCCCTCAACAGAAGAGTGGATACAAAAAATGTGGTATATCTACACAATGGAGTACTATTCAGCCATTAGAAACAATGAATTCATGAAATTCTTAGGCAAATGGATGGAGCTAGAGAACATCATACTAAGTGAGGTAACCCAGACTCAAAAGGTGAATCATGGTATGCACTCACTAATAAGTGGTTATTAACCTAGAAAACTGGAATACCCAAAACATAATCCACACATCAAATGAGATACAAGAAGAAAGCAGGAGTGGTCCCTGGTTCTGGAAAGACTCAGTGAAACAGTATTTGGCAAAACCAGAACGGGGAACTGGGAAGGGGTGGGAGGGAGGACAGGGGAAGAGAAGGGGGCTTACGGGACTTTCGGGGAGTGGGGGGGGGCTAGAAAAGGGGAAATCATTTGAAATGTAAATAAATTATATCAAATAAAAAAAAAAAGACAAAAAAAAAAAAAAAAAAAAAAAAAAGAAATGGAATGAATAGCCGGGCAGTGGTGGCACACGCCTGTAATCCCAGCACTCTGGGAGGCAGAGGCAGGTGGATTTCTGAGTTCGAGGCCAGCCTGGTCTACAGAGTGAGTTCAAGGACAGCCAGGGCTACACAGAGAAACCCTGTCTCGCAAAAAACAAATCCAAAAAACCAAAAAAAAAAAAAAAAAAAAGAAAGAAAAGAAAAAGAAAGAAAGAAAGAAAGAAAGAAAGAAAGAAATGGAACGAATGCGAGGAAATGTAGACAAGGCTTCCGAGGAGACTCATGAACCAAAGGGAATGTGTATGGATGGCCAGATCCCACCATTCCTTAAACAATGGGAAAATTGGGCTTTTCTGGCTTGGCTTGTATAATTAAATAGGTGATCTTCATCTTGCCTGAAGATTTCAGAGACCTGAGAGCATGAGGGTTAGGTAGAAGTTGAAGAGTGTGGGTTATTAAGCTGCTACAACTAGGAGAAAAGGCACAAGATTCACTCCAACCAGGAATTAGGGGGAAAAAAGGCTTCCCAGGTCTTTGAAACATAAACGAGCAGTTTTTATCATAACACCTCTGAATGTGTTGGCTCCAGCCAAGCTAGTGAGAAACTAACCATGAATTTCCCAGCAGTGGCCTCCAAAGTTATGGGAGGTTTAACACAACTAAAAGTAGCTAAAGCTAGGTTAATTTACACCTTCCTTATAATAGCATCATTTATCTCTCCCAGGTTGTTATGTGGAGTTCGCACTGAGTTCCTTCTGACCTGAACTACCCACCCCAAAAGTGAGCATCTTCATGAAATGCTGCCTGGCTTCTACTAGAATAGGTGAGCCAAGATAGAAAACAAGAAGAAACCCATAAATCTTTTTTAATGACCTATTGATGGAAATCACATACTGCCAGTTCTGTCGTATGCTATTCATTGCCTCTATGCTCAGGGGAATTTGAGGAATTTGTGAACATGTTTGAACAAAACACAGATCGCATGCTTCAAACAAATGATCAGCAGTGACCTACAGGGGAGGTTTGACCTAGTTAGATGAATCTACTTTAATGCTTATGAACTGAGAACGAACCATGAACAAGCCAGGAGATGAAATCAGCCTGTGACAGGCCACACACAAGTGGCAATAGAAAAAGAGATGGGTTTAAGACACAGAAGGAGGGGAGCATGTGATTGTGAGGAATCAAAAGCCATCCAGGTTAGCGAATGCCTGCCTCCGGTACGTACCAATTCTTGGCAGCATGGAGAACAATATTTTCAAGTGGACAATATCCACTCTACTTCTGTGACTTCTCAAGTTACAGAAAGTTACAATTCAAGGTGAGTAGCAGTAAGGGTGTCAGCACAAATGGCTTCATTGAAGTGCTGATAATTCCCTAGGGCCTCTGAGACAAACAATTGTGCCTGGTGGCTTGTAGTCGTGGACATTTATTTTCACACAGTTCTGGAGGCTGGCAGTCTGTATCCGGGGTCACTTACTCTTTCAAGTGTCCAGAGAAGAATCTTTTCAGTGTACTTTCCAGCTTCAGACAAATGCCTTGTGGGTCATATTACCCTAACCTCTGACTTCCTCTTTACATAGGCTTTTTCTTAACATTTCTAGCCTCTGTGTAGCACTTCTATGAATGTTTGCCATTGGACAGAGGATCCTTCCAGATAAATTAGGATATTCTCTTTATGCTTAATTATATCTATAAAAGCCCTTCTGAAATTAGACAACATTCATAAATCTTAGGGCTTGGGATATAAATATACCCTGCAGAATGAATACTGACAGTTAAGACCCTACTGGGGGAGGTCAAAAAGAACTTAGAGACTCAAATGTCAGGAATTTAACCAACAGTGAAACAAAGTTTTGCCCACGTGAAGACAAAGTACCATTTTCTGAAAGATAATCTACTTATCTGCAGATAAGAGAATCTATTCAATCCTCTGAAAGAATCTAGCATCAGTTATATCAGTTGTGGTTCATGGGATGGAAGGTGAAAATGTATCCAACAAGTCTCGACTAGAATGCTTGCTTGGGCGAACGCACCATTTATGTGATACCAGCAGCCAAAAGCAGCTTCATGCCAAGATACAAACTTGCAAAGCCCTTGTCGAAACAGGACCTTATGTTTATCTCTTTGCATGTTTACCACTCACTCTCATGGAGTTACCTGTGTTCTCCCTGCTATTACTTTCTCATGAGGTCCATGCATGTTCATCTCCAACTCCAGAACTATGTCTGATGACAGATGAGGCACAGTCTACAAAGAATATGTAAAAAGTAGCCCTTCCAGGGTTAGAGAGAAGGCTCCGTAGTCAAGAGTGTACACTGCTCTTCCAAAGGTCTTGAGTTGGACTCTCAGCACACACATGGCAGCTCACAACTATCTGATGCTGTCTTCTGGTGTGCAGGTGTGCATGTAAAGTATTTATATACATAAAAACATAAATACATCTTTAAAAAGTGGCCCTTTAGTCACTGATGGACCCTCTACAGCATGTTCACTCTTCCCTGAGAAGTGTACCTTCATGTCTATTCTCTTAGGACATAAAAAAGAAGAAAGCTGACTGAGAGTGTGATAGCTAAGTCTCATTTACTCCAGATGCTTTTCCACTCTGCTCCATGGTTCAAACTTATGACTTTAACAGGCTCTCCCCTCAAATAGCTTCAAGTTGTGTATGACCAATAATGAACGATTGAGGAAATTGGAGGGTGGAAAAGGGGAAGGGAATCTTAGCATACATGTCCCAGTAGACCAATTATTGCCAGAGCTGGCCACATCTTCTAATGGATCTCAGCACCCTCCTGGGAGCTCTCTCTATAGACTTCTCTGGTTTCTAGGAAATAGCCCATCAACTTTGCTGTATGACTCAGGCTGGTGACCAGGGCCATTTCACCATCTCTGACAGCTATCCTAAACAGCCTGAATGACTGTGCATGTTTTCTAACGGTCCTATTTCATTTCCCTTGATTTTGTTTTTCTTAATCTGGATAGACTATCTGCTTTTTGAAAGGATTCAGATGGGTAGAACACAAATTCTTTCCTGATCTTTGCTAGATACTTAATGTTGGCAATCACAAGAACTGTGCAGCAGTACAAAAGGAATCAGGACTCAAGCCAGATTTGTCCACCTTCAAAACTCTTAGATTTTCTATTTCTTCATGTCAACATGAAAGGGATATCTGTAACAAAAGCTAGAGAAATGGGAAGACTGGATGCTTTGCTCAAAGTGAAATTGTATAAAGCTACTGTTAGGCTACAATTTTTCTTTAAGAGGGGAGGAGGGCCTGCCCAGAAGCCACATCTGAAATGCAATTTATGTCTCTTGTAGTCTTCTAATGAAGAAGGCTTTTGGAGCAAAGACTCCATCCATCCCAAACAGGATTCCTTGTCTGTCTGTCTGTCTCTGTCTGTCTTCTGTGTGTTGTCCTACTGTCTTCATTCTATCTCCTCCACTGTCTCAAGTATCTCTTCCAATTTCTCTGCTTCCTGGTTCCTTCTCTCTCTCTCTCTCTCTCTCTCTCTCTCTCTCTCTCTCTCTCTCTCTCTCTCTTCCTTGTTTTCTTACTCTCTGCCTTTCCCTGTAAAACATCCTCATGCTTTGGTTTGGTTTTACAGACTTGATTTGGGTTTCTGATCGCTCATTTAATTCACAACTTTAAAGACTCTGATGGATTTTTAAGTAGCATCAACATCTCCTATGGATATCAGAAGTTTGGGTAACATTTGTAAATATTTATTAATGGGTTTTTCCTTGCCACATGATAGAGATTTACTGTTATCCAAGGGGAAAATAGGTTGATAGTTTCCATGAACCTCTATACTAAGGATAAAATATACATTATTAGTACCTGGAGCAAAAGAAGGATATTGGGAAAGAGATGGAAGGATTGTTGAATTCTTATCATTTCCTTTCCTTTAGGAAAGGCTCTAATAGAAATTTTGTCTGAATTTAATTGCTTCAAACGATGGACACATTTTTTTGTGGAAATGATATTAGACACCACAGTTTTCTTCATTATTCCTAGTGTTTGTATTTGATATTATGGTTACCAACTAATAGTGATTGAAGTACAAGTGACAATGATTTTGTTCAATGGTAATTGGATATACCAAGGTAATTTTATAAGATTATCAAACCTAGTATTGTCACAGTTGCATAGGTTTTGTGAAAATACATTCTAAAATGTTTGCATAATGATGAAGTCATCTAACCCTGCATGGATCTGAATTCATCCTATTGTTAAGATGCATAGATTTATTTCCTTATCCGTAAGAACCTCCCTTCTATACTCCCCAGTCTCTGCAAAGTGGTCCCATATCCATATTAAAAGCCCCCAAATAGCAGCTGTCTATCAGAAAGTAAGGTCTAGAACAACTAGACCTCATAACTTTCCTTAAACACAGTCATTGGTAGAATCCGGTAAATGGTAGGACTAGTCAGTATTCATGCCAAGCTATTCACAGTATATGAATATGAAATTATTCATATGCCGTTATGAAACTTAACAGTTATGAACTGAAGGCAATTCTCTTGAAGCATTCTCTGGGAAAGCAAAAGTATAAAAGACTGTCTATCTCTCAGCTTTGAGAAACAAGCCCTCACAGAAGGGGCCTTACACAACGACACTAACTCATTCCAACTCTATCTCAAGTTCATAGAAGTGACAAAGGGCTTTCTGTTTGGTTAGTTCTTTGGTTGATTTGGAGACTTTTTGACCTCTCCCCAGAATAACATCAATCAAAACCAGAAAGAGATAATTTCTTGTATTCCTAATGCAGGATAGGGGTATGCTCACAAAGTAAAGAGAACCAACATTTGTCAGTTACTGTTATGACGGCAGCATTATTAAGTTAACAACTTATCCCATGTCTGAGGCTGAGAGTGAAAGAATATTTATGTGATCAATTCCTGATTTTTCCACCCCAATCCTCTTGGTGCTATAGTATCTATGGGTGGCATGCAGCCTGTTAATTAAAATTCTCAGTGCTTGACACAGCACCTGGTACACACACACACACACACACACACAACTATTAAAGTGTCTTTTTTATTTCAAAGCTCAGGAGTGCTCCGCTCCAGCTGGCTTACAACAAGAAAACAAAACCCAAACACCTGTTTCCCTTAGATTTTGAGATGTCTGCTGAGAGGTGTATTGACACCAGGATAGGATTTCTTCCTTTAGAAAGCAAGCCCCTGCCTTCCATATATATTGTTATTCTTTGATACTACAGAGTGCTGGCAGATTTGAAATTCAAACCACAGTTCCTGAAAGTAAGCCCTTTCTCTTGGTGATGATTCGATCACTGGACTTCCACTCCCACAAGTAACTCAGGAGCAAATTGGAAAGCAAAAAGAAAGCTTCCCAGTAACAATTACATTCAAATGAAAGTCCCCCTCACCCTCAGTGTAGGTTTGCCATGGCTGTGTTTGTGGCCAAAACCCAGTCAATCAACCCATTGTCTGCCTTAAACTACACCAAAGAAATGATTTGCTTGAATCTCTCTCTTTTTTTTCTTTTGTCATTGAATTGATGAATTGCGTTGGCATCTGGTAGTTAGCTTTTATCTTGGGAAATAATCATCTTCTGCTGGGACAGATACTCCACTCTGTGATGATACTTTATCACAGGCAGTGCATAAGTGGTCCTGTTTGCAATTTGATAAACGTGCCCCATTAGGCTTGCAGCTTTCCAAACACCAGCCTGATATGTAAACACAATCAAATCATGCTGTTACCCGGGGGACAGGGCTGCAGGCTCATCCTTCTCTGTCTTCCTTAACCCCTCTGTAAAAAAAAAAGAAAAGAAAAGAAAAGAAAAGAAAAGAGAAAGAAACCTCATTTTCCATTCTGCCCAAGCAAAGAAGGGCATTTTTCAGTCTTGGGTGGTGCTGCTAGGCTAAGTGTCAAATGCTTTCCCTGTGTTAGAGATGGAACTCCTTTGGTTGGAGAAAAATGACATGAAAACATTTTCACAGGAAATTAGAACACTTTTGAATGCAATGAGACCCTCTCCACAATGCTGAGAAATACATACTGAACACAGAAGAAAAACTAATTATTTTAATGCCTCCCCAAAGAAGCCTTTGGAATCATAGAACTTTAGTATACGGGGGACAAGAAATCACACACATGCCATATACATACCTACACATACACACATACATCACACACACAAATACACACACCACACATACACACATCCAGGCACACACACACACATGTGCAAATAACCATACAAATACACACAGGCATATGCACATACACACAAATACACACACATATACACCCCAACATCCATTCCATACGTACACACATGCATACACTCACACACATACACATAAACACACACACCTGCATATACACGCCACATAGTATAAACAACTAAGTACTAAATAGCCATTTAATTTAATCCTTGATGGCAACTTCATCGTTGATATTATCTCCATGCTTAATGGTTATGAAAGTAAACAGGGAAAATTAAACAACTTGCTAAATTACACCTGATCTCTCTAATATCCCGGCCAACCTGTACCTGAACCCTGCCTGTTCCTGTCCTAGCTCATCCAATTGTCAGACTTCTCAGCTAGAATTGTCTGCTCTATTGAGTAAATTAAAAGTTGTCCATAACTCCTACCCTCTTGGTCCTAGGTTGACCTAGAGCTTTAATGTATAAATGTAATCCCTCTTCCAAGTGAGAGACTTATAAATATTTAAAGTGGGCTCCTGGCATCTAACGCTTTGTTTCTTGTGAGTAAATCTTTCTTGATCTTTCAGCCATTCTTCATTTGGCAGGGCTTCATATTCTGAGTGCCACGTGTCTTCTGTTTCTTTTAAAATGGGATTATACGATAGCTGTTTGTCTAGGCTCCTTGAGAAGACCAGTAATTTTGCCATCCTCAGCTCATTAGAACAAGAATCAAATTAGAGTTCCTCATTCCCCATCAATCAATATCCTCCTGAAACCTATATATTGGAACCCTTGCTTTGCTTATACTCACCCTTGCCCCAGAGTCCCTAGTGCTCCCAGTCTCCACCAGGGCTTTCCTAAAATTCCCCCACAAGTCTTAAATGAGTGTAGAGCACCCACTGAGATCATGTTGTGAAAGCTAGTCCACTTCCATGGTCAGTGTCACGCTCTCTCTGACTCTCTGTGTCTCTCTGTGCTTCTTTGTCTCTGTGTCTCTCTGTGTCTCTGTCTCTGTCTCTCTATCTCTATCCCTATCTCTATCCCTCTCCCAACCCTCTTGACCCAAGTTATTTCCAATCTGGCTCTTTTTTTTTTCTGTTGGTACTTTTTTATTTCTTTATTTACATTTCAAATGATTTCCCCTTTTCTGACTCCCCACTCCACAAAAGTCCCATAAGCCCTCTTCCCTCTCCCTGTTCCCCCATCTACCCCTTCCAACTTCCCTGTTCTGGTATTCCCCTACACTGCTGCACTGAGTCTTTCCAGAACCAGGGGCCACTCCTTCATTCTTCTTGGACATCATTTAATATGTCAATTATGTCTTGGATATTCAAAGTTTCTAGGCTAATATCCACTTATCAGTGAGTGCATTGACTGGGTCACCTCACTTAGTATGATGTTCTCCAGCTCCATCCATTTGTCTAAGAATTTCATGAATTCGTTGTTTCTAATGGCTGAATAGTACTCCATTGTGTAAATATTCTACATTTTCTGTATCTATTCCTCCATTGAGGGTCACCTGGGTTCTTTCCAGCTTCTGGTTACTACAAATAGGGCTGCTGTGAACATAGTGGAGCATGTGTCCTTATTGCATGCTGGGGAATCCTCTGGGTATATGCCCAGGAGTGGTATAGCAGGGTCCTCCGGAAGTGTCATGCCCAGATTTCTGAGGAACCACCAGACTGATTTCCAAAGTGGTTGCACCATCTTGCAATCCCACCAGCAGTGGAGGAGTGTTCCTCTTTCTCCACATCCTCGCCAATACCTGCTGTCTCCTGATTTTTTGACCTTAGTCATTCTGACTGGTGTGAGGTGAAATCTTAGGGTTGTTTTGATTTGCATTTCCCTAATGACTAATGATGTTGAACATTTCTTAAGGTGCTTCTCAGCCATCTGAAGTTCTTCATGTGAAAATTTTTTGTTTAGCTCTGTACCCTACATTTTAATAGGGTTATTTCCAAATGTTATACCCTTTCTGGATTCAGCCCCTTCCAGAAAACCCCCAACCCATCCTCCCACCCCTTGCCTCTAAGAATATGCCCCTCCACCCAACCCACTCCCAACCATCCCTCCTCAATTCCTCCTCCCCCCATGCTAGGACATCTAACCAGCCTTCATAGGACCTAGGACCTCTCCTCCCAGTGATGCCCAACAAGGCATTCCTCTGCCACACTTTTGGCTGGAACCATGTATACACCTTGGTTGATGGCTTAATCCTTGGGACCCCTGGAGCACCAGTCTAGTTCTTAAGTGTGTAGCACACACACCAAGGCAGCCACCACGCCAGAAGAGTGGTCCTATGAAGCTTCTCTTGTCTGAGTTAAATTATTGTTAATTTAATTATCCATCACTCTCACCACCACTGAAGAGGCCAACCAGTGAGATCTGCTTAGGCTGGAGGGCCTATACTTGAACAAGTTGCCTCTGGGACTATTGTGAACCACAGAAAAGGGAAAAAAATATTCCTCAACAAATGGTTCTGGTACAAATACATTAAATACTTTGCTTAAAAACAACAGGGCAATGTCAGTCTCTGTGTGAGATACACTGCACTCTTTCTTTCACACATTCCCTGTTCCTGGGGTTTAATGTTGAGGTCCTCTTATGTAGGAGTGGCCTTCCATTTGTGGAAGTGCCTATGCATTGTGGAGGTGGGGGGCTGACATGTTTTGTAATGTGGTAGCATGATACAGAGCAACTGGGTGTCTTGGGGGCCCAGGCTGAGGCATCCCCACTGAGGTACCAGTCATACGATGGGTCTAGTATATAATAAAGTTTATTTGGGGCATGAGAAGGGGTGTGTGGGAAAGGAAGGGAACAGGAAGGGACAGAGAGGAGAGAGAAAGAAGGGAAGAGGCTGGTTGACTGGGAACATGTGGAAGGATGAAGAGAAGGAGGAAGGAAGGGAGAGAGGGAGGAAGGGACAGGGAGGGAGAGAGAGAGCGAGAGTGAGAGAGAGGAGAGAGTCAGGCTCTTACCTGGTTGTTGCTGGGTAACTATTGGGTAGAGCCTAGAAGAAATGCTAACACGGGGATGTGTTCAGGATAGGGCATCTTTTGGCCTCATTAAGCTTTATTCCTAGGCTTCAGACATTGATCCACTCAAGTTTGGGGCATGTCACCTCCATTTAGAGCCAAAGGCTTTAAAGGTCTCAAGGGCTTGGGACCTTTCTGGTATTCACAGCACACTCAGTAGGGCTTTTCAATCTCTTTGCTCAGGTGGAATTACACCCTCCAGGCCTGCCTGTAAGTATGGAGCTTTTATAGTAAAATTATAAGGAAAAGCCCCTGTGTCTGCGTCTGATGCACCATCATTTGCTTTTATATGATGGGCTCACAGGCTTCTTACTATTGGCTATGTTGTAGAAAATACTACAACATGAATATCACTTGAGTCCATATTCCAAGAAAAGAGTCTCCTGTAGGAATGAATTCAGGGCTTTCAAACCCAGCAGATGTCCCAGTGAGTCACAGGAGGGACTGCTGGCTAACAGAAAGTCTGCCTCGAGTGCGCACCATATTAGGCCCTCCTAAGTGACCTGACTGCTAATGGGACATTTCCTCCTCCCACCTTGCCATCTATATTCTGTACTAATCTCCCATCTTTGTTAAAATTCTGCTCACATCACTACTTTGTGGCCCAGGGGAAACTGAAACTGGCAGAGTTAGTAAACAACATCATAGAATTCACACCATATTTATATATCCACACTTTGAGGGAGAGAGGGAGGAGGGAGAGAAGGATGGAATAAGGGAGGGGGGGGGGCAACAGGCAAGCAGTTCACACGCTTTAACCAGCACAGTGCAAATGTAGCTTGTTGTTAAAGATGAGCAGAAGCTTACACCAAGGAACAGTAAAGGATGATCTGTATTCCACAACCACCATGAATGGACCCTAGGAAGCCAGCATTCTCCTTCTCAGTGTGCACATAGGTGCTAGTCAGACTTTCAGGGGATGGACTGTTGCTCTCATTTCATGGATGTCAACCTGTGACTTAGAGATGGTAAGTAACATGCCCGAAGAGAAAACAGCCAGCAGCAATGCCAGGACTTGAACTCAAGGAATTTGAGCTGAAAGTGTAGACTCTTAAATACCTTCATGACAAAGAAGTCATAAGGGTGCTAGGACCATGGTAAACTAATGTTCCAGGTAATGGGAGATGGTGAGCTACTGTGGTGTACATGGTGAGAAGGAACTGGAGGGTGGGGGATGTACTCTGCTGTAAAATACAAGACATCTCTATGAATACACATGTAGTCTGGAATCAAATGGCTACAGATAAGATATATGGAAATCCATGTGGAGCTGGAAAGCCAGAATGGTACACAGGGGAAGTCTGGAAGCTGGAAATCTGGCTAAGCATTTTAAACCACATCAACGAATTTTCTGAAGATAACCTTGCTTCAATTAGAAACTCAAATCCTGGTCACACATCTCTTACCAGGGTAGTCACCACGGATGAACCATACTACTTCAGGCTAACTGAGTATAAAGCATGACATGATGAATGGTGGCTTAGGTTTTGATAATGCTGGAGCTGTTTGCCACAGTCCCTGCTCAGCCCCACTATTAGCTAGCTTTACTCTTTCACTTACTGACCTGACCCTCATCTATGGCAGAACCAGCAAGTATCAAGGTAAGGGAGGGTGTATGGTGATTCCTCCCAAAGGGAAGTTGCCACAGATAAGCATGACAGAGACTCTCACTGGCCATGGCACTCTGCCAAATGATTCAGACACTATGGCTGGCATAATCTTATTTCTACTGGCAGCTCCTTTGACTCATCCTCAAGATGCCATTAGCCAGAACAGTTACCAGGTGCTTCCCTATGAGGCCATTGATCCTTTATTGTCTCCTGGTGGCCTTGCACAGACCTGACCTGTACATATCAGCAAACAGTAGTTGCCAATAGCGGCTCCTAGATCCGAAATCATTTCCAAGACACATCTTAGGTCACTCTTCCCTGCTGTAATAAAAATCTATTACAAAACATAACAATAATAGAACCTTCCTGCCAAGCTACATGTGCCTTCTGGTTATCAAGCGGCTCAGAGAGTGAATGCTCTAACGATGGTGAAATCAGACCATTATACTCATTATACTAGAGCATTGATGATTTCAACTGGAGAAATAAATATTGGCTACAGGGCAAAATGCTATGCAACTCTATCTGCAGGCCCTGTGACCAGGGAAAGGCTAATCTGATTTGGTTTCTAGATTCTTAAAGTGTAGGTAGTATATGTGCTTCAGTGGCTGCAAAGAAGGTTAAATCAATAGCAGGTTTGTATGTGTGTGTGTGTGTGTGTGTGTGTGTGTGTGTTTACCCCATTAATGTCAAAGTAAACTTAAACCCAGCTATTTTCATATTAAATTAAATATCTCACCTTGGCCCTCATTTTGTCATCAAAAGAAGTTTCTTCTAACCGCCCCAGGTTCTCTTTTACCGAGAGCGTTCTCCATTCAATCACTTCACTCTGCCTGTCAAGAAAAAAGCCCTGGCCGGTCCTATGACTGACTATGTTCTCCTTAAAGAGCTGCGGCTATCAGTGTGAAATACATGTGTGGCTGCAATGTTGAACTTGCTATGGTCACTTGTCCTTGAACTACTGAACCCATGAAATCAGGAGACTGAAGGAAAAGACTCAGCTCCATGCAGCTACTGTGGCACTATCATGGACAAACACATGATTAAAGGGAGAGACTCTGAAGGCAGAAGCAGACCTTCTTCCTGCAAGGGTATCCCAGTGGAAGAAATTCCTCTTTCTAATTCCTGGTGTTACAGATTTGCAAATTATTCAGAAGTCAGTAAGCCAGTTTATTCCCCAGTGCACACATCCAACTGAGCTCAGGCAGACTACAGGCAACTCTATGTGGAGAAACTGAGAAGCATACTTATTCTTGACTTCTTAAGATCCCCTTACTCTGAAAGCTGAGAAAGCCCTTTGCTCTCATGTTCTCACGTTCTTTTCTAGCTCCTATTGCCCATAAAATATTATTTTACCAGTGGAAACCATTCTCATATGTAAACCCCTATAATATGATTACAGCCGCCTTTCACAGCCCCCTTTTCTTTACTTCAAATATTTCAAACTAATTTAGAACAACAATTTAGTCACTCTAAATGGGTGACTAAGAGATGGGTTAGAGATTAGAGTGAGAGTAATTGACCACTCAAGTCTGTGTCATCATTCTGAAGAACTGAGCCTATCCTATCTTGTCCTGATGAAGATGTAATTGACAAAAAGGGTCCAGTGTGGAGAAACAAAAAGTAGTATGGGTAAGAAGAATGGCAAGTGGTCTGGGTCAGAATTTCAGTTCTTCCAGGTTCACACCTTGATATTGAGAATAACCCCTCTTGTGACTCAGTTTCTCCAGTAATAAACTTTTGGATATTTTCAATTGATAGTTGCAAAGCCTTTTTTGTTTTTTGTTTTTTTAAGAGGACTTGTCATCCCACTCCTCCAAGCCTGCTCTCATACAAATGGAGGAGTCCTATGGAATTTATGGCACTGCAAACCAAAGGAACAGTAGACACTGTTACAGGCTGTAACAAGCTGAAAAGAAGAGGAGGAGGAGGAGGAAGAGAAGAAGGACAAGGAGGAGGATGAGGAGGAAAAATCACGGCTTATAAAGTTACATACTGAAGTCCTCAAGAATGTAGTTGCCCATTTTAATATCTGTTTATATTTTTGAAATATTTTCTTTCATTGCTTAATAGGAAAACCCTTTTTATGACAATTAAATTTGAAGGGGTCCCAAATTACCTCTACCCTTCTACTTTCCCAGGATAAAAATCACTGAGAGCCAGAAGAAGAGTAAGGTAAATAAAGGAGAGAATGTTAGATTCTTCACTGGTAAAGCTGCCATAGAAGTGACACATAGGCAGGCAGCCACACTACGTGCGGAAATGTTGACTAGGTATGTGACCACACAGGATTTTCTTACACTAGCCCTCGGAACTGGGCCTATCCATCATAGGCAGATCTTCATCAACTCAGAATCTTCCCCTCTGGGCAAGATTTTTTGCTACTGAGATTATCTTACAGCCCAGAGCAGCTGAGAAACCATGTTTCATTTGGGCAAGAAGATCCCAATAAGACAAGTTCCTCCTCCACAATCAATAAGAAAATGTCATGTGTCTGTGTGTCTGTGTGTGTGTGTGTATGTGTGTACACGCAGACACACATACACACATACACACACATACACACACACACACACACACACACACACACACACACACACACACACATATATATATATATATATATATATATATATATATATATATATATATATATATATATATGGTACAGAAAGTAGGACATTCATTGATATCTTTTCAGTGGAAACAGTAGAACAAGTGATAACAGTCTTTCTGAGAACATGCAAGTACCAGTGTCCTACTTTCTGTGAATAGGAGCTCCATCATGTCATGTCATGTATCCTTGCTATATTTAATGACACTTGCTATATTTAATGACAAAAGCAGTTTTGTTCCCTAACCTATGTCTCCTGAATCATTGAGAGACTTTCTATGTCATAGGTCCAGGAGCAGTCTTTCTAATCCACATAGAGTCCCCAGTGGACTCCACTGCTCTGTGTCATGTCTCCCTGACATTACCCATTTTCAGGTTATTTAGATCTTTTCACACGCATTCACATTCTGCATTTTCTAAAAGCACTCATCCAACCAAGCATAGCCAGATTAGACCATGTATCTAGACTAGGCAGTACACTGAGACAAGAAGTGGTCACAAATTCTGGACTCTTCCCTGACTCAACCTACATCCTAGATGACCTTAAGAGCAACTGTGATTTTGCTGAGCAATTTTTGGCCTCTGTTTTGTTTTTTCTTCAAAACTTTAAGCTCCTCAAACACGTTTCTTCATTATATCTCATTTTAGCAAGCCCTTCTGCTCTGTACTTATAATCTCTGTGTCCTGGGACAGCCTGATAAATAGATGAAACTCAAGAAAGTAAGAATGGAGGAGGGTGATTGGGAATGGGAAAGCAATAAAGAAAACAGTGGAGGAATGAGAAACTAGTACAGGGCATACAGAAATCTGAGCCCCACCTCCCCTGGTTAATGAAAAGCACAAACAACATTTATAGCAATTGAACATGGTTATATGATAGCATTCTGAGTTTGAAGTTTGTTCCTTATTGAGCTTTGACTTACCATTTATAAAATGAAGACTAATATTTATCTCAAAGCGCTGGTTTCAGATGTACCCAAATAAATGTCCATGAACATGTTTAGTAAGGTGGTTCTCAATCTTCCTAATGCTGTGACCCTTTCATCCAGTTCCTCATGTTTTGATAACCTCTGGCTATAAAATTATTTTTGTTGCAACTTCATAACTGTAACTTTGCCACTGTTATGAATCACAATGTAGATATCTGTGTCTTCCAATGGTCTTAGGCAATCCCTGTGAAAGGGTCATTTCATCATGAAAGGGTTTGGGACCCACAGGTAGAGAAGGGCTGGTCTAGTATGTGTAGTAAAATACTTAAGAAAGGTTGTAGATCAATATATGTATTTCAATTATCAATGATCTGCCAATTGATAAGTCCTCTAATGACTATATTAGATTTCATTCTCCAGAAACCTGGAGGAAAGTGTGTACAATGTATAGACTAGGTCTTCCAAATGAAAAAATTTGCTGGGTACATTTCCTACAAAACCACATCCAATACAGTGGAATGGGATGAGTCAATCCATCTCCAGTCACTGCAACAACTTCAGGGTCAGTTGCTTAACAGGAGAGCTCATTGCTTATCTCACGCCTTGATAGTTGTGAAAGGAGTCATAGTTTTAAACAGATCCTGAAGCTCTGATGGACACACAGGATGGAAGTGATTGAAACAAAATTCGTACATACTGTAAGAAAAATGGATTTATATGTCACAGTGCCAGTGTATTAAGGTACTTTGAGAAATGTTAACTCATTTAGTATATAACAAGGCTGAGACATGATTTCTAACTCACAGTGGGCATGCAGAAATGTCTGTTGACTATGTAAAAATGTTTAGTTAATTTAATGAATACCGACTATAGGTCAGGCATGGGGCTTAGCTTGGGGGATGTGTCAGTGAGCAAGTTCTTCATAACAAGCTTGCCCAGTGGAAATATTTGCATAGGAAACTGATAAGCATGTGGACAGGAATCTATTGCACATCCAAAGAAGAGAGAATCAGGTCAGCATAAGGCCAAAATCAATCAATTTCTGAAGAGCTGAATATTTGTGCCTCCCTGTGCCTTTAAGAAGAACTGGTCTCAGGCTTTTCTCTCATGAACAACCTCTCATGAAGAACCCTGTCATGTCCTTTCCTGGAATCTCTATAGTGTCAAACACAGGGTTGCCCATAATTTCCTTAAAATATTCTGGTGATCCCCATAAATATTGTGATACCTTAGAAATATCAAGGCATCTGCAAAATAGTAAAATATTATATATCCAAAGCCAGGGGTACATTTATCAACAATTGTAGAAATAACTATAAAAGTGATTGGAATGTAAACATTGTATTGTTGATATTTTCTTAAATTTTAGTCCTGGTGATAGAAACTAAAGCCTCATGAATACTAGGCAAACTCTTTACTCTTTAACCTTTATGTCCTTTATCTTTTAAGATTTTATTTTTAAAGAGGTCACACTACATGTCCCCTAGGTTTACCTTGAACTCATCAAAGACTGACCTTATATTTATGATCTGGATGATGTAATTAGAGTCATCCGCCATCTTGCCCAGCAACTGTCAGCATTTCAACTATGATTAGACTGGGGAAAAACAGTCACAAAGTAATTAAAACCAGCCAAGTGGGAGAATGCACAATAAATGATAGCCTTTGGTAAATAAAAAAAAAAATACTAGGTGTCTTTCCACATCTGCATAACAATATCACTATCTATATGTATATTCACTCAATGGGGGTTTTGTAAATTGTGTGATAAGCAATAGAAATATATTAATTTATTGACATGTGATGTCTTACTTTAGAAACTGAAAATCAAGCACAGTATGTTTTCTTCTAAGGGCCACAAGGGAGAAAGTGTTTATATTCTTTCCTCTCTTCTGGTGTTTACTGGCAATCTTTGGAATTTCTTAACTAATTAAGAAACACCATTTCCATCCCTACCTTCTTTTGAATATGATGTCATTTTTATGTGTATTTATCCCAGTGTCTAAACTGTTCCTTTGTGTGAGGCTGTCCTTGGATTGGGTTCACTCTCCCAAGTATCTCTTACCTTGATTATCTCTGAAGGTAACTTATTTCCATGTAAGGTTACATTCTAGGGTACAAGGGGACAGAAATCAACATATCTTTGGAGGTAGTACAACTCAACTTATAATGTACTTGTAATTCACAGAAGAATTTTGAGCAAGTACTCAAGATGTTGGCTGTGACATTCTCTAAGGTGTCTGTCTCGCTGTGAGATTAGGGGAAATTCACTTTTGAGCTTTTATTTCTCATTACTATTTCACTTTTATAACCCTGAGCATATGACATTTCTTTGAGTAAAAAATTACAACCCTTAATAACTAAATGAAACTTTCTTCATTATTATGGAAATAGGCAGTCAAGCATGTAAGAAGAAATGGGTAGTTGTCCCAAACATTACAAATCTGAAGCAAATACTTCAAAAAAAAGAACGACTAGACTCTGTTTCAAATGTACATATTGCTTTATAAATATGTATAATTAGGATTGTGAGCTATCTTGACCTGTACTTACCTAATTGTAAGTGCCCATTGGATCCAATGCCCAGCATGTTTCTGGCCAGAAACTGAGGCAAAAGTCAATACCTATGACCCATTTCTGACTCACCAGAGCTTATTAGCTAATAGCAAATACCAATGTATCTGTTGTTAAAGGGTGGATTAGCATGGAATTTGCTGCCTCTGCTATGATCCCTTAAAAGGGCTCTAATCACAGCGCCCAGCAAGGCTATCTGAGGCAGGCTCGTTCCTGCTGCATGTGCATTTGGCAGATCCCCTAAGTAGTTCTTCAGTGTCATGCCTCTAAGGCCACTAGTGTGCATTTCCTGGGGCTGAGCCAAGGACTGTCGGGACGTGCCTTTCATCAGGGCATCCAAGGCCGATACCACCAAAATTTATTTCAGCTGTCACTCAGCTCAATTCTCACTTCTACGGTGAGAAAAGTCAGCCAGTCGAGCCTTTGATTTTTATGGTATGACGCTTGTGTCCTTATAATTCTAGACTACACTGAAAGAGTAGAGGTTTTTCATGTAAATAGAGCAAGCCTATTAAATTCCTCCAACCACAATGTTTGTTTTCTTTATCATTTTGCTGAACACTTGGCATCTACAACTATATAGAAGGGCAGTGAATCATTAATGACAAGGGCACACAGGTAAAAAATACATTGGTCTGAATATTGACTCTGTGAAATAGTCAAGATGGATCCACATTACATTTTAGAATTTAATCATTCTCCCAAGGTAGTCTTTGCCTAGTAATAGCGGATGACTTGTTTATAAGAACATAGTTTGATACTAATTAGAAATGAAATTTCTCATGAATGGTAATAAATTGTTTTTCATAAGGGTTAAAATATTTTTGTCAAAGATAAGATATATAGTTATGGATCACACTTTTTCTATCATTCTGTCTACCATGCTAGCACAGAATTTCATCCCTAATAGTGGTTGGAGATATTTTGTACTTCCTACTATCTTAACTGCTTCTTGATCATCCAGAAGATAGAAATGCCTAATGCTTCTTGCCTCTTGGAAGCCTTTCCCAGAACACTTAGACTTACTTGTCACTGGTAATAACTGAGTCAAATAACTGCCAGCTAGACTGGTACAAAACAGAGTACTCAGCTGAGCAGTCCCTCTCTAAGCATTCTTACTGAGTGGCGCAATCCTTGACCCAAAGAAAAGATGGGTGAAGATATTCGCCACTCAATGAGCTGCTTATGTGTTATTTTAATATTCACATTAAGATAAAGAACTAGGATTCTGGTACATTACTATTACCCAAATATAGAAGCAGGAACAAAGTTCCAACCATTCAGTTTTCTACATTTTTTTTCAATCAGATCTTATGTAGCCTTGGTTAGCATGGAATCATTGAATTTGCTATATAACAAAGTCTCTCCTTGAACTCTTTTTGGAATTGTTTTGCTTTGCCATGTTTTGTTTTGTTTTGTCTTGTTCTGTTATGTTTTGTCTTGAGACAGGGTCTCACTATGTAGCTCAGGCTATGCTAAAATTCACAATGTACACCAGGCTTTCCTCTACTTCCCAAGTGTTGAGATCAAAGGCATATACTGCCATGCCTGGCTCAGTCTCTAAAATGTTTAAGGATTTATCTAATTTGGGATGAGAATCTAGTTTCTCTTTAAACAGCTTGGATCACAGTAAAGTTTTCTATCAGGACAAAGGAGAAACAATCAAGTCTTTACTCGGCCAGATACTAGCTTAAGGAGTGAAATTGGTAATTTATTTGATTATTCTGAATAGAGTCTGTAAACCCTAGCAAGCCACTGCAGCTGCAATCCTCTGAGTATAGTTGGCAAAAATACACCTATTTCATGGCCAGTAATAAGGTCTCCCACTGGACTTAAGTACCAGCAATTTCTCCATCTTTTGCAATGGTTTAGATTGATAAGATGATGTGCTTTTTACAATAATTTTCTTTAAGCTAGAAAAAAGAACTTGAAGCTTCCTCCCCCCCACACCCACCTCTCTGTGTATTTATGACTGTCTTGAAAAGGTGCCTGTACAAGACACTTATCAATTGATTCCTAAATTTGGATTAAAGATGGTAGAGAGGATAGTGACATTAAGTTGGCCTGAGTAGGAGGGTTTTGCTTGACTTCTAGTTAACCCTAACTGGGAATAAATTGGTACACAAACTAGGAAGAATGTGGTGCGGCATATTATGCAAAAGAATCCACCAGTTGTTCTAGGAGAGGCAGCTCTGCCCTATCCGATGCCTGGTATTTAGGCGGCAGGCTGTCTGCACAGTGTGTTTCCTAATGGGTGGAACTGTAGTTCACAGAAGAGAGAAAAGCATGATTTCAAAGTAACATCCACCTCAGCTGTCCTGTGTCATAATTGCCATGGTGCGTGCTGAATCATGGGTAAAAATGGAGCGTCTGTGTCCTCGACAATGGAAACTAAGTGGAAGCATAAGGTGTGTGACTGTGGTTCTGGATTCGGGACAAAATGGAGGAACCTGTTATGAAATTGGACTTCAGTAAATGACTCATCCATTCCACAAACCTATATTGATCACCTTCTGAGCTAATAATCACTATGATCCCCTTTCTTTTTATATAACTTGAGCTCAAGCTAAGGCCAGGGTAACCTGCTTTAGAGTGGCAACTGCTTAAGTCAGACACTCTCTCTCTTCTTAATGGCTAGATTGGGAAAAAATCCTGTCTTATTACTCACCCTGGGGAGCTAGGAAGGAATGAATCCAATGAGCATAGCAAAATTAACTCTGACTAAGGCTTTCAATGATTTTGAAGTGTTAATGGTCTACAGCTTTTAGTTAAATAATCAATTAAGAAATTTTTGAGAATCACAGTTTATCCAAAAGTAAGCAAAAAGCTATCAGCCACCTACTGTGTTATCCAACTGTTTATTCAATATATTCTTTAAACTAATCTGATACATATAAATTGGAGTTTGAGAAATATTAAAGGTCAGTAGGCATGAACTGGTCATGTTTTCTTTCCCAGTTTTCCATACTGGACGTTGGAACCAGGAAGTTCTTGTGTCTCAAACTCACTTCACTTAGTAAGGAAGTTCATACTATATTGAACTTCTCTCTTCCATATTACTCTGTTCTCTGAGTTTTCACTGTTACTTAGATGCATGACCTTATTCATTGTTAATCTTTATATGGTATGCATTTGATACATTTGTACTAATATGTTTTTACTTTACAAAGGCAGCTGAGAGGGAGAATATCCCTTTTCAAATTTGAATCATCTGGACACACACAGAAGTTTACATCTTAAAATTTTTCATTTGGCTAACAACAACAACAAAGGAAAGGAAAGCAAAAGAAAAATGGTTTTTTTTGTACATGTGTACACTGAAGTCCATTTGAGTTGTTGTTTTTAAAGTTCCCATGGGCAAAAAAACAGCTTAAATCTAAGATTAATAGAAGTATTGTTACTTAAACTCCTTGTCTGTAGCAGTATCTTTTCTTCTCTTGTCCTTTGGTATGGATTGCCTCTTGCCTTACTCATTCTATTGTGTAGTTGTACCATGTCCATAATTGCTAGTAGATCTAGTTTCCCTTTTCTGAGACTTCACTCTTCCTGTATAGACCCAGCATAGGTGGTGCTAGTCCCCTTTCAACCCGGAACCCTATTACTTGCCTTAGCTTAAGAATTCTTATTGATCTATGTTTGTTATTCCCTTGCCTGTCTCCAATAACTTCCAAGTCATTCTTTAATCTATAATTTTAGGTTACCAATATTTACAGTTCTAGGTTTATCCAGAGCTTACTTAGGATTTTTTGGTTTGTTTGTTTGTTTGGTTGGTTGGTTGGTTTTGTTTTTTCTTTTTAAATGATTCTCTCACAGTAGCTTTAAAATCTTTAAAAACTATTGTTGGGCTATTTAATTTGCTAAATTTTAATCAG
Source organism: Apodemus sylvaticus (assembly GCF_947179515.1). Taxonomy (NCBI): domain Eukaryota; kingdom Metazoa; phylum Chordata; class Mammalia; order Rodentia; family Muridae; genus Apodemus; species Apodemus sylvaticus. Next base: position 24,451,735 of record NC_067488.1, on the reverse strand, counting down.
TATTTCCAAAGATACAGAGCCTTCATTCAATTTGATTCTTTTATTAAAAGTTTTTTCTTATAATATATTTTGATCATGTTTCACCTCCCCAGCTCTTCCCAGATCACCCATCCAACTCAAGTTTTCTCTCAGTCTCTCTCTGTCTTTCTGTCTCTCTGTCTCTCTCTTTCCCAAAATAGGTAAGAAACAAAAAAAAATCACAAAATCATAAACATGAAATCACATCAGGCAAAAGATCAACCAGAGAAAAAAATGCCAAAACAAAGCAAAATGATCAAAAACTCCACGAAGATAGCGTTGAGTTCACTTGATGTGGGCCAATTACTACTGGATATGGATCTGTTACCAGTGCCCTGGAGTGCGGTTGATATACCCAGTAATACCCACATATGAAGTCGGAGAGATGTGGCAGCTCACTCAAGACCCAAAGAGGTTGGAGGCAGACAGAGTAGTCCCAGCCCTAAGAGGATAAGGGGATATTGGGTCCCACCCTTAACCAGAAAGTTATCTGCAATTGATATTCACTGCTAAAAGGAAAATCAGTTTTCTCCAATTGATTTGTGGGTTTTTTTTTTTTTAATTCTTACTTCGGCAAACTGATTCTCAATTTGAGGACAGTGGTTTGTTTCTCAAGCAGCCATTTTTCCCACTCTCTTTAGTGTCAGCCATTGTGGTATCTGTGAAATTTCCTAAATTTTGAGGTCCATATTCTACAGACAGAGAACAGGCTTACAGCACCGTGTGTGAACAATAAAAATGTCTCTTCAGCTCAATTTTCTATTTATTATTTATTTAGTTAGTTACTTTGTATTTGTTTCTATAGTGCAAACATGCATGTATGTATGAAGTCTGTATGCATGTGGAGGACAGTAGTCAATGTCACATGCCTTCTTCTCCAACTTATTTTCTGAGACAGGTTCTCATTAAACCTGGAAGTCCCATTTCAGCTCCCCTGGATGGCTAGCAAGCCCTTAGATCTATCAGTTGCTGCCCACACCTATGTCATGTTTCATTTGTAACATTGGCAGTAAAAGTCTGATCTTAGGATCCCAGGCTTGCCCAGTGAATGATGTTCCCAGAAAGCCATTTCTTCAGGACTTATTCTCAGCTCATTTCTAAATACGCGAATCATTAGGAAACATATTAGTTCCAGATGAATATAAGTAACTTATCCTAAGTTGTTTACAGCAACAGCCATTATCAGAGAAGTTTCCTCCTGCAGCATATGGTAACAAATCCAGAGACTCACAACCAGACAATATGCAGAGATGAGGGACCTTGGAACATTCAGCCCAAGGGAGGATTGAATTCTTCCCCTCTGAGCTCAGAGAATCCCTCCTGTGAAAATGGAGGTTGAAACAGTGTAAGAGCCAGTGGTGACAGAGGACACCAAGAAAACAGGGCTCTCTAAATCAACAGGATACAAACACATATGAACTCTCAGAGACTGAGGCATCATGTACAATGCTTGCACGAGTCTGGACCAGATGCGTCTTAGCGCTCAGAGGAGAAGAGGACATATGCCCTCTTCCAAGACCCTATCTCCAATTTATAACAATTTTTAAATGAAAATTTAGTTTTCTTTACTGAGAAAACAAACTACTCTTAAGGGTAGAGTACATGTTCAACAATAGATGGCCAACAAAAAACAAACACAAGGGCATCTTTGAGGTTCTTTGCCTCATAATGTCATGTCAGAGCTTTTCTTTCTTTTTTTTAATTTTTTTAAATTTTATTTTTTTATTTACATTGCAAATGATTTCCCCTTTTCTGGGTCCCCACTCCCCGCAAGTCCCATAAGCCCTCTTCCATCCCCCTATTCTTCCACCCACCCCTTCCCACTTCCCTGTTCTGGAATTCCCCTATACTCTTGCACTGAGTCTTTCCAGAACCAGGGGCCACTCCTCCATTCTTTTTGGACATCATTTAATGTGTGGATTATGTCCTGGGTATTCAAAGTTTCTAGGCTAATATCCACTTATCAGTGAGTGCATACCATGATTGATCTTTTGAGACTGGGTTACCTCACTTAGTATGGTGTTCTCCAGCTCCATCCATTTGTCTAAGAATTTCATGAATTCATTGTTTCTAATGGCTAAATAGTACTCCATTGTGTAAATATACCACATTTTTTGTATCCATTCCTCCATTGAAGGACACCTAGGTTCTTTCCAGCTTCTGGCTACTACAAATAGGGCTGCTATGAACATAGTGGAGCATGTGTCCTTATTGCATGCTGAAGAATCCTCTGGATATATGCCCAGTAGTGGTATAACAGGGTCCTTAGGAAGTGACATGCCCAGTTTTCTGAGGAACCGCCAGACTGATTTCCAAAGTGGTTGCACCATCTTGCAGTCCCACCAGCAGTGGAAGAGTGTTCTTCTTCTCCACATCCTCGCCAACACCTGCTGTCTCCTGAGTTTTTGACCTTAGCCATTCTGACTGGTGTGAGGTGAAATCTCATGGTTGTTTTGATTTGCATTTCCCTAATGATTAATGATGTTGAACATTTCTTAAGGTGTTTCTCAGCTCTCTGAAGTTCTTCATGTGAAAATTCTTTGTTTAGCTCCGTACCCCTGAATTTCATCTTATTTTAAATTTGAAATTACACACACATATGCGCACACACACACACACAGACAAACACACACACGCACACACACACACATACACACACACACACACACACACACACACACACTTCTCTTTTTACCTTAGTCATTTTATGGGTTTCCTAAGTGTGCTAACAAGTGGGTCCCTGCATCTATGCCTATTTCTTGTGTCTTTCCTTGGACCCTTTTCCTTTTCTTTCTGTTTTGTTTTGCTCTACTTTGACGTTTTTATTTTATCTCATTATATTTTATTTTAGTATTGTCCCTCAGAAGCCTATTTGTTTTCTAATTAGAGTCAGAAAGGGGGTGGATCCAGATGGGAAAGGGGGTGGGGAGGAGATTGAAGGAGTAGAGAGAGGAGGCAGGGAACCTTAATCGGGGAATTATTGTGTGAGAAAAAAAATATTTTCAATAAAAGGGAAAAAAAGAAAAGCTAAACAATGACAAAGCAGATGGATAAATGACTATTTAAAAGCCTCTGCTGCTTTCTTAAAAGAAAAACAAAAGGAGAAAGTATTTTAGTTGGTGTGGGCTGCTATCAGAGAATCCATAAACTGCATGTTCTAAACAGTAAGGATTAGTTCCTCCACATCTTCAGACTGGGAATCCCAAGGGCAGGACAAAGGCAGATGCACTCTCTGGTGAAGGTACTCTTCCTGGTTGGCAGACAACCGTCTCATTGTATCTTTTTAACACAGCAGAGAGAAGACATGCCAGCTTTCCTCTCTTTTCTTACAAGACAGCTAATTTCATGCCTCAGTTCTTTCCGTGATGCTGTGATGGAGGACCCTGACGAAAGCAGCTTAAGGCAGAAGGGGTCTGTTTTAGCTCACAGTTAAAGATACAGTCCATCATGATGGGGAAGGTCAATGTGGCAGGTCAAAAGAGCTGGTCACATTGTATGCACAGTCAGAAAGCAGAGAAATATAGGCTTTCAACACACACACACACACACTCACACACATGGGCAGGGGAGGTGGGGATCAGGAGGAAGACAAAATGTTTTAGTCATAAAATAGCCATGATATTTCCATAAAAATGGATGAAACTGAAGGCCATCATGCTAATTGAAATGTGACAGACTTGAAAAGACCAGGATCCCATGGTTTGTCTCAGATGGTAATCTGGATGAACAGAGTGGGGAGGAGAAGTATGATGAAGATTATCAACATGGATGGGAAAGAGGAGGGTGTTAGGGGTGTTAGGAAATAAGAAAGAGTGATGAAGGCTGAGTACAACCAAAGGAATGTATGCATCTATTAAAGTGTCACAATGTAAAACTTTCATTTATGCAATTAATACTCACACCCTGAAATCAATTGAGAATTAAGACATCAGCATAAGAGTTTTGATGGTACACAACGTTCAATGAACAGAAAACATTTGTTTCAGGTGAGGTCTTGAGCAATGTCTTTCTAGGTATGATACATGACTCCTATCATATATACAACTAAGTCCATAATCCCCACACATTGCTTCACTATGTATTTATTAGATTTTTATGCAAGTTCACAGTTGTTAATATAGGCAGTCTCAGGAGCTAATAATTTCTTGCTATTTCACACTAATATAGATACTTATTCAGTTGGAAGAGGAGAAACAGATTTTTCCTCTAAACATAATTTATACTGAAATAGATTCACTTATTAATTCAAATTCACGTACTATGGCTTTGAAATAATTTGAAAAGATGATTTTTTTCTCTCTCTGTAGTTTTTGTTTCTCTTTCATTTCCTTGTGATACTTAATAAAAAGAGACAACTTCTTGGGAGGCGTATTAAAGTTTGCAAAATTTAGATAATAAAACAAATTCAGGGGCATAGCATTCTATCATACATTATTCGCCTTCAGAATTTCAATAGACTCAGCTATGCCTGGACATGTGAATCACAACAGTGCTCTGCAGACATAGGTGGGCGCTAACAAGGAGGGCTTTTTCTCCTTTCCACTTGAGAAAACTCTGTATTTTGGCAGGAGCAATACTAATTAAGCCCTGAAAGCCATGTTCCTGTGATGGAAATTTCAAACAGCAGAGTTTGTTTCTTCTTGGAGAAAGACCCTTCCCATCCCCCAAAGTGTGATTAAATCCAACAGGCTGCTTTTTTCTTGCACATTCTGTTAGTTTGACTAAGACCTCAGAAATGTTGAGGTAACTTTACCAGTACTTAAGTGATATCCCATAATAGTTCCAGCAGATACCTAGAGGTAATATATTATTTTAAGGATGCTTGCAGGGGTGTGTTTGGAGTGAACTTGGATAAGAATTTCAGTAGAGTCAAAAAACGAATTAGTAGGATTATCATTACCTACCTTGGATGATACAGTAGTAAACAGATTCAGGCAAGTTTCTCTTAAAGTCTAGCCTAGATATCTATCAACAGCTAGATGGATAAAGAAAATATGATGTAGATATACAAAGAAATCTCATTCGGCTATACAGAAAAATGACACCATTTTAGGAAAATGAATGGAACTGGAATCCTGCTAAGCAAAATAATCTAGACTCAGAAGGACATGTAACACACATTTATTCTCACGGGTGGAACCTAGATTGGGGGGGGACATAGGGGTGTGTGTGTAGGTGTGCACACACATGCATGTGCATGTGGGTATGTAACCACAATGAATGATAAAATAAACTATAATTTTGAAAGAGCAAGAAGGGGGTATATGGGATATTTAGGAGAGATGAAAGGTACGGAAGAAATAATATAACTATATATCAAAAATTAATATTTTTAAAGGGCTATGAAAATCTAAACTGACATGAATTTTTCCAGGCTCTTGTTTAGTGTTTATTCAAAAGTATTCAATTTAAGCTAATTAAAATAGTTTCCTTTCAAAACAGGATTAAATGATCATCTGTTTTAGAAAGTTGCTCAGTGAGAAACTCTCTCTTTTCTCATTTTTCTTATGAGCCACAGAAACTACCTCCAGTATAGAATTCCTCAGTCTCAACAAAACTGATATTTTAAGTGAGCTAATCTTTTGTGTGAGCATTGCAGGGTGTTGGATAGCAGTAGCGAATCTTGTCCAAGCCTATGCCAATTTGTCCTTCTGATAAAACAAACACAAACATCTTCCAACATTGTTCATCTTCCCTGAGGGACATGAGCTCCTCTAATTTTCTACTGTATTTTACTGTTGTAGCTCTCAGATTTTCAGAAACAATGAACAATGGGGCTTTAGCTTATAATGCCTACTGTTTTAGAAGCATTTAGAAATATGAGAAAATAATTATGTGGTCTTTTTCTGAAACTCACAAATGAAAGATTTCCCCAAGCTTACAATAATACCCACATTTAGACCAGGGCAATACATTTCAAGACTTTTCCTGAACATGAGTAAATATGAAGGGTAAAACATATATTGCCCATGGTTATGGATTCTCTACTGGTTGCCTTACAGGGTGTTATGTACTGGGTTGGATCCAAAGACTCAGAGTTTCCTGAACCTCCAAATACTACAATACATTCTGCTTAATGGATGATTTGACTTTCCAATGAAACTGAGTTTCTTAGCACTGTCCTTCATCTAGGGAGACCAAACTCTGTCCATCCCCTTTGGAAGACCTTGTAGCTATTATTAAAAAGAACTTATTAATCAGAGATAAACAATGGAATGTTCCCACTTCATTATATTTGGAAAGTTATTTAAAGAAAAAAGTAAATGAGCAAGAGTGGAGGATGATGTGATGGATGGCAGAGGCCCTCTCTGTGCAGCCGTGAAGACGTGTTCCAGCACAAGGAATGGTCACACGTAGCACTCGTTACTGCTAATGAGAGTTGTGTGTGGCATCCAGAGTAGAGCATGCCCTTGGAATTATACTCCTCTCGGTGGACAATGCCATTGAAGGACCTATGCTACAAATAAACCTTGCCATTCAAGAGAACATCCAGCCCATTACTGTAGAGGGAAGAAAAAAAAAAGTCAGTGAAGTTTCCAGAAGCAACTCATCGACTGTAAACCCTTTCTTCAGGAAGATTAATGTAAGAACTGCTACAGGCATCATAACAAAAGAGAAAGCATGTTTTAAAAAAGGGCATTGACTAACTGGAGTTGTGATGGTGAAAATACACATAGTAAAGGTCATACCTGTCACCCTACATATAGGCTGAGTCAGGAAAGTTACTCTGAGGTTAAAGCCAGCCTGGACTGTAAAATAGCAGGAAAGCCAGAACTACATACAAAACAAGACAGCACATAGACAAAATGAAAAATAGCACTTATTATTCCCCAACCCTCTATGCTACAGCTTTGTCTTGACTTTTTAAACACATCATAAGAATCCAGTCAAACAACAAAACCACACTGAGATAGGGCCATTTTCCATTTTGCACAGGATCCTGTCTGTCCCTGACAGATTTATATAAAGCATCTTAGCGAAGAATATCTTTGGTCCATGTTAGATAAGTAAACAAGTAAGTGAAGGAGGAATAAACATATTTTTAAAAGAAGTAAATGAAGCCTAACAATCTTTTTAATGTGAAGAAGATAGATGCCAGGCTTTTGACGAGGACAAGGCATGGCCAAGGCAGCCTACACTCTGTTCCTGTGTCTGTAGCCTGACAAGCTACTGTAAAATCTGGGATGCCTGTGTGCTAATATTTGGATAACAGAATGTTCTAACTGAAAGTTGGGATCTGTTGTGGATGTTGAGGAGTCTAATAAAGGAGATAAAATGAAGCCATTAAAAAAATATATAGCACCATCTTGGTAGCTGTGTCTCCTGATGTTCAAGATGCCTCACTGTAGTAAGCATCCTTTAAGCGGCTGATGTTTCCATTATGTTCAAAATGAAGGCACTAGGCATTTTCTCATGTGTACAAGAAGGCAGGGTGTAGAGTCTCAAAGGTCCTCATCATTTACTTCATAGTTTTGACCATCCCTTGATTTTCTAGAGAACTGCAGGAAGAAATAAGCTAAAAGAGAAATCCATTCCACCATACTTTGGGAAGAATGAGCATCATCTTATCTGATGAATATGCCACCCACTGCAAAAATGGTCCTAAGAACATTGCTAAAGTCTACAATCGGTATCCTCTGTCTTTCTGCCTCCTCTCTCTTTGAGACAGCCAACACAGTCTCTGAAAACTTGCTTTCCTGTGTTAAATAAGTTTATGGTTAACCCATCTGTGGTCTCTTGACTAAATTCTTCGCAACCAGAAGAAACAAGTGATTTTCTGATATTGCAGCTTTACTCCATGATGTGATTCATATAGGAACTTGTGTTCTTACTATCTGTCCTGGTGGCATCTGAAGTCTTTCTGAGCCTTCTGTATATCATCAGTATACAAGGGAATAAATGATTGTTAAAGACTGAGGGGGAAGATTAATAACTGAGCCCACAGGTAGGTTTGTGACTTATTCTATCTAATAAAGAAGTGGGCCACACCCTTCTGCAGGCAGAGTCAGCAATATAATCTAAACATGAGCCCAGAAGCACAAGGGAGTTTGGTAAACATCAACACATAAGCAGCCATATGGATTTGGTCACTGTAAACTATTGCCTAGTTTGAACAATTCTTTGGTTCATGTGATGACTTTTTACAGTTAAAATATGAAGTTTCCCCACATGCTCCTGTATTGAACACTTGTATCCAAGCTAATAATACTATTTTGATAGGTTATAGTAATCTGAGGAACTGGTGGGTAGCTGGAGATGGGCCTCTGAAGTTAATAACTTATCTTTCATTACTACCTTTCTTTCTAGCTCATGTATAACACAGGGATAATAGATTCCTTCACTGCTGTCACGATATTCTGCCTGCCAGACTCAATCTCAACAGAGCCCCATACTATGGACTGAAATTCCTGAAACTGTGAGACAAAAATCTTTCTAGCAGTAATTGTTTTAGGAATACTGGTTATTGCCATGAAAAAGCAATTATTACAACTTGCCTTATTAAATTCTCTAGCTCATTTATGCCCTTTATAACCTGAGACATCCAAACTATACATCGTAGTTGAAAATGCAGAGACAGGAAATGATGGAATGGAAGGAGAGAAAACAGATTTGAAGCTTCAAGGACCTGGGGAATGTTGTAGCCCAAGGATCTTGTTTTACACAATAGGATTTGTTTTACAGAATTCCCACTGGATCCCAGAAGGAAGTGTCTTTAAATATAGAGCAGACCTCATCTTACTTTTCTTAACTTCCTCTTGAATTCTCACAGAATAGCAACAGTTAAAAAGGCCAAAACCTACTATTAAAATGCAATGATATTTCCATGTGGTTTTTAATTCTCTATGGCTATGCATTTGATACTATCTAGCATTTTGTTAGTATTTTGATCTCAGGAAGAACACATTTGATACATTTTTTTTAAAACACAAACAATCCTGAGCACCCATTTGGCTATAGTAATCAGTAATATTGTTTTCACTGAATATTCTTTATAATATATATTGAGGCTAATCAGGTCTTTAAAATAAAGCTAATGGCTGGAACATAGCTCAGTCGGTCAAATCCTTAACTAGCATTGGTGAAGCCCTAGATTCCATTCCAGCATCCCATAAACTGGGAATGTGGGCACAGGTTTGACATTCTAGTACCTAGAGAATGGCAATAGATGATCAGAAGTTCAAGGTCATCTTCATTGACATAGGGAATTCAACCTGGACTTGAAACTCTGTCTCAAATGTATGAATGTGTGTGTACAAATACATAGGTATAATTTATATTTATTATATATAATTTTAAATTTATTTCTAATTATGGAAATTATCATAGTATAAATATTGGAAAACAAATTCAGTTTTCACAAAAGAGTATACTGGATGTTGAACAATCTAGAGATACAGCCAGTAGCATGAGAGTTCTCTCAGTCCATCATCCATTCATGTCTACTTCTTTTAAATTCTCCTTCTCAAATGACCTTAGTCTCTCTTATTGCATACTTGCTATCGCCACGTCTTAGAAACCACGGTCTTTGACAAGGTCCCCTCTGTAAAGTTTCCTTGTTTGATTTTTCTGCTATATCTTGAACCTAAACCATTGTGCATACTAACACGGAACCTATCACCTTCTGCTGAGCTGATGTCCTTCTACTGTCTATGTGCCCTTTCACTGAGCATGTGCTCCTCTGCCAAGCTGGACTCTCAACTGGTAGTCCTACATTGTCAACTCAAGAGCAAAAACAAAAAACAAAACCTTCCCTCAAGCTAAAATAGAAAAATCCCAGAGTGGGCTAGTACAGCTCACTTTGCCTTTCCCTGGGGGAACTTGGAGAGAAAGGCAGGTAAAGGAGAAAACACTGTGATTGGCAACCTTATAAGAATCTCAACGAGTGGGGAAATATTCCCTGAAGAAACTAAGAAGGAAGTTATGAAATATGCCAAGCTGTGATGGGTTGTACATGCTTGGCCCAGGGAGTGGCACTATGAGGAGGTGTGGCCTTGTTGGAGTAGGTGTGTCATTGTGGGTGTGGGCTTTAATACTATAGTCCTAACGTACTGGGAGTAAGTCTCTTAGCAGCCTTTAGATGAAGATATAGAACTCTCAGTTCTGCCTGTACCATGCCTGCCTGGATGCTGCCATGCTCCTACCTTGATGATAGTGGACTGAACCTCTGAATCTGTAAGCCAGCCCCAATTAAATGTTGTCCTTCATAGGAGTTGCCTTGGTCATGGTGTCTGTAAACAGCAGTAAAACCCTAAGACACAAGCTTAAAAAAAATTTCACTATCACAGCCCCTTCTGCATCCTGGTTAGGAAAAAAAGTATATATGTAAAACTAGTGTGTACTTTAACACACAACTACAATTCAAGTCAGATTCAAAACCAATGTGTCAACATGCATATTCAGGATCTTTGACTTACTAAATTAAAATTTCAGAACAGTAGCAGATCAGTCTATGGTTTGATCACTCTAGGCAGTACCTTCTTTTATTCACAGGTGTATAGTCAAAGTGTTACCTTTGAAGTTATTTTGTTTATATCTACTAAAATGTAATCTTTAAGATCGCCTTCTCCCATAAGGAAATGTAGAATGAAACTCTGGGCTTGGGACCGTACATATGGGTCAGTGTGTAAAGGCATGGCAGTGCAAACTTGGCAGCCTGAGTGAGATGCTCAGAATCTGCTTAGAAGGGAAGAATGGATTTCACAGGAGATATCCCCTTACTGCCAAATGTATACTGTAGCATCCATACTCCCACTACACACACACACACACACACATACACACACACACACACACACAAATTAATTTAAAAAATTAATTAAAACATTGGGCTGAGTATATATCTATAAGCATTTCCTAACACATCTCTTTTATTTTTCAGATCACAAAATTAAAGCCTATAGTGGAGAATAATGGGAGAAAAGTATCTTAGGCTGCACTGAATGAACACTGTTAATATGGACCTTCTCTTCCAAGTAGTTGGATATTATTATTATTATTATTATTATTATTATTATTATTACTGCATTCTACTGTCCAGCTGTTGTATGATCATCACACCAAAATATTTTTTCATGTTTTTATTCATTATTTGGGAATTTCACATCATGAATCCTGAACACACTCACTTCCCAATCCTGCATGATCCACACTCCTCACCCCCACCTCTTGTGACCTCCTTCTCCAAAAAAAGAATAAGGTGGAGAAGAAAGATGATGATGAGGAGGAGGAGGAGGAGGGGGAGGAGGAAGAGGAGGCAGAGGAGGAGAAGAAGCAGCAGCAGTAGTGGCAGAAAAAAAGGAAAAATGTCCAATGTATGTTGCCCATATACTCACTGGAGAATAATCAAACTCCCAAGGGCCATCCCCTTAAAGAAAACTGAGTCCTTCCCCAACAACTCCCCAACTAGCACTTCCGGATTCTTATCACAATTTTTAAGAGTTATCTTCAATGGCTGTCTGTTTAGTATGTTACATTTGGGGATGGGGTGTTGAAAGTTTCAGAAGCCTTGTGTGCCTCTTTCTCAACTATGCATCCACACTCAATGATTTTTTTTTTTAATGGAAGAAAGAGGACAATAATCAAGTGAAAGGAGAACTTGTCAGATTGTTAAGTTGTGACAACCCAACAAACCTTCTTCTCTGATCATATTTCCCCAAACTCAATTCTGTGATACCCCCTGTCGGGGGATGGTGACCCCTATCAACACCACATTCAGAGCATGTGTAGATGATTATAAAACAATTACCACATAAAAGCAGAGTGATAGGAATCATGAGGGACAGGCTTCAAACTTGGCTTCAAAAGTTATCTCTGTAGAATGCCTGTCTCCTGCTGTGACTGTATGCAATTATACACAGCAGGACACCATGTGAAAAAAAAAGGTTCCCTAAAAACCACCACCAGCAGCAATAGTGCTGTAATCAAGTCCATTGATTTTAAATTGTTTCCAAATATGCCATGGGTACCAGAAGTCATCAAAACTTTCCTTGTTTTAGGAAAAATAAGTTCTGGTTTTAATTTTTTTTCTTAAAATAAAGTATCAGGAGCTTTAAAACTGTACTCAGAAATCACAAATTAAAACATGATGTGAATGAAAGTCCCTAAACTAGCAAGGGAGTGAGGGGAGGGGCCATCACCTTGACCTTGAGGGAATGTGGGCTCACCTAAAGTCATCTTTTTGTGGATCAATTTGACAGTCTAGATTGTAACTTACCTCTTAATCAAATAATTCCAAAATACAAATCTTAAAAGGATATATTAAAATTATCCTAAAATGCTAACTTACAGTATTATATAGGAAAAACGGTATCATTAATTCCTTAATGAGAAAGAGTGGTTAAATGAACTAATGACAGCCTATTTTAACTACTCAGTAGAACTAATATAATAAACAATTAATAGTTAAATAGTTCCCATCTAAAAGACTAGCAAAAAGAAAAGTTTAGTATCAGTATGGTGAAATATGCTGACTCACAATTTTAATAGGTAGTCTAAATTTCATAATGTTATAAACCAGTTCTTAGAAACTTTGCATAACATATGTCCATCTAGATGTACAAATGTACCCACATGAATTGGGAAACTAAACTGCTTTAAAAAATACAGATACCAAAACTAATGAGAAAAATCAGCTCTTCCCATAAGTAATGAAGGATCTATTAGAAATTTTTTTTCGTTTGTGGCCTGGCCATGGGGACACATGCTTTTAATCTCAGCGTTTGGGAGGCAGAGGCATAAAGACTTCAGTGAGTCCAAGGCCAGTCTGGTCTACAAAGTGAGTTCCAGGATAGCCAGGACTACAAAGAGAAACCCTGTCTCAAATAAAACCAAAAACGATTTTTTTTGTTCTTGTGTATGTATTTGTGTGTGTGTTTGTCTATTCATGTGGGGGGGGTGTAGGGGTGTGTAACATATGTGGGTATGATGTTGTATTATGTAGTTATGTGTGTATATTATCTATGTTCTATGTGTGTTGGTGTGGTATCTATATATGGTATATAGAGTTGCGGGTATGTAGTGTGATCCTGATTTATGTTGTATGTTTGGGTATAATGTGTGTTACATATATGAATGTAGTTTGTATGTGTGTATACAATCTCCCATCTCTCTGAGAAATGAACCTTCAAGGTGACTGTGCTAACCATCCTCCTGCCTTTACAATGTGTTGTCTTATGTGACACCCACTATATGTCATTACTCGATTCCAACATGATATGGCTCTAGGGGTATACCCAAATATTTTTTTTGGAAAGAATAAACCAAGGAAACCCTAACTATCCTCTGAAACTCTTTGCAATGTCTAGCCAGTGTCTTAAGTTGATGTCATCTCAAAAATGATAGCAGTATGAGAGTGCCTCATTGGCCAGTGGGTGACCTCAAGTCCACATTTAGGAAAGAATAGACTAAGGATAACTATCTTTGTAAGAAAAGTTCTCTCTTATTACTCTGTAAGAGCACAAATCAAATCCAGAAAAGGGCTGAATTCATTTCTTTATAATCACCACAAGGAGGAATCCACAGACACATATCCAGACCTAATGGATGCTGGCCCCTGAAAGAGACATAATTTCAGACTCTTGTTCCTGTCTCATGTTGGGTTTCCATAGGAACGGGTACCAGGTAGGGATGAGCTCTACTCTTCTCTGATTGGAGAGCTGGGATAAGAGGTAAAGAATATGTCTTTTTTGGAAGCTGATTGGCTCTAACCATGGACATATATTTACTCATAACAGAGGAGACAAAGGACCTAAGGTGAAGAGAGATTTTTAAGGCCAGAGCAGTGAGTACTTCACCAAAGTGTGACAATTTTCAGTTCCTCCAAATTGCTGCCTGGCGAGCCACTCTGTCACCTTCATTACTTTGCTCTCTGTTTTGTTCAGAGAAAGGCTAGAGGGTGCCTTTTCAGAGAAAGGCTAGAGGGTGCCTTTTCAGATTGTTGCCATCGAGGAAGAAAGGCTTCTTGTACTTGCTCCTTCTAACTGATTTAACAGAAAGAAAAGCCAAGCAGAAGGTAACACGGAAATATATCTTCACTACTAAAAAAAATTAAATCTCAAAATATGCAGTAAAATGATTTGTTGCAAACACATATTCCAAAGTGAACATCCATTCTCCCTAAAGCTTCGTGGGCTAAATACTAGGAAGGGTTTGATCTCCTGAGCAATGCAGATGCCAAGGTAATTCTGCAAACCTCAAAGTAGGATTCTCGTCTAAGTGCAGATGTTTTATTTACCCATGACATTTCAAGAAAATACATTTAAAAGTCATTGGAAATGTTAGGTGTAGGCCAGAAGGAGAGCCATTTTGAGGCAAACCACGTTTTACCAAAATTCAGGCACACATGTCACTAAAAATATTGACTGAGTCATTGCCTAATCATAGTGGCCCTTCATCATTACCACAGACTTACTCATGAAAAGGTCTCTGAACTCCAATACCAAGGTTCCTGATACCAACTTCTCAAAAGCACTGTTAGCATCTACATGCATACTAATGGTAAATATGACAAGGCCATAAAATCTCCAAAAAAATAAGGGAAGCAATCAGCTTGCACTTTGATGAAAACAGAAAAAAAAATAACCTGTCATCTATTATTATACTGATGATATTTGGAAGTGGATCTTTTGAGAATTAATTAGGATTGGATGAGCTTATAATGGTGGGACCCTACCCATAATGGCATTTATTAGAATTACTTTATTAAAAGAATACACTCAATAACTCATGGTTGTTCTTCGCTGCCATATGATGCTTTCCATTACTTTATGATGCAGCAAGGAGGTTTTGCTAGATGCCTAGAAAATGCTGCAACTATACTGATTGAATGTAGCCAATGGATCTCTATAATTTGGAAATAACCATCCTAGATATTTTGTCTTAGAAATGAAAATAAATGTTTTTTAAATAAATTGACACAACTTGGTATGTCAAGCTCTAACCTTAAAGATGGTAAAAAGTTTGGGGTGGGGGAATAATATTTCTCCACTACTGTAGCCAACCCTTTCATCTTTAGAATTATCATGCCATTCATATTTCACCTCTCAGTTTCTTTTTTTCTATATTCTTTGTTTACATTCCAAATGATTTCCCCTTTCCTGGTTATCCCCTCCCCATAAGTCCCATAAGTTCCATAAGCCCTCTTCCCTCCACCCATTCCCCAATCAACCCCCTCCCACTTCCCTGTCCTGGTATTCCCCTACATTGCTGCATCGAGCCATACAGGACCAGAGCCCTCTCCTTCCTTCTTCTTGGAAATCACTTGATATGTGAATTGTGTCAGGTATTCAGAGCTTCTGGGCTAATATCCACTTATCAGTGACTGCATTCCATGTATGTTCTTTTGTGAATGGGTTACCTCACTTAGGATGATATTTTCCAGTTCCAGCCATTTGCCTAAGAATTTCATGAATTCATTGTTATTAATTACTGAGTAGTATTCCCTTGTGTAAATACATCACATTTTCTGTATCCATTCCTCCATTGAGGGACATCTGGATTCTTTCCAGCTTCTGGCTATTATAAATAAGGCTGCTATGAACACAGTGGAGCATGTGTCCTTATCACATGCTGGGAAATCCTCTGCGCATATACCCATGAGTGGTATAGCAGCGTTCTCTGGAAGTGTCATGCCCAGTTTTCTGAGGAATCACCAGACTGATTTCCAGAGTGGTTGAACCAGCTTGCCACCCACCAGCAGTGGAAGAGTGTTCCTCTTTCTCCACATCCTCGCCAATACCTGCTGTCTCCTGAGTTTTTAATCTTAACCATTCTGACTGGTGTGAGGTGAAATCTTGGGGTTGTTTTGATTTGCATTTCCCTAATAACTAATGATGTTGAATAGAAAAGAAAAATAGAAAAACTGGGGAAGAGCATTGACCACATGGGAACAGGGGAAATTTTCCTGAACAGAACACCAATAGCTTATGCTCTAAGATCAAGAATTGACAAATGGGACCTCATAAAATTACAAAGTTTCTGTAAGGCAAAGGACACTGTCAAAAGGACAAAATGGTAACCAACAAGTTGGAAAAAGATCTTCACCAACCCTACATCCGACAGAGGACTAATATCCAATATATACAAAGAACTCAAGAAGTTAGACTCCAGAGAGCCAAATAACCCTATTAAAAATGGGGTACAGAGATAAACAAAGAATTTTCACCTGAAGAATTTCAAATGGCTGAGAAGCACCTTAAGATATGTTCATCTCTCAGTTTCATTTATTCACTAGGAGTCATTGTGCCAGTATGATGAATCAAAGCTAAGGACTGGTATTTGTCTTGCCATGTCATATTGTCAAATACCCATCATGCCTTCATTCTCCCTTCACGGCACTGTGTTTCTTGATGGTTAAAGAAGAATCTGACTTCTTTCCTTTCATAATTTAGGAACATCTTCTTCCCAGTCCCATCTTTTCTATCCATTTCACATAATACTTATAAAAAACAACAGTCCACATTATTTTATGTTGCCAAACAAAATCTGAATGGCTGATCTCTCCATGGTCTGTGCATCTGTAAGGTCTCTCCTGTCAACTAGACAAGTTCCTTATTATTTTTCTCAATTGATTTCTTGTATGTGAACCTCTAGAAGGCCCCCAGAACCAGAATGAAGCTTATGCCCCTACACAGTCATCACACTTTTGCTTCATTAACAATAACCAGCCCTCTGCCCATTGCCCCCATACTCCCTCTCTCTGCTAAAGCATTTTTTGCACTTGAGTTCCCTGACATTGTTTTTGGAAGGGGAGAATAGCTCTATCTACCATTTTCTCTGGGAGTGCTTATTAAATAAATCTGATTTTCTCACTACCAACTCTTGCCTCCTGAGTTTTGGCTTTTAAGTGGTAAGTTGACTTCAGGTAACACTTGCTGGAAATTTACCAGATTCCTCCTTATTTTGGAGCCAGCAATGGCATTCACTGTATTAGATGTGATGCTTGCTTATTTAGTAAGTCCCTACTTATCACTGAATTCTTCATGTTATGCACAACAGACACAATGTACATTTTAATACATCTATTAATGTGAGTTATGGCAAAAACTAATTGTTGTGAACCTAAAAAGAGAAAACTGCATAAGAATATGTTCTATGGCCATGTAGGGGAGATGGGTGCCTTAGCAGGTACATGGTGAGGCATCCCTACCCCTGAGGGACCAGACACATGATGGTAAAGTATAGAATAGAGTTTATTCAGGGGATAGGGAGGGAAATTAAGGGGGTAGTAGAGGCAGAGAAAGGCAGAGAGAAAGAGAGACTAGAGAGGTAGAGGCTGGCCATGACCATGTGGAGAAAGGGGGAAGGAAATGGGAGAGAGAACAGGCCAAGAAGGCAAGAGAGAAGCTAAGAGAGTGAGAGAATAAGAGAGAGAGGGGAGGGGCCAAGCATCACCTTTTATTAATGGGCCAGGCCTACTTGGCTGTTGCTAGGTAACTGTGGGGTGGAGTTTAGACAGAATCCTAACAGTAATAATGGTTTATCCAACTCAGTCTGCTCTTTCAATAACAAAGCACGGCTGATGTCATTATTTGCATTCATGCAGTGGAATGCTGTGGAATTATGAGCATGACAGCTTCCAAGAGATTTCTATGTTATCCATCTCTTCTCCTTATCAAGTTTCATGAACTACATTCACATCTCAAAGCCCAAACCACCAATGTGTCGCTCTCAGCAAATAATTTCACTGCCTAATTGTTCATACAGAACAAACTTAGCAATTTTTCACTATTTTATCATTTCACATTCATAATTTATCAAAAATTAGAATTTAATTAAAAATTTAAAACTAACAGAATAGGGGATTTTTTTCAAGGAACATGAAAAGACACACAATTAGAGAATAAAATACTGCAGAAGATAAAAGTACTCAACCCTAAAAGGGACATTTACATCAACACACCCTCCCAAAAAGACACAGGGATCATTGTAGGAAAGAAGACAGGAATATTCTAGGATCCAGAAGTAGTGGATATCTATAGTAAAATAGCATTTGCTAGACATGGTAGGGCTGTACACCAAGAGCTCACAGCAGCTGGGGCTAATAAATAAGACCAGCATGAGATGGAGCCTGAGAAAAATCACAGCAAGTTTAGCCAGGGGCTCATGAAGTCTCATCCCTGCCTCAGAAGCTAGTGGCAATCAGTGGATACTGGAAGAGGAAGAGTAGGTTCTCTTTAGGGATGTGGTCCCTGAAAAGCTACCCATGCTTCAGTAAATGGTTCTACCCCCATGTACGGACAGACAGCACTAAGTGGATTCAGTAGATTTAAAATTCTCTCTCTCTCTCTCTCTCTCTCTCTCTCTCTCTCTCTCTCTCTCTCTCTCTCTTTCTCTCTCTCTGTCTCTTTTGAACATATCCACAGAAAGAGAAAAAGAAAGATCAAATTAAGGTGAGAGGTAAATGTGTCATTGGAATAAAGTAGGGATTGGAGGAAATGGAGAATGGGTTTCATCAACATGCATTATATGCACTATAACAAGAAGACCATGAAGAGAAAACAAAATATAAAGCAGTTCACAATACAGAAAAGCACTAGGCACAGCATGACGACATTTACAAGTTGTTTTAAAATCATCTCTGCATACACATATATTGTTATTGCTTTCATGTACTGAATATATACATTCTCTGACACATACAAAAAGATAATGTGAAAACATTTCTTATGGTTTGCCATAGGAGATATGAAGAGATTTGGAACTTTCATTCTTATATAATCCTTCCCAGACAATGGTGTCAGTTTATAACTTACACGTCATTGTCCCAATTTTAAACCCATGCAGTTTCCCTCATGATTTTGCCTTTATTTCCACTTTAAAAATTCAAGAGCTAAAATGAAAAGGAAACTCAAATATGAACATGGGAGAAACCCTAATGTGAGGGCTAAAATATTCCTGAAGACAATCACTGAGCAAAATGATTACAAGAGAGAGCAGAGCAAGATGTACTTAAGCAGGATAGACTCAGAGTCAACAGAAGTAGTAAACCCAAGAGTTGGCTTATGTAATCAAATAGAAAGAATAGATAGACCGCAATAATTACTCTTCTCTTTTAATCAAAGTGATCAAACAAAACTTTCCCCCAAACAGTGGAAGCTCGCCTTAGTGTGTACTATGAAATTAACACTTTCCATTACTTGCAAGTAGAGAAATCTTAGGTTGATGAAGGCATGTCTTAAAATTAGAAGGGCAAACATATTATATTGAAGCAGTTTTTTTTAAAAAAAATTAAAGCCAAAGAATATAAGTAAATGAAAGTCAGAGACTAAGAAAAAAAAAAAAAACAAAAAACCCTGATCCTTCAAGTTTCTGAATTTAAAAACAGTGTCTATAGCAGTAACCACATTCCAAGTTCTCTACATCATAGACACCCCCAAACATCTCAAAACCTCACTAACAACTCTGTTTACTACAGAGGAAATCAGAGTCAAAGACGGGCTAAGTAATATGCTAGCTAGTCAAAATCTTCAAGGTTACTTTTTTTTTAAAGGTAAGAAGAGACCAGATCTTGGGCTTAGACTCTTCGAGAATCTGCCCTAAGGTTCACCTCAAGTTAACAGACTGATACCTAGCACCAATTTTCAGGTTACCTCCAACAAGGCCTGAGTCTACCACCAGTTTCCAGGTTATTACCCAACAAATCTGCACCTCCAGGTTACAAGCCTGACACTGACACTTCCCTTCCTAACAACCACCAAAAATCAAAAAACAGAGATAAAGTTTATGGTTTGACTCCCAGAACCAGTCACTTGGCCCCTAATCTGATGTATGCCAGGCTAGATACCCCCCTTCTTGCCTCTATAAATGCTTGCCTACAACTGGGTTTGGGGGCCACCTCCCATTCTCCTGCATCAGAGATGGTAGTGTCACTCAAGCTCAAGCTTAAAGAGACTCTACTGAGATTGCACAGGATTCGACTCCTTGTTGATCTTTTGGAGTGTTCATGAATGTTTCATGGCACACCAGTGTGGAAAGGGGAACCATTAGACTACTTTTTTCTTTCATTGGATAATTTCTTTACTTACATTTAAAATGTTATCCTCTTTCCTGGTTTCCCCTCCAAAAATCTTCTGAACCCATTCCCCTCCACCTGCTTCTATGAGGGTGTTCCTCCACCCACCTACCCACCCACTCTCACTTCTCTGACCTGGCATTCCCCTACACTGGGACATCGAGCTTTCACAGGACCTCATTAAATAATGCCTCTTCTTCCACTGATGCCCAACAATGTATCTCATCCTCAACTACATATATAGCTAGAGCCCTGGGTGACTCCATGTGTACTCTTTGGTTGGTGCTTTAGCCCTTGGGATCTCTGGGGGCAGCAGGGGCATTCTGGTTAGTTGATATTGTTGTTCTTCCTATGGGGTTGCAAACCCCTCAGCTCCTTCAGTCCTTTCTCTAACTCCTCCATTGGGGACCCGTTCTCAGTACAATGGTTGGCTTCGAGCATCCACCTCTGTATTTGTCAGGCTCTTGCAAAGCCTCTTAGTAGACAGACATATCAGGCTCCTGTCCTCATGTACTTCTTGGCATCCACAATAATGTCTGGGTTTGGTGACTGTGCATGGAATGGATCCAGAGGTGGAGTATAGACTATATTTTACAAAGAAATATATGCTTCAGTATAAAAGAAAAGCAATCAAGTGGTATGTAGGAAAGTCCACCTGACTTTAAGATCAGATTACTTTGAGGACTTTAGGGCTTTTTCTTCCTTTGTTTTTTGTTTTCAAGGTGTAGAAAAGTCTGCATGTGTTAACATGTCTTAAGTGTTCAGTAAGACCTGATATTTGAGTACATTGATTATATCAAAAGACTGACATACTGAAAAATTTAAATGGAGATAACTATTAATAGAAGTGTGGATAAGGTTAAAGGAAATCAAGAAGGTTTGGCAAGGTCTTTAAGCTTTCCAACATGTCAGGCTTGCCCAGAGCCCCAAAGGGCAGTGTCTGGGAATCTATTGACTTGGGGAAATCAAACACAGGCAACAGAGTAGCCATATCCCTATGGTCTTCCTTGCCAATATCTTGAGAATAAGAGCCATTATTATAAAGAAAAAAAATAGGATATGTTCCAAAACCATCAAATTTAAAGAGAAAAGTCCAAACGGTTGTTCATCTGTCTCAGTCCAGACTAACAAAACAACAGGAGTTTTTCTATGAGAATACAACATTTAAAGTGAGCCACCTAATGGGGTGTTGAAACCCCAACTCATCTTCTGGATGGACAGTACATGCTCCTAACCACTTAGCTATTTCTCCAGCACTCAAACTGGGTTTCTTTGTTGTTGTTGTTGTAGTTGTTGTTGCCATTTAGTTTTAGTTTTGATTTTTGTACTTTGTTGTTTAATCTACCAAAAAAATATGGTGGTGGACACCTTTAGTCCCATCACTCAAGAGTTACAGAAAAGCAGATCTCTGTAATTGAGGCTAACCTGGTCCACAGAGCAAGTTTCAGGACAGCTAGGGCTATACAAAGAAAGCCTGCCTCAAACAAACAAAAATCTACAAAAACTATTCTGCATCCAATATCATCTTTCATGGTGAAGATCGATAGCTGTACTCTTAAGATTAGCAAAAGACCAACATGCGCCTCCCTTTCTTCATCTGTTTAACACTCACTGATGATGCTAGCTCAAGCAAAACAAGAACAAAATGACAGAGAATTCAATTTTATTTATTGCCAGAACGTAATTTTTTTCCTGTAGAGTATACAAAAAGGGGGAAAATATTAAAGGAATGAATGAGCTTAGTAAAGTTGTGGGTAATAAATTCAACATGAAAAAATTATTTAAGCTATTTCCAACTAAAATTTAAAATTCATAGATAAGCCATTTGCAAAAGTGTAAATGTATAACTAGTAATAAATATAGTGAAAATTATTCAAGATGTATAAGCTAAAAATGACAAAAGAGTATCAAGAGAAGCTGAAAATACCTTTAAAAAATGGAGAGAGGTATCATACACTGAATGGCTAATGAAAGTTTAGTTGTCAGCTCTCCCTTTGGAATTTTGTAAATTTACTGTGATCTCATCTCAAATGCCAGCAGAGATCTTCTGTGGACCTGGCATGCTGAAATCACCAAGAAACTAGCATAGTCTACAGAGCTTACAAAGAAGATGAGCAAAAGATGCTGTCTTAATCAGCGTTTGTATTCCTGCACAAAACATCATGAGCAAGAAGCTAATTGGGGGAGGAAATGGTTTATTCAGCTTACATGTCCAGATTGCTGTTCATCACCAAAAGAAGTCAGGACAGTAACTCACCCCGGGGCAGGAACTTGGAGGCAGAAGCTGATGCGGAGTACATGAAGGGATGCTGCTTACTGGATTACTTCCCCTTGGCTTGTTCAACTTGCTTTCTTATAGAACACAGGACTACCAGCCTAGCAATGGCACCACCCACAATAGGCCCTTCCACCCTTGATCACTAATTGAGAAAATGCCTTATAGTTGGATCTCATGGAGGCATTTCCTCAAGGGAGGCTCTTTTCTCGGTGATAACTCCAGCTTGTGTGAAGTTCACATACCAAACCAGCCAGTACGACTGACCTCTTGTCAACGCGACACAAAGACACATCGCTATTAAACCTCAACCCTTACTTATTATTATTCCCCAAGATCTAAATAACTTTAAAAGTCCCACAATCTTAACAAATTATTAATATTCAAATTTCAATCCCTTTAAAATATCCAATCTCTTTTGAAATTCAAAATCTTTTTACAGTTCAAAGACTCTTAACTGTGGGCTCCACTAAAATACTTTCTTACTTCAAGGGGCGGAAAAAGTATCAGGTCACAGTCACAACCAAAAGCAAATTCAGACTCTAACTGTCCAATGTCTAGGATCCACTCACTATCTTCTGAGCTCCTATCAGAGTTTAGGTCACTTCTCCAGCTCTGCCCTGTGCAGCACACACCTTGTCTTCTAGGCTCCAGCTGCCTGTACTCTGCTGCCATGACCACTGCTGCTGCTGCTCTTGGTGGTCATCTCATGGTACTGACAACTCCAAAACACTGTGGCCTTCTGCTGCACCTGGACTGCACTTTCACAAATAGCCTCTCATAGGCTCTTTTCATGGTGCTAAGCCTCAACTTCTCTGCAGGACCCCTTCAGTCCTGGCCCTTCAACTGCCACTGAGGCTGCACCTTCACCAATGGCCTCTCCTGGCCTCTCACAGTGCCAAGCATCAGCTGCTACTCTTTCACATTTCAAAACCAGTACCACCGGGATGACTCTTACACATTACCAAGTCTGTCTGCCAACATGAGGTACAACCATGGCTGCCCCTGGAACACAGCTTCTCTGTGCTCTGAGGAAACCTGTGCCAGAAGATTTCACTTTAGTGATCCTGTTCTCTTCTTAATCACTGCTAATTTCTTAGCTCCAGCTAACCAGCATCAATCATCCCAGTAACATAAAGGTTTCCTTTAGTAGTTCTCTTATCTTGTTACATAAATGAAACTTATCACCATTACATCCAGTACCAGTGCATTAGAATAACTATAGTTAAACAAGTATCAACAGCAACTTTTGGTGTACATTTGAAACCATCCCTTCTCTTCTTTAGCAGTATAAATAGAAACAGTGGCAGTTTCTGAAGAAGTCACATGTACACTAGCAGCATGCATGCACACTAACCAAATTATTTTCCTGGGTCATTGTACAAGATATATGAAAATATTAGTTCACCCTTGTACATCGAAAGCATGTTTACCCATATCAGCAAGTTGGCCAGAGTTAAATTTGTGTCACCGTCTAATGACTAAGTAAAATACAACTCAGGAATAAAAATGCAAAAACCCTCCACTGATTTGAAATGACAGTATGGCTCAATATCAAGATTGTTTTGTTACATGAAAGAAATGTTTGCACTTCTCTCATGCAATATTATTCTGGAAAAGCATATGATAGCACACAATAGATCAGTAATTGTCAAGAAGGAGACAGTATGTGTGTGAGTGGGGGGGACTTTAGAGATGTAAGGGATCTTTGAGAGAGAGAAGACTACCTCATAATGTGATGACTTTAGGGATTATATAATTAGGTAGAATTATTAAAACTCAATAAGTATTCTGTTTAACATGGGTGAGATTTAATGTGTGAATTATATTTTAATAATACTGGTGTTTTAAAAGAGAAAGATGTCTACATCTCTTGAGAATTCATCATCAATGGACATTTTTTAAACTACAAGAATTTATCTTCTCCTAACTAATGACTTACATGTAATTTGACACATGCTATGGTAATGAGGCTATTTGCAAAATGCAGATTGTTCAGAAGCCATGGTAACCAAACCAAGTGCTACTGAGAATATACAGCAACAAAAATCCTCACACACTGTGATGGACTGAAACCTGGCATGACTCCCTATGTGTATAATAAATATATATAATTAATAGATAATGAATGTATATACTATATACACATATATAATAACCCATTAGTGTGTATGAATCTAATCAACATAAAGTCTTATGCACATTAAATAAAACATACTAGAGTTCTATATATGATTTATTCATTATTAACTAGAAACCCATAAAATTAACAACAAAATTAAAACATGGAAAAATTGTTGTCATATCGTTACCAAGGTATGATACTATTTATTAGTTTTAAAAAGACATCTGGCCGAGGATATAGCTCAGTAGTACAGTTCTTGACCAGCATGCATGAGGTTAAATTAATAAAATTAATGTTTAAAAAACTGTCTTCCACAATAGTATAGATAAATTTTTGTGTTGCTTTAAAATGTCAGATCCCAAACTCCAGTCAAGTTAAGTTCCAATGGGCAAGGTGAACCTGAGTTCGGAGAAAACAAAATCTCACATGACCTTGCCTGTGAAGTTTTGTTTTGAAGAGCTGCAAAAGAACAATGAGAAATAGACTACCTGTGCAGAGTTCAGAAGCCTGTCTATGTATGTATTCATTGTCATAAAAATTCATTGAAATTCAAGTCTAAATTTTTTATACTTTGTATAAATTATAGCATTCCTTAAATATTTATAAAAACATGAATAAAACTTAAAAAAAGAAAACTGTGATATAGTCATACTCTCAGAATGCTAAATGCCATTTGCTTTCTGTGACTCAGGGCTCAGATTCGGTCCGGGGGTGGTTTTAGGATGCATTCCTGATGAGAGTTCACGTTTGATCCTAGAGGACGTTCCAGGTTGAACTGAGCCTCTCTAGGCCATTCAACGAAAAAGTGAGTTCTCATTTGACCAAAACATCACCATTGTTTCTCTTTACCTGTAGTTTCCTTATTTTTCTTGTTCTTCAGTTTCCTCTAAGGGCAGACAGGACAGACACTGGATATGTCATGCTAGGAGTTAGCAGTTTAAATATTAAGTCCTATCTGCTTCTGAGTAGTTGTGTACATTTCGAGAGTCAGGTATTTCTGCCCATGGATTCAGGTTTTTTTTTTCCTAATTCTAGTTATAAATTTTATTAAAATAAAAGAGAAGAAATAGATTTGGAGACAAAGAACAGTCCCTCACATATTATGTATTCTTCTCCTCCTCCTCCTCCTTCCTCTTCCTTCCTCCTTCTTCCTCCTTTTCCTCTTCTTCCTTTCCTAAATATTCCTTGTTGACAATTACAACTGGTTTTCTTGTCGTTCATTTCTTTTGTTAAAGGTTTATAACAATTTATGAATTTATTTACCATTCTTTTTTATTGAAATAAATTTTATCATTCTGTGTATTCTGATCATAGTCCCCCTGTCATCTCCTTCCAGATCCTCTCCATCTCCTAATCCATCCAGCTCCATGCCTTCTTTTTCTCTTTCCCACAAAGCAAGCAAGTCAATAAACAACCAAACAAGCCTGAATTCAACAAATGAAATAGATAAACATACTAAAAAGAGAAAACAGAAAAAGAAAAAAGCAGGGGAACCTCCACCCACCACACACACACACACACACAAATAATAAAAATAATCAGAAACCATAGTAGATAAGGAAAAATAAAGGAGGTTAAAAACAAGTTAAAACAAAACAACATGAGATGAAATATTTCCAAGAATATCATGGAGTTTGTTCTGTGTTGGTCATGTACTGTTGGGCAGGGGACCCACCCTTAAGAGTGGTTTAACTACCCATTAAAGCTCCCTTGGATAAAACTGCTTTTTCCTTATGAGCAGTTGCCAGTTGGAAAGAACATCTGATTTGGGGGTGGGTCCCTGTGTCCTTTTCTCCTCTCAGTGTTGTGACCATGTCTGGTTGTGCAACATTTCCTCAGTCTTCAATCCCCAGTGGCTCATACAGTCTTTTCAACACCTCAGCTACATAGATCACTCCCTGAGCCCCGAGGGGAGGGGTTTGATAATGACACCCCATTAAGGTCTGAGTATTGCAGTATATCTCACTTTGTGAACATTATTTGCACGGGGTTTACACGAAGCCCCTTTGGCCAGTAATTCAATCATCTGTAATCCATTCTTACCATTGGAGGTTTCATTTGGTAAGAAAGAGATGTTCAGCTGGGGTTTTGTCTCCCCTATTATTTGATGATTTCACATAGATTCCTTGTGTGTGTGTGTGTGTGTGTGTTTCTTAGCTTGTTCATTTTGATTTTTAATTGGTTATTTTATTTATTTACATTTCAAATGTTATCCCCTTCCCAGTTTCTTCTATCCCACCCCTATCCCCCTGCTTCTTGAGAAAGCTCTCCCACACACTTACCCATTCCCACTTCATAACCCTAGCAATGCCCAAGACTGGGGCATCAACCCTCCACAGAACCAAGGGCCTCTCCTCCTGCCAGACCCATGCCTAAGGCCATCCTCTGCTACATATGTAGCTGGAGGCATGGGTCCCTCCCTTTGTACTCTTCGGTTGGTGATTTAGTCCCTGGGAGCTCTGCGGGGTCTGGTTGGTTGATATTGTTGTTCTTCCTATGGGGTTGCAAATCCCTTCAGCTCCTTCAGTCCTTCTCCTAATTCCTTCATTGGGGTCCCTGTGCTTAGTCCAATGGTTGGTGGTGAACATCTGTATCTCTATTGGTCTGGCTTTGGTAAAGCCTCTCAGGGGACAGCCATACCAGGTTCCTGTCAGCAAGCTCTTCTTGGCATCAACAATAGTGTCTGGGTTTGGTGTCTACAGATGGAATGGATCCCTAGGTGGAGCAGTCCTAGGGTGCTCTGGATGGCCTTTCCTCCAGTCTCTGCTCCCCTCTTTCTTCTTTTATTTCCCAATTTTAAAGTAAGAAACATCATTATCAATAGGAAAGATAAGAGCTTTTCTTGGTTTCTGGATAGACAGTGTCTCCAATCTTGCATTTTGAGTCTTGCTATGGAGAGGCAATGTGAAACCAGGCTCTGGGGCTAGAGAGAACAGTTCAGAGATTAAATATTTTTGCTGTTTTTGAAGAGGATCAGAGTTCAGTTCCCATCATCCATATAACACAGCTCACAGACTACTATTACTCAAGGTCCAGGAAGGTTCAGGAAATCTGATGTCCCCGTTCTGCCCTCCACAGCTACCAACACACACACACACACACACACACACACACACACACACACACACACACGCACACGCACACACACACAGAAGCATATTTTAATTAAATCAGTTTTTAAAGCAAAATAAGTTATCTGGAGTTATATTGTCTTTAAAAAAATGACCTAGTTCGTTCAATTGTGTCAGAATGGGCCTCAGTTTCTTCATCAGTAAAAATAAAAAGAGAAAAAAAAAGTCTTTACTTCCAGTATTGTGGTCAAGATTAAATACACTGAAACATGAAAGGTATTGAAAATCTACTGCCTAAGAAAGAGCCAATAAAAAGTATTTCCTATATATAATGATATCATTCCTTTTAAATATGAGAAATGAAAATATTCAGAGGTAGCAGTATGCCAGTCCTGGGACAGTAAAAATGCTATACTAAGTTACATTTCTGGGGGAACATTTTAAAATAAAAAAAATACGATTTTGTATTGCCATCATAACCAAATTATTACAACCCATAGCAGTTCTCATTGAATATAGAATTCTAGAAAGGCTAGAATTGTTCTATCTGTTAGCATTTAGTTCTTAGAAGATGCCATTCAATTGCATCATAATCTGTTTTGTCTTCCATTGGAAGTCTGCAGATGTTTTTCTTTTAGTCTATATTCAATACAATTTTGTTTGACTTTGGTTTGGGTTACTTTTTAGATCTACTTTATACATGTGAGTGTTTTGCTTGCAATGTATGCATGCATGCAAACCACACAGGTCCTGTGTGCCTGTGGAAGCCAGAAGAAAGCATATGATATATGATAACCTGTAAATGGAGTTACAAATGACTATGAACTATCATGATGGTGCTGGAAACCAAACCCAGGTCATCTGCAAGAACAAGTGTCTATAGTGTGCTAAGCCATCTCTCCATTCAGCCTCTGGAGTTTTGGTTGTTATTGTCTGTGTTTTTTGTTTGTTTTTTTTTTTGGTGGTGGTAGGGGTTGGTTTGTTGTTATTGTTTTTTTTTTTTTTTTTTTTTTTTTTG
The DNA here is from genome assembly GCF_947179515.1 of Apodemus sylvaticus. Taxonomy (NCBI): domain Eukaryota; kingdom Metazoa; phylum Chordata; class Mammalia; order Rodentia; family Muridae; genus Apodemus; species Apodemus sylvaticus. The sequence goes on along the minus strand of NC_067488.1, from coordinate 24,423,217 downwards.
CTCTTTTCAAGGATTTACTTTTAACGTTTCTTCTCTGTCATGAGTTTTATTGCAGGACTAGGCAAGGTTTTCTTTGTGTCCCTGTTGCTTCTGTTTCTGCTCAACATCTTGGATATGTAGATTTATAGCTTTCATCAAACTTTCCTTTCTCTTCTACTTATCAAAACCCTCAAATTACACACACAAATTAATGTCTTGTGTTGTCCCTGGGACTCACTTCGTGTTTAATCTTTTCTCTCTCAAGTTACAATACTTCTATTGCGATGGTTTAATGATCATTCTCTATCTTTATGTTAATCTCCCCCAGTCAAAATTTATCCTTCATCTACTATTCTATGTTTAAATCTTTCATTTCCCTCATTAGGCTTTGATTCTTTAAATCTTGAAGGTGTTCATAATCTGTTTCACGGTCCCTGTCTACAAGCTGAGGACTGTGACCACTTCAGATAGGTTGAAATTTCTATTTCTCCACTGGTCTTCTTTGTGTTTGTCTATTTGTTTAATGCTTGCTTGGTTTTGGTTTTGCTCTTTCTTTTGTTTTTTTTTTTTCTAGATGTGAACACTGTGTTGAGTAATGAGTAATTCTTTAAGACTTTGACATTGTGGCAATCACTGAAGTCACTTGTAAAGAAAACTGGGCTTTTCAAAGTTGTCTTTACAAGTTTTGTTAGAGCAAGTTGAGCATGTCCTTATTTTTCTTGCGGCATCTGACAGCCTAGTGTCTACATTGCACACCTCTTAGCTTCGACAAGAACAATTCACTGTGGTTGACCAGAACTCACACTTCTATCCTGTCTGTACTCAGGGCACTCTTCAGACTATTTTCCTTTGGCTCCTGTTGGCCCAGATTCAACACTCAAAAGTGTCTTCATGTATCCTCTGGAGTTCTATCTCCAGGCACTTGCTTCCTATCTTCTAGTACTCTATGTCTCGGATTGTCAACATCTCACACTGAAAGTTCCAGCCTGCCTTTTCTGTGCTCTGGTTCGGGCATCTTCTCTCAGCACTGACCTTTAGAAAGAGTCTCCAGAAGACATGACGTTCATCTTACTAAAATCTCTTCATTTTGAGAACAGATTTCCTGCTCTGCCTACTGAGTAGTGAGCAGAGACTGTGCCTCATATGTCTAACAGAATTTTCTATTCATCTACTAGGTGAAGTCCCATCCTATGTATACCAGCATAGCACAAAGCAGAAGTAACCTTAGATGAAGTTGAAAATTTATTTTTTTCTTTTTAAAAAGCCAATGGATCTCAAAGGCATGCCCTAAAGAAATATCTAGTCTAGAACACAGTTTTTAATTTGGATACAGATTGAAACTTGGAGTCTCAATCCCAGACCTCTTGATTTACATGATATGGGTAAGTCATTTGACACTGATCATTTGAAAACTCTGTTTGGGCTTGTATTAAGCAGACAGATTGAGGAGTCATTGGCTTGTTATATCCAGTTCCTTAATGACTAACATTATATGTGGAATGAATTGGTATGATTGTGTTAAAAGAATATTTATATATTTGCATTAACTGACTATACATATTTATATAGACACACTTCACCTACATGAGTTATTCTAAAACATTACTTCCATGGTCACACTACTAAAGCACATTTTCAAACTTAAGATGTACATAGGCAGCTCCAAGAAAAGACCAGATTGTTGCTCAGGGGATTGAAAGCCATTAAAACCAGCTGACTACCTTTCCTGGATTAGCCATTTGGCTCTCTGTGTTAATGTGAACAAGTGTGGACACTACTACATCCTCCTACACAAAGCACAAGCTTGACATGTCAAAGCTTAGGGTAGAGCTCCCATCTCTCTCCTCTACCTTCCTGTTGCTATAGTTTTTCAGAGCAAAACCACACTGAGAGACCTATTGGTTGTTAGCCAAACACAATTAAATCAGGGATCAAATTGTAAGGCATACATACATAAATATAGATCCAAAGTATAATACATTTGTTACTTCATTAAAATGAGACTAACAGAATTATAGAATTATTAGGGCTACTAATGACACACATACACACACATCACAAACACACACACACACACACACCTTGTCTATATTCCCAAAAGATCAAAGGATGAAAATATTAAAGAAGTAGATACTTACTGAAAATCAGAGTTTTAGCATGTTAAATCTCATTAATAGCCCCAATAATTCTGTGGGATATGCTACCCTCATTATAATGGAGTAACAAATATGAAATAATCCCCATAGGATGCTGTATGACAGGCTAGGACTTCACCTTGTGCTTTTGTTTTGAGGAATTGTGGATGTCTTAGGAGGTGGGACTTGACTGGAAGAAGTAGGTATATCAGTTATATTTTTATTGCTGTGGCAAAAATACATAATAATAATAATAACTAATGATAACAATAATAACAATGATAATTACCAAAAGAATAAAGAGTTTGTTTTGGCTCAATTTGAGGATACAATCTATCTTGGTGAAAAAAAGTGTGGCTGTAAATGTGTCTCCATATACAGAAGCATAGGCACAAGCAATCTGGTCACAGTCAAGAGTAGCCTAGCAGTCAGGAAATGGAAAGGTGAACGCTGTTGCCCAGCTCATATTTTCCTTTCCTCTTTCTACTCAGCACAGGTCCTGGCCCTTATTCTTGCTTTACAGTTCCCATTGCTCTTCCCTCTCCAGTGGAACTGCTCTGGAAACACCTAAAGACACACACAGCACTTTGTCTCCTAGGTGACGCTCAGCCTAGGCAAGCTGACAGCGATGATCAGCTCTCACAAGTGACTTGTGGCCTTGACAGACTTGCCTCTTCCCTCCCTGCTGCTCTGTGCTTCCCTCTTGTCACAGGTGATTATCACAGATCATTTACACCTTCCTGCCACTGTCATGTCAGGCCTCAGCACACCCCAGATACAACTGCCAGCCAAGAGGGATCAAAGCCTCAGAAACTGCAACCAGAATTAACCTTCATTTCATAAGCTGTTTCTCTCATGTTTATTTCAAAATGGCAAAAATTCTAAAGTGCAAGAGAAACCTAAATATCTTAGCTCTTGTGATTTCTGCCCACTGAGAACTATCTGTTATTTTGTGCATAAAGGATGTTGGCCATATTTTATACTCACTCATAGATTTGATTTCAGTATCAGAAAAATGAGCATCAGCAAGCCAGAAAGAAGCAGGGAAGGAGGAAAATGAGAAAAAAAGGAAGTCTGAGAGGGAAATCCACAGATGTGGACTGATGCCTACAGTCAGAGTTACAAGGACACTAAGCAGGGAAACCAGAGAAATCAGACACGGTGATACATGCCTATAACCCCAGCACCCATGAGTTGGAGACAACATGATCCTGAGGTCCAGGTCTATCTGCGTTGCATAGCAAGCATCAGGTCCCAGTCAATCTGGATTACACAATGAGATCCATCAAAAAGGATGTGGCAAAGAAGAGGGGGGGGGATGGAAGAGGGAGAGGGGAGAGAGAGAGAGAGAGAGAGAGAGAGAGAGAGAGAGAGAGAGAAAGAGAAAGAGAGGAATAAGAAGAAGGAGAAGGAGGAAGAGGAGGATGAGGAAGAAGAGGAGAAGGAGGAAGAAGAGTAGGAAGAGGAGGAGGAGGAAGAAAAGGAGGAGGAGGAAGAGGAGGATGAGGAGGACGAGGAGGACGAGGAGGCAAAGAAAAAGATCCAAAATAATGTTTTGATGTTTCCATTTTTAAGCAAAGGGAAAGTTTACTTTAAAAGAGTAACTTAGCAGAGTTACTTTAAAAATATTTGCATGTAAAGCTGTTTGGACAAATAAAACATATACTGTGTGATACACTATCATTTCCAAGGCTACTATGATGAAGGAATATACGATGGAGAGGGGAGAAAGATGGAGGAACAGAGCAGTCAGTGCAAGGTGGAAAGAGTCAGAACTAGAAACGCAACATAGCAAGAGTGTGAGAATGCTGCAATGGACACCTGGGAGCATGTCCTTGCTGAGTAGGGGGACAGGGCGGTGTGCAGCAGCCTAGAACTTGCACAGACTCTGCCCCCAACATACTGTCCAGCTACACTATTGACCTGGTTCTGGGCAACGATAGGATGTCTGAGATGAAAAATAGTTCATTCCTGATTGGACCACCTTGAAAGACCTCTATGGTTCATGGTGTCCCTGGAGACAACATTGGCCCACTGCCTCAGGCTGCGTTGAAGACTTTGGGATATTCATGGCAACTGGGGGCTATGATGATGCCAATGGCTTGTATTGCCACCAAGATCAATGTGGTTGTATAGTCTACAACCTGAAGCCATATTAATGTGCATGGTTCATGCTTCTGCTAAAGGCCATGTTTGGGTCTGTAATCCTACAGTAGCTGGGGGCTATGCCGATGTCAGTGGTGGCTAGTGTTACCACCAAAGGACAGGCAGATGTCCATGGTCTATGCTACAACCTGAAGTCATCTTGATGTCCACAGGCAGGGCTAATTCTGGGGACCATATTGGTGTTTGTGGCCCATATTGCTGTCCTTGGCCCGTGCTACCTCAGAGGGCTATGATCGGGTCCATGGCCTGTGCTATAACAGAGGGCCATATTAATATCTGTGGTCTGTATTGCCACTGGAGACCATACTGGGGTCAGTAGCACTTAGTGACACGAGTGACCATATGGATGTCATTGGTCCGTGCTGTTACAGAAACCATGTTAAAGGCCATGGTCCATGCTCCTGCTGACTATAAAGGGTAGAGAAGCCATTTTTGCAGTGGTATCAATGGCTGAAGACTCACAGTTGAGAGAGGGACACAGAAGGTTTCTGTGACCCTACCCCAAACCTACCTCATCTCCCACAAAATGTAACAGCTTAGACAGAAAGCCATCAGAGATAACAGCATTATGAGTGGGGAAGGACTCAGTTTTATTTAAGGGGCTGGCTGTGGGGAGTTTGGCCATGCTTCAGTGAGTATATGGGAAACACAAATTGGATATGTTTGTTTTCTTTCTTATTATTTTTGGAGGTAATCACACAGGTAGAAGGATGGGCCTAGGAGGACTGAGGAGAATGGAGGTGTTATTGATGTGAAATCTCAAAGTAATCAATAAAATATTATATAATAATATGTGTGTAGAAATGGAGTTCTGTGAGGACACAGTTATAAATTGTGACAGTATTGAAGCTTGTAGAGGATAACTTCCACTTCCTGGGAATTCATTTGTGAATTCACATGCCTCTTTCTTTCCTATATTTTTATTTTTATTTATTTTTTGAGACAAGGTTTCAGTGTATAGCTCTGTCTGTACTGGAATACACAGTGTATACCAGGCTGGCTGGAAACTCAAAGAGATCCAACTCTGCTTTTTGAGGCTGGTTTTAGAAGCGGAGATATCTAAGAAGTTATTGTCTTACTTTGGTCATTATTGTTTCTTTTTCTCTTTAGTACTGTCTTTTGTGTTCTCTGAACTGTGGAACCAAAGATTTACATTTATGAGGTCCTCTCTTAGGCTATTGATAGAAGTGGGTAGTATAAAAGCTTACAGCAAAAGAGAAAATAGAGAAAGAGTCAGGAAAAGCCGAGTTCACATTCCAGGACTTAGTAATAGCAGCTTAAATTAAAGCCCCCTTAATCTTGTTGGTAGCTAGCTACAGTTCTATATCACCACCAGCCTTTCATCAGCTTCAATACTTGATTTTGATTTCAGGCTAGTTAAAACTAAAGTGAAGAAAGGGGAACAAAAAAAAAAAGGTAAAATATGATTTCCCAACTTGGTCACATAGCATACACAAGCCGCCACCAGAATCCATAGGTTCATTTAACAAACAGTTGTTAGAAGTTGTCTATTCTCTTACAGTTGTTATATAGCACTTAGACAGCTTTCTGGTGCATGTTGAGCATTCAACAGAGGTTTGGGTGCTGGAAGTTCAAATACAGTTACCATGAGCCTGACAGTTATCTACCGGTCTTTGGAAAGCAGTGGTAAAGGCTTTGGACTCCCTCATCCTCTTTTCAACCAGACTCCTGTCTACCCATGTTTTCTTGTTTCTAAAGCAAAACATTAAGTCAAGTGCCAAGACCCTACCTTACAGAATCTCCAAGAGACTTCACTGTTCTTGGCTTCCTCTGCAGTGGCCAATGTCTTCTCCATGGTAAGCATAGTTTCTCCTGGAACTGAGGAGGAACTCATTCAGACATCTGTCTGTGATGAGGAACATCAATTTGCCTCCTACCAATGTAAAGTTCTACCCAATTACCATAATCAAACTTATTGTGATGATACTAAGAGACAACATTTTTGCCTTTTTCCTTATCATCAGCCTAAGGCCATACAACCAGAAGTCATGGCATAAAAGCCACAAACAAAACACCTTCTTTTCATGGCTTCAAAGGCTTGTACTGCAAGCACATCAGAACAAGCACATCAGAACAAGCACAGCAGAACAAGCACATCAGAACAAGCACATCAGAACAAGCACATCAGAACACCCCAGTAGAACAAGCTTATCACATCAGAACAAGGCAACTAACTTGTAAGAGACAAAGGGACTTGGACCTGTCCAAGACTCTTAACACTTGGACCATGCTCTTAAGACCAGATAGCACACAAGATGTATACCATGAGTGTATCCCAACATTTAAAGAATAGTGCTTTAAACCCTTGAAATTCCTTAGGGTATAACGAAAAGTGCATTTGTGTAGGAGCCCAAACACATTGTCTGTTCCCTTGACCATTTCAATTAATGTTCAAGGGTGGAAGAACTAAAGTTTACTAAGTTTAAGGAAAATAACAGGAGAAAAGTTGAACAAATCACATTACCTCTCTAATTCCCCTTTGAAAACAGAGATATAAAAGGGGCTGTTTAGGAAAAGTCTGATGAAAGAATCTGAGCCTTTGATTTAAATGGTTTTGATGCTCGGATTTCATTTCTTCTCTGCCTTTACTTTTTTATCACTTGTGAATATGAATCACTAATATCTCCTGCAAGCTCTTAAACAAAGTTGCCCATTCATAACTGTGTACCAAATAAATGATTCATTTTTTTTAAAAAGGCTGGAATGAAAGGCACATATTACCTGTGAACAATGATCATCATTTGAATGATATGAAAAGGTGTGTTTCCCCCTAAGAGCACATTTTGTGGTAACAATGTGAATTTCTAAGTAAAAATAATACAAACATGTTTAAGTCCTAGTAATACTTACCCAGATGTGTAACTTGTCAAAGTATGTGAACAAGGAAGGGATATTTCAAAATGTTCTTATTTATAAACACTTGGTGATAAAAATGAAGGGAAAATACTACTCTTTAAAATGTGCCTATAACTCATTATATTTCAGCAATCACCATAGTCCAGGGTTGGTTCTAATATTTGAATATAAACAAGGTGACCTTTCCACTGGCTACTTCGACATTGTAAAACATCTTAAACTAATTCTTACCCCGGATTTGTGGACATGGGCTTGTATAAGCCATCATAAATTATGGGCTACCCAATGTCCACAGTTGAGTGGTTGTCCTTTTCTGCGTTTGCTCACGGTTGTGAACTGAGCTGGCTAAAGTCAACCTGGAACAGTCCATGCTTCCTACTCTTAGGTGTGAATTCTAAGTTTTTCATATCCAGAAAAAGAAGAGGACCAAGTTGAAAGTAGATCACTCCCTGATCCATATTCACTGGGACCATCACAATCTTACCAGTTGCTACCAATAGCTTCCCATCAAACCCTCATTCTTTCATCAATTTCAAATATTTGACCAGCTTCTGCCTTCCAGCTGGAGACATTTCTCTAGGAAAATATGCACAAGTACTTGGATTTTTACCCTCCCTCACTGGCAAAACTTGAGTCCTTTAGGTGGTCCTAACTGAAGCCAGCACCCTCAAAACAAGTGGCCACCGGTGAATGGTAAACATTTTACTGGTGCCACCACATTACCAGATAGACAGAATTGAACATTAATATTCTTTGGCCTTTTGTTTGGCTCTGGTTTGTAATATTCCCCCTGACTTTTATTGTGTACTTCCTTACTGAATACTTGTTCTCAGCAACTGTTTTGAAAAAGGCACTGTCACCTGTTGCAGTAAGCTGGGTTAGAGCTAATCGACTGAAGCAAGCTTTCAGCCTCAGGGAGTGCAGAGCCTGTGTGATTTCTCTTTCAGACAGCTGGCTCCACAGGCGGCTCTCCCTCAGTCCACTCCCATCATTCCTTTAGCATGACGATAACATAATTTTTTTAAAATGACAGAATGCCTTTCTCATTGAAAAACCATAAGGACATAACATGAAAAGTTATGGTTGATGATGCAGAGTTTTTATTTATGCCCTAATTAGACCTATGCCATTTTTAAATGTAAAAATAAATAAATACAATTTAGTTAGCAGATACAGTATTTGATTTAATTCTGGCACTTTCAAGCAGAATTTGTTTTGCTGATTCTCTGCCTCATGTCTTCTCTTTCACCCTAATGACACTACCTTAGCCTGTTTCACCCCCCCCCCCAACAACTCCTGTCCTCTTTCACATCGCTTGGGACCGATTTCTCCTAAATGGCTCTATGTCACCCTGTTGTCTCTTTTTATGATCCATACTCCTATTTACACATATAAATATAAACATTATAAACTAGGCAGTAGATATGACAGAGAATGAGTAACTTGTTTTTCTGAGTCTAAATTACCTCCATTAATGTAACTATTTCTAATTTCATTCATTTATCTTCAAATTTGTCATTTTTCTTTACACCTAGAATAAAATTCTATTATTTGTCTACATCACATTTTATTATTTATTTATTGATTAGATGGCGGTCCCTTAGACAGTTCTATTTCCTTGCTGTGAAAAATGCAGCCCTGAGCATTAATATATGCATCTCCCTGATAGGTCATAGAATCCATACATTCATCTCAGGAGTGTTATAGCTGAATAATTCCATTTTTAATTTTTAATGAAACCACCATACAAATTCTAGTCTATACTCCCAGCAGTAGTAAATAATGGTTTTTCATTGCCACATCTTTGCCAAAAAATGGTTAGTGTCTGGGGTTTTTTTTTTATGATATTCATTTTGATGGGAATGAAACAAAAGGACAAGGTAGTTTTATTTTGATTTTTTTGATACCTAAAGATGTTGAAGTCTTTTCAATATACTTATTGATAATGTGTACTTCTTACTTTGAGAATAATATGGGGCACTTTCTTTTTGACCTTACAAGTCTTATTGGTTACACATTATGGTGCTTGATTTTGTAATTTTATGGGATTTCTCTGTGTGTATGAGTGTGTGTCTCTCTGCATCTATATTTATTACTTCTGCTCTTTATTTGGTCTATTCTTGGCAATTCTTTGGTCTATTTCTTGTGTTATTGGAGCTCTAGCTAAAAAGCTGATGCCTATATCTTTATGTGTATTCCCGGTTTTCCTCTAATGGTTTCAACATTTTTTTTGATGCACTTCTGTGCAGGGTGAAAAATATGGACCTGTTTTCATTCTCCTACCCCTAGATATCCTGTTTTACTAGCACAATGTTGAATGTGCTGTCTTTATCCAATGTATCCATTTTGTAGCTTTAATTCCAGTTGTATAAGAAACATTGGGGGAGGGGAAAGACAGGAGATTAAGAGGAGCTAGCAAATAAATTCCTCCTAGAGATACAGTTGTGAGAACTTAATATCCCATGTACTGTCCTTGGTTTATATTACAGACTTTTGACATAAACCATTGTGATACTTTGAGTAAGAATATCCCATAGGCTTGAGGATGAAAGTTTGAACACTTGATTCTCAGTTGGTACCTGTTGGGGAGGCTTAGGAGGTGTAAACTTCTTGGAGGAAAAATGTTAATATAAGTAGGCTTTGAGAGTTTAAAGATAAACACCATTTCCAATTGTTCTCTCTGCTTCGTACTTACTGTTCAAGATGTGAGCTCCCAGCTTGCTGTTCTAGCCACCATGTTTGATGTCTCCTGCTGTAGCCCCATCTCCACTCTGCAATCATGAATTCTTACCCTTTTGGAACCATAGCTAAAATAAGCTCTTTCTTCCTTAGTTGCTTTGGTCATAGTGTTTTATCACAGTGATGGAAAAGTAGCCATTACAACAATATATATTTTTGTTTCTTTTATTAATGAAAAAGAAAGGTGGCCTTTCTTATCCTGGGGGCTCCTAAAAGTGAGGTAACTATCATAAAAATGAAAAGACTTGCATATACAATAGCTTTCAAAAAGAGCCACTTCATTTAAAGGTGCTGAGTCTTAGACATTTTGCTGGAAGCTACATGAGTCTTTTAAAGTGAAACATCTTATCTTTCTCTAATAATGTGTGAAGAAGAAACCTCAAAGATCAAATGAACAGGGACATTTTTACATAGTAGGAACTAACACAGAGAGCCAGGTTTCTTTTCTTTTTTGGTAAGACCATTTGAAAGTGAAGTCATACTGTAATTTTTATAACATTGAAGACATTGCAAAACTGATAGAAAGGAAATTATCTCAGTGTTCCAAAATGCATTATAAATGCAACATCTTTAAAAGCTTCTCGAAAACTCTCATTTTCTTCATTTCACTCTGAGACTTGCCTTCCTAACATTGGTGCTTATAACCATATTAACATGTGGCTGAAATGGTGTCTGTTTACTAACGAACTCACCTTAGAAAATGATATTCTCTAATGTTTGTTTTGGAGTTCAGCCTGAGACAATTTTGTAAGAGGTGTTACAGTCATTAAGCCACACGGTTAGGTTTCAGTTCCAGCGTATCTACTACATCAGAGAGAGCTGTTCCCCAGTCTCCAAATTATTTATTCTGCTATCCTAGCACGATTTGGCTTCAAATATTGGCATATAAGTATTTATCTCTTTATTGAACAATTACAGATGCCTTTGAGAAATGTATCAGGGCCTAAATCAAGTGTAGGAAAATAGAAATAAGAAAACACATACTGAACATTTCTACATGCTTACCATAAACTTGAGGCTCTGGCTTAATTCAGGGTACTTAGGTGGCTTCCACTTCTGCCCTGAAACTAGGAGTGTAGCTGTTACCACTCTGCAACTAAGAACATGTTACCAGATGCTGCCAGGAGACTATACTAGAAAGCTCTTAAGAGAAGGCTTATTTAGCTAAACCAAATGTACATTTTTCCCTTTCACCTTTGCCCCTCACCCTACTAGATTATAAACTTAAAACTGGAAAATGAGCACTCGTACAAACATAGAACCACTTTTGAAAATGAGAGCCACAGGCCAAGGAGAGCGATGCAGACATTGCAAAAACATGTTTTCCTGCTTGTTGATCCATCACCCAATTAATTGGGTCTGAATCGTTCTTCTCCAGGCTTCTATTTACAAAGCAAAAATGGCATAAGCTCCTTCATTGATAAGAAAACTTGGTTTTCAGGGTCTCACTATCTGGAATAGAATGAAGTCCTTAATCACTCACATATTTAAAAATAAGGATTGAAAATGTTTCTTCATACTTCAAGAAGTATGAAGATCCTGGGTAAGAAATCTGATTCTCAAATGTAGGAAGTAGAGATTGCCAAAAATGAAGGCAGGGGTCCTCTTAAGATTGGAATATGGAACACAGGGAAAAGAGAAGGAAACTTCATCAAAGCAGAGAAAATGTCAGACTGTGAACCAGGTGGTAGATACTAAAAGGAGAAAATACAGAATCCTGAATATTAGTGTCTTGACTTAACTACCATTGGATAGGTAGAAGTGTGACATCTAAGCTATATATTCTAAAATGAGATAGTTTGTACCCTAATGCCAAAACTTTTCCAGTGTCCATCACACTGATGTAAAGTGTAAGGCAGAATAAAAAAAAAAAAGTCTGATAGTCAGTGTGAAATTGATTGATTAGGTCTGAAGTTACCAGTGAACATTTTAGAGGAAAAGCGTCAAGAGGTCAAAACAAGTCTCACACAATCTTCCATTTATACTTGACATTTTAGTCAATTCACAAACTCTCTACTTCAATAAACTTGTTAAATGTTGGCTATGCTTTAAGTTTTACTAGTATTGTATAGATCTCCCACGACCAGCAGAGTAGAATATTGTTTTTAATTAAAGCATGGCTTCGGTCTAGGGAGATGGCTCAGAGGGTAAAAGCATTTGTCAAGCAGGCCTAACAAGCTGGGTTCACTCCCCTGAACAGATATAAAAAGCCAGATGCAATGGCATGCCGTTGCAATTCTAGCATGTGTGCAGTGAGATGGGAGCCAGGGACAGGAGAGTTAGCAGGAAGCCAGTTATCCTGGAGTCCCCACCAGTGCTATGAAAACAAGGGAGACCCTAGGTCAACAGGTAGGAGGTGGGGGCAACTCTAGGAGAGTTGTCTGGACCTGCACACTCTTGTTTGGCATACATGACCACCCTACATAACCAATTAATGAATTTTTTAAAGTAAAAAAAAAAGTAACTCATGGAATATAGAAAGAATAAGAGAATTAACAGACTCATAAAACATTAAAGAGAAGTCAGGGACCTGAGTATGTATAGATATTTAAGAAAGAAGGTTCATTTATTACTTCTAAGTGGTCAGGATAGGGAGGCACACATTTAGGCACTTAGGAGGCAGAGGCAGGAAATCTGTCAATTAAAAGGCAGTCTGGCATACATAATGAGTTCTAGGACAACCAGGATTATGGAGAGAGACCCTGCCTTTAGAAAAATAAAATTTTTATAAAAGATTGCAAGAGCCAGAATATCAGGAAAGCTGCTGTGATCCAGCACCTCCTAGAAATTATTGTGTCAACAGGAAACAATGGCAATATCAATAGATATATTAAGATGGAAAGGGATATTTTTGTTCACACACAACCCTGGAAAAAGAAATCAGGCAACTAATGACCACTAGAGAAGAAAAATGTGCCTCTCCCAGCGATGAGCCCCCATTTCGTGGTCCATTGCAAACTCAATGTGTTTGTGTATGGTATCTGATGTGTGTGTGTGTGCGCACGTGTGTGTGCGTATGTGTGTGTGTGTGTGTGTGTGTGAGAGAGAGAGAGAGAGACAGAGACAGAGACAGAGACAGAGACAGAGACAGAAAGGCAGAGAGAGACAGATGATGTCTCTTAATGATGTCTCCAGTCCTGTCAGGAGGGAAGCATCTCTGCTCTCACAACTCACAGGCTGGATGGCTCCTAACCTTCATTTCTGTAAGGTATTATCACAGACATTCCTCCAGTAAATATTCATTTGAATGCATATTAGCTTGAAGGGGTTTCCTTTTCTTTATTAAAACATGCTCCTCTTTCTGCCATGGAAACCACAGGTGTCCTCCCATCTTTTGGTAATGAGTCTCTGCAGTGTCTTGTTCTCTGTAACCTTGATGCAGTAAGTTTATACCCTCAATTAGATCTGCAGGGCTTCAGTGCAAGTTGGACGGATAATCTCACACCCTCTATTCAAAGATTTCAGAGGCTGGAATGACTAGCAGCTGCTCCTGGGAAACCTGAGCCAGGAGCCTTTCTAGCAGATGATCTGTCAGTTCCTGTCTCCATTGGCAACTGGTTCTGGATGGCCCTGGGTGGGACAAACAGCCTGGCTTAAGTTTGGCCTTCATGTAGGGCACTTGACCTGGGAAGCTGTTCCTAATCTCAAAATATCATTCTTCTACTCAAAATGAATGCAATTCAGGTGGGCCTTCCTTGGTTTTGTTCTTCAGAATGAATCTTTTAAAAAGCTATCTTTTAGTTTGGATTTAAGGCCCACTCCATAGGTTACTTGATCCTGTAAACCTGGCCAGGCACCCATGACAAGAGAGGTCCTATGGCCTAGGGGAGAATTTGCTACTCCTATTTTGCTAAGCTATCATGGCATCAAACTGATATCTAATCTGAATACTTATCTTTTCACCCATAGGTCAGTGCAATGATCACTCCTCAGTATGAAGAATTATATCAGAAATATATGAAATCTCCTCTTGAAAGACAAATTTCCTCTCAAGCTGGCAGCAGGCTTCAGACTTTTCCTTCACCCAGCCTGGGATTTCTGGGTAAATTTCAAGTCCTTAGGGAGCATTGTTCTTTCTATTTCCTTTTTAATTTATTCTCTCATATATCACATCCCGGCTGCAGGTTTCCCTCCCCAACTCTGGCCACCACCTTTTCATCACTCCTCTCCCCTGCCTCCCATATCGCCCTCCCATCCACTTTTCGTCTGGTTTCCTTTAGAAAAGGGCAGGTCTCCTAGGGATAGCATGACATAACAAGTAGCAATAAGATTAGGTGTAAGAGGATGTTCTGATACTAAGGTCTTGTTCCCTGATTGGTTCTTGATTTGACAGTAAAGAAAGAGGGGTGCAGGGGGGTTGCTAGGCAGAAGTAACAGGCAGGACTTCCTGGTCCCAAGAGGAAAATTAAGATGCAGGGAAGGAAAGGACCTTTTCTGCTATGCTTTGGAGGAAGAAGAACAAAATAATCATGTAAGGTCTCATGGAGTACTAGAGCCTGTGGCCTCTGCTACAGGCTACAGGCCAGTGGCCAAGGATGTTTGGCAAGGGCCAGGTGGGACTAGCCACTGAAGTTTAGGGAAAGTGGAGAGATGGAGATAATAAGGTGGTAAAAGTTTGCTTTTCCAAGAGGGAGATAGTAAGCTCGGCAATTGTGCCAAGAAGGCAAATTATAAAGGAATTAACTCTGTGTGTGTGTGTGTGTGTGTGTGTGTGTGTGTGTGTGCCTTTTATCCTCAGATTCAAAGATTTAGGGAGTAGACTAGTAACACAGCCACCTCCCAGAGAGATGTCAGGTAGAAAAAAAAAAGAAAAAATGAAAAGAGGAAGCCAGGAGGGGCCATAGTACAGAACAACCTGGGCAAAAGGCATTTCAAAACTGAATGCAACAATTAGGCATCTCCCGTCATTAAGACAATCCAGTAGGGAGACCAGGGTCCCCAAAGCAGGCAAAAGCATCAGAAACAGAGCCCACTTTTTCTGTTAAGAGTCCCACAAAACCACCAAACTACACAACTCTAACATATATACAGAGGGTATAGGTTAGACCCATGCAGGCTCCCTAGTGGTCAGTTCAGTCTCAGTGAGCCCCTATGAGTCCAGGTTTGTTGATTTTGTGAGTTTTCTTGTCATGTCCATGAACCCTCTGGCTCCTAAAATCTTCCCCCAGCCCTCTTCAAACTCTGCCTAACGTTTGACTGTGAGTCTCTTTCCATTAGATGCTGGAATAAGCCCCCGTGATGACAGTTGGACTAGGCACCAATCTATGAGCATAGCAGAATATCATTAGGCATCATTTCACTTTTCCTGCCAGTCATATTTGATTCTATCCTAGGTCTATGAACCATCTAACCTCTGATTTCTGGTCCTCTGGGCAGTGTCAAGGGTTGGCTTCCTCTCCTCTCATGGGTTGACCAGTCATTGGTCAGCCACTTCAACAAATTGCAGGACAAATTGCAAGTCAAAGGTTTTGTGGCTGTGTGGGTGTCCCAAACCCTTCACTGGGATTCTTTCCTGGTTATAGGAGATGACTAGTTCAGGCTCTGTATCCTCCATTACAAGGTCTTAGCTAGGGTCACCCTAATGTATTCCTGGGAGTTTCCATTGCACTTGGCTTCTGCTTAACCCCTGAATTGCCCAGCCCCAAGTTCTGGTTGTCTCTCGCAGTATTATTCTCTCCCTCCATCTTCTCCTAACCTGATCCCTCCTGTTCCTGTCACCACCCACCCAGAGTCTAGCTGCAATATCTGTTAATTTTTTTCTCCCCAGGGACATCCATGCATCTCTCCCTAAGAACCCCCACTTGTTAGTTACTCTCTCTGGGTCTGTGGATTGTAGCATAGTTATCTTTACTTTGCAGTTAATATCCACTTATAAGTAAGTACATACCATGTTTGTATTTCTCTATCTGGATTATCACACTCAGGAAATTTTTTCCAGTTCCATCCATTTGTCTGCAATTTTTATGATGTCATTTTTCTTAATAGCTGAACTAATACTCCACTGTGCAAATGTACCACATTTTCTTCATCCATTATTCAGTTGATAGACATCTAGATTGTTTCCAGTTTCTGGCTATTATGAATAAAGCTGCTATTAACATAGATGAGTAAGTGTCTTTGTGGTAGGATGGTGCATCTTTTGTGTATAGGTCCAAGAGTCGTTTCAACACAATTCTTTACAGACATTTAAAAAAGAGTACTCAACTTCATATGATACAACAAAAAGCTCAGGAGAGCTAAAACAATGCTGTACAATAAAAGAACTTCTGGAGGTAACACCATCCCCAATTTCAAATTCTACTACTGAGCAATAGTAATAACTATATGGTATTGGTTAAATAACAGATAGGTCAATCAATGATATCAAATTAAAGACCCAGATCTAAACCTAAAAAAAGCCAAAACTTAAACAATAGAAAAGAAGTAAGCATGTTTAACAAATGGTATTGGCCTAATGGGGGCATTGTTTTAATACTCTACTAACCAGAGTGAGGGTCACAAGTGTCTCCTGTAAAATATCTCCATTGTTATTGGGATGCAGATACCATGGTATTCAAATCAGAGAAATGCAGCCATAGCCCAAGAGAAAAAGAAAAGGGAAAGAATTCGAAGATTGTTCTCAAACAATTGTTACAAGACTTAAAAATACTCAACTGCCAAACATTTCCTCCTACGCACCCCAAAGTCATGCTTCCCAACCTTAATTCTGTTGTCTTTTAATACTTCCTTGTGTTGTGATGACCCTCAGCCATAAAATTATTTCATTGCTATTTCATAACTGTAATTTTTCCTACTGTTATGAATCATAATGAAAATATCTGACACATAACAGATCCATGATGTGACCCCTTTGGGAGTTGCCATCCACAGGTTGAGAAACACTGTCCCCAGAGCATTAGTAAAAACCTTACAAACTCAGATTTACATCTTGCTTCCCCTTGATCTCTGTCTATGGAGATGACATGAGACTTGTCAATAAGCATTATTGCACAACTCATTGCAAACACTTAAATACAGTCTTTTCTGCTCTGAACATTCTTGACTCACAACTTCTGGAACTATGAGACAGTTATCAGTTGTGCTGGTGAGTTTTAACTGTCAAGTTAATGCAGGATAGAATCACTTGGAAAAGGAGGGATAATGAGGAATTATCCAGATAAGGTTGGCAGGACCCCATGTCTCTGGAGAGGTATCTTGATTATTAATTGATATGAAGACAGAACTCATTGTCAGGGATACAATTCTCAAGGCAGGGGTTCCTGAATGTTATAAAAGAGGAGGAACCCCGTGCTAAGAACAAAGAGCATGCATGTGCCCAATTGTTTCTGTTCTTGACTGTAGTAGATGTGTGAGTTCCTGCCTCAACTTCCCCTTAGTAATAGACTATAACTTGTTGTAAGAGTGGATGAAAGCTGGCTGCTTTCCCTCCCTCCCGGATAGCCAGCTTTCATCCACTCATTGTTCCTAAATCAAATTGCCAGGACCCAAATATATTTTAGAAATAACACCCAGGCTATGTTCGGCCCTCTTTGAAAGATATACCTTTATAATTTGAATATATGTTTAAAATTTGTTGAAAATATATCTAATTCCTTCTATTCTAAAGGACTGGAAGTCAGCAAAATGCTAAATAAAACTGAATTTAGCTTAAGTTTTAGTAAGTAGTTGATGCTAGAATGTGTGTTATAGTAAAGATGTAGTTAATAAATTGCTAAATATTTCATCTATGAAAATTTTTTTTGTGGAGCAAGGAAGATGGCACTGTGAAAAAAGAGCTCTTGCTCTTGCAAACATGAAGATCTTAGTTTTAGTTCCCAGCACCCCTAGAAAAAGCTGGGCATGGCTACACATACCTGTAACCCCAGAAGAGATAGGCAGATCCAGAGAGCTAGCTCAGACAAAATAGCAAGGTTCCAGTTCAGTGAGAGACTGACTCAAGGCAATAAAGCTAGAGAGGACTACAAAACACAGTAGATGTCATGCATTAGCCTAAGTGCACAGGAATAGCTATAGACATGTGTCCCAACCCGCAGGACAGTCAACAGTGTCCCCAGACCACCTAGGAGAAGGAGAGAGACAAGAGACATGAGAGACAGACAGCAAGACAGTATTCTGATCAAGCTGTCAAATTTTATTTTTTACACAAGGCAATTTAAAGGGAAGTACGCAAGGTTTGGGAGTGGTAAGGTGGAACAATCTCAGGGGGCTGGCATCATTTCTCAGAAACAGTTTATCAGAGTTTCTGGGTAAAGCTAGTTATTGCTCTTGGAATCTTAGCATAAAGGGCGTCATGAGGAGGTGAAGTGGAAAGGAGTTGCTATAGTAACCTATCCACAGATGAACTTCGAGAGGAGGGGGGTTTGAGATCTAAGTAAGAATGGCTCCTGGCATCAAGATTTAAGTGAGAATGACTCCTGGTATCGAGATCTCCTGGCATTGAGATTTAGGTGGGGATGGCTCCTGGTATCAAGGTCTCTTGGCATCGAGATCTAAGTGAGGATGGCTCCCAGCAGTCATGCATTCAAATGCATATGCCATACATAAAAAACACACAGCATGTACATACACACATACACACACAC
The DNA here is from genome assembly GCF_947179515.1 of Apodemus sylvaticus. Lineage (NCBI taxonomy): Eukaryota > Metazoa > Chordata > Mammalia > Rodentia > Muridae > Apodemus > Apodemus sylvaticus. Next base: position 24,404,739 of record NC_067488.1, on the reverse strand, counting down.
ACAAACAAACACACACACACACACACACACACACACACACACACACAATGCACTTTGTATTTTTTCTCACCTTTCTTTCATTATATCCCAGTTAGTTTCAAATAATCTGCTATTCTGCTGACAGAAATTCATCTGGTTAAATCCATTTGGTTCATAACTTCTGTTAGTTTTTGTTTTCTGTTAGTCTCAGCTTAGTTTGTGTTTCCATGGCTGGCTAAGGGTTCATCAATCTTGTTGATTTTCTCAAAGAACCAGCTCCTGGTTTTGTTGATTCTTTGTACAGTTCTTTTTGTTTCTACTTGGTTAATTTCAGCCCTAAGTTTGATTGATGAGAGTGCCCATTGATGAGAGTGAGTGTTGAATTCTCCCGCTATTATTGTGTGAGGTGCAATGTGTACTTTGAGCTTCAGTGAAGTTTCTTTTATGAATTTGGGAGCCCAAACATTTGGAGCATACACGTTCAGAATTGAGAGTCTTTCTTGGTAGATTTTTCCTTTGATGCATATGAAGTGTCATTTCTTATCATTTTTGATAATGTTTGGTTAAAAGTTGATTTTATTTGATAATAGAATAGCTATTCCAGCTTGTTTCTTGGGAACATTTGCTTGGAAAATTGTTTCCAGGCCTTTACTCTGAGGTAGTGTCTTTCTTTGACACTGAGGTATGTTTCCTGTATGCTGCAAAATGTTGGACCCTGTTTACATATCCAGTTTATTAGTCTATGTCTTTTTGGGGAACTGAGTCCATTGATATTCAGACATATTTAGGAATAGTGATTGTTGCTTCCTGTTATTTTTGATGTTATTTTTATGTTTGTGTGCCTATCTTCTTTTGGGTTTGTTGAAAGAAGATTACTTTCTTGCTTTGTCTAGGGTGTAGTTTCCTTCCTTGTGTTGGCATTTTCCATCTATTATCCTTTGTAGGACTGGATTTGTGGAAAACTATCTTGTAAATTTGTTTTTGTCATTAAATATCTTGCTTTTACCATCTATGGTAATTGAGAGATTTGCTGGGTATAGTAGCCTGGACTAGTATTTGTGTTCTCTTTGGGTCTGGCTGACATCTGCCCAGGATCTTCTGGCTTTCATAGACTCTGGCAAGAAGTCTGGTGTAATTCCAATAGACCTGCCTTTTTCTGTTACTTGACCTTTCCCCCTTATTGCTTTTAATATTCTTTCTTTGTTTTGTTCATTGGTGTTTCGACTATTATGTGACAGGAGGAGTTTCTTTTCTGGTCCAATCTATTTGGAGTTCTGTAGGCCTCTTGTTTATTTATGGTTAGGAAAGTTTTCTTCTATAAGTTTGTTGAAGATATTTACTGGCCCTTTAAATGGAGAATCTTCACTCTCTTCTTCTTTATCTATAATCCTTAGGTTTGGTCTTCTCATTGTGTCCTGGATTTCCTGGGTGTTTTGGATTAGGAACTTTTTGCATTTTTCATTTTCTTTGACTGTTGATTCAATGTTTTCTATGGTATCTTCTGCACCTGAGTTTCTCTCTTTTATCTCTTGTATTCTGTTGGTGGTGCTTGCATCTATGACTCCTAATCTCTTTCCTAGGTTTGCTATCTCCAGGGTTGTCTCCCTTTGTTATTTTTTTTTTTTTTAGTTTCTATTTCCATTTTCAATCCTGAAAGGTTTTGTTCAATTCCTTCACTTGTTTGATTGTGTTTTCCTGTAATTCTTTAAGGGATTTTTGTGTTTCCTCTTTAAGGGTTTCTACCGGCTTACCTGTGTTCTTCTGTATTTCTTTAAGGGAGTTATTTATGTTGTCCTTAAAGTCCCCTATCATCTTCAAGAGATGTGATTTTAAATAAGAGGCTTGTTTTGCTAGTGTGTTGGAGTATCCAGAGCTTGCTGTGGTGGGAGAATTGGGTTCTGATGATGCCTTGAGTTCTGCTGCTTATGTTCTTGCCCTTGCCTCTTGTCATCTGATTACATCTGGTATTATCTGGTCTTGCTGTCTCTGACTGTGGCTTGTCCCTCCTGCAAGCCTGTGTGTCAGTACTCCTGGGAGACCAGTTCTCCCAGGGGTATGGAGAGCTGTAGCCCAGGGTCAGCTCTGGGGTGCAGACAGAAATGGGAAGTATCCTGTTCCTGGCTGTTCCTTGGTTTCTGTGTCCTGATGGCTCTGGGCAGGTTCCTCTTGGGCTAGGAATCTGAGCAGAAGTGGTGGTCTTACCTGCGCTCACAGGTTTGTTAGCACTTCTGGGAGACCCATTCTCTCCCACTGGTATTTGGGTATGGAGTTCTGTGGCACAGGATCAGCCAATCCTTAGTGTTTTCAACTAACTCTAATTCATAAAAATGTCCCTCTTTTGAGGCAATATCAATTGCAACTGTCAAAAATACTTTAAGCAATATTTAGACCCAGAAACTCATCACTATTTTCTGTCACGTTGAAATACTTTAATGTGATCACATGTAATAAATTATCATCACAGAAGATATCATCTAATGTCTCAATTTTATCACCAAAGGCACAAGAAAATTGTCATTTCAACATGAATTATTCAGTCATACAATATTCTTAGTTCTATTTTATTTCCTTTTATTGAAAATTGATTCTTTTCTCAAACAACATTCTGATTACAGCTTTCCCTCCCTCTACTCCTTCCAATTCCTCCCCATTTCCCCTGCTATCTGCATCTACTCCCTTTCTCTTTCTTTAGAAAGCAAGAGGCATCTAAGAGGTGATAATAAAATATACAAAATGAAATATAATAAGATAAAACCAAAACTATTACTCTGGTATTGAACAAGACAAATGAACAAAAGGAATAAAAATCAAAAGAAGGCACAAGAATCAGAGACCCATTCATTTGTACCCAGGAATCCTATTAAAAATTCTAAACTAGAAGCCATGATATGTATGCAGAGGATGTGGTGCAAACTTGTGCAGGCCCTGTTCATGCTGCTTCAGTCTCTGTGAACTTTGCTCAAGTTAAAGAGCCTTGTTTTCTTGGTGGCCTCCATTCTCTCTGGTTCTTACATTCTTTCAACATCCACTTCCCTGAGCTCTTCAGGGAGGTATTTGATGGGCACATCCTATTTAATTTTAGCACTATTGGGAGTGGTATTTTATTGGGTTCATATATATACCACCCTTCAAATCCCAATTGCATCCTAATCCCTTCCAATGCACCCCCCTCCCCCCGCCAAAACTAGGTAGCAGAGAAAGTACTTTAGTGGTGAACAGGAGACATAAACTTCTTTAGGCTCCTTCCTGCTGATTAGGGGCATTGAGTTTCTTGGAGCAAGTCCAATCTTCATTGTAATAATATCTCCAACTTTTTCTGCTGCTCAAACTGCAGTAACAACAATCAGGAGCAGCAGCCCCCTCAGAGTGCTCCTGCTCAACCCCTCTTTGGGCTCTGGCATTTATACCTTCTCAAATGTCCCCAGAATTAAACTATCTGCAACTGGTAAAAATCACAACCCTGCTAGTGCATGAGGCAAATCATAATCACCTGCTATTAAGCAGCCTCTTATCCAAAACCTGGGATTAAAAACATAGTTATGTAATATAACTATGTTTTTTAAGAAACCAAAATTCTCACTATAATTTAGGACTGTGTTCAAATGTGTCTCACCTTCTACACATGGTCTGGCTGGGTTTCTGTATTTGTTCCTCTCTGTTGTAGGAGGAAGATTCATTGATGATGATCTATGAGTATAGCAGAATATCATCTGTAGTCATTTTATCACAACATTTTTCCTTCCTTTTTTTTTTTAGATAGGCATTATTTTTCTTTGTTCTTAGCAGTGTTAGATATAGGATCCATCTCATGAAGTGAGTCTTTACTCAAATAAGATATCGGATGGTTACTCCTAAAAGCTTTATGCCACTTATGTCCTGGTCTATCTTGCAGGTAGAACCTAATTTTAGATTAAAGAATTTGTGCTTGGCTTGGTGTTTATGTTTCTCTTTTGGTAACAGGTAGAATAGTTTCCTATACCAACGATGCAGAATGCAGAGATGAAGTCTCTATGTAGGCACCAGTTCAACTTCTTTATGTTAAATGAATGTTGTCTTAAGCAATGGGGCCTTACTGTCAGTTTGTGCTGATTCTCTTGGCAATATCCTGGGTTGTTTGAGGATTCCCATTGGGACCCCCTTGGCCAATAACTGAATTAGAAGTAACCCAACTTTAATACTGAAAACTTCATTTGGTACCAAAAGATGACAAATTGGGACTGTGTCTCCTACCTTATTTGGTAATTTCATTTAGATAACCTTTATATATGTAAGTATTTTAGGAAGCTTTTACTGGATTAGGTTTCCATACTACCCCTAATGCCCTTTAAATTTAGTTGTCTCTTCATACTCTCTCCCCCAACTTCTTCTCTCCTCTCTCTCACCACTTCATTCTCCCATTCCAGCATTTATTTTATTACTCTTTCCTAACAAGATCTATCTGTTCTTCCTAGTCCTTTACTCTATACCTACCATCTGTGGTTCTATGTTTTGTAGCCTGGTTATCATTGGCTTAACAGCTAATATCCATATATAAGAGAATGCACACCACTTTTCCATATTTGTGTTTCTGTATCTGGATACCTTACTCAGGATGGTTTTCTTAATTACATCCATTTGCTTGTAAATTTCATGACGTCATTTTTTAAATGGCTGAGTAACACATCATTGTGCAAATATACCACATTATCCTTATCTATTCTTATGTTGAGGGACATTTTGGTTGTTTCCAGTTTCAGGCTATAATGAATAGAGCAGCAAGGAAGAGGGTTGAACGTTTGTCTTTGTAATAGAATGTATGGTCCTTTGGGTATATGCCCTATAATAATATAGCTGGACCCTGATGAAGATTATTTGCTATCTTCCTAAGGAACTGCCATACTGATTTCAATATAGCTGTACAAGTTTGAACTCCCATCAGTAATTATTTCTTAAGATCGCCTTTTTACTCCACTCTTCTATTGAATGTCATGTCTTGTTAACATTTGAATTAGTTTCTTTAACAGCATTTAGTCAGTATTCCCAGTGTATAACTGAGGAGTTTTGGCAGCAGACTTAAGTGGTCCATCAAAACACCCTTTATTTGACCTGTTTAGAAAACAGTAGCATTGTCTCTGAATCTGTTCCAAAGGCATTACTACAGGCATCATTGAGAATATTCTTTTAGTGGCAAACTCAAAATGGACTTTATATGGTACACAAATTCTATATTATAGCTCATACACATTTTACAAATGTTTCTTTATCTACCTTGTTTGTGTATTAGTTGGAGAAAATTGTTATCAATCCTTTTTTGTTTCAATAAAGCCTTGTGTTTTACACTTAATTTTTGACATTGTATTATATTTTACCCAACATGTTTGCTTTTATAAAGTATACAACAGGTGTGGTGCCACAAGCCTGTAATTCCAGAATTTTGAAAGATGAGATAGGAGTCTCATGAGTTCGATGCCACCTTTGGCCACACAGAGAAGTTCTGTCTCAAAAACCCAAAAGTTATTTTTGTCTTGTTATTTAGGGTTCTCATTTCAGTAACAATCTATTGGATAATGCAAAAAACCAGTGTCATGCTTCACACATGTAACATGTAAATACATCCAATAGGAGAATACCTTTCATGCACTAGGGAGGAATCTGCTTCCTGCTGCAGGCTGCCTTTTGACTTCTAGAACTTTCCAGGCATGAAGTGCCAGGACTCCAGTTGTTCATGACTTTCTCCCAATAGTTCAGTATGTGTCCACATTTTTGATATTTAGTAGGTCACCCAGTTGAATTTTGACTCATACTCTTTATGTTGTCCCATCTTAGCTAATTCTATCTCCAAAGATCCTGCTTCTAAATGATCCCTTCAATCAATGTGAAACTTTTTCTGGAACCGAGGTGAAATGGGTTACACTATCTAGATTCATCTATTTTACAGTGTATTGTACTATACTGCTCTTTATCCTTCACTATACATTTCACATATTTTCAGATACATAATACATAATTTTATAAATACAAGAGTAATGGGATAAGGGGAGAGAGAGGGGGGAGGAGAGAGAAATGATCTTCCAAAAACATCATATGATCCTTCTCAGGGTCAGTTTTTTATGAATATCTTAATTTCTAGGCCAGTCATTTAACTCCATTGTCTCCACTTCAGCTGTGATTTATTTTCCTAATGATGCTTTATTGCTCCTGTCCCAATTTCCACCCAAACTATCTTTTAAAGCCACTCCATCTTGCCGAATTTCTGTGCCTAAGTGAATTCTCACTCAATGTTTTATCATGTTTGGTTTAAAGATCACAATAAGCTCTTCAAAGAGGCTGACAGTGAATTCACATTATCAAGGCTAATCGGGTGGTCAATGAACCCGAGTTCAATATCCCCATGGCTCCCCTGGCACCTGACAGATAGAAGCTCCATGATTTCCCAGGGTAATACTAGAGAAATGGTGAGAAAGCTGAGACCTTAAAACTAGAAAGAACTTGGGAAGTATTCATAGCCACATAGTAACTGTGTAATATCTCAATAATATGAATTTGATGATAGCTTGAGATGTCATACTTCATATAAGCTATTTTAAGTATCATAATGACTTCAGAAATGCTAGAGCTCCAGTTTGTAGTGATACAGAATAAAGATAACCTCTCACTGTTGTTCTGGCACTACCACCATCTCCAGCTATCTTGGTATCTGAAAGCTGATCTAATCAGTGTCACCACAAAGAGTGACTTGTCCATACGATGTGGTCAGAGAATTAAGTAAATCTTTTGCTGATCTGAAAAACCAGCATGTGTATAAATGCTGCCCACGTGACAGTCTGAGACCAGTGCTTTCCCATTTTACTTCCAGGAGCATGCTCTGGATAGCCCTTGCTTAGGCATGGGATTATAGTTCAACCTTTCAACTCCTCTGACTCCCATACCATAAAATGAATCATTGCTTAGGGCTGTGAAAATTACACTGGTTTGTAAGTTGCAGAGTCCCTAGCCACCATAGCTGTGGAAGAACAAATATCTTTGGTTTTAAATCTACACTCAGTTGCTGCATCAGCAGTTAATATATTACCTTGATTCCAAGTTTCTCAATTGCTAAATTGGAGGCAGCAAGAATGGAGGCTCAATAGGACAGACATTTGGCATAGAAGCAGCCCGAGAAACTTTGAGATTATTCCAATGTAGGTACAACTCCAAAAATTCAGACATTGTCATCTAGGAAGAAGTCCAGGAGTCTGTACTTCTAGAATACAGCCTACTTGGCTAGAAGAATCAGCCAGGCTTAGACTTCCTTTTACACTATATGACCTTTTCCAAATCTAACACATAGACTATTTGAATACAGGGAGAAAGGCTCCTTGGTAATTCAGAGTAATCTGCCCAGTAGAACCCCCCAAAAAACTGAGTAGATTGAGAAAGCCCGAAGAAGTACATGGCAAACACAAGCATAGCACCTGCTCCAAATGCCTTGTTCTCCTGGGCCTCATAAAATCATCACATCTACAAGAAGAAACACTTTGAAAATGTGTGATTTGGAGAGAGAGTATATCAAATGCATGCCAATGTATTTATTTCTGTGCTCTGACAGAATAAAACTCCAACAGACCTGCAGGAATTCAAAGGGTCTCCATTCTTCAAAGTGTTTCCATGCACCCATGAAATGTTTATTGGGCAAATTCTTATAAGCCATTCAACATACAGTCATTGTACAAACACAAATGGGGTACATGCTACCTACCAGGCATCTTGCTAGAAATTTGAAACCTACTAGTTAGCCTAATAGAGTGTAATGTTATCTTTTATAGAGCATTAGAAAGAAAAACTTTGTGATGAGATCAGGCATGTGGTAGGGGATGGTTGAAGGAAGGTTGATAGTATGCATGTTTAGACAGGGAAAACCTCATTGAAAATAAATTTTAGTGAAGCCTCAAGTGGGGGAAGCAAAGACCATGGACATATTCTGCTTAATGAGCTTTCAGACAAAGCAGCATACATCAGAGTTAAAGCAACATCAATCCCTGAATCTAGATCATCACTCCCACCCAGAACCCTATCATTTGATTAAAGAATCAATGCCCTAGTTCATAATCATGTGGAAGTACTAAACAGCCGGTGCCTCTGAAGCTCCAGTGTTTCAAGGAAGACTAGGATCTACCGACGAGACCCTTTACCCATTTCAGCTGTGGAGGGACGAAAGGGAGTCTTTCTTTTTTCAAGCACAAACCACAAAATAAAAATTAGCCATTGTAGGATTTTGACAAGGCAAAGGGCACATTCCTCGGTGAGTAGCTCCAGGGAGGAATGGGGACTAGGGCAGAAGCCACCAAGCTCCTTTGCAGACCATGATGTGATTTCCTTTTTATCATTTTTGGACCAATCCCCTTTCCAATTAGGGATCACAGCTGCTAAGAATAAAGTGATGTCTATTCAGCTGGCAGGAGGCACAATGGCCCACTCATGCCATCAATGACAGTCATTGTGCAGAAAATATTGCCATTGAGATTTTTAAATGCTAATGGAATTAATTTCTCTTTCAATGTTGATTGTCACCCGGCTTCTTCTCTTTTTAAAGAACATGGGAGGAGGGTTTTTATTTTCATTGAAAAAGACCAAAAACATCTTACAATAGCTATACAGATCAGAATTTTTAAAACCACCAAGAACTTTTCCTAGTATTTATTTACCCAAATCATTGGTAGAAAAGAACATTTAGTAAACACTGTGATTTTCATGGTATAGTCAATGCCAACCTCTCCCACTTCCACTTAGCATTGTTTCCTGAGGGCTGGACTAGCAGAGATATTTCTGTTAGAGAGATCTATAATTTTCCACTAGATTTCCTTTGCCATGAACAGGTGTACTCTCTTGATCTTTTTTTTTTTCTTTCTTAAGAGCTCAAATAAAAGATTCAGATACACTTCTGATAGCTCTCCTCTGGTTGAATCAATGCTACCCCTTTACACTCTAATGAAAGACATCTCTGCACATTGGACAGTCTAGGACTATCAAAGTTTGGCATGTCTGAGACCATGAGTTGGGCTTCTGTAGACTTTATATCTCAAGATCTAAAGACACATGAGTTCATCCCCTTTGGTCTTCTGTCACACAGTCTTATAGACAGGGTAGCTTTAAAAAAATGAACATTTATGTCTCCTTGTTGGCCATTAAGAAGTGTCCTTTTGGGCAAAAGGAGAAGGTGAAAATCAATATGAACCTGGGTGAAAAGGTCTTCATTCCATCCATCCTCATCCATCAATCCATCCTCACCCATCCATCCTAATCCCAGCCCATTCACATGCCCTCATACTCACCCCATCATCATTGCACACATGACCTTATCTAGAACTGGTCCTAAATGCTCTGGGCTCCATCTCCAAACACAACCACATCGGAGACGGCTTCCATGTGCATGTGTGTGTGTGTGTGGGGGGGGTTATATGTGTGTTCATGTATGTGCCTGTGTAGTTGATCATGCCCATATGCTTTTATATAAAGACCAAAGGGCATATCAGGTACCTTCTTTCCCTCTCTGTCTGATTCCATTGGCATGGCTTCTTTCAAAGGGAAGAGCATTTAAAAAACAAAAACAAAGGGAAGAGCATGGGCACAAGAGTTGTTGCTGTGTCTCTGCGTTTGTTGACGCGTTTTTCCTCTCACCTTAGCTAAACTTAGATTCAGGATGAGGAGGATCCTGAAAAACCAAACAGCCTCCAAAGCAGCCATGAGCCTGTAGCTCTTGGGTTCTTGTCTTTTGAACTCAAAGAATGTAATGCACAGGCCATAGAAAGTGTGTTTTAGAGAGAAGTTTCTCATAGATTCAGAGGAGCTGTCTTAAGAGAGAAGGGAGACTTCCTATATAGCAGGAATAGCTCCCTGTGAACAAGGTACCATCGAGCTGCTACCCAGGGCTTTTCAAGGGAATTATGACAGAAACTGGGGTGAGGTATGAGGAGGATAGGGATGAGCTAACCAGTTGGCTCAACTGTGTGGTGTCCTGGTACCTGAACTCAGTTTTAGTCATATCCTCACTTGTAGCTTTCAGGCAAGAGATAAGAAAACATGTAGCACAAGCAACTCTCTTCCAGCATTCCTGGCCTCCATCAGTGGCATTCTGAGAACACTTTCTCGGGGTCCCTGACCCACCTGACCAGTTTTCCATCTGCAGCTCCCTTCACCTAAATATAGTCCTCAACAAGTAAGATTATTTGCTCATTATCAAATAACTTCTAGGTGTACAAGATCATTTCCTCAAAAATGGCAGTAACTGAAGCAAAGGAAAGTGATCCCAGTAGGCTGAGATCAGGAGAAGAGGGGCTGGGATTCAAGTTCTCCCTGCTAATTGAGAAAGCTCCAGCAACAGAGGCCACATACATATATGAGAGGAAGTGGGATTGCTGCAAACCCCTGATGTGCACTAACCACACTGGCTGGTAGGAATCCATACACTTACAGCAATGGCCATCTTCTGTCCTCAGCAATAGAAATGGTCTCTGAAGGCCAGACACCTTATCTCCTGACACAAATTCCAAAACTATCAAAAGCAATAATTGAAAACATATCACCAGGTCAATCAGCCCATGAATTTGACAGCTTAATCATGAGATATACGGTCTCTGCTATCATTTTTGTCTAGAACCAAGCAATTTCAGGATGATAAACTCAGATACATGAAGTTTACCTGAAGCTCATAGGAAGAATTCGAAGGCCTGACCCTCTCTTTTTCAAGCTTAAACATCTTCCTTCTTGTTTAGATTGCAAGTGAACCTAGAAAGGAAACAAAAGCTTGAAAATCTAACAAAAACAAACAAACAAACAAACAAAAAACCTTTCTAATTCAATCAATTCTCTATAACATCATTTATCCTGGTAGAAATTGCATGAGTCCAGGTCTCTCCTGTGTATTTATTTATTCTCATCCTCCCTTGAAGGTGACACTAGGGCCCTAAATGCAAACACAGACTGAAATTAACCTCCTAGCCAGCTTTGACTTCAGTTGCTGAGATGTTTGCTTCAGCTCTTGCCTGACAAATTTACTGCCACACTCCCAATCCCAGGAAATAACCCAATCTTACCCCCATGGTGACCTTGAAAGATTAGTGTGATTATGCCTTAGGCAGAAGAGGTGTACTCTGGAAGACAAATGTGATTTTATAGGAACTGGCTTTCTCTGGGAGCCTGCAGTAAGACCACCACATTAGAAATATATTACATGAAAAGGGGGAAATTCTAACACCAGCTGAAGCCAGAGGCCAAGGCAAGAAGGTGATCAATAGTTGAACTTCCCTTCAAGTGACTGCCTGGAACCAATGTTTAGCATCACTTTCTCAAATATGAAAGTGTTTTTGTCATTATTTGCTAAACTAATTCAGTACTTTTCTTTCATTGTATAATTTTGTATATGTGTGTGTGTGGCTGATCACATCCATAAGTATGCATACAAAGGCCCACCCCAAAGGGGATAATGGGTGTATTCTATCATTCTCCGCCTTATCCCCTTCAGACTTGGTCTTTCACTGAATACAAAAGTCACCATTTTGGCTAGGCTGACCAGCCATTGAAACCCAGAGATTCTTCTGTCTCTGTCTCCAAACTCAGGTTACACATGTGACCCCACGTTTCATATGAATACTAGGGATTCAAATGAAGCCCCTCGTGCTTGCACATAATGAGTTGCCTCCCTATTCTCTCATCCCACTTATCAAATTATCTTTTGTGTTGATTTACACAGGCCCTCTGACCAAAAACAAGGAGTGGGCTCCACTAGGGATGGATACTCATGTAGCCCACACAGAGGCAACATATGTATCATGTTTATCAGGTGCGGTGCAGAATTACATAGTCATTTATTTATCACCAGACTGCAAAATATCCCAATCTGTATTCCTTTTCACTCATCTCAAGGTTCCTCCGTGTCTTGTCTCCTTCTGTCTAGACATACTCTAAAAAGTGGCTAGAAAGATGTCATCTCATTTATAACTAGATGGTTATATGGTTGGTACCTCATGCAGTTATGGTAGTTGCATTATGTATTGCTTAATTTTTGTCACTGTAACCATGACATCTGACATAAACAAACTGAAGGGAGGAAGGCTTTGTTTGGCCTCACAGCTTCATAGGGATCAGACCATGGTTGCCCAGCCTTCTAACACTACACAGGATATCACAGTAGTGTGGGTGTACGTGGAGCAGGCACATCTTTATTTTTGTGGCAAGTGGAAGAAGAAAAAGGGAGGCCCACACTGGGCTGGCTTTTCTCCTTTTCTCTACTTTATTTCGTTGGCGGCACAGCACACATTCAAGGGAAGTCTTTCTCCACTATTTCATTTTGCCTGGGAAGATGGTCTTAGTCATCTCCAGCAGTGTGCTTTGCTAGCCTCCTGTGTGCTTCTAAATGCAATCAGGTTAAGAGAATTAACCATCACATACCATGAAGACAAACGTATACAATGCCATGCTGTAGGCTGAGCAAACCTTTCACCCACCACTGCTTTTTCTTTCTTTCTTCTTTTTCTTCCCTCTCCCATCTTCTCTTCCCAAGTAATCAATAATTATTAACCTTCCTGAATTAAATCAACCTGACAACAGATTCACTCACTGATTAGAAAATGCCCACAGACCAGTAATCCTAAAATAACAAATTTAAGGCACTCTCAAAAAACTACTGTCTTAGCTAACAGAGATATATTTTGTTGGCCAGCATTTATTTGTTTAATCATTTCATTTTTTTGACAACTTCACACATGAGCAACTGCATCTACATCATTCTCCCTCTCCCCTTTTCCCATTTCCCTCTTCTAATGTTCATTGTCCCATCATTATTATTAAGACATAAATATACACATGCATGTATACGCAAAGATATATGCACACATGTATATATAACCTACTGAGTCCATTTAGATTTGCTCTTATGTACATGTGTCCAGGGTTGACCGCTTGGGATTAAACAATCAATGTGGGAGCTCATTCCTAGAGGAGATCAGGGTAAGTATTTAGAATATGGCTAGAAATTATACTGGTCTATGAAAATGGCAACAGAAGTTTTTGTGCTCAAGTCTATGACCTCTCTAGACATATAATTGGCTAGGTTTTAGTACCAATCCTAAATTCCCATCTATCTAATGGGACTTAAGTCTAACTAGACAGCCATTAGTTCTTCCAAAGACGTAAGTGCCACAATTGTACCACTGCAGAGCCATCCATTGTTGGCTTTACAGCCTGGTAGGAATAGTAGTCGCTTCTCTCACTTAGCTGCTTTCATAACACTGTTGGATACTGTGATAGCCCATTCTCAGGGAAAAGGCATCCAGATAGCTCAATTCCCTCTTGAACCCTCAAAGTACTACCCTACAGTGTCTTAAGAGTTTCTTGGATTCCCTTGATCGACAACTCAAAGGAAGGTTACCCATGTCTGATACTGTCTTTTTTTTTTAAGATTTATTTATTTTAAATATGTGAGTACACTGTTGCTGTTTTCAGACACACCAGAAGAGGGCATCAAAACCCATTACACATGGTTGTAAGCCACCATGTGGTTGCTGGGAATTGAACTCAGTACCGCTGGAAGAGCAGTCAGTGCTCTTAACTGCTGAACCATCTCTCCAGCTCCTGAGGTTTTAGCCTAGGGGTTAAACTGGGGTTTTTAGGTTAATCTATACTTCACAGGTGGAATACTATTACCCCAAGTGGTATAGTTTCTTCAGAATTATTGATGTATGTATGCACATACACATATATAATTTGTATTAAGCACAAAAACCATGCTTTCCTATGGCTTTGCCAATTATCCTCAGTGCTCTTTATCCCTCCTTTCTTCTTCTCTCTTAATGCTTCCATCCCTCCTTCCTCCCCAGATAAAGTGTTCTCCCATTTTTCCCATTTCTCTTTGAGTCTGTTATGGGTCATGTAAACATTTTTCTGTCACTAGTACCTCAGAGAGCAATGACATAAGAAAGCAAAGTGAGGTAAATGAAAACCAGGACACAACTGCATACGGAACAACTCTCTGGGGCCTTCAAGGAAAGAGAGAGACAGAAACGGTAGCTAAGGTCTGAAATCCTAGCATTAAAAGGTCCAAAGCAGGAAGCTTATTCAAGGCATGCCTGATCTACACATCTAGAGTTCAGTCTAATCATCGTTACATAGCAAGACCTTATTTCAAATAACAACAAAAAAGGAGACAGAGACTTCCCTCTTTCTCATCAGCAAATCCATCATTCCCACAATACAGCTGTTGTCTTTTGTTTAAAGTAAAACTGCAATCTCAAATGTGGTCCTTAAATACATGACCCCAAGAAAGCCTCTAACCTCTCAGTGGAGGAAATAAAGATGCATACCCAGCTGTTTCATTGCGAGATTTGAATGGATCTTGTGTCTGAAGGCAAACAACATACTGTGACTAAGGGTGTTAGCAGGATCCAGCAGTCTGCAGAAATGGAAAAGAAAAGGTAGCAAGGAGCAAAGGTGGAGCCACATAAGTTAGAAACTTTCATAAGTATATTTCGAAGTCAGGTACGAATTTTGGCATTTGGTTTCTTCCATAAGGGAGAAACAGTAGATTCTTTCAGAGCATGCAGAAATAAAAGCTGCTTTTACCAAAATTTCACATGTTATCTGAAGGGGAAATGGAGAGAGAGAGAGAGGCAGACAGGCAGACAGACAGACAGACAGACAGACAGACAAATGGGTAGATGGGCAGAAGGACAGACAGATGGATGAACAGAGAGACAGACAGAATAGGAGAAGGAAAGAAGGAAGGAAGGAAGGAAGGTAGGAAGGAAGATGGGCAGAGTAGTCAACTGTGGTCAATACCAGCCAAATAAAATTTGAAAATTTCAACATTTATAAACCGTACTATGAATGATTTTTAGGAAAGATAAGTTGAAATGTGTTGGAATTACTGAATACATGTGACTGGGGAAACATTTTGACCCAGAAAAACATCTTTCTCACACACAGAGAGAGTGTCTTGCAGAAAAATGAAATAACAGACTATGAGAAAAATGTTCCCACATTGATTTCACAAGATGGTCTGCAGAGCTGATTTCTCATCTTTAAAATTCCGCCAGGAAAAAAATTTGCAGTTGAAAGTTTTATATTCAATTAATAACTGACAGTGTATCCAGTACTTTACCACTACATATACATCAAACTCTGTCCAGTCCTGTGGTCCTGTTATCTTTTAAATTTACATCATCTGTTTGTTCATTTGCTCTAAGACAAGGCCTTATATTGTCTAGGCTGACTGAGAACTCACAATTCTGCCTTAGCATCCTGATGCTGGGATGTAGCACCTATGGACTGTCCCACCACACCCAGCTTGCCCATTGCATTATATCTAATTTCCTACAGCTCTGACTAATGGAACTCTGGAGCATCTGGGTAATGGAGAATGCTTTCACCTCCCTCCAATGGTCCCCTGCCTTTCCCTACTGTTTCATCTTCTTTGACTGGCTACAGACAAGGCTGACAAGAAAGGCACCTGCTTCTTCCTGGAGTTGGGGAGGGCCAGCATCCACTGTCTTCCCATAGGATCCTACATCTGGCTGTGTTTTGAGTTCAGCCAGTAACTGGCCAACTGATGTTTACAAAATGTGAAAACGGCTTGGGAATGCTGGAGGAGACAATAAACCAAGACTCTCTTTGAAAAAGGCTAATTAGTATTTTAAGAAATAAAAAAAAGAGTTAGCAAAACTTGAAACAAACAAATACTAAACAAGGCAGGGCATGGTGGTGTACATCTTTAATCCTAGCACTCAGAAGGCAGACCATATCTCTGAGATTTCTGAGTTCGAGGCCATCCTGGTTTGCAGAGTGAGTTCCAGAGCATCCAGTGTTACACAGAAACCAGACCTTGTCTCATAAAACAAATAAATTTATGGGCAAGGCAGAGATGAAGGAGTTCTCTTGTGCTAACCTATAGACACTATTGTTTACTGGGTTATGGATAAAATAAACAGAAACCATTGTGCAACCTCACAGCAGATTAGCTTCTTGCTCCTCAGAACACCTTTCAGAGAACCATGCCTTCTCTCCTTCTCGGTTCATACAGAGTGAAACTGTGCAACTTCATCTGCCCTACTCATGGGAAAATCAAGTCCAATGAATTTGTATCTTTGGCTTAAATTGATCATGTGAGGAACGGTTATGTCAGTGTTCAACGAGGTGTTGATACTTAGAGAAGCTCTGTTCTCTGTGGCTAGGTGCCTAAGTTCTGTGTGTGAGATATGCTGAGGGGTCCTGGTGATCAAGTCAACAATCCTCCTAGAAGTGGGAATAAACTGAAAACTGAGGAAGGCAGGACCAAAAGAGAGCGAATTAGGCAGTCTTGTGGTAGTTGCATTCACAACACTGGATCTGACTTCCTGAAACCATTAACACTATGTGTACCAGAAGGAGCAGGGCTTCTTTCTAGGAGTCCACGCTAAGGCAGATAAACTTGCTTGTCATCTCACTAGGATAGCTAGTTCACACTCTCCCTCAGCTGGTGATTCGTGAGAGCCAGAGATTTACACATGGGCCTCAGTTGGGAGCTTTTGGTTCTATGAGCCCATTTTTCTCCTAGCCAGTAGTACACAAAACCCTGTAGCTGTCTCAGACAGCGGACAATTAAAGACATGACACAGGCATGCACACGTGAACATGCGCACACCATACCACACACACACACACACACACACACACACGAGTGTACCTGGACCACTGTATCCTCTCAGTGCCATGTTGTTCCTGGCACACTCTTTTTCTCTCCATCCCTTTAAAAATGATATTATGCTGACATTAACTAGCAGTGCAGGTGGTTTTAAAGAGATTTTCAAATTGCCCATTGTAGCCATGTTTCTAGTAAAATAAAGGTTTAGCAAGCATTTGAAAAATATGTTTTTCACAGTAAAAGGCAAGTTGTCTTCATTCTGGCACAAACAACTCTTAAAAATCTGTACTGTAAGTGGCATTACAATTGACAAAGGACAAATAGAATTTTCCACCTGACCATTCTTTTTTCCCAGAATGTGTCTTTTAGACAAAAAAAACAAAAAACAAAAAACAAAAAAAAAAAACCTAAGAACAGAAAAAAGCATATTTTTATTTGAGCCTTCTGAATCTATTAATTAGTCAATGTTTTTAAAGTGCTTTTTGAGATAAAATTATTATTCATCAGCAAACTCAAGTTGGATTTTTTTTGTTATCATAATGATGGCTCTTTTTAAAGATGCTAATTAACCCACCTGCCATGAAAGAACAACTTTACCTTTGCATTAATGACTAGCAATAACATATGTGGTTATCCAGAAATTAATATTTATTAATCCACAATTTAAAACTTCATAAACAAGCACTATATACTTATACAATAGCAATGAAAATTCACTTCAGTAGGGAGAGTGTATTTTGGCAGTGCCAAGAGTTTTCTGAAAATAGGTTGAGGCTTGTGTGGGAGCCAGAAGTTAAAACCCATTGTTTGCATGCCATTGTTTCTGTACATGAGAAAAGTTTTCATATTTATTAGCAGTGTGCATCTTATTGAAATTTTGCATTCTCAACACCTGTCTTATGAATGTTATTTTATGCTATTTCCATTTTGTTTCTATAGAATTACTAAGTCGCCTGTTTAGTATTTAATAAAAGTTGACTTGTAAAAGCATGTGTTTAGAAAGACTATCAAAAGACAGAAGATGTTTCTCAGATTCTTTTCTAACATTAAAAAGAGTATTATGGTCTCTATAATGTTATCCAAATAGTACTTGGATGTTTAAAAAATTAGATGCATGAAGTATTACACTGGGTATCAGATATTTGATATGGCATTGAAAGTGCCTTATTTTTTCTCCTGTGACTAGAATGAATTCTTAAAAACCTTCTCTATGGAATCAAAGGTGTTTGGAAAGCAACACTAATAGCCTTCTTATCCCAGAAGACAGAAAAGACATAAAAATCTAGCAGAGAGTGAGCCAAGCGCAGTACCTTAAATCTAAAAATAAACTGTTTCATGACACTTGTTTGAGAAGAGTTGGTCCAAAAAGAATATTCTCAAAATAAATTTAAACCAAATCTCTCTTTTTTTAAAAGTTACCTTTGAAGTCTTTGTTCTAAAATAAAATAGCCTATATGGGAGCAATTTGCTAGTAGCAGACATTTGCAGACACCAGGTTGTCTCTTTTCTAAACCATGGTGTCTTTGCCCTTTGGAAGTACTCATTTGTTAAAATGGCATCCCAAGGTCAAAACAGAGAAGAGAAGAGTGAAAGTCACCTAAATTATTATCAACATCCAGATTGTTCTGGGATAATTTATCTGGTTCATTGCTAAAGCAAATACAGCTGAATATTTCAAAACTCTGATAATTTATAATGCTGAGAGTTGGTTTTTTTAATAAAAGTGATTTTGTTGATTGTTTTCAACAGCTTTAATTCATTTATATTTGTATGCATGTGTGTGCATATATGCATGTGAATGCAGGTACCCAAGAGGTCCAGAGGCAGATGTTGGATCTCAGGAAACTGGAGTTAAAGTTTGGGGCCACACAATGTGGGTGCTGGGAATTGAACTTGGGTCCTCAGAAAGAGCACTGAATGCTCTTAACTACGCAGTCATTTCTCAAAACATCTAAAGTTCTGATTTATTTTCAAATATTAACCAAATTCATTTGTGAGCTTTTATACTATAAAAACTCTTGTCTACCATGTATCCTCTACATCAAAGCTAACATTTAAAATAACTAGGCAATGAACTCTTTGAAATCAAGAAAGATCATTTGATATATTTAAGGGGCTGTTGATGTGTCTATACCTTAAGACTCAGAAGCACATTCTTCTAAATATTTAACTAGTTATGTGCAAGCAAAAGATGAATGTTATCTATCTTAATGTCCCATGATTGGAAATAAGCTGTCATGTACATTTGCAGTTACAAGAGTGTGTGGTAAGTATTGTGATAGGATATCTTTCACAGTGCCTTACTGACAAAAATGGAAGGAGTAATCAGCTCAAATAAAGTGACTAGAACAGGTATTTTCATCCTTCCTTCCTTCTTTCCTTCCTTCCTTTCTTCCTTCCTTCCTTCTTTATTAGTTTATTTTCCTGTTGCCAGGCTAACGTAACTCCCAAACACAACTTATGTGGGAAGGATTCACTTCAGCTCACAATTCAAGGCCCAGTTCACCATGGTGATGAAATCAGTGCAGCTGGTCACCTCACATCCACAATCAGGAAGCCGAGAAAAAGGAATCCATGTTGATGTTCTACCCCATGTCTTTACATATAGTGTCCAGTATCGCTGGTAGGGAATGGTACCACCAACAATGGGCAGGTCTTGTCTCTTGAACACAATCAAGGTAATCCCCCTCAGGCAAGTGTGGGGGGCCCATCTTCCAGGCAATTCAAGATTTCTGTCAAACTGGTAATCAATATAACCATCACAGTACCTTTCTTTCCTCTACTCTAGCCTTCCCACTTTTTGTGAGTGAGTTTCATGTAACCCAATCTGACTTTGAATCCCTGATCATCCTTAATTCAGCCTCCTGAGTGCTGGGATTTCAGACTGTAGTACGATGCTCAGCTAGAGAATTTGTTTTCAGTAAGACAGGAGAGTTCTTAAGGTAGACTAGAAGAATGGCAGGCATTCTAGCATAGGCCAGAAACATTATGGCAGGGTTAGAAAACAGTAAGTGTTCTGTGTGACTTAAGCATTGAAAGTACCCAGGGGATAGTGGGAATTGAAGACCCAAGGACATATGTGCACACACATATTTGAATATTTGAATATCTCTGTCTTTTAAGTTCATGCATTTAAAGATCAGATTATGATCTTTAGAAGGGTACATTTGAAAACATTACTACACACTTAATGACTGAGTACAGCATACATTTATTCTCTCCCTTATTCTGTGGCTTGGACATCGGGCCATAACTTAACTGGATCTTCTGCTGAGAAAGTCACACAAACTCTGAATGCCAGTTTTCTTCACTGTTATTTGGAGACTTGAGGAAGAACTTACTTTCAGGAAGTAACAAAAATTTTCCTTTTTGTTAGACTAAACAGCTCTATGGCTAATTACATGAAGATCCCAGCTAGCTTTCAACTGACTTTTTAATATACAAATGCTTACCCCCTAAATGCTACCCTCGATTCCGTCCCATGGGGTTTTTGTTTAGACAGTTGACAATACAGCAGACTTTTCTTTCAAACCCAGAAGAATCTATCTATTCAATAAAGATACAAGCTTAGAAACGGTAGATCAATCAAGGCAACAACATTCCATCACAGTTACTAATGTCTGTCAGTTATGAGGAAGGGAATTGTGTAGGAATGTGACTCACTGATGGGAAAGGGGTCGGCATGTGTGAACTTGGCCTCAGAAGGCTATGGGAGTTCTCAGATGATCAAATAGGAATAGATGAAGAACATACGTAATAATCATTATCAATTTTTATTTTCTCATTGCTTATATTTCCTCTGCTCTGAAATTGAGGCAATTTTAAAAGATGACTGGCTTTATAATGTAATCCCATAACTCATAAATCATAGCAAACATTCACAAATCCAAACAATAAGAAGATAAGGATCTAGGTCTTCTCTTATACCTATAGAAAACATTCAGTTATTGAAGCTATTGCCCCTGGTGTTTATTTTGGGGCACTTTGACAAAACTTAGGTGGCTACATTTCTATGTTACTGTATCTAAGTCTTTTATTCCATTGATTTACTGCCTATTTATATCAAAATGAACTTAATTCTTGGAGAATTTCATCCATGTATATGATACATTCCGGTAAAATTATTCCTTCAACCTTCTCTTGTTCTCCTCCACTGCCCAAATTCAATCCCTCCCTCCATCTTCCACCAAAGTCTCTATTCCACTTTAACATTGTTTTGCTTTGTAACCCATTGAGATTAACAGGGCCACTTGCATGGGCATGGGTGCGAAGCTACCCATTGGAGCATGAATGATTCACTAGTGGCTATATCACTAATGGAAATGACTCTCTCTCCTCCAGCAGCCCTCAACAACCTTTAGCTTCCCTTATCAGGGCTCCATGGGCCCTTCCTATAATCTATGACTGAAGTTTTACTGGCTCAGTGTTACACAGGTCCTATGCAGGCAAGTACAGTTGTTGTGAGTTCCTGAATGACATGGCCATAGAATGCTCACAAGATAGTGTTCTTTGGCCTTCTTCCTCCATACTGCTTGGCTCTTACATTATTTCTGACTCTTCTTTGGTTTTGCTCACTGATCCTTGGAGGGGATGATGTGATTGAATGCAGAGGTTTGTTTTTGTGTCAGTAGCCCATTTTATCTATTATGGGGCCTCTATACTATAACTTGAAATCAAATATGGTATCATCACCACCATCATTATCACCACCACCACCTCCATCATCATCATCCTTATTATTTGCTCAAGGTTTTTTTTTTTAATCTATTCAAAGTTTTTCTGTACTTCCACATAAATTTTTATGTTTTCCCTATTTCTTTGAAGAATAACACTGAAATTTTGAATGAGATTACATTGAATCTGTACATTGCTTTGATATTTACACTCAGAGAATGCAGTGAAGACTGTGGGCTTCTTGTTACTATATATTTGAGTCTACCACATTGTCTACTCATAGTTTACACAACATCTACCGGAAAGCAGAAGAAGAAAAAGAAATTTCAGCTAATTCCTATTCTAACTGTATAAAAAGACCATACAAATTGAGTTGTATGGGCTTTGAGTCCAGTTAATTTTGGTATGTAATGTTCAATTTATTTGCAAGGTTTTAACTTAATAAAGCTTATAAAATAGACTCTACACATATTGGCATTCTTAGAATTAGATTTTGGTGATCCACCAACTCAGAATAAAAAAATATCTCTGCTCTTAAGGGTGAGGGAACTCAAATGGGAGAAATTTTGAGGTATTTCTGTCCATGTGTTTTCTTTAAACTTTTGATAACACTCTTTTTCTTTTGTCCCATAAACTAAATTAAATAACAAGTTAATGAAAAGGTGTAGACTCTGAAACACAGACCTGTCCATCAAGTACTGAGAACTGCCATGGACCACTCTTTATGTCTCTCTGTAGCTTATATTCCTTCTTATTCCACCTCAACTAAGTTTACTCTTGCCTTCTGACCTTTGGTTGTATGTTTTGATTTGGATTCTCTCCTGCCCTTTGGACAGAAGTCAATATTTGTCTTTGTTGGCTTTGCTGTTTCATGATGTTCCAATTTTCCTTCTGTCTTTCCCATTTGGCCTTGAAAGGGTGAATCATGTCCTAGTTTTGTCCTGGTAGCCTTCCCAGATAATTCTAGAGTGTAGCCACATACACATAAGCTATTAGATTAATAGAACTGCTTATCTGAGCTTGTCATCCTTGAGTAGAAGGTATCATTGCAAACAAGACAGCATTGGTCAAGATAGCCCACTTGAAACTATGGGTGACAAGCTCACACTCCCTTCACAAAGAGGATGCATTTATGCCAAGGAATTCATGGTGATGGGGAGCTTTGGAACATAGTGAAGAATTTAAAAAGTAACTTAATTGCAACAAAATATTGAGATGTTAAGAAGTAATAATTGTATAAGGTGGAACACAAAAATAAAAATGGCTCAAAATAGCATTCCACTTGTATTCCTCTATCTAATCCTAAGAGGCTGGCAAAATAATGTTACTGACATTATCATGGATTCTTCTCATCTAAAACTGCATTAGAGTGTGGAATATTTAAGAGCTACCAAAAGACAGCCCAGGAAGCAAAATAAGCAAAATGCCCTTCTAATATCCAATCTGAGTGTGGACAACCAGTATCTCAGCCTTGGAGTCTAAACCCACTTTTATTCTTCTGCCTCATTGTGTTTTACAATTGTTAGTATATTGCCATTGGTTAGAAAGTTCTGGAACCACTCCCATGCACTTTGAACCTTAATATATATGAGTCTTTTGAGGCAGTTCCACAGCAGTAAATAACAAATATTTATCTCTTTTGGTCTGGGGATACAAAAATCTTTCTCCCTTATCCTTTGTGGGGACTCTTTTCTTTGCCTGTGAAGGTCTTCCCTGGAAATCCTCTTTTAAGCACCAAAATCTCAATGTTTACAGGGTGATTTTTCCTAGGGCTTTGGTTCCTACCAGGTATAGAAGGTAAGCTTCAGAACAAGAGATGAGAATGGGAAATAAAGAAAGTAAAAATGCAAATTGAACAAATACCATGAAACCCAGAAATTCAGTGGCTTTATAAAAGTGTTCTCATTCTTGCTCTTGCCTTCCTACTCTGACTCTCTTCCCATTCTCTTCCCCTGTCTCTGAATTAGAGGCCTCTGAGTAGAGGTTCACGGCAGGCCTCTACTCCTCTACGTCTCTTCTCTTCTCTTCTCTTCTCTTCTCTTCTCTTCTCTTCTCTTCTCTTCTCTTCTCTTCTCTTCTCTTCTCTTCTCTTCTCTTCTCTTCTCTTCTCTTCTCTTCTCTTCCCTTCCCTTCCCTTCCCTTCCCTTCCCTTCCCTTCCCTTCCCTTCCCTTCCCTTCCCTTCCCCCCTCTCTCTTTCTCTGTTTTTCTCTGTCTCTACTAACCTCTTAACTCCCCTCCCGATGCCCTGATTAAACTCTATTCTATACTAATAAAATGAAATGAAATGAAATGAAAGTGTTCTCAGTAGTACTAGAGTTTTAAAGAGAGAGTGTAGATTATAAAAATAAATGAGGGGGTGAGAGTTGGCTCAGGGGTTAAGAGCACTGAGGAACACTCCTCCACTGCTGGTGGAATTGCAAGCTGGTACAGTCACTCTGGAAATCAGTCTGGCAGTTCCTCAGAAAACTGGGCACATCACTTCTGGAGGACCCTGCTATACCACTTCTGGGCATATACGCAGAGGATTCCCCAGCATGTAATATGCATATATGCTCCACTATGTTCACAGCAGCCCTATTTATAATAGCCAGAAGCTGGAAAGAATCTAGACATCCCTCAAAGGAGGAATGGATACAAAAAATGTGGTATATATACACAATGGAATACTATTAAGCCATTAGAAACAATGAATTCATGAAATTCTTAGACAAATGGATGGAGCTGGAGAACATCATCCTAAGTGAGGTAACCCAGTCTCAAAATAACACTGATGGTATGCACACACTGATAAACGGGTATTAGCCTAGAAGCTTGGAATACCCAAGACACAAACCACATATCAAATGCTGTCCAAGAAGAAAGAAGGAGTGGCCCCTGGTTCTAGAAAGGCTCAGTGCAGCAGTGTAGGGGAATACCAGAACAGGGAAGTGGGAAGGGGTGGATTGGTGAATGGAGGAGGGAAGAGGGCTTATGGGACTTTTGGGGAGAGGGGATCCAGGAAAGGGGAAATTATTGGAAATGTAAATAAAGAATATATCGAATTTAAAAAAAAAAGAGCACTGGCTATTCTTTCAGAGGACCCAAGTTCAATTCCTAGCATCCATATGACAGCTCATAAATGTCTGAAACTCCAGCTCCAGGGTATCCCATACCCTCACACAGACAATTATACAGACAAAGCACCAATGTACATAAAACAAAAAAATAAACTATAAGAAATTAATGACTGAATAAAGGCATACTCAAAGGTTGATCTCTACTTTCCCAAAACTATCAAAGCTACAGGATCTCCATTGCTATATCAATGCAAATAAATCAATGGTAAATTAGGAGACATTACTACTATGGTTTTAATTTTTCAAACTGCCAGACAAGCAAGACATAAACCAAGACACTGAAAACTTTATTTTAGCAAATGTACTGGCTTGTTTTTCTCAACTTGATTTAAGTTAGAGTTAGCTGATAAGAGAACACAGTAGAGATAATGCTTCCATCAGATTGGCACATAGGCAAGTGTATTGGATGTTTGCTTAATTAGTGATTAATGTGGGAAGACCTAGCCCATTGTGAGTGGTGCCACCCATGAGCAGATGGTCCTAGGATGCATAAAAGAACAGGTTGAGCAAGCCATGAAGAGCAAGCCAGTAAGCAACACCCCTCCATGTTCTCTGCTTCAGTTCCTGCCTCCAGGTTCCTGCCTTGAGTTCCTGTGAGGCTTCCCTCAATGATGGACTTATAATCTTTGTAATGAAAAAAACACCCTTTTCTCATGCTTTAGGTCATGGTGTTCGATCACAGCAATAGAAACCCTAACTAAGACACTAGGTAAGAAGCTCTTACATCAGAGGTTCTCACCCTGTGGATCATATATCAGATATCCTGTGTATAAGATATTTACATTACAATTCATAACAGTAGCAAAACTATGGTTTTAAAGTAGAAACTAAATAATTTTATGCTTGGGTATCACTATGATATGAGGTACTGTATTAAACACATTAGAAAGATTAAGAATCACTGTCCTAGGTCTGTTTTCTTTCTGTCTTTTTCATGTGACACTTCTATGGCAAGACACGTAAGTTGGCAGCTATTCTAATATGGGAAGAAGCTACAAATCACTCACAGGGCAGGAAATACTGGAAAATCAGCATTCATGTGAAGAAAAAGTCAATAAAAAGATGAAAAGGACTTTGGTCAAGACTCTGTCGCCTTCACGTCCCCTGGTTAAACTTGCTTTGCCTCTGAATAATTATCTATGTCATTGCTATCCTTCCTCCCCTTAAGATTTCTTCAACAGTTAAAAATACACAGATTTCTGAGTTTGAGGCCAGCCTGGTCTACAGAGTGAGTTCCAGGACAGCCAGGGATACACAGAGAAACCCTGTCTCAAAAAAAAAAAAGGAAGGAAATAAATAGAGAGAGAGAGGGAGAGAGAGAGAGAGAGAGAGAGAGAGAGAGAGAGAGGCCAGGAGGTGGTAGTGCACACCTGTAATCCCAGCACTCTGGGAGGCAGAGGCAGGCGGATTTCTGAGTTCGAGGCCAGCCTGGTTTACAGAGTGAGTTCCAGGACAGCCAGGACTATACAGAGAAACCCTGTCTCAAAAAAAAAAAAAAGGAAAGAAAGAAAGAAAGAAAAGAGAGAGAGAGAGAGAGAGAGAGAGAGAGAGAGAGAGAGAGAGAAAGAAAGAAAGAAAGAAAGAAAGAAAGAAAGAAAGAAAGAAAGAAAGAAAGAAAGAAAGAAAGAAAGAAAGAAAGAAAAAGAAAGCTACATTTTTGAAAGTAAAGGACATTCTGGCTGGCCCACTGCCATGTGACACAGGAGAGTTGAAGACACCCAGAGGGTGGGCAGGTGCCATTCTGATGAGCCAGTATGAGATGGAGAAATGGAAGAGACGGAGAAGCTGAGTGGTCTGTGCACTAAGAAGAGAGGTGCATCTGGAAACACAAGGGTGGTGAGGATCAGCGGGATGTGAGTAGCCTGCACTGCTGCCCAAGGCCATGGTGATGGCTTAGCCACACTACTGCTGAGAGCCTTGTCTGAGTCCACAGCAAAGCAGCAGCAGGGGTCTGTGTGGATGTCCATGGCCCATGTTACCACAAACGGCCAAGTGGGGAATCCCTGGACTGGGCTGCTGATGGGGCCTTGTTGATGTCCAAGGACTGGGCAGAGCTGGCCCTACTCCTTACCTTGGCAATGTGGGAAAACTGACACCCCCCCCAATGCAGTACTCAGAGAGAGTGCCTGCCTACCTTGTCTGTGCAGCACAGTAGAGCTGGCTCTACTAGTGAGGTCCTATGAGACCTGTCCCTACCCCTTGCCAGCAGAAGCACATGAGTGAGCTGGTCCTGCCCCTCACCAGGGCATTGTTGAATAGTTGGCCCTGGTGGAGTATGTGCCCTGGAGAGTTGGCCCCAATGGCATGAGAGCTGGAGACTCAGACTTGATCTTTGCTAGCTGACAAAAAGCAGGAGTGCTGGCCCTGGTAGCATAGGCAAACAAGAGCTGGTGGGCTGACCAACTCAGTTACCACTCAGGCCTGGATCCAGAGCTTTGAGTTGGCCCATCCCAGTATCTACACCATCTATCAACTGCTGGAGCTTCTGAAGGAACCAGTAATGCAAGAGCTCCATGACATGACACAGGGCAACAACAGGATATCCTTCAACAGTTCTGGTGAGGATCCAGTATTGATGGTATAGCAGAAATGAGAGGCTTTGAACCAGACAAATGACTCATTACCATGAACATTTGCAAATACAGCTGCTTGGGAGGAGGGGGGCTGTTTGCAGTTTCCATAGTGAGATTTTGTTTTGATTGGTTTTCCTTCATGGGGGAGGTTGCAAGAGAGAATTGTAGATATAGAGGAACAGGGAGATTATTGAGTTGCATAATGTGAAATGGAGAAAAAAATCAATAAAAAGTTTATTTATAAAAAAGAAAGTACACTCCTATAAATATGCTTGAGCTTTCTAATGGTTAGTTTCACTATAATAATAAACTTCAAAATATTAAGTATATATTCCTGGGCTAACACCATGGATATGGGGGAGGAAAGATTCTTGCTATCAGTCCTGACAACCTGAATTTGATCTGTTCGACACATGTGATAGAATGAGAGAGCTCACTTCTAACTTCCAGATGTGTGATCACTAATATGCTGTGCACACACTCACATATGCACATACATACACATGCATCTGCAAACACATACATACATACATACATACATACATACATACATACATATATGTAAAAGGTGTGTAACTCTCAATCACATTGTGAGACGATGGCAGGCAAGTGTAGCTAGTTCTAGGTTGTAGTTCCACTTCACACATCTCATTTCAGGACAGCTGTGGGAACAGGAAAGAACAGGAGAACCAGTGCAATCAACTCCAGTCATTTTCTCTTGTCTAAGGAATGTCACGTAGACAAACCTAAAGGCAGCAAGAGGAGTGTGTATGCCACCTTACAGGAAAGGAAGCGGGAGTAATTTTTATAATATAGTTTACCATAAGATCCTCCTCATGAGTCTCTGCATCCCCAACATCTCTTGCATTAAAGCAAACAACTCACCCTACAAATTACACCTACTCCTACTGTATTACTACTCTACTTTGCTCCAAGATTAAAGAGATCCCAACACCACTGCCTCTACTCCTTGAGCATCCCATATTGTGATATTTCCCACTCTGCCAAAGAAACTTTGACGAGGTTGTTGCTAAGGTTACCATTTCCCATCCAGTTGTTAAGTGCCACGAGAACTTTTTCATTCTCCATTTTTCTTGAACTCTGTGTCAAGACAGAGCACTATTAACCACTGTGGAGACCACCCTCCACTCTGTAACTCTAATCTATGCTTATAATATATGTTTCCTTCTCTACAGATGCCAATTCTAAGTATCTCTGGAAATCCCCTTTTCTTCCTAATGTTGATTTGTAGAGGGCCAATAAATAATGCAGCTTTCTCTTGCATTAATTTAGGACCAGCTCAGACAGGAGAAGATAAAAATGTAAGCTGTACATATTGATAAAGGTGTATTGGAGATACAGTTTGCAAATGTGGCAAAAAAAATAAGATTCCTAATGCTGAAAGTGAGGAGTCAGCTATCCACAGAGTTAAGGGAGTAGTGATCTCTCATGGACCCTCTGCAAGGAGGTGGGAAGTTCTTTGCTTTGCGAAGAGCACTTTGCAGGGAGGCTGGTGCTAGCATGATGGTCTCAGAGAGGGGTGAGCCTGTCCTACTGTGGAAAGGCCTTTCCTCCTTCTGAACTCACCAGCCTCCTGAACTTCACTTTCTGCCAGAGAGAACAGTGAGAAGGCAAGGCTGTCACTTTGATGGGAATCCCTCATTAAATCTTGAGCCAGGAGACAGTCACTTCCCTTGCCATACCTCTTGCCTGTTACTGGCATGTATTTCCTTAGCTGGTGTCATTCATTTGTTATAGCTGCCATTAAAAGACTGACTAAAACTGGGGGACACATACAACTTAATGTTTTCCCCTCAATTCTAGAGGAGGCAAGCAAAAGAGAAGGATAGCTTTTGTAAGATCAGGCTTGAGAGCCCATCCTCCTGTAAAACCTGTAACCATAGCTACTTGAGACACTGACAAACCTGCACTCCTAGCCACATGATACACTGAGGCAGGAGGATCATACATTAGAGGCCTGCCTAGGTTATGGAGTGGGTTCAAGGCCAGCCTGGACAAATTCATTTGACCCTGTATCAAAAGAAAAGGAAAAGAAGGCTGGTGCTATAATTCTGCGGTAGAGACATTGCTTAGGAGGCATGAAGCCCCAGATTCAGTCCCCACTGAGACAACCAATTTTAATTGCTACTGATTGGACTGTATTCTCCTGTGACCTTTGCCTTACACGAACATTTGCTTGGTTTCTCTTCTGCTTCTGCTAAGTTGTAATGGATTAGGGCACTCCCTATCACTCCCAGTTTAAAAGTGAAGAAATAATTTTATGGAGTCTTGATTAACCACAGATCATAGTTTGCTTACAGTACTGCCAGAGAAATCTGGGTTATAATATAGGAAAAGAGTCTTCCCTTCTCTTCCAGATACAAAAAGAAAAAGTGGCATTTGGACAGCAAAGAACATGTTATCCGTGCGGACCTCACTGCTTTCAGGGTATCCCAGGACTGCAATCAAAGAACAAAGAGCAGCATGGACATGATTGTGTGTGATAGAGGTAGAGGATGGCGAGACAGCACAGGAGGTCCATAGCTGGGACACACTGTAGGAAATGTGAGAAAACCCTAAAGGATGCTGAACAGACGACCCCAAGTCCTACAGAAGTGTGGTGGGTAGCTTGAGCAGAAACTCTAGTCTTAATGTGACTGTTACAATGAGGCCTCCCCAAAATTTAACAGAAATGACACATGAGCATCTGCCTTCCTGTTTCTCTGCCTCTAGCCCAGTTCCCCTCAGAGTTGACTGCCGCTCTAGGACAAGTGACCTGGAATGCTCATAACCCAGTATGGGATTCCCCATTCAAGCTATTGGTACTCTCCTCTGCAATGACAGTCCTTCCCTAGCTTGTTCATTGATTACTGCCCCCAATTGAAGCTTTGATATTTGATTAACACATCATGTGGTGTTCCTTTCTAGGGTATCACTTAATTTACTTCTTGCTTCTGATATGAATTTCAATTCCCCTCCTTCTTATTACTCTGTGATGACTCTTCCTGTAAACAGGGAGTCTACATGCGAAAATGATTGCTCTTACCTCTACTTGTTCCAGTTAGAGTCCAGCATTTACAGAGTAAGGTGTCCAGTAAAGAGTGGGTGATAAAAATGGACAGGGATTAAACGAATGAACATTGTGTTGTTGTTGTTTTAACATATCATAAAAGATTTTCGAATTAGGTTAAAACTACAGTAAAGATGAAAAGAATACCCATATTTCAATATACCTTTTGATGTTATACATCAGTAAATCAATTGCAGAGTGTAAAATACTGTAAGTTGAAATGTGTTTAATACAATCCATATGCCAACATCCTAGCTGGGTGACACAGCATGTTTCAGAATATCAGTGCTTTGTCTTTCATGTTCACATGATTGATAGGGAACTGTGGCTTCCTGACACTACCCATGTCTACATATGATATTATCATGTCTATACATGTCACTGACCATTTCTACATAATATTCAGAGTCCTGTCCTATGAGACCAATTTGTTTGATGTTTATATCAGTAGTGCCCAGGAGCTAAGAGTGCCTTTCACCCTCTGTCATTTTATATTTCCAGCTAGAGGCACTCTACTAGACTCTCACTTTTTTCTCCTTCCCCTTCCTTATCCTATGAGAGAAAGGATTTCTAGAAGGTTTTGGAGAAAAGGGTTAATTCAACGCCATTTCTTAAGATTCATAAGGAAAATTCTGCCTAGTGAGAGGAGGCCTGTCTTTGTCAAAAGTTTCAATGTAAGAGGCCAAAGATGAATCCAGTTTTAGAGTAAGTACTAGGATGTGGTGTTCTCCAGCCTAGCAATGGGGCTCTCTAAATCCCTAGCACTACTGTGTCTTGCTCACTGATTACCATTTATGAATATCATGGTCCCTGGAAACTCACCGTCATAGTAAAAGCCAAAAACAGAGAAACATGAGTAAAATATTGTGTGATAAGAAACTACTGTGATAAGGTCTTGGCACTATGTTCAACACAACAGGATGATATTTCCTCAAAGCTGAAAGGTTCAAGGTAAGGTCAAACAGCAAGCCAAGTTATAAATGACGATGTTTGGAAAACAAAATAGTAAATATTAGTTACCATTCACTGATGAATTCTATTCCAGGATGTATGATGGATACTATCTATCATTAATGTCTCTCAATGAAAGTTTGTGAAACACATTATTATTTGTATAAGACACTGAGAAAATTGAGACTCAAAGATTATGTTTGTAGAGTTTATAACTTTTTAAATTTGAGGACATGAAACGAAAATTCAACAACACATTTTTCTATAAAAAGCCAGGTAAGTACAAAGCAAATGTATCAGTTTCAATAACTGCATGAAATACATAACTCAGTGAGCAAGGCTGTGTTTCAATAAGACTTTATTAACAAACATTGAATTTTGCATTATTTTCTTAGGTCATGAAACTCTTTTGTCTTCTGATTCTATTTTCATTGTTGGAAAATGTCAAGAGTGCTTGGGATCTAGCTCAGTGCACAAAGCTCTACTTTTCAATGCTAGTAACACAGAGAGGGGTGGGGGAAAGGAGGGAGATGAAGAGGAAGAGTGTCTACAAAACTAGTCTGTATGCACAGCTAGCGCAAGCAGGTGATTGACCCCACTTATTCTATTGAACAATAGCCACACCCTGTTTTCAGTCACATGATAGAGCAACTCCTTATCCTTTCTTGTAGTTTACTGATGATGCTCTCTGATATCTGGGTTATTTATTGGCTTTATTTTGTTTTATTAAAGTACATGTTCCTGGATGTTCCTTGACATTTTCTAAGGTAAGTAGAAATTTCTTACCTTCCCAAATTGTCACGTAACTGAAAGTAAGAATGTAATAGGACCTTAAAGGGGTGTCAATTAAAGCCAACTACAGTCTATCTATTCTTTGAAAAACAGAATACACGATGGGAATTTATTTCTTTTCTCTTTCAGCCTTGGACTCTGTCTAGTTTTTGTTTTGTCTTCCCCTCGCCATTCTGTGGTACATCGTTGAGTTAAGGAGTTTATGCCTTTCAAAATTTAGATTAGGGAAAAAATAGTAAGAAAAATGATGACATCAGAAGCTGATACTGCTGTGTGGTGAGTGCTAGAATAGTCTTGCATGGTGAATGTGAGGATATAGAAGCTCCCGCAGAAATAATGTTGTACAAGCCTTCTTGTACAGAAGCTCTAACAAGATCATCAGCATTTCCATCTGACCCTGACAAAAAATGGTCACAAATGTGATTGTTTTCTGAGAACTGTCCATCTTCTCTTAGAGTCTTTTATGCCTGATGAGCATCTGAGTATCTGCCTTAGACACTTAGGTACTCACAGTCCTCAAATGTCCTTTGTCAACTACTTAGAGCAAAATGTCCCAAGCAAAATGACCTTCAGCATTGCAGATCAGTGAAATGAGAACTCTTTTTTTTCTACCCCCAACCCCTATCCCTTTGGATAATGTTTTTTGAGAACTGCTAGTTGCATACTCTAAAGCCTGTATTCTTCATTTTTCTTAGTAATGGAATACTAAATCATTATCCAGACCAATGAGTGTCTAAAGATTGGATTTCTTAGCTCCCTTACCTTCAAGTGTCCATTGCTATGAGTAATTGGCTAAGTTCTGAACAGTGATACCTAAAAGGTATGGTATGATGTGTTCACTGAGCATCTTTCATTATTTAGGACATGGCTTCATGTAGTCTAGCTAGCCCTATAACAGAGCCAAGAGTAGCCTTGAACTTATGATCCTTCACCTCTGCATTTTGAGACTAACTGTATCATCATGCCTGGTTTAAGCAGTATCTTATGTTTACTCTTGTCCATCTCTTTGCTATGGTCTCTTTGAAAGAAGGTTTCTCTGCCCAGAGCTCCAATGGCTGCCTCAGTCATGGAGATGAAGGCCATGCAGAAAAGTAAGGTGGAGAGTTGAAAGAAAAATTGATCCATGATTTCATGTGGTCCTGATTAGCTTTCATTATCCTTAGATTTTTATTTTTGACAAAAGCAAAAAATATAAGCATTTATTTATTTAAAGTATTATTTTATTGGGTTCCTATTATATAGTTCTCCCTAGTTCTTGACTGAAGGTAACTAAACTCATATAAAGAAAATTATTGTGTTTCCACCCTTTGAGGAAGTTCAGTTTGGGGGAAACCATCAGATATTCCCTGGTTGGTAATCCTGTGTCTGGTAAGTGTGTATCCAGAAATGTCCAAAACTGTGATGGCAATTTACTGCCACTTAGCTGTCAGGGCCAGATCAGTTCTCACCTCAGTTCTGACTTCGCAGACTTCTATCTCACCTTAGAAGATGAGGTAGGACAGAGGCCAGGAGCATGAATCACAGGCTTTCGTCATTCACAGCTGGGCAAGCACAATGAGCCATGTGTCTTGGAATACCTTTCCCTTTATGTCACACTGCTGTAAAAATGAAGGTAGTCATGTAAACAGTGACCACCACACAGTGACTTTCAGAAGTCAATGACTTACTGTATGGACATGAATAAAAATTGTTTAGCACTAAGACAGGGCTATCAAAGTATAGGCTAGTAATTTTTTTAAAGAATATCATCAGTACCATTGATACTTAGAATTTGATTTAATGTTGGCAACACTTCCCTAGTATTAAGTTTTTGTTTATTTAACTTTCTATGGCCAGTATTCTTGATACTTAGAATTCTATGTTAATAGAACTTCCTAATATTTGGGTTGTTTTGCTTATTTTGACTCACTTATTAGTTGATTTAAATATTACAGAGTCTAAAGATATAGCTCAGTCAGGAAAGTGCTCCCTGAATTAAATCCTCATAGCCCATATTTTAAATAAAACAAAAGTGGGCATTGGCAGCCTTGCAAGTGATCTTATCGGTAAGAAGGCACAAGCAGGTATGGCCCTGGGCTCCCTAGCCAGCCAGTGTATGTGGTGAATTCTAGGCCAGTGAGAGACCATCTCAAAGAAAAGGGGACGGTGCCTCAGGAACCATGCCCACAGAAGTACTCTGGCATTTTCACTATTAAAAAAGTCAAGTTCTAAGTCAATCGAGTAAAAATCCCTAATTCCATTCACACACCATAATTAACTCCATATGCAATCTTCACGTATTCCATATATGAACAGACATAGCAGCAAATGCATACATGCCCCTTGACATATATAAATGCCTACATCATCAATTATTTTATAGAAAAAAAAATCTCATACTGTATCATCTTCATCTGCTTATTTTTTTGCCAAATATCATTTGCTAAATATTGAAATTTGCTAAATGTTATTTTACTATTATGCAGCATATTTGATGGCACACAGAATTATTGCTATGGTAGAAGTGTCCATGATTTTATTTCTTTAAAACAACTTTGTTGGTCAAGAAGAAATAAAGAAAGAAATAAAAGATTTCTTAGAATTTAATGAAAATGAAGGCACAACAACATACTCAAATCTATGGGACACAATGAAAGCAGTGCTAAGAGGAAAACTCATAGCTTTGAGTGCCTTCAAAAGAAATTACACTAGAAGATTAACGGAACAACTGAAAACCCTGGAACAACAAGAAGAAGCTAATTCACCGAGGAGAAGGAGAAGACAGGAAATCATCAAACTCAGGGCCGAAATCAATCAAGTAGAAACCAAGAGTTTTCTACTTGATACAAAGAATCAACAAGACCAAAAGCTGGTTCTTTGAAAAAATCAACAAGATAGATAAACCCTTAGCCAGGACTAACCAAAGGGCACAGAGAAAGTATCCAAATTAACAAAATAAGAAATGAAAACGGAGATATCACAACAGAAACCGAGGAGAATTCAAAAAATCATCAGATCCTACTACAAAAACCTGTACTCAACACAACTGGAGAATCTGGAGGAAATGGACATTTTCTTAGACAGATACAAATTACCAAAATTAAACCAGGATCAAATAGACCATCTAAACAGACCCATAACCCCTAAAGAAATAGAAGGGGTCATAGATAGGCTTCCAACCAAAAAAAAGCACAGGACCAGATGGTTTCAGTGCAGAATTCTATCAGACCTTCAAAGAAGACTTAACACCAATATTCTTCAAACTCTTCCACCAAATAGAAACAGAAGGAACACTACCCAACTCCTTCTTCGAAGCCACTATTACGCTGATACCAAAACCACACAAAGATCCAACTAAGAAAGAGAATTTTAGGCCAATTTCCCTTATGAATATCGATGCAAAAATACTAAATAAAATTCTTGCCCACCGAATCCAAGAACACATCAAAACGATCATCCACCATGATCAAGTAGGCTTCATTCCAGGATGCAGGGATTGTTCAATATATGGAAATCCATAAATGCTATCCACTACGTAAACAAACTCAAAGAAAAAAACCACATGATCATTTCATTAGATGCTGAAAAAGCATTTGACAAAATTCAGCATCCTTTCATGCTAAAAGTCTTGGAAAGGACAGGAATTCAAGGCCCATATCTAAACATAGTAAAAGCAATATACAGCAAACCAGTAGCCAACATCAAACTAAATGGAGAGAAACTTGAAGCAATCCCACTAAAATCAGGGACAAGACAAGGCTGCCCCCTCTCTCCATATCTTTTCAATATAGTTCTTGAAGTCCTAGCTAGAGCAATTAGACAACAGAAGGAAGTCAAATGGATACAACTTGGAAAGGAAGAAGTCAAATTATCACTATTTGCAGATGATATGATCGTATACTTAAGTGACCCTAAAAACTCTACTAAAGAACTCCTACAGCTGATAAACAACTTCAGCAAAGTGGCTGGCTACAAAATCAACGCAAGCAAATCAGTAGCCTTTATATATTCAAAGGATAAGCAGACTGAGAAAGAAATTAGGGAAATGACCCCCTTCACAATAGCTACAAACAACATAAAGTATCTTGGGGTGACTCTAACCAAACAAGTGAAAGACCTATATGACAAGAACTTCAGATCTCTGAAGAAGGAAATCGAAGAAGATCTCAGAAAATGGAAAAACCTTCCATGCTCATGGATTGGCAGGATTAATATAGTTAAAAAGGCCATCTTGCCAAAGGCAAGCTACAGATTCAATGCTATTCCCATAAAAATCCCAACCCAGTTCTTCACAGAGCTAAAAAGAGCAATTCTCAAATTCATCTGGAATAACAAAGAGCCCAGGACAGCTAAAACTATTCTCAACAGTAAAAGAACTTCAGGGGGATTCAATATCCCAGACTTTAAACTCTACTACAGAACAATAGTGATAAAAACTGCGTGGTTTTGGTACAATATCAGGCAAGCGGATCAATGGAATAGGATTGAAGACCCAGAAATGAACCAACACACCTATGGTCACTTGGTCTTCAACAAAGGGGCTGAAAGCATCCAGTGGAAAAAAGATAGTCTTTTCAACAAATGGTGCTGGTTCAATTGGAGGTCAGCATGCAGAAGAATGTGCATCGATCCATTCTTATCTCCTTGTACCAAGCTCAACTCCAAATGGAACAAGGACCTCCACATAAAACCTGACACACTGAAACTAATTGAAAAAAAACTGGGGAAGACCCTGGAGGACATGGGCACAAGGGAAAAGTTCCTGAATAGAACACCAATAGCTTATGCTCTAAGATCAAGAATTGACAAATGGGACCTCATAAAACTACAGAGTTTCTGTAAGGGAAAGGACACCGTCAAAAAGAAAAAACGTCAACCAACAGACTGGGAAAGAATCTTCACCAACCCTAAATCCGACAGAGGGCTAATATCTAATATATACAAAGAACTCAAGAAAGTAGAACCTAGAGTTCCAAATAACCCCATTAATAAGTGGGGTACGGAGCTAAACAAAGAATTTTCACATGAAGATCTTTGGAGAGCTGAGAAACACCTTAAGAAATGTTCAAGGAGACAAGGATGGATCAATTCGCATTCTTCTGCATGTTGACCTCCAGTTGAACCAGCACCATTTGTTGAAAAGGCTATCTTTTTTCCACTGGATGTTTTCAGCCCCTTTGTTGACGATCAAGTGGCCATAGGTGTGTGGGTTCATTTCTGGATCTTCAATCCTGTTCCATTGATCTGCCTGCCTGTCACTGTACCAATACCATGCAGTTTTTAACACTATTGCTCTGTAGTATTGCTTGAGGTCAGGGATACTGATTCCCCCAGAATTTCTTTTGTTGCTGAGAATAGTTTTAGCTATCCTGGGTTTTTTGTTATTCCAGATGAATTTGAGAATTGCTCTTTCTAACTCTGTGAAGAATTGAGTTGGGATTTTGATGGGTATTACATTGAATCTGTATATTGCTTTTGGCAAAATGGCCATGTTAACTATATTGATTCTACCGATCCATGAGCATGGGAGGTGGCGAATTGATCCATCCTTGTCTCCTTGTACTAAGCTCGAATCCAAATGGATCAAGGACCTCCACATAAAGCCAGACACTCTGAAGCTAATAGAAAAGAAACTGGGGAAGACCCTTGAGGACATCAGTACAGGGACAAAGTTTCTGAACAGAACACCAATAGCGTATGCTCTAAGATTAAGAATTGACAAATGGGACCTCATAAAATTACAAAGTTTCTGTAAGGCAAAGGACACCATCAAAAGGACAAATCGGCAACCAAAAAATTGGGAAAAGATCTTCACCAATCCTACATCAGATAGAGGGCTAATATCCAATATATATAAAGAACTCAAGAAGTTAGACTCCAGAAAACCAAACAACCCTATTAAAAAATGGGGCACAGCGTTGAACAAAGAATTCTCACCTGAAGAACTTTGGATGGTGGAGAAACATCTTAAAAAATTCTCAACTTCATTAGTCATTAGGGAAATGCAAATCAAAACAACTCTGAGATTTCACCTTACACCAGTCAGAATGGCTAAGACTAAAAATTCAGGAAACAGCAGGTGTTGGAGAGGATGTGGAGAAAGAGGAACACTCCTCCACTGCTGGTGGGGTTGCAAATTGGTACAACCACTCTGGAAATCAGTCTGGCAGTTCCTCCGAAAACTGGGCACCTCACTTCCAGAAGATCCTGCTATACCACTCCTGGGCATATACCCAGAGGATTCCCCACCATGTAATAAGGATACATGCTCTACTATGTTCATAGCAGCTCTATTTATAATTGCCAGATGCTGGAAAGAATCCAGGTATCCCTCAACAGAAGAGTGGATGCAAAAAATGTGGTATATCTACACAATGGAGTACTATTCAGCCATTAGAAACAATGAATTCATGAAATTCTTAGGCAAATGGATGGAGCTAGAGAACATCATACTAAGTGAGGTAACTCTGACTCAAAAGGTGAATCATGGTATGCACTCACTAATAAGTGGATATTAACCTAGAAAACTGGAATACCCAAAACATAATCTGCACATCAAATGAGGTACAAGAAGAAAGGAGGAATGGCCCCTTATTCTGGAAAGACTCAGTGAAACAGTATTCGGCAAAACCAGAACAGGGAAGTGGGAAGGGGTGGGTGGGAAGACAGGGGGAGAGAAGGGGGCTTGCAGGACTTTCGGGGAGTGGGGGGGGCTAGAAATGGGGAAATCATTTGAAATGTAAATAAAAATATATCGAATAAAAAAATAAGTTCAAAAAAAAAGAAATATTCAACATCATTAATCATTAGGGAAATGCAAATCAAAACAAACCTGCGATTTCACCTCACACCAGTCAGAATGGCTAAGGTCAAAAACTCAGGAGACAGCAGGTGTTGGCGAGGATGTGGAGAAAGAGGAACACTCCTCCACTGCTGGTGGGATTGCAAGATGGTGCAACCACTTTGGAAATCAGTCTGGCAATTCCTCAGAAAACTGGGAATGTCACTTCCTGAGGACCCTGTTATACCACTACTGGGCATATATCCAGAGGATTCTTCAGCATGCAATAAGGACACATGCTCCACTATGTTCATAGCAGCCCTATTTGTAGTAGCCAGAAGCTGGAAAGAACCTAAATGTCCTTCAACAGAGGAATGGATACAAAAAATGTGGTATATTTACACAATGGAGTACTATTCAGCCATTAGAAACAATGAATTCATGAAATTCTTTGACAAATGGATGGAGCTGGAGAACATCATACTAAGTGAGGTAACCCAGTCTCAAAAGATCAATCATGGTATGTACTCACTGATAAGTGGATATTAGCCTAGAAACTTTGAATACCCAGGACATAATCCACAAATTAAATGATGTCCAAAAAGAATGGAGGAGTGGGCCCTGGTTCTGGAAAGACTCAGTGCAAGAGTATAGGGGAATTCCAGAACAGGGAAGTGGGAAAGGGTGGATGGAAGAATAGGGGGACAGAAGAGGGCTTATGGGACTTATGGGGAGTGGGGACCCAGAAAAGGGGAAATCATTTGCAATGTAAATTAAAAAAATTAAAAAATAAAAAAAACCAAACAAAACATAAAAGCATAAAAGAAAAAAAAAACTTTGTCTGATCTTCCCTACTCATTGACACATAATTTTTTTTCCGGGCTTTTATTACTATAAAAAAAATTGCAAAGAAGTTTCTTGCCTACTATCTTTGTGCACTTGTGTGAGTACATCTATCATAAAAACTCCCCAAAATAGAATGGCAAGGTCAAAGTGTATTTGCATTACGAATGTTGCTGACAAGCTCTCTCATGTGTGGTCCGCTGATAGGAATGAGAATGTCATCTCTCCACATGATCTGCAGGATTAGGTGTTACCAAGCTTCCCAGGAATGTTTAAAATAATGCTTTATTGTTTTAATTTGGGCATGAGTGAAGCTGAGACCCATTTGGAAATATATCAGCCCTTTTATTTCTTTTTCAGTGGGATATTTTTGGTTTATGTCTTTCAATATTTGAATCTTGCCATTTGTTTGAGGATTCTTGATCACTGTGCCCTGGCCTGCCTTACCTCCTACTGTGATCCATTTCCCTTCTGACACGAACCATTTCTAACATGAACCATTCTGCTGGCATCAAGGCTAGTGTGTGCCCTAGTTCCAAATGGATATTCTAAGGAGCTATAGCAGAGAATCGGGCATCTATATGTTAGCACACACATCTGGCAACAGCTCTACTTTCTGTGGCCAAGTCGCCCAGATAAAGCAGGGCCATTGATCATAGACTCCCTCTACTGATATGGGATCCCACCAGAGATCCTCCAACATCATAATGTACTCTATTCAGATCTCAACTGATACTACATCTTGTGCACAAATCTGACTCTGGCTGGCTATTTTCCAAGGCTCTTATCAAACCCTCCCAACCTAAACTGCAACTCCTCTGTGCAGAAAAAATAAAAGAGCAGTTGGAATGGTCCACCACCTCGTAATGTCACACTGTGGGTTTAAATCTCTGACCTTGCATTTCTAGTGTGTGAAGTGGAGGGTCCTATCTTTTGTAAGTATCAGAGTTACTATGAAGGGTAGACAAAACAGTGAGTCAGGAAATACTTTATAACTTGTAAGTCATTGGTTACCAAGTAGCTCTGTGACTATGTGAATGTTAGGGGTGACATTCATACGCATAGGAATAGCTATTTTTCTTGTCTGCAGTACTAAAGATTGAATCTAGGATCTTCTAAGCAGTCACCCTCCTGCTGTGGATGCCTTCAAGCCTCTACTTTTATTTTGAGATAGGACCATATTAAACTATACAAATTGGTGCTTGAAATTGTTATATAGCCCAGGAAAGCCTTCAATTTGTAATCCTCCTTTCTCAGCTTTCTGAGTAGTAAGATAATTGTACCCAGTTGAAACATTGATATTTTATCCACCTATGTATGTTACCTAGGGTTTGGGCCAGTGTCTTTTACTGAACAAATCTTCCATGTTATTCCATGTGTGTGTATGTGTGTGTGTGTGTATGTGTGTGAATATTTGTATTATTCATTCTTCTTTCCCTCCCTTCCTCCTTGCCTCCCTCCCTGATATTCATGGGGCACCTTGAATATCAATTTATAATAGAACAATGAAATAGAACAATGAAAGTTTTCTATTAGATCCTGTCTTTGGGAGCAAAAGCAAATATCAACCTCGACATTGCTTTGCAAAGAGTAGCAAAGAATTCATGGACCAATTTCAAAGTCTGACATTGACCACATACAAAAGAGCAGGTCAGATCCAGTTGAAAAAGAAGAAAACAACATTCTTGATAAAAGCATATACTTTAGGGCCATACCACCTGGTTCCAATCCTGACGTGCTTGTCAAGAT
Organism: Apodemus sylvaticus; assembly: GCF_947179515.1. Taxonomy (NCBI): domain Eukaryota; kingdom Metazoa; phylum Chordata; class Mammalia; order Rodentia; family Muridae; genus Apodemus; species Apodemus sylvaticus. Next base: position 24,363,601 of record NC_067488.1, on the reverse strand, counting down.
GCCTTCTAAATAGCTATACTTATGCACATAGAATGCTGCTATCAGATTTGCTCAGAGCAGATTCTTTCTGAGGTGGCCTGTGGTGATTGCAGAAGCTCATCATTAGTCAAATAGATGACAGTAGAACTTCCACCCACTGGGTCATCTACCTACAACACCCTCTTCTAGGCTCAGCGAGCATTCCCCGGGTTGGGGGTTGGGGGGGAGGTAGAAAGCAAGCCAGAGCTAGTAGAAGTGGGGGAGTTGTATGTAATGTTGACTTCCAGGCACAGTCCTGGCTGTTTCACATCTGAACTTGCAACAGTAATAAGAACTGCACAAGATCAGGTCGTCTCTACACCCATAGGAGATAACAAGGTGATGGGAAAAGTAGAGACATCTTTTTTTCCAGTGGTGTAGCAACCAGCAAAGTGTGTACACTCTTGTAAACAGACTCCCACTCATGTTCTTGTAAATAACCCTAGTGAAACACATTGTGTGAGGGTCACACATGCACACAGTGTGGGAGGGTGAGACATAAGAGCTGAAGGAGGCCTGGTCAGGAATAAGTTATCAAGCATTGAAGGAAAACAGAAAAGGTAACAGAGGTGGCTGATAAAGCTATCATGCTCATGAATGAATGTATTGCAAAGAATTTCTTATCATGTACATGTAATATATTTTTAAAAAAACATTAGAAGTCCCTTGATAAGTTTTGCTTCTTTTCCTCATCTATGCCTCAGTTTTCTTGTGTAAATGGGGGGAGGTACTCATCACTCCTCCATCCTGATGTTGCTGTGAGAATAAAGGAAGTTTTTACTTAGCCCAATTCTGAATCAAAAAACACTCATTGTCTTTATAGGAACTAGAGATTCTGCCCTGATCATATCTGATTGATTTCTTCTCCCCAAAGAAAGCAAATTAGACAATTTTTTTTGGTAAAATTTCTCAATTTTCTGAAATACATCTATCAAATAAAATCCTTGGGTTGTGATTTAGTTGTGACAGCCTTATGATTGCATTTTCAAGAGCGTGTGCAAAGAACTGTGTTATGAAACGAGTGTGCTTAACACCACTAACGGGCAGAAATGTTCTTTCCTCTCCTCCCACAGATGCTGCAAAACTGAAACCTTGATTTTCATTCATCACAGGGAGTAAACTGAAAACAGGCATCCAGGGAACAGGGCAAAAGCAATAAATTATCTTCCTGAACAAAGAAACCCTGTTCTAAATCTAGCTCCCAGAACATCCAGGCATGCTGACCAGCATGTGCACAGCTGTGTAAGATGCTTAACCTCTGAGAGTACATTGGTTTTCCACAGTGTTAACCAATCTGTGTGCCATTTCCCAGGCCACACCCAACCAGCCCACCATCCTTACCGCCTGCCAGTCAATACCAATGCAAGCTAAGCATTTCTTACTCAACTACTCACTTCTCTGGCCCTGCCCAAGTATGGATTCCACACTTCCTTCTTTTCTGGATGATTAGGGCCTTAGTTCCCACCACAGTAGGTCCCTGTGTATGCTCAGTGAGTCAGAATGGTGCAGGGAAACTATAGGACTTTGACATCTGGCAGAAGTAAGGTTGAATTCCAGCGCTATCATTAGCAAGCTGTGACCTTGGGCAAGTTATTCAATAATTTCCTCCAGCACGGAGTGAATAACCACAGTGCCTGGGAGAGTTGTTATGAGGATTAAATCATGGAAGCACAGCCCCGAGTTCTTTGTTTGACACATGCTACGAGACCTATTATTCTTACTTTTAGTTCTACTCTCTGGTAGTTGTACATAATTCTTTTCTTATAAAACCCAAATTATACAGCCCCTGAGAACAGAAACTGAGTTCTATGGTTCTTTTTAATCTCATAAAAGCGTCTAGCACAGGATGCTTACTATTAGTCAATAACAGCTACTGAAATTATTGGAATGTTTATGTAACACTGAGGTTAAGGGTGGGGAAGACAAAATTAAATCAGAATTAAACTTGAATCAATTGATTATCATCCAAAGCAGTAACTCTTCAGATATTCATGTTTGACTCAAAATCCTGGCATTACAATAAACAGGGTAAAGTCCTACAATCTTCCTAAGCATCTACTTGCCAACATCTGACCCACTTATCTAGAATGTTCTGAGGGTCAATGGCCAAAGTCATCATATTTTGCTTGAAATGAGGGTATCTTCCATCAGTAACATGACATAAATTCACAGTACTAGATTATTTGGACATCTTAGACTCAAGTAGGAAGGGAAAAAAAGAAGAAAGCTGTTTCTCTCTTGGAAACCACCCAGTCCTAGAGCACTGTAAGGGTTGAAAGCTTTGAAATAGTTGAGCCTTTTTATTCTCTCTGAGATGACCAAGTGATGGCAGAGCGTCAATCTCTATTTTCCAACCCATGGTTATATAGTCTCTACACTGTGCATAGTCATGTCAATCAACCCTCCATGGCCAAATGAAATACCCAAAATAGCACAGGCATTTATGGTGCACAAGGTCTAGGTACTTACCCAGAAATGCTCTTCTCTGGAATGACCACATTATAAGGGAGAAAAAGCACAGAGAATGCAAAAGTCCTTGTAGACGTGAGGAAGACTTAAGTTCCATGTCCACACACGTCCCATATTTGAAGCTATTTAATAACATCATGTTTGTATATTTCATTTGCTTTTGCTACTGGCCTATGGAAGTACTCAACTCCTGGCAACTTGGACTTAGAAAGATACAGAGAGCTTTCCTGACAAAGAACCTAGCATATCAGAGCTACTCTGTCTAACCATTTTATTTCTATCAAATGTCTGGCATAGTGTAGGTTGAACTGTCATACCGTGGAGAAGGACAGAGGACAGCTTGCTAGCTCCAAAGATCATAGTTGGGGGGGTACTAATTGTGTCAGGAAGCTGGACAACCCTTAAAGCTCAGTAATTTTGTCCAATCAGAACAAGAAATTGTGTCATAGAGCTAAAGAGTCATGTACCCCATATACTACCTGCTGAAATAAAGATGGTAATTCAGTTATTTACATTTGTAAGTAAACCATAACCTAACAACCAGACAGCTTTCAGGAATCTTTTTTTTTGTTTGTTTATTTGCATATCCTTGGATTTATTTATAGGGTTATTTATTATTATTATTATTATTATTATTATTATTATTATTTAGTTGATTGTATTGTGAATGCTAATTACATTCCCCCAAAACTGTTTGCATGAGCTTCTAGGAACCTGCCCTCAGTTGGTTCTGATTGGAAAATAAAGGTGTCAGAAGCCAATGCCTGGGCAGAGCAGACAGAGGCAGGACTTTCAGGATTCCCAGGATATGGACAGAGAGGAAGGAGGAGAAGGAGATTCACCTTGCAAGAAGAGGTGGAGGAGAGGAGATACTGTGCCTGAGAAGGAGCAGGACAGAGAGGCACAGCTGCCATGAAGGAGCTGGGAGGAAATGGCCCAAGATGGCTGCCCAACTGGGTCCAAAACAGCCAAAGTAAAATACAGAACACAGGAAGTAACAACTCAGGATTATCAGAAGGAGGTGGGTTAGCCATGTGGATGCTAGGAAGTGGTGCAGCCATTGAGCTGTTTTAGGCATATCAAAATATAAAGGTTGTGTCTGTGTCTTTCATTCAGGAGTGTAAACCATTGGTGTGGGTAGCCGGAACATGCCGCCTGGGTTTATTTAATTAATTTTAATTCTACAGAGTTGTTTTTGTTTGCATACCCCTGGATTTATTTATAGGAACAGATGATATTGTTTAAATTCATTTTTTAAATTTGAATGAAATCTAGGTGATTGGAGAAGGGATGGAGAGAAGAAGGTTTATGGGACATATGGGGAGGGGGGATTCGGGAAAGGGGAAATCATTTGGAATATAAACAAAGAATATAGAAAATAAAAATATTAAAAAAATTTTTGAATGAAATCTAGAACTCGGACTTCTTGCTTCCCCGAACGTCAGCCCTACTGAAAGAAGCCCGGCAGTACTGCCTCTTAGGCATCTGGACATTCCAGCTGTGCACATCTGTCACCATTTCAGCCTATTACCCAAAGCCCAAGGAATTCATCACGGTGCTCATATTAGTTTCTCTTGTAAAAGGCGGCATACCTTCTCTAGTTATGACTCAACCAAAATTGAATGCGAAGCTACAATGCGGTTTACTTCTAGAAAGTTAAAGCTGACTATTTTTTTGTTCGGAAATCAAAATTAAATACAATGATACAATGTTTCTGATATAATGATAAATGTAGCCGATATGCATATGTCTAATCAATATGTATACATAAATGTAATTTAAATCTGCAAATTAATCTGTCAACCTATCAAAATCATCCTTCAATCACCAGCTTCTCCAAGAAAAATGGAGATCTCTTCCATCTAGGGGGAACTTTGGATTTCACTGATTAATGGAACGCTGTGACTGACTCTGAGTTGATCCTGTTGGACAATGAAAATGCTCTCATTAAAAGGAGAAAAATGGAAAATATAAAGAAGAAAAGATGGGAGGGAAGGAGAGAAGAGAGGAATGGAGAGCAGGGGAAAAGAGTGGAAGGGGAGGGAGAGAGGAAGAAAAAGCATCCAACATAAAAATACAAATTTATCAATTACTAGACTTCCTGAGGGGGAAAAAATGTAAAGGCACTAAAGTGCTTTTGCATTCTTGCTGAAATTTTGACTGTAATCTAAATGTTTTTTTTTTTTTTTTTTAAACCTGGGTAAATGGATGCTGACAGCACAGGGGGGAATAAGCCAGTTGGTAATCTTTTAGAGGCCTAGGGGACAGAGCTTAGAACAAATAAGTTGAAGCTGCCAATATTTGGAAGAAAGGTTAATCCTCTTGGGGAGGTGGCTGGACTCAGGTTAGGATAATTTTAAAGCTTCCTCTCAGAAGACAAGCAATGCCAACTCTGAATTACAGTTAAGTGAAGGCCGACCCGGCCCCCTCCCCCCACCCCTCCCACTCCTCCACCCCCACCCCCTACCCCCTCCACCCCCATGAGAGAGGTGAATATGACAGTCTGACTGGAGCCAATCTGCCACTTACAATTAATGTGTCACTGAGAAGACGTTGTTTTTGTTGTTGTTTTTGTTGTTGTTGTTGTTGTTGTTGTTGTTGTTGTTTTGTCTGTCACCCCCCCACCCCTATGTGTTAAGTCCCCATTTACAAATATGGATGACTTTTCCTTCAGCAAGTGAATATGAAGATTGCAAGAGGAGCATTGTAAACTGCCTATTTAGAGGAATTCCAGGCTGTGGTTCCTGTCTTCCATGTATGTGATAGACACACACCAAAGACTGAAACTCTTCCTCTTCAACAGACCACTATCTTTTCCATATCTTATTTTATTTCATTTCGTTTTGGTTTTTAGAGACAAGGTTTCTCTGGGTAGTCCTGGCTGTCTTGGAACTTGCTATATAGACCAGGGTGGCCTTGAACTCAGAGATTCACCTGCCTCTGCCCCCACATGCTGGAATTAAAGAGCTGCTGTACCAACACCACCACCACCACCTCTACCCATGTTTTTGTTTGGTGTGTTTGGTTTTGGTTTTCTGTTTGTCTGTTTGTCTGTTTATTCATCTTTTTATGTGGCTCTAGAGCTTTGTGATAACTCATTTATCTAATATATGTAAAGTCCAGATCTTGATCATCAGAAAACAAAAAATAATTTTTTTCTCAAATTTTTCACAGCATTTTAATATGTTAGTAGAAAATTTTTGGCAAAATATTTTAAGCTTTGTGGGGTTTGGAACTGTAACATGATGACTTAACCCTGCCTGCCATTATTCTGTGGAAGTAGCCATCGATAATATGGAAATTAATATGAGAATGTATGGGACTGAGTTACAATAAAATTTTATTTAGGTAATCAAACAATGGATCCAAGAGACACAATTCTTCTTTTTAAAGATTTTTTGTTTAAAGAAACATTTATGTTAAACCAGCTCTTCTCTGAGGTACTAATTTTGTTGATAAAATGTATGTTTCCATAATCTTCCTATGACCAGAATCTTTTGAAGCTTTCAGATGGGTACCATAATATAATTTCTGTAATACTATCCTCAACTATATTTGGAAAAAGATAACAAGCCTTCAGAAATTTGGAAGATCTACTTACATTTTATTAGATTCTCATGTTGCTAATTCTGCCACATTGGCTTTGTGACTGTCTTCTGCTATTTCTTTATCTGTCTGTATTTGAAAGTTAATTTTTAGTTTGCCACATTTTCATGATAGTTCTCTTCCTTTATTTAAACGTCACTTATAGATATCAAGGACCTCCTAAAAAATGTCAACACACATCTTATAAGAACAAAGACATTTCATGAACACAACATCCATTATCACATCTAAGGGATTTAATAGACTTGTATGCAATTATATTATCAAAATATAACCTATTTTTAGGCTATTGTCAAATACACCATTGTAAAAACTTGGTGATTGCTTCTTGACAACCCAAGATTTTTTTATTTTATTTAGTTTCTGTATCTCTAGTATTGATATTGAGCATTCTATCTAGCTTTTTTGCTTCCTATGGTAACATACTGAAAGCAGTCAATGTCTCTGGTTCAATAAAAAAAAGTCCTACAATCTGAATCTGCCCCTGCAACCAGATTAAAATAGCTTCTAGATCAAGCTTGTCTGTAGGATACTCAATACACCTTTGATTTACTGTTTTCTAAAGACAAACACAACTTACAAAGGAATTTTTAACTTTCTTAGTAGTTTTGTTGTTAGTATTGCTGTTGGAAAATCAATTATAATAATATTTCTTATTCTATAGATTAAGCAAGATGAATGCATTTGTTAACACATTGCCACACAGGTCTTACATATTAGGGAATATAGATATGATTAAGGAAAGGTGAAGACATACCTTGTGTTGTTGATTTGAATGAAAAATGAGACAATAAATTCTGTCCTTCTTCATTATAAAAAGCATTTGATAGCCTTATTTTTAATTGACAATCCCCATTTAAAAAAGAACTAGGGAACCTTATAAGAATGGCAGGGCCCAAGGTTGGGCAGATAATATATAAGTGGACAGGGAAGAAGCTTGTAATTCTAGAATTGGGAGTGGAGAGGAAGGACTGAAAACAAAGGAAAAACCTGTTAATACAACACAGCAATCTGCTTGGGAAAAATCATGTTGATCACAATTCAAGTTTGGGGATAGCAAATATGATAATTAATTATAGTGAATAGTTAAAATATATTAAATAGGAATCTCCACAGAAGGGGGCATTTAGAAATAAAATAGCTATCAGTAGGGAAAGCTTTTCCTTACAGAATTCTGAACATGTATGTCCTTTTCCCCAAACCTGCATTTCTAACAGGTTCCCCAGTGTGATTAATTCCCTTCGAATTTGGTAATGCCTGCTTGATGCTAATCTGAAGCTCTTTGACTCTATGTGAGCTCATAAAATCTTAACCATCTAAGAAATTAATAACAGAAATATACAAAGCATGGAGATTCTAATTAGCCAAAAACAATTTGTTTCCTTCTTTAAAATACTTCTGAAGGTGTTTGTTAGTCTGTTTTTACTGTTCTCTAAACTAGTCACCTGGCTACTCCAAATATTTACCATTCTGTTCTGCCTTGTTCTGGGCAAACTCTCCCTGTATATCCTTCACCATCTGCTTCTTACGTCATGCAGCATATTCCCATCCGTGAAGACAGGGAAAGAAATCTGCCCTGGGTTTTCTGTGGTAAGTGGATTTTGGTTTGCTCTAATTTTCTTTGCTCCTCATCTGCGGATTAGATTTCCAGGAAGTAGATTCCTTCTGGGGACTTAATCCATTTCACACTGTATGTAGAAGCAATGTACTGTGATACAACAGGTGTCCATGATTTTCATTTCATACACAGTAGGTCTTCATCTTTGAATGTATCTGTTGCTCTGGATGACCACAGTTAATGGTTACCTGGAGCTATTTTCCAGCAATGTTAATGCAATTATGGTTAGAAGCAATGAACAAACTCAACATAGAGTTAAATGTTTCTCTCACCACAGCCAGTAACTTCCCTCATTTGGTTTATCTGTTTTGATAGTCATATCCTATCAATGACACTTCAACTATTCACTTTTGAGTTTTGGTTTTCTTTTCATAACTACTCAGTAAGTACTATTTGAGAATTTCTGCCATGATAATATTTGACTCTAAAAAGGGATGTTTCCTTAATCTGTACTATACAAAATGCCCAAGACAAAATCACTTTTTTTAAAAAATAAAGTAAGTTTGTTTTTCACAATTGTAAATGCTGAGAAGACATAAAGGATGAGGTATTGTCAGGTCTGGTATGTTTCCAAGATTGCTCCTTCTTGTTCAGTCCTCCAGATGAGGCACACACTATGTCCCCAGAGAGAGAGAAGAGACAGAAAGACAAAACAGCCTTTGTAATTATTCTAGCCTTTGTGTAAGTTTGAAGATTATGTCGATGAAGGCTCCCCCACATTTCCCACACGCATCTTTTCCACACACAAACTCCATTCATGCAATCATGATATTCCCCCAGATTTGACCTCCCATCTTTCATGTGGAAGTTCAAAGTCTCACCCGATGTAGGTAGAGTAACACTGAGTGTGATTCAGACTTTAGTCAATCAGCTGAAGACGTGTGAAATAAAGCAAGTGTTTGCTCCCAGATGCAATGATAATAAGTCACAGTTTTGATAGGCATTCATACCACAAAGAGGAAGATAGAGGGAAGAAGAACATGGTCCAAGGTTCCAAACATTTCTGGAACCAAACAAGGAAACGTTTTAATCTCAAGGCTTGAGCCTAATCATCATTCACTCCACATCCCTCCCTTCAGACATACTAAGGTGGTTTTTCCATCTTCAAGGCTCCAGAGAAATCTATACCAAACTCTCACAGGACTTAGACTCGGCGGCTCTCTGGGGCTGGAGATCAGTGACTGTAGTTCTTCCGGGCTGGAATTGCACATGTGTCCCATAGTCCTGGGGTCTAAGGTGTGATGCTCCACTAAAGTGACTCCATTCAGCATGTTCTGGTAGGGACTCTGTGGTAGCCTCATTGGCTACCTTTGGCTGCACCTTTGGTCCAGTAGAGTTTGGTAGAGTGCCTGACTTTCATACTCTCTATCCATCTTAACTTCCTTACCAACTGGTACTGTGACCATACTCTTGATATTACATTTTGATACATGACCAGGCTAAATATTTTATAAGTCTTTAAGTCATCCTTATCTTTTGATTGTAAATTCCATTTCCAGCTTGTTTCTCTTTCCTCCCGTTTTTCTAAAGTTAGTCCAAAAAAAACCCAAGTAGCCCCCATCCTGATTTATTTTTTGCTTAGCTAATTTTTCTCTTCAGATCTTCTATGTTATTGCTCTTAAGATCTATGCTGAAACAATCCAGCCAAGTTCTTGGGTAGTTTGTAACTAGGCTGACCTTCACTCCAGTTTTCAATACCTTGTCTCTCACTTACACATAAAGAGCTCAGCAGAGTTGCTCCTGCTCTCCAAATCTCTACAATGATTTTTTTCGAGAGAGGATCTCACTGTGTGGGCATGGGTGGCCAAGAACCCACTTTGTATTTCAGGTCTGGAACTTATCAAGACCCATGTGCTTCTACCTTCTGGATCCTAGGATTAAGGATATACCATCCTATAAGATTTCCAATGATAACCTTAATTTATTTTCTTTGCTTTTGTTTTGTTTGTTTTCTGAGCCTTTATTGGTTAATTTTTTTTCCTTTGACAGTTCTTTGTTCTTTGTACATAATGCATAATGACAGCTCTCACCCCTGCCCTCTCCCATCTCCCTACTTAGTACCATGTCTAACTGCCATCTTCCTAACAATTTCCTCCTCCCATCCATATCTATTAGTTTGGGGTGCCAGTGGACTTCTGATCCTCCTGCCTCTACCTGATAAGTGCTAGGATTGCAGGCTATGCTACCAGGTCTGTTTTTCTACAATTCTTAATTAATATTCATCTGAATATGTTGAGACTCTGTTTAAAGATCTTCTCTTCTTGTGAGTCCATGCCAGAATAGCTCTTACAGTCTCAACTTTATCTATTATTATCCAGTTGTAAAGCTATTTCTACATCCATTCAACATTCCTTGTGACAGCACTCTACTCTAAGTGCCCAGTTTTGGCTTTGTCTGTATGTGACACAATGACAAAATACCTGAGACTAGATGCTTTATAAATAACAGAAATAATAATGATAATTTTATTTATTATGATGTATCATTTATTTTGAGTCTTGAATTTATAGGAATTAGCCTGCCTCTGCCTTCCAAGTTCTGGGATTAAAGCATGCACCACCAAGCCTGGCTTATAGAACAGAAATTTACTGCCCTAAGTTTTAAATATCAGAAAGTACAACATTGAAAGGATTAGTGCCTATTGAATTCTTCACTTCTACAAAAACTATGACTTGTTGCTGGATCCCTCAGACAAAATAGACATTGTATCCTGATATAACAGGAGAGTCAGATAACAGATAAATACTCTGTTATCCCATGGTAAAGAGATGAAAGATTCCATCTTAGAAATAGGGTTAACATTTTCAGACCCAATATGAAATCGACCAATGGTTTCATTTGGACTAGTTTGTTCATTTATAAGGTTGCTGATCTATTGATGAGGTTTCCATCCATTTCCAAAAGTTCTTATCTCTTAAAGCTACCATATTAGATCATAAATTCTAGCATATAAATTTTGGAGGGACTCAACTTTCAAATCCTAGCAGATATGGAAATGCCTTGTGTAGGCCATCAATGTAACTGCTTCTTGGCCGACATCAATTGCATGTTCCAACATTCCCTACATCATGGTGCATCTAAAGTGACTCTTACTACCTACTGATAAATTCCATCACCATCTTGAACACCTATGCTCATAAGCGTATTGTTATGTTTATGAGCATAAATCTTGGAAGTGAAACAAGCCTAGAAATTAGTCCTATATTTTAATGTTTGAACACCACTTAAATACATGCAAGAGTTGTAACTTGGCAGACTTCTACAGCCCTGTGTAACTTCGGAATGGCATTACTTACTCATATAGTCACTGTCTAGAATAAATAGTATGTATTGTGTACACAAAGTCCAATCATGTCAAGGTTTAATAAATGGTAAATACACTTCCACTCCACTCTCTTCCTCCCAGTTTTTTTGTCCAGTAAACTATCACAAACTGCTCACTGTTTAATTTCTTTCTTTTTTTTTTCCACATAAATACTGGTTCTTAACTATCCTATCTGAACTATGCAACCATTGCCAATATTGTTCTACTTTTAGTTCATTACATATTTGTGTTTCTATTATATGTAAGAAACCACAGGAAAAGCCTTAAGCCTTTTGCAGTCACTCAAGTTTTTAATCACCAGTATTTGTTTGCCTTGTATGTTCCCTTGATCTCAAGAAGTAAATGGCTTCCCAGAACTTAGATAAGTTCTGTAATGGGCTCCCAATCTATCTGTAGTGAATGGTTAACATTTGGTTTATCTGAACCTTGTGGGAATTTCCACTAACAATTCCAGGCTGGGGTTAGTTGGAGTTAATCAACTAGAGAAAGAAAGATTATGGATCATATGTAGACTGTAAAGATGAAAAGAAGTCCAAAGAGACTTCCTGTATAGCCACAGTGATAGACTTGGGGCTCAGCACTGGCACAGCAGAGACTTTACACATAGTCACAGCAATGGTCTCAGAGCTGAGCACTGGGAGAGTAGATCCTTCACACATGGTCACAGTGCAGGACTCTGAGCTCAGTCCAGTTAACAGTAGGATGTTGTCTGAGAGGAAACTATGCAGGAAGGAGTGGCTTGGTAAGCTATAAACAGAAATAGGCTATCAGGCTGGGGGCAGAGTGAGGAAGGAAGTTTGCTGTTTCTCCAAGATTGAAAGAGGGGTGTACATAAATGTCTCCATAAAGAAGATGAAGATAATAAAGGACTCAGACACAGGTCCTGTCACACACAGTAACACCCCCTCCCCCGGTGCAAGGTTGCTTTAGAAATGTGATGGCCAACATGAAAGAGAGAGTTTAACAGCATCCTGAAACAATAACTTCAAATTTTATCTAATGCTACTTGATGAGTGGAGTAGGACACAGGTTTCTTATTCCTCCTCACCACACATCCACATAGACCCTGTTGCTGAAGTTTCTAATATGTGTTGAACTGGGATGCCCAACGGGCTTTATACATCTAGAGTCTTACCCCTGTATTCAATGTTCCATAAAATAAAATATGATTCATAATTCTACCGTCCACAAAGAATCAAAAAATAAAAGATATATCCATTGAGGAAAGGTGGACTGCCTTAAAATAAAATGCAAATTAAAATATCCTTAGTGATACAAAGTTTATCTTCATTACAGGCTGTTACAGAAGAAAAGTCAAAAAGAGAATTCAACCAGAGGAAGTCTGAATAACAAGGTTCTTTATAATTGTGCCTTGGGTTGTCCTGGAAGAGTATATGTGCACTAAGAACCATCAAGTAGCTCTCACTTGATTGACAGGTTAGTCGAGGGTCTGGGGAGTGGACTTTCTAGTTTATCCAGGACCTGCCCAGGTACATAAGCAACGGAGGGTGTCTCCACATGCTTTTTAGATGATGATGAACCTATTATCCAAGAGGGACAAGCCAAACGAGAAACAGAAACTGCTCTGCCTCCTGTTCATGAGCCGCTGCCTCCCTCACGGCCCTGCTGTCTTCAGACTTTATCTTTGAGATGTGCTGTGCTAACACTAACCCAGCACCAAGTCTTGGAATCTGGAAGCTAGCTGTTTTCACACTAATTCACTCAGCACCTCAGCAACCTGTTCTCCCCATGTGCTGCAAAGATGTCATCCTGTCTTAATTATCTGTGCATCCCCTGGGTGTGTTTGCTTCTAGCACCTGTCTTATGTCTTCACAAAAGCAGGTACCCAGTGTGGAGTCAATATGCATCGTCCAGGCTGGCTCACTTTAGGGGGGATGCATTTTAAAACCCCCTGTTTCTCTTTCTTCATTTTCCCTAATTTGACCTCATAAATCAAAGAACTTTGCTGTTCCTTCACTGTCTATCTTGCATCTACTTTTTGTTCAGTGGAGTGGGGAGGGACCCTAAAGATGCTCAGTGTTATCCTTTAGAACATGATGTCAAAAGTACAGAATTTTTCAACTCCAAATACCGTTAGAGAGTCTTCTCTAATGCAGACATTTATGTAAGGAGAAACATGATGTAACATTTGAAATCAGGATTGTTTTCCGATGCAAAATGCACTACTGCTGGTATTCAAGAAAGACAAGGAGGGTGGTCTATTCTGCAGTTCTCTTTGGTCCTACTTTGGAATCCGGTCCATCTTCTCCTCTGGTCTCATCTCTTACACCTGTTTCTCCTCTGAGCTGTCCCAGCTGCACTACACCTTGTGGTCTCTTGAACTAGACAAGCCTGGCTCTCTCTCTCTGTCACCCTAAACTGGGCCTTCGCCCTGGCAACTTCCTTTCGATCTTTGAGAGACTCCCCTTTCCTCTTTGCCTTCCTCACACTCTTATCTCTGAGTGGGAATCTCTGGACAGCACCGAGACTTTGGACCGGCAAGCTAGCTGCCTTCACACTCATCCAGTATCAGCACCATGGCAACCTGTTCTCACCCAGATCTCACATTCTCACAAAGGATCTGGGTAATAGCCTCCGCTTCCCCTCCACATGTCTTTTGCCCCAGTCACTGTTAACTTTCCTACTTTGCCCCATCCCTTACTTCATAACATTCACCTCTCTGTGAAATTTATTCCTAGTCTTCCCTTGCTCCCACTTTGCCACCCACTATGATGAAACTTGCTTTGGCAATTCTATGGTCACTTATCTCTAAATAACTGCTTATCCTATGGAAAACAGGAAGAAAGATCACTTTAGGCTGGATGGAAAATGGAAGTCGGAGTATAAGGAAGAAAGCATCAACAGAACAGGGGAGATTACGGTGTGAAGGAAATCTTGTCTTTTGGGCTTTGGGTACCTTTTGAAGAACATTGATCTTGATGATGGCTAATCTGACTTGACTTACAAACTCACTATGTAGCCTTGCATAAGAGAGTCCTTCCCAGTGGCCACTGTTTGTTAAAATAGGCAGCCCATTGGGGTCTGATAGGACTGAGATCTGGAATACTCTGTGTTCTAAAGCCTGGTTCCAAGCTTCTTCTTATAGGACAGTTAGGTAGGATGTTTAAGAAGAGGGCCACTCACTGTGTTGAGAGTGACCAAGTTATTCTGTCTAGTCCTCCAAGGGGAACCCTAGACCCTTCTTTCTGCCCTTTGCTCACTAGTCAGAAGGTGACCAGTTATATTTCATGTGTCCAGCCTCTCCAGACGCTCAAAGCAACGGGGCCAAAGCCATGGTATGTAACCTCAGGACCATGAGCCAAAATAGCCTTTTCATTTTGTAAGTTGATCATCTCGAGTGTTTGTTGCAGTGACAGAAAGCTAACACAGAGGCCACGGGTGCCAGAGGATTTTCTTTCCCAATTGTGAGTATTGGGAGATCCCACTTGAGCATTCTCACTAAAAACCTATTAAGGTGGATAAGGCTTACCTTTGAGAATCGGTGCTGAACAGAAGTCAGAGATGTGGTATTGTCTGGGGGATGATGTCAGGCTTCTCAGCTAGCGGCCATTGGCCAGTTCAAGTATCACCAAGTCAAAGTTAAAATGTATCAGATGGAGGAGGGCAGGGTGTTCTCTAAGCTTTTGAAGAATGAAAGGTCAGTCTGGCGGTTCCTCAGAAAACTGGGCATGACACTTCCTGAGGACCATGCTATATCACTCCTGGGCATATACCCAGAGGATTCCCCAGCATGCAATAAGGACACATGCTCCACTATGTTCATAGCAGCCTTATTTATAAGAGCCAGAAGCTGGAAAGAACCTAGATATCCCTCAATGGAGGAATGGATACAGAAAATGTGGTATATATACACAATGGAGTACGACTCAGCAATTAAAAACAATGAATTCATGATTTTTTTAGGCAAATGGTTGGAACTGGAAAATATCATCCTAAGTGAGGTAACCCAATCACAAAAAAATACACATGGAATGCAATCTCTGATAAGTGGATGTTAATTGGCCCAGAGGCCCTGAATACCCAAGACACAATTAGCATATCAAATGACTCCCAAGAAGAAGTAAGGAGAGGGCCCTGATCCTGGAAAGGCTTGATCCAGCATTGTAGGGGAGTACCAGGACAGAGAAAAGGGAGGGGGTGATTGGAGAATGGGTGGAGAGAAGAGGGCTTATGGGATATATGGAGAGGTGGGAACCAGGAAAGGGGAAAGCATTTGGAATGTAAACAAAGAATTTAGAAAAAAAAAGAAAAGAAAAGAAAGAAAGGTCAGAAGGAAATGTTTTTATCTTGTAATGAAGGGCTGGACCTTCACCTGCGAGTTATCCCTCTTCTGTGGACTAGAAAGAGCTCTGTCTTCAGATGAGCAATAGCAACAGATGGGGCTAGAGTTGCTAAGCTGTATTTTTAACAGAGGTAAGACAATGGTTAAGTTTCAAGTTCTGTCTGCTATTTATTAATTACACGCGCCAGGTAGGTTATTAAACCTGAGCCTCCACTTCTTCAACAGTAAATGGGAGTGGCCATTACAGAATTGGCCCTCAAGTAGTGCCCAGAGGATTGGGTTAATATGTGGAGTGTACTTAGGACAGGGACTGTAATTACAATCCAACTAGCAAAGCCATATGTGTGCCTCTGGCCTCCTGCTATTCAACGCTGGTCTCCATTCCTTCAGACGTAGCTTTCAACCAGGAACATATTTTCTTTCCATAGAGGTGTGCTTACACAGAAGAAAAATGTGCTTAGCACAGAGATTTATAGAAAAGCCCATCCCAGAGCCTGCCATTTCTAATGGCTAATAGATCAATTACTTTGTGGGTATGTCTGGCATGTATCCACAGCAAAGCTGCAAAGGCAAAGCGCTAGGATGCTGGCTGGGGGGATTTCTGGTCCAGGGTCAGGTTACTTTTGATTTTTCCATCTTCACATTGGCATTCTGGTACCTATGCCAACGCTCGTGTTTTATATTTGGAAAACAAACACTTAGTGATGAAGGGCCTGAAACCTCAGCCTCCAAACCAAAGGCCAGATCTCTCTCTCTCTCTCTTTCTCTCTCTCTCTGTATGTGTCTGTGAATGTCTCTCTCTTTGTGTGTGTGTGAATGTGTCTATCTCTGTGTCTCTATCTCTGCCTCTCTCTCTGTCTCTGTCTCCCCACCCCCACCCCCTCTGGTTTCTTCCCAGCAGTGGTGCCAGCTGTGTTAGTTCCCTGGCTAACCCAGTCCAACAGGAAGGACTGAAGAACTCCCTGGGGCTCCTGTCCCTGTTGTGGGCAGGTTTGCATGAAAAACAAATGAAGACTTTTATTTTTCTTTTGAGTATGGAAGGTTAAAACCTACAGAAGCAAGACAGCAGAGAGCCCTGTGTGAGCTATAGTGACTTCAGTTTCCGCAGGAAAGTCTCAAGTGTTCTCACTGTGTTCTGTAACCCTGCCTGAGATTTCATGGGGATTCCTGTGAGTTTTGGGGCATCCTTGATTAAGTACGTATGAAAAGAATTGGAGCTGTTTGCTGATACCCATGCATGTTACTGAAGACCCCCTTCCTGCTGGCATCTTATCTGGTCAAGTTCACCTTCCAGAATCAGCAGATGCTGCGTTTTATTTTACCTTCTGAAGAAAGGAGAGAGAGCAGCAGGAAGACCAGTAAGTCTTAACACAGTTTAAGTGCACTGTGGGACCAGTGCTTGGGGTAGGTAAAGAACTTAAGTTCCACCTCAGAAGAACTCTGGGATGTCCAGCACAGCAATGGCTTGGGTTACAGTTACGGTGGCATTTCCTGATTGGCCTAGGAAAAGAACCAAGAATTACAGTGCTATCACCTTAGGACAGAGCCAAACAAGCAATTTTCAAGGAACTTGGAGAACAAACCTATTCTTAGTTTTAAAAGAAGACATTTCCTATATGGAATCTGAGAAAGAAAGAAGAAGTCCTGAGAAGCATTTGGGCTGGCACAGGGTGGCCTTGGGGATAGAGTGGAGCAATACGGAGAGCAGACATTGAGTTAGACACTTGTCCTGGAGATGAGGCAGGCAGGACCCTGTTGAAATTCAGCATAGGCACTGAAAGAAAGCCCTCGTCTTCAAACTCCTGAAAGATGCATTGTATTGACTTAGAGGATAGGGATACTCCGACTTGATGAAGCTTCATTCTGTGTTCTTGTGACAGCTCCCCCCACCCCTTCCCCCACCTCCACCCCCAGAGCACCCCCACCCCCACTTCTGCCACAGCCTGGGACCTCTCTCTGCAGTTTCCTTCCCAGAGGCCAGGGTCGGGGGCAGGGAGTTGGGGTAATGGGGGGGGGGGGGACTAAATAGAGGCAGTGAAGCTTTGGTTTGAGGAAGACTTGGGTCTTCAAACACCTGAGGGAGGAGGGAGAGGAGTTGACTCAAGAGGATCTAGTGAACACAGCTGCTAAAGGTGAGTATGGAAGCCCCGTCCAAAATCGAGGGTTGAAGGAAATGAGGTGGCTGGTAGCATGGGTACAGTGACTTGGGACCCGGTAGATTTTGGGGGTGCTGTGGCAAGGTGTAATCGAAAATTGAGGCACCCAGGATCTGAGCCAGCGCGACGTGGGAGTGTGACGCTGCGGCGGCAAACAGGTGAGCGGCTGTGGCTACGGGTCCCCGCCCTTGCCTCCTCCTACCGATTCTCTACAGCACTTGGCGGCTCCGCGGCTCCTCAGCTCCTCTCGGTTTGGGGTTTTGCAACTGGCAGCTGGCTTTTTTCCCTCCTCCCCTGTCGAGGGCTCTCCTTCTTCTTTTAGGTTGCTCCACCCCGCCCAGGATCAGGCGAGGGGGAAACAAGCTCCGCCGCCGCTGCCAACTGGCGCCCAGCGCAGCGGCGAACGCGGGGAGTGGAGACCGGGGTCTGAGCGCGCGCTGCGGGGTATCTGCTTCTTCCGAGCCCCGGCTGCCCGAGTCCTCCTACCCTCACCCCTTCTCCACTTTTTCCCCCGTTTGCAATCACATGGCATTTTAAGAATGCTGGAAAGATGGCGGTAGCGGCGGCGGCGGTGGCTGCGCCGGCTGGCGGTGGAGGCGCCCGGGCGCAGCGGAGCGGACTGCTGGAAGTTTTGGTGCGGGATCGCTGGCATAAAGTTCTAGTGAACTTGAGCGAGGACGCCCTGGTGTTGAGCTGCGAGGAGGGCGCTGCGGCGTACAACGGTATAGGGACTGCCACCAATGGTTCGTTCTGCAGGGGCTCCAGCACCGGGCACCCGGGCACTGGTGTCTCTCAAGCCCCGGACTCTCCCTCCGGGGTCCGCACCGCCTTCACCGACCTCCCGGAGCAGGTGCCTGAGTCCATCTCAAACCAGAAGAGGGGCGTGAAGGTGCTAAAGCAGGAACTGGGCGGGCTGGGCATTAGCATCAAAGGGGGCAAGGAAAACAAGATGCCCATACTCATCAGCAAGATCTTCAAGGGGCTGGCAGCGGATCAGACCCAAGCCCTGTATGTGGGTGATGCCATCCTGTCGGTGAATGGAGCAGACCTGCGGGACGCCACCCACGACGAGGCAGTGCAGGCACTGAAGCGCGCAGGCAAGGAAGTGCTCCTGGAAGGTAAAGGGTTAACCCCGCGCGTGCCTTACCCCACAGTACCCACTCACCCTTCTGCTCATCCGCACACTCACACTCACCAGCCACTTGCCCCGCAGCCCTAGAACCCCACTGTGCCTGTGTTTTGCAAAGGCAGTGGCAGGCATGGACTTTCTTTTTTGACAACTTTTACTACCTGGGGCAACTCATCTTCACTCCAGCCCTGACCCAGTGCGCTGTTCTAAAAGACTGGACGGCCTGGATTTTCCTGGCTTAGATGGGGTGCTTTAGTGCACTGGTGTGGGAAGTTTCATACTTACCGTGCACGTGGTTTCATATTTTTATCTGAGGACAATCCAAGTGTAATTTGGAGTCTGGGAAATGGACCAGGGAAATGGAAAGTAGACGGGGATTTGCATCTACCCACATTTGCAAAGCAGGGTCACTGACTCACTCAGAGCAGGCAGGTCTGGTACTTTGCTACTTTGGCAAAATTTTCATAGCCTGGTCAATCCATCTGTGGAGACCTGAAAGGTTAAAACACACATACACACACACACACACACACACACACACACACACACACAATGCCAGAGAGAGGTGACAGTATTTGAATGCTAAAATTCAGTCACCCTTTCCTGCTTCCCTTCCCTCCAGCGCTGGAGACAGTCCGTGACGTTGTGCAGTTTTGAGTAGTGCCAAAGGCTGGGAAAGATGTTGCCGATTTAGGCACAAGTTCACTGCAGGGTGTTCAGCCGGTCAGTCCAGATTCCAGGTTCCTCTGGGTGGAGAGCTGGTGAAGTGTTTTCTTTCTTTCTGCTTGTGTCTCCCCGGAGAAGTGTGAAATCAATCGAGTCTGCATTTGTAAACAGATTTCCCTGCCTGTGAATGTGAAGAACTTTGGAAACTCTCTCTGAAAATCTGGTGTCTTCAGCTCTATCATCATCCAATGGGTATAGACTAGGAAGTACCAGTGTGGATGTGGCAATATGAGGGTGGGGGATTGGGGGACTCCGAGCAGTTTCATTTTTCGCCCCAGCTCTGGTTTTCTGTCTTTGTAGATCTTTGTACACACTTTCGCTGGCACTCACACTGTGTGATAATTTCATTGATTTTTTTTTCTCAGCTTCTTCCTAACTACAGATTGAGTCGTCCAGAGGTCTTTTATGTAGATGGGGGCTCTCCAGAACTTGGATCCCTCAATAATATGCATGCAGGGGGAGGGAGTAAATTAACTCATCTACTGAGACACTCTTCTAACCTAGACTTTATAATGTAGTGATTGACTTAAGCCCTTAAACTAAGATGTAATCAGTTCCCCTTCAGCCAACTGTGGTGCTGGTGTGTGACCCTGGGAAGCCAGGGATAGCAGATGAAAACTTCTGGCAATGTGATGGTCTACTTCAGCCTAGAACACAAAGGGGCCTTTTTTTTTTTTTCCTTTTTGATTTGTCTAGAGGATTTGGGATGTCTTCATATTTAATTCACTGCCCCTGAATCCAGAACTTAGAAGGCTATTTGGTTTGACTTGATGATTAACATAAGCAAACAGGAGAGACAAATCTGGATCAAGTATGTATTGGTTTGGGTGACAAGGGACAGGTAGGATCTTGTGCTAGTGTAGTTTGCACTATAAACTTCTGGCTACCTATTTAGTTTCTAATCAATACTAAAAATACAGATGGAGGGGGTGACAAAAAAATAGTATTTTACTTCGGGCCTGCCCCTTACTACATCCCTTCTTCCTGTCTTTGATTTCAATGTAGTGAATAATAACTTGCCAAGGACATTAGATAAAAGATTCTTACACACAAAGAAGAAAAGATGACTCCCTGGAGTTGAAAATGATCTTAGAAAAAGGAGTGTGTTTGCGTGTGTGTGTGTGTGTGTGTGTGTGTGTGTGTGTGTGTGTGTGTATGTGTGTATATGTGTGCATGTGTGCATGTGTGTATGTGTGTATATGTATGCATGTGTGTATGTGTATGTATATATGTATATGTATGAGTGTATATATATGTGATTGTGTATGTGTATTTATGTGTGTGAATGTATGTAGGTGTGTGCATGTCTGTGTATGAGTGTGTATGTATGTGATTGTGTATGTGTGTTTATGTGGGTGAATGTATATGTATGTATGTGTATGTGTATGTTTGAGTGTGTATGTATATGATTGCATTTATGTGTGTGAGTGTGTGTGTGTGTGTGTGTGTGTGTGTGTGTGTGTATGAAAGGGTCATGTAATATACTTCTTAAAGAGTGACTGGAAAATGAATTCTGTAAAAAGCTCTCTAGAGACATTCTAAGGAGCACTGCATCATCATAATCTAAAGAACAACTGAAGGAGACCTGAGCATCCCTAGCCCAACTTTTTAATTATTGTCTGCCAGTCACTGGTGCCTATGAAGGAAGGTGTAACTTCTCACCATGTCTTTTCACCTTTACACCCTTACCTAGCTAGAGATGTTGCCTAGTGATTTGCATGTTCTTGGCAAACATTCTACCACTGAAATTCACTCTCAGGCACCAAAGTCAGTGTCTCTTATTTACAACCAAGTGTTTGTTGTCCTCCGTGGTCCTCACTGATGTGGGAGTGGTCACATACCATCAGCTCAAATGTCATAACCCTCCCTTTTGTCATTTGGCATAAAGCAAAGATCCCCAGTGAAGAGGCTTGTTAGAGCCACCTGCAGCTGTTTTATATTCTCATAACCTCGGACAGTCTTGGTGTCTTCTGCAAAAATACAAGTAAGGAAATTGTCACCTCTTTGCTTCATAGGGTGACCCTGTGTAACTGCACACTGAGAATGTAAGGAATACAGGTACTCAGCTTCAATAAATCTGACAAGAAATGCCCTGTTTAAAGTGGGCAATCTGCTCCTCTTATTGGAGTTATTTCTTAATTAGAATTTCTTAGAAAAGGGATTATTTTGACTCTCAATTTCTGATGTCACCATCTATCTATCCATCTATATCTATTTATCATTCATAATCTATCATCTATAATCTATCATCTATCTAGTTATCTATCTATCTATCCATCGATCGGCATCAAAACGCCAACACTGGGAGACCAGCCCTTCAGAGGCCACAGGAGTTAAACATATCCTGGGGAAAGAGACTCAACAATAGCTAAGCACTCCACTGGTGCCAGGTTCTGTTTTCATCTGCTTGGCAACTCCATGAGGCCAGGACTATTGTTGTTCTCTTTTCTAATAAGGAAACAAAAGCATTATGTTATCACCTAAAGCAACAATAACATAGCTAGGAGGTACGAAGTCTCTCCGACTTCCCAGCTCAACTAACCTCTTTGTAAGGCAGGGCCCGAGCTTCACCAGGCTCCCATGTTGTTGGACCAACTGAAGTTGCTGGACTCCTGATACGTTCCCCACTTCTTAAATATGGTGGAGTGTCCAAGGCAGCCCTGAGCAGGAATCAGAAGGGAGGGACATGAAGAAGGACAGGGCTTTATAAATCAAATGCAATAAACATATGACTATCAAGACAGAGAGAGTAGACCTCCTCAGGACAGCACTGCACACATGGCCAGCCAGGAGTGCAAGTTCCCATTCCAATTTAAATTGTAAATCAGCCACAGCAAGTAAGCTAATGTGTTAACCAAGGCCTCATTAAAATTAAGGTCAGAAAATTTGGTAGTATAAACTTCTTATTTTAAAGAGAGAAAGCAGATACCCCATAGGAAGCCATGGAAATAAGGAGCCCTATAATTCTAAAATATATCACTCACACAGACAATAATGTGACCAAAACCCTGTGTTGTTGGATAGAACATGGCTGGGTGTGTACATCTCTCTCTCTCTCTCTCTCTCTCTCTCTCTCTCTCTCTCTGTGTGTGTGTGTGTGTGTGTGTGTGTGTGTGTGTATGTGTGCGCGCGCACGCACACACACACGCAAAAATATGTGTGAGAGCAACAAAGAGTTCAACATCAACTCTCTTCCTCAATGATTCTCCCTCATAGTTTTCAAGACAGGGTTTCAATCTCTGAACCTTGGACTCACTCATCTTTTTGACTGACTAGCCAGAAAGTCCCCAGGCCCATCATGTCTCTGCTCTCCCAGCACCAGGACTGCAGAAGTGTTCTGCCAATTCCCAGACTTTTACATGGGCACTGGGGAACTGAACTCAAAACCTCATTGCTTCAGGCAAGCAGTTTACCAACTGAAGTGTCTCCCCAGCCTTTCTCTTCAATGGATTAGTAAAATAGTAATGAAACATATCACCATTTTTGTAACTGACACAATAATAAAATTAATTCATCCATAATTTTACCAAGATAGAGGGGCCAAGTTTCTGAAAGACTGGTATTAAAGTGTGAAGGTAGGGGCATGCAGAAATACCCTTCTTTGAAGAGGTGCCTGTGGAACAGGACTAGACTCTAAGGAGAAAGAGAAGGATAGTTTTATACGAGAACAGTGTGCAGAGGTTCCTCTAGCAGCTTGGCTTCCAAGTGCACTGAATACAGTGGTCCTTTAGAAAATCACTCTCTAATCCCACCTCTCTGTAATCTCTACCACCTAGCTGTGATCCCTACCCTTGGTGATGAGGACCGAAGAGCATGATGGGACAGGAAGACTGGGTTACAAATAGGTGGTGACTCTTGTGGGAGAGATAGAAAAGAATTCAAAACTAAGATTTTTTTTTTTTTTGCTTTGTTAAGTGTGGTGGGTGCTATTAGTTTAGAATGCCCCCCCTCCACTCTAGGCTCATATATCGGAGCGCTTGGTCTCTAGTTGGTGAAAATGTTTTCCAGAAAGATGAGTAGATGTGTCCTTGTTAGGGGAACTGTGTCACTGGAGGTAGAATGTGAGATTTCAAAAGTCTGCTGAATTCTTAGTTAATTCTCTCTCTGCCTCGTGCCTGTGGTTTGGATGTGAGTTCTTAGCTTCTGCTCCCGTTCTCTCTATGCCTACTACCTTATTCCCGTCATGATATTCATGGGCTCCTCCTCTGAAACTGTAAGCAAGACCTCAAATAAAATGCACTCTTTGATAATTTGCTTCAGTCCTTGTGTTTCTTTACAGCATTCAAAAGTAACTAAGATGTTAAAGTTGTACAGTCTTAATTTCTTAGCTCATTATCTTTGAACACTTAATGAATATACTACAGTTCTTTGGATATTTGTTTGTTTTTTGTTGTTATTTTTATTTTTTGTTTTTTGGTTTGTTTGTTTGGTTCGTTGGTTGGTTGATTTGTTTGATTTTTTTTCTCCATTGCATCAACAACTGAAGAAGAGGCATGTAAGGTACCATTTAGGACTTAGACAATTCTTTCCCTGTGAATGACTTCCCAGGAAATCTTCAATCTTTGGTTATAACTAAATTCCAGACATGTGGCACTTGATCACTAAAATGGCTCTGTGCATTTCTGACTGCAACTAGAAAGGGTCTGTGGGCAATCCTCTCTCCCTTGAGAATCAGCTCTTAAAGAGTACTCACAGTAGCCTATCACTTGATAGTGCTTAACCTTTCTGAAATTTCTTTATCTGTTTAGCAATGGGCAACCTGTACATGACAAGATTTCAGACACCCTTCTTAGCACTTTACGTGGATTAACTCAGATCCCCACAATAAAGTGATACTATTAATAACCCGTTTTACAGTTATGTGTCTTGCAGAAGATGCACAATGACTTAGTGCTGAATCGCATTTGAGCAAGGCTTTACAGCTTTTGATCTCATAAACAGCCTTAGGAGATAAGCAGATTAGGTATGATTCAGCCCCAAGTCATTGATTAGGAGAGTGAAGTTGCAAGAGGTGCAAAGACGGTCTTAATTAGGTCTTCCGATTTCTTATCTGTTATCTTGTTGATAATAAGTTACAAGAAAATGTAATGAATAAAAGAACACAGATTAATAATATCATTACATTTTAAAGATCAGTTTTTGTTTCCACATGTATCTGTATGCCACTGTTCATGAACAGAGGTCAGAAGACATCTTGCAGGATGTCTGTCCTCGTCTTCCACCACCTATGTCTCGGGGACTGATTTCATGTTGTCATCCTTGGCTTTGGATAGCTTTACCTGCTTATCCATCCTGCCAAGACCAAACTTATAATCTTACACCTTTAACAAAAGATTTATTTTTTAGTTTGTGCATACATGTGTTTAGCCTGCATGTGTGAGTGATTATCCTGCATGTATTATGTATGTATTCCATGCACGTACTTGATATGTAGAGAGTCTACAGGGTTTTGGATGTCCTGGAACTCAAGTTATAGACTTTTGTGAGCTGTCATGTGGGTTATGGGAACTGAACCAATTCTCTACAATACCAGCACACACTCTTATCCCATTGAGCTGTTTCTCCAGTCCCAAATTTTACCATTTTTTTAAAGCCAGAAGTCTGTGGAATATCTACTGGCACTAAATAGGTATATCTGTGTGCTTTGCTTTCAGAAGGCCTTGGAGAGAATCTGTCTCTTTGTCTTTCTAGCTCAGCCTTTGAACCTCCTTTTTCTCAGTGCCTCTGATGGCAGGTTCAGTTCTTCCCACATCAGTCCCATGACTTTTCTGACTTCATCCACTTCAAAAACATTTGTGATTGTCTGGTTTTGCCGAGATGATTGCTGTTTTATTAGCAACCTTAATTCCATCTTCTACCTTTGTCCCTCTTTGTCACATCTTGTAACTTGTTCACAGGTTCTGTACAAGAGGCTGGGAGCATCTCTGAAGAAGGGCATTGTTCTTCTGGTCAGATTAATTTGCTGAGGTTACACTATGAGAGAATATCCAAATAGCCTTTTCCACTTTTGGAAATAATCCCTTTCTCCATCACTGCAACAGAAATTTGCATTAATTTGCATATTTATCCCCTAACAACTAGTTTACTAGAAACAGATACAGACAATGCAGATTCTTACAGGGAGAACAGCTGCTGTCTTCAAGCCACCATAAGATAGATGCTGTGGTAGCTCATGAGAAAACCACGTAGACTATCCTTAGAGAGGACTGCACAAGGCAAATGCTTGAAGAGCCTCCCCTACACGCACGCGCACACACACACACACACACACACACACACACACACACACACACACAGAGGCTATGAGTTCAGAGTATGACCTTCAGCCTATAGAGATGACTAAGAGTCAGGAGATTGTAGAGATCTGGATAGAATTCTTTAAGTTATAAAGGCTTTAGATGACTAAACTAGATTCTATGGTCCACACATAAGCACTGTAGCTCTGCTTTTCCATCTTAAATACAGCTAGGAGAGTTCTGCCGAGCATGGCCTAGGTTAGTAAAGTAACTTGGCTCAAAATATGAATTTATGATGGGGTCAACCTTTAATGGATAGTTGGACTGACATTAAAAATCCCCTCCATGGGCTGGAAAGATGACTGCTCTTCCAGAGGTCCTGAGTTCAAGTCCCAGCAACCACATGGTGGCTCGTGACCATCTGTAATGGGATCTGATACCCTGTTCTGCTGTGTCTGAAGACAGCCAAAGCATACACAAATAAATTAAATAAATCTTTTTTTTTTAAAAAAAAAATCCCATTCTAGTTCCTTAGGAAGAACTAGAAATTGTGAGGAATGTTGACTTGCCTTGTAAGTTATCTTGTAAGTGATGGAGTTTCTAAGTTGGTTATATAAACACATCAACCTAGTACACACTAAACAAGTACAAAAAAGTATGCTTTGGCAGAAGAAAGCTAAAGCGATGCCAGTCATGATCTCTGATTACAGGGATCTAAAGTAATCAAGCTATTGGTTTTTGGATGTCATGTGGCTAGGATTAGTAATAACAAAGTTGCCCGAATTTCAATAAAAAACAGTATGACAGAAAAATAGTGCCTGGCACATATTAGGCTATTAAAATTTGTTAGTGAAAAATAATGGAAGGGTAGATGGGTAGAAAGGAAGAGGAACAGAAAAAAGGAAGGAGAAAGAGGAGAGAGAAAGAGCCAGGAGAGAGGGGGAAGGAGAGAGGGAAATGGGAGTAGTATTTAACCCTTTGCCCACCACTCACACTGCTATGTTACAGTGAACAATCCTCTACTTAGTTCCATCCACAATTAAGGAGTGTCTTTATGGGCCAGAAAGCTCTTACTCAGCACAGGTCCATCTTAATAGACAGCTGAAGAACATAGAGGCAGATATGATCTCAAATGTTATAGGCAAATGTAATTAACTTTTCAACGTCATATTTATAACTACTTTTCTCTCCCTACCCTCTGTGTGGGTCTCAGGAGTCAGAATGGGTCAGAAGAGTTTTGACCTGGGGAGATGAAATGTCCGCTTGGGTATTTTAGCTTCTTCCTTTTTAAGCTTTCTTGTCGGCCTGAGGATTCAGACCACATTCCTTTGTGAAGCTGACGGGAGCAGCTCTTCCATCGCCTGCTTCTGCAGCAGTGGGTGATGTTCTTCATGTTCAGCTATGTGTTTTAGCCGTCACCCCATGGAGTTCGCCTTAAAAATAACTCACCGCACACAGCTTTGTGTTTGTGAAAGACATCTTGCCGAAGCTTCCAGTGGTCTGCTTCGTGAAGGAAAATTATTCTCCAACAGCTACTGGCCTACTAAGCACTCTGTTTTAAATGATGCATTTCAAAGCAGTTAATGTTAAAGAAAAGCCAGAAGTCCCCTTGCATTTATACCAAGCGTTTTATATACCAAACCTCATTACCCACTTCACTGGCCCTGATCTATAATAGTACTTGCCTTTAGCTCTGGCCTGCAGAGTGAGACCTAAGCGGAAATATGTATTACTCACAACGAAATCGAAGTCCTAACAGACCCATGTAAAGGAGCCTCACTCTCAAAATGGGCTAGATACGATGGGAAAGTTCCAGATTCAGAGAGCCTGTAATGGAAAATAAAATGTCGACCTATGCTTAAGCTCAGTTTTTTGTTTTTTTTTTTAAACTACTGCTCATCCCGTGGCTTTAAACAATCATTCTTAGCGTTCTGATATGTGTGGGAAGATTTGTCTAAAACTGGTGGCTGAGTGTTACCGTGTTTAAATACAGTTGGCTTGTGTCAGTGTTCCATGGTCTCTTTCTCTCTTACACTTTTTTCTCTCTACAGTGAATAGCTTGGAGGGTGGGTCTTGGGTTTACACCATCGAGGTTTCCTACTACCGTTTAGCTGTGTGAGTCGAGTCAAGTTATTTAACAATGCATCTCAATTTCTCCATCAGCAGTAATATTTGCCCTTTGGTTTGTCACACGGGACAAAAGTGAGTCTATAGGAAAAGCAGTTAACCCATTGCTTGGAGCGTCACAAAGAGCAAATGATTGCTAATTGCTAGTCACCCGGTATCCTTATCTGTGTATTATTTTCAGATACAGTTCAACAATCTAAGTTAAATAGTTTTGTTATGTGCCAGATAAATTCTGTTGCACGTATAAAGGGCAAATGGCCAGTGCTAATAGATGCTTAGCAAGAGTTTATACTCTAAAGGGACCCAAGAGGCGATCCCACATAAACGTATCCCATGCTTGATACGTTTTAGTTACTTCGCATTCTCCATCATCCAGTGCACAGAAAAGGCTGCTGTGGTTTTGGGTGGGCAACTGTGGGATCTGCATTGGAATTCTGACTTATAATGGTACACCGGAACACATAGAGAGACGAGAACGCCAAAGGCACAGCAAAACTCAGACTTTAAAAAGTCTGGGAATATTTTATGGCTCAGCGGTTAAGAGCACTGGCTGCTTGCTCTTCCAGAGGTCCTGAGCTCAATTCCCAGCAGCCACATGGTGGCTCACAACCATCTGTAACGGGATACAATGTTCTCTTCTGGTGTCTGAAGACAGGAACAGTGTACTCGTATAAGTGAAATAAATAAATCTTTTTTAAAAAAAAGGAATATTTTATTATTGAAGAGAAACTGAAAGTTTATTTTACAGAAACTTAAAATTTATGTTACTGTTTTATGCATATTTTATGTAAGTGTACTTATATCACTGCTATAAATCATTTATATTTCTGGTTTTTTATTCTATTAACTATTGGAGCCAAGAGGCCACCTGATAGTGATGCATCATGTTTCTGTTTCTAGAAGAAAGAAAGAATTGTCTAAGATGAGTTATGTAAGATAGCTGTCTACTTGAAATTAGCACACCAAAGGTCTTTCTTTTCTTTCTTTTCTTTTCTTTTCTTTTCTTTTCTTTTCTTTTCTTTTCTTTTCTCTTCTTTTCTTGGTAAGAAATGAAAGAAGTCCATGCCATAGAGAGAGATGGCAATCAAATCTGTTAATCTCAAATTATTTGGTACTTATAAAAAATTGTCTCCTTTGAGATTTTGAGCAACAAACCAGTTCAAATACCTATTTAGATTTGATTTTACAATATCAATGTTGTTAAGTGCTTGGAAAATATTCAAGCAGATGATATAAAGGTTGAGTGATCTTAGATGGGTGACCAAAGTAGGTATAAATAGTCTCTAGAAGAACTAAGTTCCCACACAAACACCAAGTAACTTGAAGACACAAGAGATGAGTGCTAAGGTATATTCTTAAGGTCAGTAACAGCATGAGAAAAGCCACTGGAAGTTATTCAATCTTATGTGTGATAAACATAAAACAGCATCAAAATAATGAAATTTTATTCATAGAGGTTATTTTGCTGAGTTGGAGATATTTATGCTGTTCTAAATTAATTTTACGTTTTTATTTGGCATTCAAACTAACACCTCATGTCATTTTCATATATATTTATTGCTGTGATTTTGCTCATATTTCACAATTCTTTCCCTTCCATCTCCCCTCCTGCCTGTTTCTACCCTCCTCCTAAATGAACCTATTTTGTTTTTATTACGTATGTATGAATGTATGTATGTGTAATTGTATGTATGTATGCATGAATACACTCATTCATACATGGGTTGGTGTGTCAACAGATTTTTGCATAGGAGAGGTATTGTATGACATTTTTCTTCCTGAGTCTCCGTATTTTACTTAATGAGGTAAACTCCAGTTACACACAGATGACATTTCATTAATCTTCAGACAAATAAAACTCTAGTGTGTGTGTATGTGTGTGTGTGTGTGTGTATGTGTGTGTGTGTGTGTTCTATATTTTGTTCATCCTTTCTCCCATTGATAGGTATCTAAGCTGATTCTTTAAATAGCCTCTTCAGAGTAGAATGATTGAAATCGTATACTGTTTTTCTAAAACAGAACATTTTAGAAAGGAAAATATTGTCATTATTATTTTTATATAAACTATATATGTTTCCTTATAAAATAATCATTTAAAATGGCAGGAGAGTTGGTCTCACAATACAACTTACATAATGACCAAACAAGTTATTAAGGACATCAAAAGCTGAAAGAAACATATCAAAGAAGGGGGAAGAGTAAGCCATAAAGTCAATGAAGAGAGAAAGAGAGCGGTGATTACTTGGCCACTTGCTGCCTTGCGTTCTAAACACTGCTATCTGAAACAAGTCTTTCGTCTGCAAAGAGAATCCAAGTTAATGACTTTTCTCTTTTCTTTGCAATATTCGTAAGCTTCCTTTCTCTTCTCTGCTTCACTTTTTAGAAAAGTTTTAAGTTAAAATAATTCCTGCTTACAGCACCTTTAGCTACATCTACACTTCCCCACAGAACCTTCTTGACTAAAATGTTAGTATCTATCTCCGGTTTTCAGATTGTTAAAATGCAGCAGCAGCAGTGATTTAGTATAAGCACATTTGCTTTAATATCCAGAGTAATGGCTTTGACTGCTGTTTCTTGATGGAGTGGTCTTAAGCACTAAGGACCAAACTGGTCAATGTTTACAAAATTGTCATCATGCCAATAGTGTTCCACTTTCTCCCCGAAGCCCCGACTCTCTGACTTATGTCTTCTGGGCTTGGTGCAAGAGCATTCGGGCTCCCCAGGTTGCACTCGTCTTTCCCTCATGTCTGCCTCCAGACACCCTGACACACACACTTGCCCCTGGACCATTTTGACTTTATTGTTTCTATGCATGATATTTGTCTTTTCTCAAATATCTAATTCTTTCTGTCATTGATACTTTTTTATTTGATATATTATTTATTTACATTTCAAATGATTTCCCCTTTCCTGGATCCCCCCTCCCCGAAAGTTCCATAAACCCTCTTCTCTCTCCCTGTTCCCCCATCCACCCCTTCCCACTTCCCTGTACTGGTATTCCCCTATACTGCTGCATTGAGCCTTTCCAGAACCAGAGGCCTCTCCTTCCTTCTTCTTGGACATCATTTGATATGTGGATTGTGTCTTGGATATTCCAAGCTTCTAGACTAATATCCGCTTATCAGTGAGTGCATATCATGAGTGTTCTTTTGAGACTGGGTTACCTCACTTAGGATGATGTTCTCCAGCTCCATCCATTTGTCTAAGAATTTCATGAATTCATTGTTTCTAATGGCTGAAGAGTATCCATTGTGTATATATACCACATTTTCTGTATCCATTCCTCCATTGAGGGCCATCTGGATTCTTTCCAGCTTCTGACTATTATAAACAGGGCTTCTATGAACATAGTGGAGCATGTATCCTTATTACATGCTGGGGAATCCTCTGGGTATATGCCCAGGAGTGGTATAGTAGGGTCCTCCAGAAGTGTCATGCCCAGTTTTCTGAGGAACCTCCAGACTGATTTCCAGGGAAATCTGTTGTTGATACTTTTAAGCTTTATGTAGTCTTAACTTTGCTGTGGAGATTTCGCTCATCAATTTTCCAAGTCACCTGTGGGTGTTAGACAGCTAAAGCCATTCACGGGCAGGTGCTCTGAGGTCCACCTTCTTAAGCAGTGTGTCACAGCTGAGTCATGTCATTGAATGTGGGGGTCATGACAATCTGAATGTACAACAGCCCCAAATTAATTGCATCCATCTTGTCAAGAAATGAGGTGTTTCTCTGGTGCTTACCATCTTGCATTGTGGAACTCCCTTGGCCCCTTGGCTCTCCCGCACACAACATGAACACTTTGCAGTGCACATACCATTGCACCTTGCAAACATGGCTAATGCTGGATAAAAAGCTTCATCTCAGATTGGAGACTAATCTAGCCTATGACTTGGAGATTTTTCACTGTACACAGTTTTCTGCTCTTACAGAAGTTTCATGGCTCCCTTACAGGAAATAAAATACTTGAGAATTTTCCTACCATCCATTGCTCAGCGTGAATGTTTCAAATTAGTGCATCTTTGCATCATGTTGTGTTAAATTGTTCAATTTCAAAAATTGAGTTGCTGACCTCAGTTTTGTGGCAATTCTTAAATGAATTTTTGACTTGACACTAGGAGAGAATTTTAACAGTTTCTGAAATGACTCTAAAAATACTCCTGCCATTTTGTACAACGTATTCATACAGATTAGCATTCTCAGCATTGGTGATTATAAATATCCATCAATAGGTGAAAAATGCCAGAGATGCTCTATGTTCTGCAGTATCAAATGTCCAGGAAATATTTAATTCTTTATGTGAACACATCTATCTCAATAGGGGGCAAACTTTTCGTCTTCAATAAGTGGTAAAATTGAAGTATATTAATAATTGTTTTATTTTCAAGATTTAATTCTATTTTTATTTGTATGTGTGAGTTCACAACATGAACTGGGTACCTGCCGAGGCCAGAAGAGAGTATCAGATCCACTGGAGTTGGAGTTAGAGGTAGTTACATGCTGCCCAATATAGACTCTGAAAACTAAACTCAGGTCGTCTGGAAGACCAGCAATCACTCTTCTCTGTTAAGTCTATTTTGTTTTATAATAAATTTTTGTATATTTTATTATCAGTAAATATTTAACTCCTATACTTACTTTATGACCATGTATATGCAGAGTTGTATAGTCAAGTCACAATAGTGTCATGGAATATTTTAGAATTCTGAGGAAAGTAATGTCTTTTTAGATACTATTCAAATTCCAAATTTGACTCTTCAGCATTAGTTTGTCACACTCGTTCTGTGATGTGAGATCTACACATCACAGCTGCAGCATCGGTGAATAAGGGATATGGGTGTGGTGTCAAAGGCATAGAAACCAGTCTTGACCATGAGGATGCCAGTACCTTGACAGAAAGGCAAAGCTCGAAACAGTGGGCACCACTCAGAATGGAATAATATTTTAGGACAAAAATACTTATACTTTAGGGCTTGAATCTCAAATAATAAACAGACTTGGCAATATTTTAGGGTAAGTTTGGGAAGAGTTAAGTATTTTAAAATAAAAAAAAAGAACCCCAGACATAAAAAACATCACTACTGACAACCTGTGCCTCAAATCTAGAGCTTGCACCCGTGCAATCTTTTAGGAGTCCTCCTTGGGAGTCTTTGCTGTCTGTGTGGAAAGTCTATTTAGCTGAATCTTGGGCCCTCTGTGTCAACTCACTAAAAACATGATTTTTGTCCTCATCTTCATCTTTTTTTATTCTTCCAGTCTCCCCCTGCTTTTCTTTCTATTTGTGCTCCACACACTGGAGTATTGCGATATTCTTGTCTGTAACTCTTACATTGACTTTTTTCATCTGTAATATATAGTTCTAAGTTTCAAACCAATTTTCTTGTTCTCTGATTGCCTCCTTTCTATACAGCATCTTGTGTTGTTTTGTGGGTGCAATAGCTTTGCTTGTCTCTCAAGGAATGTTAACATTTTCACAGACTTTTTTGTTTGAGCTGATATTCACTCAGTTCTCTTGAAATTCTTTTCTATCTTTTCAATTTTGAGTGTGCAGTGGTACCTAACTTTCATGTGTGTCTCATTTTTGTGAACCTCAAGAGTTAGAATCTGAGCTCAAATTAAGTCCAAGAGCTTTAATGTAATGCATGATGCATATTATATTGTATATTATATTATTATATTATATAGTTATATTATATAGCATGTACAATATACTTTTTAAGGACTTGCATCCTACTCTATTTCTAGCATTCCCTATAATTGTATACATATATATACACATAAATATGTATATATAAAATAAAAATATATAAAGTATATAAAATAATATAAAATGATAATAAATATAAAATTATGTATATAATATATATAATCACACACATACACACACACATACACACACACACACACACACACACACATATATATATATATATATATATATATATATATATATATATATATATATGCTAGGAATAGAGTAGGATCTGAGTCCTTCAACAAAATGAACAGCCAGGCGGTGGTGGTGCACACCTTTAATCCCAGCACCTGGGAGGCATAGGCAAGCGGATTTCTGAGTTTGAGGCCAGCCTGGCCTACAGAGTGAGTTTCAGGACAGCTAGGGCTACACAGAGAAACCCTGTCTTGAAAAACCACACATACACACACACAAAGGGGGAATGAACAAATGGTATCCACACTGAACTACTTAGGCCCCTAGAGCTCAGTGTTGTCTGACTGATGTCTTAGGAATTTGGACAAAACTCACCATCCCTCTTCTTTGTAAGGCATATTCTAGCTAGCATCACTTTGAGGGTTGTGTGTATTCTTTACAAAGGCAGTCCCTGGGGTACAGCACTGTAGGCATTCCCAACCAGATGACATATCCTGAATACAGAGGAAGCAACACACTAACTTGGGGATTCATCACAATCTTTTCCTAATCTAATAAAAATGTATCCACTGAAAATGTCACTGGTGCTGAGGTTGCATTGAGAGTTCATTATACTGCTCCTGTGTGCTGATGTTAATGGGGAGTCGGGTTGAAAGGCAATAGTATGCCCACCATGTTTCCTCAATATGTCTGAAAGACTGCCTGATGGCCACATGGTCAAATAAATTAAAAAGCTAGTATAAGTGGCCCAAAATCTTGCCTTGCAGGACTTTGCAATGATAGTAGAACTAATCTTGGTCTCCATTTCAGCACTGGTAACATTTTGGGTGGATAGGGTTTTTATTCAGAAGTGTCATCTGTACTCAGGGGTGTCATCTATGTATTATTGGATGTTCAGTGCAAGCCTGGCTTTTAGCTACAGATGCCACCCTTTTATACTAGGTCTAACAAACCAAAGTGTCTGCAAGTGTTGTCATATATCCTCTGGAGGGCAAAGGACCTCCCCTTGAAGCACTACAATAGACCTCCAGCACTGGTTCCAAAATCTGGCCAACACTTGTACACTTCCTGGGAAGCTTTCAAATCCTTCTTGCCTACATCTTTCCCAAAGGGATCTAAATTGTGGTTAGTCGGGGGTAAGGGGGTGGTGGGGGGTGGGGGGGTGGTGGTGCTCATTCCAGGTACCAGGAAGTTCAAAAGCTCCTGTGTGTGTGTGTGTGTCTATTCCTGTGTGTTCAGGCTGAGAGGCACTGACCAAATCTGTCTATCCATGAACTGGGAAGTGGGAAAGCAATGCCTGAAACAATCAGAACTGCTGGGGACTCTAGTGATTGCACGTGACCAGCTCCCATCAAAGCTCAACAACTTAAGCTACTTATTGCTATGTGGACATCTAGCTTTGTGACTATGTGTCATTGGCTCACTGTCCAAGCCTTGGATTTCTCCATGGTAGCATAAGAATAGTCATGCCACTTCCTAGGGCAGGATGAAAATGAATTCACCAGCATAGAACTCAGTGCAGTATCTGACCTGGGAATGGTGGTAGGGGAGGTTTAGGGAGAACAGTCATTTTTCCATTACACTTCAGCACTCTGTAGCAAATCCTTCACTTGTGTGATGCTTTGGGGGCATTCTATGGTGTAAAGGACTTCTTGGTGTCTTTACAGTTTTCTGTTGACTGGCCATACAATTCACCTTCCTAATACCAAATTTATCCTTCATTCTTCCGGTTTCATTCCTAAAGGGAAACTGAGTTATGTGTGGAGAAAGCTTCATTTGCTGGACATCACCCTATTACTGCTGTAACTAAATAAATTTCAGGGCCCTTTTTTCCTTTCACAGCATAAAATGTTACCATGCTTGACCTATATTAAGATATTTTGAAGTATATATTTATCAACAAGAAAATCAGTGTGTGAGTCATATTTACAAAAAAAAAATTCCTTTCATGTGGTTCAAAAAAGATACGAAGGTTTTTTAAAAGTAATGATTTTGTTGCTGCAAGCAGCATTAAAATTCAGATTGATTCTTTGGCTGTTAATGTGTTCTAGAATCTTGTAAGTAGGATATTTTAAATCACCTGTTTTGGGGCTAGTTAAAGCAATGTAGGGTTTGAAGTTAAAAGGCTGTGCATCTCAGCTGTGCATCTCCTCGGACACCCTTCTCCCCTCCCAATTACACAAATATTTATAATTACAATTCTAAAACACCTAAAACACTGTAAGAGAATGCTTTCAAGCTGGAGTCAGTATTGGAACACTTGCCAGGTGGAATCATGGGACATTCTGGCAGAGGCCACCTTCCTTCCCGAGTGGCCCATGTCCTTCCTCTTAGATAGTCATTCGTCTAATCTTGGAGCAACGCGATTACAAGTGGTTACTGCAAGTGTGGAAAAACCCCACCTGGAGTTTATCATATTTAAATGTTTTAGAAACCTTTCGTTTGAAGGCGATAACAGTCATTGGGCAAGCACAGGTGTGCTGCATATCACTGAATCTCTTTCCTGAGGACATCAGGTTGTTCTTTGAAAGAATTTGGCGCTCTCCGCATCTCTCCTTCCTCCCCACCTTCTCCTTCAGCCAAAAAGGCAACATTTTCCCAGCCTTACCCTCCAGACTCAGCAAGGTAATTCTTTTATTTTTCATTTTAACGCACTTCACCTGATTGCTTCACTAAACTCATGGCACCCGTGTCTCCTGCATACATATTTTCTAGATATTTCTGGAACACAAGAGGCTGACTGAAAACCTTCTAGAAAGAGGGACTGGGGTTGCAGAAATAGAAGCATATTAGTAAAAGTACACATCTAACTGAAAAAAAAAATTAACCTACAGAGAGGTTCTCTTTCCTTTCCCCAAAGTTAATCTCCCATTAGAGTCATCGAGAATTATGGTGTAACAGACAGTTTGGTCAAGTAATAAAAAGAACAGAAAGCAGATTGCTTTTAGTCTGTACTGGTCACAAACAAAGTGCTAATCTCGACAGAATTGTGAAAGAAAAGCAAAGGTCTTCTGTTCAGACATACTCTTTATACTATTTTTTAAAATTGTAATATAATTACATTATTTTTCCCTTCTCTTTTCTCCCTCCAACCTCTCCTTGCTGTCTCTGAAGCTCATGTCTTTTTCTTCAATTGATTCTCTCTCTCTCTCTCTGTGTGTTTGTATGTGTGTGTGTGTGTGAGAGAGAGAGAGAGAGAGAGAGAGAGAGAGAGAGAGAGAGAGAGAGCGCTCTGGAGATATTTTTAACACCACCTTCCATCACATTCTACACACAAAGTTTCCAAATTTCAAATTCTTTAAAGAGGGAAGATCTGATTGGTCTGCCTGGTGTCAGCCTTTGCCCACATAGCTATTTTGGGGAAGCCAGGCCCCAAAGCCACAAGACCATTCAGTCAGAACTCCCAGCATTCCCTCTTAGATATGCACATGGATAGGACCTGCCAGTTCCTGGAGTAGTTTATAGGACAGAATTCATTGAGAGACCACAGAGAATCAAGTCTCTGGACTACCCAGCTGGTAACAAAGCGTTAGCTAATTAGTTTCCTTTGCCCTTGAAATGTGTAGCAAATTGAAGACACTGTTTTCAAAACCTGTGAAATGATATTTTCAGAGAAATTCCAGACCTCTGTCAGGGCAAGTAGACAGAGGAAGAAATGTTTGAAGAAAGATAAACAGTGAGAGTTTTGCGTAAAAGAATAATTGCCTTATTGTGTATTTTGCTTATGGGTATTGGTATGATAATTCTATTATCTCGTTATGATTTAATATATTATAATGAGATGACATAATACGAGCTAACTGACGGCTCATGGTGAACGCCTCACGAACATGTGAGTGAAGTCAGTCACTGAAACTGGAGTGAGACTTAAATGCCCCCTTGGAAAACTTAGCTTTCTATAATTTACTGGGGAATGGGAAACCTTTGGCTGGCAGAATTTGGATTAAAAATTACCCCAGAGTCTCAAAGAAATGAGGCCACCAACAGTCCCATCCAGCTCTGATGTCTATGAACCACATCACCAACCAGCATAGCATGAAAACCCCAAGGCAGCAGCAGACCTGCATGTTACTGGCTGTAACCCACAGCTCTCTAGTTGGGCTTAAGA
This sequence comes from Apodemus sylvaticus, assembly GCF_947179515.1. Classification (NCBI taxonomy): domain Eukaryota; kingdom Metazoa; phylum Chordata; class Mammalia; order Rodentia; family Muridae; genus Apodemus; species Apodemus sylvaticus. The sequence goes on along the minus strand of NC_067488.1, from coordinate 24,325,896 downwards.
CCTACTGAACATGGTGGGCAACATGCCCGGACATGTAGCCAATAGTGCAGTGCTGGTAAGGTTACAGATACTGGAGGAGAATCTCCAACTGCTACTTTACTAAACCAGCCTAATCTCTAACAACAATACAAACTTTTGTCCTTATACTCACAGATAAGTGTGATCCTCACCCCACATCAAGGAAATGTCTCCTTGCAACCACTGGAGACCACTACAGAAAACTCATAACAAATGAAAATTCAGAGTAGTGAAGACCAGTTCCAATGGACATATCTATAAAACACTCCTGCAGCTAAGGTTCAGGGGACATGGAAGAAGAGGGACCAGGAGGAACCTAAGGGTCAGAGGGTCAGGGAGTTTGCTATAAGACTGTGGATCCTATAACATCAGTAACTACCCTCATACAGTTTCACTATCATGTCTAAGTATCTAACCATGAGCCAAACATCTATTGTGCTCTAGAACAATAGACATGGCAAAGCAGACTGGGGAAAGCCATCAAGGCCCCAAACACACATACACACACACACACACACACACACACAAACCAAACAAACAAACATAAAAGCAAATGAATAAGCAAGCAAACAAAAACCCCAAGGCAACTAAGAAATTCAGAGAGCAGGAGAAATAGTCTTCACCAGTGAAAAGCACACCAATTGTTTATCCAAGACCAAATAGTCAACCTTGATCACGCATAGTCAGCATAACATATAAGTAACATTATACAAATTGAGAAGGTTATAGTTAGGAATAAATATGTATACATATATGTACATTCAAACAATGAAAAAAGAGGCCATGAATTTGAAAGACAACAAGGAGGGGTAATGGGTGTCTTTGTGGGGAGAAAAGGGGAAAAGGAAAAATGTTGTATTATAATCATAATTTTTATACTTGATCTTAGCCAAAAGGCCGAGAAGCGATATAATCATAATTTTTAATGACCCTGGAATAATTAAGCAAAGCTGAAGAAACATTTGTAAAGTATTTCCAGATTAATATATAATTGCACTTTATTCTGTATAATAGAACCGGTAAGAGTAAATTCTCTCCCTCTTAAACTTCCTGTGAAAATGTGCCTGTGTTTTAGAGACCTGTAGCTGAGATCTGAGACAAAGGCAAAGGGCACCTGTTATCTTCACTTTTCTTTATAAGTGAAAAGCAAGAGGTAAATATCATAGCTGAATGAAAAAGCAAATTGCATTTTAAATTTTTATGTTGGTTTTTCCACATGAGACATGCAGACTTGTTCAGCTGTACAGTTAAAACAGAGAAGACACCTAAAATGTCTACCTGAGGCTTCAACTTTGAGTGTATCTGTTGAGCGAATATTTTTATATTCTATAGTTGCATGAGAACCTGTTAAATAACATGTTTCCTTTTATAGCATAGCTTCAGATGCATGATATACCTCAGTAATATTACCATAGGTGTACATCTATTCATATTTATTTACAATTATTATTGCATCTTTTGATTCTAAAGTATTCTAGAGAATACATTCATTTTGATGAGATAAAGGTATAATTAGCATTTCCAGTCAATATAACAAAGGATTTAAAAACAAGAAACTAGTTTCTAAAACATAAATCTTAGTATCTACTTAACTTAACTGCCAATGGGATATAGATCCAGCATCAAGTTATTTCAGTTGTCACTGTGAATCTTTAGAGGCAACATTTCAAGGATCTGGTTATCACTAAGTGTTATGGAATGAATCGTGCTCAATTCCTAAGTAGTATATTGAACTCTGATCCCCAGTCCCTCCAAAGTTAATTGGATGAAGGATTGATGTAAACGCCATTAGTTAAGATAACATCTTTCTAGAGTAGGCTAAGCCTTTAATCCAATATTACTTATGAAAAGTAGATATTTGGTTGTGTAGACATTCAGGGAAGGATACCATGTGATGACATGACCAAGGGAAGATGGTGAGTCCTAAGCTCGTCCTTGTGCTTCTAGCTGACAGAGTCATGAAACTAGGCATTTCTGTTGATCCAACACTGCTTTGTGATACTCTGTTATCCTAACAATAGAAACAGATACCCCTGGCCAAGTCACCACACCAATGAATATTCAGCCATGTATAGGTGAGGGGGCCTCTGACCTCTACCTTCCTGAAACAGACTTCCACTTAGGAAACATCAAGTCCATGTCCAGCTACTGGCTTTTCCCTGTTCATCATTTGCATCAGACTTTTATACAGTCCAGGGAAACTCCATTGCAGTACAATACACTTCCTGGAGGGTCTGTAGAATTGACTGAGTCCCTGGATGAGAATGCATCCAGCATTCTGATCTTACTCTGAATTCAGAATAAAGCACAGACCTAGTAGAGCTGCCACATCTGCATTCCCTCTTTTGGTCCCTGCCCCATGGCTTTGGTAATCCCATCGATTTATTGCTCAGATTGTTTGTTTGGAAAGTGGAAGAGATCCTACAGTTTGTGATGCTTAATTTCAACATTCTGTAATCGGCGATGAGGTAAGGCGTGCTTGTGTTAAGAACATTTAGTCTGTCCTTTTTCCTTACCACTGTCATCCATCAGCAGGTCTAAAACGCATGCTCTGCAGCCTCAGTCAGCTGTTGGGCCTCACCCTCCCTCCTCAGTCTCTGGTTCATTTCTCAAAGGAAACCACTTTGAACAGTTTCCACATTTAGCTCTTCCTGTAGTTACCACCGTCACTTTAATAATGTGCTTAGGCTACGTTTCCTTGATCAACCCTAGACATTATCTCCTTGCTCTCTAACTCTTGCTACTTTTAAGGGAAAGAAGCACTGACTCGGCAGATGTGGCTGATAGCCTGCGGGTCAACAGGCCCTATTCAGAGTACCATTCACTGTGGGTATGGATTGAGCGAAGAGTTTGGCTTCAAAGGGAAGCCGAGATTAAATATTTCTATGGGGCACAACATGGAGCAGGAAGAACTTTGCTTTAGTTAGTCAGGCTCACATTGGACCTGCATAGCTATGTTTTTACTCTCTCTCTCTCTCTCTCATTTTATATATATATATATATATATATATATATAGATAGATAGATATAGATAGATAGATATAGATATAGATAGATATAGATAGATAGATATAGATATAGATATAGATATAGATATAGATAGATAGATATAGATATAGATAGATATAGATAGATAGATATAGATATAGATATAGATATAGATAGATAGATATAGATAGATATAGAGATAGAGATAGAGATTTTAGATATGGATAATAGATAAATATAAATATAGACTAGTTATGTTTTTACTTTCCATCTCTCATTATATATACATACATATAATTATAGATAAATATAGATATTAGATATATATTATAAATATAGACATAGACAGATATATGGATAGACATATGTCATCTATTGCAGATGTTGAATATATGTATATATAGAGAGAGATGATAGATAGATAGATAGATCGATAGATAGATAGATAGATAGACAGAGAGATATCATGGACATTCCTGAACATCTGATCCGGACAGTCCTTGAGATTCTTCCAACCCAAACCATCATTCCCTCTCTTGACACACATTCCTCCTCTCACAGCCTCTCTGCACCATAATAGCTTTACACCCTCTCCATCTGCACAGCCAGGAAGCTATACTCAGGTCTTCCTCTGTTCACTTGAGCATGGTTTTCAAATATGTAGGTGTTACTCCATACCCAAGCCCATGTCCTAGTCAAGTGAGCTATACACGTGAAGGTCAGAGGTCAAACTTGGATGTCACACCTCAGGAACTATCTACCTTGGTTTTTAAGACAGGTTCTTATCGTGACTTGGAGCTGGCTGTTTAGGCCAGACTGGTTTGTTAGAATCTAAGAATCATGGCTGTCTCCACAGTCTCTCTCTCTTCCTCCCTCCCTCCCTCCCTTCCTCCCTCTCTCTCTTTCCCTGCAATTTCATCAAGGTGCCACTACAGCTGACTTCTTACCTCACCTCTGGGAATCTAACTCAGGTCTTCAGGTCTTCAAGCTTATTTGGCAGGAGCATTACTTGTTGTGTTCTCTTCTAAACCACATTTTAACTCTATATTTCTAACGTTTCTATTTAATGTTTCCAGGACAATTTTATATAATAGAGGGTGTTATTGTGTCATCATTTGCTTGCCCCCCCCCCCCCCCCCCGTTCCTTGGTTAAGAGTCCTCATGACTATCTGGATACAACTGAAGCTTAAAGTCCTGACACCTACCCCTCCCCCCCTTTTGTCAGCTGGCCCCAGTATTTTCCTCAGGGCAGTATATTCAGAGTCCACGTGGAGGGTAGCATGCACAGAAACTTGATGAACAAATGCATTATGAATAAATGAATTGACTGAATGGATGAATGAACCAATATCTCAACAGGTATCGAGCCTGCCAGACATGCACATGTCTCATTTTGACAGGAAAGCTATTTTCTTCCTCCTTAATGGATAAAATCCTAGTCTATATGTCATTTTTGTTAAGGTTCTCATGGTGATCTCAGGTTCAATCAATTTCTTCTTACTTGTAATTCTAGAGCGTTTTAGTCACCTGCATTTGTAGCTCTTAATACGTGTTGTGGTTACTTATGAACATGTTGTGTGCTATCAGAGATGGGGACATTTGACAGCAATGAAAACTTACTTCCTTTCTCCAAGTCTAGTAACCATAAGAAATCATACCTTATTTTAATTCCCACCACTAATTTTATCTTGAGCCTCATTATACTACTCCTGGGTGTCTACAATACCTTTGCAAAGACGTGCACTGCCTACATCTAAACACCTGCTCTTCATGGCCCTGTTAGATGAACCCTTTTAATTCTGAGAATTAGAGATCTGCAGACATGCTAGAACACTGATGAAATTGGTGGTTAGGACTCCTTATTCAAGGGTTATTAACTTTAAGAAGTAGCTGGCACATTGGCCCACACCTATAATCCCAGCATCTTGGAAACTTGGGCATAGAAATACAAATCCACAGTCAACCTGGGATATATAACAATAACCTATCTGAATTATAATAATAATATCTCCTGAAGTCTCCCCCATTTGTGCCTCCCTGACCTTTCAGAGTTCCTGACTCCCTAGGTTGTAAAATAGAATATCATTTTGGTGGGTAGGAAAGCTCATTTAGTACATTTTTAGCTACCTGACTATTTCAAATTATTCACATTTTGAGAGTAAATAAATATATTGTGAAGATGAAATGTTGTGCAGAGCAGGAAGGAGTTATGTCTATGCCTAAAGAGAACTTAATAATTCTATTTCCCCTGCTGACAGTGGTCTTACACTTCACCTGAGCCCTGTTAAATAAATGACATTATTTCTATTTCACTAGGTCATATTCATGGCAAAATTTAAGTAGATGTTCACAGAACTGTGTTTTGCACAACTAAGTGAGTTTAGACTTTAGAGGAAGTTAGCTGAAAAATGCTAGTCTAAGTAAAGTGTTTCTGCTCATACTGTTAATGCTACTGTGGACTGCATGGCCGTAGTTCAGTAACTTTGACCACTGTTACTGCTGCTTTTTCACTGCCTCAACCTGTCCCTGCCACCAGTGACTGGACAACCAACACAGAACATTTTAACAAGTATCCTATTACCTGAGAACAGGCATTCAGTTTCCTGTGTTTGAAGTAGGCAGTTCTCCTGGGATTTACCCATCTGTTCAAAGCCTGAAACACTTCGGTAGGAAAAATGTGGTCTTAATAATGTCCGTAGTCACCTGTGGCTTGCAAAGTAGTTAATGCTTATTAACTCATTAATCCTCTTCATGAACAGTATGAGGAAGGTAGATAGTCAGTTGTTTTGTCTTCCTTCCTAAGCTAGCACAGACTGTGTGGGACATTCACATCGGCAGCAAATCTCAAGCAGTGACTCTCAGTATGAAAGATATTTAGCAACTGATACCCTTTTTACTTTTCTCTGTTTGGCTTTTGCTTTAACTTAAAAAGGAAATCTCTTCTTTGTAGCCATCATACCAAAGCCTTTATCCCTGAGTAAACCTAGCAGAAGGCCTTGGCTGAAATGCAAACCCTGGGCTGATGAGATGGCTCAGTGAACTAGGCCACTAAGCCTGCCTCCTAAGATCCATTTCCAGGACCTACATGGGGGTAAGAGAAAAACAACTGATTCCTTCAAGCTGTCCAATGACATCTATATGTGGGCTGTGCCATCAATGTACACACACACACACACACACACACACACATGGGCAGAACCATACATGCAAGTGTACACACAGACACACACACATGCATGCACATACACATGCACTCACACACACAAACTGCACTGTACATGCAAGAGTACACACACATACATACACATATACACACACATACACACACAGCCTGTGCCATTCATGCACACACACACACACACACACACACACACCAAAAGCAATGATGCTCCTTCAGCTGTGTGGAGAATGGCCAGTTTAATCACCCATACTATGACCCATGCTCTTAGTATTTTTCTAAATCCCACATCTGACACTTTTTGAGACTCCTACTTATCTATGGGGCACATAGATTTATTAAAGCATCTAATCTCCCCCAAAACACTTACAAAGCATACAGCAAAGGTAAAATCAATGGAAGAAGGTACTCTTCCAAAAACCCT